>NC_134713.1:58149520-59362734 GCF_049634645.1 Pelodiscus sinensis
CCTTCCATCAGCCAGCTTCTGACCACAGCCTTCTGCCCATCTTCCTACTGCCCAGCTCCTGCCCATTGCTTAAGACAGATTTTCACAAGTTATCCCTCCCACAATTATTGCCCCATTCCTGGTTCCAGTTTCTCCTCTCATGGCTCTCACCTACTGCAGCTTATTGGCTATGTCTACACTACAAGGTTTTTGTGCAAAAACCAGCAGAGCATCCATACCTCAAGTGTGGTTTTGCACAAGTAAATCGACAGAACAGAGGGCTTTTGTCAGTAGAGTTATTCCTTTCCCCACAAGGAATAACTCCTTTTTGTGCTACAGCTCTTGTATAAAGAGGCAGGTATGGACGCTCCAGAGGATTTTTGTGCAAGAAACCTCTATTGGCAAAAGCACAGGTGCTCTGATGGCCTCTCTGTGAAAGGCCATCAGAGCTTTCCTGAAGTGTGGACACTTGCGCAAAAGCACATTGCTTTTGCGATGCGCTTTGATGTCTGGACGCACTTTTGCGCAAGACATTTGAGAGAGTGTAGACAAAGCCATTCTATAATAGTGTTTATTAGTATCCAAGATCCACATTCAGTATTTGGTGGCACTGATAGCCACTATTTATCTAGATGAATTAAAAACAAAACGATAATTCTTTCCATCTTATTATTCATCATTCTAAAGAAATTTGCTAAACACATTTGCTCTTTGTATTTGCAAGTGCATGTAATTTTGTTTACAAATTCTGCATTCATAACTTTATAAAAGAATAAAACAGAAAATCCAACATAATTATATGTGAAACCCCCACCCCAACAAAAATATAACCAACGTAATGTACTGTTTGAGATTTTAAGTCAAAGCCAGACCATTTAGAGGTAAGGTTCCCATGGCAACCTTAACTGTGGCTCCTCCTGCATCTGTATGATAGGGTCTTTTCTTACATGACCATGTATTGCTAGAGAAGAGAATGTGACATACTATCCAGTAAATAGTGTTGGTTTTATAAATAAGATACCAGTGGAGGGTTATAGAAAAGCAATCTCCTTCCAATTATTTTTAAAGGAAATTGTGATTTGCTGCAATTCTGCATACCTGTAAGTGTTAGCTACAATACTAAAGACAGCAAATAATTTAGTATTAAAGATTTACATGGAAATGCAACACTATCAGTGAAATTAATCTTATTGGTAGGTGAGTGTGAGGTATTTATAATGCTGCTAGTCATCTCCCTAACTTAATAGAAAGCATAATAAATAAAGCTTAGGAAGGAAGTAGGTTTCTTTACAAATTCCGACACCCCAGTAATATCTAACTACAAGAGCAGTCTTATCAGTTTCTAAGGATTGGTTTACACCAGGGCTATGGCGCATTCTTGCGCAAGAATCTGCAGAGCATCTACACTTCCCACCTGCTCTTGCACAAGGAAATGTACAGTACAGCATGGTAAGAGAAGGCTTCTTGCACAAGAGCTACGCTCTTTTAACAGGTGTAAGCCCTCTTGCGCAGGAGCTCTTGCGCAAGAGGGCAGTGTGGACACTCGGCAGGGATTTCTTGCACAAGAAAGCCTTAAGGCTAAAATGGTCGGAGCTTTCTTGCTCAAGACAGCGTCCACTCTACCATGGGAGCTCTTGCGCTAAAGCACAGTGTGCACATGGCAGTGTGGATGTTTTCTTGCACAAGAACCCTTGTGCAAGATGTTCTTGCACAAGAAGCTGCGAGTGTAGACATAGCCCAGGAGTTTATATTGAATTTAGCTGCATAAGGTTGATTTTCTAAATGATGCATCCAAACTACCAAGCTTGATGGGTTGATCTTAAGGGCTTCTTAAGTCGATGTAAACTTAAGTGTCAAGTTTACGTTAGTGTAGATGCAGCATTGGCGAAAGTAGAGACTATTGGCCTTGGGGAGGCATCCCACAGTTCCTTGCTCTCACTGCCCTGGCCGGAACTTGCACCTTGCCCGCTCTCCAGATGAATAGGAAAATCCCTGGGAAAGTTTTAATTTCATTTCCTGGGTGGCCAGTGTTACAAGCACATCTCAGAGCAAGCAGCACACTGTGGCATACATGGCCGTGACTTAGACCAATTCAAATACTGCAATGATTTTGAAAACTTCTGCTTCCATGGGCTCCAGTTCCCAGGGACCCAGAAGAACATCACTGTGGAGTATCTGGGAGATTTTGTACCTCATCAAGGAGCGGGGAGATGAACCCAGTCCCTCTGATCTCTGTATCAGCAAGCAGAACATGGACATTTACGTGAAGATTACAAGCTGCCTAGAGGCTATCCCAAAGATAACCAGCAGTGCAGAGTGAAAAGTAAACGAGCAGAGGCAGTCCTACCACAAGGCAAAGGAGGCCAACATCTGGTCTGGTTCAGCACCTCACAGATGCTGCTTATATGAGCATCTGGATGCAATTCTGGGGGGTGGGTCCTGACCAGCTTCCCCAGTCTGACTGTGGAGTCCATCAGCTGATATCAGCATGGAGGACAGCATGGTAGCTGAGGGGGAGAAGGAGAAGGAGAAGGGCCAGCTGGTGATTGAGGAGAGCCTAGATCTGTTCATGATGCTGAGTCAGTCCCCTACTCCCAGGATGTCTCCCACTCAAGCACCAACCCTGGAGGAGGGCACTTCTGGCAAATTCACAATTTTTTCTTACTGTAGCAGGTTAAGTCAATTGGGTGTGATATGCAGCACGCTCTATGCGCACAGTGCAGGGAGCCCAAAACGGCTTGTTCATGTGTCTTCAACTTTGCAAAATTGGGTACCCAGAAATCAGCTATATTAGTTTCAACCTTATCTCAGTGTAGACATGGCCTAAGAGACAGTTCTCAGCATAAGTTAGAGAAGGTAATAGAGGTGGGATCTCTAGTGGGAATACTAGCTTGGTTATGTTCAATATTAGATTAGAAAGAATTGTGGTACAGCTGCTTTTGGGAAACTCACTGGAAGAGGACTCTTTGGAGTGGGCTTTTAAGTTACTATAATTGGGTGACAAAACCCAAGGAATATTAGATGCACAGACATAATACTCATAACAGAAGATAAATTAAGCATAACATTGCCCCTGTTGTGCTGCATTATATGTGGTTCTCTCAAATTCAGATTCTTATATGAAATGGGTCTATAGTGAGAACCAGGGGACTGCATTGGCAGTTGATAGTGGTTAAACATGTGGTGAGACCCGACTCTCATTCACATCCTGATACCCATGCAGTATTACTACCCTTTTATTTGTGCTGCTGCTGCCACTGGCAGCAGCTCTTCCTTCACAAATGGCCAACAGCTGCTGCTCTCTGGACACCCAACTCTGCAGGAAGTAATGGTGGTAATATTATGACTCTCCCTAAAAACTTTGCAGCCCTCCTAGAACTCCCTTTTGGGTCAGTACCCCTGCTACTTGAGAAACACTAGTCTTCACTGTTCCCTCTAATATTTTATGTTGGTATCAATGTTATATGCCACATTATCACCATATTGATGCACATAAAATTCATTCTGCACATGAAGGATCTGTGGTGGGGTAGAGCTGAGGAGTTCATAGTGTAGGAGTGGGCTCTAGCTTGGGGTGGTGGGCTGATGGCTCAGGCAGGGGGTGCAGGCTCTGTGGTGGGTTTGGGAACGAGGGGCTTGGGATGCAGGAGGAGGTTTAGGATTAGGGCAGAAGGTTGGAGTTGAGGGGGTGAGGGATTTGCTGTGAGGGAGGAAGCTCTGCAGAGGCATGGAGGGCAGGCGTATGGCTGGGAGAGGGAGTAAAGGTTGTGGCTGCAGATGCAGGATTTCAAATACAGGTGTTACTCACATAAAACTCTGTCATTCACGGACTCTAGAGGCATCCACCCTTACCTGTTCCTAGGGCTCAGGCATAACCTTTTACTATAGGCACCCATCATTACCCTTTTGCAGGCTCAGGTGTAACGTTACACTCTGCGGGTTTGTGGGGTCTTTTACGAATGAAAGAGCCTTACACAGTAATATGTTAATTTTTACTTATAAATAATTAAAAACAGAATGCACACACCAGGCATATAGTGCTTACCACGTCCAATGAGACGGATGAACTTGTCTTGATGGCCAGTCAGGATCAGGTCCTTCTGAGGGAATCCAGTTTCTGCCTGGTGTCATTGGCACAGGGTTGAAGTCTGGGGGGGGGGGCTTGGAGCTGTGTCCTGGACTTGGTTCCCAAAGAACTTCCTTTGGGGCCCCAGTTTATATATTGGGACTTGAGCCCTGCTTAGTTTTATTTTAGCAATTTATTTCACTAAAATGTTACTAACCAATCATAACATACAGTAACAGAATCACCTGACCAGCCATGCGCCAGCACCTTAGTTTATTTACACCGAGCAAAATGAATTATACAGCAGACAGAAATAGTTAAAGACCAGACAAAAATTAAAGACAAACAGGAAAGTAGGATTTCACAACCTCAGTTATTCATAAGCAGTTTCTTGCCAGACCAAAATGCTATTAAACTAAATCTTCTTTATCCATCTTGAGATCTGTTTATCTGATGATAGTGCAGGAGTGGGCAAGAGAACCTCTGTGGGCTGGACCGGTCGATTCAGCCCACGGATGCCCTGTCACTCGCCCACCCCCAAGTCTATCAGGGCCTGGGGACAGGGGAGTGTGCAACATCTCCTCCCCGGCCAGAGCCACATGCCACTTGCAGGGCAGGGGCAGGGAGCGAAAGACTTTACAATGTCTCCTTTCACCACCAGGGCTGTGGGTGCCTAGAGGGGACCACCAGGTGTTCAGAACAGCTACTGGTTCTCTCGGGGGCGAGGGGACAAAGACTTCAGGCGCTCCATCATCCCCAGGCCAATCGGGGTGTGTCTATACTTCACCCATAGCTTGAAATAAGCTACAAAATTTGCTTATTTTGAGTCTATTTCAAAATAGCTTATTTCAAAATTTGGTGCTGTCTACACAGCACTTATTTCAAAATAAATCACTATTTCAAAACATCCTTTACTCCACATGGAATGAGGTTTGCAGGGACATCAGAATAGTGAGCCCGTTATATTTTGAAATAATGGACTCACTCAAAAGCTGTGGAACAACCATTTGGGGATACCCCGGTATCCCGAAATAGTGCTTCAGTGTAGACGTAGCCTGAGGGTCTGTGGGTGGGGGGGGCCCACAGTAGAGTCCTGGCCCTGCCCCTTCCAGGACAGCCGGGGCCACTTCAAAAATTTGTGAAGTAGCATCCTTTCTAGAATTATTGCCCACCCCTGTGATAGTGAGGGCAATTAGGATGGAGTCTCCTTAACACCCTGATATTACACTATTGTAATACAGTTTACATCATGGGTTCCCAAACTGGGGGGCATACCCTCCTGGGGGGCATGAAGAAATTCCAGAGGGTGTGAGAGGCAATCCAGCCCTACACACTCCTGTCAATCTCACCCCAAGTTTTGCTGCTTTTTTTGGGGGGGGGGCAGGGGCCTGAGGGTTTCTCAAAAATCAAAAGGGGGGCATGATGCCAAAAAGTTTGGGAACCACTGGTTTAGATGGACTGTGAGTATGTGACTCCAAGCTTTATTATAGCTAATGGCTGCTGCTTTTCTAGCTGGCTGCGGAGGAAAACTTTAGGTCTCCTAATATGGCTACAGGCCTTTCAATATAGCTTTAAAAAAAAAAAAAAAAAAAAAAAGGGCTGTTTCCTTGTGCAGGCTTCCCTAGGGAAGAAGGCTTTCCTCCCACAGCTTCTCTCACCCCAACAACTGTGGGCTGGGTGAGAGGCCCCTCTCTGCTGGCCATGGTAGCTCTGATGGGTTTGGATGGGGCTGAGGAAGGAGCACCTCTCTCCTCACTGGGATAGGTCTGTGCTGTGGCCAGCAGGGCTAGATTGTGCCGCTCCCTGACTCAGGCTGGTCAACAGGGGTAGAAGGTGTCTCTTCCCCAGCTGCAGCAGCGCTATGCTTGGGCTGGAGGGAAGAGATGACACTCTCTGTTGGAGCAGAAGTGGCATTCTGTGTAGGAGCCCTGAGCAGGGCTTGTTAGGCAGCTGCAAGGCTGCGCAGCTTCAAGGGAAATTAGCTTGTCTCCCCTGTGAAAGCTGTATATCAGAGTAAAAGCTCACAAGAAATGAGATTTCAGTGTCTGATGTATTTTTCCATGATCAGGAATTTGGTAGGACCCTATACTTAATCTATTGACAACCTGTCAGTCCCAACAGATCAGAGAGGTAAACTACCTGAAAAAAAAAATATGGAGTAGTCCCTTAAAGAAATAACTAATCACAAAGCAACAATCCTGTTTTCAGCCTTTACACATCTTGCATATGTCCTTTACTTTCATTAAAAAGCAGATACACTGCAACAGCTCTAACACTAGAATTATTTCCTACTCCAGGAAAGATGGGATTGTGGTATCCTACATATCAGCATATAGTACCCAATTGTGAGTGCTGACCAATTTATGGTGAGCTTTGTACTTAACTTAACTAGAGACTAGGGCTGATCAAAACCAAACAATTTTATACAGCATGTTTCCATACAAAGAAGTGATCCATTTTTCTATCTAACATTTCTTTTTCTAGTGATAATACAAAACCCCATTATCATATAATACTTACAAGCTTGCAACAACTGCCTGGAGAAGGGAAACATTGGTGAGATCTTTTCTAGGTTGCTGAGGAAAAAGGTCCATCTATCTAATCAGGAAGAAAAATCTGGCAAAACACTCAAGAGAATAAACAGTGTGATATACCAGGGTAATTGGCTGATGAGATTTTTCTGAGACACCTTCTCTTTTATGGCCTGAACACTTCCCATTTGTCAGGTTGGCAGACTAAATTAACTCACTCATTAGTGCACCTGTGTTGATTACTGCCCAACCAGAGGAGGTGGAAATAACTAAGGATAATTAGGCACCCCTGGCTTATAAGGAAGTGAGAGGAATGAAATGGAGTTAGGATTTACTTTTAAAAGAAAAACAAGGGTTGATGTGGTTCTAAGTCAGTAAATGGGCAACCAAGAATGGTGAGTGCACTATATGTGGTCCTCCATCTCAGTGGGCTATGGCAGCCTGTGGCCTACTGTAGTTCCACCTGTGGCCTCATGGACCCTCTGTATATCCCCCTCCACCATGTGCCTCTCACTCACTGGGGCAGTAAAGCCCCACATTTCCAATTCTTCCCCATCCCTCCCAGCACTTTTGGAGCACCATGAATCACCTGATTCATGCTCCATCTTTGTTCCTCCCCCTCCCTTGCAGAGCTTGAACAGCTGATTTATGGCATTCCAGTTCTGGGACCATCACTGCTCTAGGAGTAATCTTGAGACAGAGCTTAAACAAACAGGAAATGAGCAAGCAGAAGGAGCCATTAGGAGAAGTCCTAAGATAGGAAGGTAGGCTGGTAGAAGATGTCCTGAGATAAGTTCAACAAAAACACTTCAGTAGAGCTTGAGGAGATGTGGTAGAGTGATTATTTCAGCAGAGAGGGGAAAAAATTGTAGGGAAGTTTTCTCTATATGTATGCTTATTCATGTTTGTTTGTGTACATTGAATGTACTCTTTTATAGTGTTGTGTTTGCAATAAGGTTGTTAGTTGTAATAAACTCTGGTTAACGGACTCCATTTAAAAAAAAATTAAAATACAATGAAAAGTCTAGCAGCACCTTAAAGATTAACACAACGGCTGTGTCTAGACTGGCAAGTTTTTCCGCAAAAGCAGCTGCTTTTGTGGAAAAACTTGCGAGCTGTCTACACTGTTTGCTTGAATTTCTGCAAGAACGCTGACAATCTCATGTAAGAAATAAGTGCTTCTTGCGGAAATACTATGCTGCTCCCGTTCGGGCAAAAGTCCTTTTGCGCAAAAGCTCTTGTGCAAAAGGGCCAGTGTAGACAGCTCAGATTTGTTTTGCACAAAAAAGCCCCGATCGTGAAAATGGCGATTGCGCTTTTGTGCAAAAAAGTCCCATCTAGATTGGCACGGATGCTTTTCTGCAAAAAGTGCTTTTGCGGAAAAGCGTCCGTGCCAATCTAGATGCTCTTTTCCGCAAATGCTTTTAACTGAAAACTTTTCCGTTAAAAGCATTTGCGGAAAATCATGCCAATTTAGATGTAGCCAACATGTAGATGGTATCATGAGCTTTCATGGGCACAATCCATTTCTTCAGATGACTGGAGTATTAGGAGTCACTATCCAAGCATAAATAAGGGAAAAGGGAGAGGGGAAAAAAGAAAAGGGGGAAAAAAAAGAGACAGTGAATGGATGGTTCAAGTAGTTACAAGAGGCTGATAAAAACAATTGGCATCTCCATTGTTTGTTTGGTTGATTAAGATGTAAGGATGTGGAAGGTAGTGTGCGAGCCAGCTGATGTCTCTTTTCATTTTATTAGCATAAGTATTAAATTTGTAAATGAAGTTAAGTTCCAACCCTTCCCTGTATTTGGTTTGTGGAATTGGCCTCAAACAACATGGTGACTTGGAGATCTATTAATGAGTGCCCAGGCAGGCGAAAGTGTTCTCCAACAGGTTTCCATGTATTACCTTTATGGATATCTGATTTGTGTCCATTAATTCTTTCCTGTAGAGACTGTCCAGTTTGGCCAATATACATGGCAGTGGGGCATAGTTGGTATTTGATGGCATAAATCACATAGTGGATGTGCAGTTAAATGAGCCCCTGATGTAGTGACTGATGTTGTTGGATACAGTGATGAAATCGCTAGTGTAGATGTGTGGGCAGAGTTGGTACATTTTTTAAGATGGTGTCTAGTCTGAAGGAGAGAACAACAACACAGACTCCATCTTTGCTACCCTCCTTCACAGATTTTTGCACTCTTTGTCCTTTAGCGCAAAGCAAACACTACCTCTAGGGAGACTGGCACAAACCCATTGGAATTTTTGTGCTCCAGAAGCTTCAAAAGGACTAAGTCTCCTATCAGGCAGGCTATCCATTGGAGAGGCAGCCAGTAATTGTCACTTTGGCTATGTCCAGACCGTGTTCCTCTCTCGAAAGAGGAATGCAAACAAAGCAGAGCAAAAATTCAAATGAAGCGTGGATTTACAAATCTTGCGCTTCATTTGTATGATTGCGTCTGAGCGCTTTTTCGAAAAAGGGGTTTTTTGAAAAAAAAAAAAAAAAAACCCAAAACCCTGCCGTCTGGACGGGGTTCTTTTGGGAAAAAAAACAACCCTTTTTCGAAAGATCCCATACACCTCATTTTTTCAGGAGTACAGGTTCTTTTGACAAAGGGTGTTTTTTTCAAAAGAACCCCATCTACACTGTGGCGTGTTCTTTTGAAAAACCCCTTTTTCAAAAAAAGCGCTCTGACGCATTTATGCAAATAAAGTGTGAGATTTGTAAATCTGCACTTCATTTGAATTTTTGATCTGCTTCATTTGCATTCCTCTTTTGAGAGAGGAATGCAGTCTAGATGAGCCCTTTATGTGGGCACTGGAGGAGTCCTTCACTAACCACCTGATCCACATCATCAATTGAGATCTATAACTGATGAGTCTACTTACTGGTTCCAGTAAGATGCCTATTTCATTGGTTCCTGCAGTTCCAGCCATGAAGGTCCTTTGTTCCTCCTGTCCCCAGTAGCCTCTGGAAGGTATTTGCAAGCCTAGGATCCAAAGCACCCTAATAGGAAAAGGACAAGTCACTATTTACCATCAGCAGCTATTTTTCTTGCAAAGGTCTAGAGGAGACCTACAAGTACAGTTTCAGGGTTTTACTTTGTATTTGCCAAGGTCATTTGGGACCAGTCTTCAGGCCCATTTTGGGACAACAACAAAGTTGTTTATCTGCTTTTCCACAGCCTCCCTTATGTTAACAGTCCGTCAATAGACCCCAGTTTTGTTTTCAAAGTACAGGCAGTCCCCGGGTTATGTACAAGATAGGGACTGTAGGTTTGTTCTTAAGTTGAATCTGTATGTAAGTCGGAAGTGGCATCCAGATTCAGCCGCTGCTAAAACTGACTAGCGGCTGACTACAGGAAGCCTGAGGCAGAGTTGCTCTGCCCAGGGCTTCCTGGAATCAGCCGCTGATCAGTTTCATCACTCTGAATCTGGACGCCAGTTCTTACATACAGATTCAACTTAAGAACCCCAGGCGTCCCCAAGTCAGCCGCTGCTGAAACTGACCAGCGCTGACTACAGGAAGCCCGAGGGAGAGTTGCTCTGCCCCGGGCTTCCTGGAGTCAGCGCTGGTCAGTTTCAGCAGCGGCTGACTTGGGGACGCCTGGGGCAGAGCAGCTTGGGTGCTGCTGGGTTGCTCCAGTAGCGCCACTCCTCGGTGCTACTGGACCAACCCAGCAGCACCCAAGCTGCTCTGCCCCAGGCGTCCTGATTCAGCCGCTGCTGAAACTGACCAGCAGTGGCTGAATCAGGACGCCTGGAGCAGAGCAGCTGGGGTGCTGCCGGGTTGGTCCAGTAGCGCCCAGAGCGGTGCTACGGGACCAACTGGCAGCGCCCCAACTGCTGTACAACAGGCGTCCGGAGCACGGGGGCAGCGGGACAGCCCAGACGCGCCACGGCTGTCCTACTGTCCGCGTGCTCCGTGGCTTTGCTCCCCGTCTCCCTGGTCTGGGGAGACATGGAGCAAAGCTGCGGAACACGCGGGCAGTGGACAGCCCAGACGCGCCATGGCTGTCCCGCTGCCGGCGTCCTCAAAGGCTTTGCTCCCCATCTCCCTGGTCTGCTGGTCTCCAGCAGACCAGGGAGACGGGCAGCAAACCCCGTTTGTAACTGCGGATCCGACATAAGTCGGATCCGCGTAACTCGGGGTCTGCCTGTACATGCTTCTGTCTAGTTTTCTGTAACTTACCTGGTGTAGGAGGATTATTGATTACATACTCCCCAGGTGATAGAGATATTGGTTTGCCATTGCATGCTAATTTGAACTGAAAAGGGCACTCAGGTGGATGCCAGAAGTCCTGCTTCCAGGAGGAGTAAGGGAAGTCCAAGGGAGAGTGTTCTCCCTTTGATTTTGTGCAGTGTGGACAGCGTCAAAAGTCGAGTTATGGTATTTTGACTTCAGTTAGGCAATTAACGTAGCTGAAGTTGTGTATCTTAATTCGACCTTATCCTGTAATGTAGACATACTGCGAATGAGGAGATCTAGTTCTTTAATAAGATGTCCTTGGGTCAGAACCCAGTATAGATGGTGGGCCTACATTCTTCTATCAGTCCCAGATGGAAGTACATGCAAGCCTAAGGGAAGGAATATGGAGCCCTGGATGAGGCTGAGAAATGGCACAGAAGGCGGCTGAAGGTTATCTTTTTATGTTTGTGTTGGCATGACTTATTAACTTTTAGCTAGACCTCCTCATTTTCCCCAGAAGGTTGCTTTACTGTATGTGACATGACAGAATGGCTGAGCTACAGGAAAAAAGTACACTTGACGGAGTTCCCATTAAAAACCATTAAAACAGATACATTTTCCTTTTATTTAAAAAAAAACTCCAAAAAACCAAACAACTTAATTGAGTTAGGGACCCGATCAACACTAGGTAAATCTGCTAGTTTACTATGTTTGTGAGAATAATGTGAATGCATTATTAGTGTGATTTTAATGCTATAACTCCAGAGATGCTAGTAGTAAATTTTTAAAAAAGAATTTAGTGGGCCACATGTCCCACGGTACAGTATTGGTGATGTTCCACTGAAAACTTCATATCTAGGTAACTAGTCTGCATCTAGATAGTTTTCCTGAGGTCTGTCTGGTGATACATTTTAAATTAATTTGCATGCCAGTCCACTGTGTGGGAAGCACCTCAGATAGTCTGGTGACTGGGCCATATAAGAATCAAGATAGTCTAGAAAGAAGTGGGGGAAAATGTGTGCATCTCTCAAAAGCCAGAGTCATGAATTAGCTTTGCTGCATTCTCCTCAAGTGAAAATAGGCTCTGAATGGCACCCAGAGCAGACTGTGGGACATGCAAAGGGGTTAGAATTTTTCCTCCATCTGCTTTCTTGCAACTTCAATAGGACTACCATTTGAGCAGGAGGATTACCTTCTGGTGGAGTGGATACACGTATATAAACTAAAACAAAAATGCTGTATCTTCTACAGGATGAATTCACAGCTTTTTACTACCTAACATTTTTACCAATTAAGAGCAGAATAAGGAGGCATGAATAAACATCACACTAAAGAATGGATAGCCACATTTTTTATCTGTTATATCAATGTTTATAAGAGGTAAATGCCCAAAAATCACTCTATCAAAAAGGCATAACTGGGATCATGGGTTGATCCACTGTGTATTAGAGAGAATGTACAGTAACAATGACATTTTGCTGTAGAGTTCTAATTCCCAAAGTCTAGAATGTATAAACAGACTCCCAAGGAAACTTCAGGTGAAAATTCCACCTGTGCAATATGGGTCTATAAGAGATGGGAACAAATATATTTAATTTATTAGGCTTACATTTTGAGGGACCTCATAAACTAACAGAGGAGAGAGAGACATGGGGAAATAAGGCCAGAAATTGCTCCTAAAGAGAGAGAGCATAAATCTGAACATTTCAAATACCAACAGTTCAGTCTTCTATCAAGGGTATTAATCTAATTCTATGATCCACAATCTTTTTTTCCACCTCTCTCTGCTTCCCCTGCTCTAATGCTTATCGGGGAACTTTTAGGAATAGCATTATGAACCACCATTGTAACATAATATTGACATCAATTATGTTCCCTGTTGGGGACTAGCAGTGGCTTCTTTCTTACCCTACATCACAAAGACCTCACTCAATTTCCTTCTTGCTCTACAACACACATACATCATGCATTCAAGCCACTTTATTACAGCTGAATCTGCCCCATCACTTCAGATATGGGGAATATTTTACAATATTTTAATTGTGATTTTAATTATATATCTTATTTATCTTGTGAGATCATGTGGTTGATTGGTGACCACTTACTAATGCTAATCTCCAAATGTACTGGCACTAAAGCCAATGTTTTAACGGCATTTTTAGACCATTCATCAATGCATGTAAATAAATTAGGTCACTATTCTTTCATCAGCCATATTACTGTCACAATTTTTTCCACTTGTGAAGCTGAAACTGGAACTTTCTTAAATTTGGGTGATTGCTTACATTATTGAGTTGTAGAAACTCCATCAGGAATCAAGAGCAGTGGCCACCTTGATTTTTCAGACTTCCACACTCCACATATAGCATAATTGGCAGAAGCATGAGTTCCCGTACAAATGCTGTTTTTCTTTTTAAATTATAATTTTCAAACTAATTTTTCAGAGGCTGGCATCTAAATTGCAGCTGCAAATCCTGCATTTGTATGAAGTGGTGGCACATATACGTTATGTTCATGCTATTTGAAATACCAAGCTATTTATCACACAGTCTATACAATCTGTCAAAATTCTGCTAGTATATTTAGTGAAACATTACTTAAAACTTTAGGAGCAGTCACA
The DNA here is from genome assembly GCF_049634645.1 of Pelodiscus sinensis. Taxonomy (NCBI): domain Eukaryota; kingdom Metazoa; phylum Chordata; order Testudines; family Trionychidae; genus Pelodiscus; species Pelodiscus sinensis. The sequence goes on from NC_134713.1 coordinate 58,162,906, forward strand.
AAGGTCACAAAAACAGTTTGCCCATTTGATTCCACTATACTTTGAGAGACACAGGCTACGTCTAGATTGCATCCCTTTTTCGTAAAAGGGATGCAAATTAGACGTATCGCAATTGCTAATGAAGTGGGGATTTAAATCTCCCCCGCTTCGTTAGCATAAAAATGGCTGCGGCTTTTTTTCCGCACGGAGCTTTGCCGGAAAAAAGCGCCAATTTAGATGCGGCTCTTTCAGAAAATAAAGCCTTTTCCAAAAGATCCCTTATCCCTCTTAAAATATGGGATAAGAGATCTTTCAGAAAAGGCTTTATTTTCCGCAAGATCCGCGTCTAGACTGGCGCTTTTTTCCGGCAAAGCTCTGTGCTGAAAAAAAGCGGCAGCCATTTTTATGCTAACTAAGCAGGGGAGATTTAAATCCCCACTTCATTAGCAATTGCAATACGTCTAATTTGCATCCCTTTTACGAAAAAGGGATGCAATCTAGACATAGCCACACAGTTTGCAAAGAGCAAATAACATTAGGATGAAATAAATCCACTAACCATTTCTCATTCAATGTGAGCAGTCAACAGTTGTTGCCATGTCAGGTGTGAGGAATCCATCTCTGACAGTTTTAATGGCTGCGCCTAGTCACTGTAATCATATCAAAAGAGTTCCTGCTGATGGAGATATGGTTTAATTCTCATCTTTAATTCCAGTCTCCCTTCTAATGACCTTTCATTTCTTGAAAAACAACAAATAGTCCTGCAGCACCTTAGAGACTAACTAAGAAGGTGCTGCAGGACTATTCATTGTTTTTAAAGTTTTTTCTATTACAGACTAACATGGCTACCTCTGAAACTTTTCATTTCTTGAGTCTTTTTTAAGATTGTAGGATTTTATTTCTGGTCTCACATTAGGGGGCAGATTAGTACCATAGCTAATCCAGCAATCACCAGTTTTTTTCTCAAGGACAAAAAAATTGCATTGCTCATTTGAAAAGCATTCACATTCCTACAGACAGTAGTGGTTTTGTTTTTGAAATTAAACAGTTTTTGAATTATTCCAGTGAAAGACTGAATCCCATGTAGTAGGTCTTAATTCTCAGGTGTACTTTTGTATGGCTCAACTATTTTAATAGTCAAATTATAGGCTTAAACCAAGGGTAATCTGCGTGATTCACATTGAATTTTCCTCCATCTTCTTTTGGGCTATGTCTACATTGGCATGATCTTGAGCAAATACTCTTTAATGCAAGAGTTCTAGCGTTAAAGTATTTGCGCAAGAGAGCGTCGACACTGGCATGTGCCTTTGCGCAAGAGATGTGCTTTTGCGCAAGAGCATCCGTGCCAGTGTAGATGCTCTCTTGCGCAAGAAAGCTCCGATGGCTATTTTAACCATCGGGCTTTCTTGCACAAGAAATTCATGTTGCCTGTCTACACTGGCCTCTTGCACAAGAACAGTTGCACAAGAGGGCTTATTCCTGAGTGGGAACATCATAATTCTTGTGCAAGAAGCACTGATTTCACACATTAGAACGGCAAGATCGTGCCAATGTAGACACAACCTCACTGTTTATGGAATTTTCAACCCCTACTGCAAAACTACTTGACGCTGACAACTTTATAATTTTGCTCATCAATGCATATATTATGTTTCATTAAAACTTGTTTTCTTAATTTTTCAACTCTTAATGCTCAGCTGTTAGTAGTCATGATGCAATCTTGTACAATCTCTTCACATAAATAACTTGTCATAATGAACCTTTCCCCCCATTTTAAAAAAACCTACTGTTAACTTTTATTATTTTTATCTGATGCTCTATAAACTATATATTTATTTTAAAGTAAATTCCACTTTTTATTCATTCACTGCCTGTATCCCACACTAGCATAGTCAGATCAGTAACCACACTTGGTTTACTTTTAGTGCTCCATTTTTACAGTGCCCTCTTTTTATTGTTTTATAACTTTTAAACTCATGCCAACATTATCAAAAGTAACATCCTAACTTTCTGGTTTTACTCAGACTATTAATAGAAAAAATATTATTTGTATTGTGGTGGAGCCCTGCTGTGTGTTTAGTCTATGTGTAGACCTGGTAAGACAGTCCCCAACCCAAAGACTTTACAATGTAACCTGATTTAGGAAACCACTTAAGCCTGTACTGATGTTTCATTTAACTCAATGAGATATAAGTATGTGTTTAAATGTTCACCTGAACTGGAGTTTAAGATCAGAGTTAACTGTGTTTAATGACACTCGAGAAAATCCAGAATAATGTTATTGGACTTGGCACTGTTTGTAATGAAAGCAGAATCCAGCCTCTAATTACATTTTTCTTTACTTCTCTTTAGTGTGAAAATACACTTATTGTAAAGAGGGGGCTTTGGACACTGAAAGATTATATGTAAGCTAGTAGTACTGGAACTCTTATGACTTGAAGAAGTTTTCATATAACTACCTAGTGGCGTTGCTTTAAAAAAAATCAGGAATCTTTTCAGAGTTTTTCCTTTCTCTCTGGGTTTTTTTCCCCTTTTCAATATAGGATAGAACTGCTGATCAAGATGAGGAAAAAAGGAGGATTGAAGAGGTTCCAAGAAGAAGCTTAATCAGCTACCGTGAATTAAAACCATCAAACTGTTCTTTGTTGCTTTTCACCCTTCTATATTTTTATGGTGTTTGTCTCCTAAATTGTGGAGGGAGTCAGAGGAAGCTAGCTAATTCACATAAAGAAATAACTGCTTGCTGGATTTTTTTTCAATGTATTTGAAAATCTAGGAAATTAGGTGAGATGCTTTATTAATCAGGTTGGCTACTTCAGTAAAGTTGCAAAGTCAAACACTCAAAAATTAGGAACTACCATATTAAGGATACTTGGAAACTTTAATTTCCCAACTGTTTGCAAGGTATTAGTACTCAATTCTCTGATCACCTACTATATTTTCATAAGGACACTCAATCGTGCCAGTCCCAGGATCTATCCCTCCAGGTTCTTTATCCAAAGCCAAGACCCACTTTCCTCCTCCAGGCTCCTTCTATTAATCCCAGTTTCCCTCTTTAGAATCCTCATCCCAATCTCTCCCTCACAGGCTTCTTCTCCAGCTGGTCCTTATCTTCCTACTCATTTCCATGGTTTCTCATCCATCCTGTGCACCCAAATCTCAAGCTCAATGTTGCAATCTGTTTCCTTTATCACTGCCTACTGCACTGCATCTGGCATTTCTCTCAGCATTTGAGTCAGGCTTCTTCCTGTTCTATGTTTCCTGAGAGCTAACTGGTAGAGCACTGAGAAAACAGAGGAGTGGGACTTCCAGCTTTCAGTTCTGGTGCCACAGCAGCAATTACAGTGAGAAATCCCACCAACTCTAAACAGCCCCCTATGGTGTAGGCATGTGCATAAGAGTTTTTCAAAGAAAAGATGGTCAGGCTCTTTTTTAAACATAGTGAAAAATACATTGTTTTGCAATCCTTTTGGAAGCAGCAGAGTTTTTGCTGGAATTTTCTAAATAAATAATTCAGCCTGAGTACAAGCTCAAATGGTTTGTTTCTTATGGCCTTGTCAGTCTTTAAACAGAGCTTTATAATGGGGAAGGTCAGGCAACCTTAACTTAGCTAGTAATGTTGCATATAAAAACCAAGAGTATATGGTGAGATTTTTGTTCCATTAAAAGATTTAAATTTCAGTTCCCTCATTACCAGCAAATGCTGGATAGAATCATAGAATTGGAAGGGACCTCAAGAAGACATTGAGATCAGACCCCTGCCCTCATGGCAGGACTGAGCACAGAGTGGCCCAGCTGGTCGTGAGCATATGCTCAGCGCTGTGCACATGTGCTGGGCGCTGTGGGCGGAGTGGCCCAGCTGGCAGTGAGCAATTGCTGCGGCGCAGTGCCCAGAGCGGCCAGACAGCTCTGATCGCACTCAGCCACGTGCTCCGAGTGTCCAGTGTGCCGCACTTTATTCTTTTATAAAATGTAGTGGAGGGCCACAAAAAACTTCTATCGGGCCGCATGCGGCCCTCCAGATGCCTGTTTGACATGCCTGATCTAGATGGTGCTTTGGTCCTGCCATGAGGGTAGGGGACTGGACTTGATGGCCTCTTGAGGTCCCTTCTAGTTCTAATATTCTATGATTCTATATATTCATGAATGTTGCATTTGAGTAATGTTCCTTTAATGGGGTGCTAGTAATAATTTTCTGTGCCTTCTTTACTCTGACAACTAAATTATCAAAAAACTTAAGTAACAAATCTGCGCCTTAGAGACTATCAAAATTTGTAGATGTTATCACGAGCTTTCATGGGCACAACCCATTTCTTCAGATGAGTTATCTTTTGTATTTTAGTAATCTTCCTTGTTCTAAATTTGGTACTACTTATGGTTAGGGACAAAAGACGGGGATCATATGGCTAAGCACTGTGAGGATCATCCGACCATTCTCCCAGTGCAGTAAAGTTTAGTCTTACAATTAGGAGTGAACCTCAACCAAGACTCTGGAGATGAGTAACTCTACAGCCTGAGGGTATTTAACATTCATTTCCAGCTAGGACTTCTGCATAGGGCTCCCATATTTATAATGGCATCAGAAAAATTCTGGAATCTGTTGTTGCACTCAAGGTAGACTAAAGTCCAAATACCGCAGACTGAAACTCCACTTACTGAAGGATCCACGCTCCTGCAATCAATCTAGTAAAGATCCCTCAATTGAACACTGGGTGCCTCTGTTAACGTTTTTAATCCTGTCTCAACTTGCAAGGAGTTAGGGAAGCTGATGGGAGAGTTTCTTCCATCCATCTCCCGCTGTGGAACCACTCTGGAAAAATCGATGCACGGTACCTGGACTCCAACTATGCAAGCTGGAGTTACCTATCTTGCATGGATTTTTCCACATCCCTTTTCTACGCATTCCCCAGCTGGCCTCCCGCCGGCCCGCCCCAACCTCGCCTGCCTGAGGCCGGCCCCGCCTGGGCGCACGCTCTGCCTCTAAATCAGGGCTACTCAACACGCGACCCGTGTGTTCGCGGTGCAGTTGAACAGCCCAGCTCTAAGCCAAGGCAGTCTAGCCCCGCCCACTCACAGCTTCGCTCCTCCCGCTTCCCTCTTTCCCCACCCCGCCGAGTCTAGGCTCGCCCGCCTTCCTTGTACGCGTGCGCAATAGAGACTCCTCTCCCACGCCCACAGCATCGCGGCTTCTGATTGGTCCGTTCTCCGTCGCCCTGCGGGCCAATAGCAAATCCCTACTCACACCCCGCCTCGTTACAACGTGCTGTTGCTGTCACACCTGCTTCCTGAGTCGTGACCCGCGGGGAGATGGCGGCGACCGGGCTGTGGCTGCGTCGGGCGGCGGGACTCGCCTCTGGGTCGGGGCCGCTGCGGGCCGGCGTGTGGGGCCGGCTGCTCCCTTTGGCGCCCGGGCCGCGGCGGCACGTGGCGCATTTCACGTTCCAGCCGGACGCCGAGCCCAGCGCGCACGGTGAGAGCGGGGCTCAGCCTGGCGCCCTGCCTCGGAGAGCGGCCGGCGGGGGGCATCGGGCGCCCGGCGCAGCGCTTGCTGCTCTGCGGCCGCTTGTCCGAGGAGTCGTAGCGGGGAGCCGCGCCCCTGCCCACCCGCTGCACCGCCGGCGCGGGGAGGCGGATCCCGCTGGGGTCGGGCGCTGAGTTCCCCGCGGGTGCCCCCTGCCCGAAGCAGCCGATTGGTGCGGGAACTGCCTTTTGGGGTGGGGGAGGAGAGGGCTGAGCGTTCCCCCCCCCCCCACCCTCCTTTCCTGCTGCCGGGCTGCTTCCGAGCCTCGTTGTTTTGTTGTGACAGACCGGCACGAGTTTGTGGCGCTGGAAGAGTCACTCGCTCACCTGAACTGACCTAGAGTTGAAAGCAGGTGGCATGATTTGGTGTTGGGCCACCAGGATCCGGAATGAGTCACAAGGTAGAAGGGTTAACCGCTTCATTGCTACTTTTGAGTTAAAACTTGTTTTCTCTGTGTCAGACAGTGTAGAAGTGTGACACAATTGCATTTTAACTTCAGAAGCCAACACTGATCAACAGAAGGGGAAAACAATAATTTAAAAGGCATAGAGACTTTTTTTTTTTGTTGAACAGCTTAATGTGAGACTTCAGTGCAGTTAGCTACCTTATCTCTTATTGGTTCTGCTATAAACAAGTCTTGGCAGAATTTTTTTCTTTTTTGTATTCCTGATTCTTAATTTTTTTTGCCAAGTCTTATTTTGATAGTTATTGGATGTTAGGGGTTGGTGTTGGGGTTGCAGCTGGGGCAGTGCTGACTGAAGGGCTGTAAGGCGCTTGTTGTAAGGCTGAAGTGCCGGAGACACCTGAAGGACAGGAGCAGGATTCTTGTGCAGTGGAGCAGAAACCTCCAGAAAGGGCTGTAAGGAGGAAGATGAGCCCATGGCTCTGTGGGGGTCTTTGCTGAACAGCCCTTATCCAGGGATGGCCCCTGTACACTAGGGATGTAAAAATTCCTTTAAAAAGGTAACTGTGTAACCACTAAAAATCTTAATGGTTACATGTTGTAGGCTCTGCTGTATAAAGCTTAAATACATTTTATACTGCAGAACCCACACCAAAGCTTCCTACCTGAGAGAGTAAGGGCTGATGGCCCTGCTCCTGAGGAGCTAAAGTGTAACTTGTGGCAGGAGGGCCAGGCTGGGCCTATCTGCAGGGGGACCTGTGGAGCTGCCTCGGTATAGTTTTCAGTATCTGCAGGTATGCTGAAAATGAATACTATGGATTTAGCTCAGTGTCTTGGCGTAGTATTTCTAATGAGTTCCCATACTTTTAATGTTCAGCTGTCCTGGCATGTACCCATTTTCTGTAGAATAAGCCCTTCTTCCATATGAATTTCTTTGCTGCTCTGAAAAGGGGTCATTTGGTTGGTTACCTTGGTTTTAGCTCTTTCTGCCCTCAGCCTTCCTTGCAGTCAATAAGAGAGAAGGACACTTAGGATACAGGCAGTCCCCGAGTTACGCGGATCCGACTTACGTCAGATCCGCAGTTAAGAACGGGGTTTGCTCTGCGTCCCCCTGGTCTGCTGGAAACCAGCAGACCAGGGAGATGGGAAGCAAAGCCTCGGAGGACGCCGGCAGCGGGACAGCCCAGACGTGCCGCAGCTGTCCCGCTGCCGGCGTCCTCCGAGGCTTTGCTCCCCATCATGCTGGTCTGCTGGAGACCAGCAGACCAGGGAGACGGGGAGCAAAACCGCGGAGCACGTGTGCAGCAGGACAGCCGTGGCGCGTCTGGGCTGTCCCGCTGCCCCCGTGCTCCGCGGCTTTTCTCCAGACGCCTGTAGTACAGCAGCTGGGGTGCTGCCGGTTGGTCCCGTAGCGCCGCTCTGGGTGCTACGGGACCAACCCGGCAGTGCCCCAGGTGTCCTCATTCAGCCACTGCTGGTCAGTTTCAGCAGTGGCTGAATCAGGACGCCTGGGGCAGAGCAGCTTGGGTGCTCCTGGGTTGGTCCAGTAGCGCCGAGGAGCAGCGCTACTGGAGCAACCCAGCAGCACCCAAGCTGCTCTGCCCCAGGCGTCCCCAAGTCAGCCGCTGCTGAAACTCACCAGCACTGACTACAGGAAGCCCGAGGCAGAGTTGCTCTGCCCCGGGCTTCCTGGAATCAGTAGCTGATCAGTTTCAGCAGCAGCTGACTTGGGGACGCCTGGGGTTCTTAAGTTGAATCTGTATGTAAGAACTGGCGTCCAGATTCAGCCTGATGAAACTGATCAGCGGCTGATTCCAGGAAGCCCGGGGCAGAGCAACTCTGCCTCAGGCTTCCTGTAGTCAGCTGCTGATCAGTTTCAGCAGCGGCTGAATCTGGATGCCAGTTCCGACTTACATACAGATTCAACTTAAGAACAAACCTACAGTCCCTATCTTGTACGTAACCCGGGGACTGCCTGTACAGCAAAATCAGGATCTAGGTCAATCTATGAATAAATAAACCTCAGGTTGATATGTAGGAGGATCTAATGGAAGGGCCACTGTGAGGAAGCCTTTTATTGTGTGAAACAATTCATTAGATGGATAGAAAACTTTTGATTTGTTTTTAAATCACACCAGACATGCAGTATGAATTTGTTTTCGTAGGAGATGGTAAGTGTGAACTGTGATACTGATGTTGATGCTGCCATTGCACAATAGATTTAAAAACAAAATTTCTACTGCTTTCTCTTCAGCTATATTCAGAGCTCAGATACAAAAGGTGCAATTTAGTTCCCTTTTTGAAGGAGTTAAATGGAACCTTTTAGGTACTGCAAGTAGTAACAGGTCAAAGCAGTCACTATTAAGCAACTAACAGATAAGAATTCAGAAGCTAGATGAGTAGCAGAGATTTGTATAACCTTGAAAGTTTTGGGTTGTCGGGTTTGAAATAATTTGTTATGGGGAGGGGCAGAGATTGATAGCCATATCATTCTATTTATTCCTTCTACTTTGAGCCCCCATTGCATTTCTCCTCCCCTACCTTCTTCTCCCAACATGGCAAAGTATATTACACATGACAATTAATGAATACTTGGGAGATGTAGGGATCAATGCAGCGAGTTCTGATCTGCAATAATACAGGTCTTTAGTCATGTATTGCAACATGTACAACAACTTGAGAAGAAGTGAGAAGCCATGTCTATACCAAATTTAACTTGCTGGGTTATTTAAAGAGTGAAATTTTAACTGAGTGAGGTTTTTAAATCAAAGTTCCAATTCCACGACCATGAATTCCTTGAAACTCCATTTGCTAGTTTAATTTAGAAGACAGGCCCTATTACGGCTGAGTGTAATTTCAGTAATAACATAGGCCAGGTCCACACTAGACCCAGCAGCTCAGCTTAAAGTATGCGATCCAGCTATGTTGGCTTACTTTAAGCCGAGGTTGGTGGTGTCCCCACAGTGGGAAGCTAATGGGAGCAAATGCTCCCATCGCCTTTCCTTGCTCCTGACAAGGTCAGGAGTACCCAACGCTGGCAGGTGAGTTGGTGGATCTGAAGTAGACTTGCTAATAGGGATGTTAAATTTAGATTAATTAATTGAATAGTTGATGCAATTTGCATCAATTATTTGATAAGGGTGCTTCCACCTTTGAAGAGTAGCAACAGCCTCAGGGCTGTTGCTACACTTCAAAGGCGAAAGTGCTGCAAGGAGCATGGGGTCTGCTTTCTTTGTAAAAATCTGTCTGGCTAATGTTAGAAGGCGGAGTAGGTGCCAGCTATTGATTTTTGAACATCATCTGCATTTGCAGGAAAATCTTGTTACCTCTGCAGCTTATTTAGATGAGGTGTGGGAAACAGTAGATTTTTAAAGCTTCAAACATTAGCTTTTATGCTACCTATGTGGGAGACCTCAGTAATTACCCCTCAATTTCATATTGCTGCCTCTATCCTTAAGTTTGAGTATGCAACACTTCTGTTTCCACCGCTCTGTTTTTTGCTATCTAGACTCTGTTCTCTAATTCTCAATTCATTTGCATTCAAAGACCGCATGAACACTGTTCCCAGTAAGTAAGAAAATGTAAGGCTATGCTCTTTTAAAAAAATGTCCAAAGTTAATGAGGAACCTGGGTTTAATAGCAGTACTAGCCCATCGAGAAGACAGCTCAGGAATAAAATTAAGGCAATGTTTGGTAGACTCTAACAGTGTGCGTAAACTGCAGTCCTTTTGATCATCCTTAGCACTTTCTTTTAAGGGCTTCTGTGGCTGCTGGCTCAATTAATTTTTAATAATTTTTGTTTTATATTTAACAGGCCAGTGGCTAAATAATGTCTCTTTCATGCAGGCCAAACTCAGAAAATGAATCTGTTCCAGTCTATAACAAGTGCCTTGGATAATGCCTTGTCCAGAGATCCAACTGCAGGTACAATATAACTGTAATTATGTTTTGTTTACTCATTCTTATAACACGAGAACTAGGGCTCACCAAATGAAATCAATAGCCAGCAAGTTTAAAACAAACACAAAAAAGCATTTCTTTACACAGTGCATAGTCAGCCTGTAGAACTCCTTGCCAGAGGATGTTAGGAAGGCCTAGTCTATAGCAGGGTTCAAAAAAAAGCAAGATACGTTCATGGAGGGTAGGTTCATTATTGGCTGTTAGCCAAAATGGACAGGAATAGTGTTCTTAGCCTCAGTTTTGCCAGAAGCTGAGAGAGGGTGACAGGAGATGGATGATTTGATTTTGATGGTTTTGCTGTACTGTGAAATCAGTCATTTTTAAGATGATCTGAAATGTTTTTAATACAACTCAGAAAACATGATCCCCGTCCCAAATTGGTTATCTAATATACCTGTAGGATAACAAATGTATAGACCGTATACTATAAGACTGTTCACAATGTTGGACCTGTGGTTCTACAGCCACAGGTCTGTGTCTTCTGTGGCTGTGATTGCATTATTTAACCTGCTTAGGTGTGGGGGGTGATCCATATATGTTGTCGGGAACTCCACTTTTAAAAGGTTAAATTAAAGGGGTGTTATTTCTCTTTTAGTTTTTTTTAAAAAAAGTGTGCTTTCTGAGCACTTCACATGTAGGAGGTTTGAGGCTTTTTTTTTTCCTAAAATGTGTTTACCTTTGAATTGTCTTGACTGCAAATGTGGATGCTTGCAGTGATGAACAGCAATACTGCTTAAATCTGGATCTATTTTTTTCATTCTGCTGCTCTAAATATTTTTGTATACAGGCAGTCCCCGGGTTACGTACAAGATAGGGACTGTAGGTTTGTTCTTAAGTTGATTCTGTATGTAAGTCGGAACTGGTGTCCAGATTCAGCAGCTGCTGAAACTGACCACCAGTTCTGACTTACATACAGATTCATCTTAAGAACCCCAAGTCAGCTGCTGCTGAAACTGATCAGCAGCTGATTCCAGGAAGCCCGGGGCAGAGCAACTGTGCCTCAGGCTTCCTGTAGTCAGCGCTGGTCAGTTTCAGCAATGGCTGACTTGGGTACGTCTGGGGCAGAGCAGCTGGGGTGCTGCTGGATTGCTCCAGTAGCACCGCTCCTCGGCGCTACTGGACCAACCCAGCAGCACCCCAGCTACTCTGCCCCAGGAGTCCTGATTCAGCCGCTGCTGAAACTGACCAGCAGCGGCTGAATCAGGATGCCTGGGGCAGAGCAGCTGGGGTGCTGCCGGGTTGGTCTAGTAGTGCCCAGAGCGGCGCTGCAGGACCAACTGGCAGCGCCCCAGCTGCTCTGCCCCAGGGTCCACAAGAAAAGCCTGGTCTGCTGGGGGGGGGGGGGGGGCACACTAGCTGCGTCCCCCCCCCCCCCCCCCCCCCGCAGCAGACCAGGGACACAGGGAGCAAAGTGGCAGTGGGGGGTGCCTCGCCTCTGAGGCTTTGCTCTGGCGTGGGACTGCTTTGCTCGCGGTGTCCCTGGTCTGCTGGAGACGGTCCCCAGCAGACCAGGGGCACCGGGAGCAAACCCGCAGCCGCGGCGGGGTCCTGCGCTTCTGAGGCTTTGCCAGAGCAAAGCCTCAGAAGCGCGGGACACCGCCGCGGTTGCGGGTTTGCTCCCGGTGCATCTGGTCTGCTGGGGACTGTCTCCAGCAGACCAGGGACACCGCGAGCAAACCCGCAGCAGCGGCAAAGCCTCAGAAGTGTGGGAACCCGCCACTGCTGCGGGTTTGCTCGCGGTGCCCCTGGTCTGCTGGGGACCGTCTCCAGCAGACCAGGGGCACCGTGAGCAAACCCGCCGGAGCTGCGGCTTTGCTCCCGATGCCCCTGGTCTGCTGGAGATGGTCCCCAGGAGACCAGGGGCACCGGGAGCAGCTTTTCTCGCCCCGGAGGTCGAGGTGGCTGACCGCTGCCTGTGAGCTCCGGGGCGAGAGAGCCCCATTCGTATGTGCAGATCCGACATAAGTCGGATCCGCGTAAGTCGGGGACTGCCTGTACCTGTAACTTAAAGCTGGTTAATTGATATCTTGTGTAGTTGTGCTGTATACTAGTACACATGGCTACTTATTGTGTTATGTTTGACTCACCTTTGGATCTACCTGTCATGATATTTATGGATAAGACAGTATATTGTCAAAATGTATGCTTCAAATTCCATGCAGTATATTTAGGAGTCCCAATTCATAAAATATTAGAATGGGAAAGGAAAACTGAAGCAATTACAGGTTGAACCTCCCTGGTCCAGCACCCTTGGGACGTGACCGGTTCTGGATGAAGGATTTTGCTGGACCAGGGGAGGTCATTGCTGGACCCCTTGCTGCAGGCCCCCACTGGCCTCCTGGCTGGCTCCTCAACTCGTGATGCCCTGCCAACCTGCTGGGTAGCCATTGCTGCCCTGGTTCTGGGTCCCATTGGGCAGCAGCACATGCCGCGCTGGGGCTGCGGGTCCCATCGGTCAGTGTCTCCCAGCCTTGCTGGGCAGATCTCTTGCCATGTGCTGGATAGCTCCACAGTCAGCTTGCAGCCGGCAGCCCATTGCCCTGTGGACTCTGCAGGGATCCTTGCCATTGCCCTCCACTGGGACTCTCTGGTCCTGCAACATCGGTGCCAGATGATGGATATTGCCGGACCAGAAAATCCCAGTTAAGAGAGTTTCAACCTGTAGTTAACAAACCAGACAACTGGAAGTTGTATAGGGTTTCTGAGAGATTTTGCTGCCAGAATGTTGACAGAACCATCTTATAAATAATGTATTTGTGATTGAACAGAAGAGAATCTTGAAATCTTGATCTGTACTTGTGGTGTCCCACATGTCAGTGGGGGAAGGGCCTATTCAGGGCAGTGGGCCATTAGGAAAAACAATAAGCCTTAAGAGAAGTGTATCCCCCATCTGGTGAGCCTTCCTCAGAATGCTGCAGAAGGCTTATGAGTAATGGCTGCTTCAAGGACATGTGACCAGGCCACATGATCTTGGACTAGTGGTATAAAATACTGTTTAATTGGTTAATCGGTTAACCAATTAAATTGTGGGATTTCATAGTTGTTAAACTTGTTTTTGTTTTAATCTTAAACTGGTGAGCAGTAATTCCTTTAAGCTGAGTGCTTGGGCAGCAACTCAGGAGAGATGCAAATGCTGCCCAACTGATTAGCAGAGCCCCGTAGGTGGCAGCCTGTGTCTCTTACTAGCGGTTCACATCCACACGTGCCTTGGTGCACATAACCAAAATTTTCCCCAAGCATTGCAGTCAAAACCCTTCAGCAATGTTCCTTCCAACTTTTTTCATCTGTGTGGAATAACTTTTATCACAGGTATGCATTGTTCTCTTCACATTGCAGGAGAAGTGGACTGGGTGTTAAATAGGCCAAATTTAACCAAGGCAGGACAGTAAGCTTTGGAGTCCTAGGCTGGTAAGTTAGTGGTTAGAGAGCTTGAGTATAAATGCAGTTGGGTATGTTCCTACCTTTGTGAATACTGGTGAAAGTGCAGATTGTAACAAACTGCAAATCCTGCCAGAGGTATAATGTGAAATGGAGCCCACGCTGGTGGGTCAGAGGACTCATTGTTATTCCAGTTCCACATGGCATTCTGTGGGGAATCAGTCGCAAGTACTATAGCCAGATATTTAGAAAAACTGGATAACTTTGACCATTAACAATTTGTAACTATGCATGCTAGGCTAAAATGTCAAATTGGGTGTTATAGGAAGTAAAAAGATCATGGCACAGGTTAGTAAGGAATACTTGTTTTTTTCCCCCCTGCCACTAGATACAGTGCAGGCCTGTTGACAGAGGGAGATGCAAAGGGCACAATTGTTCTGAGGCCCAGAGATTCAAAGGGGCCTGGAGCTCCCAGCCACCACTGCCACTACTTGAGCAGTGGCTGGGGTCTCTGCACCGCTTTGAATTGCTGCAGGAGTGCTGTAGTGCAACTCCGTGTGGTTCTGAGGGCTGGGGGAGTACTAAGGATTACTTCCCTCAGCCCCGACCCTTTTGAGGGGACACAGATGGATTTCTCCTCCCTCCCCATACACACCTTGTCCTTTGGCCCATGGTGGCTGTTGACCCTGCTGACACAATTACATGTTAGTTAAGAGCTATTGTGTTTTCTTCCGAGAGCATCTGCACATCAGGCTGCTGGGCTCCATGGACATAGCTAATGGTCTCCTGTAGTATGAAAATCTTTGTCAAGCGTTCAGTTAAGTCTCTGCTTGGATGTGTTCCCTTTTCTGTGTGTAGAAACAGATCCTGTGTGCTATGGTTTACCTTATTGAATTACTTAGTTATGTAAACTGGGAGTAAAGGTGAGATGGTTCCAGGCACATAAGATTTCTTGATGCACTCTTCTGGCATCTACACACTGAAACCTGACTGTTCTAGTGTATTGGAAAGCTGCTTTTCCATATCTCATCCTGAATCTTTTGCTTTTGGCTGACATCTTAGGGTGCAATCTTACAAGGAGCTTTGCCAAGTGAACCCATTCAGAATTCCTTGCAGCATCAAGACTTCAGTTGTAAAGCAAGACCAGAGCTATGGATTTCACTTTTCTTTGTACAGTATGTTCTACACTTGCGACAGAAGATAAAATATCCCTGCTATTGTTTTGTTGCTTTAGGCTGATCCAGTTCCAAATGCAGTAGGTAGAAATCTTTCTACCCATTTTAATGAGCATTAGATTGGGCAGCAGATCTTCCCATGAATCTATGTACAGACTGATTTGTTGAAGACATTTGCTCAATGGCCCCAAAGAATGATGTGCTCTTCAGTAGGGATTTTAAATATTGGTTAATTGAATAGTCGATTAACCTCATGAATTCTTAATTGGTTACTCAATTATTTTATAGGCCCCCACCCCTGGGGATTATGACAGCCAATGTGCTCTCCCCCCCCCCCCCCCAAGAAGTTCTCTGCCACTCTACGCTGCTGCCTAGGTATCAGAGGCAGCAGTGCAAGGTTCCTGGTGGGATCTGGCCTGAGAAGGGAACCAGTTTAAAAAACAGCTCCTCTCATGGCCTGGCTGTCTGTCACCCTGTGCTGCTGCCTCTGATATAGAGGCAGCAGTCCCTGTCTCGGGGGGCTGAACTCCTGGACCCAGCGTGAGCCAGAATTGAGCCGGGCTTCCTGCCCGCCTGACTTCTATACACTTTAAATGCAGAGCTGCAGCAAGAGTAGGTCCTGGACTTAGCACAAGCTGGGACTGAGCTGGGCTGCTGGCCAGTCTGCTAAAACATTTGCTGGTGGCCAGGGGGAGGAGGGGAAGAAACACACACAGTCTGTAGCATTAACTGATAATCTTTTGCTTATTGGTTAATTGACTGTACTGTTGCATCCCTACTCTGCAGTAGGATAACATTGATGTCTCCTGTACAAAGTAGCCCAAAACTGCTGAACTAGTGAACATCTTAAATGGGAAAGGTTTTGTAGAGGCTCTAACTTCAAGCAAAAACGAATAAGAATAATAAAACCAAGTAGCAACAAACTAAAACAAGACCAACCCCAACAACCAAAACAATCTAACAAGGAAATCTAGGAAGATCAACTGAAGTTTGTCTTTATTCTATAAAAACACGACCTTGTTCTTGCATTACTTTTGCTGTTATGTGCCATGAATCTGTCTGGCTGTTAATTTATGCAATGATGAATTACTCCAACACAGGTATACATGATGTTTGTTTTCTGTAAAGATGCTTGATTGTTTGTTTGTTTGTTTGTTTGTTTGTTAGGGAGGGAATTATACCCCTTTGTATATGCAGGCATTTGGAAATTTCTAACACTCAATAACATGGCCAGCAGGTATGTTGGAAAAGGCTGCAGACTTGCTAGTTTTCTATATTAAACATAGAAATAAGTCAATTTCTCAATTGGAAATCATAAAATAGTCTTGCTCTTAAAAATCTTAAGATTTCTTTTATAATAATTTTAAAGAAAAGGATTAGAATGCTGTTAAGTTTTTGATTCATTTACTGTCTACTGACTTTTTGGTGATAGTACACAATGCAAAGAGCATAATAATAGAAATTTTTAAGCTGGCATCTTTCCAGTTACTCATTATTTCAGTTACTAATTTCCTGGAAGGTGGTTCCTTCATATCAAGGTTGGGACATGGGACATCTATAGAAACTTGATATGTCATGGATGGATTAACATTTCTGGTGAACAGTTTCCTTTTTTCAGGAGCACTGTGTCTACACAGCAACATTATTTCGAAATAATATAGTCCACGTCTACACAGCCAGCAGTTACTTCGACATTATGATGAAATGCTATCACGCTGGAGGACTTCTTACTCTTGACTTCTGTAACCATCATTTTGTGAGGAGTAAGGGAAGTCGGAGGAAGAGTGCTCTATTTCGAAATAAACGCTGTGTAGACAGCACCAAAACTTGAAATTAGCTATTTTGAAATAAGCTACACGATTAATTTAGCTCAATTTGCATAGTGTATTTCGAGTTAAGCCTTGCTGTGTAGATGTGCCCTTAGAGTGTGTGTGTGGGGGGCGGGGGGGAGGGGACTGAAACCAGTTAAGTTTAAACTACGGGTTGAACCTCTCTAGTCTAGTACTCACTGGCTCAGCATGATTTCAGCTAGCCAGATATCCACTTACCATGGGTGTGCCCAAGCTTCCGGTGGTATCATGAAGTGTGGTGTCTTTTTTTTTTTTTTTTTTTTTTTTAATAGCACCAGTTCTGGTTCTGTGTTCTGTGCTGTTTATTCCTAAATGTCTTCTAAGAGCCCAGTAAGCAGGGGAAGTGTTGGTAATGCTGCTCGACATTATTGACCTCCTGTGGTTTGACACATTCTCTGCTTCCATGCAGGTCAGATACTGAGTGTGCCCATTTAGAGTGGTTCAACCTGTAGTGAATGAAGAGTCTTTACTTACAACCTTTCTTTTTAAATTATAAACAAAAATGTCATATCAGATCTCCAACTTTTTTTAAATGGAATGTCTAAATTTGGTGTCCAGTTAGTGTCATATGATGTTTGGAATTTTTAAATGACTTCATATTAACTCAAGTGCAGTGATATAGCTTAAACCTTTTTTCTGACATATTTATGAAACCATAGATAGAATAGTTCAAAGATTTTGGCCCAGGAAGATTTTTGTCATACTAAATCCTCCTCTTTCCCTTCCTGTCTCTCTCCTTTTGTTTAATGTACTGTCTTCTGAGAATGTGGAAGAGATGGGGGTTGGGATCTTGAATGATAATGCACCCACTATAATTAAAACTTTGATAAAACTACAGTGCTTTGGGGTCAAATTAACCTTTTATTTGGGTGTGATGAAACATCTAAACATGACATTTTAACTCTAGTATTTTATAGTAGCATATTCAGTACATTGTTTAGGAATTTATTAAAACTTGTGCTTGCTCTATCATAAATGTTCACACTAAGATGTTGAATGTATATGGAAACTGTAAACTTCAGATGAAGGGTGTGCTAACATTTTATACGTTGTCCAATTAGAATAAATAGGGTTATCTTAATTTTTATAGTAGATAGTGTTTGCATTCATAATTAACCTAAACTATTACTTTTATTTTGCAGTAATATTTGGTGAAGATGTAGCCTTTGGTGGAGTCTTCAGGTGCACTGTTGGATTACAAGACAAATATGGTGAGTTGTTTGTATAAAAACTGTTAATGTTAGATTAAAAATTTTTTCCTCTTCCAGTAGTTTAATCCTAGATGGGAGTCTTGAGTAGAAAATCATGTAAATGGGTTTGTTTTTGTTTTGAAATAGTAGATGATTTGAACAGGTTTTATGATTGTTTAATAATTGAACTTGACCTCATGAGTTTATAACCTTCAGCTAAGTAGACTTACATAACTTTTTTGGGGGGGGGGCGGCTTTTAAAAGAATTCCTGGTTGTTTTGTCTCAATCAGATAAGACATATTTATCACAACTACTAATGTGTGGTCACTCTCAACTGTATTGCTTCCACAAAGGTGATGAAATAGGTATTTCTGGATTCTGTCCATAGTTGATCAGGAACTGAGTTAAGTCCTATATTTAACTTTTTAATAGTTTTTTTTCCCCATATTGTTCATCTATCTAGTGATTGTAATCATATTTAAGCAGTCTTCAAAACTTGATTATTTTACTCATTTTTCTGGGTTTGTTTAGGAGCTTGAAAAATATTATTTTTCCACAAATTAACCAGAACAGTCATTTTTTTTGTAACCTACCAGATAAGAAAAGTATAACTTGTGGAAACTGTATGGGAGGAGAAAAATGTTACTTTACCCAAGAATTGAATGATATGGTAAATCTCATGACCCTTGTTTTACTAATGAGGGAAGAAAGGAGGAAGTTTATTTAAAATACTCAGTAATCTAAACTATTTCTTCTTACGGATTCCTTAGTGTACTGTCCGAGCATCTGTCAGATGGCACAGTCTCAATAATCCTTTTTTCCCTTTGTAGTTCTCTGTCCAGATTCCTGTAACAGATATTTGTTCCCCTTTTCCCTAGGGAAAAGGCAAGACGACTTGCCTGATTGTCCTTGAATTACACTGATATAAGTCCTGATTTGTGAGAGAAGAATCAGGCTCATAGCTCTTTATGTTCTTGTTGTTAATGGTAGCTTTTTCTCAGGAAAATGCAAAAAAGTCAGTTTTTTGAGTTTCTGCTCTACAATTTAAATAGCTCTCTTTACTGGTTACCCATTGAATGTATGATTTTTAAACTTATTTTTATTAGAACCACAAAAGCTATTGCTGTGTAAAATGTTAGTGTTTCATGTACTACAGGTAGGGTAATAACTACAGCTAATAGGAATGTGAGCAACTAGGTGACTATCTGATAAATGGATGCTTATTGGATAGTCAACATGTTAGTTGACTAGTTGCTCCCTCCCCCCCTACCCCCATTGCCTCTATCAGAGAGAGGCAGCAAAGGGGGGGGGGAGAAGAGGAAGGGGTGCTTCAAAGCAACAGAGTCGTGTGGAACTCGGGGCCAGACCCTGGGCTCCATGCAGCGCTGCCGATTTGAAATACCGTGGCGAGCACAGGGTCAGTGGGGGACTGCTTGAGTCCACCCCACTAGCCCCATCCTCCCCACAGTACTTTCGCTTTTGAAGGAGAGCAACAGCCCGAGGCACTTCAAAGGCAGAGGTGCCCTTATTGACTAATCAAATAGTCGATGCAAATTGCATGGACTATTCAATTAGCAAATTAATCTAAATTTTATATTCCTAATAGCTACCTGCATAGTAGCATACTAGAGAAACCATGTCTATACTGTCTGGCAGATCAGAGCTTGTTGTAATTCACGCCCCATAGTCAGAAGTGCCTCCAGGAGAAGGCCCCTTTTCTGTCGCCCCTCCCCTCTTGGGGCAGGGCCATTTTATCCTGTCTCATGCCTATACAAACTATAATCTGTTCTGCCACCAGAGTACACAACCCTCCTGTATACAGTAGTCCTACCCTGCGCTTCCAGTTGCCAGAGGTAGGGGGACCCAGGCCCACCTGCTCCACTGAGTCCTGACCCAGATCCCTAAAAGGGAGAAACGCTCAGTGTTCTTTCTCCCTTTGGCTGATGGGGACACTGACTGTAATAAGTCAGCCTACAGGATTCAGAGAGCCCCTTCCATGGGACGCTTCCCCTTCTATTTCGCCCCGTCTGAGTACTGTGTCCAGCATTTGGCTGTTCCCGCGGCCTCCCGAGTCCACAGTGGCATCTGACCTCCTCTGGGGTTTCTGGCTAGGCACGGTTGAGGGTCTGGGCCTTCATCTTCCCAGGTCCCTTGGGCTGAAGTCCCTGTTGCCTCCTCTGGACTCACCCCCCCCCCCCCCCCCCGGAGTCTGGGGCCTGCCATTTTTAAAGGCCCATGCCCCGCGTGGCTCCTCCCCCGGCTGGGTTGCCTAGCAACCATGGGCAGCAGCGCTTGCGTCTTCCAGCCGTGGCTGGCATGTCCATACTTCCACCAGCAGCGGCTCGTCTGCAGAAGTGCAAGGCTTATCTGCCCCATCATACTCCCAAACATGATGGCAATTAGAATAGAATAAAATGTTTAAGACAAGTTATACACAGTTAACCACAATCTTCAGAGAGACAATAATACTACTTCAACCAAGTTTCATTCTAAGTGTTCCCGTTTTAATCTTGAATAACAGCTATAAAGACAATTATTTGTTCACATCACAAGACCTGAGTAAACACCTACTATTTTGATGCTCTAACCATGCATTTCAAAGTTCTTCTTTAACCTTATGTAAATGATAGTTGGGCTATTACATATCTTCCGAATAAGTCTTCAGAGGTCAACCGTGGGTCATTTAACCTATGTGCTGGTTAACCCTTTTTGGTCATGTGCCTATCTTAATCAGATAACATCACACAGGTCTGTCTCTTATTGGTAACTTAGTTCATTCATGGTAGGCAAACTTAAAAATGATAGCCACAAATCTTTTGTACTGTGGGGGTGTGGTTTTTTTTAAATTTTATTTATTTATTTTTTTAAACACTAATATTTTCATCAAAATAAAATCTCACCTTTTGGTTACATTCCTATCCTGTGGAAATGAACAACACAAGCTTACAACTGGGAAATAAGAAGCAAAAGCAGCTGGGTTCTTAAGCAATATCTTGTTTCTGTGCAAAAGTGCCTGGTTGTATTTGTTTTTTCTTGTTCTTTACAAGTTGTATTATTAGGAGACTGTTTATTCAGTATATTGTGTATGTAAAAAATAAAAGGCTTAATGGGTATTGCGATGAGTTGGATCACAGTTCCCTTTGTGACTGTAACCTGGTGTGCTGATTATACCACTGAGCCAGCCTACTCATCCTTTGGGGTGCCCCACCAACCAGTCGCTCTGGGGCAGATGCTCTGGGCTCCCCTAGCAAAGGCACAGAGTTTGGGTAATAGCCCACCCAGCAGAGTAACACAGATGTTAACAGCTCAGCTGTGGGAGGGCTCTTCTACAGGGACTTGTCAACACTCAGGAGCACAGCCCCAAACAGGACCAAATCACCAAATAAATGCCTTCCTCTGTATAAAAGTTTTATGGGGGGGGGGTTAGTAAAGTTTGCCCCTTTATCACTGAAAGAGAGAGATGTACAGTTATTTCTTCCCAACCCATGCAGTAACAATTTTACACTGGGTTTGATGATAAACGAAAGTACTTAATAGGAGTTGTATTCAAGTGATTGCATGTGATGGCACACTAATCAAAGCAAGTTACTAATCTAAAATAAACAAAAAATGCCAGCTAAGCCTAATACACTAAGGCTATGTCTACACTCGCGGCTTCTTGCGCAAGTATGGCTGTTCTTGCGCAAGAATCCGCAGAGCGTCTACACTGCCTGCCTGCTCTTGTGCAAGGAAACTTACAGTACGGCGTGGTAAGAGAGGGCTTCTTGCGCAAGAGTATGCTCTTCTTTTTTTAACAGGTGTAAGGCCTCTTGCGCAGGAGCTCTTGCACAAGAGGGACACTCAGCAGGGATTTCTTGCGCAAGAAAGCCCTATGGCTAAAAGGGCCGTTGGAGCTTTCTTGTGGAAGAGAGCGTCCACTCTGCCATGGGAGCTCTTGCACAAAAACAAAGCGCACACATGGCAGTGTGGACGTTTTCTTGCACAAGACTTCTTGCACAAGAGCCCTTGTGCAAGATTTTCTTGCGCAAGAAGCCGCGAGTATAGACATAGCCTAAGAGATTGTTACAAAGCATATTTCTTACCCCCCTTCTGATTATAGGAAAAGCAAGTCAGAACTGATCTTTTCTTTTGGCTTGGGTCTAACAGCTTTTTGTGTGTCCTTTTTTTGGTGGGGAGACAGGTTCAAAAGCCCCCTGAAAATTATCATTGATTGCTTCCCATTTCTTAAATAGAATTTCCCCAAGGCAGGACATTTTTCCATTATCCTTATCCCAGTGGAAAAATACCAAGTTCAAGATGCTCACGTCTTTCTAAGACCAACCACAGCCTACACTTACAGGAAATACAAAATCATATACAGATCATTGCCTTGAGCACGGGGCCATTAAGTTCTATAAGTACCAGTAATGGCTTTACTAGAAATATTAGATTAATAAGGTTTATATTTCTAATGTCCCACAAAAGAATGATTCTCACACACACACACACACAACATACACATTCAGGGGACTGAGGCTCCTGAATGATAGGTTACTGTCCTGTTTTGAATAAAGCTCATTTGAATTATGCATATCCATATGCCAAACCTATTTCCATAAAAATAAACAAAATATGGGGCAAAGCATCACATATTTTTATATTGGTGAGAGCCAAAGGGATCTTAAATGTTTGTTGGTGATTTTTTTTCCCCCCATTTATCAGCAATATGGCAGTAAGCAAGCATAAATATTCACACTAGTCTTACATTTTACACCAATACATTGGTATAATGTGAAGAGATTTCAATTCTCTCTGGAAAGATAGTGTTTGACACCTGGAAATCCTCCTCTTTTTTTTTTTTTTTTTCTTTTCCCTTTAACTTTTTTTTTTCCTCCTATGTAATCATCAGGGTCGCTAGATGGCAGTCTATCTCTTGAAAAGTAGTATTTTAAGAGCCAGTTCATAATTCCTTTTTAGTATATGTAGGGAGCAAGATCTAAACACTAATTTATATTCTTGTAGGTATAATTTAGTTTATTAATTGCTCATACTAACACATGCTACTCAATACCAAGATGATGGTGCAAAGAAGTGGAGAAAGTATTTTCTAAAATAGAGATTTCTTCTGTGAATGAATCTAAATTGACTGTGTGCCAAGAAAGCCATTTAAACTCTGCTTGTAGCCTATGCTTATCTCAGGAAGAAAGTGGTAAAGAACAGTGCTGGTAATGCACATACAATACTGTAAGCTTTCTATTCAAGTAACATAGCCATTTAAACCCTGCTTGTAGCCTATGCTTATCTCAGGAAGAAAGTGGTAAAGAACAGTGCTGGTAATGCACATACAATACTGTAAGCTTTCTATTCAAGTAACATAACCCACCAGTTAACAGCAAATCAGTGTTTGAAGTGACAAGGATAAAATATAATTTTCCTAATTTTAAATCTCGTGAATTGTAGTCTCATACCTAGAAATATTTAAATACTTCAGTTGAGAATGTAAATGCACAGAAGTAAAAAGCTTGTTTCTCAGAACTACTGTAATTTGTTCTGTTGGTATAGTACTAGGCTGTGTCTACACTGGCATGAATTTCCGGAAATGCTTAAAACGGAATACTATTCCGTTTTCAGTTTTTCTGGAAAAGGAGCGTCTACATTGGCAGGCTGCTTTTCCGGAAAAGCCCTTTTTCCGGAAAAGTGTCTGTGGCCAATGTAGACGCGCTTTTCTGGAAAAGAGCCCCAATCGCCATTTTCGCGATCGGGGCTTTTTTCCGGAAAAGACTACTGAGCTGTCTACACAGGCCCTTTTCCGGAACACTGTTCCGGAATAAGGACTTATGCCCGAGCGGGAGCAGAATAGTTTTTCCGGAATAGCGGCTGATTTTGTACAGTAGAGCATCGTTGCTTTTCCGGAAATTCAAGGGCCAGTGTAGACAGCTCGCAGCTTATTCCGGAAAAGCGGCTGATTTTCCGGAATAAGTGGCCCAGTGTAGACACAGCCCTAGGGTGTTGATGTTACTGTCTGGATTAAATCTGTGCTAACTTTTCAGAGTCCTTTTTGTAGCAGACTCAACTATGTATTGGTATTGCATGAAACACATACGTGTATGTATATTTGCCCTTACAGGGATAAGGTAGAAAAGGTCATGTCTTCTCCGTCTCTACCTTGCCCCAGAACTTTATAGGTATTGGGTGGCCTACTCTTTCTTTCTCCTTTCATAAATGAGTTTGGCATGAGAGTCAAAACTATGGCCCACAGACTGGATTAACCCATAATATGTATTTGTGGCCTATGTGACATGGTCAGACTGCAAAATCTCACCTTTTTAAATAAAATTCTAGCTCTCGTGGTTGAGAACTTTCCAACTGTGAACAGAGCAAAAAAAAAAAGTTTACTTTCCCAAGTGTGTAGCTGGCTTGTGGCCAGGCCATTGCTTGCCATTGCTTCCCACAGCTCCCAGTGATCAGGAACGGCGAATTGCAACCAATGGGTGCTGCGAGTGGCTGTACCTGTGGCTATTCAGGTAAATAAAGTGTCTGGTAGTCTCCTGGAGCTAACCCTGGCAAACTGGTCTTGCTGCAGGCTGCTTATTGCTCACCCTTTCAGTTGACTCGTAAAGAGCAGCTGGTTGGAGAGTCAAGAATATTTTCCTGCTCCCATTATTCATGTTCTGTATGTTTAATTTCCCCTTAAAGATCTATAAATGCTAGGAAGGATAACATGCTCCTGAAGACATTGCTGGGATTCAATGATAGTATACTCTGATACTGTCTTTTAAAAGTTGCCATGTATGTTGGCCGAACTGGACAGTCTCTAGAGGAAAGAATAAATGGACACACATCAGATATCCGAAAAGGCAACACATAGAAACTTGTTGGGGAACATTTTAACTTGCCCGGGCACTCATTAATGGATCTCAAAGTCAGTGTCTTGTTTCAGGCCAATTTCACGAGCCAAGTCCACAGGGAGGCCTCAGAGCTCAACGTCATTTACAAGTTTGATTCCTTCAACAGAGGTATGAACAAAGACATTGGGGCTGTGTCTACACTGGCAAGTTATTCCAGAAAAGCGGCTGATTTTCCGGAAAAACTTGCCAGCTGTCTACACTGGCTGCTTGAATTTCCGGAAGAGCACTGACGATCTAATGTAAAATCATCAGAGTTTTTCTGGAAAAGCAGTGCTGCTCCCGTTCGGGCAAAAGTCTTTTTCCGGAAAACTGTTCCGGAAAAGGGCCAGTGTAGACAGCACAGTAGTGTTTTCCTCAAAAAAGCCCTGATAGCGAAAATGACGGTCGGGGCTTTTTTGCGGAAAAGCGCATATAGATTGGCCACAACCACTTCTCCGGAAAAAGTGTTTTTCCAGAAAAGCATCCTGCCAATCTAGATGCGCTTTTCCAAAAATGCTTTTAATGGAAAACGTTTCCGTTAAAAGCATTTCCGAAAAATCATGCCAGTGAAGACGTAGCCAGGGTGGATGGTTTGCTACATTCCACATCCTAATGACATACAAACAAACGATGGGTACTTTAAAGATTTAGTACCGTCTCTGTCAGCTTCATGTAGCATAGGCACACTAATTGATTATTTCTTTCCCCTTTTTTCCCCTTATCTCTCCCCCCCTCCCCCATCCCATCCCCTATTTATTTAGAAACTGGACCTTTTAATAACTTCATTCATCCGAAGAAGTGGATTGTGCCTACGAATGCTCATGATACCGTCTACGTGTTCTGATAGTCTTTAAGGTGCTGCTAGACCATTTGTCGTTTCTAAAGTGTAACCCCCTTTTTCCTCCCTGGGTTACTTGGGAGGAGGTCACACTCACACGTGTGCCTGGGTGCCTGGTGGTTTTAACATAAAAAGGAGATCCTGAGTACCCCAGTGGTGGTGGTGATGATGTTTAGTTGGGGAAACCCTATCCATCCCCTTGCTGCTGTCCCTGGCTCATAAAGAACACATAATGGCGGTGCCTCTACCTAGCTGGCCCTGTAACACACTTACTGGTGTGCCTTGGGAACCTCCAGGAACACATTTATTTCAACAATAAGCTGGCTCTACCTCCAGAACAACAATTACAAATCATAAATAATATACATCTAATAGATTGTATTAGAATGAACAACCTTTACTTAACTTAAAGAAACAGGATTTAACAAATTAACAGTGAATAACATCAATTAACAGAAGTAAAAGGAACTTATCTATCTGCCATTTGCACTGCTAATGTTTATCTCACCCCAGAGTATGCACACTCCTAGATTCTAGAGTCCCAGACTCTTGCTTGCGTGAGCGCGCTTGAAGAACTGCAGCTGTAATGGAGATTCTCTGTAGGTAGTGTAGTGTGTATGGGGGTCCAAGCTATGCAGCAACTCTGGTTCACTAGGTCGGCCCCTCTTTGAACCCAGTTAGTCTGTATCTCTGAGGTCTGCCCCAGGCAGCATTTTCCCAAAGATGGCCAATTACTCTGTCTCATTCTGTGTGCTGGATGCAGAGTAGCTTCTAGCTACAAGTATAGCTAAAGGACTTCTCCTCTAGGACAATCAGAAGCTGCCTGCTAGATCCCAATTCCAAAGGCTTGCTGTTCCAGTCTGTAACTGCAACATAACAGCTCCTGAACTGGATCAAAGTTCTCCACAGCAGCCTGGCTCCCTTTCTGCTCCAAAAACAGAGGAAAGAGTCCACAGACTGCTGAGTCTTCCTCCACACATGTGGAGAGAATCCAGATCTCCCAAACGAGTCACTTCCTTCCTGTTTTCCCTAGGGCTCATGGGAATTGTAGTCTGTGAGGCTAGATTGCAGCACATAGGGTCTTCCCAGAAAATAAGCAGAGGCACCTTTAGTAAGGGGACTACAAAAGTTTTTAAAAATGAGTCATATGTAATTACCAGAGAGCCTTCCATTGTGAGAGGTATTTCACATAATGTAGAGATACTGAGAATGCAGACCTCCAGTCTGTTGGAGCCATTTTGTTATTTCCAATAAAGATTGTTGTGGTTTTACATTTTTTATCCCTGGTCTCAATATAGTTTCTGAAATGCTGCAGTATGCTCATGAAGAAGACACTTTGATGCCTGACCGTGCCAGAAAGCATGACAGGAACAACCAAAGTGGCCAACTCTTTCCTGGGAGTTAAATGGAGGGCAGAGGGGGGACAGACATTGTCAATCCCTGCTTGTTTGAGACTGAACATTCTCAGCCCATTTGTGGTAATCTTCACTGGTCCTGAGCTGAGGTTTGCAAAGGTGATAGAAACTGAACACTCACTGTTTTTATGTATTTATTTTTAATTCTGAATGGGGAAAAGTTGCTCTCCTAAGTTTTATATACAGGCAGTCCCCGGGTTACATGGATCCGACTTACATCAGAACCCTACTTACAAACGGGGTGAGGCAACCACGCACCAGCTGCTTCCCCCCAGCAGACCAGGGAGACGTGAAGCTAGCGCTGCCCCCAGCAGACCAGGGAGACGCGGAGCGGCTTTTCTCAGCTTGAGAATAAAGGACTGAGGGAAGTGAGGTGTGGGAGAATAAAACTGAGCTCTGGAGAAATGTTTGGCTAGAGTTTCCCCTACAATATGTACCAGTTCCGACTTACATACAAATTCAACTTAAGAACAGGCAGTCCCTGGGTTACGTACAAGATAGGGACTGTAGGTTTGTTCTTAAGTTGAATTTGTATGTAAGTCGGAACTGGTACATATTGTAGGGGAAACTCTAGCCAAACATTTCTCCAGAGCTCAGTTTTATTCTCCCACACCTCACTTCCCTCAGTCCTTTATTCTCAAGCTGAGGTGTCTGCTGAGAAAAGCCGCTCCGCGTCTCCCTGGTCTGCTGGGGGGGAGGGGCGCTAGCTTCGCATCTCCCTGGTCTGCTAGGGGGAAGCAGCTAGTGCGGGGTTGCCTCACCCCATTTGTAAGTAGGGATCCGATGTAAGTCGGATCCATGTAACCCGGGGACTGCCTGTACTGTGGAGTTCAAATATGTCTGCTAGGGACATTCTTAACTGAAATGCTGGGGAGGGGGGACTCTTTTTTGCGTTACACTGTAAACGTGTCAAAATTAAAATGTCCATGTTCAATGTAGAATAGTAATACAGAGGTAGCTGTGTTAGTTTTTCCTTTTGTTTTAGCAAGATCAGACTGTAGCACTTTAAGACTAACAAGATAGTTTAATAGGTGATGAGCTTTTGTGGGCCACCCACTTCCTCAGATCATATTCTGGAAGAGAATTGGCATGACCATATATACCAAAGGAATATATATGGTCATGCCAATTCTCTTCCAGAATATGATCTGAGGAAGTGGGTCTGGCCCACGAAAGCTCATCACCTATTAAACCATCTTGTTAGTCTTTAAAGCGCTACATAGTTTTTTTCCTTTTGTTTTAGCATGTTCAATGTGATCTTGAAAATAAGTGATCAGGTACGCTTTGCAGTAAGTATATGGTATGATTCAGTGTGTACAGATTTGCTAATTTGTGTCTAATCTGATAAATATAGGCAGCTGTTTCTTCAAAATATATGCATGGCTGTGTGTTTATATTTGAATAAAATGGTTCAGTAAAGCTGTATTACTGTAGATGATACAGTTTTTATTGCAGTTGGCAAAGCGTGTCCTCTTCCTTGACTGTTCTAGGGGGGAAGGCTGATCTAGTGCTTAGCGACTCTAGTTTTATGGGGTTTCCAGGGCTGATGTTAGACTTACTAGGGCTGAAGCCAGTGTCTCACTTCCCCAGTGTACAAGCCAAAGTCTGAGGGTATCAGTCCTTGGTGGTGAGGCTCAGGGTTACAGACCCCCTGTCGCAGGTTGAAGCCCTTTGGCTTCAACTATGCCCCCCCCCCCCACCCTCTGGGGCAGTGGGCAGGCTGAGGCTTCGTTCCCCCCATCTGGGATTGTATAGTATCTGTTTGTGTTGTCAGAAGGAGGTCATGGTGCAATGAAGTTTGAGCACCCCCTGTTAAACAGGTATACTGCACTGGGATGTTGGAGACCTTGGTTCAACTTCTGGCTCTGCCACTACATTCCTGCATTACTTTGAACAAATCATTCACTGTTTGTGTTATCATTCCCCATTTGTAAATTGGAGATAATTAATCTTCCTCTCTTTTCTCTTCGGATAACAGATGTTTACTATGTTTGTACAGTGCCTAATGTAGTTGGGAACCTGAACTAGTGGTGGAGTTCTTAGGCACTACTATAAGATAATTATTTACAAACTTAGGCCTAAAAGTAGCCTCTTTTGGACACACACATGAACAGTATTCATGATTGGTGTATGTGCTTCCTGGGGGTGTCTAGGGTAGGGGGTATCCAGGGTAGTGAAGTATTTCATTACACCTGGAATCAGTATGCAGCAGCTTTGTCTGTTCCTGCAGGGGTCAGTGCTCAGACTCCATCAGCCAAAGACAACACAAGCACTCTCTGCTCACCTTATTAAAGAACAGCTGTTCTGCAGGTTCGTGATGGGCAAGCTCCAGTTCCTTAGCCCGTCAAGCATTGCCCTGGAATGTTCAACTGATTTATGGAATGCTCATGAGAATTCACAGATCTCTGTTCTTAGAGGAACAGTATACCGCTGCTTACCAGGAATGCTTCTTTGCTTAACTCTCAGCACTCAGATTTGGTTATAGTGAAAACAAGAATAACCTCCCCTCTTCCCCCCCACCCCCAAAAAAAGATTTAAATTGTATCAAGTAGGTAGAAGTATTGGAAAGTTACATCTGTAACAAATGCACAAGGCCATTCCTTCCTGCTAGTCAGAAAGGGTGAGTGGCAGGATACAACATATAAAACTGAGCACTATATTATCCTAAAACATTCTGTTACACATCATATTATATACAAGTCACACAAACATCATATCTTGGCTACAGCTTCAACTAGTTGCTTAAAAGCCTTAGGATGAACTTCATCAGGTCCTGAATTTTCCTCAGGTCCTCTCTGCTTGAGTCAAACTGGAGAGGATAAGAGGAGTGTCTGTCTCAGACAAATTGATTTTTGTAATAAAAGGTTAATTAAACCTAAAATCACACACATCAGGGTTCTTCCAGCTCCAAAAGACAAGTTACTTACCCCAGGATCCTGGATCTTGCTCCTGGATCTTGCACCAAAGACTATGCTGGCAATCAAGTTGATAGCTAATAAATCTATAATTGGTTTACTAAGCGAAGGAAATGAGTTAAAGTGTCAGTTAAATATTTGCATAAGTCTATAATTTTGCCTGTTTTCCAAGTCTTTCAGGGATGCCTAGGATAACTTTGGGGATTTTTGTCATTTTATTTATTTACTCTGTTGTGCTTAGAATTTATATTGTCCAAAGATAAAGGGTCCTTCTTGGAATTCATATTTATTGTATCTTCATACAGAAAGCAAGCTGTCAGTGCCTCTTTTCCTTTGACTGTGAGTGAGGAGTGCACTTAGACTATTGATCTGACCTCTAAAGGTATACACAATGGTCACTTACTTTGAAATAAACATTTTTTGCTAAGTATTTTCATTAGTATTTTCACAGGATTTCTTTAATGGGAAATTTTAAGTTACAAGGGTACTTGCCAGTTAAATGTTTACTATTACTTATCTGTTCCTGTCAGAATGTGAAAACATACAAGTAACATTACATTAGTTTACATGAAGTTTAAATGTCTGAATATGCACTTATACATCTAATCATTATGTTGATCTACACTAATGGATTTTGCGAGTAGCCCAGAGCTACTCAACACACGGCTCACGGGTGGGATCCTTTGAACATAGCCTCCACAGGGAAGACGTTCCACAATAGCAAGGTGTCTCGCAGATGGGGTGAGCACTGAAAGACACAAGTGGATGGGCTGGCTGGAACAGACCGGTACGGGGTGTCATTGTTTTTAGCCCCCAGGGAGGAGATGCTGGGAGCACCAGGACATTGTGAGTAGTGCTGGGGCTGCTTAGCCTTCTGGGCAGAGCCTGAGAAATACTGACTGGCTCTCACTGGTCACATTTAAGCCTTAAGCTGCAGCGCTGGACCCAATCTTTGCATTCATGCCCGTCAGAGTGAAAGAAGCTATTTGCATATATATTTGCATGTATATGCAACCATACTTAAGTTGCGGCCCTCTGCATGTGCTGTGAGTATCATTCTGGCCCCTGGGGCTTCCAAAGTTGAGTGGCCTTGCTCTAGCCTGACCTGGTCAATGAAGATAGACCTAATGCAAAAATGATGTATGAAGGGGAATCGCTGATATACCTGAATATATATCAAGAATGCAGGAACCCTGACAAGTCATCAGCCACTACGTTCTCCTTTCCTTGGATATGAATGATTTCTGTGTCAAATTCCTATTGGATTAAACTCCAATGAAGTAATTGGTGCCCTTAGTTTGGTGCAGCCACATCAAAGGGGCTTAATCAGTCCTTTTCCCCACACCTGTGCAAAATGAATTTTGTTATGTATACGAATATGGAAGGGATGTGACACTGCAAAACTTGTTGGGGAGTGGTGGTGCTAAAGGATTTGGAGTGAAAAAGGCTGCTCAAAGCTGGGGCAGAGGGTTGGGATGGAGGGGTCTGGCTGGGGGAGTGAGCTCAGATGGGGGCAGTCTGAGCAGTTTAAGGTACAGGTGGCTCTGAGGCTACAGCACAGAGATGAGCCTCCCACCAGCACTCTTCTTCGGCTGTGGGGGAGAGGTAGTTTTCCTGGCTGTGGCAGCTCTCGGACTTTGTTGTGGCTGGGGTAAAGGTGCCTTTAGCTGGGACTGGGAGAGGTCTTATCTTTTCGAAGAAGCTTTTCTGGAAGAGATCTTCTTAAAAAACGTCTTCCGAAAGAGCGCCTCAAAAAGCGTCCACACTGAATGGACACTGTCTCGCATTTAAGCTGTGATTACTATGGATGGAGTGGCCACCAGGGCACCAGTGCTTCTTCCTCTTTCCTCTTCTTTTGAAAGAACTCCCTTTTCCCCGTCAAAACCTGCCTTTCTTCCAAAAGAGCTCTTTCGGAAAATTTTAATCCTCTTCCTATGAGGAAGAAGCCTTTGTCGGAAAACCCCTCTGTTCTTTCAATTTACTTTTGAAAGAACGTAATTGCAGTGTGGACGCAATTGAAGGGTTGTTTTTCCGAAAAAACTCTGTAGTGTAGACATACCCTGAGCACCTGCACAGCATTTAGTAGATTACTGTGCAATCATTCAGCTTGGACACAATTGCTTAAAATGCACCTTTTTTGTGTAATAAAATAAGTTAGTTGCCTAAGAGCCCAGACAATCACATAGCATTCTTTCTCAAAGACAGCATAACCTTGTTCAATGAGGGTGAGTGTTTGTGCTTAGAGAGGCAAGCAG
The DNA here is from genome assembly GCF_049634645.1 of Pelodiscus sinensis. NCBI lineage: Eukaryota > Metazoa > Chordata > Testudines > Trionychidae > Pelodiscus > Pelodiscus sinensis. Next base: position 58,194,652 of record NC_134713.1, read on the forward strand.
ATTGCCTCTTGTCCTCCACTCTGTCTTGCATCAGTACCAAACCCAAACCGATATAAGATACATCAATACACAACATAAACAGTTAGTTGAAATGAGGGCTGACCAAAATTGGCTCCTTAGAGAGAGCCTGTTTTGAGTTCTGGAAGTCTTTGTCACAGGCTCCTTTCCATAGCATCTGGCCTGGTTTCTCCTTTTTTGTAAGGTCTGCTATGCTAGCCCCAATATCACTAAACCCTTTAGAAACCTTTAGAGATGGTTGATCAGATCAGTAAAGGACTGGATCTGTTTCTTGGTTTGAGGGATAGGCCATCTTATGGGACTGGGATGAACGAACCTATTGCTTACCTTGTGTCCTAGGTAGGATACCTATGAAGCCCCCTCCTGTATTTGGAGACCTTGACCATGATGTTGGCTTCTCTCAGCCTTTGTAAAAGCAATTTGCACATGCTTTGCGTGGTCTTTCCAAGAATTACTGAAAATAGTAAAAAAATGAGTAGTCCTATGGCGCCTTAGAGACGAACAAAAATATATAGGCTCATGAGCATTTGTGGATAAAACCCACTTCAGCGGATAAATATTTAAATTGCTAAGTCATTTATTTTGGCTCTGACAAATATTTCTAAGCTCTGTAGCACCTCATTAACAAGCTTCTGAAAGGTAGCTCCTGAAATTATTAATCCCAAAGCCATTACCTTAAATTTAAATAATCTAGATTAGACTACAGAAGCACATTTTTTTCCCTCTTGGGTATCAGCATCTAATGGAATTTGCCAATAGCCATTAATCAAATTCAATATGCTTACGAATATTGCACCCCGTAACCAGCCTCATAAGTCCTCTCTTTGGGAGTAGCTGTTAGGCTGGGTGATAGCATTTTTTTCCCCTATAATCTAGACACAATCCCCTGGTTTTTAAGTACTGTTATAAGGAGGAGATGCCAAGGGGCTTTTTGACTTGGGGTTTGTCTACATTGGCAAGTTTTGTTGAGGGACAAGTGTTTTGTCAACCAACTTGCATGAGCGAGCACAGTGCAATGTGACTTTTTCACAACCAAACAGACATGTTACTTGACAGACTTCTAGATCCATGGGGAGACGTCTGTCTTTTCCCCTCCCTGTGTTATCAACAAACGTACAATGTGGCTTCCTCGTAGTATTTTGTTGCTGATTGTTGGCTTCTAGGAAGTGACCCACAATTCTCAAAGCAACCCCTCTGGTTAGCAGTTTGAACTCTTCTGCCCTGCAGTCAGGTAAAAAAAGCGTCCACACGCTTGCAAGCTCTGAGGTATAAATCCCATTTCCTGCAGCATAAGCTCCTGGAAACACCCACCTCCCCAATAGGCTGGTTCAGTGTTCAGTGGTCTCATGATGCCCAGGCCTGGCCATTGCACCAAAGATAGCCCTGCTTGGACCGCTGCAGAGCTGTTAGATCTGATCAGCGTATGGGGAGAAGAGTCTGTCCAGTCCCAGCTGTGAGTGACCTCTAGGAACTGGAACATATATGGGGACATTTCTTAATCTTTGTGTGGAAAGGGATATGAGTGGACACAGTACAGTGCAGAGTGAAGATTACCTGTTGTTAGGCCCATAAAGTGAACAGACATGCTGATGCTACACCAAAGACCTGCTGTTTCTGTAAGGAGCTGGATGCTATCCTCAGTTGTGATTACACCTCTGCTGCCAAGAGCCCCGTGGATACTTGGGAGGGTACATGGAAGACTTAACGCAGGGGATGAAATTGTAGATGAAGAGATTGAGGTAGACTAGGGCCAGGGACTCCCTCTAGGGTTGCTCAATGCGTGTGGCAGACAAGAACTGTTTTCCACTGCTAATGGACTTAGCTAGTCTGAGCAGCTGCTTCCTGTGGACCAGAAAGCAGAGGATGAGATGCAGGGTAAGTGACTGTGCAGAGCTGAGGGCATAGGAAACTGGGAGGCTGGCTGTGTTTCTGAGTGCTGAATGTATTTCTGCATAGCTAATTGATATGGCTAACCAGCATGTTGATGCTTGCCATGGTCTCAACGGAATCTTGCAGAGGCTATCAATGTTTCGAGAGGTATTAGTATTTTTTTTTTTTGCCACAGATTCCATGGCCATACTGCTTTCTCTTTCCCTGTTGCAGTATACTAGACTGTATCATTCATGAACCAATGCAAAACGTAAGTGGACTACATATGGATCAGGGACCAAAGCTGAACATAGGTGGACTACATATGGAGCATGCAAAGGCCACAAGCCTGGAGAAGTTGTGCCCTGGTTTTCTTGATTACCTTGGGCAGGGAGATGTCTGCCAGGGTGTTACCCAGTGGTGGAGAAATGTGGCATAATTACAACTAGGTTCCTTTATAGGGGATTTTTTTAGCCCCTGGCTGGAATTTCTTTTGTCAGCTGCTAGCACCCCCACATCTCACTCATGATTATGGCCCTACCAATTTCACATCCATGAAAAATGCATCACAGTCTGTGAAATAACATCTTCCCTATGAAATCTGATGTCTCCTTGTTCCTGTGAGTGCCCCGTCAAAGGGGGCCACCTACCTCTGCCTGGGCAAGAAAAGGGCAGGACCTGTCCCTTCCTTGCAAAGTGCTCTTGTGGTGGTGGGAGGGAGGGACCAGACTAGACCCATCTCTGCGTCTTGTAACCTCCTGTAGCTGCACAAAGCTCTCTGGCTGCACAGAAGTTCAGCGTTGAAGGCAGCACAAAAGTGATGGTGGCAATCCCATGATCCTTCCCTCCAACAGGTTTCTTATCACCTCCTCCCCCGCCATATCCTTTGGAGTCAGGACCTCATGGTTGCAACAACATGAATTTCAGGTTTAAGCAGCTGAAATCTTGAAATTTACCAATTTTCAAAGCTTATGGCTACAAAATTAGCCATATTATACTATGAATACAGTAGGGCCCTATCCAGGATTAAGATACTTGCTGAGATGTGTTTCTTGCACGGGTCAGCGAGAAAGCAAGTGGAAATGTTGGGAAAGGGGTTTTTAAGTAAAATGGTAACATCAATTCTCATGTTCCGTTGTTTTTTGTCCAAATGAACGCATACTTCACTGTGTGCTGGGATGTGAATCTACCCCCACTAGGCCGCTATGTAAACGCTGCAGGTGCCATGCAAATACTTCATGTATGGTAAGGTAAACACCCCTGTGTGCTGTGTTCATTTATACAAGCTCTTACAGAGAGAGTCCCTTTGTATCTGACTAATGTGTCTTTGTCTTTTCAATTCCTGGGCATGTTAGCCCTGCTAGTCCAAAACTAGTTTGGTCGGATTCGTGCAGAGGTCTCTTCAGGGCCAGTGGCTCTTCCACTGTCATGTAACACACCCTTGTGGTTTGTTTGCTGGGAGATGTCTTATTTCAAGTCATTCTTTTCCTGCCTTGAATGTTTACTGAAAGCATTTATCCCTGCAAAGCTATGCCATAAATATCCCAGTAATCAAATCACCATACACTATTTATGAAGTATTGTAGAACAGTGACGCTTCCACCATGTGTGCTTTAATCTCTCACCATATAAAATTGCAAAGAAGTCTACCTTTGATTCTAAGAATATATATTTTTGTTCATAACGAGGGAAAGAATGGCACATCTTATTTTCCCTTTAGCTCTTCATCAACACCTTTTAAAATCTAGTGAGGTGCAGGCTTGTCACAGGATGACAGAAAAGTTTTACCAGCAAAATTCAGATTTCTGTCTCTTTCTTTATGAAAAGGTGGTTCTGTTAGCTAATCAGTAATTACGAATGGAAAACAAAACAAGAAAAAGGCTGGTGCCTGTAAAATAGGTAAATATTTAATTGAGGTTAAATTTAAGCATTCTTAGATATAATTTGTAAACACATTTCACTCCTGCAAAAACAATACTGTATAAATGAACAAGAATAAATGATACATTCTCCCGGATACATTTTTCTGAACAAATTATGATGTTTATTTTTCTAAGGGAATGGAAAGCAGTGACCAAAGTTATGTAAAGTCTACTATAGTCACTCCCTGTGTTACAAACATCCATGCTTACAAATAAAAGCACACCTGCAGCCTAGGGGAGCAGGCAAGAGGTCCTGGTGCTGGTGAACAGTGCAAGTGCTAACTGCAGAACTCTGGATGAACAGGGGGCACTCTCACAGCCAGAGGCTGGAGAGATATGGTGCTTTGAAGGGAAATGGCTATTCTCTCCATCCGCCAGCTGCATGGCCACCCGCTCTGCTCCTCCGGAGTTTTCTGGCCCACAACTGCGCTGCTCGCCACCTCCTGGTGACTGGGGGCTGGGTACAGCCTTCTGGGTGAGGGGCAGGTGGCTTAGGGGATGGGGCTGGTAGCAGGAGCTGGTGGAGAACCCCAAGAGGGTGGTGTCAGTGGCTCAGGTCAGCCCCAGGAGCCAGAGCAGAGCCCACAAAGAGGGGTGGGCAGTGGTTGGGCAGAAGTCCCCTTCAGAATTTCTATCTACTTCCTCTTCAGGAAATAATGACTGATTAAAAGAAAAAAAAAACCTCCTACCTACGCTCAGGAAATAAAGTTGACATCTTAACAGTTACTAGATTGCATTTATTCCCATCAGAGAGTTCCAGGGAATTCTGGTCCTGTCTGTGGGCCGAGTGAAGTCCAGATTGTGATCATTCCAAGATTGAATTCTTAACAGACTTCTAGGGGCGCCACTGAGATTTTGGTGTATATGTTTGTGGTGAGGTAGGGACAGCTTTAACTATGATTCCATTCCAGGAGTACCTGAAACCTGTTTTTTTTTTTCCAGGTAATAACTTAGAAATTAGCTGACAGGAACACTGTTCCTAATTCCTATATAAAGAAAGAAAAATGTAACAAACACCAATTAAAGCGATATTTTAAGCTTATTTGCAAATATATTTTCAATCCTAAATCTTGCTGTATCAGTTTTGGAAACTTAACAAGGATATCAGAAACACAAGACTGATACTTTGTATACTATATATTCTAGAGATAAATAAAATCTGCTTAGCTTTGCAATTATTGTTGTTTTTATATGTCTTATGTTCCACATGATGAAGAAGAGAATGAGAAGGTTAACTTTTTCCAGGAATGCTTAAAAGTAAATAAATTACTGAAAAAAAAATCACTCAGCAAAAATATTTGCCAGGTTTCTATGGAATCAATAGTCCACAATCACTTAAAATCAGTAGCCCCAAAATACCCCTATCGATTTATTTAAACAATTATTTTTACTACATTGGTCTATATCTTAAAAAGTACCCTATCTAGAGTATAATTAAATGCTGGATGTTAGAGGTTTACAACACACAAATTTTGTCAACCACATCTTGGTTTGGGTTCATGTGCATTGAATGATTTATTCAAATAATTATGGATAAATACAATGGAATGGAAGAAAGTTCTTAGTGTGTTGCTGTAAGGATTTGAAGAGTAAACATCCCCTTCATGAAATTCACTGACGTTACTCACAGTTGTGAATATTAAAGAGTAGGTAAAAAAGAGCTATGATTACTTACCAGTTGGAAGAGAAGGGTAATTCACTTTAGGGGAGACAGCTATAAAATGGTGCTTAGGCAACATTTGTTTGTATCTGCACATGAAAAGGACCAGAAACTCCTCAAAAGCTGTGGTGGTGGGGAAAAAGTCCTAGGATTGAAAAGTGCAGCTGGAACCCTACTGAGGAATTAACATATGTGTAACAGTCAATTTGATCCTGCCTGGTAACTTGAGCCAAAGCCCATTATAGTCAAATGAAAGACTCTCGCAGATAAGTAGTAGTACCAAATGGAAGAATAGGTGTCCACCTTGGGGTATTGCCATTTCTCCCCAAAAATTGAAGAGTTAGAAAAAATGGGAAAACTTTCAGTGTAATTTGAGCAATGTTTGTGATGTGCCTCCTTATGTTTGTTTCTTGAAAGCAAGGAAAGATCCCAGGTGGCCATTCTTTAGGTCTGCTTTCTAATGAAGCACTTGAACATCCAAAGCTGTGAGTGTATCTGGGGCAGCAGCAGCCCCCTCCCCTGCTTGAGCAGCCATAGTGTGTCAAGAGTTTCAGCTTTTTTAAACCTATCAGCACGTGAAGATGAGGGCAGATCATGATGAAACCTACAGCAATTGTCTTCTGAACTACACACTGAGCTTCCTTCCCCACGACTCCCTGAGCCTTTATGTTTCAATGAAGTGCTGCAGAAGTTCCCTGTCCTGCTATTGGAGCTGACAGATGATAACTCTGTATTCTTACTGGCAAAACAAAGATTAGCCAGCTAGGGGAAGGGAGTTGGGGGGAGAAGAGTGAGCTACCTTTTCAAGTGTGGCTGAGAGGGGAGAGGAAGGGTAGCATAGGTAGCCTTTGGCTGGCCGGCGAAGGGTGACGAGTGAGCCAGTTGAGGCAAGCAAGCAGTATGATTGCTGCTGTCACCTTTGTGTTTTGCATTTGTTGCAGCAGTTCTGTTCTTGCCAATCAGGAGCTGGAACCAGTGTTTCAGGAGCTCTGATTCTAACCCAGCTGCTCCTGATTTCAGCCAGGAGCCAAACAGGAGTTTTCAGGGGCTGGGCCTGTTGCTCTACTTGATGAGCTGTCTTTCCTCTCACTCTGGTGAGGGGAGGGAGAGGAGTAAGGAAAGCAAGCTGAATGCATTCCTTTCACTACTGGCTAATGAGGGGAGGCAGGACAGGAAACAGTGTCCTCATGTGGTAGGAAATTTAGGAGGCTGCATAGCCCCACCCTTTAAATAGAGCCCATTGGACAAGTGCCTTTTTCATTGGATTTCCGATGATTAGGTACTTTACAGATTAGAAGTTGCTAGGCTCTTGTTTTTCATTTTTGGACTTAATTCATGCCCATATAAATCAGTGAAAATAAGTAAGGAACATGATCTGTCTGCTCTAATTTTCAGTGTATTTTTTCCAAACCAAAGGAAACAAAAACGTTTCGGTCCTTTGTTATTGGAAATAGCATGATAACAACATGCAGCAGCATACAATTAAAGATGCATAAAGCTTTCCATTCAGACACTTTTCTCTCAATCCTCATCTTTTGCCATTCATAATTTGCAAAAATACTTTTTTTAAAAACTGAAATAGTCAAGTCTGATTCTGCCTGATGGTGAGGAAAGGTTGTGTTTATGTTTTCCTTTTGGGTGAGGGCAACATTAATCATTTATGGGTTCTGAGATATAGTGTGCTGTTGTGGGCTATGTCTACACTGGCGCGTCCTTGCGCCAGAAGAATGCAAATGAGGCTAAGCGTGGAATATCGCCGAGCCTCATTTGCATATCTAATGATCCACCATTTTTGTGGAAGAGGCTCTTGCACCAGAAGGAGTGTCTACACTGCCCCTTCTTGCGCAAGAAAAACCCTCAGCGCAATGCTGTTATTCCTGAAAATAATCAGTGTAACGGCATTGTGCAAGAGGGTTTTTCTTACGCAAGAGGGGCAGTGTTGACAGTTCCTTCTGGCACAAGAGCCTCTTCCGCAAAAATGGTGGCTCATTAGATATGCAAATGAAGCTCGGCGATATTCCACTCTTAGCCTCATTTACATACTTCTGGTGCAACAACCCACCAGCGTAGACGTAGCCATACTGTTTTAAAGAGTACAAGGAAATTTCCATCAGGCTGAGCCTTCTCTGGTCTATGTATAAAAGTTCAGGTCTGTATTCTGGTAAGGAACATAGTAGTTGGTTTAAAAATAATTACATTTAATCAGCTGGTGTGTTTTTCTGTGAAATTTTCAAGCTCCTGAAGTTTACCTTGTTAAATACTTCTTCCAGATAAACCTGTTCACTTTTTGACATGTATACCTAGTCCTGTTTACACATGACTGGGGAGGGGGAATTACCAATTTTCATGCAGCTTTGTTTGTCATATTATTTCCTTCACTTCTTGGAAAAGGGCACCAGGCTGTTCAGACGGCTGAAGCTAGGGCTATGTATAAAGCTAGGCAGGTTAATTGAAATTGACAGCACCATAATGCCTTCCTCAGAGAGTGACGCACATGGTTTCCAATAACGTAGAGATACGGCTTTCACCTATAGGCAGAAGTCAGCCTGAAGAGTTTCTGTGCCCTTGTTTTGGGCTGTTTGGTTGATGCAGGCAACAGGAACAGATATTCTTTAGGAAACATCTCATTTCCATAGAAATGAACAAAGATATAAAAAGGCAATGTGTCTATAGCTTTTTGGTCTATTTGACTTGAAATTTCAGCTGCTGAGTAAATGGCTTACAAGGGGCAATGCAAATAACCATCTCTCTTGCCAGAATTACAACCCCGCTTTCCTGTTTCAAACAATATAAACTAAAGATTCTGTATGTTTAACAGAATCTAATAGTGGGAAGTCTCTTCATGATATTTATCATGTAGATAGATGTAAATGGATGTGGTTCTGGGGATTTGGTTTGCTATTGTGTTTAAATCTTAATCCTGTTTTACTGTGAAATTCATTTTTTGTTACAGCTCAGTGAAATGAATATTTCTTATACAATTTTAAAGGATAATTTTCATCATAGTTCATCTATTTACGGTCTTTCCCAATGTGTTATCCTGTGAATTGTTTTAGACTATACTCTCTATTCCATCTCCCCAATCATACATGAAGATATTAAATTATCTTATTCAGAATGGAGTCCAGTGAGACGTCACATGGAGACCAATCTTAACTTGATACTGAACTACTACTAATTATTCTTAATTTTTTTTTCCTTTGGTAGGCACTTAAGTACTCACTCAGCCCCATTCAATCCATATGGCTACTCTCCTAAACTAAGCCAGAACACACATTCTCTGTGTCACAATTACACACAATCATTGCCACATACTCTCCCAGTCACTGTGCCACATGCATACGGCTGCCCACATTCTCCTGTAACTGTGCTGCACAAACTCAGTCTGTGTCACAGAATCTCTCTCATATACAAAGTAACTCTCACACACAAACACTGTTTTTCTCTGTAGCCTCAGCTTCCCCTCTCCTTCTACGAAAGGCCCCACCCATTCCGGTAGGCTATGACCAAGGACCAAAATTTGTGAAGTTGGCCCCCCCTTAAAAATTATTGCCCACTCCTGCAATAACATTTCATTACCTCAGCGTTCAAGTGATTTGTAACCAAACACAGCAACCAAGCAAAATGATTACGTAGGCAACACAGAAAGTAACTAATTGAGAACTATGGGCATGTTTGGGAAATTCAGGGGAGGTATACACTGCTCCAGACGGGTCTCTGAGGAAATCTGTCTTTTTCCTACTCTCAGTGGTTTTGGATAAAGCATCTTATTAATATTATCTGTGGTTTTCCTTACATTTTGCTCTTTTCTCCCTATTGGAACGCAAAGACATATGTTTACACCCCTCAGAATGTGTGTACAAGAGCATGACCTTGATGTAGAACTTACCCTCTCACCCTTTTTCATTGTTCTTTCTCTTACACATGTTATGCCCTTCTATATTCAGAAAGCCTTTGACAAGGCTGCTCATGAAAGGCTCTTAAGCAAAGTAAACAGTCAGGCAGAAGGAAGGTCCTCTCAGATCAGTAAGTGGTTAAACACTGAAAAAAATTGCTAGGAATAAAGTTCTACTTTCAGAATGGAGAAAGATAAATAGTGGTGCATATCTGTACCAGAACCAATGCTATTCAACATATTCATATATGATCTAGAAAAAGGAGTAAACAGTGGCAATATTTGCAAGACTATTCTGAGTAATTTTTTAAATCCAAAGCAGATTACCAGGAGTTACAAAGAATCTCCTAAAACTGTGCGACTGGGCAACAAAGTGGCAGATGAATACCAAGTAGTGCACGTTTGAAAATATAAATCCCAATTACACATACAAAATGATGGAATCTAAATTAACTTTATCTCAGAAGAAAGAGATCTTGAAGTAATTGTAGATAGCACTCTATATGCATCTGCTCAATATGCAGTGGCAGTCAAAAAAGCTAAGAATTTTAGGAAAAATTAAGAAGGGCATAGATAGACATTAAACATCTTAATGCCACTATATAAATCCATGGTACGTTCAGATCTTGAACTCTATATGCAATTTTTGTTGCCCCATCTTAAAGATATATATTTGAATTGTAAGGGATACAGAGAAGGGCAACAATGGTGATTTTGGGATATGGAAAAGCTTCCATATGGGGAAAGATTAAAAGAACAACTTTTCAGTTAAGAAAAGAGATGACTAAGGGGAAGATATGATAGAAGTCTAGAAAATCATAAATGAGTAGAGAAAATGAAAAAGGAAGTGTGTACCCCTTCAGGTAACGGACAATTAAGGGTCAACAAATGAAATTAATTGGCAGCAGGTTTAAACATAAGGAAATACTACTTTATACAGTGTTCAATCAACTTTTGAAACTCATTGCCAGGGGATGATATTATGGCCAAATTATAGCTGGCTTCAGAAAAGAATTAGATTAGTTCATGGAGGATAGATTCATGAATGCCTGTTGGCTGAGATGGACAGAGCTCAAACCCAATGCTCTTAGTGAAAGAAGTTGGGAGTGGCAACAAGGGCACACTTGAAAATTGCCTCATCCTGTAAATTCCCTTTGAAGTATCTGGTATTGGCCACTATTGGAAGGATAAATGAGAGGATAGATGGACCATTGTTTTGAATTGGTCTGGGCGTTGTTATATTTGTGTATGGAATGTCAACATAAGCGCTGTCCAACCATCCACTATCTCTCTGCTGTTAGCTAAATTGTTCAGTTCATCATATATATAGTAGCCCAATGTCTGTGACTCTGTAACACTGTATCGTTATGTCTTGCCTCTGGGGGGCGCTGTTGCCTCCCACCGTGGTGCTTAGCTGACTTCTGTGCTGCTCAGCCGGGCCACCGCGTGGGAGCAAGTGGCACAAATGACCATTTGTGCTCCATGGTCCACCCGAGTGAGAGGCAGGAGGAGGAAGAGAAAGAGAGAGACAGAGAGGCAGGAGGCAGAGGAGAGCTGAGAGAGAGAGGGGGAGAGGCAGTAGCAGGAGGAGTGAGAGAGAAAGAGACACAGAGTGAGAGACCGGAGGCTCAGGAGAAAAGACCGATGTGCAGGAGAGACCTGAAAATCCCATCTTATGACGGGCTAATTGGCTAGTGTATTAAGATTTCTAGTTCTTCCTAATTTGGCATATTTCTTGAGTTCATCTGTTAGAGAAACATCTCAAATTTGTGTTAATGCTACTCCTACCTCTTACTGCCTGTTTTATCTTGGTGCTTATTATATTTCTCAGTTGGTGAGAGTTTTGCTACACCTCAATTAGTGGTTATATATTCAGTGTCCAAGATGGAGGAACCTGTCTCAAATGGAATAGCAAGGTGAAGAGTATTGAAGATGTCATAATATTTTAAAACTTTTCGGAATTACTCTGTAAAAGAAGAGGACAATGACAATCACCTCATTTATGATCTGAAATCACCTGGAGTTATAGGTGTCTAGCTCCTTTTAGGATCTGTATTGCAGGAATAGTGATGTCTCTGGTTTAATCTCTTGGCAAGAACTTTTCTAAAAATCAAAAAAGAAAAATGTATTGTGAGGAAAGATAAAGTAGTAGAGACATGCCCCACCCGAACCCCAGAATCTGAAAACTCTCCTAATTTTGAAGTTCAGATGTGGAAATGGATGACAGGAGAGGGATCTGACGTTTATCAGCCTGTCTGTATCAGTTGTTTGTTTTCCACTCCTGGCACTCAGGTTTCTGCCCTTCTTCGTCTGGTACAGGGTATCAGAAAGCCAAAGAGATCTACACGGGCAGTGGGAAGGAAGAGGCCATTTGGGGATTTTGTGTTCGATGATGAAACTTACTACTTAGTTACAATTTTTATTAAAGATTTTTATCTATATTTAGCCAATCTGCAGAGTTACAACTGCTGCTAACAGTGTTGGCCAGCATAAGAACCCATCTATCTTGTTGTGCTCTCCATTACTAGATGACTAAAAGTGTGTGGTGGGAGTGGGGTTTTTTATGGGTATAGAAGAGGGTATTGAATGAGGAGCGGGAAAGGGGCCTTCTACATCAGCTCATGAAGGGAATTTTCTTCATGGGGCAGTTTGCAGGAAAGTATAAAGATGAGAGCACTGGACAAGTTTTACATCATTGGGTAGGGGAAATGCAACAGAGAATGAAAGTGTCCAATTAGGAAGGGCCATAGTTGAGAAGATCCCTGAGTATAGTAGTTTGAACTTGATGCAGTAGATAAGTCTATTTCTGCCAAGCATGTCCAGGCACAATATCACCACTTGGTCATTACACCTGTTCTCCACTCGGTGGTTTGACTTTTGTACTCTAGGAGTTTGGATTCTATTAATCAGTTCACCAGGATTTAGACTGTGGCCTCTCCCTTTTATAATTTGACCTTTGTCAAAGGCAGCAACTCAATATGTGAGGGGTTGTGCTCATGCAATTAGAGCATTGGTTTGGAAATTAGTTCTGGTTTATGTGCTTAGCTCTTTCATGCTGAATTTGGGCACATGGCTTTAATTTTTGTTGTTGAATGAGGATAATAATAATTCCTTTCATTATAGGTACATTTGCGAGGCTTAACTAATGTTTTTTAAATGCGTTGTGAGCTCCTACTATAGGTGTATGCAAGCCGTCCACAGAGATTGACAAGTGTATGACTATTAGGCATATTGTAAATTGTATACTTCTGGGGACAAAAGATGAATTGTTTTCTTTTTACAGTTTGGTATATTAAAGGAGCTCTTTGTTTTACAGGCAAAGACAGAGTTTTCAATACCCCTTTGTGTGAACAAGGAATTGTTGGATTTGGTATTGGAGTTGCAGTTGCTGGAGCTACAGCTATTGCAGAAATTCAATTTGCAGACTACATTTTCCCAGCATTTGATCAGGTTAGTACCTATCACAGGTTGTTTAAGGAAGTAAAAGGAAACAAATTGCCTATTGAGAATGGCTTTTCTGGTGAATTTAAATATAATCAGCTGAATCAAGTTTTATGCTCTGATTTTTGCATACATTTCCACAATGATGAGTGTTACTAATGTTTAAAGCTAAGATTTAGTCACGGGTATTTTTAGAAAAAGTCATGGACAGGTCACAGGGAACAGACAAAAATTCAGATAATATGACCTGGCCATGACTTTTATAAAAAATACTCGTGACAAAATCTTAGCTGCTCCAGGGTTCTTCTTCCACCCTCCAGGCTGCTGCAGCTCTGGGCTAGCTGGTGCAGCTGGCTTTGAGGGTGGTTCCAGGAGTGGCTGGTGCACTTGGCTGTGGGATCATGCCACCTGATGGGCTGGCTCTGATGCCAATTGCTGTGATGGCACTGAGGCCAGTCATACTGGCTGCTATAGCTGCAGAATTTTACAGAAGTAGTAGAAAGACAGAATCCATGACTTCTGAAACTTCCATGATAAACTTGGAGCCTTACTAATATTTGTGTATACTTTAATCAGAAATGTACAAAATCAGGCTAAAAGTTAAACTTAGCTTGTAGGGCAAGACGTCCTGAATTTAGACTTAGCATGATACAGTACATAAGACATGAGAGTGGAAACAGGAATATTTGGGCTGCATTTCCAGTTTGTCACTGTCTTGTTCTAACACATCTCTGGAAGCAGTGTAATGGTTCTTTATCAGGGAAAGCCTGGCTACAGCTTTGTTAGATGGCAGGGCTAACTGGAATATCATTCTTTTGTGGGAGAGGGCAAAGGGACCTGTCCTCCTTAGCATATTGTGTAATTGGAACTACAGTAAAACTCCATTGGTCCGGCATCCAATGCTCTGCACTCCTGATGGTCTGGCACCATCAGGAACCTGGAAGTGCTCTGGCTGCCGGACAATTGGAGCTGCTCTGCACCCGGCTTCCCCGATTCAGCCGCTGCTGAAACTGACCAGCAGCTGAATTGGGGAAGCCGGAGGCAGAGCAGCTGGGGTGCTGCCGGGTTGGTCCCGTAGTGCTGCCCCTCGGCGCTGTGGGACCAACCTGGCAGCACCCGAGCTGCTCTACTCCAGGCGTCCCGGATTCAGCCGCTGTTGAAACTGACCAGCAGCGGCTGAATAGGGATGCCTGGGGCAGAGCCAGACTATTGGAAGGGGAGGCTATGAAGGGGGTGGGGTGGCATCCCCCCCCACCTCAGACCCGTCATAGCCCCCTCTTCCGATAGTCCGGCATATTTGATAATCCGGCACCCCCTGGGTCCTAAAGGTGCCAAATTATCGGAAGTTTACTGTAAATAGCATTTTGGGAGTAATGATGTGTGTATTATAGCAGGATGATTATACCTAGCTTGTGGTAATAGAATGAATATTTATAATGTGTATGAAGGATTTTTAAATAATTTTCTCTTTTTTAGATTGTTAATGAAGCAGCAAAATATCGATATCGCTCTGGAGATCTTTTTAACTGCGGAAGTCTCACGATAAGAGCACCATGGGGTTGCGTAGGTCATGGTGCGCTTTATCATTCTCAAAGTCCAGAAGCTTTTTTTGCTCATTGTCCAGGAATAAAGGTATAATAATCTTCATGTTTAACTTTGTGTGAGGCATAAAAGAGCGAAAACCTGACTAAGTGCATATTTCCAATAATGTGCTCTAATTCAAATCAATGTTGCAGTGATAAGATATCACCATTTCTAGCTTTCCCTTTCTCTCAAGTTAACTTTTTTATGTATGGATTCATACTGTTGGGTTACAAGCCTTTAACACAGAGAGTTTTTCATTGCTTGATGAATTGAAAGACTTCTAAAGCAAAAGAAGTATTTTTATGTCATTTTTAAAAAACCACAACTGTTCTTCGTTTTCACTGGTGTACAGAGCTAAACCTAACATGGCTTTTATATCTTATGAGTGTCAGATTAGGTATTTTTTTCTTGGTGGGAACCTTTCCCCCATATCTTGTCTCCTTCACCTAAATTTTTTTTATTATTGTGACGGGGCGGCCCCGCCCCGCACTCAAGCCCAGGGAAACCACCTGGGGCCGGGGGCGGAGAGGGCCCCACCCACACAGCCCTACTGGGCATGCTCCAAAGGGAGCCAAGGTATAAAAGGCTGCTGGCCTGCTCAGAAAGGGCAGACTACGACCCGAGCAGGAGCTAGCGGCCACTGGGCAGAGAGGGAGTCGCCGGGGGAGCTGAGCGTGCTGCTGCCGGGCCTCTGCAGGGCTCGGCCCCAACGCCGGAGCCGCCGACCGACCACCCGCGTCCCGAGTGCTGGACCGGACTCCGCCAACTCTGCAGCTGCCAGGGGGAGGACCGCTACAGCTCGTCGACCGACGCCGACAGGTGGGACCGCGGCAGGCTGCGAGCAAGGGGTAGGAAGCGACCCAGGGCAGGGAGCTGTAGAAGCCCCTGAGGGCTCGGGGCGTTGCGGGGAGGAGCCCCCGCCGAGCCAGTGGTGGGAACCACCCGAAACTACTAGGGCCCTGGGTCGGGGTCCGGTGGAGAGGGAGGGCCCGGACCCCCCTACCCCTGCTGCCTGAGACCCTGGCACGGGGGAGCAGGGCAACAAACTGCAAACTGTGAACTAGGCCCCTGGGCCTGCAAACTGTGAACTAGGCCTCCGGGCCTGCAAACTGTGAACTAGGCCTCCGGGCCTGCAAACTGTGGACTAGGCCCCTGGGCCTGCAAACTGTGAACTAGGCCCCTGGGCCTGCAAACTGTGAACTAGGCCCCTGGGCCTGCAAACTGTGAACTAGGCCGGGAGGCCGTATTCCCCCTAGCACAGGGGCATTGTGCTTTGGGACTAGGCCGGTGGGCCGTATTTCCCCTACGAGAGGGGCAGTGTACTTTGAGGGCTAGGCCCAGATGGGCCGAGTCAGGCCCCGGATGGGGGTGGCAACCCCAAGACAGGGGCGAGCCCCTCGACAATTATATAGAGCTGGTTTAAGGCAGGAATGCATTTTATTTTTGTATCTAGGATGTAATTATGATATCCCAAGAAATAATGTCTCTGGCTCACATTTGACACAGCTCCAAAACAGAAGCACATAATAGGGATGTGAAGGACTAGTTGACTAGTCGCTCTCTCTCCCCCCTGCCCCCCCCGGGCTGTTACTACACTTCAACGGCAGAGGCACCCTATCGACTAATGGAATAGTCGATACATTTTGCATCGACTTTTCTATTAGTCAGTTGATATTTAACATCCTTAGCATGTAAAAATGTTGCTATAGCAGTTTTCATTGAGAATGTTTGAGGAGAAGACTCAGGTGCTTCATGACCTCTGCATTCTTATTATTTCATGACTGAGACAGGGAGCTGGGTATTGATTTGTTTTGTTTTGTTGGTAGGGAGAATGAAGCATCGAATGTGTTGGTGAGAAAAGTTTCTCTGAAAGCGTAGATCTGGGAATTAACAGTACTGTAACATTGAACAAAAGACAAACAGCAAAACAAGCATCAGCTTAAGATAACTATTCTAAAAATAATGCAGTACTGAAAATGAATACGATATTTTTAACTTCAGATAGGGAGGACAGGGACATTTTAGGAAGTCAAAGGAAGAAAATCAGCATTGTGTCCAACTCAAGGTGTGATGTTGCTTCCATCCAAGATGAACAATTGAATATAGCCATCCTCATTTTTCCCTCAACCTGCAAGCGTCTTTCTGTTTTGAAGGATCAGTAGTTTGAACAACCTGGCATTTTCAGTGATATTACTTTCAAACCACTGCTTTTGTCATTCCAGACTGATTCCTGTTACATGACCATGTGTGTTCTTTTCCATGTATCAGTAGCCTTTTATCAAAGTAGAAGATGAACCTTCAAAATGTAGAGATTATTTTAAAGATTATTGGGAACCCCTCCCTAAGAATATCTTATTTGGAGAATTGGGTTCATAGGAATAACAGATTATTTATGCTGATCTAAAGAAAAGGAAATCATAACCTGCCCTTATTTAAGGAGTGGGGTGCAATGAGGCAAATTCTTCCAGAATGTAAAAAAAATGGTACCGATCAAAACTGTGTATATATAGAAAATAAGAGTTGCAGCTAACAGTAGAAGACTGATACAATAAAAGAGATTTCTGCATTCACTTTGTCTGTGCACTTTTTTAAAGCTTTCTTGACAATGACTTCAGAGAAGGAACAGGTGAGGTATGTGTAGTCAGCCTTATTGGTGGTATCATGCTTTCCCAAAGAAAGCTCGAGAGATTTTAAAAACTTGTAAAAGAGCAAAAAGTTGGTCTCTGAAAATGGTGGTTATATCGAGTTAACCTATAGATTTTCTTCACCTTAGGGAGCAAAACATAATACCTTTTGCAAAGCAGAACAAATTACCCTGCAAAAGAACACCGTTGAATTAAATAGAACGACGAGAAGTCCTTATAGACTAGGGTATGTCTTCACAGCAAAGTTATTTTGAAATAACAGCTGTTATTTCAAAATAACTTTACCAGCGTCTACACAGCCCAACCAATATTTCAAAATTAAATTGAAAAAGCAGAGGGCTTATTTCGAAACTGGTAAACCTCATTCCACAAGGAAAAGTGCCAATTTTGAAATCACTATTTTGAAATAAGTGCTGTGTAGATGCTCATTTCAAAATAAGGGGCCTCCAGCCCTTCCCAGGGTGCCCTGGTGGCCACTCTGGGCCCAACCAAGAAAACTCCTCTCCCTCCCCCTGCTCCCTGGAGGCTTTAAAGGGGTAGACTCTGGCCACAGTGTCAGCTCCAAGCCTGCCAGCCCAGAGCCAGTCGCTGCATGAGCAACTAGCATGAGCCAGGCAGCCAGTGCCAGCCAGGACCTGATGCCCTGCCAGAACCCATTCCGGCCAGCCTTAAATGCGATTCAGCGTCCTATAAGTGTGGATACTCTATTTCAAAATAGCAAAATGCTATTTTTAAATGCATTTTGTGTCTAGACACTTTATTTTGAAATAAGGTATTTCGAAATAACTATTTCGAAATAGCTTATTTAGAAATAACGCTGTAGTGTAGACATAAACCCAGAGATTATTTCAAATTTACGAAGTTTGACTTCTGGTAACCTGAATTTACAAATTTGAAATTCTGTGTTCTCACTATGGGGAAGAATCGAATGTAGTCCGAGGTAGGCTCTGTTAATGTGGATGTGCTACCACTGACTCAGAGCCCCAGGAAACACTGTGGGGAGCTGTTGGAGGTCTCCTGGAGGCCAATTAGTTTAAATTAGGAGCACTGGAGTGTCCACACTAACGTTATTTTGGACTTATAAGTTAAGGCTGAATTTGCACAAGCAGTCATAATTTTGGTATTCCCATTTTTTTTTTTTTTTTTTTTTTTTTTGCACAATAGGGACTAATTTTTTTCATAAAATGTGGCAACACTGTGCTCCCTGTTTTCTCCTTGGTAGCTTCATGCTGGGTGGACACCAGCGGAGAGAACATTAAAAACAGAGAGCATAGATGGTAGTGGTGTTTGGAGGAATATCGAAGATCCTTCCAGTTCACTATAACACTATATTGCTGTAATTGCATGAGGGCAGATCTTCAAAGTTAGGTGCCTGAGTTGCAGAACTGCAGTTGCACATATCTAATGTATGTATCCAGATATCAGAATGAACTTATGAATCAATTGTGTATGCAAATTACCTGGTTTGATAAGGTACCTATTAGGTTGTGTGCATATGCAAATAAATGACTTGTGAGCATGTGACTGTTGGGTATGTACACACCTATATGCTGTACTAATTGATTTCTCAACCATGTTTTTACAAATGAGAGAGACAAGGTATACAGTTCTCAGAGTACATGGAATTTATTCAGCTCTTGTTATCCTTGCATGGATGTTCAGAGGAAGGTTTATAAGAATGGATGGTTGGGAGTCAGAAAGGGGAAGAATACCTTTTGGGTGGTAGAGCTTATAGGATTTGGTTGAACCTCATGGAGGATTTTTCTGTTGACTTCCTGATTCTATTAACCCTTTTGTTGTTGTGACAAGGAGTCCTGTGGCACCTTATAGACTAACAGATGTATTGGAGCATAAGCTTTTGTGGGCAAAGACCCACTTTGTCAGATGCAGTAGGTCTTTGCCCACGAAAACATATGCTCCAATATATCTGTTAGTCTATAAGATGCCACAGGACTCATTGTCGCTTTTGTAGATCCAGACTAACACGGCTACCCCTCTGATCTTTTGTTGTTGTTGTTGTTGCTTCTGAGGAAAATACTTTGCTGCAATTGCAGCTGTCATTCCTCTATCCTACAGTGAAACAGTTGGATATTTTTAATAAAAGTTGTTGGACATTTACCGTTTCTGGTTCTCCTTTCTCAAATAAACGACGAGGTGCTAACATTACAGCCCTGAGTTTCGGTCGAACAATCTGAACTGCCTTATGTGAGTAGAATTCCTCAGTGTCTGAAACATTGCAGAGAAAAGGACTGGTCTAATGTTTTAAGTCAATTTGAGGGAAAGCAAATATTTTCAAGAACAAAAAAAAAAGGCAGGTGAAGTGCCATAATTAGATTTCACTGCTCCTGTTAGCACACTTTAATGAGTATACAATTGGATGGACAATTTATGTAAGCATAGCAGTAAGTGACATAATTTCTGCTAAATGGTGAGATTGTATAAGTTTCACTGATTTGTGTGATTTCACTTTTGAGTATGATGCATGGCTACTGTACTAGTTAAGTTTTTAAGTATTACACATTAAAGTTTCTCTAAATATTTTACCATTTGTATTTGTGGTATAAATATTGCAGCCTTATCAGGATTAAGAACCACAAAATGTAAGGGAGTGTCTTCTAGAAGATAGGAATTTCCACATTATCTAGATATGGTAATTGCAGTAGCATTTAAGAATATAAGAAATCTTTTATTTGTAGATTACTGTTAAAATTAAAACAAGCTTCCTTAAATATAGGCCTTGGTTCAGCAAAACCCCCAGACTTATACTTAACTTTTGTCACACCGATGTTGTTGACTAGATGGATTTAAGCACATGTGTGTAAGTGCTTTGCTAAATCATCATCCATGAAGAAAGATTATTTTAAAATTTTGTTAATGGCAATAGTCACACTTTTAGAAAAATTGAACAAGATGGAGAGCAACGTTTATATAGCAACAAAGTAGTATTTCTAACAGCTAGTGATGGTGTTTTGGCACAAGTTCAGATGAAAAATTCTGATTTTTGTTTTTCTGCTTTGCTTGATCCTGATATTCATCATTAGGCTCCTTCATGTAGGTTCTAGTTAGTTTTGTTTTACTAGCAAGTGGCACAAAATTAACCTAGTATAGAAAAGGAAAAACATTCTGATCATTTTTTATCTTTGCCTGATCTCAGTGGATTTTATAAGTAGTAGCTTAAACTTGAGTAGCTTGCTAATATAATATTAGCTCTGTATCTAACTGTAAATAGCTGAATTATATTTCAAATCAGTTTTATAAATAATTTTTACAGGTTGTTATTCCAAGAAGTCCTCTTCAGGCCAAAGGACTATTACTATCATGCATAGAAGATAAAAACCCCTGCATATTCTTTGAACCTAAAGTACTTTACAGAGCAGCAGGTAAAAAAGCTTCTTTATATGTTGTATGTTCCAGTGAAATGCAGTTTACTCTGTGTGTGGGGGGAGGGGGGCGGGAAGAGAAGAGGGCTGTGTCTAGACTACACCTGTCGACAGAGAGATGTAGATTAGGCACGTCAAAATTGTTAATGAAGTGGGGATTTAAATATCTCATGCTTCATTAGCATAAACATGGCCGCCCCTTTTTTCCGAAATGGAGCTTTTTTTTTGGGGGGGGGGGGGGGGAGCCACAAAAAAACCCGGCAGTCTAGACGCGAATCTTTTGAAAATACAAACCATTTTCGAAAGATCCCTTATCCCTCATAAAATGAGGTTTACAGGATCTTTCGAAAAAGGGTTGTATTTTCAAAAGATCCGCGTCTAGACTGCCTTTTTTCGAAAAGCTCCATTTAAAAAAAAAAGCGGCAGCCGACTTTATGCTAATGAAGCGTGGAATATTTAAATCCCCACACCATTAGCAATTTCGACATGCCTAATCTACATTTCTCTGTCGACAGAGAGGTGTAGTCTAGACACACCCTGTATGTGTTCACATGTGCACACATACATAGAATCATAGAATACTAGGACTGGAAGGGACGTTGAGAGGTCATCGAGTCCAATCCCTTGCCCCCATGGGCATGTAAATGGACATGCGCCATGTAAATGGACACATTTATGTGATGGGATCTATCTTGATATTTATTTGTTTTTTTTATGCTTAATTATTTATTGTGATTTTTGGAGAGGCTGCTCAAACACTGGCAAACGTTTAGAAGTAAGGGTGCCAAAGTTACGCAAATCCACATTAAGCATTTGTTCCAGTTCCCACTGACTTTAGTATTTATTAATCAGAACTTAGGAGTGAGCTTCTGATTCCAAAGTCTGTTAAAATTTTATATTCATATTGGAATGAAGAATTGACCAGTAAAAATGTGAAGAATTAAGAGACTAGTGGGACTCTTTATGATTGGGGAAGGGTCTTGTTGAAAATCATATAACTAGACCTTCGAATACATGAGAGACAGAAATCAGCCTTGTTACAAATTCTTGACTGGGGAACTGTCATGTCTAATTAAAGATAGTTCGAGTGTACATCATAGCCACATGCTGAGTTTCAGGTAGACAATCTTCAGGTCTGTTTGAAATGTTAATTATCTCCCTTTTATTTTTCTTTCAGGGGCCTTATATTTTTTTCTGAGAATTTCTGAGAACATCATTTAGATAAGATAGGATGTAATCTACATTATATTTGTAATAATGTTTGGAGGGGACTGGGGTTTTGATAATCCTAGGTTTTCACCTTTATTTAATGCCATTTTTAGGACTCAGTTCCTTCCCTTGCCTAGATGTTCATCGTTTGAGTTGTTTTGCTGCTCTTGGGAGCTGGATCAGTTTGCAGAAGGAGAAGAACAGTGGGAGAGTCTAGAAGTTGCTCTTGATGTGGTTCATGGAAAATTATATGAGCGCGCTGCTTGGCATGTTTCTCTTCCTACTCCCTCTTGTGCTGCTGAACTAAGAACTGTTGCTGGGTTCACTCTGGGACCACAATAGCACTGAGGGACTTAGTGAATTGAGGCAGGGACCAAAGCCACTAATTCTGTGTGAAGGGTGATGTCAGTGCAGCTGGGGGAAGATTTTAAATTGCTATTGCCCCTGTCCTGTGGGCACTCATGTAATCACAGGGCAAATGCGGTGACCAACTTTTATCTTCCCTCCTAAATGCATTGATCCCAGCAGCTGGAAAGTGATGGCACAGAATAAGTGCGTTTATTTTGAGACACTGTGGGAGAAAGAAGTATGGTTTCTTACTTGTCAACACAAGTTACAACAGAATAGAGCTGCCAAAGCTGTTACGTCACTTGCGAGCATGTATGCTTGGCTGCTTACATTAGCTCTATGTTTACTCACCAGGAATGCTTGTGTTGATGCAGAGAGTGCACTGTTTAGGTGTCCAGTGTGCCATATGCTGCTGTCTGTTGCAATACTTTCTTGAAAGTTTTGTCAATCTGTTGAGGGGTAGAAATGATTTGCCCAGGGATCTCTGCAATAGGGGTCATGTTCCCAACATGCACTTTCTCCATCCTATAATATCATTTGTATCTCATAATTTTGACCTCCCCTCTCCCTTTAAAAAACCCCCACATAACACTTGAGTCTTTAAGGTGCCATACCAAAGAGGGAATGAGTTTGGGGAAGGCGCTAGATGTCATATTATGGCCCCATCTGTAGAGCCTTGCAAATCTGTGGCTATCCTCTTTATGTCCAGGGATATCCGTGGATGTGGATGTCCATGGATCACTTTTGCAGATGCAGATACCAATTTTGTATCTGTGCAGGGTTCTATCTGCTCTCTGAACAGACTGTGACAGACCAGGCCGGGTCTGGGCACCGCTGACGGCATCAGCTCAGGGCGAGTTGCTCAAAACCAGGGCTACTTACAGCCTTCAACTGGAGACCTTTCCCAAATAGGCCACAAGCCAGTCACACATAGCATTTCAACTGCCAATCTGGCCAGCAGGAAGCCTCACGAGAAAAACCCCTCAGACATCCCAGCTTTCTCTGTGCCGCAATCAGCCCTGGGCCTTACACACAGGTGAGAGGTTATAAAATCCGATCTCACCAACTCCAAACAGATCCTGCCGGTCCCAAAAAACCAGCCACAGTCCCAGGCCAATTTTTACCCACAAGAGCACACTGGGCCAGTCCTTTAGTATCTAAAATCTAAAGGTTTATTAATAAAAGAAAGGAAAGGTTGAGAATAATTTTAAGGAGAATACATTACATACATCAGTCATCAAGTTCTTGATGCAGGCTCTTATCAGAGATGTTACAAACTGCTAGCTTAGAAGTCTCTGGTTTACATCCTGTATTAGGATGGGTCAGCAACCCTTCCCGGCTCTCTGTCCCTAGCAAGGATGCGTCTGGAATCCGGAGCAAGATTGAAGACTAGATGGAAATGCCCTCCTTGGATTTTTATATTCTTGGTGTCTCCCAAATTGGAGCTGGTCACATGATCTAGTGACCTGTCTGTGTTTCACATGCAAGTAGCCATGAGGCACTGGCTAGTTTGCAGACTTCCAGACACATTGCTCAGGTGTGTATTGCCCACTCATTGCCTCGGGTGTGTATTGTCCATGAAGCAGTGGTAGTTAGCACAGCCATTCACTGAACAGTCCTTCCTCACAATAGGCATTCCAGGCCAATTGCTCTCTCCCAGAGAACATTTATAATACAAGAAAGCCCATATTCATAACTCCACATACAAAATCATACAAGTACATGAGTGTCATGCACAGAATCAGTAAAGAATAAGCTTTCATTTGACACCTCACACAGCCTAATTTGTACAGAATTTGGGGCAAACACTACCCTTGATGCAACAGTCATCTGTCTGTTCACTTTAAAATCCAATAATGTGGCACAGACACCAAATTGTTGTGGGTGGACCTAGTTGTTAGATCCCATGTGCTCCAAAGCCAACTGGATCCGGGAAGTGCTAGGTTGCGGTTTCTCCCAAGGACAGACCTATTGTCTACCACTCTTTCTTGGAACGTGGGGCTCCCTAGCTCAGCTGCCTTAGACCCTGAAGCCAGTGCCTCAGCCCTCCCGAGTTTCTAGCTACTTACACACATTCTACAGAGTTCATCCTATGGGCATATTGAGCTTTTTGATTAATTGCTTCAGGGATGACATGGCACACAAGGAACACAGCATTAGCAGAGGCATTTCTTAAACAGTCGCTTTTACTCTTAAACACTAGAAGGTTATATAGATCGATCTTTGCAAAAAATAACAAATATTCTTCAGATGTACCTTTCCTTCTCCTACTCCCTCACCTTCCCAGTCTGACCTCTCCCCTTCTGTGGGTCTGAGGTCTGGATCAGTGATTCAGGCTGGGTCTCCAGCCTGGTCTTCTAGTATGTGGTGGTGGTGGATAGCTCCATGTTGTGACAGTGGTCTCACTAAAAACTGAGCCCAGTTAGTGGCAGAAAACAATGTGTCTGAATGTTTTAAGTTGAGAGCTTCATTATTTTCTGCTGCCAAATGAGGAATTCGCTAAGACCCCTCTGTCCAGTTTGTTGCAGTGGTTCATAATGGGCTGCTGTGTAGATTTTCATGAAAGATGAAGCTTCTGTCTTGGTTCGCAGGGGGCTGTTCCCAGGCACCAGTTAACCAGTACCCAGTAAGCATCACCCAGTTAGGGAGATATTTAACGGATAACCAGTTATCTTTTGAGATCCCTAGTTCTGACAGTTCTGGGTAGAGCATAATGCAAGAAACGGGTCATTGCTCCTCAGAAAACAGGCAACCAGCCCCAGAAAAGCTTGGGAGAACATGTGCAGTTTGGATTATGCCCTGGTGGTCACAAGGTCTATGCTGTGATGAAAGAACAGGAGAAGCAAATTTCAAAGTGAAGGACACCTTGTTGAGAGTGCCGTACTACCATCCCCTTCCAATTTATACAAGGAGAAACATACTAACTCATACACCTTCATTGGTTAACAGTCCTGGTAACATACAAGCAGCGGGACAAGCCTCAGAAAACGGACCCAAATAATTTAGGTCAAAACTAATTCTTTAAACTTGACATGAGGTTCAGGTAGGAGCAAGTGAGAGCCATGTGTAACACAGGTGTAACAAATTCCCTCCATTGAACACCTCATAAAAAAGCTCTCCTGCATTCCGCTTCAGGTGCAATTTGTAGGTGATTTAATGTCCTACCCCTGGTGGAGAGCAAAGTGCAGTAACCAAACCTCAAGATGACAGAGATGAGGAGAATTTATGTTGAATGCAACTTAAATAAAATGACACACTTTCTTTCCTGTGTGCAATTTGTATATCTCCTGCAACCTGGAAGTGCGACTGGTGCAGCAGCTCAGTACCTAACTACTCTGCTTATCAAGAAGCAAAGGTTCCAGATTGCAGATGACTTGGAGGAAAGTGCAACAATTTTCTTGTAAAATGCTGCTGTATCAAGAATATAAATTAACCCCAAGGAAGGATCTGAAAAGTAAAAAAATTAAAAATAAAGTGTACAAATGGTAGAGTCCTAATGTGTTGCTCTGGACAATCATCTCTATTTAATCAGTGGAGAGCTGGCTGACAGCTTTTATCCTAGGAGACAGCAGATAAAGCTGAATTTTCTGTCCCATTGATAAATATGTTTGTAATTTTGCTGCAACTGCTTCATCTATGTCAAACTTGACTGAGCTCAAGCTCTTTATGAACGTGTCATTGGCTTCTTGTCAACAGGTGGTAATTTCACAGTTGTTTGCTGCCAGATGAGCTGTTCTCTTTATGTAGCATTTTCCATGCAGAAAGCTGTGTTCAGAGAATGTTAGGATATCTGGTTGAGCTGTCAGCAGTCAGGATATGCTAAAGTAAAGGTTGTGCATATGCACTGTGATGGGGTATTATTTAAATCAACTCATTACATACTGCATGACAAATATGATGCATCTTAAAATCACTTCTGCAACATTATACATATACCTTGTAGAGTTTATCATTCTTCTTCAATTGCCCTATCATAATGAATCTACAAAAACAAGGAGAAAAAAACGTAGGGTGGAATAAGCAGGAGGGTAGTTAAAGATGAAATTTGTGAAAAAAGGTAACTTTAGAACCACGGTGTCCAGTTCTGAAGCAGTAGTCACTATAGTGGTTACTGCTATAGTGAACTAACCATACTCAACTGGCCAAATAGCTGCATGTGGCTAGTGTGTTGGACACCACAGCTTTAAAGGATAAAATTCTGACCCAATAGAAGTCAATGGAAGGTTTTGCCATCGACTTCCCTGACTGGCCTTTAAAAAGTATTTCTCCAAACAAGGGGTATGTGAAATACGGATTGGGTGCAGGTTTTTCATGTTTCCTGGAGGGCTAGCTAACTATCTGCCTGGAATAGGAAAAAAAGGCAAAACTTTTTCTTTTCCCTCATGCTTGTAAGTATTTCCCTTTCTTATGTACTTGCTTTAAGGAGAGCCCAGGCAGAAATTCTCCTTTCTAGCCAGTGGGAGGCGTTGGGAATGAGGGCAAATGGGCAGTTGACATCTTCCTTGCCTGGCTTAATGAATGTGTGAGGTATATATACCTACTCTCCCTTTGATAGAAACATTCTTTTCTTCCAGTTTGTTTTAGTTGCTCTTGTTGCCCTTTTGTTGACACTTGTCTCTTCTTGCTACCCATTACACCCTGCTTCTTCATTTTTCTTTGCACCATTTCCCCTGTCTTTACTAGTTGTGACATAGCTGAGAACTTTTGCTCAGGACTCTTAGCTCCCTACTTTCTGTTCATAGGACCACTTTTTTTTTTTTTTTTTTTTTTTTTTTGAAAAGCCTTGACCAGGGATTCTGTCCCAGTCTTTGGTGATAGCCCTTTGCTGCTGATAAGGTGGGGTGGGCAATAATTTTTGAAGGAGAGCCACTTCATGAATTTTCGGAAGTGGTCACGGGCCACCCGGAAGGGGCAGGGCTGGGAGACTTCACGGATTCCCCCATCCACAGACCCTGATTGGCCTGGGAACAGGGGGAATATGTGAAGTCTTTGCCCACCGCCTATGCCCTGCCATGGGCTCATGGTACCTAGAGAGAACCACCAGCTGTTTTGAACAGCTGGTGGTTCCCTCTGGTGCCGTGAATCCCTTGCAGGGGGAGGAGACTTTGTGCACTCCCTTGTCCCCAGGTCTCAATTGGCCTGAAGGCGGGGAAGCGCCAGACTGGCCACAGGCTAGATCAAAGGGCTTGGCAGTCTGGATCTGGCCCACGGAGGCTATCTTGCCCATCACTGGAATACAGGGTTTGGGAGGGGATCATTACCTGGGGCAGGAGTGCAGGAGAGAGTACAGGGATTTGGGCTGTGACTAGTGATAGTGGATTGGGGTGCAAATTCTGGGAGGGGGCTGTGACCTGAAGAGGGTTATGGGAGGGGATACAGTGTCTAGGAAGATGGGGGCTGGATCTGGGATGTAGAAGTGTTGGGTTACATAGGGTAGGAATGTAAGGGGGGTAGACGGTTGGGGGAAGGAGGAGCTGGGGTGCCAGAGGCAGGCTCTGGCTGGGAGATCTTACTTGGGTGGCTCTTAGCCAGCAGCTCGGCAGGTTCCTTAACCAGGGTCCCTTCCTTCCATGCCCCTGTAACTGCTCACAGCAGCAACAATAATCATGTGAGCCTGGGAGATGAGGAAGAAGGGCACTTCACATACTCCAAACAGGCAGCTGCTATTGGCCAGGAACTGGCCTGTGTGCCCTACTGGGGGTGGGAGCAGTGTGAGAATCCTCTGCCCCCTCCCTCCAGGCTCTCCGCATTCAAAGATGCACATGGCCCTGCAGCAGCCAGCTTCACTAAGTGCTGAGTGGGGACGGGGCAAACAGTGAGCTGGCTGAGGCTCTCGTGGGCTAGATCTGGTGGCTTGGCTGGCCAAATTTGGCTCACAGATCATACTTTGCCCAGCACTATGATACAGTGTAGCAGTGTTTGATGTCATCCTTCAGAGATTGCTGGAACTTTCAACACTGTTTACTGTATGCCTTGCCTTCCCTTTTAGAAAAAAAATTAATGTGGGGTAGATCTCTGATTGCCTATTTAAATGTATTAGGTCAGTGTGCTGTCTCCAATTTATGCCTGTGACACAGAGCACAATTCAGCCTTTGGAGCCCAAACATTGCAAATATAACTTAAACTCTTTCTGTACTGGATAGATGGGTTTTTTTATACCAAGAGCTTCCTAACAATTTTTCTCTAAAACTTTGTGCATGTCTGGTGTATAAAGGTGTCACAAAGGGAAAGCTCTTACCAATAACCATAGATTATGGTTCGGCAAATCAGTAACATTCTCTGTATTGAGAATTCATGTAGAAAATGCTCATGCTAAAGCATTCTGTGGTGACGGTATCTTGGTATTCATAATAGGGGTGCACATTTTTTACAGGATACTGGGAAGAGAGGAGAGAGGCTTTTGTCTTGCATCTTGCAAGATGTGCAAAGGCTTAGATGTGTAGCTTTAATAACCACACGTACACAATGACCTTAGCCGCACATTTCATGAACTGAGCAAGAAAATGCATAAAGTCTAAAGTATGTGGAAATAATGCCATTTTTAGAGGCTCATAACTTATTCAAATCAAAATAACTTTTTTCTACAACACTCAGACATCTTTATGGGGATGCCGAATTTCAGCTTTTTACTTTTAGTTGCAGAAATGTTCTAGACAATTGTAAGATATTATTTCTAAAGGGTAAAGTGAATTTTCCCCTTTTTAATACTTAGAAACGAATGAATTGGGTTTGCTCAGATTTCCCCCCAAATTTGTTTTCCGGCATAGACCAGCGCTGGAGTATTTTAATCCCAAGGTGAAAGTTTTGAACTGAAAGCAGAGGGTTAGAATAGAAACTTGCATCTTCTGAACTAGAAATGAGGAATCTGGGGGCTTTTGTCTTGATTCTGCAATTGGATTTACACAATAGACAGTGTACCTGGCTCGAACCCATTGACTGACTTAAGATTTCGCATGGGCACAAGTGTTCACCAGGGCATTCCTCTTCTCCAGGTTCTAGTCCAATTAACGGAGTAGTTTTAGTCTGTCCTCTCCCAGCCTTCACAGATCCTTCTCTGAACTATTTCCCCTGCTCCTTGCTCTGGGTGTATCTTCTCCAAACCCTTTCACTATTCCCAGGGATTGGCTGCACTTTCCCAAGAGAAGCCCTTCCTGATTTTATAGGTTTTGCTTGTTCTTGCACAGCTGAACCTACTGGAAATCAATTTCCAGCTACCTGTCTCTTCCTCATGATTCAGCTGTTGCTGTTAATAGGCCTACCTGGCCACCTTAACTCCTTCGGTCTTGTATGGGGTATACATCCCCATACACAACTGAGAATCTGAGTGGTTGTATAACTAGTTCTTGCTAACTAACACTTTTATCAATAACTTGGAAGAAAACATAGCATCATCACTGATAAAGTTTGACCTGGATCACTTGTTAAGATGGGCACAATCAAACAATGTGTTTTAGTGTGGCTAAGTGCAAATGTGTATGCTTAAGAAAGGAGAATATAGACCCTGCTTACTGGGAAGCAATAACTAAACAAAGGATTGGATTCATGATGGTTAATCAGCTGAGTACAAGCTCCTAAAATGATGGTAGAGCCAAAAGGGCTTATGCAATTTCTAAATATGTAAACAGGGAAATCTTGAGTATCAGTACATAGTTTATTTTTATCTGTTTGCGGCTGGTGTATCTACTGCTGACATATTGTGTCCAGGTCAGGTGTTTACAATTTAAGAAAGTTGCTGATAAATTGGCAACGATTCAGAAAAAAGCCATGAGTCTCAAGGAGTTTAATCTATTTAGTGTCACAGAGTTTAAGGGGTGACTTGATTACACTCTATAAGAACCTATTTGATAATGGGCTAATCATTCTGAGAAAGTACAACATGATCCAATGGCTGGATGTTGAAATTAGACAAACTAAGGCTGGAAAAACGCATTCATTTTTAACAGTGAGATTAATTAAACTTTGGAACAATTTATCAAAGGTTGTGTTGCATTTTTCATCAATGGCAGTTTTAAAATCTAGATTGGCTGTTTTTCTAAAAGATATTTTCTAGGGATTATTTTGAGGAAGTTCTATGGATTGTGTTATGCATGTAGTGAGACAAGATATAATGGTAGTCCCATCTGGCCTTGGAATCTATAAAAACAACAACAAAAACCTATTTGACTAAAAGACCAGAACTTAAAAAATAGTGGTATTGGACTTCTAGTAATTTTATGGTAGTATAAACAATGTTACTGAGAGTGCTATTGTGACTTCCTTCTAAATGTCAGAACTGTTTAGAAAATATCTAAATAAAAGCTAGAAGGTTTTTGTTTTTAAAATATAATTAACAGTCTGGATGATAAGAGCACATAATCATTATGAATCAAGGGAGAAAATGAGTCACCTTGACATTATCAGGTTTAGGCATCTTGTGGCTTACCTATTCTGATATCTTTTGACCTTTTCAGTTTCATTTATTTGTACTATATATGACATCAGTGATGTAGAAATAAATGACTTGCATCAATGGTTGTTATAGTGACAAGGCAGGTGAGATGAAAAAGCATGTTTTTTAAAGTGCTCAAATGATCTTTTGAGATAACTGCAGCATATTTGCAGCCTCCTATAACTAGTGCCTACGCTGGCATTGGTACTACATAAAATGCATGTATTTTTTGAGAGAGAATAAAAAGTGTTTTGATTGCTTTGAAATTTGTTCAAAAGATTTGTTTTAAACATTTTATTTGCACAGTACTGAGTGACTGTTTAGTGTTTATCTTAAAACAGTTTTGTTTGGATTTACTTCGGTACAGTTCTGTAGGTAAATTTACCAGGTCTGTTATATGGAGACTTTGCAATGATGCTTAGATAAACTCCTTTCAAGGCTGCGGTTTTAAAACTCTCTATTTTTACCATCAGTGCAAATATGGATTATGATTTAAAAGTGATAGGAATTCAAGGAAAACTGATCCAAAACAAACAATCTAATATTGCCAAGGAAGCAAAAGCATTCAGCCACAATGACAAACCTGATTATTGTCATAGTCTCTTATACTGTATAGGTTTTTCTGCTCAAAAAACCAAATACCCCATCATTTGCTACAAGGAAATAACCCCTAGATGGAACAGTAGGCTATATCAGTTCCACCTTATAGTTGCCTTTAAGTTCTTTAGCTAGAGGATAACTGGATGTAGTTCTCAAATACTTCCATGCAAGAATCCATGGATTCTTCTGTTTGTGGAACCTCATGACATCTTCATAAAGCAGTTATCAAGGGCTTCTCCATGTGCCAGGCACCTCCTGGATGGCAGCCCCTCAAAAGAGAAAACTGCAATGCAAATTTTTCTATGACAACTGGCTGTATTAATTTGAACCTTATTCCCCCTGCTTCATTGTAGTGTGGAAGAGAATCTAAAGAAGCCAACTGGATCTCCAGTTTATAGCAGACTTCATCCAATGCATACTTGAGCTAGTGTTGATTTCAACTGGAGTAGAGTGTTTGACATCCCTGAAAATCAGGCCCATATTCCCCCCCCCCCTTTTACAGTCATTTTTGTGAGTCAAAAGATTGTTACAGGAAGAATTTACTTAGTTATATATCTAAATGATGTAATCAAGATAGTATACAGGCAAATGATACAATTCCTTTCTAAGTGGTAAGTAATGGTTCTTATCAGTCTCTTATAATTACTCAGACTTTAAGATGCTACTGGACTGTTTGTTGTTTACGTTTTTCCTGTTACAGACTCACTCGGCTATCCCTCTGAAACATATCTACTCACTGTCTTTTTTTCTTTCTCCCCTTCAGTTTTTTTCCTCCTGTCCCCCTTCCCTTACTTATCCTTAGATCTGGACTTCCAACATTCCGGTCCTCTGAAGAAGTGGGTTGTACCCACGAAAGCTCATGATACCATCTACATCTTTTGTTAGTCTATAAAGTGCTATCAGACTATTTGTTGTTTTTTAAGATTGCTCCCATTACACAGCTAGTAATAAGTCATCCCAGCACTCTAGTGGAGTGCCCCAAAGATCTGTTCTTGGTCTGGTTTTGTTCAGCATCTTTATTAATGACCTGGATGAGGGGATGGATTACACCCTCAGCAAATTTGCAGATGACACTAAGCTAGGGGGAGAGGTAGATATGCTGGGGGGCAGGGATAGGATCCAGAGTGACTTGGACAGGTTAGAGGATTGGGCCAAAAGAAATCTGATGAGGTTCAACAAGGACAAGTGTAGAGTCCTGCACTTGGGATTGAAGAATCCCAAGCATTGTTACAGGCTGGGGACCGAATGGCTAAGTAGCAGTTCTGCAGAGAAGGATTGGGGATTACAGTGGATGAGAAGCTGGATATGAGTCAACAGTGTGCCCTTGTAGCCAAGAAGGCTCATAGCATATTAGGGTGCATTAGGAAGAGCATTGCCAGCAGATTCAGAGAAGTGACTATTCCCCTTTATTCGGCTCTGGTGAGGCCACGACTAGAATACTGTGTCCAGTTCTGGCCCCCCCACTATAGAAAGGATGTGGTCGCATTGGAGAGGGTCCAGCACAGAGTGACCAAAATGATTAGAGGGCTGGAGCACATGACCTATGAGGAGAGACTGAGGGATTTGGGTTTGTTTAGTCTGCAGAAGAGAAGAGTGAGGGGGGATTTGATAGCAGCCTTCAACTTCCTGAAGGGAGGGTTCCAAAGAGGATGGAGAAAGGCTGTTTACAGTAGTGTCGGATGGCAGAACGAGGAGCAATGGTCTCAAGTTGAGGTGAGAGAGGTCTAGGTTGGAAATTAGGAAAAACTATTTCACTAGAAGGGTGGTGAAGAACTGGAATGGGTACCTAGGGAGGTGGTGGAATCTCCATCCCTAGAGGTGTTTAAGTCTCGGCTTGACAAAGCCCTGGCTGAGTTGATTTAGTTGGGATTGGTCCTGCCTTGGGCAGGGGGCTGGACTTGATGACCTCCTGAGGTCTCTTCCAGTTCCATGATTCTATGATTCTAATGCCTGATATTAAATCAGGATAGTGATAACTGGCATCAAAGAATCTTGGTGGAATGAAGATAAACACTGGGGCTACGTCTAGACTACAAACCTCTTTCGATAAACTACTACTTTTGAGAAAGCAAGCCACTTTTTGGAAAGAGAGCACCCTGGCAGTCTGTATGCTCTCTTCTGGAAAAAAGCCCTGTTTGCATTCAAGAAGGCCTTTTTTCGAAAGGCTAAGTTGAGTCCTCACATAAACAGAGCTACATGAACTTATCTGGGAGAAGATTTTGATCCTTAGTTTGTTTTAAAACATAACATTGGATTTCTGAAACATTTAGGATTTTCAAAGCCTTTTGCTTAAGTCACTATTTAAGTGTCAAACACGGCAAAATCCTTCTGGTAATACAGACATGAAAGTGCATTTTTGAGGGACCAAAAGTATTTTCCCATGCTCTTAAAAGTTCCCAGTTGGCTCATTAGCTTGAGTCAGAGAGATGTCTAAATACGATCATAGGTTAAATTCATACAGACAATGTCTCTCCCTCTTTGTTTTCTCTGACACTTCCCAGTATATAAATGCCTCTGTCAGTAAAATCTGTGAACAGTCATAATCCTGATGGTGTAATTCATTTAGACTTGGCATTTTTAAGTCACAATTTCCAGCCATACTACTTAAATGCTCTGTTACACAGTACAGGCAGTCCCCGAGTTACGCGGATCCAACTTATGTCGGATCCGCACTTACGAACGGGGCTTTTCTCGCCCCGGAACTCGCGGGCGGTGGGACCATCCAGACGCGCAGTGGTCCCGCCACCGCGTCCTCTGGGGTGAGAAAAGCTGCTTCGGGTGTTCCTGGTCTGCTGGGGGACACCCCCAGCAGACCAGGAACACCCCGAGCAAAGCCTTGGAGGCGCGGGACCCCGCCGCCTCTGCGGCTTTGCTCCGTGTGTCCCTGGTCTGCTGGGGACCCCTCCCAGCAGACCAGGGACACCCAGAGCAAAGCCTTGGAGGCGGCGGGGTCCAACGCCTCTGCAGCTTTGCTCCGGAGCAAAGCCTTGGAGGAGCGGGACGGCGCTCTGGGTCTCCCTGGTCTGCTGGGGACCTCCCCAAGCGGACCAGGGACACCCGGAGCAAAGCCGCAGAGGCGCGGGACCCCGCTGCCTCCGCGGCTTTGTTCCGGGTCTCCCTGGTCTGCTGGGGAGGGGGGCCCAGCTAGTGGGCCCCCCATCCCCAGCAGACCAGGCTTTTGTTGTGGATGCCTGGGGTAGAGCAGCTGGGGTGCTGCCGGGTTAATCCTGGGGGGACCTACCCGGCAGCGCCCGAGCTGTTCTGTCCCAGGCTCCAGATTGAGCCGCTGTTGAAACTGATCAGTGGCTGATTCCAGGAAGCTGGGGGCAGAGCAACTCTGCCTCGGGCTTCCTGTAGTCAGCCCCTGGTCAGTTTCAGCAGCAGCGGCTGAATCTGGAGCCAGTTCCGAGTTACGTACAAATTCAACTTAAGAACAAACCTATAGTCCCTATCTTGTACGTAACCCGGGGACTGCCTGTAACCTATTTTGCCACTATAGAACATACCAGATGATTTTTCACACTGATTTTCTTCACTAAAGCTTTTTTTAAATATCCTTTTGTAGCGTTATGTTTTGTACCCCATAGCACTATGATGGTCTATACTATTATGTTTTTTACTTTCATAAGTGTAACAGGGCAAAACGTGATGTTTACCACCATGGCACTTCTGTCTGACCATTATTGGAATTAGCTCTCTGTTTTAGGGATGTAATAAGTCAATTAACCAATTAGAAAAGCTTATCCATTAATGCTGTAGACTAAATGCATTTTTCTTCTCCCCTTGCCAGTATATTTTTTAGCAGGCTGGCCAGCATCCTGGCTCAGTCCCGGCTTACGCCGGGTCCAGGACCTACCCTGCTGCAGCTCTGCATTTAAAGTGTATTAGGAGCTAGGCAGGCAGGCAGCCTGGCTCCATTCTAGCTTGCACCAGGTCTGGGATATCAGACCCTCCCCCCATGTAATTGTGGGATTTTTTAAAAGTGATTTTCCTTTAGAAAATGCACATGTAAAATATAAGCCCTGTGCAGACTAGAGTGGAAACAAATCCTGAAGGGAAGTGGATGAGAGGCTGAATTTTCATTTGTCATTAGTTTGGTCAATTACATCTCTGCTAGATGGGAGATCCAAGAACAGAAGTGAAAATAAGAATTGCTGACATCTCAAAGCTGAGTGAAGAACCCTCCCATTTAAAGGAATGTTGTAGTGATGTCCTTTTCATTGTCTTCTGTAGTTTAAAATTTGCAGTCAACTTTTGATTGAGTATATATTTTAAATGCAGTTTTAGTTCTAGAGCAGGTCAAGTAGAAAAACATTGTTTGAAATATAGTCAGTGAATTTTGCAATTTTTTTTAAATGATGTATTCTCTGAAGGCTCAATCTTTTCTTTGATCTGAGCAAGGAATACTGTGGTATTGTATACACCCTGAAGTAGATGGCTTTGAGAGTCACCCTTTACCTTCCGCATTCACTGTTGTTCTGAGGAAAGGAAGTCTGCCCATGCAGAGTTTTCACAATTGCCAGGTCTCCTCACGCAGAGCTGCTTGCAGGTTCAAGGCTTCATTTTGTATTTGGGAGTGGGAACAGGTAGAGAAATCTTTAGGAAATAAGTGAGTGGTTTTATCTTGGTTGGAAAGTTGGCTTCATAATGTGCACTTTTCTTGAGTCTCAACAGAAAGGGCTTCAAACTAAGTACCCTCTCATGTCTAAGTGATCCAATCAAAATATGATAGAGGCATTCTACTAATGGAGTGTATGGAAGCAGTCATTTGAATAACTCTCCTTCAACAGCTGTCATTTTGTTATTTGTAAAAGCAACCTACCAAGAGTGCAATTTCACCTTCACCGTACACTGGAATGAGGAAAAAGGCAGGCAATATTTAGCCTTGTGCAAATGTTTTTTTTTTAATTTTTTCTATTTTGTACATCTATGCTTAAAAATGGGAGATGCAGATTTTTGGAAATGTGATCTCATCTTTACAGTGGAATATTTCAGCATTTATTTTTAGTTGTAGAAAGTCCAGATAGTGATCTTAAAATCCTGACATGATGCTATAGATTTTAGAACATTTAAAAATGCTTGATAGCAGTTTCAGTGCCCTCAAAGTCTCCTTTGTTTAGACTGATAATATTGAAGTAGGCTGGCTGTAAAAATAGTAGCATACACAAATGAGTACCAAATAAACTTTGTTTTTTAAATATGTGGCTGGGGAGAATGAAGAAGATATCTGGTCCTTTTAAGGAAATAAGGGAACAACAATAGCTGAGCCATTAATTAGGAAGATGCGGTTCCGCGTGTCAGCTGAAAGTTACATAGTTGTTTTACTAAATTGAGATCCTAGGGATCAAAAGGATGGTAAAGCTTTAAAAAGACCAGTTGGAGGTGGAGATGAGTTGCCAGCAGAGAGAGGGGTAGAGAATACTGGTTAGTGGGGTCAGTTTTTCTCTTCCAGCTAAGAGAAAGAGTAATGTCTGAGTTGAGCATACCCTTCCTGAACTAGCAAGTATAGGAAAAAGTTTAGATGAGATTGCGTATGCTTTGGTAGCTTAAACCCTTTTCTCCGATCACTGTGTACCTTTGGATGAATAAACAACACTTGTTTTGAAAATGCTGTTTTGAGTCATTCTAATTAGCTGCTGGTCATGGCCTCCTGAAGGGAGTTTTTGCTGGTGCCAAAACATTTAGGTCTGTATTAATATGGTTAGATAATAGGGGTTGTAACCCAGTGATCCACTCTGTCTGATTGAATTGCAAGGGGAGGAAAACATGAAGAATGCACTTCAAAGAGTCTGAGAAGAAGTCTAAGGCTTTAACTATGACAGTGGCATATACAGAATACATGATAGTGTTGTTTGATATTGAGACCTTATTGGTACTCCTTAGGAACAAACTGCATAAGTTACTTGCGATTCCACCACCCAGAAGTAATGGTAACCATTACAAATCATGTTGATAAAATCTTTATTTAAGCCACACCACCATGTATACTTTGTTTACATACTATCTCTTGTTTTAGTGATCATTAGGGCATTGTTACTGGGTATCCATGGTATTCAGGGTTTTTTTTAATGTATTGGATATGGAGCATTGTAATGAACAGGTAACTCAATATCCCTGCCACGCACCATTTGTAGTCTGACCTAGTGTGTTAAGTGATGTTACTACTCCACATGAATTTGGGCATATTGTTTCCAATACAGTATTAATAAATAAATTACATATCATTTGTTTTGATTTTCAAAAAAAAATTTTTCTTGGTCAAGTGTCACATAGTATGAGAATCTAAACTTTATTGCCTCCTTTTTAAACTTGTATTTACTCAGTGGAACAAGTTCCTGTGGAGCCGTACTACATTCCTCTGTCTCAAGCTGAGGTACTTCAGGAGGGAAGTGATGTTACACTGGTTGCCTGGGGGACTCAGGTCAGTAAGTCTTGTTTAAGGTATGCTGTGGGGCCTGATGTGTATTGTCGGAATATAGAAATGGGATTTGAGGACTTCAATATCTGAGATATAGGTGAGAGGATTATTCTAGGAGAGGGTGGGTGAGATTTTGCAGCCTGCATTGTGCAGGGGGTCAGACTAGATTATTATAATGGTCTCTTCTGACCTTAAAGTCTATGAGTCTATGAGACAGAGCATGACAGGGAAACAAGCAGTTTAAAGAACCACAGTACAATAAAATTATAGATGTTTGTGTGTTAAACAAAAGATGCTCTGTCCAGCTGGTACACTTGCTTGTTGATCCTG
Organism: Pelodiscus sinensis; assembly: GCF_049634645.1. Classification (NCBI taxonomy): domain Eukaryota; kingdom Metazoa; phylum Chordata; order Testudines; family Trionychidae; genus Pelodiscus; species Pelodiscus sinensis. The sequence continues at coordinate 58,232,399 of NC_134713.1, forward strand.
TTTGAGTATTTTTGAGTTGTCTTTTAGATGATGTTGGCATGGCTCTAACACTTTCTGTAGATGATCTCAAACTTTCACTGTGAAGAAATCCACTTTCATAATGTTCTAGGGCAGGGATGGGCAAGATGCGGCTCAGGGGCCAGATCAGGCCCACCTAACACTTTGATCTGGCCCACAGACTGCATCAGACCACTTCTATTTAGATCCTGCTGCCCCTGCCACTGAATTTCCAGGTGGTGGCTCAGGCAGCAGGATCCTATATAAATGGCTCATAGCTCCCAGTTGTGGTGCTACCCCAGCAGGGGCGGAGCCGCGAGCCCTTTAAATAGCTGTAGCAATTCCAGGCAGCTGCCAGACAACTCAATAGCAGCAGAGCTGTGAGCAGTGTTCCCTCTAAGCTGCGCGGCATGGGGTTGATTGACTGGGAGGGGCTGATTAATCACTGGTGAAGCTGTGCCGAGCAGCTTAGCGGGAACACTGTTGGTGAGCCCTTTGCTGTGTTTTTAATTCAAAGCCTCCGGCCCCAGACAACTCTGGGGGAAAGGCTAGTCTCCAGCCTGTCCCTTCCATCCTAAGCCCCACCCTTTTCAGGGGTGGAGCAGACCTAAGACCACGTACCAAAATTAATTGTTACCCCCCCTCCCCTGAAAATTATTGCCCACTCCTGTTCTAGGGGTAATTGCTAAGGCTGCATGCAACAGTCAGAGACCCTGATATTCTGGGATCCTTGTGAAGATTGAAGATGTGAAAAAAAGTAATACTGTCCAAAGCAAAAGTAGATAGGAGGTAGTTCAGGGGTTTATTAAAGGTTCTTAGACGTTGTCATTTGGGGTAATTGTTTTTAATGCCTTCTAATGTTTACCCCTGAGCTCTTTATAAAGGATATTTATGCCATGGAATATTAAATTTGTATTCTGATCAATATCTTCTTCTATGCTCTGAGTTGTATGTTAAGGACTTCCTGCAAACTATCCCCCGCATCTTCTTACACCAGTAGCCCAGCAGTCCTCCCCTTCCCACCTTGCCCCCATGCTTTCTTTTCCCTCTTCCCCACACTACCGTTTCCTAATTTCTCTCATCGTGCATTGTGTGCCTCCACCTCCCTCCCTATACTAGCATTGCCCATTCTCATCCCGCCAGAGGTTCTGTGTGCACTCCTTCCCCCATGCCAGAGGCTCTGTTTGTCTCCTGTTTCTCTCTTCCCTCTCACGCTATGATAGAGATTCTGCATTCACCTCACCCTTACCAGTGTCCCCCATTCTCCCCCCATGTCAGGGCTATATGCATGTCCCCATTCCCCACTCCTCTTACTGTCTGGGAGAGAAGTTCTTTCAGGATGTCAACATGTTAAACTTTGCTTCTAAATTGACTGAGACTAAATAATGAATACCTTTTTTTGGCTCCTTTACCAAAATTAGCTGCATTCTTGTACAGTATAATTCTCGTACTTGCCTTTTTCTTATTTGTTGATTATAGTTGATTATGGTAAGATTTGACACTGATCAAAGTTGCATTGAAATTCTGTATTGCTTTAACTGATGAATATGTAATTTAATATCTTCCTAGTAAAGTGCCATTGTATTGTTGTTTTGAATGAGACACTGGTGTTAATTTTGGCCGTTTTTTATCCTGACCTGTTAATGTGACAACACTTGAAAAGCAAGAAACATAAACCTGACAATCTATTATATATAGCTTTTTGTAGATTGTTATATGTTCAATAATTATTACAGTTTTTTGTAGGAGTGACATGTTTTTTTCTTATTCTAGCATTATAAAAATTATTACTCTGTAGTTTTGGTCTTGGCTTGTTCACAGATCTTTAAAAAAAAAAAAGTTAGAGATGGCAAAATATATTAAAATGGTAAGGTTGATTCAGCCCACTTAACGATCATATTTGCCAGAAATTTGATAAATGTTCCTGTTGAACAAAAAGCATCTGTCTTCAGTAGCAGTCTGAATGGTAGCTGTAGATTGCTTTTAAGAATTATTCCTTAGTTTTTGAACACTGAATTGAAATAAAAAAATGAGAAAAACAGCAAAGGGCTAGATATTTATTAAATTACTCAGTACGTAGCTTGCTGTTCCATATTAAATCTTCTCCAATAAACTATTATGAAATAAAATAATATTAAACTGTTAAAACTGAGTGCATATTGAACACATTTTAAGCATCTCTTCAGTATTTCAGATAGCTCAGCGATTGCATTGTTTTGCATTTTCCAGGTGCATGTAATCAGAGAGGTGGCAACCATGGCTCAGGATAAGCTAGGCGTGTCCTGTGAAGTAATTGACCTGAAGACCATTTTACCTTGGGATAATGAGACTGTTTGCAAGGTAGAACTATAATGCTATTTAATACATAAAACATTATTTTGGTTGATGTACCTAAGAGCATATACAAAATTGAATAATGAGTGTAACGGGGACAGCTCTTTGTGTATATATAGTCCAAAATTTCTTGTTTGTTTGTTGTGTTGTAAATAATTGTATGCACAGTAAATATAAAGGAAACATTTACAGAATATCACATGTCTCATTATCATTAAAGGGAGGATAACAGTTTAGACTACTGATAGTGGTGTTACCAGCTTGTTCTTTTTAAGGATTTTTATAATTTCTTTTCCAGCATTACAGGGTTTTAACAACATAGATTTAAGGCAGGTACATCGAGTTCTTGAAAATCACTTTTTTTGTTTCTGTGTCTGGCTCTGTCTATCGTCTTCTGGCATCCTTATGTCCATGGAATTTAGCTGGAATTATTTCAATGTGATTTTTCTTTGCATTCAGTGATTACAGTTTTGTCTAATTATACGTGGGCAATGACATTTATGACCTGGCTGATTTGTTACGGCTGTTTTCTTTAAAAAAATAAAAAGCGGCTTTGGTTTTTGTTTTGTTTAAAGATAGAAGCACTTTAGCATTTTTTGTATTTCAGAGCATTAGAGGGTCAATATCCATCAATATGGCATTTGATTTGAAATTCAGCTTCCCTGGAATCACAGGTTCAAATACTGGTATCGTTGAAAGGTAGATCGTAAATATAATAACTTGTAGTAAAGGAATCTTTCAGATGGGACTTAAAAAATAAGGTAATGAACAGCTTCACTGGAAGTTGAAATACCATGTATTAAGAGCAACTATAACTTTGTTCCCCTTGTTCTACTTGTGACTTCTCTTCATTCTGCTGCTTCTTTTTCAAGGGTCATGGGACAATAAGCACTTTGGAGACTTTTTTTGAAAACAGATTCTGCTTGGATGGGTGGGGTGGGAGGTGGAAGAGGCACTTAAAGAAGGTTTTAAATATCTGTAACCCTCATCCCTCCACTTATGGCACCTGGACATTTGGCAGAAAGTTGCTGGTAAAGAGATTGGTACTTCTTTATATTCCAAGTGAAGCTAGATTTAAATATGAAGCACTAAGTACTGAAGTTAAAGCTTCAGAGAGGTGAGAATTCAAAACATTCAGTTGAAGTTAGAAAATTTCAAATGTTCTTTTGATGTTTTGATAAAAGCTAAAGTTTTGATATGATTGGAAATTAAATATAGTGAAACTTGAGTAAAACGTTCTGTGCTCCGCTTAGCAAATATATAACATAGAGGCTACGTCTACACAGGCATGATTTTCCGGAAATGCTTTTAACGGAAAAGTTTTCCGTTAAAAGCATTTTTGGAAAAGCATGTCTAGATTGGCACGGACGCTTTTCCACAAAAGCACTTTTTACGGAAAAGCATCCGTGCCAATCTAGATGCGGTTTTGTGCAAAAAAACCCCGATCGCCATTTTAGCCATCGGGGCTTTTTTGCGCAAAACAGTACTGTGTTGTCTACACTGGCCCTCTTGCGCAAATGATTTCTGCAAGAAATCAGTATTTCCGCAAGAACATTGACAATCTTACATGAGATCGTCAGTGTTCTTGCGGAAATTCAAGCGACCAGTGTAGACAGCTGGCAAGTTTTTGCTTTTGCGGAAAAACTTGCCAGTCTAGACACAGCCAGTGTGTATAGGAGTGTGTCAACTTAGAAATATTAAAAGAAATTTGAACTTCTGGTCTCAGCTCTAAAATCTTTTTGTAGAAGGAAAAGTACAATTTTTCTTTTACATTTTTAGATTTTTGGGACAATCAGAGTAATCTTCAAGGTTTGGGGGAAAAAATGGAAGTGTCGCATTAAAGTCTTCAGGTTTTCTTATTTCCTTATTTGACTAAGATGATCCCGGCACCTCAAAGTGATTAATTAAAAATAGAGTTTGAAAATCTTGGATGTGACATAATATAGGTCCTTGCCAATACAAAAGTAGGAGAGTGATTCTGCTGGAGATGATTTTTTTTTCTTCTTGGAATTGCCTACCAATTCTTTGCTGCCCGAGCAAAGAAAGCAAATTCCATTACTTGTAATGAATGGGAAAATCTAATGCTGAGGTTATTTCAGAATGTAATTATTCCAGATGTCTAAGTTTTTCCTGTTTTTGGATTCTTTTTCTTATTTTTCCACCCTCAACTCGTATATTAACATGACCAACATGTAGATTTTTTTCTGGTAAACCTTTATGCCTTAAGATTCGTAATTCATATTAAGTCTTTTTACTCTCAGTCACTTTCCTCTCTTTTTATATGTGTTTTGTGGGGAGAACAGTTTTTTTATTGTGGTAATGGGCATTCTAGACTAGAGTATATTGAGGAAAAATGGACTTTGTCTTGTATAAATTAGAGTTGCATGTGTTTTCCTGTTATCTGTGTCCTTTCCTCCTTGTTTGGGAAATGGAGAAGAGGTGGTTTTCATTCTGGGTATGTTCATGTTTGACTTACATTGGAGGTTAAAAATACAGAGACAGTCCTGTGTATTCTGCTGAGACACTAAAGGTCCCAGACCATACATGATAGGGCTCTGTGCCTCTGCACTGCTTCCTAGCCTCCTTCTAGGTCAGGGATGGATAATAATTTTTAATGGGGGGCCACTCCAAGATTTTGGTAAGTGGTAAAGGGCTGCACTTCTGTGGAGGGGGTGTGCAGTCTGTGATGGAGGCTGGGTGCAGAAGGGAACTTGAGATAGTGGACTGGGGTGCAGAAGGGTCTGAGGGGTCTGAGAGCAAGTTTGAGTGAAGGAGGATGCTGTGATCTGGGACAGAAGCTTGGGGTGCACGGTCCAGTAGGGGTATGGGTGCAGGAGAGCATTATTTTGTTTATTTTCTAGAACATGGGATTGGGCTTTAACAACAACCACTACAGTAGCAGTTTCAATATTGTCTTGATAAATGTAAAATGCTTTGGAATTTGATGCTCTAAATAGGAGCTGTGTGCACAGTGTACTTAATTGGTCATGGTAGATGCTTGAGGAAGAGGAAAAGAAAGAGGCATATTTCCCCCAGTACTTTGGAGCAGCTTTGTGGTTGCTACATAGAAGTTACTTCATTTCAATAAATGCTGTCAGATAAACATTGCAAACAGTAGTTTCTCCTCTCCCTAAACCAAACAATAACCAGACAGGAATAAAATTAAGTCTACAGTGCCCCAACTAACTTACAAATATTAGCTGTACATCAGCATGGGTAAATAGATGGGTCTTGTTGCCCTCCCTGGATGTCAAAAGATTTGGATTGCTTTATATCAAGCAAGAGGGTAAATTAATAGAATGTGTAAATTTTGAAGCATTTTTGAATGCCTTCATTTCTGTATACCCTTTATTTAATACTCTGTTCTATTCCCTAATTATATTTGGACCTAGTATTCAAACTATAGAGGGATATATGTTGATAAAATGGATTCAAAATAGTAATAGATTTTAATCTGCTTAATCTGTGTTAGGGAAATTGTCAATCTTTACAGTTATAGATGTTTATAAGGAGTTATTGGTAGGAGTAAAAAATTGCTTGTACATTGCACTCATTTAAATTGCATAAGTGACATCAATAGTGTCATCAGATATCTGACACAGATCTTCTCTCATAGATTAATTAACCAGATAGAAGAAGAATGCTGTTCAGAGGAGTATATATATACTTGGGATTGGATATTGTTATTAATTCTTCAATCACTTTAAATGTAAAACTGTTTTTTACAAAATCTGATGAAACAAATGATATTGGAATATTAAAACATGGTGGAAAAACAATGCATTATAACTACTAACATAGTTATAATACATTGTATCCAAATACAGTAAACCTGTCTCCCAATATATTGTACCTCATGGGTTTACTGTCCTCTAAAGCTGAACATGGCAAGAAGTAATGGTCAGATTCTCAATCTGGCTGCAGTGTCTTGATGCAGGCCTGCATGTGCATAGCAGCTGTAAGCTCAGGCTAACTGATGAATGGAGCTTTCCTTTTCTGCAAAATGACTCTTCTAGTATTATAATGTTTCCATAATGGCACTTGAACCTTCTGATCTCAATGTTGTCATATGGAATATAGCCCAGGAGTGAGAATGTCCTGCCTGCTGTAGGAACAACTCCTGAAGGGCTGTTTGCAAACAGCATAAGCCTTTGTTTACACACGCAAGTTGAGCTGTTTTTAGCCATACCAGTGTTATTAAAGCGATTCCTCCACAAGTCTCGAAGTGTGAGTGCATTTGTGCTGCTATAAAGATATTTTTGTGAAGGGTAAAGGGTTAACTGGTTACCCAGTATACATTGCCTAACTAGCATGTTTACCAGGGTAACTGGCACCTGGTCCAACAGAAGAAGCCCCCTGCCCATGGCGTGCTGTGGGCGGGGGTGGGGGAGGTGTTTCAGTCCCTCCAGGCCTGCTGTGCCTCTGGCATGCCAGGTTGTGCCAGTTAACATTGTAAACAGGATTTTACATCTCTAATATGTACATAGTTCATTCTGGTATAGAGAAAGGAGAGTAAGCTCTGTTGGTGTTAGGTACTGTTTACCAGTGAACTGCATTCACACTAAGGATGCAGTACCTGTATAATCTCTTCAGTAAAAAAATAACAACGACCCTCCCCAAAACCCAACTGACATAGCTCAAACAAAAACTGTAATGGCAGTGTGGACTAGTAGATAGAGCACAGGACTGGGATACTGTAAGTCTGGGTTCTATTCCCTACTTGGCTGCTGGTTTAGAATCTGGATGCAGTCCAGAATCTGGACCTCTGTGTTTAAAATGTAATTTTCTTTGGACTGAAGTAAGTGCTAGTGTGAAAGAGCCTGAAGACTTCACTTGCCCCTAGTTTGTCTCCTCAGCCATCTGCCTGAGCCATGTAGAGGTCCATCCCAGATCCTTCTCTGACTATGGGTCTCTCCTGTGTGATGCCTGTTCCTAAAGGGCAAGAAGCCTTGTATCTGGCTTTTTGTAGGTCACATGCTTGCACCTCACTATGTGCCCTGTGGCAGTAGCTCCTAGTTTTAAAGGGTCTGAGAATGGAAGTGTGTGTGTGTTGGGGGGGGGGGGAGGGGAGGAGAGGGTGATAGATTCTGGCATATGCTCATAAGCCTGTGACCTAGTCCCCACTTTCAGTGTAGTGCAGAGAACTACTATTTAACAGCAGGTATTTGTTCTTTCATACAGAAGCTGAACATTTGCAGACATTTTTATTCTAGAATTATTTGCTTTCTCAAACAAAAAATGTTGGCTTGGGACTTCAGTAATTATTAGTTAAGGTCATAGGAGTCACATGAGTTGCAGTCAGAGTGAGACGTTTGTTTTTTCTCTGCATGGGCTTCAGGTCGCCTTTCGACACGCTGTTTAAGTACAGAAGGTACAGATACAGACTTTGTGTTGAAAATTATTACTTCTTAATTATTAAAAGTAGCATTAGCATTTACATTTTCAAATTAACTATTTAAATGGAGTAATGTAGGGTAGATTTGCTAAATAAGAAATACCAAACTTTAAGAGTTATTTGGCATAACTAAAACTTATGGTGAAGGTCTGGGAAAAGTGAATTAAAATTATTAGTGCTTTGGAGACGAGCAGCAGCGTGTCAGGGATTTTTTTCTGCAGTGGCTGACTAGTTAATCTACATTTTGAGATGTTCTAGTTAGGATCTTTGTTTCAATGATTTGATAATGCAATATCAACAATTTTCTACTTTCACGAAGTTGTACTTTGCAGTGACCACTGGAGGCCTCTCTTAAACCAAGTTAAACAACTGGTTTGATATGGATTTGCACTTGCTGACTCCTGATGCTCCTGCAAGGGACTTGGAGTGTAAAATTATGCTAAATAATAATTCAGAAAAAGTTGCTGCCTAATCTAATTGGTTTATTTTTTTCAGGTTTCAGGGCCAGATTTAGCTCTGAAATGTTGCCTTTTGGGCCCTAAGGCACCTGTGGTGGAAAGTTTACAGGAAAGGGTTGTCAATGCTTTCCTGGACAGCCTTCATCAGCAGGGCTTTTCTGGAATCCCAGTCAGAACTGAAAGTTCAGCCCTGTTTGGGGCAAATCCCCCTGCTGACATTTAGTTTGTAGAAAGTGCTTCTGAGACTCTGCCAGAATAAAAACAAAGAGTTTGGCTCACTAGTTCCTTTTTATGTAATGTTTTATTAGTATTGAGAATTAGAAAAGCTTCTCATGAGAGAAATGCTTGATCTTGTTTGTATGCATTGAAGAAAACTATCCCTGTTCCTAAATTTGGATTGATCTGGTCCATTCATAGGCTTTATGGTAATCCAAATAATAATAGTAATAATTAATAATCAGGATGTTGGTTTCTAACCGAAGATTACTCACTGTACAGCCTGAGAATAGCAAAAAAGCAAGTGGAAAAATGTTCTACATATTGATAGTGATGGTAAGAGGAATAATTCTACTTGACTAATTTAAGCTGTAACTCTACGGGTTGAACCTCTCTAGTCTGTCACCCTCAGGACCTGACAGGTGCCAAACCAGAGAATTTGCTGGAACATTGGAGGTCAGTATTGTCTAGTAGCATTACCAACACTTCCACTGCTTACTGGGGTCTTAGAAGACATTGAGGAGCAAATTAGTGCATAGAACACTGAGATCCAGGACTGGTGGCTGTAAATAAACTTTAGGGGACCACGGGAAACTTTGGCCACATGTTGATAAGTGAACATCCAACTAACTAAAATCATACTGTACCATGGATGTTGCCAGACCAGAGAGTGCTGGACTACTGAGTTTTAACCTGCATTTTATCCTGTTATTTGCTTGTTAAAACAAATACATGTAAATATACGTGTGTTTGTATAGAAAGTGTATTATCCAGATTTGAAGCCCCATTCTTTAGTTATCTGTAAATTTAGTGTTACAGTTTAATCTTTGCAAGCAATATTTAAGAAGTTCAGTTTCAGCTTTTTTCTACATATTACTATTTGAATGATCTTCCAAATACAGTACAATGAAAGCTTAGGGTGATACATATATCTTTGTAACATTATATCAGAGTTTGTGTATATTTAGAAAACTTTTGTCTCAAAGCTGATTATTTTTATCATCAGGGCTCGCCAAGCGGCAGCAAGCCCCACTCGCCAGCTGCGCGGTTTCGCACGGTTCTGCGCATGCGCAGATCGCTCTGCGCCAGCTCTTCTAGGTTGTAATCTACTCACCACAGGCGAGTAGATTACATTATTTGTTGAGCCCTGTTTATAATGCCCGTTTTTGTTCTGTGTTATATGAAATTGTTCGATAAAGAGAATATTTTTTGTTTTACCATTTATTTATGGTTTTGTTGTTAGATTTTTAAATGGTTTCTTTACACTAATTAGTATGATGCTTTTATTTTAATGTAGTCTGACTTCCTGAAGAGGTGAAGATAATGTTGAGTTATTCAGTAGCAATTCTATTATACTAAATTAGCAGAAGACAGTTTTGTGGAAGAAGTATTCAGAAGCTGAACGTTTAGTGTATGCATTTTATATTAAATATTTGCTACATCTTTATAAATCACAAAACCATTGAAAAATACTGTTTATTTTTCCAGACAGCGTGACTTCAGGCAGCACATGTTTTCCTTCTACATTACCCTAGCCAGGGATGCTTTCAAGCACTAGAGATTAGATTGGGTGGATTTTCTCTGTTCCAGAATTTTGAGTAATATGGGCTTAATCCAAAAATCATTCAAGCCAGTGGAACAACTCCCAGTTTACTTCACTGGTCTTTGGATTAGACCATATATAAGATTATCTGGTTGCTATAAATGTGGTGATTTGTACTGAAATGTCTGTTTTAGTAGACTCTTAAATCCAGATCAGGAAAGAATCATCTCACTGTGTCTAATCCCCATATTGTGTATAGGGATGCTAATGGGTAACATTGGTACTCTCTGGTACCAGGAGAGTAGCCTCTGTGGGCGGAGGGATGCCCCAGTGCTGCTGGGTCCCTGAACAGGGCTGATGGCTCTGCTGGACCCATATAGGTCTGCCACTTCCAGCCCTGAATGGCTGGGAGTTGGCGCAGCTCCTGGCAAGGCTGGAAGCAGCCAAGCTGAAACAGCCCCTCCCCATGGCAGGGGGACCACTCCAGCCTGGCCAGGTCTAGAGTAGCTCACTGACTGTTTCCATTTAATCAGTTAACTGATTAAACTTAATGTTTAATTGGTTACCTAATTAAACAGAATTTTACATCTCTAATTGTGTGCGCACAGTTCTCCCCAGCACTGCAACAGGCACAGTTATTAAAACTGCAAACTTTGGTCTTGAAGTGAGGTTGAAAATGCTCAGGTGAACTTTGGTGATTGAGAGTAGGTGAGATTGTTTAGTATTTTCAAATGTACTTCTCAGACAGTATGGCTATATAATATATAACTCTGTATACGTTAGTTATACAATTGATTGCACCTCATTTCTAAAGGTGTTTTTTAAATCCTTCCAGTCTCTAGGCCAATGATAGTATTGGTCAAAAGAAGTGATGAGAAGGGGTTTTTAGTGTTCTTTGTAGTTCTCTCTTTGTGATCTGGTTGTAAGGGCAGTCCTCAGACTTATGGGTTGCTGAAAATTGCATCGTAAATTAAAACGTCATAACTTGGAACGGCAGTCTACTCCACTGTGGCACTGAGCGCCATAAAGTTGAAACCAATGCTGAGAGTCGAATTACACTGTTAGTTCAGAAATATTGTAAATGCAATTCATTGTAAGTCTAACATTGTAATGCTGAGGACTGCCTATACTGAAAACCTTGTAAACTAAGCTGAGGCATAGTAGATCTGTTGGTTAATGTGGTTCTGGTTCCAAATGGTCAAGACCATTATGATTTTTGTTTTTGACCTTATCTATTAACTCAAAGAGGAAGAAAAGAGTTAATTGGTTGAGTGTGCTCCTCAGTAAAAAAATTTGGGCTCAGTTCCTCTGCCCACTGAGCATTGCTGTAAATAAAGTGAGGAGCACCAAATGCTAGCATTGGGCATTTGTGATTTGCTATACAGTTGTGTAAAGAGATTTCTGGAGACAGCCCAATCCTACTCAAACATATGTCAGTTATAGGAGTGCTTAACCATGTGATTGAACATAGAAACACCCACTGAAATGAGCACTTTTGAGCAGCAGGAAAAGCAAGAGAGATAGGAATCAGAGACTGTAGCCAAAGAACAGTGCCCAAATGCAATTCTGTGAAGGCAAACTCGGTGAAAAAGGTTTTCATTTACCCATGGCACTTGGGAGCAGTGGTTTTCTCAAGAGTGCTCCAGAGCTGCACTTTGAAGAACCTGAGAGCAGAGGTAACCTTGAGGACCAGCTGCTAACACCAAAACGTGTCCCAGTATTCTAAGGCATTGCTCACAGCCAGCTATTCAATGCTTATGATATACAATAACCATTGTGTTTTTGCTGGCCCAGCAACCTTCAGTTTCCCTTCCTCTCTGCTTACTTCACCTTAATGGAACTGTGGCAAATGGAATAATAAGCATAGCAGCCACCAAATCTCATCGCACCCACCAAATCTCCCTCCTGTAGTTATAGTGCTGGTATCTCAGGATCAGAATGTCAAAAGCCTTGGATACTGTTCTCTGCCATTTCACACTGCTTCTTAAGTTTTGTGGTAAATCAATACCTGTACCTATAGTTGTGCCATTTGTGCTGTTACAGTTAAGTTTGTCACTATTTCCATGGTAAATTCCTGGTTTTGGTCTAATAAAAAGTATGCTCCAGGCTGGTAGCTAGTTTACAGGGGAAGCACTCGAGAACTCCTTTTAGACTGCCACTTTTGAGCCACGAGTGTGGAATATTAAAATTTTGTTTATTCGGATTACTATTTGAGTTATAGAAATACAAAAAGGCTTTGAGTTGAAACCTTGCCAGCCCATTAATACACTTTTGGCTGTTTTAGGAAAAACTTTTATAATGATTGAAGTGATTAAATAAAAATCAGTTTTGTACATGTGTTCCTAATTTCACCGCCTGCCCCAGTGAAAATTCCATCAGTTTTAAGCATTCATATTTTCAGGTGGTGTCTTTCATGAATCTGTTGATAAGGTGTTCATAAGGAAGGATAAACTTAGAAGTATGCTTGAGTCCGAGAGCAATATGCATAATGTAGTTTGTGGACTAGTGCAAAAAGAGATTGATCCTCCAGATCAATAAAAATGTTTTTATAACCATAATGTATCAATGAACAGTAATCTGAGAATCACTTATATAACATAACATATAATGGAGCTGGTCTAGAATCAAAAAAGTATTTTTATAGAAAAGTATCTGAATGGGTTTTCTGGCTTTACTTTTTTTTATTGGAAACATTTTGAATGTAAATTTTTGGTGAAAAACAAAATGAAGGGTGTGTGTGTGTGTGTGTGTGTGTGTGTGTGTGTGTGTGTGTGTGTGTGTGTGTGTGTGTGTGTGTGTGATTAGACAGCAGCTAGAAGAACAGGGACTCAATCTTCATCTGGATCTCGGGATAATAAGGAAATTATAGTGATTTTTTGGACCATTTTAGGAGGGCATTATCTGAGGGGAGTGGGAGGTTATGGGAAAAACTCAGGAAGCCTTTCTTTGATATGTAGCCTATTCTTATGTGTGTCCCAATTCCACCCTGTTAATTTGGGTGGAATAAACTGGCTTAATTCGTAAGAAATTACTCTTCCTACATGGCATTTCCATTCTTGTACTATCTGTAGACGTTCATCCTATTTACTTTCCCCTATAATAGTAAATACAGGTTGAACCTCTCTAGTCTGCCAACCTTGGGACCTGATCAGTGCCAAATTAGAGAATTTGCTAGACCATGGGAGGTCAATATTCTCTTGCAGCATTACCAACATTTCCATTGCTTTCTGGGCTCTTAAAAGACATTTAGGAGTAAATTAGAGCTAAATTAAGCACAGAACACTGAGAAGCAGGACTGGTAGCTATAAACAAACTTCATGGGAAACTTGGCCACACTTATGGAAAGTGGATCTCCAACTGACTAAAATCATGCTGGACAGATTTTGCCAGACCAGAGAGGGCTGTTCAACCTGTACTTAGTTAAACTACACTCATTTAACTGTTAGTACTTTCCTTATTAGTTATGACTTCAGTTTAATGTAATCCCAGGGGTTAGCGGATGCTGAGCTTGCTTGTGTAAAAGAGCTGTTAACTTTATGATTCTGACCCAAGTGATATAGTCTAGTTTAAAAATATTTTAATTATATTCAGTGTAGTTATTATGGGCAATTATATATTATAGTATTGAAATGATCTTATGCTGGATAATTGTTTAATGGCATTATGCATTTTCTTAGTTTAATGTGTTTTCCCCCCCCATAATTTAGCAATAAGTACTGATGTGCTAAGTGTGAGGACAATCTGAACTGTTTGTGTTATCTAGACTGTAGGAAATTTGAAGCCTGTTTAGATTTATCATCAAACCCCAGAGTAGTTATTACTTCCCATTAATACAAAATGTATCTTATTGTCATGATACTTTGTTTTCTTATCAATGAAGAGCATTTATGTATGATAATATTTATCACTAAGTTTTACAAAAGAGTATTTATAGCTTCTTCTTTAAGACCTGTCCCACTAGGTGCACCACTTCAGGTGTTGGTGTGTCCTGGTGCCTTCTCTCGGAGAGTTTTACAGCAGTGAATGTATGGGTCGTGCATGTGCGGTGCCTGCCTCACATGCTGTTACTTATTGAAGTATTACATGTGTGATCCCGAATTCTCAGTTTCTTCTCAGTCATCTCGGGCCTGAGATAGAGCTCTGCAGTCTTGCACACCTTGGGTATGTCTACACTACAGCACTAATTCAAACTAATTTAGTTCGAATTAGTTAATTCGAACTAAGCTAATTCGAATTAGCGCATCTAGACTTAAAAACTAGTTCGAATTAGCATTTTGCTAATTCGAACTAGCACGTCCACACTGATTGGACGCTGTGTCGCATTTAAAGGCAGCTGAAACCGGTTCCGGCAGGGCATCAGGTCAGTAGTTGCTTTGTGTGGCTGCTGTCTGAGGCTGTCTGAGGCTTGTGGGTTTTTTTTTCCTGAAAAGAATCATATACAATGTTACAGACTTATTTATGAGGGACAGTGGATTCCACACCCCTTCGGAACAGACAGGCAGTTTGCACCCACACACATCCTTGGATCTGAGAGCAAGCCAAAAGTGTTATCAACTCAGCCTTGAACAGAGACACAGCGAAGTTTCAGAGCTTGGATTCTTAAAACAATAATTTGGTTTTTTTAGAGAGCAAATTTAACCTTTAAGGGTGCAGCTTTTACAAATTTACAATGTCTAGATTTTATTCTTTTATTCAGTTAACCAATTAAGTTTCAGTAGAATTTCTTATTTCCCTTTAGATTTAACAAAGTGTCTGTAGCCAAATGTCTAAACTTGATTGTTTTTTTGCCTGGATTATTGAAAGAGGCTGCAAGAAACGGGGAGTCATTTTTAAAGCAGGTTTTCCTCCTTACACATTACAATATTGCTTAATTTCTTTCACTCTTCCACCGAGTTACGTCTCACCTTTGCAGTCCCTAAATCACTTGTTTTGTTCCTTAAATTAAAACTTTTTTCATTTCCAGTAATTTAACTTTTCAATGCCTGTATTACTCCTTTTTTTATTCCTCCTAGTCTGCCCATAGGACTCCAAACCTATTATCCCCTTAATACATGCTTTTTCCTTCTATTGTCTGTCTTGATTCCCTGTAAATAGCTTTTTTAATGACACAGGTGTTGTCCATTATTAATTTAGTATGAAGGGTGGGCTTTCCAATTAGCCCCCACAGCTTCTGGTTCCTTTTCATGGGTAAATTTAAATGTTTATTATTGCAATTAGCTCATTATAATTATTAAACCTTTTAGTACAGGGGGTTTTATAGCAGTTAAGCTGTAGCAGGGTTAATTTATGCCGCTGGCTCTGGGGTGGATCACTTCCCCATGCTTTATAAGGAGATTTATGCCGCAGAATGTGTTTCCTTGTTAGTGCAAATTTAGCTTTTAGTGATTATATTTTCAAATACAATTGCCACTAGCTGGCTTAGGGTGGCTTTTAATTTACCTTTTTCCACGCCCTTGAGCCAGATATAACGCTGTATGAGGGGAAGGTTTTTAGTGTTTATTAATATTTTGCCTGGACAGCCCCCACTTGTGCGTTGTGAAACATCCTTGGATTGCCAGCTGCTGTAATTATTTGCTAGAAAGGAGCTTAAGAATTTCCTGGAGTTACTTGACAGGTTTTTTTTTTTTTTCCTGTTCCTGCCTGCTGTTCTGTGTATATGTTTTCAACCAAAATGCCTAGGGCCAATACGGCTTGATGGTCAGTGGGCATTTCTTTCCACAGAATTTGGAGGAACACTTTCCTTAAACTGTTAAACTTGCTTTAAAACTCGGTGTTTCGCTTTGGATCAGGCAAGTTTGTTAGTAGAGCCTGTGTTTCCAGAGGGAAGAGCTAATCCCATTGTTATCTTTCATGTCCCTTCTCTATCCGTCTATGTGAATGACAGTGGCCCATATGGGCTGAGCACAAAAAGGGGTAGATGGGTGATGTTGTGCCGAATTCCCCCCTAAGCTTGGGAGAGGTGGCACAGTTGATACAGCTGTGCCAGCTAAGAAATCCTTTCCTCTCACTACTAGTGCATTCTTTTGGCACAGAGGCGCTGCTGCTTGTGAATTACATTTCTCACTGTAGGGAGGATTTTTGCTTTTCTGAGCTTCAATGTCATCCCTCAGGGCTTTAATTTTTTCTCTTTTAATGCGAGAGTTTTTTAATAATGTTATTTCTTGGTGTTTTCACTTTCCTTTTTCAGTTCCCCGCTTGATTAAATCCTTCTCTGTTAATTTGTCAATTGCTTACAGGTCCTTGGACCATGGTGCATGTACATGTAGTACGCAGGGGTGCCTTTCAGCGGCAAGGGGGGTATGCTTAGACTAACCCCCACCTGTTTTAGTCTATCAGGGGAGTATACTGTTTACTCCCTGTCTGTTCAGCGGCTTATAGGAAACTAACTTTACACACTTCTAAGAAGGGGTTTGCTGGGTTTAGTGTCAGACCTTAGCAGCAGCTCATGAAATAAGGGGAGTCATTACTCCCTCACATATCCTCTAGGTCTCGAGGTTTGGCTGACGCCACCCTTGCTTTCAGAACTCCCTCAGAAAGCCCTGGTGCGACTGGAATCAGGTTAAGCCTCAGACCTGGGCAGCGGCATTCATACTTCACTCATTACATTCATACTCATCATCTTCTACACCAAATTTTTTTGTCTTTTTTTTTCCTTTTCACATTTTTCCTACAGTTTCTACATTTAGATGCATCTCTCTTTATTGTCCAGTTCCCATGGGTTTCTGTGGCGCTGCCATAAGAGACCCGGCACTTAATTTTCTTGAAGTGGCGCTAGTTTAAACTACCCAGCACTTCCAGTTCCCTGATCTCTGTGAAGTGGCACCCCAAGACACCCGGCACTTCAGATCAGACTTCATTAGGATCCTACACCAGAGAGGGTGCCTGCCATAAAGGCAGCCTGGCTTTCCTCTTCCAAGTCAACTTAACAGACAAATTCATCACAGACAAATTCAGACGACTCTTTGTCTGCCAAGCCCTTGCATTCAGACACTACCTGGTCACTGGATTGCTCCTAGCGGGCAGGCTGGGGCGGCTACTTGGCTTTCAGAAGATACAGAACAAACACATATAACATACAACAATAAACTACTCCCCGTAAAATAATAAATTTAGGAGAAATCCTGTAGTCGGAACTCACCGACCAGGCAGCAAAGACCAACTCTCAAGCCTCTACATTATGAGGAAATTTGTGAAGCTGGTGTCCTCTTACCTGTCCGTGCGCTCTGAGGGGGTTGCAGGGTGGCAGTCCGTCACTGGGGCACAGAGCCGACGTTTGGGATCTCAGTGGGACCTCCAAATTGTTGAAACGAGCCTCACACTCAGTAAAAGGTACGGAGAATAGTTTATTTAGAAATGCTGCAGCATAGCGAGAACCCAACAAAGTGTGTTCTACCTTAGAATACAACTATAACTCCTCTTATAGTAGGAGCTACATAAACTATTACTCTGCTCATGCTAGTTACTGGGCAAACTTTCAGCATGATTACATTCTCTTCTATGATAAAATGTTTCACTTTCTCACACTGTCAAACTACGTGACCTTCTCGCCTACATGAAATGGCAGCTATTTTACAAGATGGATTCCACAACTGTCATACTGAAGAATTAAAAAAAAAAAAAAAAAAGTGCTGAAGATAAGTGTAATTTTCTTGCCATCCCTGTCCCAACAAGCAGAGACAATGCAGGCACTTTAGATACAGGGGAACAAAAGCTGGATTTTTTCAGGGGGCGGGGGAATATTATATTCTGAAGTTTTGGAAGCAGTCAATTTTGAAGCAGTCAGCAACACAAGGAAAATTGTTGAAAAATTTGCTACACCATTTAATCACGTCACCGCATTTGTGACCGATAATGCTATACAATTTTGCGATTTTTGTTTTTAAATTCTGTACACCTCACATGCTTGGCACATTTGCTTTTACCTTGTGGGCAATATGTAGAGGAAGATACTTTTGAAAGTAAATTAATTAGTGGAGGCTATAAAACTTGCTTCTATGTCTTGCCCTGCCCGAAAAGCTCACTTCTGCATGTTATAGGGAAAAGTACTTCCATCCCACCAATCCCATAATAACTAGATGGAACAGCTGGTTAATACAGATGAACTGAGAATTATGTTGCATTTTTTTAAAGAGAAGACTGGTCATAGCAGTAGTTCAGGTATTCAAGAAATTATTGATCTTTGCAAATCTGCAGCAATTATTGAAGAACTCCAGGTTCTAAAAGAGTTTGCACTCTGAGTCATGAACATGCTTGCTGCTTATGAAAAGACCAGAGTTAATACTCATCACATAATAAATAACATGCATGTTCTTGTGTTGTGAATAGAGAGCTGCTCTGAAACTTGCTAACACACAATGGCAAAAACAGCACTCTTGGAAAGTTTAAAAAAAAGAAGTCCTACATAGACACTGACTAAACCTCCTGCTTTCTCCAGCCTGCTGCTGCTTTCTTTCTGTGGATTTGAGCCAATTTAAGCAAAGCACCTTGACATTTGAAACCATGACATATGACAGTATACCACTGTTTGAAGACAACATTCCAGCATAGAGAGAATATCAGGCATACTGTGGAACAGTTTAAGAACTGAGGAACGAGGATATTTTCCAGTTTTGGAGAAGCATGATGGCCAACCCTGTGAGTAGTTGCCCTGTGATACTTACCAGTTCCAGTCAACAGCATGGATGCTGAATGCTCATTCTTATTTTACAGAAACATGCTTGGGGATAGCAGACACCGCTTAAAAAATAACAATTGAAATGTAACTTGTTACACCAAAATTGCAGCAGTATGCAAAAGAGACTTTACTAAAGAGAATCAGTTGTTTTTGTTAGGTAGTTTTTTATTTGAAAAATTATTGCACAGTATATATACATAATTTCAGATTAGTTTACTATGACAAGGAACTGAAAACTATTGATTAACGTTTCCTTTGTGTAAATGTTACTATGGTACTTTATTGTTAAATTATTAAATGTTTTGTTGCCATGAGCATACCCAGATTTTGTACATTTTTACCATGACTTCCATGAATGTTGCCTAATTTTACTGTGACAAAATCGTATCCATATGCATGATTCTGCTGATCAAATCACTCTGTTCTCTGTGTATGTGTATGGTTTCCTTATTTGCTGCTGGGGCTTCCTTTTTATGCTGAAATTAATAAATGGCAAGTAGTGATCGTAAGAATAGCCTAAGGAATCTGGCAGTCAGTGGAAGGTGGCAGAGACTAATACTTGTGGAGCATCCAATAACTATTTGGAGAAATGTTGTTTGCAGGAACACAGACTCATGTTACCTTGACAACCCCAGGTAGGCAACAGCTTTCATATGTTTCCCCCTCTGGATCTCATATTATTTCCCCACAGAGAGCCAGTAGTTTCTGGCATGTTGATATCTTTCAAATATTTTTCCTCTGTGCAAGCTGGCCATGAAAATTTTTGAAAGGGCTTAAAAAATTCAAGGACCTATGGCCATGAATATCATATGTTCCAGAGACAAGCATTGGCATTCTTTGTTTTGTTTATCATGTGAAAGGTTAGATTAGGCACTTTCTGATTCCCAAATCATTGGAAGGTGTGTATAAAATTTACAGATCAGACTTCATGGGTTCCCAAAAACCTCTCATAAGGAAGCTTCCTTTACATTTGCAAACCCAATTCTCAGGACCATTTTGTTTGCTTTTCTGTCTTACTGGATTTAAATATGCATGAAGTTAGAAAGGAAAGCATTTGGATATTTCTGGTTTTGCTGTCCTTAGTGAGCCATTATCTGATTCTTCCACAAAAAGAATGTGGATCTTGAGAAAGAAAACATGTATTTTGGTTTCACAGCAGGTTGGAGAGAGTTCAGAATCCATGTGCATTTCCTAGGGCTGGTATTTGAGTTTTCTGTTCAGGAAACAACTTGAAAAAATACAAATATCTGGTATTTTCGAAATAAGATGTAATGTAGATTGTGATGTAATATTAAGTGTGTCTGGTATTTTTGTTGAAACCATCTGGTAACCCTACTAATGCACCAAATTCTAAGGTGTGCCTGCACTAGAGCAGCATAGTTATAGGCACTGTCACTGAGACACTGTAATGTTGTCCTATAGAGCTTTTTTATGTTGACGGAAGTTGTTTTTCTGTTATTCCACCTGTCTCAAAGGTGGTATCTAGGATTTCTGAAGAATTCTGTTGATTTAGCTGTGTGCACAGTGGGGGTTTATTTGACCTAACTACATTACAGAGACAACAGGGAGTCCTGTGGTACCTTAGAGACAAACAGATTTATTAGGGCATAAGCTTTCGTAGGTAAAACCCTCTTCATTAGAGACAGTTTTACCCACAAAAACTAATAAAATCAGGGTATGTCTACACTAGCCCCCTACTTCGAACTAGGGAGGCTAATGTAGGCATTCGAAGTTGCAAATGAAGCCCGGGATTTAAATATCCCGGGCTTTATTTGCATCTTCCCGTCCGGGTGCTATTTTTAAATCCCCTTAGTCCGAACTAACTGCCTGCGGCTACACGTGGCAGTCAAACGTTAACTCGAACTAAGTCCTTAGTTTGAGTTAACTGTTACACCTAAGGACTTAGTTTGAGTTAACATTTGACTGCCACGTGTAGCCGCGGGCAGTTAGTTTGGACTAAGGGGATTTAAAAATGGCGCCCAGACGGGAAGATGCAAATAAAGCCCGGGATATTTAAATCCCGGGCTTCATTTGCAACTTTGAATGCCTACATAGCCTCCCTAGTTCAAATTAGGGGGCTAGTGTAGACATACATCAGTTAGTCTCTAAGGTGCCACAGGACTCCTCATTGTTTTTGCAGATACAGACTAACAAATCTACTTACGTTGCACAGGACACAATTTTTACAGTACTGATGAACATAGCTAGGTCAATCTGTTTTTAAGTGTGCACATTTGCACATTTTTAAAAAGTCTACAGGCAGTCCCTGAGTTACGTGGATCCGACTTAACAGCTGTTAAGCTGTTAAGGGCTGTTCCGCTGCCGGCGTCCTCAGAGGCTTTGCTCCCCTTCTCCCTGGTCTGCTGGTCTCCAGCAGACCAGGGAGACGCGGAGCAAAGCCGCGGAGGCCCCGGGCGGCAGGACCGCGGTGCGTCTCGGTCTGCCGCCCGCGTCTCCCTGGTCTGCTGGGGGGGGGGGGGGGGGGCGCAGCTAGTACGCCCCCCCAGCTGGCCAGGCTTTTCTCCGGATGCCTGTGGTAGAGCAGCTGGGGTGATGCCGGTTGGTCCCGCAGCGCCACTCTGGGTGCTACTGGACCAACTCGGCAGCACCCCAGCTGCTCTGCCCCAGGTGTCCCCAAGTCAGCCGCTGCTGAAACTGACCAGCGCTGACTACAGGAAGCCCGAGGCAGAGTTGATCTGTCCCGGGCTTCCTGGAATCAGCCGCTGATCAGTTTCAGCAGCAGCTGACTTGGGGACGCCTGGGGTTCTTAAGTTGAATCTGTATGGAACTGGCGTCCAGATTCAGCCTGTTGAAACTGATCAGAGGCTGATTCCAGGAAGCCCGGGGCAGAGCAACTGTGCCTCGGGCTTCCTGTAGTCAGCCGCTGGTCAGTTTTAGCAGCGGCTGAATCTGGACGCGAGTTCCGACTTACATACAGATTCAACTTAAGAACAAACCTACAGTCCCTATCTTGTACGTAACCCGGGGACTGCCTGTACTTATTAACCTAACAGAGGGCAATTATACCTGAAAATGTATTGCACTAGAGCCCATATTTTTCCCAAGCAATTTTTTCTTATATTTCTTACCCATATTTCCTTTGAATATTTACACATATTCTTTATTTGTTCACTTAGCTTTGACACATTCTATGTGCAAAATGTACTCATTGTGGAAATCTAGTTGATGGTAAATATTTTGACAAATTGCTCCCTTATTTCTGTGACTTTTTGTGTGTGTATGCAGAAAGTAAACTATTTTGGAAATCTTGCAATTTATGAATGTACAGTTTATATGCTATTTAATATCTAGTGTTGCCAGGTGTCCGGTTTTGAACCAGACAGTCCAGTATTTGAGCTTTCTGTTAGGGAAACAAATTGAGAAAATATAAATGTCTGGTATTTTCTAAATAAGATGTAATGTAGATTGTGATGTAATGTTAAATGTGTCTGGTATTTTTGTTGAAAGCATCTGGCAACCATATTAATGTCAGATACTGTATGTATGTATAAGTCTTCCTCTTCACTGTAGATTATCAAAGAAAAATAATGGTATGACCTGGATGAAAGTTTACGGGGAATTACAAACCCCTTGAAGATTGCTAACTGTGAACTCAAGTTTCAGATAATGTAAGTGTAAGCATAAGCTCAACTTTAGGGGGAAAAAAAGGTGTGTATCTGCTCCAGAGGTTCTGGCTGATCATTGTTTTGGGTAGAGATGTGTATGTAGGAAGAAAGGTTCACCACAAACTGAGAACATACACAAACAAGAAAAGAGAGAGAGGAAAATTAAGAAAGCCAAGTTGGAGCCTGTAAGATGTGTGACTCTAGGGAAAAAATGTTAGAGCTTTTGGCTGTGGTATTGGCTAAAAAGCTTAAGGGGGTTGGAAGTCTGTAAACTATGAGACTGTTCCTTTTGTTCTAGGTTCCTTCTATATTCATAGACAGGACTTTTGATATTCCTTGTAAATAACCAGAGAAAATACTAGATTCCATCCATTTTTTCTACTCAGAGGAGCATCTCTACAGCCCTGAATTTTGACTAGCCTCTTGGGTCAAAAGGGGACAATAGTAACTCCCCCCAGCCCAAACCAAACCCATGAAAAAAAAGACTTGGGTTCTGCTACTAGACATCTGGCAGAACATCACAAAATAAATTGTCTCAGGCCATGGAACACATACTGAGGTATTGGGGGTTTTATTTTTTGAAAACCTAGTGGTTCAATATATGGAAAAACAGTCCTTCAATAAGTTTTCATGAAACAAGTAAAACTGTAATCTTTTTCTGTATTTGAAGAATATTCTTTTGATATCTAACTATTAAATGCTCTGAATATTTAGAAATTATTTTATTCAATATGCACCTACTGTCTCTCAAAAACATCCTTAAAATAGTCTGTCAGATTTGACTTCCAAAAACAAATTATAGGATAAAGAAATTATGACTGTTAATATTTATTCCACTACATTTCACCAAATTTTAATTCAGTAGTATTTTATAATATTCATATGCAGTCAGCAGTCTGCACATTATAAAGGAATATTATATAGAGTGTAATTTAAAAGACTTCAGAGGGTAGTAAATTGTCTTACACTAGCTAAGGATATGCTCTCCGTGTGTGTGTGTTTTTCTATGTAATTGTAGGCATAGCTTGATAGTGTCACCTATATTTAAGATTTCCCACTGCATCCTTTTTAAGACCCTGTTTTCAGTTGCTTCTAACTTTGCCAAACTTGCACAGTTTAGGCTGACAATTTCCATGTTGAGTGCATGCCTCCTTGGAATTTTTTTTTTAAGTTTGGGATACAACGTTGCAGCCATTCTGAGAACAAGCTTAAGGATAAATGTTGTTTTGCCCATCTTAAAAATACACCATTTCATAGAGAAGATGTAACCCCTCCGTGTTTTGAGGGAGGAACTAGAAATTTATCTAGGGGAATCATCCCTTTTGTGGTTTCCATCAAAACCACCCACATTTGGCCAAATGTTAAACCTTTGCAAAATCAGTTTGCACATGATTAGTAGAGATTTGTACTGTACCGGGCATGCTCATTTCTGGATCTGCACAGGATAAACAGAGTTTTTCTTGTAACCTCTGCTATGCCACCAGTCACAGACACTGAAATCCAGGAGATTGTATTTTCTATAATCTCAATGGTACCTCTGCTTCCCCATATTTGTATGGGTTTTGTCTGTTGTTTTAAAATATTGTGGATCTATTTGAAAGTTGCATAATGGCTACTAGAAAAGGAATGGATATATGTTTTATTTCTTTTTTGTCATACATTCATGCTTTGATTCTACAAAGTAGGCATTACAAGAGTATTTGCTACTTTCATATTTTCTGAAGTGGAATAGTAGGAGAAGTTGGTAGGATATTATATACCTAACTCTTGTTTCTTTTGTAGTCTATGAGACCAGGTGGGTGAAGTATTTTTTTTTTATTAGACCAACTTCTGTTGGTCTCACATAGAAGTCTTCTTTAGGTCTCGGAAATGTATTCTGAGAGTACATCTACATGGGAATAAAAGGCCTGTGGCATGGCTGCAGCTGGTCCAAGTCATCTGATTCAGGCTCATAGAGCTTGGGCTGTGGGATTAAAAATTGCTGCATAGATGTTTGGTCTGGAGCCACCTTTATTTTCCTCTTATAATTGGAGAGGTGTTAGCAGGTCAGTTCACCTTGAGTGGTCCCTTGAAAAACATGTTAACTACTTCTACAGAATAATCTTTTCCATCTTGTGTTTATCTGCATCCCTCTGAGGCTCTGTCTACGCTACACTCCATAGTAGTGTGAATAAACCACCCCCTGAGCAACATAAGTTACACCAACTTAAGTGCTTATGTGCACAGCATTATATCTGATTTGAGGTGGTTTTATTATGCCAGTGGGAGACCTCTCTCCCTTTCGCATAGAGTTTTCTCCAGATTCACTTCAGAGGTGCTACATGTGTAGACATGCTCTGAGTATATTTTCAAGACCTGAAGAAGAGTTCTGTGAAACTTGAAATCTGGTGTGTGTCAGTTACATAATTTGGGTCTGTAAAAGATATTTTGTTACCCACCTCGTGTCTCTAGCATTCTGGCACCAACATGACTACAGCAACAGTGTAAACATGAAATCTGTGTTAAATCACATTGGCCTGTTTTGTCCATTCTATCATTAGAATAATCCTCAAGTTGAAAGACACAATAGTTAGATTCTGTAAACATGTTAACATCTGGAGACCAGCATCTGTGCAAACAAACATATTTCCTATGTTATATAATCACTTTTGCCTGTTCCTAACTAGAATTTATTGAACAGTGAAAGAGAAGAATTGAAGCTACTTGTACTTCCCTCCTGTATATCGTGAAGTTTGGAGGGTTTATGCCTTTTTTATTATTATTTTTTTTAAAAACCAACAACCTAGGAATGTTTCTGATACACAGTGAGAGACTCATCCAACACCTTCAGTAGCCAAAATATTAAATAACTGAGTATACAACTCCACTGTCTTCACAGAATTGTAAGATAACCTAGGCCAGGCATAATTAAGTTGATATATTTCTTTTAAGGAACATTTGCTTATTATATGGGAATGCATATCTAGAAAAGCAACAATAACATTATCTACAATATTTCCTTATGGGGATTTTAAGTTTCAGAAGATCTCAGTTCTGAGTCAGTTGTGAAATTAGAATAAGAGTGCTTGCATACTAATGATGATAGAGAAGCACAATATTTGAAAAATTACCTAATAGTCTCCCCCATTTATTTGCCCGATACTTAAAGTCTGTTCTACATAAGCTAGCTGTCTGTCCTTCCACAAGACCTGCAGCTGGTGTTTCTGTTCACAGAGGCAGCAGCACTTGGCTTTGCTGCCTTTGGATTGGAGACTTGGTGTCTGCTCTCGCAGCCTGGAAGGCTGTGCTCTGAGTGACAAGTAGTCTGAGAAGCATTTTCATTTTTAAAGAGATGTGGAAAAAAATAAAAAAGATGCAAGCCACAGAGTTCCATCTCGTGATTCCTGCCTCTTGCTCAACAATTAGTTGTATTAAAACACATCTTTACATCATGACTGAAGGTGTTTTTTGTCTGCAGGTGAGGGAGCATTTACCTCTTCCCTTTGGAATAGATTATGGAAAGTTTTCAGTCATGTTGTCATGAGCAAGATCTGGAACTAAATAAAGCCAGTCTTGCTTTTTGGGTAGGTGGGTTCTATCTGCAAAGTTCAGATCTGGATACAAAGGTCCCCCAAAAATTCACAGTTGTTTGGATCTGGCATTTTTAATGCAAATCCATTTCAAATTGCAGATAATCAAATGCAATAGACTATGTTTGCCCAATTAGTAAATCATTGTATTTAAAAAGTGTTTAATGTAAACTGATCTTTTGGCTTAATAAAACCAATTATTCTTTTCAAGAGCAAACCTTCCAATTGTCCTGTTTAGAGAGTTAGACAATTTTGTGGTTGACAGAATAACTTGCTTCAGTATTAGCTTATTTATTAAGATTGCTAGTATAGTTTAGTATTATAACATCTATTTGATTGAAGTGCTTCTGAAAGTGATATTTATCTCTAGGCACGTATGGATACCAGTTACATAGACTTGGTTTGCTAGGTGGGAAAATGGTGTACGCCTCAGGATTAAGACGTTTGTTACATCTGATAGGGATGTTCATTTATAAAATAGGTAGAATGACTTTTTTGTACATTTTGCATTGAATCATTAGGTACTGATTATGTTGCATGTCTAAGAGCAAAAGAGCACTTTACGTGATTAGTCAAATTATAATAAAATACTTTTTTCAATAGTCAAAGCACTCAGCAATCATTAACTCTCACAAACTCCTCAGGGCGTTAGGTAAGTAAGCATTACCATATTCATTTTATGGAACATTATTTATTATACAGTCCTATAGACTATAAAACATGCTGCTTTATTAAGCCACATATATGTTCTGTCTGAACTGCAGATACTTTAAGGAGAAGATCAAGATGGTTTGGAGGAAACATTCACAGGTAGTCAATGATGCAAGAAAAAAAACTTAAAAAACAACAAATGGTCCTGTAACACCTTAAGAACTAACCAAAATATACAGTTATTTAGTTTGGTTAGTCTCTAAGGACATATCTACACTAGGAAATTATTTCAAACTAACTAAATTTGAAATAATAACTCTTGAAATAATTATTTCAAAATAAGTTTATTCCCCAAAGAAAAGAAGTACAGATTTTGAAATAACCAGCCCATTTTTTCTAATTAATGGGTTTGGTAGTGTGGACACTTTGCTTTTAATTTTGAAATAAGGGGGGTTATTTTGAAATAACTCCCTAGTGTAGACCAGGGCTTAGGTGCTACAGCACCAGTAGTTGTTTAAGTTTTTTTAGTTACAGATTAACATGGCTACCCCTCTGAGACAATGGTGCAAGGTAAGGCAAAAGCAGTGGGCTTTTAGGACAGATATGTAAGTGCAGAAGGAGTTGCTGAGCTCTTGAGGAGTAAGTAGTAGTTCAAAAAAGGGAAAAATGAAGCACAAGAAGGTTAAGTCTCTGAAGGAAGTGATTGCAGTGCTGGGATTAGAATGTAGAAGTTCCTCACTCCAGTTCTGTTCTCATGTAATGAAGGTATCAAATTGCTTTGCTTTTGTCTAGGATTTTGTCTGAATTGGTGTAATGTTTTGGCATACATAGGGCAGGGATGGGAACCTTTTTTGGGTTGGGAGACATGCACAAGAGAAAAGAAAAGAAAAAAACAAAACCAAAAAACCCTCACTGATGTGATCTCTGACTAAGAAACAAAAGCCATTGCCCACATTCCCCTTCCACACCAGAGCCTTGGGAGTCCCGGGTAATGTAGTGGTGGAGGGTTGGGACAAGGGGGAGAGGCTGGAGCACCAGTGTGGGCTCCCCAGTGATGGGATGGGGTAGCTCTGGACCTCAGTGGTTGGATCCAGGCAAGCTGGGGGAGCAGCGCACCTGGCCCCAGACCTTAGGTTCCTCACCCCTGCTATAGGGATATACAGAAAGAATAGTATTTACTAGGCTTTTCAGTAGCAGTGAGCTACAGAATGAAAGTGTAACCCCAATACTATACTTACATGTGGCAGCACATTTACCTGAATGACAATGATACTCTGCCTTACATCCGCTTTTTCTCAAAGCTGATTCTACAATTCACTTGCTATACCATGTCTGAATGAATTATGGTCTTGGATGAAGGGTAATTGGCTTATGGTCATTCAGACAAGATTGAGGTGAAACTGTGTAAATAGAAATGTCTGGATGACTTGATGGGGTTGTGATAACTCACCTATTGTAGGTTTCAACGGTTTGCAGTCTTTGGATTGTAATTATCCTGGTTTGTTGCTCCTGGATTCGTAGGTGGCAGCAATTGCCTGAATTTCTCTCTGCTTTTACTTTCCAGTGTGAATCTTACTTTTACTAACTAGATTATTTCCTAAATGGATTAATATAATGTGCTTGGCTTGTGAAGATCACCCAGATGCTTTTGTTACTGAAGAGAATGGGCCTTTTGGTGGGTAAGGCTAGCATAAACATGTAAATATTTACTTGGCACCCTGCATTGGTTCTTATGTTCAGAATCATCTCAATATTTTTGATGATTATCTAGAAGGGTCTAACTGATGTGAAAATGCTGACCTGGGAACTACTTCTCCCCTTATCTGTACACCATGACAGTTTTGTGGTCCACTAGAATGCTCTTGATGCCCACAGAGCTGAACTCCAGGGATGAACAAGTGGCAGGAAGATTTCAGCTGAAGTCTATGGAAATTATCTCCTATGTTGTGAAATAAAAAATCCACATGAGCTTCTGAGATACTGTTCGGTGGTGTGCACAGTAGTTTTTCAATTTAGCCCAGTCTATGTTCTTAGGAAGTATAGGGGTATGGACTATAGACCCAGTTGCCCTTGGCTCTGTCTTTAGTTTTAAATCTAGTATCTTAATTACAAAGGAGCAAAAAATGCAATGAAGTTGGTACATTCTCTGTACTGTTGATCTGATTCCAAAGAGTGTACAACTTTAGAGCATACAGCAATCAGTGTTTAAAAGCTTGCTGAAGATTATTATTATTATAATTATTTGCCTGATTAGGCTCAGATGGTACACCAGCTTTTATTGTCAAGCTTTCATTTTGTCATGCCTTATTATTTTGTGACTTGCAGCTGTGTTCCATGGAAAATTATTTATTTATTTTTCTTTTTTTTTGAAAAAATATTTAGATTAAATGTCATTATAGCAGGCTTGTGAAATTTTACAATGAAATGTGTTTAGATGTCCAGGTCCTGGGCATCCTTTATTGAGTGAAATCTAAGTTTTTTGCCTTTTTAAAAAATGTTTCTTTTTGGTATAATGTGGTCATGTTAATTGTTTCATTTCTTGGATAGGAAATAGCAACTTGAAGGAGGTCATGCAATTTCTGTTTGTTTATAAATCTTCTGAGTCCCCAGTTTTTAATAATAGCTTGTCCTGTTTTGTAATTATATTATCTGATTTTGTATTGAGACCTTGCATACAATGAGGAGAACATAATATCCTTTTGATGTGACTATAACCACAAGACTAGACTATTTCATGATACACTTCTTAAAATTTAGCCAGATTATTCGAAATTGAGGTAAAATAGTACTGGAATCATATTATTGTGTTTGTAACATGAATGGTCTTAAATCTCACATCTTAAATCTTACAAAGCTTTGAAGAGGAAACTGGAAAGATATCAGATCTTTAGGAAATATGAGAAGAATGGATGCTGAAGTTTATATTTGAAGAAATATACTTCTGATATTGGCAGTTCTTTGTCTAAGAGCTTCCTGCACTGAAGTCAAGAGCAAATCTCCCATTCACTCCTTTGGCGCAGGATCACGCCATATGCTTGTTGTATTCAGCAGGAATTTGAGATAAAAAATGCATTTGCCTAATATAAATCAGCACAAGTTTTAAAAAAACAAACCAGCCAACCCAGCTTTCTGTAATTTTAAGTTGTGTGGAAGGATTTAAGTCATTAGGTTCTAGAGTTCCAGGAATTTTTACAAATATTTTAAATGAAGGTGTGACTCTGTCAGATCAATTAACCTGTGTATGACCCATAAGTTAACAAGACACATTACAATTATATCAGAATGATAAAAGGCTAGATGCTAAATGTGTTCTTTGGTATACCTGTATCTTGTTAGAAATTTACCAGTGTAACCAAATTAGCTTTTAGATGCTAATCTTTTTCATGTTTTCAGTGCCTTACATTATTTATGTAACTTTGTTCAATTAAGATCAAGAATATTAGACACTGCAGGAAACTAATAATATTATATACATTGTTTTTAGTTTATCTGTCCATGTTATAATGAATGAGCATGCATAGGAAAATGAACATTAACTTCAAAATGGTGGGTCATGTATGCTCAAGGAAGAATTCTCAGTCACTTGCTGTGCTCAAAACACTCAACAGATGTAAAAGTGAAATCTGAAGCCCCATCCTGCATCTCTAGTCTGCTGAACTTTAAACAGGCAAAGGTTCAACCCGTAGGACTGGAATCTCCATTTTTCAGGAATACCCTGGAAAAGGCAATGAAAGACTGAGACTCTTCAAGTAAACTACATTTGGATTCTGACATTTTGGGATGATTCGAGAGAGACCAGCAAACTCATCCATCACTACTACAAATCTAATACAAGGATCTTGCAAGCACTTGTAATGTATTGTGAATAATCTTTTAAACTATTCAATACATCTTTTGTTTTCATCTATTAGTATTTCCTTCTTTCTTTACTAAGGATTGGCTGACAGCATGATATTTCCATAGACAAATTCAGCAGATATCAATATCTGTCTAATGATTGTTGCATAAAGTGCTAGTTTTGTCCCCTGGAGGCTAGTCCAATTTGCCTCAAGAAGAGAGTCACACTTCAGGCTGGGTCCAATTCCATTTTATTGTTTGCAAACAAGGTCGACAAATATCAGAGGGGTAGCTGTGTTAGTCTGAATCTGCAAAAGCGACGAGGAGTCCTGTGGCACCTTATAGACTAACTGAAGTGTAGGAGCATAAGCTTTCGTGGGCAAAGACCCACTTCGTCAGATGAATGTGACATTCATCTGACGAAGTGGGTCTTTGCCCATGAAAGCTTATGCTCCTACACTTCAGTTAGTCTATAAGGTGCCACAGGACTCCTCGTCGCTTAAGGTCGACAAAGGAGCTCTGTGCTCAAAGCAGGGTCGACCTTGAGCAGCGCCTGAGCTGAAACTTTTATAGATTTCACATTCCTTCTGGTCAGCTTGTCGCAACGTGATTGGTTGCTGCAAGTTTACTTAGTTTTCTTATATGAAAAAGTTAGCAGAAAGTTTAGCAGCTTCTGAGGTATGCGCAATCAGCTAAATGATACGTGCTGTTTTGAGATTAAGCAATGGGGGAAGAGGCACACTTGGTTTTTACTACATGATGACTTGTCCCCCTCAGAAACTGGCCAGAAACTATTGATTCTTCAAGTGCTTGCCCGTGTCAGTTCCAAATAGGTGTGTATGTGCCATGTGCACAGTTGCTGCAAGGTTCTCCCTGAGCGATATCTGTTGGGCTGGGCCAGGCCAGGCACCTACTGGAGCTGTGCATCCATAATGCCATATATAGAGCACTGTCATCCTTTCAGTTCTTTGAGAGGCATCTCTGGGGTGCTCCACTGTAGGTGCTGAGCATCCCTGCACCTCAGGATGGATTTTTGCGTAGCAGTGCCATGGGGGCCGCGCATGCACAGCGTGCCAAGCGTGCAGGCTTCCACTGGTACCAACACGCATGCACAGTCCCCCCTCCCTCCAGTTCCATTCTACTGTCTCCAGCTTTGGACGAAACTTGGCAGTGCTCTCGTCTTCTCTTCAGAATTATTTCTTTAGATTAGATACTTAGTTATTAATAGTAGTTCTCTGTTCTTAGTGTTAATGTTAGTTTAAGAAAATCCAAAACAACCACGGCTCTGCTCTCGAGCTGCTGTCAGAGCCATACGCCAGCATGGGCTCACCCAGCTTCAAACTCTGCACGCTCTGCAAGGATGCAATGCCTGCCTCTGATGGGCATGATAACTGCATCAAATGTCTGGGGAACTCTCACTCACAGAGATTGCCCCCACTATGCTAAGATAAAAATTTGAATGCGCAAAGATAAGGAGCTCATACTCAAAATGCTCCTTACAGACAAGGTCAAGCGTCATGCCTCGGACCTGGGCTCCAGATAGAGCAATACAGGCAGTCCCCGAGTTACGCGGATCCGACTTACGTCAGATCTGCAGTTACGAACGGGAATTTCTCGCCCCGGAGAACTAGAGCAGCGGGACGCCTGGTCCCGCCACCCGCCTTCTCCGGGGTGAGAAAAGCTGCTCCCCGTCTCCCTGGTCTGCTGGCAGAGCCAGCAGACCAGGGAGACGGGAGCAAAGCAGCGGAGCACCGGGGGCCAGACCCGCGGCCGCTTCCAGATCAGCTGGAAGTGGCGCGGGTCCTGCCGGGTGCTCCGCCGCTCTGTTCAGCGTCTCCCTGGTCTGCAGACCAGAGAGACGCTGAGCAGAGCGGCGGAGGACCCGGGCCAGACCTGCAGCACTTTCAGTTGATTTGGAAGCCGCGGAGGACCCGGGCCGGACTGCGGCGCTGATCTGGAAGCGCCACGGTTCGGCCCGGGTCCTCCGCAGCTTTACTCCACGTCTCCCTGGTCTGCTGGGGGGGGGGGGACGCAGCTATTACCCCCCCAGCAGACCAGGGAGACGTGGAGCAAAGCTGGGGGCCTGTGGTAGAGCAGGTGGGGCACTGCCGGTTGGTCCCGCAGCACCGCTCCTTGGCGCTACTGGACCAACCCGGCAGCACCCCAGCTGCTCTGCCCCAGGCGTCCTGATTCAGCTGCTGATCAGTTTCAGCAGTGGCTGAATCAGGATGCCTGGGGCAGAGCAGCTGGGGTGCTGCTGGGTTGGTCCAGTAGCTCCAAGGAGCGGCCGCGCTACTGGACCAAGCCAGCAGCACCCGCGCTGCTCTGCCCCAGGTGTCCCAAAGTCAGCCGCTGCTGAAACTGACCAGCGGCTGACTACAGGAAGCCCGAGGCAGAGTTGCTCTGCCCTGGGCTTCCTGGAATCAGCTGCTGATCAGTTTCAGCAGCAGCTGACTTGGGGACGCCTGGTGTTCTTACCTTGAATCTGTATGTAAGTGGAACTGGTGTCCAGATTCAGTGGCTGTTGAAACTGATCAGTTTCAGCAGCGGCTGATGCCAGTTCCGACTTACATACAGATTCAACTTAAGAACAAACCTCCAGTCCCTATCTTGTACGTAACCCGGGGACTGCCTGTATTCCTAATAAAGAAAAGCCTAAGCCCTCTAAGAGAAGGGCAAGCTCGCTGCCTCAACAATCCATAAAGAGGCACTCTGAGGGAAAGAAGTTAGACCACTCAGATAAGAACTGTCTGAGTATGTTTGACCGTCCAGGCACTTCAGGCGAACAGCATAATAAGCCAAGGAGCGCTTCAAACACTGCCCTCAAAGAGGCAACAGGCCGCTCCATGCCGCCTCCAGTACCCCGGTACTGCTGACCATTATGGCAGCTCCACTGGTACCTCAGCCTCTCACTACGACACCCAGAGAAGGGATTGAGCAGCCTTTCAGCACTGTCCCTTCCTCTCCCCCTCCCTTTCCAGGGGCAACTCCTTTCCCTCTCAGCTCTGTGGAAACAGCAGGCTCCTCTCAGCTAGTGCAGCCTCCTGTACCACTCACTCCCCTCATTACCTACAGAGAGAAAAAAGATCTAGAGATTGCCTCAACGCTTCACTCCCCCATATTGAGTGAAGATTCATATCTTCATTCATTGCTCTCTGATGAATCAGATCCACCCTCTCCCTTCTCACTAGAAGAGGGAGAGGAATTGGCTGCCTTCTCACTTCAGCTGTCCCCTTACTCAGAAATGTCATCAGTGTCACACAGTCAGATGCAGCCAGATCTCGTCAGAGCACAAATGACTCCCTGGGCGCCTTATCTGTGGATGCCCCTGCCTATGCAGTATCCCCACAGTGGCAAATGTGGAATCAACTCCCACAACAACTCAAAAAGAGACCGTTTAAAACCAAAAATATAAACAAGCCTTCTTCACTCTTGATCAAATCTCCTCACAGAAATATTTGCAAGTGTATGAATTTGCAAGTGAATGAAAACCAGTATTCCCCAATGTCAACAGCAGAATATTTGGTCCAAACAGGACTTAAATATTCCCATGGAAGAAGTACAGGATACTCCCCAAGAGCTTACTCACATCCTGCAATCGAGTGCATCTGCAAAGATAGCTCTTCCTATCAATCCAGCCATTCTACAACCCACAAAAACTTTGCCAAACACCTGCCTCGATTCCCCCACGAATATAGAGGCGGATTGAAAGTATCATGTGCATTCCAGAGTATCTGAATTTTTTTTACTCATCCTCCACTGAATTAGCTGGTGGTGGATGGTACACAACAAAGACATAAGCAGCAAAATCGCTCAACCCCATCAGAGAAAGAGAATAAAAGACTAGACTCATTTGGCAAAAAGGTGTATGCCTCAGCCACACTCCAGTTGAGGGTAGCAAATTACTCAGCGCTGCTCAGTAAATATGATTACAACAATTACATAAGACTGAACACGTTTATTGAGGATCTTCCTGAAAGCAAAAAATCACATTTCAAAGCAATTGTCTCTGAGGGACCGACAATTTCTCATATAGCGCTGCAAACTGCTCTCGATGCAGCAGACAGAGCCACAAGAATTACAGCCATAGTAGTCACTGTATAACTCCTCGGCTTTTCCTTGACAACTCTAACCAGCAGTAGAAGACTTGCCCTTTGAAGGGGAAAAGCTCTTCTCTATGAAGACCAAGGAAATTCTTCAATCGATGAAAGATTCCAGAGCTATTCTCCGATTTCTAGGAATCCAAACACGGCCAACAAGAGCCGGAAAATATAGGTACCAACCATATCACAGACCAAGGTACCTGCAACCCGTGTACCAATATCACAGACCCCTCTTAGCAGCAGCAAGGTCAAAATAAGCAACAGAGGTGACAGTCCCAGAGTAACAACTCCAACTGTCCACCTCCATCGAATAAGCAAATTTGAAGCTACAGTCGGGAGACCGAAACCCAGGTCACCCACCCCAGAGATTCAGAATCTTTCCAAACTCTTTCATTTTTGTCTGCTCCCATTCCTACACCAATGGAAATTAATTACTGCCGATAAATAGATTTTGTAAACCATCTAATTAGGACACACGATCCCCTTCCCCCCCTCCTACTCCATCCCTCTTCAGGAACCCATCCCATGAGATCATATTACAACAGGAGGTAGACAACCTGCTACAATTAGGAGCCTCAGAGCCGGTTACACGACAATTTCACAGAACGGGTTTATTTCCATTATTTCCTCATACAAAAGAGGACTGGTAGGTGGAGACCTATCCTGGATCTCAGATCCCTCAACAGATACATAAAGAAACATAGATTTAGAATGGTTACCCTAAACACCATTATCCCAGCTCTGGAGGCTGGCGACTGGTTTTCCTCTCTCAATTTACAGGATACCTACTTCCACATATCTATTCAATCCCCTCACAGAAGTTTTCTCCATTTTACTTTAGGTCCACACCATTTTAAGTATACGGTCCTGCCCTTCGGACACTCCACAGCTCCAAGAGTATTTTCCAAGATGTTAGCAGCAGTCACTGCCCATCTCAGAACACAAGGGGTTCTGGATGACTGTCTAATCAAAGCAAGGTCCAGAAATAAGTGCCACTGTCACACTCACATGGTCCTAAGCTGCTTTTGTTCTCTTGGACTTCTGGTAAACCAAGCCAAATCAATGATTATGCCCTCACAATCCATCCAGTTTATTGGGGCTCACTTCAACTCTGTCACAGCCAGAGCCTCCCTCCCTGCTGACAGATTCACCGCATCAGACACCTGGCATAATCTCTTCAAGACATGCCGACAGTCACCGTTCTCGACTGCCTGCAATTGCTGGGGCACATGGCTTCCTGCAACTCAGTGGTGCCCAATGCACGATTCTTTATGAGGTGTCTTCAGGGTTGGCTCCGACTCCAATACGAACGAAATATTGAGTGACCAAAAAGCTATCACACTCAGTGAAAGCATCTTTAAAATGGTGGACAAAAACGTCCAATCTATGCATAGGCATACCCTTCCAATTCACAGAACTGACAGTAGTCATCGCCACGGACATGTCACTCATGGGCTGGGGCGCTCACATGGAAGGGAAAACAGCTCAAGGCCTATGGTCTGCTGCAGACCGTATTCTAGATATCATTATTTTAGAACTCAGAGCTGTCCATCTGGTATGCCAAAAATTGCTCCCTCAAATCAAAGGCATAGATGTCCGAGTTTATACGGACAATATGGCATGCATGTTTTATATAAACTGGCAAGGCGGAGCACAATCGCAGGCTCTGTGCAAAGAGGCCATAGTGCTCTGGAACTGAGCCCTGGTACAGGATATCTGCATATATGCATGCCATCTGCTCGGGGCACTCAACATAACAGCAGATGCCCTAAGCAGAGCCCTTCCCCAGGACCACGAATGGGAGCTCGATTACACAATCCTGCTCCAAGTATTCAGTCAATGGGGTTACCCCTACCTAGATCTGTTTGCCACCAGGACAAACAGAAAATGCACAATGTATTGCTCCGGAGAGAGCATAGGGAAACAATCTCTAGGGGATGCTTTGATCCTATCATTGAATGCACCCCTGCTTTGTGCATTCCCCCCATTTCCCCTCCTCAAAAGAGTCATCATAAAGATACGGATGGACAAAGCAAAGATCATCCTTATAGCACCATGTTGGCCTTGCCAACCATGGTTTTCCCTGCTACTCAGGATGACACAAAGCCATCCAATCAAGCTACCAAGGGTTCTGGACATCCTACATCACCTGCAAATCAGGATCCCTCACTCTCAATTCCCAATGCTCCATCTGAAAGCGTGACACCTCAATGGTTCACTAGCATAGGGCTTCAGTCTCCCAGCAAGTCCATGATGTCCTCCTGCACAGCAGAGCTCCTGCAACAAGGAAAACATATCAATAAATGGACCCATTTTACACCCCCCGAGAACCATGGGACCTCCATCTAGTATTAACAACGCTAATTAACAGTGCTCCTTATGCCACTTAATGCTGAAAATGGCTTTCCTAGTGGCAATTACCTCAGCGCGTAGAGTAAGCGACCTGGCTGTGCTCATGTCTGATCCATCCTTTGTCATCTTTCTCATAGACAAAGTGTCCATGCGTCCGCACCCCATGTTCCTACCTAAGGTCCATTCAGCCTTTCACATCAACCAGACAATACACTTATCTGTGTTTTTCCCAAAGCCTCATGCCAATGCCTTTGAAGCACAGATGCACACTCTAGATGTCAAAAGAGCTCTCTCGTTCTACATCCACAGAACAAAGCCTTTCAGATCCTCTCCATAGTTGTTCATCTCCATTGCAAACCATACCATGGGGAAGAAAATATCATCACAGAGATTATCGCATTGGATCTCGGAATGCATCACCACATGTTGTTCCCTTAATGACTTACCTCCACCTGCTTCAATTTGTGCACACTCCACAAGAGCAGTGGCAACCTCGGTAGCATACCTGAGGAAAGTTACACTGGAGGACATATGTGCAGCTGCAATATGGTCCTCGGATCACAGCTTTGCAAAACATTATTCACTTGCTTTGGGACCTCTACTACATACTAGATTAGCAAAAGCTGTTGTGCAGACAACATACTTACCTGATCCGAAGGTTGCTCACCTTCCTGTAACTGACGTTCTTCGAGATGAGCATCCCCTGGGGGTGCTTCACTACACTCCCTTCCTCCCCTCTACTTGGGAAACTCAAAACAACCAAATATATAGAACCACAAACACATAATTTACGCTCCTCGCCAGGTTCCATATAGAGAAGGAATTGAAGTGGGGGGGGGGGGGGCTGCGCATGCACGTTGGTACTGGGGGAAGCCTGCACACTCAGCATGCTGTGCATGCACGGCCCCCTATGGCACTGTTAGGCAAAAATCCATCCAGAGGCACTGGGATGCTCAGCACATAATGTGGAGTACCCCCCAGAGATGTTCATCTCGAAGAACGTCAGTTACAGGAAGGTGAGTAACCTCCTCTTCTTTCTTACCACTTGTGACAGCCAGATGCTTCGTCTTGCTTCGGCAAGTCTTTTCCCGAGTGGTCTTTGGATCCTCTGTAAATAGTTGTCATAGTTGAGTTGTTGTAGTTAGTTTTAGATATATAGCATAGCTAGAATTACAGTAAGGAATTGTTTCGGGGTTTGGGTTTCCCCCCTTTTTCAACCCGCCCGATTCCCCAGTGCTGTGGGGCATGCTGTGGTCCTGGGAATTTAAACCCTGTGCAGCTTGTAACAAGTCTATGTCCAGAGTGTCCCTGACATTTCCTACTTATAGACTGTGTCTACATTGGCACCCCTTTCCGGAAAAGGGATGCTAATGAGACACTTCGGAATTGCAAATTCCGCGGGGGATTTAAATATCCCCCGCGGCATTTGTGTGAACATGGCTGCCGCTTTTTTCCAGCTCGGGGCTTTGCCGGAGAAAAGCGCCAGTCTAGACAGGATCTTGCGGAAAATAAGCCAATGTAGACACAGCCGAAGTGTTTGGGGGAATCACATCAGAAGGGCCATGATAAGATCTGTAGGGGATTCCACCCAAGGACCCAGAAAGAAAGAGCCCAGTAGTTAAAAGTCCTTCTGATGGAGGCTTCCCTTTGTCTATACTTAGAGCTGAGTTCTGCTTGGAGGTTGTTTAGTGTGTGTGTGTGTGTGTGTGTGTGTGTGTGTGTGTGTGTGTGTGTGTGTGTGTCCAGGCAGAGTGACACAGATCATAGTGCAGAGGGTCAAGGTAAGACAGGGAGATAAAGCAGTTTCCCCCATGCCATGGATCTTTGCAATGGCACACTCAATGGCCTTTTTGGACTCCAGGAGTGTTCCACCAACCCAAGGGTCCTATTCCAGGAGGTAATTATGAGTGGCCTTGGAAAACCTCCAACTCTGTTGCTATGCGATCCTCCCAGCATGGATGGTCAAAAGCAAGAACCAGTCTCTGTTAGAGTTTCATCCTCACCATCACCAAATAAAGTAAAGGCTAGGATCTTTACTGGTCTGGTATTCAAGAACAGCAGGGTCCATCAACAGCTTCTAAAGACGGTGGTCCAGAACCTGGGGCTCTTGGTCAAAGAAGTCTCCGGGTCCTCAGTCCCTATGGTAAATACCCTGGGTTCTTCAGGGCTGCCTGAGGTACCCTGCATTCTAAAAGGTGATACAAGAGATCATCAAAATGTTGTTGCATAACCCTGTCTCCCTGCCCCCAATAGTAAAGAGGACAAAAATATTTTGTCACTTCTAAGGGATTTGAACATTTTTATTTGTACTCAACACTGGAGTCTTTATTAGTGACATCAATGAATTATCACAAGTGTAAGGGACATCAGGGACCTTCACCCAAAGCCTAGGACATTAAGAAGCTTGGACCTCTTAGGGAGGTAAGCCTATTCTATAAGTAGGCTGCAGTCTTGGATCTTGAACCACCATGCTATTCTCGGCAAACATAGCTTCAATTCTTGTGGAGCCGTTCCAGAGTTTACAGAGCTTCAGCTAGAAGAATCTACGGCAGAATTTTCTGCCTTGGTGGTGAAGGACAAGGTAGTGCTAAGGGCTTTGTAGGGGCAGCCCTGAATGTTGCCAGTTTAGCCTCTCAGACCGTGGCTTCAGCTGTAACCATGAGAAGACAGACCATGAAAAGTGCTCTTGGCTGCAGGCCTCAAGACTCCCATACAAGTCCAGGAGACCATTCAGGACTTCCAATTTGAGAGTTCATCCCTCTTTCAAAGATAGACAGACTCACAGCTTCGGAGCCTTAAAGTCTCAAGGTAGAAAGCTGTTGTAGTGCACCAATCACCATATTTATTTAGGCATCAGTATGAATAATTAATAAAAGCTCTCAGCTGTGTGGAGGACTCAAACTTCCGTTGTTAATGAACCGAGAATTAAATGCCTTAATTGTTATTAGAAGTTTATTCTGAATTTTAAGTGAGCTCTGTTAATTGGAAGCATAATGTGCCAGTGTAAAAAAAGCCTGAGGCTGGCAACTAGGCATTGGCAAATATAATAATTTATTGGGAGGTTTCAGTTGTATCTACAGAGAAAGTTGTATTAAGAAGTTTTTGTTCTTGATTGAAGGATCAACTTTAGGTTTGGAAAACTATTACAAAAAAGAAATTGCCAGGAATTTTGGAACCTTGGCTTATTTATGTGTGGAAAAAAAGAATGTCCTTAATAACTGTTTAGATACAAAAGGTTTGTGTCTATTGTCTGTGCATGGCCTCTTCTATTTAGCATTTTAATTCATGTATGATATCAATATTAAAAGTTAAAATGGGGATATGAGCAGTTTTTACATCTGTTCGGAGTGTTCTTTAATAAAATAAATCTGTAG
The DNA here is from genome assembly GCF_049634645.1 of Pelodiscus sinensis. NCBI lineage: Eukaryota > Metazoa > Chordata > Testudines > Trionychidae > Pelodiscus > Pelodiscus sinensis. Next base: position 58,272,528 of record NC_134713.1, read on the forward strand.
TGTGGTTCTTTTCTGTTGATCACTTTCTTCCTGGAGAGCAGAATGGAGTTAGTTTGGAAAAAAAAATTAAGTAAAACATTTCTGAATTTCATTTCTCCATTTACTAATGCTTCACTATTTATTGCAATATGATGGCAGCAGATATTGCCCTTTAAAAAGCCCATGAACACCATTCATTTCTTATTACCAATCATAAGGTTACTTTTTTTTAGTATAGAGAAGTCTTTATGCTGAACATTTTTTGGCTCAAAGGCTAATGATGTCTTGGAAACTGTGGATTAAATTTAGCAGAAGGAAAAAGACACAGTTTGCAAATAAGTACACAATTTACCTATGGTATTTCCAACCAAAAGTTTGTTTGCTTGATTTTGTAGTTTCATATAAGTTCAAATAAAGTCTGTCAGAACACGTATAGAGCATAGACTTCGCTCAGAAGAAGAGGGATTTACCATGTGTACTGGGTCTACCTATTCACTAGAAAAGTTATTTGTGAGCCCATAAAAGGTAAAATACTCTAAACCAAGATATTTCAATGTTAACACATGGAAAGGGGCAAAGAAAAGGGAGCTTATATAAATGTGTGCTCTGGCTCCTGTACATAGGAATTCCTTTTTCAGGGTACAGACCTTTCTTGCTGCTGGGCAAGCACAGGGCTGAAGTAACTCTTCAGGGTGGTATGTGATTTAAGGCTTTCTGCCCCTGTGCTTTCAGAGTCTTTTGGGTATCTGAGTGGTGAGGTGGGGAATCATGTCTCTGATGGGAAGTGCTCCTCCCGATTCAAAAGGCTCACTCTTCTGTCCCTCGCTATCCTAGGCCAGAGGAAAATTGATTTAGTCACTTCCTGGGTGAGCTCTATTTTAGTCCAGTCACACAGGAACAGGTGCTTCCAACTCTTTTTCCACTTTACATATTTACCTTGAACCCATGAATTAGGGCTTTGGGAACAAAGGGCATTTGTAACCTCAGTGTGTGGCTCCTGCTGCTTCTATTCCTGCACTTGACTTTCTTGGAGCTGGTGAGGTTCTTTTAATGTTTCCACCTGTTTTACTCTGGTGTAATACCATTGACTTCAATGGAGCTACTGCTGGTGGGTGAGGAAAATCAGATAATATTCTTCTCTTAAGGAGAGGACAGAACTGGGCAGTTAAGCCTAGTCTATACAACAGTGGAAGGGTGACTTAAGGTATGCAACTCCAGCTACCTTAATTGTGGAGTCAATGTATCTTAAATAATTTTTCTATGCCATCCACATAGCAGAAGGTCGATGGGAGCAAACGCTCCTGTCAGCTTCCTTTACTCCTCATGAGGATAAGGACTACTGGTGCTGATGGGGGCTCCCTCCAAGTTCAATTTACTGGGTCTATTGAAGACCCTGTAAATCGAGCCCTGGAAGATCAACCACTATAGCATCAATGTTCCATGTAGTGTAGACATGGCCTTATTGAGTTCCAGTTTAGATATTAGTCTCAGGAGGCTGTGCTTGATTGTCTCTAGTGTTCTCTGGACTGTATCTATTCTGGGTTTTGTTTAGAATGCCCAAATCCTGCTACTGAGCACATTCCTACATGTGTGTAGTAAGAAGGTGAAAATGGTAGTGACTTTTATGGAGCAATATATTTTCCACACACCTAATTTTAAATGCCTGGTATCAAATTTAAATATCAGGCTTGTAACTCAGCCCCAACAGAAATGGCATTGGAAGTACCACTGAAGTCAATAGGAGTGTTCAGTATCTCAGAAAGCAAAACCACTTATTTAAATACAGGTTGGACTTCCCTGGCCTGGCACTCTCAGGACCTGATAGGTCCTGGGCAAGGGAGTTTTCTGGACTAGGGGAGGCCTGGTAAGAGGGTCGGAGTGCTAGCTTCTCCGCTGGGCTCCTTTCCTCAGCCATCAGGACTCCTCTCCCCAACCTCCCAGCTCTGCAAGCTGTAGCCCTGCTGGAGATCCTGGCTCCATAAGCTGTGACAGCCCCGCTGGAGTTTCCGATGGTCCCGCTGGCCTCACAGCAGCCCCACCAGAGCTCCTGCCGACCTCGCGGCATGCCTGCCACCCTGCCAGAGCTCCTGGCTGCCCCACCAGCCCTTGCAGCCCCACTGGAGCTCCAGGCAGCTCCACCAGCTGCAGGCTCCACTGCTCCGCTGGCTGCAGGCTCTAGGTCCCTGCAGGCTCTGCTGCCCTGCCGGCTGGCTCCACACCAGGCCCCTAGCAACCTCTACTGCTGGGGCTTTCTAGTCCTGGACCACAGATGTTGCTAGACCAAAGAGTCCCTGACCGCTAAGGTTCAACTTGTACTTTACTTTGAATTTCATAGCCTAAGTTAGGCAACCTGCATGAAAACATCGTCTATATTAATAAGGCATGTGTATTTACGTACATATGTGCACATTTAGAATCAAATGATGTGTAAAAAGGTTTCACAAACTTGTTTGCGATGCTATAGCTTTGCTCGTGAATCTTCCAGAGTCACTTTGAAAATTCTGAAAATTTTAGAATCTTTTGCGTGAACATACTTTCTAGTTATATAAGAGTCACATGGATGTACAATAGTAACTAGGTTACAATGTCCCAGCTGTTTGGGAGCGATGCTCAAAACTCAGTAAGACATCCATTCTTTAACTTTGGGAAACAGTTGCTATTAAAGTTAAGTAATAAATGAAAATTTCTGTTCTCTATGGCTGTTTATGCAGAGTCCAGTTTTTGTTTCTTAACTTTAATGTGAGTTTTTTTATTTTTGTTGAATAATAAATCTTTAAAGAAAAACATTCTGCCACACACTTATCTGTAGATAGGTTGTTTTTATTATTTTCATGTATTTGTATGATCATACTGCCAAGTAGTTCAGTCATGCATCAGATCCCCATTGTGCAAACACACAACAAAAAGATGGGCCCCGCCCCCTAGAACTTAAATCTTAATATATTTTAAGACAATCGATGGACAGAAACAGTAATGTCAGGGAATTACCAGGAGAATTACCTGGAAGGAGTGAAATAGTATTGGTTTGCATAGTAGGTAATGGTCTTAGCACACCAGCTGCTTAGCCCTGTTCAAGTATTTTTGTAGACCCCATGCCAAAGAAAAGTTTTGAGGAGGGATTTGCATACCCATCATAGGAATAAACGATATAGACCTCCTTAGTAAAGCACTTTCAGATATGTGGATGAAAACTGCCATATAAAGTCTAGGTAATTCATTATTATTTATTATTATTTATTATTAGTGAAACAGCTCATAGCCATCAAGCCTTAGAAAAAGAATGATAAGATTTCATCTCTTCATCTCATATCCTCTGTTATTCTCACTAAAATTACAGAGGGGTTGTGTACTAGTCCGTTTCAGCAAATATAATGAGTCCTATAGCGCTTTAAACCCACAAGAGTTTAGGCACAAATACATTTGTTAGCCTTTAAGGTGCCACAGGCCTCCTTGTTTTTAATTAAAGTTAGAAATTATCCATGTAGAGGGAGTTGTAAAACTCCTATGTCCTTTTAAATTTAAATTCTCCCATGAGGCAGCTGTGACCATTATCTTGTAATTGGAAATCAGACAGATGGCTCCCTTTTGTGTTTTTCCTCTCTAAGGCCAACACCTAAGCATGAGAGAGAGCGAGCACATTTCTCTTCATGGGCTGTGAGCGTTACTTCCATGATGCACCAAACCTTTACAGACTACTCTAATTAAAAATCAGAGATTGTTTAACCACTTCTGAATGTCCGTAAACTGAATCTGAGATGTTCATACCTAGGGGAAAGATGTGCACAATATGGGAAAAATTTCCAAAAGTGACTGTTAATTTTGGGTGTCCAACTTAATGCGGTTTGATTTTTTCCGTGGAACACCCACTCTATGAAAATCAAATATATACCCTTTAAACTATTTGATGTTGAACAATCAGAATCACCGCTTATATGAGAAAATCTAGATTCTGCATTTCCTTTTACATTTCCACCTTATTAACCACCTCATTGCATTTTTGTAAGTAAACTATTTCAGGCAAGATAGTTTATTAATTGTTCTCTGAACACATTGGCCTGGCCAGTCAAATAAGCTGTATTCTTAAGTGGAAATTAAAATACTACCTTTATTTTTTAATCTCAAACAGATAAACCCCTTGTAAAAAGTTCATCCAGCTTTCTGCTGCAGTCACCAACGTATTAGCTCAGTCGTAGTTCAAAATAACTATTTAGAAATGGCAGGATGTGCATATTTCTCACTACCATTAACAGAAGTAAAGTACACTGGACTACTTCACGAAAGGACTGATTATTAGGTTTAGGTCTGTGTTGTCTCATTAGACATGAATGGAAGTTGTTATTTACTTACAGAAAATACTATGTAATGTAACACGTGGAACTCCTAAGGTTCTCCTGATTTAATCACATTTTTATCTAAGTGTTGTCACCTCTGTGCGGTCTGTTTTTTCTCAAGAGAAGGCTTGATGATATTCATTCTATACTCTCCATAGCACAGATACAGCATATGTTCATTGTTTTCTTAAATGTGTATGCAGTGTTCCATTTTTTTCTTCACCTACCAATCTTGCCACTCATCATTGTTTAAACATTAATAGCTATATAATTTATTTTTTCATTGGGGTTTGTTGGGCTTTTTCTGCTCAGTATGGCAACATTGATGATGAGGACTAATGTGTCTATTTTCAAACAACTGAGTCCTTTAGCTAGAGTTGCCTGATGCTGTAGGTGTGAGGGTCTTGCCTCTAGTATTGTAGGTTGTTGATTCAAATCTCCTTGGGGCCAGGAAGTGGGACTGCTTTGTATTTATTTCCCAGTCAGAAAATAAGGTGTACATTTTTAACAGTGAGAGTAAGGAATCAGTGGAACAGTTTACCAAGGGTCATTGTGGAATCTTCAGTGGAGAGAATCAGGACTGCCTGAGCCTTCCTTCCTGTTTATCCTGGATAGCCTGCAAAACAATGTCAATGCATGCCTGTAACAGTGTGTGTAGACCATCGATCAGTCATTGGAAGGGAATGATCTTGTCACTGTAGGATGAGTTGTATTTAAATCAGTCACCTAATATCGAAAGGCTATGTACCCCCGTTATTGATCCATTCACTTTCAAATAGGCTTTTCCTGATTTGGACCAAATTAGGACCTCGGAACTTTAACTATTGAATAAAGGCAGTTTCTAATCTGTCCTTTTATGTTGACCCCAAGAACATAGTATTTTGTTACTGTGTTGAAAAATGGTATTTTTGGAGGTTTGTCCTATCAAAACAAAGGCCTACCCAACTAGATGTGTATATTTTGCTTCTACAGCGAAGGACACCTCTATCGATATTAGTAGAAAGCTCTCAATTCCATTTTCCTTTAGCATTGCAGACTAGATTCATTATCTTCTATTGAGGCTGACTAGAGTCCTTCAAGTAATAACCGCCAGTTGTGGTTAAAGAATTCCCTCCTGGTCTTCTTTTAAGGAATTGATTTTTAAGATTTACAGGCCTGAGACTGGTCTCTGCAGTCATTTGAAATCCCACGAAACCCTGGTTGTTTCTCTGTGGTGAAATGCAGTCCTGCATAGAGCCAGAAGGCTGCACAAACCTTAGTGCACCATTTCAGCTCTATCAGAGTGTTCATTTGTTACACATAACAAATGAATATGAATTAAGAATAACAGATATAAGAATAACATTCCCTCAGTATGAGTTTCTATATAGCAAATGTACTTACAGACTTAAATCCGATGTAAATAAGTTTAGGTCTTGGATTATTAATTTCACACAATATGCTTTTTTCCATACTTCTCTTATATTTACATTAAAAATAATAATGCATTTGTTCTTTCTTTTGTCTCTTAGTGGGCTCTTATTACACATTTTCCCTATTTGCTATGTTATTAAATCTCTCCTATTTTGCTACAAAATCCAAAGAAAATCTGCAAAGACAACTTCACATTTGATTAGTGGTGAATGTAGTCTTTCTTGTTAATAAAACTTGTCATTCTGGTGTGGTATTAATAAAGCAGAGACCAAAATTACAGGTCAGAAAATATTTCCCTTTCATCTGCTATCTCTCAGAGATTGGAATACTTCTGAAACTGAAGGGGGGTTCGCTGTGGGTAATAGATGGATCTAAATTTGTAGAGTTTGAAATGATGGTTATATACATTCATTAGCTTGATCCATCTCTAGTGGTGGTCATGGTAGTTTCAAAATGTTCTAAATCTTCAAAAATGTGGGTATATGCAAACTGTTGTTTTTTAATCACCATTCAAAGTAATTCAGTAAGGAGTTTTAGCCTCTTCATAGGTCTTTTTCTATAGTATTATTTACATAGCCAGCAGTGATTTTTCACTACAGGTTGTACCTCCCTAAATTGGGACAATCTGGTGTGCCAACATCCATGGTCTGATAGGACCAGGGATGTTCCTGGGCCACAGAGCCCAAGCATAGGGAGGATTGGCTGTGGGGCAGGAGGGCAGTGTGGGGAGCTACTTAGCTGGGAGCCCCAGTGATGTTCAGAGGGAGACTGGGAGGGGCAGGCGGCACAGCGGAGAATTCTGCCCTCTGTAGCTGGGAGATAGCAAGGATAGGCAGCGGCCATGGAGCTCCAGGCCTAGCCGCAACCTGGGAGAACCAGCTCTGGCTGAAGAGCTTGGGTCCAGCAGTGGTTGTGGAGCTGCGGCTGTGGAGCTCGGGGTCCAGCAGCAGCTGCTAGGGAGCTCCAGCCTGGGGAGCCATGGTTGGGTAGGCAGCAATGGTGCCAGAATGGAGCCCTAGCAGAGGGGCAAGAGTTCAGCACAGGCTGTGTTGGGAGGGGACCTCCTCTGGTCTGCCCCTCGTTCGGGACAACTCAGGTCCCGAAGGTGCCAGATGAGGGAGGTCCAACCTGTAATACAATTGTCACTCTACATTAGTTTATAAAATCTTGACTCAAGGCAATAAAGGGTTAATAATAAAAGTCATCCTGTAATATAGGGCTTACATTTCTATTCTGAAACTGCATTTTTTAATATTTTCTTCTTTGCAGTAAAGAGCTCAAGGCAAGGAAAGTGGAAGGAAAATGCAAAAAAGCAGCTGGTGATATTTCTGTAATTTTAGTTTTGTTTACTTATCAGTATACATCATTTATGTTTATAGTATAGTTGTCATTTGTTTACTAGTAATTCTGTGATTTTTTTTTTATATTGGGTACAGATGATTTTTACATCACCTAAAAATGTTAAACATTGGTGAAATTGTATTCTGTTGCACATTTCAGTGCTAGTGCCAGCATCACAAGACTGTTCTGCTCACTGTTTTTAACTTCATAAGTGTAAGATAGGCTCGTATTTCTTTCTTATAAGAGAAATCATGAATCTTTGTGTGAGTGCAACTTTTACTGGTTTAATAGTTTGTCTTAATTATAAAACGTAATTGCTTTTGTTGCACAAAATAAAAGGTCTGCTCTCCTCTAAAGTCACCATGAATTTGTTTGTGCAAATCTTAAAAATGGAGTACAGATCTATTCCTAACATGGTAGTCAGCCTGAACAAATAACGTGCTTAGAGAGGCAGTTCTCAGTTCCTTCTCTAAAGAAGTAGTTATATAGTTGAATTTTGATACTAATTTGCGAAAGAAGTTTGTCATTTTATTTAGTGAAGTGACAAACTTCTGTAATGAAGGTCCCAAATTTTTTATTTTGATGTTGAAACATATGAGACAAAGATGAGTTATGAGACAGAAAAAGAGAAGTGTGGTGGCATGCTTGTTTAATTTAAATCCATTAAATAAATAAATCCTATTGGAATTCATTTTTACATTTGACAGGAAGAACAGTCTTTTGAATAATGATGCTTAACAACGGTGGTGGAAAATCCCAACCTATTACTATACTTTTAATTGTAAATGTTTGTAAAAGTGTATCTTTAAATAGAATTATTTAGCTTTATAACAGCAAAAACACCCAGTGTTTTCAGTGTTATACATTGCTTATTGGCAGATTCAGGTAAAATAGGTGGAAGTTCATGAAAAACATTGATACAAATGTTTCAGAGGGGAAGCCGAGTTAGTCTGTTACAGGAAAAACTTAAAAAACAACAAATAGTCTGGTACCACTTTAAAGACTAACAAAACATGTAGATTGTATCATGAGCTTTCGTGGGCACAGCCCACTTCTTCGGATGACCGGAGTGTTGGAAGTCTAGAACCAAGAATAAATAAGGGAAGGAGGGGGGAAAAGGACATTGGGTAGATAAGTTTCAAAGGGATAGCTGAGCCAGTCTGTAACAGAAAAAACTTAAAAACCAACAAATAGCGTATTACCAATTTAAAGACTAAATAGTTTAAAAATGTCACTTATTCAGTAATAATTATATGTCTGGGGATTAAGTGAATTCTGAGAGTGATGTGCTAGATTTAGTAACAAATTACTAAAACTTACATAGTAAATAAAATGTAGTTAACCTTGCTCCTTTCCTTTCCACACACTCCAGCGCTGCTTAGTGGAAGTACTGTTGGAATGTGATCTGTTGTAGAGAGCTACAGATCTAGTTTTCAATTGGTTTCTGTTTCCATTCATTGCTAGCTGCTGACCACTCCATGAATACAACTAGCAAAGTACCTGAATCAGGCAGCTGAAGGGAGCAGATGATTTAACAAGTTGGAGGTTTGATACTAGCAGGGTGAGAGAAATTAGAGGTGTATATTTGAAACATAGGGGAGAATATAAACTGTAATATGAGGGAGGGAAATCAGACACTTTAAGAACTTCCTTGCACCACAAAACGCTTGTTTTTGAATTTGGAAGGCTAAGTGTACAATGAGACAGTCTATGTGGTTCAGAGTGGTATGTGAAATGAAGATGGTTGAGAACAATTGATACAGAACATTGACCTCTCCCAAATGCTTTAGTGATTAACCATGGTATGCTTACAGTTGACGATGTGTGTTTACTTATGATGTTTGTAGGAGCTAAACATTCTTCTTAGCTTTCTTGGGAAGAAAGGCCAGTTTTTTCCTAGGAACCCAGGTCTCTTCTTTTTTTCCCCACGTTAGCACATGTTCACAGATGCTGGTGAAAATGACAGGTACCCTGAGGAAGGTTTTATAAATATATATTCCTCTCTGCCTGTTGCCAGCAAGAGTGAGTCTCAGGTCTGACACTGGGTTCTCAAAGTACAGAAAATGCTACACAGGTATCTGTCAAACACAAGCAGTTTATTTCCTGACGGCTTATCAGCTGTGCCCCATAACTAAAACAACAACATGATAGAAATGCCACTTTTCCTTACATCCCTTCTGCTAGCTGAGGAACCCGTTCTGGCTGCAGCTGACTGTCTCAGCTTCCAAGGCACCGGTACTCAAAGCCCATTGGTGAGGTCCAATTTGCTGTGTTCTGGTGCAGCTTTAGATACTGTCTCTACCCTGTTTGTGGCAGTTTAGAAATTTCCAGGGGTTACTCATTGCTTGTTACAGTATGGCTCAGCTATACGGCTTGTCCTTTGACTTTGTTTACATTATCAGTACATTTAGGTAAACAAAATTATTATGTTCCCGCCCTTATCTACAATTCATTCTTGCTACAATGGCGTATGTTCCTAGAGGCTTGCTTCTGGCTCATAAGTAGCAGGGAAAGGGAAAAGGGGAAATGGAAAAGGGGAGAAAATTCAGGCTTCACCACCCTTATACTTCACACATACAGAGTTCTTCCGCAATTGACCCCTACACCGCACTTTATCCTCAACATTTATATACATATGGACTTTTCACTAAATGATCCACCTTAGGCACATCTATACTATGTAAGGAGGGTTTATAACTCCTTGTCAAGGTGGCAATTTTTTCTTTCCTATCTGAAATATACCTAAAGGAAAAAGGAATTGAAATAGACCATCACTGGGGACAAAGAATTCCATCATTGCTTTGATCAGCCTAGGTGTTGTCTGAGTGGCTAATTGCTCCCTGTGATAAGGGTATATATCAGAGCTGAACAGGGAGATTTAACTTAAATACTCACTTGCGAGGTGAATTTGAGAGCTGTGAACAGAGGTTATGAATAGGAAATTTTTGGAGGGAATTTAGAGAGGATATATAAGTGGCTTTCCTTCCAGGTCCAATTGTATGCTTGATTCCATGATGGTCAGCAATACAACAGCGGTACATGTAGCGAATGTGCTGTGTTTTCTTTTCAATCTGAAGCCAGAAGGAACTTCCTGTGTATGAAGTGCATGTTAGTGGCACAAGACAACCCAGTCACACTAAGGAACAGGAAGGAGGATCATCTCATTATGTACTTATCTTTAAAGTGTAGGGAAAAAGCTGCGTGATCATGAGAGACTTCAATTTGAATTACACATGCTGAACAGTATTAAAACCTACTCAGAATTTCCAAATACAGCCAGTCCCCGACTTACGCGGATCCGACTTATGTCGGATCCGCACTTACGAACGGGACTTTTCTTGCCCCGGAGCTCACGGGCGGCGGATCGCCACCCGTGTCCTCCGGGGTGAGAAAAGCTTCTCCCGGTCTCCCTGGTCTGCTAGGGGGGTCTAGCAAAGCCACTGGACCCCCCCAGCAGACCAGGGACAGCCGAGCAAAGCCGCCCAGGTGGCAGGAGTCCCGCTGCCTGGGAGGCTTTGCTCATTTGCCCCGGAGCAAAGCCGCCCAGGCGGTGGGACTTCCCCCGCCTGGGCGGCTTTGCTCCTGTCCCCCTGGTCTGCTGGGGGGGTTGGGAGCTCATGGTGACGGGAGCTTATGGGGCCGACAGCCTGTGAGGTCACCGGGGCTGGTAGCATTCAGCTCTCATTTAACCGTGTAACCCATGGGGTTCTCAAACTTTGTGATACCATGACCCTCACCGGGGGGTTGGGACCCACAGTCTGAGAAACACGGGTGTAACCAATTTAATTTTAATTGGTTTTTAGGAGTTTTTAAATTCCTATTTGTGATGCTTCTGTGTAGAAGCAGCACTCCGTTGGACAAGACAAAAAATGTGCAATTAGTGCAGAACATATATTCTCTATTTTAGTGTGTTTCCATGGAACATTTAATGTAGTGTGTAGTCTTTGTTTGGGTATTTTTTGGGAGGGAGGGGTAACTCAGCTGGAATACTGTGCTTGAATAAGAACATATTCAGTGTAAATGAACTCCTGGTCATGCGTAATTGATTTTTTTCCTGTACGAGAATAAAGATATATGTAATAGTAAATTGTTATGCTGCTTAGTAGTAGTGCCTAAGAATGAGTGTTCAGTAATGTGAGTTTGAAATTCTCTGTTATGTCTGGGATAATTTCATTGGAGTTTCTAAAAATGCCTGACTGATTTATAATTTTATTTCTATGCATGGGTGAAACATGTAAAAATGCAAGAATATGTATAATAGTTAAGATAAGGACTTTATGGTGAAAACATTGGCAATCACAAGCATCTTTGTGCTAGCAAAGTAGTGTAAGAGGCAATCTTTATTTTGGCTCATTTGCCTTAGCAGGTATCTCAGTGAAGTTAAGAACATAATGGCCATACTGGGTCAGACCAAAGGTCCATTTATCCCAGTGTCCTGTCTTCCAATGTTCTTTATTTTGGATATTCCAATGAGAAGTGATGTTTTGTATGTGTTATAAACCAAATCATAAATGTAAGCCCTTTTGATCCTCCTCTCTTTGCAAAGAGAAAAAACACACAAAGAAAAATAATATCCATATTAAAACTGATTTATTTTATAGCCATGCTAAAGTCTTCATTCTCTAAACTTTAAGGAGAATAAGGTTGGAAAATGTTTTATAGAAGATACTGGTTACTTTGAATTTATGCTTCCACTTAAAGGTGAACATCTGTGTTATTCCTTAAATGCGTAAGATGGTATAAGCTTCTTTTGAGACTGACACTTGCAAATATTTTGTCTCTAAATTCAACCCCCCCATAATAGTTTATTGATATCATTATGTGAATAGTAAGGTTTTTTGGACAACAAGGACATTTGATGTCATAATTGATTACTAATGTAAGAAGTCCTTACCCAGCCTGGATTATTGTTAAGTGAAGTATAGTAATAGTTGTCAGTAGACTCCACCAAACCACTACACATATGTACCCCATAACAATGGGCCGATTTAGTCAGCAAGAGGTCCCACTGCCCACTAGGCTAGACAAAGACAGCCCCTCCAAGACACCACTATATATATAAGTACAAACAAATTACACATCACTCCTGACATATCAGGTTACCACCCTCTGACATTGTCAGGTTACCATTCTCTGATGCTACTTAGATACCACCCATTACCCTGCACCTCATGTTTCAGTTAGAACATCTTTATCCATCATGCTGTCATTTTAGACCCTTTTCTGAACCCGAGTCAGTATATGTGGGTACCAAAGTCTTTCTTAACGACCTGGTAGTACAATCCTAATTTGTATTGTGCTTTCAAATTATGACCAGCACCAATTGCTGTTTTACAGTTGGTACCTAGTACCAATTACTGATCCACATGTAGACCTATTAGCAATGAGTGTTTTACACTCTCATCCCTGTTCATGCCAAGTTCTGTGAGTGGGGGCCTGCCTCTTGCTCACAATTTAGTTTAGTTTTATATTAGCCAAGCTTTGTCCATTGTTAGCTAGGCCTCAGACCAGGCCTTTGCTATATGGACTTTTGTTTCAGGCCCTCATCTTACTGCACAGCGATTCTTCTCTGTAAAGCACTCTCTGACTACAGATGTAGATTTATGCAAACACGTTCATTTCTGACATTGTATAATGCTGACACAGAAAATTAGTTCAGGGAAATCATTCAACAACAAGAAGGGCCCATTTGGGTTATTTCTATATTATAATTCCAGTTAAAATTTGCCTCATGTAATTAGGAAGAAAGAATTTGGCTTGAAGATTGCTTTGTAAGAGAGTCACATTTCAGTGTTCATTCTACACACCAACTCTCAGATATGTTAATAACATACCGTTCGCAGGAATGAAGAGGTGGGGAAGACATACTTATTATTCTGTGAGATACAGAACTCTGAAATTACTAAAGACTTGCAAGCAGGCTTTGATTATTTATCCTATCACCAAAATGACTGCTGTCTTGCTGGCTGATAACTGTACAAAGGGTTCAACTAATCTACCAAATTAAGTTATTGATCCATGTGAAAAAATGCTAATGTCTGTGTGCATCGTGTTGAATGTAGATATGAGAAACAGAAGAGAGTGGTGTTTTTGGGGAGGGGAGTATGCTTTTCATACAGGGAGAGGATATTTGGCTTTATGCCATCTTCTGAATGAGCATGAAATCATATAACATATAAAAAGCTTCAGGGAATAGCTGAGTTAGTCTGTACAGGATAAACTTAAAAAACAACAAATACAGTAAACTTCCGATAATACGGCACCTTTAAGACCCAGGGGGTGCCGGATTATCAGACATGCCAGAATATCAGAAGGGGGGGTTATGAGGGGTCTGGAGTGGGGTGGGAGGGGATGCCACCCCAGACCCCTCATAGCCCCCCCTTACGATAGTCTGGCTCTGCCCCAGGCGTCCCTGATTCAGCCGCTGCTGGTCAGTTTCAGCAGCAGCTGAATCGGGGATGCCTGCAATAGAGCAGCTAGGGTGCTGCTGGGTTGGTCCCGCAGTGCCAAGGGGCGGCGCTATGGCACCAACCCAGCAGCACTCCAGCTGCTCTTGGGGACGCCTGGGACAGAGCAGCTGGGTACTGCCCGGTTGGTCCCGTAGCGCTGCCCCTTGGGGCTGTGGGACCAACCCGGCAGCACCCCAGCTGCTCTGCCCCAGGCATCCGGATTCAGCCTGCTGGTGAAACTAACGCTGCTGGTCAGTTTCAGCAGCGGCTGAATCTTGATGCCCGGGGCAAAGCAGCTGGGGTGCTGCCGGGTTGGTCCCGCAGTGCCGCCCCTAGGCACTGCGGGACCAACCCGGCAGTACCCCAGCTGCTCTGCCCCAGGGGTCCCCAAGTCAGCCGCTGCTGAAACAGATCAGCGGCTGATTCCAGGAAGCCCGGGGCAGAGCTGCTCTGCCCGGGGCTTCCTGGAATCAGCCGCTGATCTGTTTCAGCAGCGGCTGAATCGGGGACCCCTGGGGCAGAGCTGGTGGGGTCCTGCCGGGTTGGTCCCGCAGCGCTGTCCCTTGGCGCTGCGGGACCAACCCGGCAGCACTCCAGCTGCTCTGCCCAGGCGTCCCCAAGAGCAGCTGGGGTGCTGCCAGGTTGGTCCCGCAGCCCCGAGGGGCAGCGCTACGAGACCAACCCGGCAGCACCCCAGGTGCTCTGCTCCCAGCTTCCCCGATTCAGCTGCTGGTCAGTTTCAGCAGCAGCTGAATGGGGGAAGCCTGTCCGGCTGCCCCAGCACTTCCGGGTTCCTGATGGTGTCGGACCATCAGGAGTCCCGGAGCATTGGATGCCGGACTAATGGAGTTTTACTGTAGTTTGGTAGCACTTTAAAGACTAACAAAACATGGAGATGGTATCATGAGCTTTCATGGGCACATCCCACTTCTTTAGATGTCCAGTCTTCTGAAGAAGTGGGCTGTGCCCACGAAAGCTCATGATACCATCTCCATGTTTTGATAATCTTTAAAGTGTTACCAGAATATATAACATATAGTTGGCCTGACAAACAGCAGACTGGGAGCAAGTAAAAGAATTGTTGAAAGACTAATTTGTTTCATGATCCAGAATTCTGATTTCTTACCTTTTGATTAAAAGCTATCAGTACCATGTAGCAGTCTGAAAGAGTGTGTGAATCTGCATCAGCATAGAACATGGAAGCTTCGTGGTCTAGAAGAGTGAAGTTGGAAGTCAGATAACTTAGACTTTCTTTGTCATTTTCTTGATTTTGGAGCTTTCCTTTTTTGCTGTTGGTTGCAAGAACGTATTAATCCTTGCTCTGTATTTGAATAATGGAAAACCTTTTTCCTGTTGCGGACACTGACCCTCCAGGAAAAAATCAGTTATGAGCTACATACAGCGACATGTGGAGAGGGGCGGAAACTCAGGCCAAAATTGAGGTGTTCAGGGTGCAGGACGGGTGCAGAGTACTTACCTCGGGTAGTTCCCATTTGGTGGCACAGTGGCACTAAAGCTGAGTCCACACTTGCTCTGGCCCCATGTTGCTGCTCCTTTTGGAAGTAACTGACTACATTTTTGTGACCTTGGGAGAAGGGGGGTGGACGGCAGGCAGTTGGCTTCATGGGCTGCCCTCACCTACAGACACTGCCCCTGCAGCTCCCATGGGACATGGTTCCTAGCCAATGGGAGCTATGGAGGTGGCGCCTGCAATCAGAGTGCAGAACTCCCCAGATCGCTGGGAAACAGAAGTGGCGCTCACAGTGCAGGTGAAGGGGCAGGACCTTAAGGCACACAGGGCTTCCGACCTACGGCATGGAGACTTGCTGCAGACCTGTTGAAATTAAGCAGGGGGTCACATCTTCCCCATAGGATAGAGGTTACCTACTTCCAATGTAAAACACTCTAAGTGGTAATTTAGTACTCTGTCATCTATATCTGTCTAACAGATGTATTGGAGCATAAGCTTTCGTGGGCAAAGACCCACTTTGTCAGATGCATCTGACGAAGTGGGTCTTTGCCCACGAAAGCTTATGCTCCAATAAATCTGTTGGTCTATAAAGTGCCACAGGACTTTTTGTTGCTTTTGCAGATTCAGACTAACACAGCTATCCCCCTGTCATCTATAGCTGTCTGTTATCTCTTGACTTATACTTTATTCCAGGGATAATTCTGCACCAAAAAAATCCAAAATTCTGTGCCAGAAAATTCAAAACACTGCATATTTTATTTGTCAAAAATATAATCACACCAGTTTCACTTATTTTGGTAATTTATTTAAACTACTATGCTGAAAAAGATCACAATAACTGCTCAGCATTTCTTAAAGACATGAAAGTTAAGTTACAAGTACATGTTAATCAAGACCCTGCATTCCAGTTCTAATCCTGGATTTTCATTTAAATTACATTATTTTTGTTTTGATGTTGGGTCGCTGTAAAGTGAAATGTCACTTTAAATTACTCAGACTTTCCCCCAACAAGTCATACAATTTTGCTAATCATGGTCCTGCATTTTTTAAAATGAATAAATAACAAATATCCTGAGCTGTAATCTAACCCAATTGTGCCTCTCTGGCACAGGAAAAAAGCCAGAAAACCTTCCTGGTTGAGGATTGTTACAGTCATTTACCATAAGGCTTCTTTAGACTACTCTGGCAAGGTAAAGGAGCCTTAATTGACTAAGAATGGGAACAATTATCAAACATCAGCAGCCTGCCTTTTTAGTTGTAGATTTTTAAAACAATCTGTCAGGTTCTGTGACCCATCATGTGTTGCATCACTTTTCTGCTCTGCCTCAGAGACAGAGCCTGCTTCACACAGCCCTAGCCTCCAAGCCCCTGATGCAGCAACAGACACCAGCGGGACAGAAGTATAACAGAGATGTGGCCATGTTAGTCTGATCTTGCTGAAACAAAAGACAGGACTATGCAGCACTTTAAAGACTAACAAGATGCTTTATAGGCCCACGAAAGCTCATCACCTAATCCTGTCTTTTGTTTCAGAGGGACAGAGTGAGTCTTCATGCAGGCAGATATTCATGGACACACACATGTACACATGCCCAACCTTCCCCCCATGGTAATCTGTTCTCTGGGCACAGAATTCCCCTGGGAGTACATACTTAGATGTAAGCTGTTTGAGACAGTTAATATAATTTTGCTCCGTGTTTATATTGCACCTTGCACAGTGGGTTTCAGCTTCATAACTAGGATTTCTAGGTAATATGATAATGCAAATAATAGTAATTGTGCATGGTCTCTACTGTTGTTTTCTGTCACAATGTCAGTATTCCCCAAAGTGGATGAACAACAAAATGATTAATGAAGGAAGTGCCTGCCTGCGTGTTCAGAGGTGAGTGACAGCCCCAGAGCAGCAGTGAGGATGAAAAGGCTGTAAGGAAGGTGAGTGGGGAGGCTGTCAGAGAGGCAAAGGAAATCAATCCTGCAATTCCTCCTCCGCCCCTTCCTCCAGCACTTTCAGAGTGTCACGATTTGCCTGATTCAAGCTCTGTCCTTGCTCCTTCCCCTCCCTCCCAGAGCTTGAGCAGCCACGTACAGCTGATTGATGGCATTCCAGCTCTGGGGAAGAGGGAGGGGGAAGAGTGGGTACTGAGCATGAATAAGGTGATTTGTGGTGCTGCGAAAGTGCTGTGAGGGCGGCGGAGGAGTAGAAAGTGCGGGGCTGCAGTGCCCCAGTGTGCAAGAAGTGCCTGGGGAAGAAGGCTAGTGAGGGGGCCTGCGGGCTGCAGAATGCCCACTTCTGATGTAGATTCTTCCTATGCTGACAGTTCTTCTGTCAGCATAGATAATCTACCTGCCTGAGGGCAGTAGCTACATTGGTGGAAGAATTCTGCCATTGACCCAGTGTTGTCTACACTGGGGTTTAGGTGACATCTCTCAAAGGTGTGGCTTTTTCACACACTGGGAGACATAGCTTTGCTGATTTGAGTTCCCAGTGTAGACGAGTCTGGAGTGTAGTCCAAGCATACATCTGCTTTATGCACAAAGCTAATGAAATCTTAATGGAATTGGAAAAATGACTCTGGGCTGTTGCAGAAAAAATAAAAAGGCATATAATTAACCTTTCTTAATGTGACACAGAGAAATGTGGGGGGAGGGAGGGAATCTTGGTTTCCACTAATACTTTGATCCATTTTAAATTGGCTGCATAAGTTTTGCTGCTGCTGTTGGAACATGCATCAAAAGATTAAAGTAATAGCATTTGCCATAAGTTGATCTATTAGATAAAAGGTCAAATTTATGTGTAAGGGCAAAACTGCAGCATGTCAGGCATTGTTTACACATGACTCAAAGCTTGTGCTTGAGGAAATAAATGTAAAACAAAAAACCTGCAGACATATTTTTTTCTCTGCTGTTCTGTGGCTTTACCTGCATGGTAATTTGTTGTCCTTTTAGAATATTGCACTGTGAATTTACCAAACACATCAAAATTATATTTTTCTTTCAGAACGGAAAGAAAATGTATAAAAATTGGGAACCCTTAGTATGTATCTATGGGGGAATATTATAAAAAGGGAATCTAGTGTTATACTCAGATATTTGAATGCACCTATCAAACCCTTCGAGTAATTATAACCCTTATACTGAAATAGCATAGAGCAATCTGAGCCACTGAAGGTCCTTCTTTTTATTTCTTTCTTTGAGTAGTTTTTATACTGGCCTCACAATAAGGGAGGTTGTGGGATCCAGTATAATGAATTCTGTTTTAAAAGAAGGAAGCGGGGTTTGATTTAAACAACAAGGAGTCCGGTGGAACTTTAAAGACTAACAGATTTATTAGGGTATTAGAACATACGTTTTTCTGAGCTACAGCTCACTAATATAGCATGTTTACTAAACAGCACAAAACAATAACAGTTAAAGTATATTGAAAATAAATATTTTAGAAATATATGAGTATGTCCATCTCAGAGAGGTAGTTGTGTTAGTCTGTAACTTTAAAACAAGTAGTCCTGTGGAAGACTAACAAATAACTATATATATAGTATCATGAGCTTTTGTGGGTAAGACCCACTTCATCAGATGAGTTGGCGTGGAAATAACAGAATCCAAGGGATATTTAACCGCAAAAGAAGTACCTGACAATTTAATGCTTGTGTTAATGAGGCTAATTAAGTGGGCTGGATGTGACCCATTCATAGCTTTTGATGTGAAAATAGGGATGTCAAAGGCAGGGGAAATTGACTTTGTAATGCATTAACCAATTAATATTTTTATCAGACCCAGGATAACAGTGTCAATTTGTAGATGAATTCCAGTTGTGCTGTGTCTCTTTGTAATTAGGTGGTGAAATTCCTTTGTAGAAGAATGGCTACTTTTCAATCCATGATTAAGTGACCAGGTAAGTTAGAATGTTCCCATACAGGTTCACATTTCTGATGTCTGATTTGTATCTATTAATCCTTTGTCGCAGAGTCTGTCTGGTTTGGCCAGTATACATGGCAGAGGGGCATTGCTGGCACTTGATGACATACATTACTAAGGCTCGACAAATTAGTCTATCTACTCGCTGAGGCGAGTAGATTTTAAGCCGGCACGGCACCACAGCGCGATCAGCGCATGTGCAGTGTGCCAAGCCATGTGGCTGGTGAGCAGGGCTTGCTGCCACTTGTTAAGCCCTGTACATTACATTAGAGGATGTGTAGTTGTTTGAGCCCTTGACGTTGTGGCTTATGTAGTTAGGCCCTATGACAGTGTTGCTTGTTTAGATATGTGGACAGAGTTAGCAAAGGGATTTGTTGCAGGAGTAAGAGTATATCAAACCTCTTCATAATAGGGCAATATTCCATCTATTGTCAACGTCCTGCAGTACTTTCATCCATTATTCTGAAGAATTGGGCTGAATCTCACCACAGATGGTCATTGTAAGTTGACGAGGGATATATTATTGTCCAATTATTTTACTTCAATTTTTTCCAGCATTATCTATGTTTCAAGGTTGATTCAGGGTTCAGGAGGTCACTGTTATAAACTGGGATGGGATTCTAAAAAAAAAAAAGTTTGTATGCAAAAAGTATTAACATTTAGCTCAGTAATGCATTAATTTCAGTGAAGTGCTCAGCTATTTATTATTAGTGTCCTAATAATGTCTTTAGAATAAATTTCACTTTTCTACATTCAAGAGGCACTTCCTTGGCTGAGTAATATGGAGAAAATATGTGATGGAGTATAACATCTTGAATGGAATAGAAAAAATGCTTGGAGTTTAGTCAATCATTGTCAATTTTATTGCATTGTGTTAAAAAAAAATAATTCTTGTGATGTTTGCTTTCTGCATGTAATTAGCACTTTGTCTGTGCTCATTAGTATGTTTGAAAAGGGAAGTCTTTCCAGAAACATCAGAAAATACCCAAGCTTCAATAATAATCTTTTCATTATAAACTTGCATCAACCTTTTGGGGGTGGCTTATTACAGTTTTAGTGTTGTTTTTTCTTAAAGGGTGCAATCTTTTATCAGGGCTAGGGAAACCTTTTCATTAGTACTTCGGAATGAAAGTTGAAGGAAGTTGTATGTTCTCTTCAAATAAAGATGTATAATTATAGACCACCTTGTCACAGAGTGACAACTTTAGGAGACTCTTAATATACTACACGTGATGAATATGCATATGGAAAAAGTGTTCTACTGCACAGTGTCTCCAAACAAAATTGCAACTATACTGTGTAGATCTGGAAAAAAAATAGTTAAAATGTTCTAAACTGCTTGTTTAAACAGCTTAAACAAGTGAGATACAATAAAATAGTGTCAGCAGTCCAAAAGATAACACTTCTCTCTTACAGTACAGGCAGTCCCCGGGTTACATGGATCCGACTTACATCGGATCCCTACTTACAAACGGGGTGAGGCAACCCCGCACTAGCTGCTTCCCCCCAGCAGACCAGGGAGACACGGAGCGGCTTTTCTCAGCAGACACCTCAGCTTGAGAATAAAGGACTGAGGGAAGTGAGGTGTGGGAGAATAAAACTGAGCTCTGGAGAAATGTTTGGCTAGAGTTTCCCCTACAATATGTACCAGTTCCGACTTACATACAAATTCAACTTAAGAACAAACCTACAGTCCCTATCTTGTACATAACCCGGGGACTGCCTGTACTAAAATCCCTGAGCTGTGGACTACCTAGCCTTTTCTGATAGAAAAGGGGAAACTTGTCCTTCAATTTGCACTAAGATATCACGCTGACCCACCTTATACACAATTCCTCTTCCAAAGGGAGTGGAGAAAGGAAGCTCTCATTCTTTCACCCTATAGCTGCTTCTTTGTGTTTCCCACAATGCCTAGATATGCAAATTCTTACTCCCCACATCATACAAATGTAAATGTTTATACAGGCTTAGACCACTGGTCTGTCCAGCCCAGTATACAGTCTTCTGACAGTGACCAGTACCAGATGCTTCAAAAGGAATGAACAGAAATGGCAATTGTTTTGTGATCCATCGCCTGTGGTCTAGTCCCAACTTCTGGCACTCAGAGCTTAGGGACATCCATAGCATGGGGTTGCATTGCTGACCATCTTGGCTAATGGCCATTGATGATTCTGTCCTCTATGAACTTCTAATTTTTTCTTTAATTTATACACTTTTGGCCTTCACAACTTCCCCTGGCAATGAGTTCCACAGGTTGATTGTGTTTTGTGTGAAGAAATATTTCCTTACATTTGTTTTAAACCTGCTGCCTATAAAATCCATTGAGCAGCTCCTTGTTCTTGTGTTATATGTAATTCCCTGTTTGCTTTCTCTTCACCATTCATGATTTCATAGATCTCTATCATTTTTCTCCTTGTCACCACTTTTCTAAGCTGAACAGTCCCAACTTTTTAGTCTTTTAAAGTTGTTCTGCAGACCAGTCATTTTTGTTGTTCTTTTCTGTGCTTTTAGCAATTCTTGTACATCTTTTTTCGAGATGGGGCAACCATCTCAAATACATGCAGTATTCAAGGTATGGGAGTATCATGGATTAATATTGTGGGATTACGATATTTTCCATTTTATTATCTATCCTTTTCCTAATCATTCCAAATATTGTTAGCTTTTTTGACTGCTGCTACACATTGGGCAGATGTTTTCATAGTGCTAACCACAATGACTCCGAGATCCATTTTCGAGTGTTAACCATCAATTTGGACTGCATCATTTTGTATTTGTGATTATTTTTCCACTGTACATTGCTTTTCACTTAACATTATATTTAATTTGCTATTGTTTTGCCCAGTCAAATAAGATGACTTTGCAACTCTTTGCAGTCAGCTTTGGACTTAGCTATCTTGAGTAGTTTTGTATGTACTGCAGATTTTGCCACCTTGTGTTCTCCCTCTTTTCCAGGTAATTTGAGAATGCTGAACAGCAAGATCCAAGTACTGATCCTTGGAATATGCCGCTACGTGCTTTTTTTGTGAAAACTGACCATTTCTTCCTACTCTTTGTTTCCTGTATTTCAACCGGTTACTGATTCATAAGAGGACCTTGCCTCTTTTCCCATTACTGCTTATGTTGTTTAAGAAGCTCTGTTATGCGATCCTGTCAATGGCTTTCTGAAAGTCCAAGTACACCATAGCCATTGGATCACTCTTGTCCACTTGCTTGTTGACTCCCACAAATAATTTAAATAGAGTTGTGAGGCATGATTTTGTTTTATAACAGATGTGTTAGCTCTTTCCTACCATATCATTTTATTCTGTGTGCCTGATAATTCTGTTCTTTACTATAGCTCAGACCCATTTGCCTATTACTGAAGTTAGGTTTACCAGGATCGTGTCTGGAAGCTTTTAAAAAAATTGACAGTACATTAGCTATTCTCCAGCCATTTGGTACAAAGGCTGATATAAGTGATAGGTTCAACCCACAGGTAGAGATACCATATTTTAGTTCCTTCAGAACTCTTGGGTGGATACCATCTGTCCTGGTGACTTATTTCTGTTAAATATATCAGTTTGCTCCAAAACCTTCTCTTTTGCTACTGTAGTCTGAGGCAGTTCTTCAGATTTGTAACATAAAAAAATTTCTCAGGTATGGAAAACTCTCACACATCCTCTTAAGACTAATACAGAGAATTCATTTAATTTCTTTGCAACAGTCTTCTTTTCCTTAAGTGTTCCTTTACTACCTTGATTGTCCAGTGGCCTCACTGATTGTTTGTGAGGTTTCCTGCTGTTAATATACTTAAAATATTTGTTGTTAGTTTTTGTGTCTTATGCTAGTTGCTATTAAAATTATTTTTGTCCTGCCCAATTATACTTACCTTGCCAGAGTTTACTGTCTCTTTTCTCTTTTACTTCTTTTTCCTGATTCCTGTGAACAATGGAGGTAGGTCAGGAGAGAATGTTTGTGCTGGATGTAAGGGAGTGGTGATGAAAGAAGAAGAAAGGGCTGAAGGGGTAGTAAAGGTGAAACTGAATGAACAAAGGAGAGAGCACCACACCAAAAAGAGCAAGTGAAGGGAGAGAAGATTAAAGAGTACTTTATTAAACTGAAGGGAAAGGAAACACTGAAAAAAGCTTAAGAAAAGAATCCAATAGGAAATGGAATAAGGGAATGAAAGAGGGAAAGAACCATAATGAATGTAACAAAGACTGTATGTGGCTTATCATCTTTTTAAAAAGTATTTTAGCTGTATGCTTTCTGTTAAGAAAATGGTGTGATGTGATAGATTTTGCACCCCTTGGCCAAATACACTAACGTTCAGTGAAGGCAGTAAAATGCCAAGTGCTAACTCTGTCTTAGGCTAGCTATGAGAGTCCTGAGAGCTATTTGAGACTATTTCTGTTAGTTGAGCTTTCCTCAAAGCACTCATCTTTGAAAGGCCTTTGGCACAAGTCTAAAATCTGTAACATTCTGCATCACTCAAATTATAAGGTATGACACTGTGCCCACTGGATGAACATTCATGCTTGTGTCTCTGTTGGATAGAGAGAGAATTCCACTGAAAATTATTCAGGTGTCATTTTCAAAAGTGCAGTTGATCTTCTTGGTCTTACTATATTTTTATTACAGAATAGTGAGTGCTGCCTGTCTCCTCAGTTCTTTCTGTCAGGTTGCCTCAGGTCAGATTTTATAGCTATTCTGTGAATACCAGGCACAATGGGGTTCACCAGCTTCAGAAAGGCTGATCCATTCATCTTGGGATGAGCCGTTTGAATTCAGGCTTATCGGTATTGTGTTTGTGAGGTGAGGAATTGGATGCAGATGTTGGCTGTCTTGATAGTGAAGCATCTCTGCTCTTTTGGGATTTTTAATAAGCTATTTTAACTCAACTATGGTACATTTCTTCAGGCTGGTTCAAAATTTTACAAATTGGAATATGCATTAATTTAACAGATTTATCTGTTTTCTTGTCTTCCCAGATGTGATGGTGGTGATGAATACTTTTCACATTGGAAATTCAGATTGTGTACCGCTTTTAAAATTCTAGATGTTTTTCTTGTGAAACGATCCTTGTAAATATAAACTCAGTGTTAGAGTTGAAAGTTTTTTTCACAGATTATCATAGGATAGTCTAGATAGACATTCTGTGAACCATGTGCAATGCTGACAGGTGGAACTGAATCTGCGATCTTTGGAGCTTAGGGCATGAGCCTCTACTGCTTGAGCTAAAAGCTATCTAGCTCTCAACTAAGCCTCTAGAGCACACTCATTCTTTCTCTCTGTAAGTGGTGTTAGTGCCACTACATGGGACAGTGAACCACACCAAGTAGTTGTGTGGGTTACACATGAATAGGAGATTTTCAATTTGGTTCTCACTAATGTCCTTGCTAAGTGAGGAACGCCAGACTGGGACCTTTTCACCTAGCAGGCAAAAAAATCTTCTGCTGTACTGTTCCAGAGCAAACATGGCCAATGGCTCTATGGAAGACACTCTCCTGATTGTCCTAGCAAGATCACTTTGGGGGCATGCCTTTATTCCCATTCCATTAATACCGAAAGTTCAGCAGATCATCTGTCAAGACAGAGCTCCAGTTATTCTTATTGTACCCAACTCACTGAAATCGTTCTAATTTGTAGTTCGGCTGAAGCTCTCAGTTTGACTGCTCATGAACACTTCCTACCCACTGTTACCAGACCTTCTGACACAACACTTCCCCAGTCTGGGCCTGCTGCAAATCAGAGCCTCATGTTCCAGAAGAGCGCAACTTGATCCTTAACCAAAACAAAAAGGACTCTGTGAGGAGCTCTTACTAAGCAGAATGGAAGCACTCTCCCTTTGAGCTCAGTAGTGCCAATTGTCCTTTGAATCAGTAGGAATCCCTGATATCCTGGGTATCAGTTTACTCGTATTCTTTAAACTTCAGTTGTCGCACTCAATTCTCTTAGCATTTATCAGCCATCACCATTTTTTATTCTACAGTGGATAACCATGTGATCTTTATGCACCCTGTGACAACAACATTTTTGAAGGAACTTCAGATTCTTTCCAGCATTGGTAAAATTGGCACTGCAGCAGGAACTAAGTTTTTTTCTATTATCTCTCACTAAATCTCCCTTTGAGTCTCTAGTCCCAGATGGGGAACCTTTCTTGGGGCAAGAGCCACTGACTCACAGTAAGGTCAGTTGGGAGAACCCCCTCCCCCCAAAAAAAACACCTTTAACCCAAATGCTCACCGACATGTCCTCTGAATGAGAAGGAGAAAAACACTCCCCACATTCTCCTCACATAGCAGAACTTGGAGGGCCTAGGCTAGTAGATTTTGTGTGCTCCAGTCCCATGGGGGGATGGCAGCAGGGCTGCAGTGACAGCATGGGCTCCCCAATGCTTTGGGGGATCCCTGAGCCTCGGAGGAAAGCTGGGGGCCACATCTGGTGCCTGAGCATGAGATTCCCCATCCCTGCTCTAGCCACATCCTGTGTGGTTCAGCTTTATGCAAAAGTGGCCTATCTAATAGCTATAACATCGGCCAGAAAAGAGTCAGTGACCTGAGGGTGCTAATGGTGTTGCCTTCCGTGAAGAAAAAATCTTGTTTTGGTTCACCCCTTAAATAGTTTTTCATGAGTCTGGTAATTCATTGACCTGTTTTTTCCTTCAGCCATTTTCCTCAAAAAGAGAAGCAGTTGTATTCTCTGGACAGCCAAAGAGTTTTGGCTCTTTATCTAAAAAGGACATTAAAAAGACACCTATTTGTTTC
Source organism: Pelodiscus sinensis (assembly GCF_049634645.1). Classification (NCBI taxonomy): domain Eukaryota; kingdom Metazoa; phylum Chordata; order Testudines; family Trionychidae; genus Pelodiscus; species Pelodiscus sinensis. The sequence continues at coordinate 58,298,176 of NC_134713.1, forward strand.
CGTAACAGAGAGGTCAAAGAATTCCCCCGGGAAGAGATGAGGACTCATTCCAACAGAAGGCAAGCAGCCTCTGCACAGTCTTTAAGAGCTGTATCCCTACTAGAGATATTTAGGGCAGCTACTTTGAGTTCTTTGCATACTTTCATGAGACGTTATGCACTTGGCCAGTCCAGTTATCCCTTTTGGATACAACTGCGGACATAGCAGTATTGCAGTCAGCTATCACTTCTGTGCTTTGCACCCATTTACTGTTTGATTACTGCTTGTTATTTTTGCATGTGTGTAATACACTAGAGACAGACACTAGAAGGAGAAATGAACGTTACAAACCTGTACCTGGAGTCTCTTTAAACTGTGTGGTTGGTTTCTATTAGGGAAGTTAACAGGTAACTGGTTAAATAGTTACCTGGTAAGCATCACCCTTAATGCTACTGGCCTCCCATGTGGTCCCTTCCATTTTACAAAGTGGAATTGTACCAGTGCCCATTATGTTTAGGTTAGTCCTCTGCATCCACTGCAGCTTATATGTGGCGTTGGAGGGTTTTGCTCATCATAATCTAATTTGACATTTTTCTGTTTTTGTTATCTTGAAAATGTTGTAGTTTTATTGAGAAGCTTCAATGTGTGATTCCAAGGTCTTCCCAGTATATTTAATAATTTAGTATAATAGTAGTATAATCTTTTTATTTCTATAAAGAAAATACACATATAATGTAATCGAGTTTCCAACCACCACAAAATGTCTACATCTTGTAGTAATAAAGCACAGTTTAATTTTTAGTAAAATCCTGTGGATGTTGATGTAACATCATATGCCTCAGAGCTGAATGAAGCCTTTCATAGTCCTTATGTAACCTTTAGTACAAACAACTGGCATATCATTCCAGGATATCCTGCATGGTTGCCATACTGTAAATATAGATACTGAAACACATGATCACTTTGTTTAGAGGAGATTCTTTAAAATGATACATACATTGAGCATGTTTGACAATACTGCTTAAACTAAAGATTTTCTGAACTGCCATCATATGAATATTTTAGGTTGAAAAAAGGGGGAAAATTGTTCCTTAACAAAAAAAAAAAAAATTGTGAGAATAAAACTGAAATCTCTCTTATATTTAAAAAACTTCCTGCAGGACGACAGAGTAACATCATCATGCCACTCTCTGTTCTTGCCTGCACCTTCCCTCCTGCCCCTTTCCCTTGTGCTCGGCTGTTGTCCTACTATTCCTACAATTAGGAAGCTTGTGCATTTCCTTTATTTGCTTGTTTCATCCACTAGCTTCATCGTATCATTTACTCAGATATATGCTTTCTGTGTCATGAGCTCTCCTTCTACTGGTTGTATGTACAACCACAGCCCACTTTCAGAGCAGCAGCATAAAGAGACACTGGAGCCCCCAGGTGTGATACAAATCATAAATAATATGGTATTTCTTTCCCTCACCTCCTGCTCTGGTTTCTCATTTTTTTTCCTGCTCCTCTTTCTACTTAGTAAGGGACCCTTGCTGTGGTATGAGGTTGTTATATATCAGGTTGGTCTATGGCACTGCTGAGAGGGTCAAGTAAGGGCGAATTGCTCAGAACCACAGTTACTTACAACCTAAGAGTGGGGTTCTCCTCTATAAGACACCGAACCAGTCACACACAGCACTTCAGCTGCCCCCTCGCCAGCAAGAAGCCTCATGAGCAGAACCCCTTAGACACCCCAGCATTCTCTGCCACAACCAGCAGCACGCTTGCACAGGTGAGAGGTTATAAAACCAATCTCACCAACTCGGAACAGGTTCTCCCGGATCTAAAGGACCAGCCACAATCCCAGGTCAATTTATACTCAGATGTTACCCAAAAGAGCATGCTGTGCCAACCCTTTAGAATCTAAACTCTAAAGGTTTATTAATAAAAGAAAGAAAAACTTGAGAGTGAGATGGTTAGAGAGGATACATTACGTACATCAGTCACCAAGTTCATGATGTAAGCTCTTAGCAGAGATGTAATAACCTGCTAGCTTAAAAGTCTCTGGTGTACATCCTATGTTAGGATGGGTGGACAAATCCTTCCTGGCTAACTGTCCTCACCAGTGGTGGAGGGCAGGAGTGAAGACAAGATGAAAACATCCTCATGATACTTCTATAATCTTACCCATGTGGAGGAAAAACCCGTTTATCTTTTGGATACCACCCAAAATGGGCTGATCACATGACCCACAAACCAGTTTCTGTCCTTTTTAGGCAAGGAGCCATGTAGTCTCCTGGTGTGTCCTTCTCAGGCAAGAGGCCATTGTGTGCTCCACAGGTGTTAATTGGCAACCCTTCAAGCCATTGTTCATGCAGCATTGAGCAACCACCACTCCCAGTGGGAAACATTTTAAATATAAATACAAAGCCCATATTCATTACTTTGCGCACACAGATTGTACAAACTACATGAGTAGCCTAGACAGAGTCGGCACAGCATAAGCTTTCGTTTGACATCTCACATGGCCCACTTTGCACCACGTTTGGGGCAAACACACACTAGTGGTTTCAGAGGGGTAGCTGAGTTAGCCTATAACAAAAAAAACTTAAAAAACAACAATTAGTCTAGTAGCATCTCAAAGACTAAATAGCTAAAAGAGGCTGATAAGAACCATTAGTTAGCACTTGGAATGGAAGATGACCAACACTAGATTCTACACAGACATTAAGAACCATTAGCACCTTCATTTATTGGTTGGTTGATAATGTGTGAGCCATCCGATATCACATTCAAACCATTAGTATAAGAATTAAACTTGTGAATGAAGTTAAGCTCCAATCCTTCTCTGTGTATGTGGCTTGTGGAATTGGTCTGAAACAAAACAGTGACTTGGAGATCCATTAATGAATGTCCAGGAAGATTAAAGTGTTCTCCAACAGGTTTTTGTGTGTTGCCTTTTTGTGTATCTGATTTGTGTCCATTAATTCTTCTCTGTGGAGACTGTCCAATTTGTCTGATATACATTGCAGTGGGGCATTGCTGGCATTTGATGGCATAGATCACATTAGTGTATGTACAGTTAAATGAGCCTCTGACTTGGTGGCTGATGTGGGTCCAGTGATGAAAACGCTTGTGTAGATGTGTGGGCAGAGTTGGCACTGGGGCTGATGTAGGGGTGGTTTCCTGGATGCTTATGATGTAGCTGTGCCGCGTGGTCACCGGAAATAATTTGTTTCAGGTTAGGGGGTTGTCTGTGCCGCGTGGTCACCGGAAATAATTTGTTTCAGGTTAGGGGGTTGTCTGTAAGTGAGAATTGGCCTTTCCCCCAAGGCCTCTTGAGAGTGAGGGGTCATTTTTCCAGGAGAGGTTGTAGATTTTTGATGATGTGTTGGAGGGGTTTAAGTTGTGGACTGTAGGGGTACGTCTAGACTACAGGCTTCTGTCGACAGAAGTTTTGTCAACAGATACTGTCAACAAAACTTCTGTCGACAAAGAGCGTCTAGACTACATTGAGTTCTGTCGACAAAGCAAGCTGCTTTGTCGACATGGTAGTGTAGACGCAAAGGACAGTTTACATGCAATAACACCTTCTGTCGACAGAAACTCTGTTGACAGAAGGTGTTATGCCTTGTAAAATGAGGTTTACCAGCGTCGACAAAACTGCTGAGTTCTGTCGACGTTATGTCGACAGAACTCAGCGGTAGTGTGGACGCAGGTATAGTTTTGTCGACAAAAGTTCACTTTTGTCGACAAAACCCTGTAGTGTAGACACACCCTAGGTGATGACAAGTTGAATTCTGTTGTTTTCTCTTTTGGGCCTGTCTTGAAGTAGTTCATGTCTGGGTACTTTTTTGGCTCTATCAATCTGTTTTTTCACTTCTCCAGGTGGGTATTTCAGTTTTAAGAATGCTCTGTATAGATCTTGTAGATTTTTGTCTCTGTCTGTGGGATTGGAGAAAATCCGGTTGTATCTTAGGGCTTGGCTGTATACAATAGACTGAGAAGTGTGTCTGGGATGGAAACTAGAGGCATGAAGGTAAGTGTAGCAGTCAGTGGGTTTCCAGTATATGCTGGTGGAAATTTGTCCATCATTTAATTGTACACACTAGTGGGTTCAGCAGTGATCTGCTTACTCACATTAAAACCCAATAACGTGACAGGGATTAGGATAGTCTCTTCATGTCTTTATGCTGCCTGTGTGCCTGTTCATGCACTCTGAGCAGACAGCCGTTTAAAAAGAACATAAAGAAATGTTAGACACGTAGTTTAAAAGAATCTTTGGCTGCTCTCTGCTCCTTGCTTCAGCCACAGCTAAGGAGCTGTGATGCAATAGGGTAGCAGTACATCCAGTCATCTAGTTCAATATCCACAGGTTTCTTCTGCTGCTATGGCCACTTCCTCCTCATTTAAAACAGTGTTCTAAGATAGGGATGGTCAGTGTGCAGGCTACCCGGGGAAGAGAGGACAACCACAGATCTCGCTCACCACAGCAGCTCGAGACCAGGTGAGAAGTGCCTGTCCATGGCTGTTGTAGCTCCAGCAAGCACAGCTGGGGCACAAACAGACACACAGGCAAACTAACACACCAACAGACAAATTCTCTGAAATGTATAGTAGATAACTGCTCCTTTCTCCATCTTTGCCCCCTGCTGGCCCAGTAGGGTTATATGTATCCCAGTCCCCATCTCTGGCCCTTTGCTGCTCTCCTGTGGTCATTCTGTAGTATAACTCCCTCCTGCCAGACCCCTCTCTTTCCATTCATAAGAAACAATCAAATTCGAGGCATATCCCATTTTCCTGGCACAACCAAACCCTTACCTTCTTTCAGTTATGATAAAAGGTAGCTGCATACCAAATTTGATGGTTCTGGGTCTTACCGTTTAGGAGCAGTTCTTGAACAAATGGACTTACAGGCAGACAGGTACACATTTCTAAAATATATAGTACTAGAAGACTTACCCAGAATTGCCCAGATCCTTCAGGGCTGGGGGCTAGCTGGGTGAGGGGTGCAGGAGTCAGGGCAGGGTATTGGGAATGGGGGGGCTCAGGGCAGGTGACTGGAGTTGTAGGGGTGCAGGAGTCAGAGTGAGGGGTTGAGAAGGTGCTCAAGGTAGGGGGCTGGACATGCATTGGGTGCAAGAGTGAGGGTTGAGGGTAAGGGGGGGCTCAGGGCAGGGGATGGAGGGTGCAAGGGTCAGGAGGAAGGAGGCTCAGGAAAGGGGGTGAGGGTGGCTGCCAGCTTGTCCCTGGGGTGGTGGGACTGTGCACCTGCCCACCAGCTTGTCCCTGGGATGCATGGGACGGCTATACACCCTGCCTGCTGGTTTGTAGCTGGGGAGTGGGCCAGGATGGGGGGACCCAGAGAGTGGGGTGCTGCACTGGCTACCCCCTCCCCCCCGCCAGTACTCCCTGGTCCCAGTCCAGTGAGATTGGAGGGGGTGGCCGCATAGGCCAGCCCCATTGGCACTCCCTGGACCTGGGGGAGGATAGGGAGAGTGATGTAGGGTGACCTGTTATGCTATACAAAGCTCGCAAGATCTTTTATAGGGGAGAAGGCAATATGCTGCATTTATTGAGACTACAACAGTTAGCATATGCTTTTCAGTCACCCACACACACCACGCACACAGTCCCGCCAGTTGGTTACCAGTCCAGAGTCTGAATCAATCTAGTGGCCAGCCAGATTGCTCGCAGAGGGAAGCTGGGCTTTGTCGGTCACGATCTGATGTTCCTGGAGTTGGTGGCAAGACCAACCCACAGTCCCATAGCAAAGCACTCTATTCTTATAATCCTCTATCCTTTGTTGAAGTCTATGGATTTCGCTGTGTCAGCTTGTGACCGGTTCCTGTTATCTTTTGATGTTAACATTCTAAAACTCCTCAGAGAGGCTCATCCTGTCCTGGATTGCTAATCAGTTGTTTTTAGGGGTGCCAGCTCCACCTTAGAGTCGTCAGTTTGCCAATCCCTGATCATGGATACGCACTGATGGTTCTTTGGCATTGGTAAGTCTCTTCATCCACTCTTCTCTTGACCATCTGATTTTGACAACAGCCTTCACACCTTATCTCTTTCTGATGATACATTCTTCATTCACACAGTCTTTCACAGAGATACAAACAGCAGTGTTTTATATTGAGCAAAAGCAAAAAGCATTAGAAATTAAACCTTACTAATCTTGTAATCAAAATAGTTCACATTGAAGGCCCAGATCTTCAGCATTCCTCTAATCTTATTAACAGGGCTTGACAATCTATGTAATCTACTCATCCGTGGCGAGTAGATTACATCCCGGAAGAGCCAGGTTCGGGCGATCTGCACGTGCGCAGAACGATCTGCGCATGCACAGAACACTGGACAGCGTGGCTCGGCAAGCCCTGCTTATTAACATAGACACAATACAAGATCCTTTTACTTACTAAACCTTAAAAATAAAGAAAGCTTACTTACTAAACCTTAAAAAGAAAGAAATGTATATTTAACTAAAGGGCCTAGTGCAGGTCACAAGAAAAAAGGGTGGCTATCAGGATAAAATTAAAACAAAAGGAAAAACTATGTAGCACTTTAAAGACTAACAAGATGGTTTAATAGGTGATGAACTTTTGTTGGCCGGACCCTCTTCCTCAGACCACGAAAGCTCATCACCTATTAAAACATCTTGTTAGTCTTTAAAGTGCTACATAGTCTGATCTTGCTAAAAGAAAAGGAAAAACTAACACGGCTACCTCTCTACTACTATTCAGGATAAAATTAAGTCATACATTACTACATTATTAAATGTGAAATACAAATATAAAATCCTACTCCTACAGTGCTGGGGGGACCAGGATGTAGCTCCTACAGGAGGTGGTGGGACTGCTGGCTGGTGGGGCTTCTCCCTCCTCCAGTGCTGTGACCAAGGGCCAGGGAGAAGGTTTTAGGCCAGGGAGAAGGTTTTAGGGCAGAGGGGCTACTTACCTGGTCTGGCATCAGTAGTCACTCTGCAGCATAGCATCCATCTGATCAGCTCCCTCCATTTCCATATTATGGAAAACAATCCCATTCTAGGCAGATTCAATGTTCCTGGCACAACTGACCCCTCGTCTTGCTTTGAAATAGGAGATGAAGAAGCTGCATATCAAATTTGGTGGCCCTAGCTCTTACCGGTTAGGAAGAGTTCTTGAACAAACAGACTTGCACATAGACAGACAGACAGATGCACATTTCTAAAATATATACAGTAGATAGAAGATTGGTTTGTACTACATTATAATACAGATTAGCATAAAAAGGGAGGGTAAAGGGTCAGTTCAGTTACTTATTTGATTTATTTTCTTTACTGTATCTCAGATTGAACTGTGCTGGAACTATGGCACCTCTATGAAGTGGCTCATTCTCTCCTCTGCCATCGCTAGGTCTGGTCTCACAAATGAGGAACCAGTGAACTATCTAGAAAGAAGTATGAAGCTGTTACAGTACCTTGAACAAAATATTTGTTGCTTTCAATGATTACAGAATAATAAAATCATTTAGGCTGAGGAAGTGCTATGGCTATGGAGCTTCTAAAATGGAAAAACTTAATGCATTTGACTCATGCATCTTTGAACTGCTCTTCAGAACTCAGCATTTTCCTTCTGGCTCAGAGAGATATGTTTTCATCACAATAAACATTTGCAATGGTGTGGAAGCTATACATTCAGACACCAGTGCCTAATGGCTTCTGTGCCCAGGGAGTTGAGTTTTACATTCATTCATGCTTATAATTTGGAGCCTGAAAGGTATTTAACAGCAGAATAGGAGATAGCCTAGAGTTTATTCTTTTGATCTCATTGTATTAACATCGACTATATTTTGGATATTTTTATGGATTTTATAAACTCTGCATTGGAAGAAAAAACAAAGATAAAAGTTAGGGCTTAATAGTTCTTTGAGTGCTTGCTTATGTCCATTCTGTCTAGGTGTGTGCACAAGTTCCGGAAGCTTTTTGCCCTTAGCAGTACCCGTTGGGCCAGCAGGGGAGCCCCCTGGAATGGTGCTGATATATCCTAGCATATAACCGCCTGCTGGCCCTCCACCCCCTCAGTTCTTTCTTTCCACCATGACTGTTGCTGGAACACTCTGCTTGCCTTTGCAAGTGTGCCCTTAGCTTTCTTATGTAAATAGTTTCTCCTTAGGAATAGTTAGCAGTTGATTGTTAGTAGATAGTGATTAGATAGTGTAGATAGTAGTTTTCCTGCTTCCCTCCCTGAGGAGGACATGCTGGGACCCCAGGGCTTCAAACTCTGTAAACAGTGCTCCAAACCCATGCCCCGGGGAGTCCACACAAAGATTGGTTGAAGTGCCTCCCTGAGGGCCATTTAACTAACGCATGCAAGATCTGCAGGTCCTTTAAGCCAGGTACGCAGAGGGAGAGAGACTCCAGCTTAAGCTTCTGTTAATGGAGCCAGCACCCTCGGTAAGGAGCGCACCGGCGTCAACTAGAGAGACAGGGGGCTCCAAGGAACACGGCGCCTTCCCGGCACTGATTGGCACTGATCTCAATCGCCGGTGCTGTCGACTAGTAAACGGGTGTTAAGTGAAAGGTCTCTGTGGAAGCGGGACTGGAGCGCCTGCCCCTGGGAGCTGGTGCTTCAAGGGAGGAGCCCAGTAGGATCGGGAGCCCAAGGGGGCCGGGACCTGTCCCTGGAGGAGGTCTAGAGGCCATCTATGCCAGAGACATTCTCTGTGGCCCGGGAACTGATAGAGCTCATGGCCTCCCCACGCCCGGCACCACGTGGCACAGAGGAGCATGCGGGCTGTGAGACCAATGTGCCTAAGCTGGCCCCGGCACTGCACCTGGCACTGCCCAGGCAAGAGCCAGGCTCGGCACCGCCAGCACCGCTGTCCGTGGTGCAGGAGGCACCATGGAGGAGAGCGCCTTTTCCTGTGGAATCTGCACCGCATCTGGCGGCATCGCACACTCTGGCTCCGGAGTCCCATGCCATGCTACCCCCGCCGGTACCACCTGTACCCCATAGAGGGAAACCGGCTGCCATGGATCACCATGTGGTGCGGGGGGAACCAGGGTCTTCTGCACTGCCGTGGTCGGCGTTGGAATACTCTTCAGAGCCCGATGCAGAGTCTCTGGTCTCGTCTGCCTCCTCTTGATGGTCGGCTGCATCTAGGGTCTCTCGCTCATCCCGTAGGTTGGTGTACTGCTCCAGGTCGGGTCACTGGAAGCTAGTTTACCCTAATCCTTAGCCCACTGTAACCCCTTTCAGAAGATCATCTCGTTTTTCCAAAGTGAAACATGTCAGATGTACCTTCCTAACCCCAATTATACCGTCCCCCCACAAAAAGTTCATTGTCTTTACTTGTAAACAGGACACCCCCTGCTGGTTGTGTTTTTCCCTGCAGCAATCTATTAATTAGTATTTGACTCAATATGCAAATAGATGTCAAATGTAAAATAAACAACAATCAGTCAAAAAGTTAAGTGTCTCCTATTTCCAGTCTGGAGAAGTCTGTCTCAAGTCATGCTATTTTGAGTGATCAGCCATTAACTACAAAGCCTTAAGAATATGATTTCCAATACACATAATATTATTCTTACTTGATCCATATGCACATTTCACAAAGATTACAATAATCAGTATGGCACAAATTTTACATGATACTCTTTGCTTAACTAGAATGTAAAATACCATAGCTTGGGGATCCCTGCTACCTATATGCTCCTCCCTACCACCTTCCTATGTCAGTTCACATCCAGAGGTCCTTGGGTCACACCCATTACAAAGCCACTGCTAGTTCAAATGAGATGTTCATGTAATGATGAAGCCCTAATTCCTTTCTATGAATCCAGTTCAACAGGCCTACTATGCAAAATCTCCAAGTGTTTTAGGAAAAAAAAGGCTCACTATCATCTCAGTCTTTCTATGGGAAGAAAATAATTGGTTCATGTGTACATTCAGTAGTTGCTAGAATCTGACTCATAGTATTAAACCAAACCTTCTGTTCAGACTGTTAATATTGTATTCCTAGTGATATTCCTTGTCCATGATCACTTTGAAGTTGATTAGCTTCATAAATCAAGCAAGCACTGTCCAAAGGAACAGGCATTAAATCAGCAAAGAAAAGTATGATAGATAAAAATGTTGAGAAGTTAATTTAGAATAGTTCTTACCGTTGATCTTTGTAGTTCTCTTGTGCAAAAAGAAAACTAATATTTAAAAAATGAGAAGAAACATGAAAATTCTAAAGAGCAAACAGCGTTGTGTACAGGAGTGTCATGACACCAAGAAGACGAAGACAGTTCATACCACAAAGAACTTGCAAAGCTCAGTTCTATTCTCCGATACGATCAGAATGTGCTTCAACTTAACTACTACAAACTGCTCCTCTACCGATACACACATGCCTTAGAACTGATCTTTCAAATTACAACTTGCATCAATGTGGGAAAAGATGGTTACTTACCTCATAACTGTTGTTCTTCGAGATGTGTTGCTTATGTCCATTCCGTCTAGGTGTGTGTGCGCCCCGGGCACAAGTTCCGGAAGCTTTTTGCCCTTAGCAGTACCTGTTGAGCCAGCAGGAGACCCTCTGGAGTGGCTCTGGTATATCCTAGCATATAAACCCCTGCTGGCCCTCCACCTCCTCAGTTCCTTCTGGCCGGAGATTCCAACGAAGGTGGAGGTGGGCGGGATCGGAATGGACAAAAGCAACACATCTCGAAGAACAACAGTTACGAGGTAAGTATCCGTCTGTTCTTCTTTGAGTACTTACTTATGTTCATTCTGTCTAGGTGATTCCAAGCAAACCCCTAAGGCGGCGGGGTCAAAACTTAGAGCGAAACAGACTGCAGCACTGCCTGACCTACCGCTGTGTCCTGACTAGTGCTTCATTTGCATAATGGTGGCCGCGTTTTTTTCTGAAATGAGGCTTTTTGAAAGAAAAATGGCTGTTTAGATGGGGATCAATCGAAAATAAAACCCTTTTTCGAAAGATCCTGTACTCCTGAAAAAATGAGGAGTGCAGGATCTTTTGAAAAAGGCTTTTATTTTTGATTGATGCCCATCTAAACAGCCGTTTTTCTTTCGAAAAAAACCATGGCCGCCAGTATGCAAATGAAGCATGGGAAATGTAAATACCGGCTTCATTTGCAATTTTGTAGTGTCGAATTTACATCCCTTTTTCGAGAAAAGGGATGTAGTTTAGACACAGCCTTAGAAAAAGGATTAAGAACTCTGTTTTAGATATGTTGATCTTAAGCTATCAGCTAGACATCCAGGAGAAGATGCCAGAGAGACTGGCCAAGATTTTAGATTGGACAGAAAGAAACCGATATGATGTAAAGAGGTAGGTCTGTGAATTGTCAGCATAGAGATGGTAGTTGAATTTGTGTTTGAGGATGACATTACTGAGAAATAAAGTGAAGAAGGAAAAAAGATGACCAAGGATGAAATTCTGTAGAACTTCCATAGATAGCGAGAGGGGGATGAAGCGGATCCTAAGAAGGATCAATTAGTAAAGTAGGAGGAGAACTTGAAGAAGTCATGGTCACATAAACCAAAGAGTATCAAGAATATCATGTTCAATGATGTCAAAGTCCCATGACAAATCTAGGAGGATTGGAATGACCTGAGCTTTGGCTAGGAAGTGGTCATTAGAGACTGAAAAGTGGAATGCAAAGGGCTACAGACAAATTGAAAAGGGTCTAAGATAGACTTGGAGGAGAGGAAGTGATGGTAAAGGTATGCATTCATGAGCTTAAAGAAAAAGGGCAGTAGATGGGAAGGCATTTGAGCTCAACAGTGCATTTTTTTTGTGATGGAAGAAACGATAGCATGCTTGTAATCGTGAACAGCTAAGGAAAACAATAAAGGAAGGCATAAGAGCTAGTTGTCTTAAATTATTCTTTTTACCCCCCACGTACAACACTAATTTTTTCTCTCCTTTGGTGCTCACATCCTTCATATGTTAGTAGAAAGTTATCTCTTCCACAGTACCTTTGTTGTTATCTGTTAGCCTCCAACAACCCAAAGAAAGATGTTTAGGATGGGATCATAAACCTGCCAGTGCTGGCTGTTTGGTGGTGTTAGGTTTTCTTGTTGTTTAACATGAGTAAAAACTTAATAGAAGGTATTCACCGAATCAGTAACCAAACACTAGAATATTTCTAGGAAACAGATGGCCCCCAGATTCAGTGTTCAAAACTATTGACATTTTATAGTGTAAGCCTCAGTGGGCATCGAGTTCTTATGGAAAATCTATTCCATTGACATGGCTACATTACATTAAAAATTTGATGAACTGATGTGATGTACATTATCTCAATTTTAATGACCAAAATCACTTATTTTTCACACATTTTATAGGAACAATCCATTAATATACATTCATACCTTCAGATTACTTAATTCTGATTCAACAATAAGCATGTTTTAGGTATCGTTGTCTACAGTGCCCATCTAGGTACTGACAATTCTGTATTGGATGGACAATGAAGTATATTCTTTTCTACTTACAAAAGCCATTTTTTCATTTATTCCTTCCATGTTCTTTTTAGAGCATTTCTCAGCACCTTAATCAGAGAACAAGCAACTATTTTCTTCTGTATTTATAACTGCCATTAATTCTAAACTGCTTGCCATCACCATTTGTTGAACTTTCCAGAAGCTCTAATCCATTCCTATTCCTACCCCTCTCTCTCAGTGGTAATATGTTACTATCTCCACAGAAGGGTGACTACAATATTGTGTTTTCAGTGGCAGTCATGCAGAAACAGTAACATTACTCTTTCTGAATTACATTTGAGATTTGCAATGTAAAGTGATACACTATGGAATAATCAAGTCCGGGTGTGTGGGGGCAATAAAACATTATGGTCACACTAATATTTTGTTCTGAGATGTTTTCCTAAGTATGCCCTAATTGTGGTCACAATTCTTAATAAACTCTTCCGGCCATGCATACATTTTAATCTGGGAACAAATCCACACTGATGTGGATTTGAAATTGGTCAGAATTTACCATTTTAGAATGGAACATGAACTCAGTTATATGAGATCTGTAATCTGCTACTGCAAACACATGAAGAAGACTAAAAGTTATAATAAGACAATAAGCTCTCAACAATGGCTTCATGTTGAGCATACTTAGGCACCAATTTTACAAATGCTTTGATCAGTGTAGTGCTCTTTAAATCACTCTCAGTAGAATGACATGTAGTTGTTAGTATTTGTAGGATTGGGCCCCTAAACAGCAGTCAAATCATTATAAATCTCTTGTATGAAATTACTGGCACGAGTCATTAATTACATTGCTAAAGTGACGAGGAGTCCTGTGGCACCTTATAGACTAACTGAAGTGTAGGAGCATAAGCTTTCGTGGGCAAAGACATGCATCTGACGAAGTGGGTCTTTGCCCACGAAAGCTTATGCTCCTACACTTCAGTTAGTCTATAAGGTGCCACAGGACTCCTCGTCGCTTTTGCAGATTCAGACTAACACGGCTACCCCTCTGATACATTACATTGCTATTTTCTTTGCCATAGTTAAAATTAGGGATGGCCACTTTAGTGAATTTTTATAGGTGGATTCACAAACTTTCTTTTCCTCTTTTTATGTTAGTATTCTCAGCATTGTTTAAAAAAAAAAAGTCCAAGTACTGAGGAGTTCACAGCTTATTTTTTTTAGTTAATCCAGAGGGTAGCTTTTTTAAGCATTACAGCCTGCAGCTACAATGCAGAGAATGGCAGAGGGAATGACACTAAAGGAAATATATTGATGGGCAGAAATAGCAAACCAAGGAGTTTGCTGTGAGAGGGAGTGTTATTGCTTGGCAAATACAAAATATAAATACAATGAGTAGTCCTGTGGCACCTTAGAGACTAACACAAACATATAGTATCATAAACCTTTGTGGCAAAACCCACTTCATCATCTCATTTTGCCCAAACAAGCTCATGATACTATGTATATATCTTAATCTCTAAGGTGCCACAGGATTACTTGTTTTTATAGTTACAGACTAACACGGCTACCCCAAAGTGTAAATAGTACAGGATGTGGTAAATTGATCCAAATTGTAAGTAAAATTAAAAGGTAAGAGAGAGCAGCAGAGTCAGATAAGTCATAATACCTTTCACTCAATTTTTTTCTTCTGTTCCCCATCTTCTTTCAGCTTTTTAAGTTTCTCCTAAGTAAAATGTAAGCATAATAACAACAGCAGGGGCAATTTTTTCAAATTCATCATATGAAAAACGGTGTGAAGACAGGGATAATGAACTCCCCCCATACCACCACTCACCTCTGACTAAAACAAGAATATTATCAGTGGATTTAGTCATTATTCATCTGTATGATTTGTCTGAAGAAATGTGACCTTTCCACTGTACTTACAAATGGAGGAACATGATGAGTAGAGTATAAATGATTGTTAGAAACTATCAGGCAAATTGTGAAACTGGTGCTCAAGGCTTATAGGTGCATGAAAAGGTTCTGCCTTCACTGCCACATTCACCATTTTTCCAAGCACTGTTTTATTTCCCAAACATAAGCAAAACATAGTTTTCTTAGCCCACCCTAACTACAGCTCCCTGGGGATTATCCCCAGTGCCTCTGTCTTTTCTACTGCAGGTCCTATAGCAGGGCTCTTCCTTTTTTAATTGACGATGATGAAATGAAGACACAAAGGAGCCTCACCCACTTACTTTAAGGAAGTTTGATATGTAAAGAAGCATCCAAATGAGAGTTCTTCAGCTTCATCATGAGAAAATGTGTCTGTGGGACAGTTTGACATGAAATGCTCAAAGGCTGTGTAATGTGGCTGATAAAGATAATTTTGTGCCAAGTCTCTGCTTGGATGTGGGACACAGAAGTGAGACAATCAAAGGAAACCTTTACTTTTGGTACCACTTGAGCAGCAGACGAGCACAGTGACTTCCCCTGTTTTCCACTCATTGCCTTCACTTCTTTGAAAATCTCCAGTATAACCTTTGTTGGAAGAACAGCTTTCAAGTCCCCGCCACTACTGAACTGCAGCCATCATAACCTTCCACAAGCTTGTACACATGAGAAAAGGAATGTATCTTTTGCTAATATACCTGGTATTGTGACTTTAAGCTACAGGGTCTGAGACAGGGGTAGTAGTCTTTCCAAGGGTCACCTATCTCGTGAGATTAATTCTATTACTCTGAGTGAGTAATCACAAGAAATGCTTATTCTGTCACAGGTGATTCTCCCCTCCAGCAAAAGCCTGCTGCTCAACTGTACCTGGATTTCTTTTCTCCCATCTTTTCATACAGTTAGATGTCTTATCTCATAAGCAACATTAAGAGAGATGTACATCTAAATCCAATTTAGGGGATTGAAGCTAAGAGTTCTCCTTAGTGAAGCATTATGTGCAAGTGTCACTTCTAATCCTAGGGAGGAATGTATTTAAATGTATTTAAATGTATTTCTGGCTGGGCCACAAGCTTAATACTGTTGTCCTTCATTAGGGACCCAATCCTATGCCAATTAAAGGCAATGACAATCTTTTCATTGATTTCAATGGATATTGAATCATACCTAAACGGCTCCATTACCAGATTTATTACTTCTGTTTCTCTTTGTTTTATTTTTATTTGTGATTTAGCAAAGCACTTAAGCACATGGTCTACTCGTGTGCTGAAAGTTCTGATTAAGTACTTCTCTGGATGGATCGAGGTGTTAGGTTTAATATAACACTTCACAACTCCAAGTCCAATTAGAGGGGGGAAAACACAAAGCTTCTGGAGACTCTGGGGAAATGAACTGGCTCAAATTCAAAATAAGGAAACAAGAATGTCATCTGTTCTCAAAACAGAATCCCTAATTTTAGTCATTAGCTAGGGGACTATCCTCTGATCAAATAGCAGTTAACAGGAAGAGAAGCCGCAAGTGCCACCTGTAGTTAAGTTTACCTAACGTTTTCTATTATAAGACTGTGCTAATATATAGGGTATGTCTACACAGCAGCGTTATTTCACAATAACTGACGTTATTTCAAAATAACAGTGTGTGTCTGTACAGCAAACCATTATTTTGAAACAATTTTGAGATGAAGCACTTCTTACTCCGACTCCTGTAACTCTCATTTCATGGGGAGTAAGGGAATTTGAGGATCAGTGTTCTTCCTTCAATTTCCTGCTGTGTAGATGGTGCCAAAAGCCGAATTAAGCTTTTTCGACTTCAGTTACTCAATTGACACAGCTGAAGTTATGTAACTTAATTTGACTTTTGCCCTGCAGTATATGTGTGCCCATAAAGAGAGCTATATATGGCATGAGAATGAAGCATCTGTCATAAGAAAATAAGTTATTTTTGTTGCTTTGTTGCCTTGAATTTGATCTAGTTTGTCTCATATTTTCCAGAAGCTGCTTCTTTTAGTTGTTGTTGTTTGTTGTGATGCTAATATTTTATATAGGAATAAATGTGTAAAGTAATGCACATTGGAAAAATAATACCAACTATACATACAATATGATGGGGATTCATTTAGCTATAACTACTCAGGAGAGGGATCACATGAGGATTATCTGTTGTGTTTACTCCTTCTGGGGCATATGACATGGGCCAATGTTTACAGACAGGATACTGGGCTAGATGGACCTTTAGTCTGACCCAGTATGGCCATTCTTATGTTCTTAAAGAACAGTTATATATAAAATAGAAAGAAGGGGAAATGCTCCATAAACAAAAGCTGTTATCTGGCATTCTGTTGGCTAAGAGTAGTAATATCCTGAGCAGTCAGCAAAGACTGTTTTAATCAAGTCCAACCTGGTCACACAACCTAAGAAAAAGCATTATTAAAAGCAAGAAATAAGAAGGATTCTGCACATCTAAGAGTAATTTTATTTATCCCCTTTTACAGGAGGATCAAGCTGCTTGGAGAATCCTTTGGAAATGTCTCAAGGATTTATCCAAACTTACTAACCTGTTTCCTCATTCCTGCTTTCCAGTAGGGATATATAACTCTCCCACCAGGCCAGATTTAGCAGGCATTCCTGCTAAGGATTTCATTCATCTGGAGCCAACAAATGTTTTTCCAGCTTCAGAAAAGGGAAAGGTTGTCTCAAATCCTTCAACAACTCAACCAACAGATAATGAAAATGTACTGTGCACAGGGGCCCTCAAGGAGAGATGACAGACAAAATATTATTGTCTTCCCTTGGGCTATAGACAGATGAATATTAGATGCCATAAAAATTGTGCCTCATGGAATTTTAACACACTCTCCTCCTCTTTTTTGTCTATGATGCCAGAAAGATTATTTACAAAAATGAATCCTTTTTAAAATCCAAAATCATTTGTACATAAAGCCATAGTAAGAGTGTTACTTTTATAATCTAATTCAGGCATTTTCTCCAGATTAATGAATTCATTTTCATTACATCTATGTTCATGAAAAACATAATTTAAAATGAAAAAAAATTAAGTAGTTATTTAAAAAGAAAAGGCTCCCAGATACTTTTATTATTATCTGTACTTTTCTCCCTTTAATTTCTGAGCAGAGCTGATCGTCTTTGTTTCCTGTGAAATACTACCAAGTTGTGATCATGCCACTTGTTACAGCTGATGGACTGTAATGCACATCTACATTATCTGGGTGACCTACTGGTTTAAAAAGCCTCTGAAGTAAGCCACACTCCGCATAAGCAAACCAGTCAGTTACTGTACTTACAAGGACTTATAATCAACTTTATTAATATTTTTAGATTGGTAATCATCTTTGGGATCTTATTACAACATTTCTTAACCAATTTCTCTCTTCTGGCTTTGTAAATCTCCAGCGTTTAATCTTTTTTCCCCTTTCCATTCATTGCTTCAAATAGTTCCAACTGATAAACAAACCTTCACATGCAACTTAATAGATTACTTAGGTCTTATTGGATTGCTCCAAACTGTGAAATTCTTAATTTCTGACAATTAGAGCTTATATAATGAAAAACTTTAGACTTAAGTGACCTTCATCAGTTCATCAATACTTCTGTGACAGATGTCTGAAAAAATATGCTGTTGGTCGAACTGGCAGACTCTCAGCCATTTAGAATAACCCGTCGTTTAGCTTGGGCTTTTTGGTAGATTCCAGAGGAAGTAGCCTGTATGAGATGCAAAATGCCTCAAATTAAAAGTTAGTTGGCAGTACTCTCAGGTAATTGCCTCCTAGATATTATTTTTTTTATTGTTAATTAAAATAGTTAACCCAGTGTTGTTTAGCTCAATTAACTCAATTAATATTTTTTCTTGGAAACTAAAATGAAAATGCACGTTTCATTTAAATCATTGGTCTGGTGAGTGGCTAGGATGAGGGGTTCAGTCTGCAGGCTGCCCCAGGGAGTGAGGATTACCCCAGCCCTCTCTCACTGCAGCATTTTGGGGCTAGGTAAGGAGCACCTTTTCGTGGCTGCTGCTGCTCTAGTATGCACAGCCAGGGGAGGAGTGCTTGTCAGGTCCAGGTTCATCAACAAACAGTGCACTTTCCCTTAATTCCCTGACAAACAGGAACAGCCAGAAATGCTCCCCTAAGAATCAAGGGAGGGAGGACTTGAGCTCCCCTAGCTATCCCTAAAGGGTGCCTAGTGGATGGGAGACTCAGGGCTGAAGCTGTGCTGGACCGTTAGGTTGAGAGCAGGGCACGATCCCAGCCAGCCCCTTACACCTCTCTGGTGAATCTGTCTTTTTTTCTGTATGCTTTTATGAGAAGCAATCCCATTCCAGGCACATCTCATTTTCCTGGCACCACCAATCCCTTATCTTGCTTTAAGCAATGATAAGAGGAAGCTGTATATTGAATTTGGCAGTCCAAGCTCTTACTGTTTAGGAGGAATTCTTGAACAGACCGACAAAGACAAATGGCTGGACAGACAGACAAATGTTCTCAAATATGTAGTTGATTTGCTTATTATAATGCATAGTGTCCTAGCTGTTGTACAACTATAGACCTCATAATGTAGTTTCCTGTAAATGCATCAACAGTGAAAATAGAAAGTGACAACAGTGATTTATCTGTCACCAGGAAGTCATCATAAGTACCAACTGAACCAGAAAGCTACCATAGTAATCTAATATTTAGAAGTGATTTATTGGGGAATTCTGATCAAAGCTGTGTATGTTCAGGTGATGATAAACTATGAAATATATTGGCTTATCTGAGGCAAACTGGAGATGGACCAACTTATGTTCATTTTCTCAAAATGCATATTGACTCCACCGAGGGCTCCATCCCCTGCCCTGCCATGGCTGTGTACAGCTGAGGGGAGGATGCTGCTCAGGTTGGGTTTGCTGCAGCCACAGGTAGTGTCCAGTTGACCAAGCCGGTTAACCTGTTACCTTGTAACTGGGCCAATAAGCCACCAGCTTAGTGGTTACTGGTTAACCTCTTTCTGGCATCCCTAATAAGCATGCCTTTGTTTCATTGTGAAGGATTGTTTTAATGGACAGCTCTGACTCCTGAAATTCTGAATTTTAAATACTTCTTTAATTTTTAAAAATTATTTTCTTTTTCAATAGACTAAGAGGCTACGTCTACACTGCAGGCTTTGCACAAGAACAGCTGTTCTTGCGCAAAAACTTGCGGAGCGTCTACACTGCCCGTGCATTCTTGCGTAAGTAAATTTACAGTGAAGCGTCGGAAAAGAGGGCTTCTTGCACAAGAGTTATTCCTCTCCCCACGAGGAATAAGCCCTCTTGTGCAAGAGCTCTTGCGCAAGAAGTCAGAGTGGACGGGCAACAGGGGTTTCTTGTGTAAGAAACCTCTATGGCTAAAATGGCAGTCAGAGCTTTCTTGCGCAAGAGAGCATCCACACTGCCATGGACGCTCTTGTGCAAAAGCACATGGTAGTGTGGATGTGCTCTTGTACAAGACCTTTTGTGCAAGACCTTGATTGAAACAGTTCTTGCACAAAAAGCCTGCGGTGTAGACGTAACCAGAAAGTACAGTATCAGTATTAGCTTTTTCATTTAATGATTATATTTAGCATAGAGAATGTTAAACTTTTAAATACATAAGGTAAAAGTGTGGTACAATACACAATAATAACCCAAAATGTCTGAAGATGAAGAACAAATAGAAAGAAATAGTTTCATCTTAAGGAGTGGATTGTGCCTATGAAAACTCATGATACCATTTACATTTTTTGTAGGTGTGTAAGGTGCTGCAGGACTATTTGTTATTTTTTATTTTTCAACAAATAGAATGTTTTCTAACATTGTAATGTGTAATTAATTTTTTTTCCTTTTGGGAAAAGAGGGAGAATGGGAACAATAACCAACTGGACTTAATATGGTTAAGTGGAGAAGCCACCTTTTTGTTTTCTCTGAGTTGTCTGGCAATTGCATCTTTTTAACATACTGAAATATTGTATGCTTTTTCCATTAGTCCTCTTAGTGCTTAATGTCCCTTTGCAGCTGTAGCAACACTGCTTAGATTCAACAAATGGAAATCTTGACTCTTATTTCAAATTTTAGTTTACTACATCAAAAACAATACCTAAAATATGGGTCTGAACAATAATTACTTTCAAAGAGCCAAAGGGACAGCATACAGTAATTAAACTACATTTTTATTCATTTAAATTCTGTCATGCAGCTAATGAGTTTTGGATGTACTTGTGACAGGAAAACTACAGCGTTTTGGCAGAGAAATTCATCTGACAGTAAATATATTTTCATCCTCTGCCTCTTAAGTTATCTCAATTTTCTTCCTTTAGAATATTTTGCAGTGGACTTTCTTGGAATTGGATGCTGTTTAATCCTTGTTTTGCTTTTTCTAGTTCTTGTTCTTTTGTTCCAAAAGGTTGGAATGAATTTTAAAACGGCTTGAAACCCACCCACTTCCACATCCTTTTTTCTGTGACCTGTAGGTAGGACACTCTCTTGTTTTTATGTGTCAGACACAGTAAGAAAGACAGTAAAAATGCTCACACATTTTGCTGCTGTTTGATGGAGGACCTAAGCTGGGTATTTATCACAGTCTTTTTTAGGGGTGATGCTGGGGGAGGAGGAAGTTAGCGTTCAGCTAACTGCTTGTAACAAAACGCTTACTATTATCATGTATGTAGTCTGAACCTGCAGACTTATAGTTCTAAAAGCACGAGCCTTTATTGCTTGGAGTTTGGTAGGTTCTTACAAACCTATACAGGTTGCACCTCTCTTGTCCGGCACCCTTGGGACCTGACAGGTTCTGAATGAGGGAATTTGCTGGACTGGGGAGGTCTCCTGCTACTAGCCCCCCAGCCCACTGCCCCTTTCCACTGCCAGTCCCAGCTGCACTCCCTGCCGGACTGCCATGGTTCAGGTCTTTTGCCGGGCTACCAGAGCTGCTACAGCCCCAGTCCTGGCCCCGGCTCTACCACTGCCACGGTCCTGGCCCCAACCCCAGCTCTGCTACTGGAGCTGTCATGGTCCTGGCCCCGGCCTTAGCTCTGCTATTGGGGCTGCTATTGCCACCCCAGCCCTTGCTCTGCTACCAGGGCTGCTGCTGCCCTGACCCTGGCTCCAGTAGCAGGAGTGCCGCTGCCCTGCCCTGGCTTCACTAATGGGTCTCCATTGCCAGGGCTCCAGCCCCACTGCCTCTAGCTGTCCCCCCCAGGCTCCCAGCCCTCCTGCCACAGGGCTCCCAGCCAGGACTCCATGGTCCAGCCACATCCGTGGTCCTTAAATGTTCACAATTGTTTGAGTAAGAAATAAAAATAAATTAGATTTTCTTCTTTTCTTCCTCCCAAGAAGCCAATCACTTGAACATTACAGAATCTTTTCTGGTTCTTCATAAACACTAGTTTTCTTACTTCCAGTTGGAAATTTTTTACTAACCCTTTATGATACAATACAAATTAATTCTGTTTCAAATGGTTTCTTAGGTGTTGTAAAGAATAAGCATCTGATACTTTTACACTCAGATCTAGCTGGCTAGACTGGTAACTTTTGCCACCAATGTTCCAGCTAAGAATCTGTGTCTACTCATATCTCCACCATTGTAATGTGAGACTGCAATTTATTTATTGTAGTTCTTCTCAGTGTTCCTTTAAGAACATTTAACAGGTTTATCCTGGGTATGATCACTTCATTGCTAGCCATTGAGAAATCCTTCTTAATGAGGACTGATTAGTATGTGAAAAAAATTTGCTTATTACCTTCATTTTAGCTTATCTGAATCTTATTCCTCTTGTAAAACCAACCACAGGTACATCAGGTATCCAGTATAACTAAAGCAAAACTATTTAGATTCTAAGACTTTCTTTGCTTTCCTTTCAGTGGGAATCTGACTCTGTAAAAGGAATGTGTTTAGATATCTGAGTTATTAGGTTTTCACCTTTTGTATTTGGTTAGCTAATTAATATCTGTCTTTTTTTGTATAAGAATATTCTTTTCAGCTGTGATGGATCTTTTGAAGAACATAGAGTATTCCTACTTCAAATAGGTATCCATTCTGTTCAGGTGAATTATAGGCTTACCAAATAGACCATTATAGTGACAAAAATATGAAAAGGCTTGAACGTCAGAGCCTGTATATGCTTTTCCTCTTCACTTACAATTGAAAATCCGACTAATGACTTTATTTATGTTATTGAAACATTAATAGAAGTCTTGATATAAGGCCATTTTGTAGGGATTTTTCCCCAGAATTTTTTATAAATGTACAGAAAATAAAATAATTAAAACTAGTCAAACATGGGGAAACAATTTCATGGATAATTTCGTATTTTAAGCATTTGAAATATATGCATTTTTCATTTTTGAAATATTTTTGAGTGGTTTTGCCAATAATTTAAAAAAAATTTCATAAACTCAAATTCCACTTTGCAGTGGAAAAAATGAAGTTTGGGGTAAATGAATTTTTAAAACCATTCTTAAGAATCATTTTGATGCAAATATGGCTAAAATATGAAGTAGAACATTTTAAAATAAAAATTCAGTATCTAACCGCTTTTCTTACTCTTTTAAAAATTGAAAAGAGTGTTTTTTCCAACAAGAAATTGTGACCATCTCTAAAACTGATAGTTTTAAAATACTTAATTTCTTCCTGTTCCAGAGTACACAAATAATGATGTTTTCAGTAAATAAAGTTGTAATGATTAGATTTTTAACAATAAATGTTGGTAGATGTAGATTTCCCTATATCCACTCATACTGATGAAAATATTTCCAACTATTGTAATGAAAGATTACAGATAAACAAAGTAAGACAAATGTATCTTGAGAAATGAGTCAAAATCCAGTGTGATTTAAATTTTTAAAATTAGGTTTATATAAACAGAGTAGTAAATGAATAGTAAAAACAGATACGATATGTTAAATTAAAGATATTTATTTGGTATATTTTGACATGTGCTATTGACAATTTGTGTGTTAAAGTTTTTATAAAACTTTCACTTTTAGAATATACTGTAATTAAATAATTGTCCATCCAATAATTCCTTGCAAGTGTAAAAATGTAAATTGATAAAAATGGACAAAAATGCTTAAAAATAAAACATCCATATTATCTGTCAAAATTATAAAGATAGGCATCAGATTTTGTCAAGCCTATATATAAAGGACTGAAGATCTTTTTGCTCTGAGAATGGATGTCTGTTAGTTCTTAGAAAATAAACACAATTTATCCACATGACACAAGAGGGTAGCAAAATTTGTACTTTTAGCTTTTCATGGTTCCCTAGGGGGGTATTGGCCTGGTAATGAACCAGCTGGTTACGATGGAAATTGTGCCCTTGAGATATGTTTAAAGTAATAATGTAAAATGCAGCTGGCTGACAGTCAGCTTTAGTTAAGCCTGCTTTCTCATCAATAAGGGCATAGTATGTTAGTGATGATGTCAGCACATACATTTCAGAACTTGTAGAATTGCCAGAATCATATTATTTCCCTCTGTTGTCAGCACTAGGAGGTGTGGAAAAAGCTGCCAAAATAATAAATTGTGAATTCAGGAGGAAAATGGTAATAAAATAATTATAGAATGTTTTAGATAAAGAGAGTGGTGAGAGAGAAGGGGAAACTGATTTTCAAAGATGTTTCATTGCAAAAACATAGCGCCATAGTTCAGAAAACCCTTAGGGCACAGTTCACAAATACTGGATTTGCAAATATTAAAGCTTTACAATATTTCCTTATCAGGATAGAACTACTCCTTTTTTTATATAATGACAGAATGTTACTTTGTAATCATCATATTCCCTACTAACATACTGGACTATTTTAAAGCAACCCCTATAGGGAAGTAGGCAGGAAAAAGTAAATTTTGTTTGTTTTTTATATATATTTTCCTTTTTAAGGTGAATTTAGAAATCATGAGCCCTGAGCCCTTTCTCCATTGAGCAGATATCACAGCACAGGCAATAGCCACAGTTTAAAGCAATGCCTTCTAATTTTGCTTCAGCACTGCCTGGGAAGGACTACTTCCTAGTGAGGACCAGGATAGTTGAAGTCTCTGAGCCTGTTGAATCTTTAGCCACTATGTTGCAACTGACAGCAAGGTGCATTTTAGGGATTAGTGCAAACACCAGCAGTGCTTTTCTTTGATCCTGATTAGCTGTCAGATGGCAACACATGTTCCATCACGAGCAACCTGGATTAAATTAGAAAAGAAGAGCTTTATATCTCGGCAGCAGTCTTTTGACCCATCTAGTATATGCTGTATTTTTAAATTTTTAAATATGCTACATAACGTAAAATGTGTGTGTATTTTCTAGCTTGAACACATGGAAGCTAGCAAGATTTAGATAGAGGTTCCATAAAATAGAGGGTGAGGAAGAAAAACCAAACACTAGGCAAAAAGGAGAAGAAAATAATTATGGCATGGATTGTGAAATTCATTATTTTCTAACACTCTTCGCCAACCCTCCTATTAAGGGATGTCAGACGGAGTGGGGATGGGGAGAAAAGGTAATGATAGCAACATTTTTTTTTTAAATAAGCACTTGATTATCCACAGTACTATGCTTCTCCACTTCTGTGCCAGTGGAGCTATGCTGATTACTGAGCTGCTGTTACCATTGTAAGTGTATCTTTGGTTGATAAGGGTACCCTCTTGAACCACCTTTGCCTTTTAAAGGTGGGATTGTGTTCAGTTATTCCTGAAACCACATGTTTGGCTAGACAAATGTGGAGTGCCTTTGGCCTCAGGTTTATCAGGGAATAAACCCTTTTAAAAATTTTTAGAAATAAACGATCCTATAATGTTCTACTCAAAGCTTTATCCGTTTGCAAGCAACAATTAACAGTTATTTGTGAAGCTGAAGCTTTTTTCAAATACAGAAATCAGGCAGTTCATACTATGACTCCTTGTCACATTTTCAAACAGATACATTAGGTTCACTAAACTTTGGTACAAGAAATGCATCCACCCAGTTCCTTTGATCAGTTTGTTGTTTTTAAAAGTAGAGATATGTTTCCAGGTATGTAGAAATTAAATGGTTTTAACAATTCCAGGGGGACCACGGTAGTTAACATAAATGCTGCTACTCTTTTCCAAGCTGCACAGCTTCTGAGTGGTCATATGGTATGAAGCACTTCTCCACAGTAATCTGGTTGTTGACATTTTACTGAGAAATAGTGCCATCATTTGTGATGCAGCACTGGGGGCAATCTCCATCAAGTTTTAATATAGGTTTAACAATCAGAGGAAGCCTTAGAGTCTAATAATGCAAACCCTTATTCTTTCTAACAGTCTGCTCCCAATGTGTAAAATATTCTTCAAGTCAATGGGACTGATTGTACAAGTAAGGACTTCTCACAGGAATAAGGGTTTGCACAGTTGGGTCCTTATTTTCTACTGTCATATGATGGCTGTACGTTTCATGTTGTGAAATTCTCAAAAATAAAGAGTGTAATGTAGATTTTAAAATAGCCTGGAAAACTCCAAATTCCAGTACACATCCCTCAGAGAACAAAATTATATTAAGAAGAATATTGGAACAAAATGTCTTTTAGTTTTAAAAAAAAAAAGGTTCCATAAAATTCTTTATCTCGTTAGTCAAAAACTTGAGTGAGATGATTAATACACTTTGCAATGAGGAACTGTCTCTAGGAATTTTTGGTAGCTTGGTGGAGTAGTTCATATCTCCTGTTTTTTAATAAGGGTGTTTAGTGCAAGTGAAAAGAAATTTAAGACTGTTTAACTGCTGATTACTTTCCAATATTTAAATGATTTTTCTGTCTTGTATCCCTGTGACTGTTGCAAAACTGCTTTATTTACAGAATATAGCTCATACTGGTCTGCCTCTCGCCAATGCATCTGTGATCCAGATGTTCAAAACCGCTAAAACACTCCTGGGCTCCTAAAGAAATGAGAAGTATTCCAATCAGGGTTTAATCTGTGTTCTATAGCAAATAGAAGTTACCTTTTTAGTTTTAAGAAATACCCGTTTAGCTTCCCTATTAGATGGAGAAATTATCCATGAGTGTTATACTACAGTAGCCTCTGCAGAACTATTAGGAAAGTTGCACCCAATAACTAACTCTTTGGGCTTCTTGTGCTTATCTTTAAAAATCTGACTGCAATAGGCTTCAAAAGTTGAATATATAAGACTTTTTTTCCTGTTGTGCGACTCCAGAAGTTAATGTAACTTTTATATGCACATTACAAAATGATAAAATGGGTATTATGAAAAATGAAAGATGACGGTCAAATTGTTTTCACTTTGTGGGTCTCTCTGGTTGCCCAGGTCAAGGAGATTTAGCAAATAGTTACAATAACACATTTCATGATGTTCAGCTATAGTGGAGTCTTGTATTGGTTATCAGGTTAAAGGCACTTAACTGTTGTCCATATGGTTCGCAGCAAATCCAACATAAACACATATCTGCTATAAATAAAACATTTTATGAACCACTACATGCTTGACACACACAGTACATATTATGTGCCATGTAACTATTTTTTGATCAGTTCACATTAAATCTAATGTTTGCATGTTGTTTCTGTCTTCTTTCATGCAAAAAGTTTACCCATAATTGCAACATAAAAATTGTTTTCTTTCTTAGGATTCTCAATTTTCTTTAGTAAGCAAACTTTTATTGGAATATTTTCACGGTCTGTGAGCTTTATGTAGAACTTGATCTTATAAACGTTATCACACAAGCCTTCAGAATTCACTGCACTTTGAAGTGAGGGGGACCATTGTCTGGCTTTCTGGGTGAAAGAATACAGTGCTCTACAGAGGGGGTCGAGGGGAGAAAGAAGAGGCTCAGAAGCTGTTGCAAATGGGGAGTGGAGTTAGTGGGTCAATTCTGACTCATCCCCAGTGATCAGAAGAGGTGGGGAATTGAAAAGGGGCAAGCCTGACAGAAAAAGCAGGTGGAGCATCATCCATACTCCTTCCCTTTGAGGTGGCAAAATACCAGGTTTGGTCAGGACCAGCTGTGGGCATTAGTCACCGCTTTCTTCTAGGGGTCTGGAAGGAAATTTTCCCTCACCACCAGATTGGCAGAAGATTTTTTTGTTTTGGCCTTCCCACAGTTGGTTCAGGGAGGGATTAGTTATGGTGATTGGTGAGGAGAGTTAGACTGTGATGTCATAGAATCATAGAATACTAGGACTGGAAGGGACCTCAAGAGGTCATCGAGTCCAGTCCCCTGCCCTCATGAGTTAATGTCATAACTCATTATGTAAGTATGAGGTGGATGTATAGTGTAGGTACTCCACAGGGAAGGGATATAGTGACTGGATAAATGGCTTCGTAAGGGACTTAAAAGGAGGTCTTGATAAAAGGACTGTAACATGGGTGGCATTCAGGGCCTCTATAACTGTTACGGCTGGGACGCAATCCCCCTTTCTTACTGCCCACTTTAACCCTGTCTCAAGGGGGAGATGGTACAGTCCCAGCAATGGGTTGAGTGGGGTACCTACATGGAAAAATTGGGTTGGGGACAGGTGGAAGTCCCTGGGTAGATATTAAATGACTGTGGGAATCTTTCCACATTTATCTGCCAGGTAGTTCCAGACATCTAACAACAAAAGTTGCAGCCTAACTAAAAGCTTATTAAGTGCTTCCTCTCTTGGTATAGCTGGACAATAAGCCCTTACTCTTTATTTTATTTTATTTTATTTTATTTTATTTTATTTTATTTTATTTTATTTTTGTTTCTCTTCAGAAATGTCATTGTTTACTTTGATAAGGTCAATTTAAACTATGGCATATAATTCCATCTTCATTATCAGTTTGCAAACAAAATATGATATTGATGCTCAATTCCCAAAGAAATCTAGCATCCCATTCTCATTCTGCTAATATCAGAACATAGCTCTTTAGGCCCATTCATCCGTGCGAATAAAATGTTGTACTGAACCAGTAAGGGAAAATGTGTATTTTGTCATTACAGCTTAAAATTACAGAATTTATATAATTTTTCATGAAGTACTGTGAGAGTTTTCTACAGAAATATAGCAACACACAAATTTTAACTGATTTTTGTTTTTAAAAGAGGTATTCTTTTTTTTTTTTTTTTTTTTTTTCAGTCAGTGGCAAAGACTGGACGACTGCTGATCAGCCATGAGGCCCCTCTGACAGGAGGGTTTGCATCTGAGATTAGTTCCACTGTTCAGGTACAATGCAGTTATAACAATTATAGTGTTTCACATGCCTGACCGTGTGCATTTGCAGGAGTATTTAATCAATAGATTAAAAGGCAAAGTTTTAACACATTAAATGTTGAAATCTCTCACTTGGCTTCCACCACCCTGTCAGTGCTATCGCTGTATGTACTCTGGAGAACAAATCTGACAGTAAGAAGATGAACTAGTATGACTTTCACAATTGGAAGTTGGAATTGACATGATCAGGTTTCAGTTTTAAATAATGTTTGCCAGATTGCCTAATACATTTTTACCCTAATTTATACCTATATAATTTATATACAGTATTATATAAATATGTTATTTGTTTATATAAATAATACATACACCATACCTTTATGTCCTTTGAATTTTTAAGGTATTTCTTCAACTAAACAAAACCTTTTTCTGAAACGTTCTTTGTGAGATTGGTCTTAAATATAGAGGTTTCAATGCAATGTATATACAGTATTAGTTTGTCAGAATACTAAGGATACCATGCATCTGAAGTACTTTATGCTAATAGCAGCTGCTGAACTGGAAACTTTAATTTTAGCTTGAGTAAGGATTTACGTTTGAAACATTCACTAAAAAATGTACAGTATGTGCTACTAAGTGTGGAAAAAAATCTTCCTGCTGTATTTTTTCCAGTTCTTGCCGAATTTACTTAAAACCTGATTTACGTTTTATTGCTGTCCTCGAAAAGGGTCATTTAAGAAATGTTTTCCTCTTTTCCTTTTTTGGCATATTTAAATTAGAAACAAAATGCTGCCAGGCCAAAACATAATTCTTCACCACATTATGATGCAATGATCTATTATGGTATTAAAAATGACAACTTATTAAGGACCCAATCCTGCAAAAGTGGAGCTCCCTATATGCACAGCTGCATTATTTTTTTTTTAAGAAGGCAATAAGTTAAAGCATAAAAAGGTTTATTTTCAGTTGCTGGGGAGCCATATATTTAAATTTCCTGAGCTTCGTGCATTGAAAATATCAAATGTAAGAATACTTTATGGATTGTTTTTATGTTTAATATATTCTCTTAAAAGTTTGCACATTTTCTTCTATACTGATAAATAAAAATCATTGGCATTTATATTTATTGCATTAATTATCTAAACGAGGGAGAGAAAAACTGTCTTAAAAGGAATTAAAGCATTTTCTCTAAAATTTAATTTTGTGAAATAAATAATTTCTTTAAAGTGTCAATTTATTTTAACAGTTTGAGAAATAAGGCAGACACTCCTGTCAGGATGACAGTATTGCTCTCTACTAAAATATTAGGACCTGATTCTATCAAACTATTTAACACTGAGTAGTAGTCTTACAGAGGAGGTAATCTTATTAGTTACAGTAGCACAACAAAAGTTGGAAGGTGCTGTTAAAACCGATACATATTTTGCAGGGTAGAGGGAATGCAGAATTTGACACTTCAAGATTTTTTTATGTTCTTACTAAGTAAGTAAAGTAGGAGAAACTGAATACTGTATAGCTTGTTTGTAAAATCTTTGAAATGTCTTTTGAGTCTTCAGTTTTTTAAAAGAGTTGAATATGCCACATATTATGAATTAAGTAAATAAAATCCAGGAAGGTATTCATCGTTGAAATTGCTGAATAATTGTTAGGAAGTAATAATTCTTAAGAAATCAAGTAATGATTAATGCTAATTAATTTAAATAAAATAAATCTCATGTACCAATGCAAAAACCAGAAAAAATAAAATAACAAAAAAAGAAAACAAATTCTAGCATATGATTTGGAAGAATAATTACGTTATATTATTATTATTATTCAGACTACAAGATTAATTTTTATCTTTTCAGAACTCTGTTAAGAAAAAATAATCCGATTAATCTGTCATGGGTCCATTATTCATATCAGAAATGTCTTTATTTACTAATGTAATTTATTTAGGAAACAAAATGAAACCTTAAACCCAAGAGACATTACTTACCTAGCTGCATCTACTATATTTTGGGATAATACCCAAAATACTATTTGTTTTTATAGTCACATTTTAATATGGAAATCTGGAGAATGTTACTTAAAAAATCTTAGCTAGTTAATCGTGCAGTCTACTTTAAAACACATCTAAATAGAAAAAGGTTTTGGCAGAGAATTTTGCAAAGCTTCATTTCTGCTTGGTATATAAGTAATGTAATTGGTTCAGCTTGGATTCTCTTTTTTATAATATATGATCATTCTTGCTTATGTCTTGGAGTAAAGATCTTGTCAATTTCTTAACATTCTTAAAAATAATTCATGGCAATAGTTTAATAGCCATATTTAAAAACATACCATATTTTTAAATTGAAATATAATTTATTAAACTTATTCTTCGTCATAACTCTTCTTTTGGCAGAGTATTGCTTTACACATTATAAAGACTTAGCTTTATTATTTATTTATAACACATATTCCCTGTGCAGTGAATTAAGAACTGTATGTCTGATATGACTGCCATAAAATGAAAAAAGGAAAAGGGAAATTCATTTTTGCTGGATGTACCACATACTAAGAATGCCAGAAATCTTGGGTATTGTAGTTGGCGTTAACTACTTTTTACACATGGAAGTAATGAGACTTCAACACAGAATCCAGTTGGAGTAGATGGTAAGTTTCCATATTGTTGTTCCATCATTGCTGTGAGGTCTGTCATGTGAGGAAAAAGGTGAATAAAAATCCCAAGGTTATTTTCAAAGAGCCTTAGTGTGACACTCTATACCTTGAGGAAGCATCCTGTAATCCCTGTAGTCCTCATTTTTATATCATCATGATTTTACATATAAAGCATGCCTTTAGTGTATCAGGGGAATGCTTATCATCTTCAAGGAAAGTAATTAACATGAGGGTGAGGTGTTAAGGGCAATTGTCCAGCAAGGGAGCTATAATGTAGTGACTCACCTGCATGAGACCACACCTGGGGAATTGCTCAACTTTGTCTAGAAACACAGCAGTGCCCCCAGACATGTCGGACTTGTGCTCCCAAGCAAATGAGACTGAGGGTATAAAACTGGGGTCACGTGCCTGGTCTTTCTCTTTCACCCACCTACATTACAAACAATGAAGACTCTGAGAACACTGAAGATTCTAGCTAAGGGTCCAGATTTCTAGTGTGAAATCTGTGTATTATGGACTGCGATATCTACTAGGTGAGAAAAATTGCTTGATCGGGTTGTGGCTCAGTATAATAGGGTTGAGAGTCGAGACTCCATGTTTGTATTTTCTTTTCTTTTGGTAACTACTGTGACTTTTTACCTGTCACTTAATATCACTTAAAATCCAGCTTTTATAGTCAATAAACTTGTTTTACTGTTTATCTTTACCAGTGAGTTTGTGAGAAGTGCTTCACAAATCTGCTCAGGTTCCACAAGGGCTATGTGTATCCACTTTCCATTGATGAAGAGGTGGGCCAATTAATAAATTAGACACTATATTCTTGAGGTACAGTGCTGGGAGCTGGGGGGATTTGTCGCTGGTGTCTTTCTTTGTGTGATTTATGTGGCTCTGGGAGCATTCATGGAATCTAGCTAGATGTGGGGCTCCCCATGTGGTTGGGCTGAGTGATAACAGCACCAGGAGGGTTGCTGCTGGTCACTAGCAAAGCATTGTGAAAGACGGCACAGGTTGGAGAGAGTGAAGGGGGCACAGCAGTCCCACAGTCTCAGATTGCATCCAGGGGAGATCCTGTCACACTTGTCATTATATATATATCACGTTTTTGTACACTTTAAAGGGATGGTCCTGAACTGTAACAATGGCTCTGAACCTGCTTGAGCTGTAGGGAAACTTTGTACCTGAACTGGCCTTTGCTTGAGCTGAAATTGGACCCACATTCAGATACAACAAAGTTTCAAATATATGAATATAATTGAAATAACTGGATTTGAATATTTGAAAACAGTAATTAACCTTTTTACAGTATTCATGAGGGAGAATTCCTGCACGTCAAGTGTAGAATGTTCCAAGTCCTCAAGGTCTGTTATCTAATTAAATAGTCATTCACTAATAATACAAAAGTAAGGACACCCGACACACAAATTTCACAAAGAAGCAAGGGTATGTCTACACTACCCTCCGTACGAGGTGTACCGGTAGTTCGGAATAGGAATCCTAGTCCGAACTACCTCGTTCGAGCCCCGTGTAGCCGCGCTGCACGGGGTTCGAACCAGCGGGGTTTTAAAAATGGCGGCTCCCTGCTTATGCAAATGAAGCCCGGGAAATTCAAATCCCGGGCTTCATTTGCAAGTGCGGTATGCCTACATTACCCCGCTAGTTCGAACTAGCGGGGTAGTGTAGACATACCCTAAGAGATTTAGGCGAAGTCTACATTACACGGACTATAAAAGTACAGCTACTGTGCCGTAACTATGCTGGCATAACCCTGCAGTGTAAACACAGCCTACCCTGAGGGAAGGAACTTTCCCATCACTGTAGGAACACCATCTCCCCATGCAACAGTCGCTGGGTCAATGGAAACATTCTTCTGTAAACCTAGCTGCATCTACGTTGAGGGTTAGATAGGCATAGCTGTGTTGCTCCTGGGTGTGGATTTTTCACAACCCTGAGCGCCATGGCTCGATTGATCTAAATTTTAAATGTAGATCAGGCCATAACAGAGGCCTATGAGATTAATAGGAATAGTATAAGTGAAGATGGATGCAAATAAGGAGTGGATTCTTGATATTTATTTAGCATTTTCTTTGTGTTTGCAAAATAGCCTATTTATCCATCTCTTTATCTGTCTCCTAAACAGCAACCAAGTCTCTTAAGCATACATGTTGCTTTTTGCCTGCTACTACATCTGCCCTTTATTCAGCTAGTGAGCAAATGTGTGATAGTTTAATGTTTTGGCTTCAGAGGGGCTTATTGTGTGACTAATAGACTGCAAGACTGGGCTTATGAAGAGTAAGAACTGAGAGTGCAACATAAGGTGATCAGAGATGTAAAGAAAGAATTTCAGATTTTCCTAAGTCAGTGTTGTATCATAATTAGTGGAACTCGAGTCAGAGGGCCTGTGCTCCCTGGAGTAACTGTTGTCGACAGGACACAAGTTGAACGAGTAGAACTTTATTAAACCCTGCGCACTGCTCTGCACAGGTCTTTAGGCAGGACGGGGAAGCAAATATTCAGGGATCCTGGCTCTTGACTGCTGAGAAACTCAGACCTTGTGGCCTAGTATGGGGAGCCTGTTAACCCTAGATGGGACACAGGGCTATCTGACTCCATCGGGTCCCAGCTTCAAGCATGATAGCAACCCAGCTGAACAATATTCAGCTTCCTGGGTCATTTTTTATACTCCTATTCAGGGTGATACCTGGATCCTATGGTGGTTGTTTGTCTTGCCAAGGTGAATAGCTACTGGCAGCCCCAAAAGTTCCTCCACATTTCTGCTGATCAGTAGCTTTGGCAGTCCCTTTTGGTCTCAGGCACTGTAACAACAATGTTCCCTCTAATCTTTTTCATCCATGCGTGGATTTTTCCCATCCATGTGCAGAATAATTTTTTCTATGTGCACTGAGGAATATGTGAATGTGTGCCATCAGCAGAAACAAAAACTGAACTGTGGGTGCTCTGGTGATGAACTGGGTGGCATTTGTCTCTCGCCTGCGCAGTCACACAAGCACACAGCATACAGGGAACACTGTAGCAGCTGGTGTTGGGTCTGAGCTGTTTAGAACTCTCCTTACTATAGATACATACACCATACAATGGGGCCCAAACTTTTTAGGTGCTTCTGTGTTACATACTATAATGAAAATAGTAAATGAAAATGTATCATGATATATCAGAAGGGTTAATACCCTACTTTTATGTAACAACAGGAGAAATGACAAGATCCAGGACATTTTTGTCAGAAACACTTCAGAAAGGCAAAAATCTGATAATTGAGACTGTTCTTCAAAGTCATCTATTTCAAAGCAATCTCATTCTGAAGCAAGTTGCCATAGCAGGAAGTTACAAATGAAACCAAAGTTACACAAAATGATTTCAATAATTTTGAAGTTCTGGATGTTTAAGGTTCAATGGGTCAAAATTTGAGACTGAACACAGACTAATTTAAACTAAGATAGTTTATATTTATCACACAAAACTTAATGCAAAGATTTCACCTGGCCAGTGTAAAACATTCATAGCCGTAAAACTATTGAACTAATTTTTGTCTAGAAAATCCTGGTTTTTCAGACTTTTTCTTTACATTCTTTAAAAATTTAACAAATGAAACTAAGCTAACGGTAGATATGCTGGAGGCTAAGGATAGGATTCAGAGTGAACTAGACATATTGGAGGATTGGGCCAAAAGAAATCTCATGAAGTTCACCAAGAACAAGTGCAGAATCCTCCTGCACTTAGTATGGCAGAATGCCATGCATTGATACAGTGTGGGGACCAACTGGCTAAGCAGCAGTTCTGCAGAAAAGGATTTGGGGGTTACAGTAGACGAGAAGTTGGATATGAATCAAGGGTGTGTCCTTGTCACCAAGAAAGCTAGCAGCATATTGGACTGCATTAGTAGGAGCAGATTGCTAGCAGATTGAGGGAAGTGATTATTCCCCTCTAACCAACATTGGTGAGGCCATATATGAAGTATTGTGTCCAGTTTTGGGTCCCTCCCCCCTACAGAAAAAATGTGGAGAAATGGAGAGAGTCCTATAGAAGGCAACAAAAATGATAAGGGGGTTGGGGCACATGATTTACGAGGCGAGGTTGAAAGAGCCGGGCTTACTTAGTTTGCAGAAGAGAAGAGTGACATTTGATTTGATAGCAGTCTTCAATGACCCTAAGAGGCGGGTTCCAAAGAGAATGATGCTTCAGAGGAATTTTCTGGGATCCTGTTTATCTTTGGTAAGCCAGAGAAGAAGTATAACAGCACTTGTATTTTCCAGTTTATGAGAAGGATGGCTCAGATTAGGGCGGCCCCTATAATTTGGAGGGCTGTGTGAATGTCAATACCAAATGTCTGCAGTACTCTAACAGAACTTGATGGCATTTTCTTTCTGCTTTCCGCCAAATAGTGGAATAGGTTCGGAAATTACCATCATTTAGATACTCCAGAAAAAGGCATAATGGAAATATTCAGGTGCAAGATTATTAACACACACTACTTACACAGACACACAAGAAAATTACTAAATGTGATAATTGTGTTTTGAGACAATCTTAGGTGGCAGTAAAATTGAACTGCCTAAAATCATAGTCTCAGAAGGACTGAATCATAGTGATTCAGAATTTGCCAGCCTAGTCAATTTCATTTCTCGCTCATCATTCTTTTTTGGTGTTCAGCTGTCAGGGATCATAAACTATAAAAGATTCTGTCACTGTTTTCATAAATCACAGTATTAGATGGTGCTACTGGATTGGTAGCTGAAACCAAATAAAGTCCAGAGAGATAAGATAGAATAAAGAAATGAGATAGACACACACAAAATAAACTTAACAAAAATCCTAATGACAATGAGAGGGGAATAACAAAGCTAGTGAGAAAGAGAAGTGGAACAAAATAACCCTAAATAATGGGAAAGAGCTGAGGCCATTTGAAAGGCAATTAGGTGGAAGTACTAGGAATCTGATTAAGATAACTCAGGAAGAATGGAAAGGGATCTATATCTTCAGTTACTAAAAATTCTTTGAATCAAAGCACTAAGTGATGCGTAATAGTCAAGTATATGAAGTAGTCTATCATGTCCATATAATATAATTATTAAAACAGCAACTCAATAAACTCCCAAATTTCTGACCTAGTGTGACCTATGCTTTGTTTATAGTCTGTATGAATTCTCTCAGAGCAATCTTTTTTGTATTGTTCTAAAATCCATGACAGGAATGAACATGTACTCCGGAATTTACAATAGACAACAAGGAAATATGGAAGAGTGTGGCAAAACATTGTAAAGGGAGATTGCTGAAAGAAAATGAGGGAAAAAAATAGCAATGTTAGAACTTAAAAAGAAAAGTGCACACAGTAAATAAATCTTTGAAGCTATCATACCAAACATTTTGCATTTTAAGCCATTTAGAAATTACAATAAATATTTCAGATTTTCTGTTAGGAATTCATACTTAGAATGCCATTCACAATCTGATTGTTTTAAAGTAGATTGTGAAGCTTTCTTGATTTTGTCCGAGTTTAAGTCCTCTCTCTGGTACTCATAATTGTCTCATGAGAGTCGAACGGTAGAGTTATGCAGAATACAAATCTTGATATCTTTGCAGTCGAGTAATTCTGTATCATGAATCTTGCTTACAGGACTAAGTTGCAATCCATTTCTAATGGAATTGTTTTTTGTGGATAGTGATTGTTTGAAATTACATTATCATCATCAAGGAACCATCACCAGGCATTCAGGAGTAGTGACCGTGCCTCTTGTGTACTTATATTTTCTGAAGCCATGATTATTTTAAAAAGGAATTTGAATGTAAAAAGAACCTTTCTGGGGTTGTGTAAGGTATAAATTCCCCCTTTGCC
This sequence comes from Pelodiscus sinensis, assembly GCF_049634645.1. NCBI lineage: Eukaryota > Metazoa > Chordata > Testudines > Trionychidae > Pelodiscus > Pelodiscus sinensis. The sequence goes on from NC_134713.1 coordinate 58,335,140, forward strand.
CACTCTTCCAGTCAGCAGAAAGGGATAGTAGTGGGCTTCTCTAGACCTGGCGCTAAGTGCTTCTTGCCTTTTCTTTCTATCCTGCAAGCTTTACTCCAACTTTCCACACTTTATAAGCCAGGGCAAAACCTGACCCACCACGCCTCTAGATCTGTCTCCTGGGCACAGTGGGATCCTCAGTCAGGCTCCCTGCCTGTCCTGCCCGTTCACACCGCTCAGAAAAGCTGGCTATGGTGGGAGAGCGTGGTGTTGCCACTCTTACTTCTGTGTTGCTGCTTTCACAGCTGGGCAGCCAGAGGGCGGCCACAGAGCTTCCTGCTGCCAGAGTTGGTCCTCGGAATTGTGTCTGACCCGGTCTCAGGTGCAGCCTGTGCAGAGAAAGAGGAAGTCCAGTCCCTCCCCAGACCATCCCGTACTGCCAGCCGGAGGCTGATGTGAAGAACTATGGTTAGGGGCAAGAGATGTAAAATCCTGTTTAAAAATTTAACTGGTTAAACATTTAGGCTATGTCTACATTGGCAAGATTTTGCGCAAATACTTTTAACGCAAGAGTTTTTGAGTTAAAGTATTTGTGCAAGAGAGCGTCTACACTGGCATGTGCTTTTGCGCAAGAGATGTGCTTTTGCACAAAAGCATCCGTGCCAGTGTAGATGCTCTCTTGCTCAAGAAAGCTCCAATGGCCATTTTAGCCATCGGGCTTTCTTGTGCTAGAAATTCATGTTGCCTGTCGACACTGGCCTCTTGAGCAAGAACAGTTGCGCAAGAGGGCTTATTCCTGAGTGGGAGCATCATAGTTCTTGTGCAAGAAGCCCTGATTTCACACATTAGAACGTCAGTGTTCTTGCGCAAGAACTCCACGCCAGTGTAGACAGGCAGCATGTTTTTGCGCAAAATCAGGTGCTTTTGCGCAAAATCATGCCAATGTAGACGCAGCCTATAAATGTATCTAGTTAACCAGGATCCCATAGGTAAAGGGGCTGTTCTAGAGTGGCTGGGGTGGAGCGGCCCCTTGCCCATGATACAGTGGACCTAGCTGGGCTGGAGCAGCCCCCTGAAATGCAGGTGGTGGGGCTACTCCATCCCAGTGTGGCCCACTTCACTGTCCTGCAGGCTGTTCCAGCCAAGCCCATAGCACCACAGAGAGGGCTGCTTGGGCCTGATGTACAGTGATCGGGGTGCTGCTACAGCCAGGCCCACTGCTCTCTGCCATGGGTAGGGAGCCTCTCTAGCCTGGTTGGGCTCCTAGTTAACCACTTACGAGGTAAGTATCAGAGGAGTAGCCGTGTTAGTCTGAATCTGCAAGAACAACGAGAAGTCTTGTAGCACCTTATAGACTAACAGATTTATTGGAGCATAAGCTTTCGTGGACAAAGACCCACTTTGTCAGATGCATCTGATGAAGTGAATCTTTGCCCACAAAAGCTTATGCTCCAATAAATCTGTTAGTCTGTAAGGTGCCACAGGACTTCTCATTGTTCTGACGAGGTAAGCATCACTTGCTTACCAGTTAACCAGCTAATCCTTTACATATCTATTATAGACTCCCTCGGCCCTGCCCCTTCCTTATTCCAGGCCTGGTGCTTGAGATTTATAGGCCTTGGGCACCCCCAGACATGACCTGGGTGTTTGCTCATTCACCCATATGTAAGGCCCGCCATGCCCCTCTCCAAAGTGATGACCTCCCATACCATGCCATTCTTTTTTCTGCACTGTTGCTGGCAGCAGTACTTTCTTCTGAACTAGGCTTCCAACCAGCAGCTGCTGCTCTCCAATCACCTAATTGTATGAAAACTAATCTCCCCTGCAATAGCCTGATTTCACAGGGAAAATCAGATTTCATAGTCTATGATGAGTTTTTCATGGCTATAAATTTGGTAAGGCCTTAATTATGGTACAATAATTAAGGTCCACCCTCTCTGGGGCACCTTCGGTCCATCTTCGGTCCACCCTCTCTGGGGCAGCTGGTGCTGGCCACTGTCGGCAGACAGGATACTGGGCTAGAAGGACCTTTGGTCTGACCCAGTACGGCCGTTCTTAATACTTAATGATAAGATCACATGCTTTTTTTATGCAGAGCTCTAGCTTTATTGTGCCGTTTAAATGATGCATCATGAATGAGGCAAAATTGTATGTGCATTGGTGGAAACAAAGATTGGTAAATTATCTGTAATTGTGTAATTAAAGACTTTAATGGAGACAGTAATGTGCTTAACTTGAAGCACATACTTAAATTTACTCGATTATGTGCCAGAGTACTCAGTACATTTCAGGACTGAGCCTTTCAGAGTATTGTTGAAGATAGCTACTTCACAATTAAAGGCACAATAAGGACATAAGAAGAAGAGAAGGGTGAAGGAATGGAACATAATGCACAGCATCTATTGATGAGATATGGAGAGCCCTGAAAATTTGTGGCTGTCTGTATGGCTATGTCTAGACTGCAGGCTTCTTTCGAAAGAGCCTCTTTCGAAAGATCACGTCTAGACTGCAGGCGGATCTTTCGAAAGAGAAATCCGCTTTTTCGAAAGAGAGCACCCAGCGAGTCTGGATGCTCTCTTTCGAAGACGGCCTCTTTACATTGAAGAACGCCTTCTTTCGAAAGAGGAACTTTCGAAAGAAGGCGTTCTTCCTCGTAAATTGAGGTTTACCGCCATTGAAAGAAAAGCCGCGTTCTTTCGAAATAATTTCGAAAGAACGCGGCTTGAGTCTGGACGCAGGGGAAGTTTTTTCGGGAAAAGGCTACTTTTCCCGAAAAAAACCCTGAGTCTGGACACGGCCCAACTGTGGATGCAGATATCCTCAGTGGATACAGGTGCAGATACAAATTTTGTGTCCACACAGGGCTCTAGAGATATAAGACACAGTATACAATCCTATTCTGAGAAGTCAGTAACAAAATTACTGTGTTCCAGGATTTTACCCACCAAGAAAACTAGATGGAACTTGTAAACTGGCAAGACGATTGAAATTCTGACAGCTTTTAGACTGAGCTTTGTTCATTTATATTTTGATAAATGCAATATTTCCAGACTTTGCAATGTAAAAGTCTGTCTAGCTGTGCCTTTGTTATTTTTGATCTTTGCTTTACATTTATGTATTAAAATATTATTTTCTGCTCTTTACTTTCTCTCATAAACTCAATGAATATGTGTTGTCTAGATTTGTGCTGGGAACAACTACTGTTGGGAGCCCGGGACAGAATGAACACTTTCTCCTGACCTTAAGGGAGCCAGATACAGAGAAGAGAAAGTCATTACCTGAGTTGCAGTTCCTAATGCAATTAACAGTTAACATATTCATAGTGGTACAGGTTGGACCTCCCTTAACCAAGACTCTCTGGTCCGGCAACATCAGTGGTTTGGTATGGGCCATGAATGTTCCTGGTCCACAGAGCCCAGGAAGAGGAAGGTCTGGCGGTGGACCTCTGGGCAAAGGCCAGAGTATGTATGTGTGCGGGGGGGGGGGGGGGGGGAAAGAAGATGGGGAGTTGTGACCCCAGCAGAGCTCTCCGTCCCCAGCGGCCGGGGAGGTCTAGCTTGACCACGGCTGTTGTCTTCTGGCCCCATCCCTGGCCACGGAGCTCCGGCTGCATTCTGGCTCCAACAGCTGGGGAACTCCAGCCACAGTGGCAGCCAGGGAGCTGGGGCCTGGGCCTTGGAGCTCCGGCCCCATCCCTCTGCCCCAACCTCAGAGCTCTGGCCCCAGCTGCAGAGCCAGGCAGCTGCGCAGCTCTGCCCCAGCTGCGCAGCTCTGGCCATGGTGCTTTGGCCCTGGCAGTAGTGGGGCCAGGGAGAGCCCCGGGGGTCTGAGGCAGCAGCTAGGGCAGGCTGGAGCTCTAGCCCAGTGGAAGCACAGTCACAACGGGGAGGGACCTTCTCAGGTCTGGTAAATCCCCTTGTTTAGGACCAGTCAGGCCCTGAGGGTGCTAGAGCAGTGAGGTCCAACCTAGAGTATTATTTTCCTACATTGTAATTGTTTCAAAATAACTAAGAGCACTGACTATAAAAAAATAGATATTGCTTATACATCAGACTAATATCATAATAGACAGTTGCCACCATACCTCCACTTTTTCCATTAGAAAGTATAGCAGAGGAAAAGATGGACTGTGTCATATGTTTATCCTCAGTCAAGCACTATGTACAGGAAATGTGTTCTAATGCTTCATGTCTTTAAAAACACTGCAAGATAAAAGGGCTCCACTCCAGCCCTACTGCTTCCTGGCCAGCTGTGGTTCCCCGGGCTGAAGCTATTTAGCTGCTGCTGGCCCTTCTGCCGCCAGGCCAGAACTCCATGGCCAGGACCCAACCTCCCTAGCCACTGCTGGGGCAAGAGCTCCCTGGCCACTGTTGCAATCAAAACTCTGGGGCTAGAGTTCCCTGGCCACCGCTGGGGCTGGAGCTCCACGGCTGGGGCCATCCCCCTGCTATTGCTTGGCCACTGTGGGCCTGAATTTCCCGCCATGCTGGCTGCCTCCCCAATATGTGGTCACAGCAGAGTTGCCAGCCTCCCCACCACACTCCTGCCCCATCGCCAGACCTCCCTACACCTGGGCTTTGTAGTCCATGATCATCCATGGTCCTACTGGACGACAGATGTTGTTGGGCCACAAGAGTTCCAGTGAAGGGAGGTACAACCTGTAGAATGAATGATAAAAGTTTTTGAATCCATTCTTAAACTTTTGTTTTCATTCTCCAAATCTTGCATCACATTTTCTTACACTGAAGTTTTCACTTTAATGTATGTTAATAAAAATGCAGTTCCTTTTGTAAGATTTTAAGATGTATTTCATGATCAAGTTAAAACAAAATACAGGACTATGTAGCACTTTAAAGACTACCAAGATGGTTTATTAGATGATGAGCTTTCATGGGCCAGACCCACTTCCTCAGATCAAATAGTGGAAGAAAATAGTAACAACCATATATACCAAAGGATACAATTAAAAAAATGAACACACATGAAAAGGACAAATCAAATTTCAGAACAGAAGAGGGATGCGGGGCGTGGGGGGCAAAGGTAAATATCAATGATCAAGTTTGTATTTCTTGCTGCTATTTCCCTTCCTTACTTTCAGAAGAAAATTTGAAAAAGGCACCATGCTAACGTTTTTCAAAGTAGATTACTTTGTCTATAAGTGATGACTCAATGGGCATGTGATTGAAGTGCACAAGCAGAGTGGGGGGAAGAGATGACAAGCTCATACCTGATTAACCACAATTAATCAACAGAAAAATTGTGGAATCCAGATTTCAGGTAACTTGTATTATGAGAAAAATATTTGTGGTATGCAATAGACATTCAGAACTGTCACTTATTTGAGAAACGTTGAATGGAAAGAAGAAAAGCTTTTGACACAATTGTGTTTTCTTACATGCTTATTCCAGAATCATTGAGTAAATAAGTTTGCTCTGCCCAATGCCAGGAAAATTCCTTTCTCCATTTTTCCCTCCTCATTGCCCCATTTTAAACCTTCATTGATGGTCAGGCAGAACTCACATTTTTTCCACACTTGGTAGCATCTCCTTTGTCTCTTCCTGTCTGAATCAGTTTTCCTCCTTTTGGCATGCAGGGATGGATGCAGATGGATTGTTTTACACTAGTTATGAATGTGTGTGCAAAGGCACAAAAAATTGTTTTTTACAGAGTAGTGCAGTAGTAGGATATATTGGGAATAATTTATTCTTTGTGGCTCAGTGACTCCTGACATTTTTTGACTGTGGAACAAATTAAAGGTTGGATTTATCTTAATCAATGGAATATATATTGTGAAGTACACTCTTGCCCTATATATTAAGAATGTATTTCCTTGTGCCAGTATTTAATCTGGTACACCAAATATTCATTTGCCTAAAGCTGAACTCTAACAGCATTGTCATGCTGATACATATATATTTATCTACAGTGATTTATTTAGTCAATGTGATTGGCCCTCCCAGTACTGATTCTGCAGAGAACCAAAATTATAGTCACAGAAGCAGAACTGAAATTATTATGGGCCTTCATTTTTAATGAGGTGGCTTTCCCACACTTTAGATTTACTATTTGCATCTCACTCGAACTTCTTGTTTTTTTTCTAGAAGAGAAAATTCTATGTGTTTTGTATTATGCTTCCTCTCTATGGTATCGTTTACAGCTGCAAAGATGTAGTTTTAATTCAGACAGATCTGATTAGAACCATGTTGTTTCTAACCATAAATTTACAATATCCCACAAAGTTGATGGAAATGACAAGTTTTTGATCCACAGTAATGATTGTGGGAGGAAGCCCCCCAAACTCCCGTGACTCTAGGACTTGTGTTTTCTGAGCTGTGATGTGGTGATATTTTTCATTTTATCTCTGATAGCATATAATGGTTCAGTAGCAGCCACATTTTTAAACTGTTATATAAACATAACTAATGATAATTCAGGCAGCTGTTTGAGTTACGAATTCTTCAGTAGTCATTTTAGATTGTTATAATTGATACTGAGCAGAACTATATATTATGATGTCAAATCTCTGATTTGGTGTTTGTTTAATTCAAATTAATATAAAAATTCCTTATTTTAATTGGCTTCATATTGCTTTGAAACCCTATGATTTTAACCTGAATAGATTGACTATGACAGGCTCTGCCGTGAAGCAGCAGCTCTGTAAATAATTAATGTATTGTGGAACATTGTTAACTTATTTCGTACATCAAAAACCTAATAATGCAGGCTTTGATAACATTTTATTTTGCTTACCATAATCATTCATTCAGAATGAATTATGGCTTGGCTTTGGCTGTTGAATGGAAGTAGAGACTTATGATTAGTTGTCAATGTCATGCCCAATGATCCCCAGTAAAAGCATGGAAATGGTCGTTTTCTGTAATAATTTTCTTTTCATGATAGCAGAAATAAACTTTTCAGATTTGAAGACACTTGGCCTTTGGCCTCATTCTCATAGCACATCAGAGGCATGTCCCAATTTCCTAGAGATGGCTGGTTTTATCTGACTGTTGATTTACATCATTGTACGTAAAGTTAATAAAAAAGTGAATGCCACAGTCACATACATACTTAGAAATCATTGACTACATGGAACTTTTTCTGAAGCATATTTTGGACACTGAAACTTTTAGATTTTGTGAAGTATTGATGCATTAAAATTAGTTTTTTGGTTGTATTATTTCATATGTTGATACTTTCTCTGTATACTGAAAATGTGGCTGAAGCAACAACATAATACGGTGTCATTTGTGCTTTCATGTAAGGGGTCCACTTTTGTTTTCCATATTATAGGTTGTTTCTTGTCAGTGATATATTTATTAATGTATAATGTATGTGTAAAATAGACATTGACAGATACACATATATGAAACCCTACTAAATTCACAGTCCCTATAGGTCAATTTCACTGTCATGGGATTTTTAAAATAGTAAGTGTCATGATTTCAGCTATTTAACTCTGAAATTTCACAGCATTTTAATTGTATGAAGCCTGACCCAAAAAAGAGGTGGCGGGGGGGGGGGGGGGGGGGGGGGGGGGGGGTCAAAAGCTATTGTAAGTGAGGTTGTAGTATTACTACCCTTACTGTTGTGCTGCTGTTACCTTCAGTGCAGGGCAGCTGGAGAGCAGTGGCTGCTGGCCAGGAGCCCAGCTCTGAAAGCAGAGCCACTGCCACCACTGCACAGAAGTAAGGATAGTATGGTATGATATTGCTACCCTTTCTTCTCCACTACTGTCTACTGAGCTGATTTTAAGAGGAATAAGGGATCTTCCGGAAAAGGCTTTATTTTCCGAAAGATCCCGTCTAGACTGGCGCTTTTCTCCGGCAAAGCCCCGAGCCGGAAAAAAGCGGCAGCCATGTTCATGCAAATGCCGCGGAGGATATTTAAATCCCCCGCAGCATTTGCAATTCCGACTGGTCTCATTAGCATCCCTTTTCCGGAAAAGGGTGCCAATGTAGACTCATCCCGAGGGTTTGAGTTGACTGCTTTTCCTCTGCATAGGTGTGTTCCCTGTCCCTCTCCCTCTCCTTCTCCCCCTCTCTGCCTTTCTTGAGTGCCAGGATTAGTTAAAGCTATATTTCTTGGCTATCTTTGCATGACCTCAGTAGGCTAGCACCGGGGCATGTATGCTACACTCTTGCAAAGAGGTTTCCTGTGCCTGAGGATATTACCTTGGTTTCTTATTGTAGCCTATTATGTAAAGCAATAATCTAGTCCAGTGAATATACAGTATATCAGAATCATGCTGAGTTCTCGAGTGGTTGCTCTTCTCTCCCCACCTGCAGTGATTTGGGTTCCTGCAGAAAAATACACATCTGCTTGAAATCTAACTGTAGTAGGTCTTTTGAGAGGAAGTATATGTATAAATCCATATACAGGAGGGCAAGAAACAGTCCTGATCTGAAGGGATCACCCAAAGTAGTGAGGTGGGAAACTAGATAACATCCCATAATCCTCTACATCAGATCATGCAGGAACTACAGTTGGTCCCTTAACCCCATTCCCAGAGGATGTTATTGTTATCTCGCTTCACAATGTTGCAATAAAAGACTAAATGATACTCCAGCTTCTTTCTGCTGATTCTGAGTTCCTGAATAGGGGTTGTAGAACTAGGACTGTTCCTTAAGAACAAAAGACATATCAAGTCCAGTCACCTTCTAGTTGACTAGAAAGAAAGATAATCCTAAAAAAGGAGAGATTGTAAAATACACTACGTTCATTTGGTCTAGATTGCTGGTTATGGTTTACCTATGTGTCCTACCTGCCATAGCACTAGTGTAAAAGAAAACATGAAGAACTTTTGTATTTATACTAAGCACAGGAGCCACATATAGGTATTTCCTGCATTATGGATATCACCAAAACACAAGGATCTGAAAGCTCAATTTAAAATCTACTGGCAGTGCTACAGGGACTGCAGTAAAAGAAATTTTGTTGAAGGAGCCTCAGTGTCCCAGGCATATGTATATGAGTTTTTGTTAACATTGCATTTAGAAGGAAGTTGAGATTATATCTATACTGAGTACAAGAATAATCTGTCTGCAATTAAAAACAGGACTATGTAGCACTTTAAAGATTTCAGCTACACCAGACTAACACGGCTACGTTTCTATAACTAATCTGTCTGCAATTATCAAAGAGCAAAAGTTGATGAAGAATTAATATTAAACATGTCTGACTCAGATAGGAAAGTCTGTGTTTCAAAGAAGCTGCCAAAATTGAAATGTTCACTTTCTAAAACACATATAGCCCAAAACACTTGAAAAAATTAACAAGTTGTTTCTAAAAAGAGCCAAAAGCAATGTTTTCTTAATCTATATATGGAAGTTTCTGTCTTTGGAAAAATTGACCAGGGTAGCTGGAATAGTTCCTGAGATATGTTGGCTCAAATGTGACTTTTCACTCACTGTCATCAGAGAATTATTGTATTTTATCCAGTAGAGCAAGCAAGATGCTGATCACAGCACTGCTCTCATTAATCAGCTAGACTATTGTGTCTGGAAATATGGATCTGGAAATATATGGGCTTCTCGGTCCTAAGGCCTATGTGGACAGTACACTATCCCCCTTACATAGAAACCAGAAGAAGGGTGTAGGAAGCTTTCTTCTCTCTTTGTTAGTCTCTAAAGTGCTATAGGACTGCTAGTTATTTTTAAAGTTACAGACTAACATGGCTTTTAATGTTTTAAAATGTGCTACTATCCCAGAATGCTGAAGTTGCATTTGCTTTTAACAAGTACAATTACAGATCAGTGAGCCTAACTACAGTACTAGGTTAAATGGCCACGTAACAGTGATAAAAGATACAATTATAAACAACCTGGATGAACTTACACAGTGAAAAGTGCAAGATGTGAAGATCTCAAGGGGCACTTTCTTGAATGATACTCTGCCTTTCCTTGTTTTAGTGTAGCTTCCTATTACAATCTGACTTTTGGCTCTGAATCACTGAGGGTGGAATTTTGCGTAACTGGAGTTGCATACCTTAAGCTGACCTTCCTGATCTAGAATAGTTCTCAGAAATGGAGGTGCCAGAATTTCAGGGCTAGGGCTGCGCATACCTTAAGCTGACCTTCCTGATCTAGAATAGTTCTCAGAAATGGAGGTACAAGAATTTCAGGGCTAGGGCTGCCAGATGATTTCAGAAAAAATACTGGGGGGGGGGAAAAAAAGGACCCCGACAGTTAAGTAAAAAAAACCAAAACCAAAAAACCTCAGAATGGCCCCTTTAAAAAATGTGTGCTGGGTCTTTTTGGGCCTAACAGGCTGCCGGTGGCCGCCCGCCATCTTACTTCCCTGCGCAGGGCCAGACAGCTCCCCTGAGGAACCCTGGAAGCAGTAGGGTTGTCAGGCTGCCTCCGTATTGAGCTGGACAGTCCAGGATTTTTGCCTCCTGACCGGGAAAAATCAGAAATTACCGGACATTTTAGATATCCAGTATTTTCTAAAATTTTTTTTACCAGACAGGAAGTGAAAATATTGAACTGTCCGGTTCAATACTGGACACCTGGCAACCCTATGCAGCATTTGTCAAATGTTTGGCCTTAATGTATTGTGTGATAATCTGCAGTTATCCTTACAGATTCTCTCTACCTTGGAGCCATTCACTGCTTAGTATTTACTCTTTTAAAAAAAAATTGAAAGTGGTAAACAAAAGATTATGGCCTAGTTTTTTTTTTTAACAGTTGCCTAAAGTTAGGCTTTGAAGTGTATGTATTTTAGATACCTAACTACATGGTCATACTTTCAAAAGTGCTGGGCACTCACAGCTCCCAAAGAAGCTTATGTATAGTTATGTATATGACCTTGAGCAGCTTACTGCAGATTATGTAGCGCTGGGAAGAAAGATCAAACAATTCGGCGTGCAAATGGTGTTTTCGTCCATCCTCCCTGTTGAAGGGAAAGGACTGGGCAGGGATTGTCGAATTGAGGAAGTAAATGCGTGGTTGAGTTGGTGGTGTTGCAGAGAGGGTTTGGTTTCTTTGACCATGGGACTCTGTTCCGGGCACAAGGATTGTTAGGAAGAGATGGGATCCACCTAACCGAGAGAGGAAGGAGCATCTTCGCGGGCAGGTTTGCAAACCTAGTGAGGAGGGCTTTAAACTAGGTTCGTTGAGGGATGGTGACAAAAACCCTGAGGGGAGTGGGAAAGTCAGATACCGGGAAGAAATGCAATGAGGAACGAGCAAGAAAGGAAGACCACTGATTCGAATGGAGAAGATAGGGCGATCAAGTGGTTATCTGAGGTGTTTGTACACTAATGTGAGAAGCCTGGGCAACAAACAGGAAGAACTGGAGGCCCTGACCCAGTCCAAGAAATATGATTTAATTGGGATAACAGAGACTTGGAGGGATGACTCTCATGTCTGGAGCATTGTCATGGAAGGGTATAGACTGTTCAGGAACAACAGGCAGGGGAGAAAAGGAGGAGGAGTTTCACTATACGTAAGAGAGCACTATGATTGCTCAGAACTCCAGTATATAGAGGGAGAAAAACCTGTTGAGAGTCTATGGGTTAAGTTTAGAGGTGCAAACAACAGCAGTGATGTTGTGGTTGGTGTCTATTACAGGCCACCGAATCAGGTGGATGAAGTAGATGAGGCTTTCTTCGGACAACTGAGAGAAGCTTCCAGATTGCAGGCCCTGGTTCTCGTGGGGGACTTTAATCACCCTGACATCTGTTGAGAGACCAATATGGCAGTACACAGGAAATCCAGAAAGTTTTTGGAGAATGTTGGGGATAACTTCTTGGTGCAAGTGCTGAAGGATCCAACCAGGGGCCATGCGCAGCTTGACCTTCTGCTTACAAACAGGGAGGAATGAATAGGGGAAGTAGAGATGGGTGACAACCTCGGAAGCAGTAATTATGAGATGGTAGATTTCAGGATCCTGACCAAAGGAAGAAAAGAGAGTAGTAAAATACACACCTTGGACTTCAGAAAAACAGATTTTGACTCCCTCAGAGACTTGATGGGCAGAATCCCCTAGGACACTAACATGAAGAGGAAAGGAGTCCAGGACAGCTGGCAGTATTTTAAAGAAACCTTATTGAAGGCACAGAAAGAAACCATCCCGATGCGTAGCAAGAGAGGCAAACATGGTAGGAGACCGGATTGGCTTAGAGAGGAAATTCTTGGTGAACTTAAGCACAAAAAGGAAGCTTACAAAAAGTGGAAACTTGGGAGGGGTTTAAATGTATTGCTCGAGAATGCCGGGGGTTTATCAGGAAGGCGAAAGCGCAATTGGAATTGCAGCTGGGAAAGGATGTGAAGGATAACAAGAAAGGTTTCTACAGGCATGTTAACAAGAAGAAGGTGATCAGAGAGAGTGTGGGGCCCCTACTGGATGAAGGAGGTAACCTAGTGACAGATGATGTGGGGAAAGCTGAAGTACTCAATGCTTTCTTTGCCTCTGTATTCACGGACAAGGTCGGCTCCCAGACTAATGCGCTAAGTGACGGAAGATGGGATGAAGATGGAAAGCCCTTGGTGGGAAAAGAACAGGTTAGGAACTATTTAGAAAAGCTAAACGTACATAAATCCATGGATCCAGACTTAATGCATCCGAGGGTACTGAGGGAGTTGGCAAATGTGATTGAGGAGCATTTGGCCATTATCTTTGAAAAGTCGTGGAGATCGAGAGAGATCCCGGATGATTAGAAAAAGACAAATGTATTGCCCATCTTCAAAAAAGGGAAGAAGGATGATCCAGGGAACTATAGGCTGGTCAGTCTTACCTTGGTCCCTGGAAAAATCATGGAAGGGATTCTTAAGGAATCCATTTTGAGGCACTTGGAAGAGAGGAAAGTGATCAGGAATAGTCAGCATGGATTCACAAAGGGCAAGTCGTGCCTGACCAATCTGATTAGCTTCTATGATGAAGTAACTGGCTATGTGGATATGGGAAAATCAGTGGATGTTATATACCTTGACTTTAGCAAGGCTTTTGTTACGGTCTCCCACAGTATTCTTGCCAGCAAGTTATGGGATTGTGGATTGGATAAATGGATGGTAAGATGGATAGAAAGCTGGGTAGAAGGCCGGGCCTTGCGGGTAGTGATCAATGGCTCGATGTCAGGATGACAGTCAGTTTCTAGCAGAAACTATTTCACTAGGAGAGTGGTGAAGCACTGGAATGGGTTACCTAGGGAAGTAGTGGAGTCTCCATCCCTAGAGGTGTTTAAGTCTCGGCTTGAGAAAACCCTGGCAGGGTTGATTTAGTTGGGATTGGTCCTGCCTGGAGCAGGGGGTTGGACTTGATGACCTTCTGAGGTCTCTTCCAGCTCTATGGTTCTATGATTCTATGACTTCAGTGGGCGCTTCTCTAAATGATCATAACTTTTGAAAGATGGGCTGCTTATTAGCAGTGTGATTATAGATTTAGGAGTGTAACTTTTGTCAAAATTTGATACCTGGTTAATCTAAATGTTTTTATTTTGTTACTCTTAAAATAAATTAAGCAATGCATTTATGCATAAGGCTTTTAAATCTGTTTGAAAACATAAACCATAACAAAAATAATAGAATTACTTTCTTTTTACATCTTTTCTTTAAAAAAAAGTAAGAAACAAGAATCACAGTTCACTGTCATTGTGACTACTTTCTTCCACTATTTGATCTGAGGAAGTGGGTCTGGCCCACGAAAGCTCATCATCTAATAAACCATCTTGTTAGTCTTTAAAGTGCTACATTGTCCTGCATTTTGCTTCAGCTACCCCAGACTAACACGGCTACATTTCTATCAGTAGTTCACTGTCAGTGATATTAATCACAGAAATCAATGTGTCTAGTTAATGTGTGTGTAATTCAGACTATACAGAAGTTTATAATAGTTTTTGCCATTTCACATCATATCTTTAAAGATGTTATCCTGCTGTTCTGAAATTCAGTGGCAGAACTCCCATTCCTTTTAGTGAAAGAAGGATCAGACAATTAAAGTTATTTGAGAAAGAAACTCTGAAACAATGAATTTGAACTCAGTATATGAGTACAGTGAGCAGAATTTGGCCCATTGTCTTCAGCCTGTAGATTTGTGTGTTTATTATTGCAAAGTAGCTCTTAAAATCTCAGATGCTTTATAAATAAAAAGAACAATTGTTTATTCTTCATGAAGAGTCTCTGAATCAGAGCATTTCTGGGTGAGTAGAGTGGTGAAATTATTTCTGCCAAGATAGCAGAAGTTGCATAGTGAGCAGCACTGTGTTTTTACTCCTTCAATGTGAAATAATCTAGTTAGGGTTTGCAGGGTTAGAGGTTGGCTGTATATTTGCCTGGTAAATGTATTGTACGTAGTATATACAAGGATTTGTTATTTTAAATGTTCTTAAGTGGTTTTTAGGAGTAAGAATAACTTAAAATTTGGAGTGAACAGTGCTTCCCCTTTTCTTTCCCCTCACTTTGATTATTTTCTCTACACATACGTACTTTCACCCCAAAGTAAGCATTATTAACAGATGAGCTATGCATCATAGAGTTAGAGACTGGTGAACAGGCTAACTCAGCATTACTGTAAATTATGATCCAGGCATCCTTCTTTACTAAAAAAAATAAGTTTCATATGTGAGCAATATGCAAATTTTAGTGGCGATTTTAATCAGTAGAAAGTTTCCTGTTTATTATTTGTCCTAGTTTGACACTTTTGATTGAGCATATGTGTATATAATTTTGATACTCTGTGAATAAAATCACAGTTTTATAAGGAATTAACTATTTAGTGGAAATGCTAAGGATTTAAACACAGCAGTCTGTATCCTGTATGCAACATGTATAAGAGACTGGGATGTTAGATATGTTGGCAACTCTGACAAGGTCATACTTTTGGGTTTTGTAATAGAAGTTTATTTTTCTAAAAACACCGTGTATATCCTGTATTTAATATACAGTGGCAAGCTGATAAAAAGCAAGAGGAATGAATTAAAGTTCTTGTACTGTGCCAGAGAACTTCTGTCACTGACCATTAGGTTTTCCGTTTACATTATGTACATCACAACTTGATACCGTCTAAATATGTGCCAAAATTATCTGGTTTTGTTTAATAAAAACTTAAAGGAAAATATGGCATAGTGGCGTTAAGATGAAAAAGATATATGAGCCATGCTATGAACACTTTTATAACATATGCAGCTGAGCAAATTCTATTGGAAAAAGTTGATGTTTGGTTCCAATTTGTAGTGGTGGCAATACAAACAGTGTATGAAATAAAAAACAGTAGATGTTAGCAAGCCTATAATCTTCCACTGCTGAAACTGATATTGTTCTGCGTTAGTAACTGGTAGCAGAAACAGATCAATAATGGAGTATATTTAAAGGAAGGACTCCAATGTAATGTAAGAGATTGTAATCACTTCATCTAATTACAAATAAGATTAAGACCATAAGAATGATCATACTGGGTCAGACCAATGGTTCATCAAGCCCAGTATCTGACAGTGGCCAACGCCAGATGCATCAAAGGGACTGAACAGAGTAGGGCAGTGATAAAGTGATTAATTGCCTCTTATCCATTCTCAGTATCTGGCAAAGGCTTGGGGTTGCATCTCTGACCATACTGGCTAATAACTATTTAATGGACCTATCTGCCATGAACTTCTCTAAGTATTTTTTGAATCCAGGGAAGTATTGTCCTTCAAGACCTCCCCTGACAACAAGTTCCACAGGACGGTACTCAATAAATCCTGGATATGCAGCATTTAGGATGAGTAGCAGTGTTCCCTCTAAGCTGTTGCAGCACAGCTTCACAGGTGATTAATCAGCCCTGTCCAGTCAGAGGCTCAGGGCTCCCTGCAGGGAGCTGACTGACTGAGTGGGGCTGATTGATCACCTGTGAAGCTGTGCTGCTGAGCAGCTTAGAAGGAACACTGGTGAGTAGCTTCAGGGCGTAGCCGAGTTAGTCTGTACACTACAGGATAAACTTAAAAAATAACAAACAGTCTCGCAGCACTTTATAGACTAACAAAACATGGAGATGGTATCATGACTTTAGTAAGGCGTTTGATACGGTCTCGCATGATATTCTTATCAATAAACTAGGCAAATACAACTTCGATGGGGCTACTATAAGGTGGATACGTAACTGGCTGGATAACCATACTCAGAGAGTAGTTATTAATGGTTCACAATCCTGCTGGAAAGGCATAACAAGTGGAGTTCTTCAGGGGTCTGTTTTGGGACTGGCTCTGTTCAATATCTTCATCAACAATTTAGATATTGGCATAGAAAGTATGCTTATTAAGTTTGCAGGTACCAAGGGAGGAGTTGTGACTGCTCTGGAAGATAGGGTCATAATTCGAAATGGTCTGAGATAAACAGGATGAAGTTTAATAAAGACAAATGCAAAGGAAGGAACAATCAGTTTCACACATACAGAATGGGAAGCGACTGTTTAGGAAGGAGTATGGCAGAAAGGGACCTAGGGGTTATAGTGGACCACAAGCTGAATATGAGTCAGCAGTGTGATGCTGTTGCAAAAAAAGCAAACATGATTCTGGGATATATTAACAGGTGTGTTGTGAGCAAGACATAGAAAGCCATTTTTCCGCTCTACTCTGCACTGGTTAGGCCTCAGTTGGAGTATTGTGTCAGGTTCTGGGCACCTCATTTCAAGAAAGACGTGGAGAAATTGGAGAGGGTCCAGAGAAGAGCAACAAGAATGATTAAAGAGCTAGAGAACATAACCTATGAAGGAAGGCTGAAAGAATTGGATTTGTTTAGTTTAAAAAAGTGAAGTTTGAGAGGGGACATGATAGCAGTTTTCAGGTATTTAAAAGGGTGTTATAAGGGAGAAGGAGAAAACTTGTTGTTCTTGGTCTCTGAGTATAGAACAAGAAGCAATGGGCTTAAACTGCAGCGGAGGTTTAGGTTGGATGTTAAGAAAAAGTTCTTAACTGTCAGGGTAGTCAAACACTGGAATAAATTGCCCAGGGAGGTTGTGGAATCCCCATCTCTGGAGATATTTAAGAGTAGGTTGGATAAATGTCTATCAGGGATGGTCTAGACAGTATTTGGTCCTGCCATGAGAGCAGGGGACTGGACTCAATGACCTCTCGAGATCCCTTCCAGTTCTAGTATTCTATGATTCTATGAGCTTTCGTGGGCACCGCCCACTTCTTCAGATGACCAGAGTGTTGGATGTCCAGAACTAAAATAAATAGTGGAGAAGGGAAAAAAATTGGAAGGGGGGGGGGACAAGAGGAGGTAGTGTGTATAAAAATATCAAGGGGAAAGCTGAGCTGGGAATACAAATAGTCTATAAGCACCTACAGAATGGATAGTCAAAAGAGGCAGATAAGAACCATTAGTAGGCAGTTAGAGAGGAAGAGTACTAACACCAGATACTATATAGACAAAAAAGCACTGGCACCTTCATTGTTTGGTAAGTTGATAATGTCCCAACCATCTCTCCTCCTCCCCATATCTTTATTTAATCCGTTAACATGAGTATCAAACCTCTGAATGAATTATAGTTCCAGTCCTTCCCTGTGTATTTGGCTTGTGGAATTGGTCTGTAACAAAAACAGCCACTTGAAGATCTGTTAATGAATGCCCAGGGAGATTGAAGTGTTCCCCAATAGGTTTTTATGTGTTCCCTTTACAGATATCTGATTTGTGTCCATTAATTCTTTCCCATAGGGACTGTCCAGATTGTCCAGTATATATTGCAGTGGGGCATTGCTGGCATTTATGGCATAGATTACATTCCTGGATGAGAAGTTAAATGAACCTCTGACATGGTGGCTTATGTAGTTGTCTCCAGTAATGAATTTGCTTGTATAGATACTTATTTACAGCCTCTCCCCGAGTTATGAACGAGTTACGGACCAAACACTTGGCCATAACTTGATTTGTTCATAACTCGGAATCATTGAGTTACATAGGGACCGCGCTGTTTGTAAGCGCAGGTTGCGTTCGGAATTTGGGGACCGCCTTTACGATCACTCCATGGGACCAGCTATATATGAGCCTTTACAACCGTTCGCAACTCAGGGACCGGCTGTATATGAGCAGTCCCAGAAATTTCAATATTTAAAAACAAACCTTGAGTTAATTTTGAACAATCTAAGATCCCAGTTAAATGGGACTGTCAATTGATTGATAAGAGTATCAGAGTCAGGAGAGCTGCAGAAGTGAGCTCTTAAAACTGAGTGGTGAAATTTTCCTTTCATAAAAACAGAAGAAAGAAAGATTGGAAAGAGTTCCTAAAAGCTTGGAAATAACATTAGCAAAGGCTGTTGGTTCGTTATTGGAGAGACAGACTATAACTGCAGCCTCACTCTGCTAGGTACAAGATATGGAGTTGTGGCAAGTGAATAATATACAGATATATTTCCCTTACTGTCAGAGCAGTGTGACAGATGCAAAGATTCTTGCACAGCTTCAAGAAAAGGAAGCATTTTTTCCCTCCAAGCCATTGTAGGCTGCTTAACTTAAAGCTACTACAGCTCCCTGGTCTGGCACCCTTGGGACATGACTGGTGCCGGACCATGGAATCTGCCAGACCAGGGGAGGTCAATAATAGATAGCTCCTTTTCTGCTGCCAGGAAATACCTGGGTGGGAATGCTGGGGGAAAGAAGCAGGGTGGCTGCATAGCCCGTTAGAGCGACACTCCTGACCCCCCCGCTGCAGGGCTCCGCAGACACCCTGCCTCTTTCCCTGAATGTCATCCCCCATCTCTGTTCTTCCCCCTCCAACTCTGACCTTGGTTACTACAAATGAGCTATTTGCAGAGCTCTGGAAGCTCTGAGAGCATGGGGAAAGAGCTGCTGAGCACTGGGCCCAGCTTTGCTCTGAGTATTCCAGTCCGGGAACACCCAGGGGAAGCCAGACCACAGATTTTTCCAGACTACAGAGGTCCAACCTATATGAGAAGTCAACATAAGAGATGTCAGATAAAAATCTACATGAGGAGTAGGAGGTATAATTTTATCAACTGTAAATAAAAAAATAAAATGGGGCCTATAGTCCAAAATATCAAAGGAAAGAGGTTTTCTTCTGTCATACCTTAAGAACCTGTATCACCCAGGGTACATCTAAATGACATTCTATTTTCTAAAGAGGATATGCAAATTCCGCGGAAATTTGCATATCTTCTTCTGATCTCACTTTCAAAAGCAGAGCTTTCAAAAGCGAAAGTAGTCTGGATGTGGTTTTTTCCAGGAATAAAACCCATTTTCGAAAAAAACCCCACATAAACCTCATTTCTAAAGGAAGAGCGTTTTTTTCGAAAAAGGGGTTTTTTTCTGAAAAAAAAAGTGCATCCAGACTACTTTCACTTTTGAAAGCTCTGCTTTTGAAAGTGAGATTGGAAGAAGATATGCAAATTCCCGCTGAATGTCTTTTGAAAATAGAGCGTAGTCTAGACATAGCCCCAATGTAAACTGACTCTACACTACAGATGAATTTGACAAATCCATTGACTTGAACAGAGAAATCCAGGGATAAATTTGAATAAAAACTGCTTTCTTCTGATGTAATCCCTAAAGAGAGCAA
Source organism: Pelodiscus sinensis (assembly GCF_049634645.1). Taxonomy (NCBI): domain Eukaryota; kingdom Metazoa; phylum Chordata; order Testudines; family Trionychidae; genus Pelodiscus; species Pelodiscus sinensis. The sequence goes on from NC_134713.1 coordinate 58,354,604, forward strand.
AAGGTTTTTTCCTCTTCCAGCTTGTGTATGGCTCTGTCATTCGTGTCTCCGCAAAGTGCTTGTGCACTTGTTCATACTTTGCAAACTGCCACGTTGTCTAATGGCTCGATTCCCTGAAATCCTGACAGTTTATGCAAAAGCATTCTGGCTGTATTGGGGGAGCAAGCCTTAAACTGGCCAGCTCTTCTGAGGATCTCAGTCACCCCTCCCTCCTCCATATAAGTTACCAAAATGATTTCTAGGCTGTTCTGGGCTTTATTTTTTCTGCTATATATTTTCAGCATAGACCATCTCATATTAAGAAGATAGACAGGTTGTTGTATATTTCTGTTGTGAAGCATTTGTAATGGTTTCATTTGATTGTTTTAATTCCACTTTTACAGTCTGCAGCGCATGGTTAAAAGTTATCCTGCTGCTAACTGCCTGTATTTTCCTTGAGTGAAACTGCTGAATTTCAGCTTTTGTGGAAACTTAGGAGACTCAGATAGGCAGGAAAAACAAAGGAAACATGGCTGAAGATTGTGTTGGCGGCTTTCAGGATTGAAACTAACCATTGAAACAAGTATTGTTTGACCTGCTTCCAAAAGGGAAGAAGAGCTTGTTTGAAATGAAAGGCTATAAAATGATCTTCTTTCTTTGGAAGAAACAAGATTGTGTAATGTCCGGGATTTGAAGCTGGAATTTGTTGTGTAATTACTGCTGAGACCTATCGTTCATTGAAAGGCTTGACAGCTCTCACGTTAAGCTTCTTATGAAGGTGAATTTTCATTGCATTTAATAAATGGGTTTTAAACAAGTTTTTATAAGGAAAATGAATAGTGGAAAAAATGAAGCCCTGCAAATCTCAGGAACATCTGCACATAGGCACCGTGCCGCTGGCATTCCTCTGCCTTTGGTCCCTGGAATCACGGCTAGGGGAGCCACTCCTCCAGGAACTCTCCTTATCGCTGCTGCATTTCATGGGTGTGCAAGCAGGAAAAGAGGGGGCACCCTGTAGGAAGAAAGCTCCATGGTAAAAGTACATCTATATATTTTCTCTGGAGCCCATAAAGGGATGCTGTTGTTCATTCTTCTCACCTTGTCTCCGCCCTACTTTAGTCCACATGAGTTCTCACACAGCTGCCTTGTCTTCCATGGAACCAAACCCCACAGAGAGCCACCTGTAAATCTGGGGGGTGGTTTCATAGAAGTGACTGCCTCCACTTCCTTGTGCATGCTAGCATCGGGACATCAATGTATAGAGGGGATTCTGGACTAGGGGTATACAAAGTGACCCATTTTCAGTCACTCGGGGTAATCCATATCTATGTATTATAAATGTATTTGAAATTGAGACTCCGTAACAGTAGCTAAGGGATAAAATGTAATATTGTTTGTTTTAGAAAGATTTCAAATCCTAAAAGCTTTCACTTGTACAAACCTTCCCAGCTAATAAGCCGATAGTACTGATGCAAGTATCTACGCAAGCAGGTTTTCTAGTTTACTTTGCGCTTCTCCATATACAAAACAAACAGACCGCTAATGACTGGGTAAATACAGTGGGACTGTACTTTGTGCACTACATGTTCTGAGCTTAAGTGTTTTGGTCTTTATTTTGTTTGTCTATTTTTATACTCTTTCACAACCACATTTTGTCATAATGGAATAGCAGAGTTCCTGGTATAGTACAGAGACCTAACACAAGGAATATATTATGCACACTTTTTTCAACCTGAAATGTTCTCCAGTGCTGATTATTTTTGGCTTTTATTATATTATATTAATACAGTATGAACAGTAATGGGATTTTACACTATGATTTTTTTGTGCATGGGCGTGTGTCCAAAGCAAAGCAAAATGTGAAATTGAGGGGAAAAGAATCAATCATATATTGACATGTCCGTTTTCTTTGTTTCCCTTTTCTCCTTATTGAAAAATGAAATACTTAATCAAATGTCTTAAATTTACAAAAGCAACAATTATAGGTGAAAAAATGCCATTATCTTATCATTCTTGCCTGTTGCATGGCTTTTTTATTCATTAAAAAAACCCTACATTCAAGTAGTATATAGAGGCTGACTTACGAGCTACAAAGGCAAATCAACTCAGAATTTAAAACCAGGCTGATTCTTGGACTTCTGCGTGTTCTGCTTTTCCTCGGTTTTGTAGCATATGTACAGAAGTGGCGGCTTTTCTCTTTTGCAGCGTGAACGAATAGGCTGCAAGCTGCAGAGCTGGAATACATGTTTCAAAATCTTTTTGCAGTTCTACTACTTTTAGCTAACACTAAACGTGATAGGCAAGAGAGTAAACCTGGGAATCAAACTTAGGTCACTGTTAAAATAATAAAAAATATATGAAAGGAGAAATGTTTATACATATTTTCTGTGAAAATTCTGAGCTATTAACTGCATAGATTATGCTTAATATCTTGCACAGGGTTGGTAATTTATAAATACATATTAATAATCATAATGTAAAAAACCAAAATACTAAACAAATTTAATCTCTTTTGGAGCAGATTACAAAATTAGATAAGGAAATGGAGTATATTTAAATCAATCTGAACATTAGTATTTTGAGTCAGTGCCTGTAAAAACTTTGCTAGAATGAGTTAAAATGAGCACAGTATAAGCACAGAGAAATAGACTGGGAAATGGGTAAAGGCTGTATGAAAAGATTCATCTTTGTTAGACTCAGTTTACTTAACATCTTCATTAACAATCTGAATGGAATAAGAAAGAAAATTAATGATCACACATGATATTTCATTAGTTCTCCTTTTTAGGTTTTTAGAAGAAAGAGGTTAAAATATTCAGGTGCACATTGTTTAGATTCACTTGTAAAATTAGGATTCCAAACTAGGACTCAAAACTCATGCTAATTTTTTTTCTGCACTTTCCAACAGATTTTTCTTCTGGTCCTACATTTCTATGATTTTGTCATATCCTGAATGACTTTGGGCAAATTGCCTAATCTGCTATGTGCCTCAGCTCCCTATCTATAAAATGGGGATAATAGTTACCTACGTCAATAAATTGCAGGATAAAACAATTGTTTTATGTTTATGAGGCACTCAGGTACTATAGTGATGAGAACTCTTTAAGTACTTAGGGAGCGAGGTAGATAGTGACATGCATAGGTGCATGGTTAGAGAAATATTTTGTTTTGTTCAAAATAGTAAGACAGTTGAAGTAAACTTTCTCAGCAAAGATTTCAAGTGATTAACAAAACAAGCCAAGTTCAATATCATTCAGTATGATAGAGCTTGACATCAATCTCTCTCTTCAGTAAAATTCTAACACCTTTTTCTTCTCATTTATGAAACTGTAGTGTCAGTTCACTTTTCAAAAGGTGTTGCGTTATTATTGCCAAAGTTTTCTTGGCATCTTCTTTCATATCTTTCTCCTTATTGGCCCTGACTAAAGATTCTTTTGTTGCTTCTATTTCATAAGGACACACATTGCCATATTCTGTACTGATTGTAGAACAGTGTTGGAATTAAGGCTTTCGTCCATCCTTATTGAGTTTCATTCCATTAAGTTACAAAATCAATTCTGTATTTTTCTGCAGATGCTGCGTGTGGCATGTGGAAAAGCAGTAGAATGAGATAAACATTAAAAGGAAGTAAAAACTTTTTGTGTCCACCCCCTCTTTGCATTTATCTGTGACATATCTATCCTACTGCTTTATTCATCTGTCATTTAAAATGCTTGCTGGAAAAAATGCTAATTTGTGAAAAGTGCATTTTAATTTCAGATTATTCAGTTGTTGAACTGCTTTCTGATCTTTTTATCATAAGGGAATATATATTTATAGCTTAGTTTTGAAAAAGGCTTCTAGTTGGCTTTTGGTTTTGTTACCTTGTTTCTCAGTTTATTATCGGTTCCATGAATAGCACTTGTGTTTCCTTTGAAAGGGGAAAAGAAAGGGGCTGGATGTTTTATTTTCTCTCCATTGGTATCCTCATATTCATATAGAGTTAATTTTTTTTGTAGAATTTGTAGGTTTCCCCTATAATTTCTTTCCTCCTTTTGTGTATTCCTCAGTGTTTCTTTTAATGCTCCCTTTTCTCTCTGCCCTCTGTTGTGTTTAAACAGTTGGAAAAAACAACATTAATGCTGAAAACACACCTTGGCCTGCAGCTTTTCTTTATATTGGCTGAGAAAAAAATTACTGGTTGTGGAAGAACTATCAGCAGATTAATACCCTCAGCCTGCTTTACATCATAAAAATACAGCTCCTCCATGAACCCATAGTCAGCATGGATAATGCAGTTTTTCAGTCAAAAGAAGGTGGACAGAGCAATAGGATGCAGGGTAGTGTGGGCATACCACGTGTATTATCTAGCTGAGTTTGGGAATAGCTTACCTACACTCTGTTGTGCAGGCAAAGGAGTGAAGGTAAAGGCAGTGCACCTACCACTACCTAGTCAACTAGTCATTTTCTTTCTTGTCATCATGTGGGTAAACAGTATTGCTGGCATGACAACTATTGCAGCTCTGATGCAGATGAAATGGAGGCTGTAGAATATTTCTGCTGCTCTTCATGAATTACCTTTTTCCCTCAGGCTTCCAATTCCCATGGAAATCTCCAGTGCACAAACTGTGACAAGCTATGGTAAGGATTTGGTCACAATAATATACCTGGTACTAAAAGCACATCAGAGTGCTTGGATTGGCACAACATTTTTATCAGTTTGTTTCTTTTTAACCTTTGCCAATCCAGGAAATATTATACAGGTTGTACCTCCCAAAACCAGGACTCTCTCATCTGCAACATCCCTGGTCCAGCAGGACCATTGATGTTCCTGAACGAGAGAGCCCCCAGGCAGAAGGGCCTGCAGTTGAGAATTCCACTCACGGCAAGGCTGGTGGTAGGGGGGTCAGAACCTCAGCAGCCCAACAGTGGTAGCGGGCCCATAATAGCAGGACAGGAGTAGCCTGGTAAATCCAGTTGGGGCTGGGGCAGCCTGTGCATGCCAGTCCGGCAGCAGGGCTGTGTGCTGGCCTGGAAGTGGGGGCAGAGCTGCGGCAACCTGGCTGGCAGTAAGGCCAATCTGTGGCAGCCCCACAGGGAAAACCTGTCAGGGGTTGTGGCAGTGGAGCTGGGGCTGCAGCAGCTCTGCTGAAGCCGCAGCAGGCCAGCAGCCTGATCAGGGCTGACCAAGGCAGCTCAGTCAGGGCCACGTGTAATCCAGCAGCAGGGCTGGTGCTGCAGCATCAGCTCTGTCAGCGGGGCCAAAGTAGCCATGTCGCCCAGCCTGCAGTGAGGCCAAAGGAACCACCAATGGAGAGGCAGCAGGCTGAGGGGGCCAATGGCAGGGCATCTTCCCTGGTCTGGTAAATTCCCTAATTCAGGACCACCCAGGTTCCAAGGGTGCCAGACCAGAGAGGTCTAACTTGTAGTGGTACGTGGAGTCTCAAACACAATGTGCCAGATCCCCACCTTTACATTGAAACTTCTCCTGAAAAACCACTTCCTCCATGGCATCCAAAAACAGTACATCATAATGAATATTATTTTCTACTACAGGATCTCCCCTAAACAGGTAATTCAAGTTAACTCCCTCCTCTGGACCTCAAAGATAAGTCTACTACCTTATATGTTGACATAATTTACATCACTCGGATATGAGAAAGCCACCTCTCAAGCAGCACAAGTTACAATTAAGTGATGTGCAAACCAATGCTGTATTGGTAGAAGCTCTCCTGCTAATAGAGCTCCCATTTCTCACAGAGATGGAGTAATTATGCCAACATGAGAACTCTCTCCCATTGGCATAGAGCAGAGCTACTCAACTTTGGAAGCCCTGAGGGCCACAATGATACAGCACATGCCGAGGGCCGCAATTTAAGTGTGGTTGCATATACATGCAAATATATATGCAAATATATGCAAATAGCTTCTTTCACACTGACAGGCATGAATACATAGATCAAGCCTTAAGCTGCAGTGCCAGTCCCAAATGTGGCCATTGTGAGCCAGTCAGCACCTCTCAGAATCTGCCCACATGGCTAAGCAGCCAGCACTTCCCACAATGCCCTGGCACTCCTGGCACCTCCTCTCTGGGGGCTAGAAACATGGACAATCTGTACCTGTCTGTTCCAGCCAACCCATTTGCCTGCATCTTTCAGTGCTCACCCCACCTGGGAGACACCTCACCATTGTGGATCAAGTTCCCAGTGGAGGCCATGTTCAAAGGATCTCACCCACGGGCCATATGTTGAGCCCCGTGTAAACCCAAACTGCACTGTATGTGGGCCCGTGCATATTGAGTAGCCCTGGCATTGAGCATCTTCACCAGATGTGCTACAATAGTGCAGCATAGCGCTTCTGGTATAGACTAGTGGCGCTTAACTTTTTTATATCTGTTTTTTAAACTGTAAATTCTTTGAGGGAAGGGATTGTATTCAGATGTGTGTCAAGCATAGTGCTAAGCACGTTACTGGCACTAAGCTAATATATAAAGTGAAAAGAGCAGGTAGGTGCAGCAGTACATTTCTCTTTCATCTTGCTTTTCTTTCTTTGACTCAAGAATACTATGCGTATTGAAAAGCACAGGGAGGCTTTATAAAATGTTTTTATGTTCCTAGGTCAACAACTGCATTATGTTTTCAATTTACAGGAGTTCTGCTGAGAAAAGACATAAGGTCTTCTCTTAAAAGATGTGGCAGTGTTCTGTCAGTAGCCATGCGAAGGAGTCTTGGATTTGTAGTAGGACCTATACAGTCTTTTACCAAGCTACCTAAAAGTGAAGGCGCTGGATTGGCATGACAACTTCAATCAAAGTAGTAAAAGAGAATCTAAGGGTATGTCTACATTGCACAGCGATTTTGGAATACCAGAGGTATCCCAAAATAGCTACCTCACGTCTATACAAGCCACCCGTTATTTTGAAATATTTTTTGAAATAACGGTCATGCTATTTCTCCATCCTGGTAATCCTCGTTGCATGAGGGATAAGGGATGGCTCAAAATAGCAAGTTATTTTGAAATTTGGCACTGTGTAGACGTTTCAAAATAAACTATTTCAAAATACAGTCAAAATAAGATACGCAGTTTGCGTAGCAAAAAGTGCATATCTTGTTTTGAGTTTAGGGTGCTGTGTAGATGCACTCTTAGTGTCTGGCATGATCAGCAAATTTATTACGGTGCGTCTACACAGCACTCTAAACTCAAAATAAGATATGCAATTTGCGCTACACAAATTGCGTATCTTATTTCGAATCTATTTGTGCATCTACACATTGCCAAATTTCAAAATAACACAGGGTATGTCTACACTACAGCACTAATTCGAACTAACTTAGTTCGAATTCGTTAATTCGAACTAAGCTAATTCGAATTAGCGCATCTAGACTTAAAAACTAGTTCGAATTAGCGTTTTGCTAATTCGAACTAGCATGTCCACACTGAGTGGACCCTGAACTGGGGTTAAGGATGGCCGGAAGCAGTGCCGGCAGGGCATCAGAATAGGACTTAGAGCATGGAGCTGCTGTCTCAGGCTAGCCGAGGGCTGTGCTTAAAGGGTCCCGACCCCCACCCCGGACAGACAGTTTTCAGGGGTTCCCCGCTTGCAAAGCAGTCCTGGCTTGGAGTGCCCTGAGTGCCCACAGTCGGCACATCACAGCACTCGGCCATCAGCCCAGCTGCACTTGCCGCAGGCTGCCATCTGGGGGGGGGTGTCAATCGGGGGGCTGCAGGAGAGCTTCCACCCCGAGAAGCCCACAGAGCCACCCCAGTCCTCATCGGGGGCTCGTACCCCATTCCTCCCTCACCTCCTTCCACTTACCCCTCCCTAGCACCCCTTCCTGATGTACAAAATAAAGGACACGTGTGGTCAAAAATAGAAACTCTCTTTATTGAACAAAACTGGGGGAGACTGGGAAAAGGAGGTGGGAGAGGGGAAGAGAAAGGGTGGAAGAGGGGAGGGATACTAAAATGATCAGAGGTTTGGAACAGGTCCCATATGAAGAGAGCATAAAGAGACTGGGACTTTCCAGCTTAGAAAAGAGGAGACTGAGGAGAGATACGACAGAGGTCTATAAAAGCATGAGTGGCATGGAGAGGGTGCATAAAGAAAAGTTCTTCATTAGTTCCCATAATATAAGGACTAGAGGACACCAAATGAAATGAATGGGTAGCAGGCTTCAGACTAATAACAGAAAGGTCTTCTTCACAAAGCAAATAGTCAACCTGTGGAACTTCTTGCTGCAGGAGGCTGTGAAGGCTAGAACTATAACAAAGTTTAAAGAGAAGTTAGATCAAGTCATGGAGGTTTGGTCCATGGAGTGCTATTAGCCAGGGGGTAGAAATGGTGTCACTGGCCTCTGTTTGTGGAAGACTGGAGATGGATGGCAAGAGACAAATGGCTTGGTCATTGTCTTCGGTCCATCCCCTCCAGGGTACCTAGTGTTGGCCGCTGTCGGCAGACAGGCTACTGGGCTAGATGGACCTTTGTTCTGACCCAGTATGGCCATTCTAAGCTCAGGGTCGGGGGTCTCAGTGGACCACCTTGATTTTCATGAAAACCTGCTCCTGGGTGGGCAGCAGGCTGGCAGCTATCCTGTCCTAGACGGCCACTTTCCTGTGCCTAGTGCGGAGGTCGTGGATGAGGCCCACAATGTCCGCACTAGACCAGGCGGGCGCCCGCCTCTTGCGGCACCGGGCAGGCTCCCAGAAGCCGCCAGCCTGGTCCTGGGAAGAGGCGGAGGGCTGGGTGGCAGCGGGTGGTTGGCTCGAGCCGTGCCAGGTGCAGAGTCTGCTGGCTGGGTGCTGGCAGGCTTGCACCTGGCACGGGCACCGTAGCTAGCCCGTGCCCCTTTAAGGGCTCCGGGGCCGGGAGGGGGGCAGAAGAGTTTCCCTGGTGGTGCCCAGAGTGGCCACCAGGGCAAGCTTGGGAGGACTAGCCTCCCACTAGTTCGAATTAAGTGGCTACACAGCCCTTAATTCGAACTAGTTAATTCGAACTAGACGTTAGTCCTCGTGGAATGAGGTTTACCTAGTTCGAATTAAGCGCACCACTAGTTCGAATTAAGTTTGAACTAGTGGTTTGCATGTGTAGCACCTATCAAAGTTAATTCAAACTAATGTCTGTTAGCTCGAATTAACTTTGTAGTGTAGACATACCCACAGTATTTTGAGCCATCTCTTAACCCTCATACAACAAGGTTTACCGGTATGGCAAAGTAGCATGCCTGTTATTTAAAAAAAAATTCAAAATAATGGCAGCTTGTGTAAACATGGAGTAGCTATTTTGAGATACCTCTGGTATCCCCAAATAGCCATGCTGTGTAGACGTACCCTTAGTTCCTAGGTACTGTGAAGATGGGCATCCTAGAAATATTTTAGAAACATAAAGGCTATGTTTTGATGTAGTGAACAGTGGTGGCCACAGACACTGATTGCAGTTCCTTGATCTTCAGCCAGTCAACTCTGACAGAAGTTAAAGAACCAAGAGCCTGTCCTACCGTCACCTTTTGCAGATCTGTTAATGGACCTTCTGGCAGCAGGGGATTAGAATCATAGAATACTAGAACTGGAAGGGACCTCGAGAGGTTATCAAGTCCAGTTCCATGCCCTCACGCTAGGACCAAACACCATTCTAGATCGTTCCTGATAGATGTCTATCCAACCTGCTTTTAAATATCTCCAGTGATGGAGATTCCACTACTTCCCAAAGCAATTTATCCCAGTGTTTAACCACTTTGACAGCTAAAGGAGTTTTTCCTCATGTCCAACCTTGCTACAATTTAAGTCCATTGCTTCTTGTCCTATCATCAGGCCAAGGAAAACAATTTTTCTCTGTCCTCCTGACTATGAACCGTTAATAACTATTCTCTGAGAATGGTTATCCAGCCAGTTATGCACCCATCTTATAGTAGACCCATCTAGGTTGTATTTCCCTGCTTTATTGATAAGAAGGTCATGCGAGACCATATCAAATGCTTTACTAAAGTCTAGGTATACCATGCCCACTGCTTCTCCCTTGTCCACAACACTTATTATCCTACCAAAGAAAGCGATCAGATTGGTTTGACATGATTTGTTCTTTACAAATCCATGCTGGCTGTTACCTATCACCTTATTATCTTCCAGATGTTTGCAGATGAATTCCTTTATTATCTGCTCCATTATCTTTCCTGGTACAGAAGTTAAACTGACTATTCAGTGGTTTCCTAGGTTGTTGTTGTTTTCCTTTTTATAGATGGGCGTGATATTTGCCCTTCTCCAGTCTTCTGGCATCTCTCCTGATGTCCATGACATTTCAAATATAATGGCTAAAGGCTCAGATACCTCCTCTATCAGCTCCTTGAGTATTCTAGGATTCATGTAATCAGGCCCTGGTGACTTGAAGACTTCTAATTTTTCTAAGTAATGTTTAACTTTTTTAAAATTTTAACTTCCAAACCTAGCCCATTTCCACTAGCATTCACTATGTTAGGCATCCTGTCACCATCCATCTTGGTAAAAACAGACACAGACATCATTAAGCACCTTTGCCATTTCCAGGTTTTCTGTTATTGTTATTGATTCCTTCGCACAGACATATTAAGGATCCACTTTACCATGCCCCTTCCTGCCTATGTGGTACAAAGCAGTATAGCAGATTGGAAAATATAAAGTGTGCCAGTGTGTGTTTGTTTTAAAGTTAAATGCTTGATAAATAAAATGGCATTGCTTGTGAGCTTGTAATTACAGTGAAAGTAAATGGAAATTCCAGAAAGTATATTTGTGAAATTCATCTCTGAAAATTACTGTGCAAATTATTGTAACAGTCACTATCTTGAGACCGAGTGAGCCTGTGCTGTACACAGTGTTAGCACTTCTTGCTTCCTAAATTCTTTCTCTCTAATGGTCTTTCAAGGCAACCAAGCCAATTTCCTCTTATTTAAATGATCTCTCAGTGATGTTTAAGTGCTCATCTGTAGGATTCGGTTACAGACAGGATTTCAAAGGATACTTTGGAAAAAGTAATTGAGCCGAGTGAAGGTTGATAATTTTTGAGAGAAGAAAACAATTTGTTTAGAAAAATTGAAAGGGGCTGGGACTCAAGATGGGGACAGAGGTCTACATTAGGGAATCCTTGGTTTGTATTTTGTAATGCATATGTTTGTTTGTTCTTTTTCTTGTTTTTACTCTTGTAATTTCCCCATTCTCATTGTCAAATTAAGCTGTTTGTTTTTCTGAAACTCTGCAACATTTCACTTGTTCAAGCTATTTTAAAAAAAGTCTTTATAAGGAAAGCAGTTATCAGGCCTCATTTAAAAGAAAATATTACAAATATATTTGCTCGAGCTCTAAGGGAAATAGTTTAATGGTAAACTAGTGTTTGTCTTAACTGAGATCAAAATTACCCTTCTGTAATTATTTTTTATAGAAGTGCAAATAAACTGCTCTTATCTTGACAATGCCATTCACACTGCTAATGCCCAAAATGAATACAGTACAGAAACAGGTTTGCTGAATTCAGCACAAAATATGCACAGCTTTTTGAGCCATAGACGTACTGAAAAAATATAGGCTAGATTGTGCACCTGGTGATCATTTTGGCCAGCAATTATTGACATTGATGGGGCTACTTATGTGAATAAATACTCACCAACAAGAGGAAATATTTCATAATTGAACCCAATCAATGTTTGCTCTCTATCGGTCTGACATCTTCAATAAAAAATTGACTGACAATTGAGGAGGAAGAAATTACATAAAAACTTGAAAAACAGTGCAATGCTTGTTTTAAAAATAATGATGGATTTGTCTGACTGTTGTGGGGCTTAATTTGAGAATTTAAGTGGTGGATTTGGTTATTTTGTAATATAATGAACAGAAGATATAATTATATGTACATTCCTTAATACTCAAAACACATTTTCAATTGATGGGATTCATTACTCTTTAATTCCCATAGACATTTGGGATTTACTGGTGTGTCTATTCCCCAAAAGCAGTATTTTAGTTGCTGTGGTTGAACATTGGCTGAAAGTGAATTTCAATTCTATTTGGGATAATGAAATTCTCTATTCAAGTGTGTTTGTTGGCTAGTTGCATTTATCAAGGAACATAAATGGTGCTACATGACATATGTAACTAGCCAACACAGAACAAATTGCATATATTCATAGTAAATGATTTACAGATTGTGCATACCAAGAATTCTGCACTGAAGAAATCTAGAAATTTTGAATACATTTGAGAATTTGGTCATCAGCTCCAACAATTAATAAGCAAGAAAAAGGCAACATATTACTAAAGCACATTTGTTACACATTATTTTCTCAGCTCTGCTAGTGAAGGGATGCAAACAGTTATGGCAGGGCATCATTTTTAGCATTCATTTTTAAGACATAGACTGTAGGAAAAACAAATTATTTTTCAGTAGCCATTAGTTTCCACTTAAAGGATTGTACTATATTTAAGAGAAGCTCAGCCTTCAGAATAATTTAAGGGAGACCTTTTAAAACACGGTTAACATTTTTATTAACATGGTTAACATTTGGATTTGATTATGTATTCAGGCAGTCAAGAAATAGCAGAGATCTACCACAAAGTCTAGTGGGAGTTAAGAATTCCATTATGAGGAGCTACACACAGCAAGAGCAATAAATTGTGGCAGTTTAATATTACATGGAGCAACAGGCTTAAAAAGTATGCAGCAGAGAGAGGGAGAGATGGAGAACAAGCAGCAAAAGCATGTCAGGTTGCTCAAAAAAATCTAATTCTAAATAAGGCTCTCTTGTTTGGGAATAATAATTAAACACGTAGATTTAATCAGGAATAGTTAAATTCACATCTTATTTTTTATTAATTTTCATGCATAAACAAACCCTATCTGGAATGATAACGCTAAAGCACAATAATGTCAGTTTAAAGTAAGCATTTAAAGCAAACTATTCAATTACTGATCTTCTTCCCAGATGGATTAGGGAAGGCAATTGGAATGAAATCCAACTGGGAAGGTGTGTTAAGGAGGAATTGGGAATTTCTGTGGAGAAGGAAGAAAAAAGGGGGGAAGGCAAAGACCAAAAAAAAAAGGAGACTAGGGAAGGAAGAGGGGAAAAAAAGGACAAAAATAGCAGTCGGTCCTAAAGATAATATGCTTTCCCTGCGTGGAGCTAAGTGTAATATGGAGATTAACAAATGATTACAACTATGATAAACTAATAGTTTAGTTATCGCTTAAATCTATGTTCTATCCTTGATCTATGTGCAAGCCTCCCATTCATATCAATTGGAGCTATGCTGTGGATTGAGGAGATTATGCAGTTCTAACTATCTGATACCGAGGAGCTAAAACATACTTCAATATGCCATAAAGATTCAAAATGTGTTCAATATAGGCCATATAACTAATGAAGAATGCATTGATTATATGTCATTTTTTTCTCTGAAGTATGGCATGGAGCATTGTAAAAACTTTTGTTGATTGTTTCTTGTTAAATAAATTGTATCTAACATAAATTAATGGTTTCCTGTCGCCCTTCATGCTCTCTGCCCAATAGATGAATTTGTCATATTCTTAATATACATTCTTTCATACTAGTTAGATTTTTTTCATGGTGCAAATATTCTTTTGTAAGAAAAGTTAGTTCATAAGCTACAGTGCTAGCATATAAATATAATAATTGTGAAAGAAAAGCTAGTTATATAATTACAACCAATTATTGAATATATTTTTGATTAGACAACTCACGTTTCATTGAAATGAAACTACAATACTTTACTAGATTATATGTATGGAGAAAATAAAATGAAACCACCTTTTATAGAAAAAATAAAGATTAAAGCACAGTTGAAATGATATAGCCTGAGCAATGAACTCATTAAATATAAGCAATTAAGGATTTTTTTTTTTTGCACAAAAGTTATCCAATAGTTTCATGTGGCATGGTTTATTTTATCAGCATCGGCAATATATGCAGCGAGATTACTAAATGTTTGCAAGGTTTTAAAAGTGAACACATATTTCAGCAAACTCTTAAATGGAGAGTTCTTAGTTCCTGAGATTTTTAGTTTAATGGTAAATTGTAAAATCTGGGAAAATTTAAGTATGTGCACGATCTCCCTTAACAAGCATTATGTGTGATATAACTAATTTTACATGTAATATAATTTCTAAATACCTCTTTTAAAAGTGACTCCCAAACTCCCAGTTTTCAAGTAAGAAACTGATGTAGACTTTTTCTTTGCAGAGTGGGAATCAACTTTATAAACATCAGCCACCTGTCTAGAATCCCTGAAAGCCTAGATGCACCATTTAGTAAATGCTGAAGTTGTAACAGATTCTGTCCAAATTGTGAGTTCAGTCTTCATCTTTCAAAATTAAGGAGAATTATTCATTTTCTGTTCAAAATTCCTAAACAAGAACAGCAAGGGTTAAAAAAACCATGATTCACAGTTGTGAGGCTCTCTATTTTAAGTGCCAATAATGTGAATCTAGAGTTCTGTTGCCATTCAAATTGAGCCATATAATCCAAAATAAAGTTTCAGTTAGTTCATGTAGACACTAAGGAAGGCCGTGTTTACACTACAGATAAGATCGAAGCAGGCACATTTGATCTTCTGGGGTTTGAATTAGCGGGTCTAGTGAAGACATGCTAATTTGAACTGAGAGGGTGCTCCTTCTATGAGAAATAAGGGAAGTCGAAGGGAGAGTGTGCTCCCTTTCACTTCCCGCAGGATGGACAGTGCCAAATGGCCGATGTTAAAATACTTTAACTTAAGCTATGCAATTAATGTAGCAAAGTTGTGTGTCTTAGTTCAAAATTATCCCCTAATGTAGGCCAGGAGCAAGAAATATCATAAAATGACAAATCATGGGAGCCAATTTCTAGATAAAATAGGTCAGAAAATACTAAATGATCAGTGTAAAAGATATTAGGTAAACATAGTGACAGGCAAATGAGTTCATATAAGTATTTTACATGGGCATAAACTATGGAACGTTTCAGCATCACACTAGTATTTTCATACTTTGTTTTACACTTGAGTGCCTTATGGCACATAGGAGTTTCCAGGCCTAGCGTATGGCAGTTTTTTGGCTTGATAGCTTTTATCTGTTCCTAAGTGGCTTGTTTGATCTAAGACAAACTGCTGTGTTAGGTCTGCCAGAATTTGCTGATTTGCTACTCTGTTTAAAAAAAAAAAAAAAAAAAAGAAGTTGGACAGCGTAAGCGACTGTTAAGTGACTGGAGTTATGACAATTCTATAGATAACAATGAAGTGACTAATGTTCACAGTTACATAATGGGATGAATAATTGAGTTTTAGTTTTGGCTCTTGGTTTACTGATCTGGACACCAAAGCTGGGCAACAATTAGTGCTTAGATTTTAGCTTACCATGATCAGCCCGGTCTCACTTGCTGTATGACTCATTCCCACCTTTTACCAATTATAAGGAGGCTAATTATTTTGTAAGCAAGATGCAAGCTGCTTGTAGCTGTTGCTGATGTGTATCATAATAATCCACATTAGATTTATCTTTCATCTGACAATAAAGGTAATCATTCTATCAGTTGCTATAAAAGGGATTTCAAGAGTATGACGAGTGAATGTATTGTGCTAGCTGTCATCATCAAATTGTAGATAAGTAATCTGTTTACTTAGAAGGTCTGCCTTGAAAAAGGGGGTCCATAGGTAGGTAAAAGCTGTCATGACAATAATTTAACTATTTGTCCTATTTACATTATATTTGAAGGGGAAATGTAGAGTGAATTTTCAGATGCAGACCCTAAATTTATATACCCAATTTTCTGATTGAACAACCCCTTTCCCTTGTTAAGCATCTAACTATAAATATTGTTTATGCACATTTGCAAGTATCTGCACAAAGTAATTTAGAGGCCAGCTGAAGATATTTTAAAAATTTAGTCCTTAAACTTAGTATAGCTAGCAGCTATTCAGCTGTGGTGCAGTGTTGTGTTAAAAATGAATTCAAAACAAGACTAAAACTCTGACTCTGTTCCACAGAAGATCAAAGTTTTAGTCATCTCTATGGAATCCATCCAATGTGGTTGACACTTGAAGTTTAATGGAGTGTGTATTTCAAATAAAGAATTGTTTAAAACCGAAGTGGTTTTATTTGAAATGAACTTGTGATGATTGGAACAAGTTTTTATCAGTTTGACTCATGATTGCTTACAAAGAGCTGTGTAAGGAGACCAGATGGTACCTAATGATAGTGCTGGATTTCCTGTAAGACAGATGCAGATTCAGAGACAGAGTGAAAAGATGCTGTTTGTTAATATCAAAGCCAGTCCTCTGTCCTTGCATAGGCAAAATACCCCGAGACTTGAATTGGAGTTTTGTGTAAAGCAGATGTGAGAGTAGCAGGATTGGGCCCACAGAAACCAAAACAAAGAAGCAATTAACAAGAGAGTAAGGCTAGTGTACACTGTCAGGTTATTTCAAAATAATAACTCCCAAAATTACTATTTTGAAATAAGCTTATCCTTCTTCACTAGGAGGAGTTATTATTTTGAAATATCAAGCCCATTATTTTGAATAACAGGCTTGGTAATGTGGATTCGCCTTGTTATTTCAAAATAAGGGGAGTTATTTTGAATAACTTCCCAGTGTAGACATTCACTAGGAGATTAATTTTATTACTTTTGTAAATGCACAGCCTAGTGGGCCATCCTTCTATAATCACTAAGAATAAAAATCAGGAGCTTGTGTATAGCTTCAGTATAACTTATTTCATATTGTTTCCTATTCAAAATAATGCTCACTATATAACAGTATAATAATACTGTTATATTATAAAATTACCTTTATTGACAGTATCAAGCTGGAATAAATTTGTGTCAAAGCCTATTGACAGTGCTTTAGTCTATAGTGGTGCAAACAGTTTCCTTATGAAATGTTTAGTACCAAATTCTGAGAAACAGACATGTTTCAATTTCAGTATAATCTGTATTATAAAGAATAGATAAGAATGCCTGTATGGTGCCGAACACCATAAACTCTTATTGACTTAAATATCCAATAGAAAGTGAAGGCACTCGGCACCTCCTAATGCTGACACATTTAGATCTTGCTTATGACATTGCTTTTTGAGAATCGGAAAACAAAAGAGCAGATCTTTAAATACAAACATTTTGTAATAGTAAAAAGGATGTGTTTGAAGCTATTTAGGTTATTTATGTTATCATAAGATTAAAGGGAAATAAACTACCTTTATTAAAATACTAGCAATTATTTAATTTTAAAAAAAAGTTATACAGCAGAAAATGCATATTGTCATGCATGTTAATTATCACCATAAACTTCATATTTTTCTACTTCTATTACTTAGAACTAAAAGGCAATTAATTACTCCACATTTTTTTAAGGATAGACCAAGGTAGCAATTAACAAATGGATCAACCTTTCAATTAAGTAGCATTTTAAAGTGTTATTTTCTGGGATAGCTCAGTAATTGTGTTAATTGCTTCCACATGCTCAGGTTTATAATATTAGCTTTTGAATTTAACATTCTCTTGGTGATTGCATGAAGTTATATTTTTACTGTAGATTTTTATCAAAATCCTTATGTACAAAATGTAAAATCTGAAAATATGTTGATCTGAATAGATTAATTCCCTTTTTATTGAGCTGATCTGTTTATAATCTTTGGACAGTTATTAAATATTTTTCTATAACTTAGGAAAAATTGAAGCTGCAAGGAAAAGTATTACTTTGCAGTTTGAGCAAAATCAAAATATATGGGTAAAATATTCATTTTCTTTACTGATGGATCAGTACATTGCCATTTGAAACCCATGCTTTCAGGGGAAGAAACAAATATCAAAACACTGGAAAAATGCAGTGAAAAGTATGTTGAACATAAAATGTCAAATGTAGCTTGTATAAATAAATATTTTGTTTCTTGAAGTCAGGATTTCCCTATAAACGTTGCTTCTGCTTAGAAGTGTTGACATTAAGAACAGTATTGAATAACACAACAGAAACTGCATATGTTTAATTTTTGTCAATTCATGCACATATTTTTAGAGTAGAAAATATTTAAGGAAATTAGAAAATATACAGGAATTATCTCCCTCATGGGGTACAGTCCTTGGTATTCTCAAACTGTTAGATATAATTCATTTGACTCAGGGAAAATGAAATAGAAGTCCAAACTACTCTGACTTGCATGTAATTTGTAAGTTGATCTCTGTTATAAAATCCTGGGGGCTTATATAAATGTATTTATAAATGAATTTGCTTTCAATTTTCACTTTTTATGATGTAATCTTGAATCATAAAACCTCAGACTCAAGATATCTGAACAGGGAAGCAGAAATATCAGTAGTGGTGAAATCTAAAGGAATACAAAGAACAGCTTTTGAATAAAAAAGTCTAAGGACAATGCTGATGGTGTTGCTGGAAAAAAAATGTGAAAGCTACATGCTTTTGTTGGACAGCTGAAATAGATGAACACTAAAGTATTTTATGATTGGCTGCTGTTCTAAATGCAGCCAAACTTTTACTGTTCAGCATTGTTGTCGAAGTTATCTGCAAGCCCAAGTTTCTGTAATTAAATCCTGGAAGGCCCCTTGGGTGGCTAGCACTGACTGGTGTATTATTATTCAATAGAAACAAGCATCATGTTTCATAGATGGCATATCAGTCTCTTTACCCAATAATTTTTTAACAGTTGTTCTTTCTTAAAAAATAAACTGTATTGAAAACATGTAGAAATTCTTGTGCTTGAAAGCCACTGTATATTATTAACTAATTAACTAGATTAAACTGAAAGTGTCTGCAGCCTTGCAACCCCATTAACTCTTGGATCTGTAGCCAGCATGCCAACTTATTCAGAAGAAAGGCTGGATCTTCCTCTACAAATTGGCAAATTCTCTGCCTTAAAATTGAAGCCTTGTGTTAGACTGGCTCTAGGTATTGTACCTATGGGATTGTTTCTTCCTCTGCAGTCATTATCTCCAATAACAGTTATATTTAATTTGAATAATGAAAGTGCTGAGGAACTGAGGGAGGCCAGGGCATATAGGAGACAGAACTTTCCCAGGTACCCAAAATGCACTATAAATAAGAGTGGCCATAGACATCACCACTTTCATAGCTGACCTAATTTCTTCAATAGTGATAGAGATGCAGCCGTGTTAGTCTGGTCTAGCTGAAACAAAAGACAGGACTATGCAGCACTTTAAAGACTAACAAGATGGTTTATTAGGTGATGAGCTTTCGTGGGCCAGACCCACTTCCTCAGATCAGTATGTGGAAGAAAATTGGCACAACCATATACTGTATACCAAAGTGATACAATAATAAAAAGTGAACAGATATAAAATTGACAAATCAGATTTAAGAACAGAGGAGGAGTGAGGGGGGAATGGAGGAGTGAGGGGGGAAGGGGAAGCTATCTTTGTAATGGGTGAGATTCCCCAATTATCACCCCAATGTCATCACCTCACAGACACTAACCTTCCCCCCTCAGCCCTCCTCTGTTCTTAAATCTGATTCGTCAATTTTATATGTGTGTAGAAGGGGTGTCCTTGCCGGCCCCCGTTCCGGGGTCCTCTGACCACGTCCCATGTGGGCTTGGTTCCCACTCAGTGACTAGTCTTCCCACTTTCAAGGCGGTGGATTCGGGCTGTCGGTCGTGCTTTAGGTAGTCGCTCTGCCGGTCCTTAGCTCATACGTTTCTCCCCCTTAGGGAGGGGGAGGGAAAGGGGGGCCCGGGCCCGCCCTCACTCACGGGCCCCAGCCCAGGGCCCTAAGGACGCGGAGATATTTAGCTCCGGTCCGGCTGACGGGGCTCCATGCCGAAACGCGTCAGCCCGCCAGCTCTAATGAGCTCTGCCCTGGGCTGCTTCCTTTCCCTCCTCAGGTGCCATTCCTCCCCCTCCTCGGGGCGGTCACCTTTGGCTCGTCCGTCAGGCTGGCGGTCGGGCGTCCGTATGCCCGCACCTTGCTCTGGACTGGCTCCACAGCCCAGAGGACTGTCGTGGCCGGGCTCCAAGGGAGGTGGTTTCTCCCAACCTCCGCCTCTTTGGCAACAAGCCCGCTCGCGGCTGCCGCACGACTCCCCTCTCTCCCCCTCGTGAGCGGAAGGGGGTCCATTTTTAAATTCCCCGCCCAGCGCCCACCTCCGCCTACGTCACTGGGCGGGCGTTTCCCCTATCGCCCGTCCGGTCTCCCCATTGGCCGGCTCCCCTGTCACTCAAGGCGGGGAAATGCCGCCCCCGCTGTCTCCGCGCCGTCCGCCACAGCGCTACCGCTTCGGGGGGGGGGGGGGGCGGCCGGCTTTCCCTGCCCCGGCGCGGCTCGCGTGCATGCCGCGCAGCCCCGGCAGGGCCCCCCCCTTACCCCCAGGAATGCCTGCTCGGCGGCGCCCCAGGGACGGGCGGGGGACGCCCCGTCACAATGTGTTCACTTTTTTTTGATTGTATCCCTTTGGTATATATGGTCCTGCCAATTTTCTTCCACATATTGATCTGAGGAAGTGGGTCTGGCCCACGAAAGTTCATCACCTAATAAACTATCTTGTTAGTCTTTAAAGTGCTGCATAGTCCTGTCTAATGTCTTCAAGATAGCTTACCTTCAGTATGTTCTTCCCAGACAATGTTCCCTCTCCTTAACACAGGTATGCATTTACAAAAATTGTTAAAGCGCAGTGAATGCAAAAGTCCACATATGTGACAAATGATTACTTGGAAAGAGCACAACAGCTGGTCAGGATGTTAACCCTTTCCTTTCTCCTCTGCAATTTCTGCACCTCTTGAACAAGGGGATTCTCTTCAAAACAGGTTGAGGCTTGATGTATGATGTGATACCATTGCAGTCTATTGCTAGTTTATCGGATCAGTGCCTCCCTTCTTAAGATATACTTCCAGAATGTCCTTGTAGCATTTCTTCTCTCTCCAAGGGTCCTCTTACCATGTCTAAGTTGAGAAAAGAGGACTTGCACCAGAAGGTGAGTCTCAGCCACCTGCACACAATGACTTGCCAAGCAATCTTGTTATTTCATAATCTTTGCCTTTACACTGGTGATGTTAGCTGCAGAGAGAACATTGACATAGGTAATTAAGATGACTTTGGTATGCCATCCATGTCTCACAGAAAAGAAAAGTGGGGATGACTACTGCATTGTAGAGCAGAATATTAGTTTCCATTCACAGATCAATGTCAATAAAGACATACTGGAGCAATTTTCCAAAGGATATGCTGGAACCGTGGATCCTATGTTCAATCTCCATATCAAGATTGACGGTCTGGAAGAAGTGGCTACCAAGGTAAGGGAAATGCCCAGGCTGTGGAGCATCTTAGCCTTCCCTATGTTGAGGGAATGTCCCAAGCGATACTAGGCCCTGAGAAGAAATCTAGGGTAGATTGCAAGTCAGCCTCAATGTGTACGAGGACAGAAGGCGTTATTGTATCTACACTGTCCTTTGCATCTACACTCTCATGTCGACAAAGTAGCTTGTTATGTTGACAGAACTGGATGTAGTCTAGACATTCTTTGTCGACAGAAGCTTTGTCGACAGTATCTGTCAACAAAGCCTCTGTAGACAAATGCCTGTAGTCTAGACGTACCCTTTGTGACATAGTCCTTATTTACTTTAATGGGACTAACCATATAAGGATGTTTTAAAGGGACTTAAGGGTTGGAAGTTTGGGCTGCAGTTTCACTGCTATTATTTTTTTAGTTAGATGTATCTAAGGTAGCTCAAATGTGTCTCCTTCAAAAGGAGGCTGGGTAGCTAGCTGTCTCAGATGGTTTAGACACATCAGATCCTGCATCCTGGCAGGGAGTTTGATTAGATGATGCTTGTGTTTTTTTTCCAAATCTGTGATTCTGTATATACAGTAGTCACCTCAGATAGCAGTATAGACATATCTTAAGGGCTGGTCTTCTCTGGGAACTTAAAATGCCATGACTCTTGGGAATATAAAAAATCCATATCCTTGAGAAATGTAACAATGCCGACCTAACCCCTCATACACTGTGTTAGATTGACAAAGAATTTTCCATTGAGCTAGCTACTGTTTCACAGAGAAGTGGATTACCTATGCAAATAAGAGAACCCTTCCCATTGTCATGGGGTAATGTCGACACTGAAGCATTACTGCAATGCAGCTATACCACTGTAGTATCATAAGTGTATATTTTCTTAAGTATGAATTCAAGACATGGATGTTACAACCCTTTCAGAAATTAGAAAAAGTAGTGAGTATTTTTATATGTAAATGGTAAAGTTCTACATATCTCAGATCTTCACATAGGATTTTAGGCTACCAGAAGGAAACATCTGTTTCTATTCACTGTATACAAAATCACCTGCAGTTTAAAAGGATAAAACATTCCTGAGGATAGAAAGTCTATATTATGCTCAATATCATCTCTTGTTTAATTATATATTTACATACTTTGCTTCCTAATTAGAATGTGAAGAGGCCTCTGCTGCCAACTAGATTCCATTTCTAGGAAACACTGACTCTCAATAGAGGACTGATTTGTTTAGTTTATCAAGTGGATTATCTAAAACATGTCATCATGTACTTCTAGAAACCCTTCTGTGGATTACTGGGCTCCTGAGGGCATGGCATACTAAAAGACATAAAGTGTCCCAAGCACCATACAATGGCAATTGCTGCTCCTATTAATCTACCTTAGTGAAATCCTCATCTATTTTTAATAAAGTCTGATAAATGTTTACCAGAATAAACAGTTATAAAAGAAAATTACACCAAGCTTGATAAAGGCAGCCAAAGACAGTGTGGAAGTTTGAAAGGTCCAAAGCTTGTTTGCAATTATTAAACTGCAAATATATTAAAGTGAAGTTTAATTGCAGTAGACAGTTGGTCAGGTGCATGAAAATGAGTCACACAAGGATGGAGTTTAAAATGTCACACTGTAACTTTATTAAATTTTATCTTTAATGGGGGATGTAAACATCCCAAATTATGAGGCATTTATTTGGGTCCAGTGTGGTATTAAATGACTATGTGTCAAATAATGAATATTGTAAACATATAAGATATCTCAGCTACACTGTGAAAATGTAATGTGTCACAGTAGAGGCGGGCTTCTCCTTTAAGGTTTTGGGCAAGCCAGCTTTGCTTGAGTATGAAACCTGCCTGGCACAGAAGTCAGATTGATGCCTATAAATAGGACCGTATGAAATTCATGTCCATTTTGATCCATTTCAGGGTCAGGGTATTTTAAAAAATGGTAAATTTCCTGATTTCTGATATTTAATTCTGAAATGTTACAGTGTAGTAATTGTAGAGGTCCTGATCCAAAAAGGAGTTATGAGGGGTTCACAGGATTATTCTCTGGGGGTTGCGCTATTGCTACTCTTACCTCTGTGCAGCTGTTGGCAGCAGATCTGCCTTCAGAGCTGGGTAGCTGGAGAGCAGTGGCTGCTAATCAGGAATCCAGATCTGAAGGCAAAGCCACCAGCAGCAGCAGAAGTATGCAGTGGTGAAAAGGGCTCTGCACGGGCTGGAGCCACCCAGCCTGTGCCTTCCTTGCCATGACTGAAGCAGGGAGGTGGGGGAGGGCAGAGGGCTGCAGCACAGGCTACTGGCACTCCGATTGGGGTGAATGTGCATCCCTGGGCACACCCTCCAGTATGTCGCTGCTGGAAGTAAGGATGGCATGGTATGGTATTGCCACCCTAACCTCTGCACTGCTGCACTCTCTGGCCATGTAGCTCTAGAAGCAGCACTACAGAAGTAAGGGCAACATGGTTATAGTATTGTCACCCTTGCTTCGGCACAGCTGCTGGCGGGATGCTTCCTTCAGAGCTGGGCACCAAGTCAACCTTATACCCACCGCTCTCCAGTTGCTCAGCTATGAAGGCAGTGAAGAAGTAAATGTAACAATACTGTGACCCTCTTAAAAATAACCTTATGAACCCCCTGCAACTCCCTTTTGGGTCAGGACCAATTTGAGAAACGCTGGTCTCCACCATGAAATCTGCACTGCATAGGGTAAAAGTACACAAGAGGCCAGATTTCATGAGAAGGCACAAAATTCCATGGCCCATGACACATTTTTCATGGCTGTGAATTTGGTAGGGATCTGCCTATGAAGGGCTGAGAAATCACAGGAATAGCTTTGTTCTCTGCTACTTTGTAAGCTTCTTGTGTGACAAACTGTGCCCCGAGGGAAAGGCTGGAAAAAGATCCGGGCATGGCATTTAATCCTTCATGGCTAGCAGCTCTATATTCCTTCAAGTCAATAAGGTCCATAAATTATCTCCCAGATTTTGACCTCTTGAATCTGATGCCTTTGACTGTGTTTCCAATAGGTGACCAATCAGAGCAATTGCAAGTGTTTTTACATCAGCAATGAATTTTTTGGGGGAAAGTTTGACATTGTGGCCAGTAGGTTTGTTCACCTTCCTGGAGGCATCCTGGAGACATGGGTTTAGGTTAACAAGCAGTGGGGATAGGATTTAAAAGTTTGTTTATAGTTTCTGCACAACTTGCAATCAATGTCCAGTGTGGATGAGAGGAACTATACCTCTATTATAGTCCAGGGAGGGTGGGCCACAAACAGCAGCAAAGCAACTGTTGTCTACCCTGAGAATTTGTCATACAAGAAGGGGAGGGGCAAGAGAACAAGTGCCAGCAAAGAATGGTGAAGAATTTTCTCTTTCCTTGACTTTCTTTCTAACCATCTGCTCTGGATTTGAAGAGTGGGAGTGGGGAGTAGGAAAGGCTCAGAAACTGTGTGCCTGCCCTGCTCTTCCCTCCTCTTCTGAGGACCTCAGAGCTGTTTTTCCACAGCTGGTCAAATCAAACATCCACCATCAGGGATAGGGAACATTTCACCAATGGTAACATCAGTGCTGCTAGACTAGTGGCGTCGTTTTAATGCTGTAAGTTTGGAAGCCTTACGTCAGGAATGTCACAGAAATTGTTACGTATAGTGCATGTATAAATTGTCCCAAAGTCATGTTGTAAATAAACAAAGTATTTCAACATCTAAGATATAAAATTAATCTAACCTACACTCCAGTGTAGCAAAACTTTATATAATGATTAAGAATACATTTCAGAAAGTTTGTGTGTTCCCTTTAGCATAAATTATTTTACATTTTCTTAATTAAATATGACCCATGACACAATCCCCAAAATGTCCTTTCTTTTTCATTTTAATCATTGTACACTCTTATTTTTGTTTCGTTGTATTATTATTTAACAGATTTAACAAATTTATTTGTTCACCACCAACATGGAAGCCACCCACCAACCATGAGAAAAACAACAAAAAAGGAAAAGCCAAACACACTTTTAATAGGATTATAGAAGTGTAAGGCTGTAAGGGACTTAGGGTATGTCTACACTGCTTGGCTATTTTGGAATACTTGCGGGGTAGCTATTTCGGGATACTTTATCTACACAAGCCTCTTGGAATTTCAAAATATTTTTCAAAATGATTGGCATGCAATTTCACCATCCCGGTAAAACTCGTTGCACGAGGGATAAGGGATGGCTCAAAATAGCACATTATTTCAAAATTTGGCACTGTGTAATAAGCTATTTTGAAATAGATTCAAAATAAGATGCGCAATTTGTGTAGCACAAATCGCATATCTTATTTCGAGTTTAGGGTGTTGTGTAGATGCGCCCTTAGAGGCTAGCACAGGTCTGTGTACTGGGGAAAGGCCAAGTGTACCTGTAGACTTTCCATGGCATGTGTTAGTCTGACCTGGTCTATAATAATACCTGTACTGACGGATTCCATAACTTCCCCTGGAAGCCTGTTTCAGTGCTTAACCTTACAGTCAGTTTCTTTAAAAAGAAACGAAAAAGATTGTGTCATAGATGTGAGATCAGTTAAATAGCAGTACTCGAGAGCTGAAGATTGCAGGAATTCAGACCTATATTTCAATTTTACAGGAATAAAATAAAGAGAAAAAGGCCTGGAAAGCATCTTTGTTAAGATCACAAATGGGACAAAATCCGTGAGACAGTAACTGTAACTACAATTGGTTACATGCCAAGAAAATGACAGAGCTGCAACTTGTACTTCAACATGCTGGTTCTCCAGACCCTGTATCAAAAATCAGCCGTTGCTTTATTTTGTCAATGAGTCTTCCATTCTACAGTTGTTTATTAACTACTAAATGCTAAGCTTTCCTTCCTGCCTGTACTTAGCAGTGGTGACTCAAATAAACAGAAGTGCCATAAAGTATATATATCCTGTTCAAAGAAACCCCTATTCATCCACAACATTCAAAATAATATTGATTTTTATTCTGGACCGGAAAATGTGCTCGTTGCAGCTCTCAGCACTGAACATAAACACAAATTTTTAAAGAAACCGCTGAATTCAGGGAGGTACAAGACCAAGAGACTGTAAGGAATCCTTTATAAGTTTGTTTCCCCATGGCTTCTGCACCCATCACTGTGCACGTGTCTGTGTGTGTATGTACATGTTTATATATGGTTACGGTTAATAATAAAAATGTGAACACTGGAATGAACTGGTGTCACTCCATTGAAAAAAATGGACATATGTCAACCAATTGAGGATCTTTTTCCTTTTTTAATTGTTAGCAAGCTCTGCTAGAATTAGTTGACTGTATTTCTATAGGCTGATGTATACAAAATCTAGAACTGCCTCACACATCATGGGTGTGCAAGAAAACTCCTACAGCAGCTACATATTTGTGGTGTCAAAGCCTTAGGAAAACAAATTCACATTATAGGAAATTTCCCTTTCTTTATTTGTCTCTTATTTGTAACTCTATGTGGTTAATTTTCTCCTGATGGATCTGAATTCCTTACCAAAAGCATGCAAAGACTTGAGTTCTGCTGTTGTAGTATCCCTCTATGGTTTGTCATACTGTTGCTGTCAGCATTGCTTCTCCTTTAACTTCATATTACATAAATCTGTCCTGCTTCTCTCAGCAATTTTGTGAGGATCATCCATTCAGTTGGTCATAGCATGGTGGTCTGATGATTGAGAGCATTTCTGAGATGTGAAATGGCTAACGTAGAAATGTTCCATAATGGATAGCCATTGTTTAAAATATGTGTTTTTATTTTGTGGTTGCACAGCTGGAAAAGAACATTGTTATCTATTCACCTAATCCCTGATTCCGTTATTGATGGTGACTTTATGGGAGAGGAACTCTGATCATAACAACAGTGGTTTTGGCAACACATAAGGGAAATGAACCTAATTAAAAGCTCAGAGTTCCAGGGAATTGGTTTCTGTCTTTATGCTTCTGATCGTATATCACATTTCTTTATGGTCACAAACCGTTAAGAATTTTTGCTACTGTATAATTACAGTACTTGGGAATTACATGAAATGAGAAACAATGTATTTTTAAAAATGTTTCATATAGAGAAAGCCATTGCCATACAGAAACAAATGTTTTAAAAGTATCCTATTTTAATGAAATACTTTTGAACATTTTAATTTCCTTTTCTGTTCCTGATATTTATCAATTAATTTGTTAAAGTTAAAACTTTAAAAAAATCTTGTCTATTCCTTGCCTATATTCTTCAGTGATATCAAAATGCTGTGTTTGTAGTAACATTTACTGTTATGTAACATAGTACTATACCTATATAGAAATGGATTACTCTCTCAAATAATTTGATGGGATTATTTGAATACATTGAGTAGGAGCTTATACTATTGTGCTATATTCTGTTCTTGTTTATTCCTAAAGTGTCTTCTCGGTTCTATGGACACACAGTTAACAAGAGAAAAAAAAATACACTTGGCAACTCAGAGTATGTCTACTCTATGGGACAACGTTGAATTAAGATACGCAACTTCAGCTACATTAATTGCATAGCTGAAGTCGAAGTAGCTTACCTCGGCTTTTGGCGCTGTCTACACTGCAGGAAGTTGAAGGGAGAACACTCTTCCTTCAACTTCTCTTATTGGTTGTGGAAGAAGGACTACCGGCATTGACGGGAATGCCCCTCTCACTTCGAGTTAGCATGTCTTAATTAGACTGCTAATTTGAACCCTAGAAGATCGAAAGCAGCAGCTTCGATTTTCTCTGTAGTGTAGACATAACCTTAGGGTTTAGGTTCATTGTTTCTGATCTAGTAGTAATTGTTGACATGAGATAGAACACTGCAGGATGTTATGTTACTCTCCTTTAATATCTCATTCTATGTTAATATTTGACACATTTAGTTTGTAAATGATATTTTAGAAAATAGAAGAAAAAGCTCCCAATATTTTTCATGACAATTAGAGCAGCTACACATATATTCCACATTGTAATTTGCTTGTTCATTAGAGTATTCTTTAGGTGATTGATAACACTTTTGGTGGCAGGTAACATAAACAGATTTATTTATGGTTTTTGTTGTATGGCAGCCTGATTTTATTGAAGGAACACAAATCAGGAATGTGTAATTGATTTAACATACCTACGTTTCAGATCATTCTCTCTTAAATCTGAAATGAGCTTTTGAAACAACAAATACTTCAGTGAGACTCAGAGCATAAAGTGAATCAAACCCTTAGGTCTTTATAGGTATGTGGGCTCAATTACTGAGTGACTCCTAGCATTTAGGAACCTAAACAAGGCATCTAAAGAAGTGTCAGTGCTGAGCACTCTGCAACTTTCCATTAACATCTATTGCTTATCCCTGCATAGATAAATGTAGCAGCAACATCCTGCCAGAGGCTAACCCTACTGTTATACTGCCCACTCCTGTGCTAGAACAAAATGAGAAGCATATTATCCAAAATTACATCATAATGTTAATTAGAAGTACTTCTCCTTAAAAGTCTGGTTTTCAACTAGAAAGCCTGGTTAAAAAGATGCCCTGGTGGCTCCACTCAACATCACTGCCCAGGCAATTGAAAGATTAGTTGGCAACACAGGGAGAAAGCGAGGGCTAGGCTAAGGCAGGCATCCTACCTGTCCTGGTCTGATGTAGCTTTTGGAAGCAGCTGCCAAGTCCCTGCGGCCTACAGGTACAGGGAGATTCCATGCTGTGCCCCATCCCTGAGTTCTGGCCTGGTAGCTCCCATTCACCAGGAACCACAACCAATGGGAAACATGGAGCCGGCACCTGAAGGCACAAGGGCAGCATGCAAAACATCCTAGGCTTCAGGAGCTTGGTGTCCACTTCCCAAGAGCCATGAGTAAGCACTTCTGGGACCCTACATTCTCCCTCATTCCAACCTAATCATGCCCCGTATCATACAAACTGTAAACTTGCTATGGCAAAACTGCATTGCTTCTGCCAGTGAATCATTTTGGGGATAAAAATCATTCAGGTCTAACCCATGGCAAATTTATCAAGATGTGTATTTTAAACGTATCATTTTCACTGAGCAAGTTAGCCATTTTATATTCAAAAGAGTTTTGATGATGTTTGATGATGCAGAAATGATTACGGAGGATGGAGGTAATGAGGGAAGAGAGGGAATTGACATGAACAGCAAAGGTTTCACTTTTCACAGACAGCATGGCAATGTGAAGTTGTTGATGTTTATCTATTTTTGTACAGATCTCTTCCAAAGTTGTCGTTTCCCACTGTTCCTAACCAAGGAGCCAATCCCACTGACTTCAAATAAGTCATAGCGTTTAAGGCCAGAACCAACCATCAGATCATCTAGTCTGATATTTAGTATATCACAGGATTAAAAAAAAAAAAGAAGTCAATCCTGCATTTTAGTATCTTAGGGTATGTCTACACTTTTTTTTTTTTTTTTTGGCCTCCGTCGGTCAGTTGACCATGGATGACGTATCCTAGTTCTTGTCTTGGTTCGTGTCGAATTGTCTGGGACAGCGTCGGGGACAGCGTCGTTGGTGGCTGAAAAGGCCAATCCGGGACAGGCATTCTTTGCCGCAGAAGTCGCAGCTATAGGTGGTTCCCTGGCTGTTGTTGTTGCGTAACTTCCTGCGGGCTCGCTTTTCTTCTGATGCACGCATCATGTTCGTTTCGCCTGACTTGAGCTGTGTGGTCAGGGTGCCCCTCCACTTTGGGCGGTCTGCTGCGAGGTCTTCCCAGGACTGCGTGTTTATGTCGATGGCTTTCATGTCCCTCTTCACGACATCTTTAAATCGCAGGTTTGGGCGCCCTGTGGTTCTCTTCCCAGATGCCAGTTCCCCGTAGAGGATGTCCTTTGGGATCCTCCCGTCCTCCATGCGGCGTACATGGCCAAGCCAACGCAGGCGACGTTGTTGGAGCATGGTGTACATGCTGGGGAGGCCGGCTCGAGTCAGAACTTCGAGGTTGGAGACTTTGTCTTGCCAGGTAATACCCAGGATGCGGCGCAGACCTCGTAGATGGAAGGCGTTCAGTCTCCGCTCTTGTCTCGCGTATGTGGTCCATGTCTCGCTCCCGTACAGCAGGGTGCTGATGACGCAGGCGTTGTACACTGCCATCTTTGTTGCGGTTGTCAGCCTGGGGTTGGTCCACACTCGGGTTGTCAGGCGGGCTAAAGTAGAGGCTGCCTTCCCGATCCTCTTGTCGAGCTCAGCGTCAAGGGAGAGATTATCGGTGATGGTGGAGCCCAAGTACGTGAACTGGTGGACGACGTCAAGCTGGTAGTCGTCTACTGTGATGGCTGGTGGAGTGACAGTGTCCTGGCTTAGGACGTTTGTTTTTTTCAAACTGATAGTCAGCCCAAAGTCTTTGCAGGCCATGGAAAAACGGCTCATCAGCGACTGTAGTTCTTCCTGGGTGTGTGTGACGACTGCTGCGTCGTCGGCAAATATCATGTCCCTGATCAGCGTCTCGCGTATCTTCGTCTTGGCTTTGAGGCGAGAGAGATTGAATAGCTTGCCGTCCGATCTGGTGCGGAGGTAGATTCCTTCCGTTGCTGAGCCGAAGGCATGCTTGAGGAGCAGGGCAAAGAAGATCCCAAACAATGTGGGGGCAAGAACGCAGCCTTGCTTGACGCCGCTGCTGATGCTGAAAGGCTCGGAGCAACTGCCGTTAAACTGCACTGTTCCCTTCATGTCTGTGTAGAAGGATTCAATCAAACTCTGCAGTTTTGGTGGGCAGCCGATCTTGTGAAGGATTTTGAAGAGTCCGTCTCTGCTGACCAGGTCAAAGGCTTTGGTGAGATCAATGAAGGAGACGTACAGGGGCATCTGCTGTTCTCTACGCTTCTCCTGGAGTTGTCATAGGGAGAAAATCATGTCTACGGTTGACCGTTCTGCGCGGAAACCACACTGTGACTCCGGGTAGACACGTTCAGCCAGCTTCTGCAGTCGGGTCAAGATGACCTTAGCAAATACTTTGCCTATGATGCTAAGAAGGGAGATGCCTCTGTAGTTGTTGCAATCACTTCTCTCGCCCTTATTCTTGTAGAGGGTGACGATCTTAGCATCCCGCATATCCTGCGGTACGGCTCCTTCTTTCCAGCACTGACAGAGCACTTTGTGAAGAGGGTGCAGTAGGGAACACTTGCACTGTTTCAGCAGGTCTGGAGGAATCCCGTCGCTGCCGGGGGCTTTTCTTGAGGCCAGTTTATCAACAGCCTTGCTGAGCTCTTCTACTGTTGGCTCTGCATCAAGTTCTTCCATTATTGGCAGGCATTCAATGGCATCTAATGCTGCGGAGGTCACCGTATTCCGTCTGGAGTAGAGGTCGGAGTAGTGTTCCACCCATCTCCCCAACTGTTGTTGCTTGTCGGAGATTATTTCTCCAGTAGATGACTTGAGGGGTGCTGTTTTGCTCTTGGTAGGGCCCAGCGCTTTCTTGATGCCGTCGTACATGCCTCTTGTGTTCCCTGATATGGCTGCTTTCTGGATGTCGTTGCTGAGCTGCTGCCAATATTCGTTCGCACAGTGTCTGGCAACCTGTTGAGCCTTGCTCCTAGTAGCCCAGAGAATTTGTAGGTTCCTCTGGCTTGGTGACCGCTTGTATTCTGCCAGGGCGGCGCGCTTGGCTTCTATGACTGGAATCATCACAGAGGACTTTGCTTCAAACCAGTCGTGCGTCTTTGTGGTCCTCTTTCCAAAGGTTGCCAGGGCAGTGCAGTGCATTATGTTCCGCAGTGTTTCCCACTTTTCCATGGCAGAGTCTCCTGTCTGTGTGGCGTCAAGTTCCTTCTCAAGCGCTTCTGCGAATTTCTGCGTCAGGTCAGGCTGCGACATCTTGCTGACGTCGATGCGAGGATTTCCTTGTTTCCTTGAACGATGAAACCTCTTCAGGTTCAGCCTGATCTTGCAGCACACTAAGGAGTGGTCTGTGTCGCAGTCAGCGCTGTGATAAGAGCGTACGTGCAGGACGCAATTGATAGCTGAGCGGCGAACTAGTATAAGGTCCAGCTGGTGCCAGTGTTTCGAGCGCGGATGTCGCCAGGAGACCTTATGCTGGGGCTTGGTCTGAAAGTATGAGTTGGCGATGCACAGGTTGTAGAAAGCGCAGAGCTCGAGCAGGCGTTGGCCGTTCTCGTTCATTTTGCCGACGCCAAATTTTCCAAGGCACGAAGGCCATGAGTCATTGTCCGCACCTACTCTGGCATTGAAGTCACCCAGAAGGATGAGTTGTTCCTTGTCGGGGATGCTGTTGATGACAGATGTTAGGTTCTCATAGAACCGGTCTTTAGTTTCCAATGTTGCGTTCAGAGTTGGGGCGTATACGCTGACGAGGGTGATAGGGCCTGTGGTGGTGTTGAGACGAAGGGTGAGGAGTCGTTCTGAGCCATTACTGCCTGGTTCTACCATACTCAGTAGGCTATTTTTCACCGCGAAAGCTACGCCATGCTGTCTGGGCTCGTCTGGGGCCTTTCCCTGCCAGTAGAAGGTGTAGTCTTTTTCTTTCAGAATGCCTGAGTCTGCCAGTCGTGTTTCCTGTAGGGCGGCGATGTCTACGTTCAGCCTCAGAAGTTCGTTGTTGATGACTGCTGTCTTTTGTAGGTCGTCAATGTCCCATACGTCTTCGGAGAGGCCCGTCAACATTGTACGGACATTCCAACATCCCAGTTTAAGAGGTGGTCTCTTTCTCAGTGTTTTGTTGCCTGGTGCGATGGTTGCAGCCTGCCGTTCGGAATATTCCTAATCCCCATGCACCCAGTGAGGAAAGCAGACTGTAGCGGGGCAGTACCTGACTGTCTGGGGGCTGCCCAGCTTGAGACCCAAAGATCTCTCCCACCGTCAGGAACAACCCCTGGCGCCATGCTCTACGCCAATTGAGCTGTGGCTTATAACCGGTAAACTGTTGCTCCCCGTGTTGTTTCCGCGCTAGTAGCGCTAGCAAGGCTGGAGTGTCCTCTCCAGGGTTGCGAGATATGTTGGTAGTCGGATACTAGCCAGAGCGATGTAATATGGAGGAACAGGCTATTGCCCACGTAGCGGGTCCCCCCTCTCCACGTCGTCGATGGATCCAAAGGAACAGCAGGGCTGCTACAGTTTGGCATCGGCGCCGTCGCAGGAGTTGCCAGAGCGAGGCTGCAAGCAGCGTCGAACTGTCTTAGGGACTCCGACTCCGGATTTTTCCTCGAGGTTTACTCCTGAAGCCTTTTCCATGGAAGAATATAGCCGCAAGGCAGCGGAGGTTTAAAATCAGGGTTTTCCTTCCCCTAGATGAACTGCCTTCCTAGGCTGACGAGTATCATCTCCCCGAAGCAACTGGTTATAAGGCGCCAGTGACCCGCCTGCGCCCCTTCTCCTGTCAGTTAAAACAGTTCCGCCGGGTTTACAAGCTAAACCGCACGTGAAGGCCAGGAGCTGGACTTGGTTGTCAGAGGCTATTGGAGACGCACGCCGTATAGGGGTACTTTATAGACAGTGGGAGCTTATCCCCACTACCACCCCTGGCTATGACAACCTTGGAACCATGTCTACACTAGCTCGTTAATTTGAGCTAGGTAGGCAAATGAGGCAACCAGAGTTGCAAATGAAGCCCGGGATTTAAATATCCTGGGGTTTATTTGCATGTTCCTGTCCAGTCGCCATTTTGAAATTTCACTAGCCCAAACTCACTGCCGCGCGGCTACACACGGCAGTGAAACGTTAATTCAAACTAAGTCCTTAGTTCGAATTAACTGTTACTCTTTGTGGAATGAGGAGCTATGGAGGCAGAACCTGCAGGCAGTGGTTCATGGAGGCCCCTGTTCCCCCTGCATAGGAGCTACTGCCAAAGGGGTATGCTGGTCACTTTTGAGAGCTGCATCAGGTAAATAATGACCTCCTGATTCCTGCCTTGCAGCCCTGTCCCCTACTCCAGCCCAGAGCCCACACCCAGCACCCAAACTTCCCCCCCCCCAAGCCTGCCACCCTAGAGCCCCTCCCACACACAGACTCCCTCCCAGAGCCTGCACCCCCTCCCATATCTCAATCCACTGCCCCATCCTGGTGAGAGTCAATGAGGGTGGTGAATGAGGGATGGAGTGAGCGGTGCCTTGGAGAAGGGGTAGGATAGGGATGGGGCTTCAGAGCAGGGGCAGAGCAAGTGTCTTTTCATTTGATTGTTTAGACTGATGGCAGCCCTACGGGGCAGGGCATATGGAAGTCCTGGCTTTTCTGGCACTCTCTGGGCACCAGACAGTGCAGGTGCAGCATCTCCCAAATGTCAAGAGGATCATATCTGCGCAGGCACAGCTTATGTGGCCCAGTGACAGTTCTGCCCTCGGACACACTCAGTAGGCTGAGGTAGTTGATTAAAATTTATTGTGAGATCTGGGCCTGGTTAAAATCAATGGCATAACTTTCAATTACTTGATTGGGACCAGAATTTTATCCCTAAAAATTTATCTTGTGGGAAGTGATTTTGTGACTTATCTGGACACTCTTCATATGCATCACTGCCATATTTTTAAAGTGAATTTTCAGCCACACGTCCCTTTTAAAATATTTCCTCAAAGGAGAGGATGATACATTGTTTTATTTTTTAAAGTATGAAGAACTCATGTCATTATTATGCCAACTTACTTACCTGGAGCTCTTCCTAATATATTCACAGAAGTACCTACACTAAATCATAAGCCAAATATATACCTCACCTTTCAAAATCACTGAATTTTTAGACCTGTATTTTCCTAAGCACTTTCCTTTCAAAGGGGATCAGATTTCTGGAACTGTTCATTCCAGAATAATTTTATCTGAATGATTCCTAAGGTTTTAAGCATTGTGTACAAAAATTTTTTTGACCAAATTTTGTGCTCTCGTATCCCAAGATAAATATGGAATAACTACACTGACAGAATCATAGAACACTAGAACTGGAAGGGAACTTGAGAGATCATCGAGTCCAGTCCCCTTCCCTCAAGGCAGGACCCAATACTGTCTAGAATAGGAATGTTAAAGACTACTTGATTAGTTGATTCTCCCCCCACTCCCCGTTGCTGCCTCTGTGAGATAGAGGCAGCAAAGGAGGGGGGAAGGGGTACTTCAGAGTGGCAGCACTGCATAGCTGTGTGGCACTGTTGCTTTGAAACCCCAAGGCGGCATTTCAAGGGGCATCTGCTGTACAGCTGATCTGCGGATCAGCTGTGCGGCGGCTGCCCCTTAAAAACGCCACCTCCGCACATTTCAAACCAGCAGCAGTGGAGTCCAGGGTCAGCTGGGAGTCCCCAGCTGACCACGGATTCTGCTTCAATGGATCAGCTGTGCAGCGGCTGCCCCTTTAAAACACTACCTCTGACATTTCAAAGGGGCAGCTGCCACTCACTCCATCCCTCATTCACCACCCTCATTGACTCTCACCAGGATGGGGCAGTGGATTGAAACATGGGAGGGGGTGCAGGCTCTGGGAGGGAGTCTGTGTGTGGGAAGGGCTCTAGGGTTCTCCGCGGCATTTCTCCAGAACCTGGATTCTGGGGAAATACTGCGTGAAGCCCAGGCTCCACTGCCCCTTTGAAACGCTCAGAGGTGGCAGGTTCCGGGGAAGTGCCATGCGGAGCCTGGGGTCAGCTGGGGGGGTCCTCAGATGACCTCGGGCTACTAGCAGCATGCAGCGTAGCATGGAGCCTGGGTTCAGTGGGGGACTGTGAGTCCATGGCTTTGAAATGCACAAGAGCCCCCACTGGGGACTCTTCTGCATTTCAAAGCAGGTACCCGCATGCAGCCAGGAGTCAGTGGGACTTCCTGTTGGCCCCGGGCTATGTGCAGAGTTCCGCATTCCTCCATGAAAATGTACAAGAGCCCCATTGGAAGTGGGAATGCAGAAGTGTCTATCAACTAGTCGACTAGTCAATTAACCGCATTTTAACATCCTTAGTCTAGACCATCCCTGATAGATATTTATCTAACCTTCTTTTAAATATCTCCAGAGCTGGAGATTCCACAACCTCCCTAGGCAACTTATTCCAATGTTTAATCACCCTGATAGTTTGGAAGTTTTCCCAATGTCCAACCTAAACCTCCCTTGCTACAGTTTAAGCCAATTGCTTCTTGTTGAATCCTCAGAGGCCAAGGAGAACAATTTTTCTCTCTCCATCTTGTGACAAGCTTTTAGATACCTGAAAACTGTTATCATGTCCCCTCTCAGTCTTCTCCTTTCCAAACTAAACAAGCCCAATTCTTTCAACCTTCCTTCATAGGTCATGTTCTCAAGACCTTTAATCATTCTTGTTGCTCTTCTCTGCACCTTCTCCAATTTCTCCACATCTTTCTTGAAATGTGGTGCCCAGAACTGGACACAATACTCCAATTGAGGCCTAATCAGTGCAGAGTAGAGCAGAAGAATGACTTCTTGTGTCTTGCTCACAACACACCTGTTAATAAATCCCAGAATCATGTTTGCTTTTTTTGCAACATTTCACAGTGTTGACTCATATTTAACTTGTTCACTATGACCCCTAGATCCCTTTCTGCCATACTCCTTCCTAGACAGTTGCTTCCTATTCTGGATGTGTGAAATTGATTGTTCTTTCCTAACTGGAGTACTTTGCATTTGTCCTTTATAAACTTCATCCTATTTACCTCAGATCGTTTCTCCAGTTTGTCCAGATCATTTTGAATTATGACCCTATCCTCCAAAGCACTTGCAACCCCTCCCAGCTTAGTATCATCTGCAGACTTAATAAGCGTACTCTCTATGCCAATATCTAAATCGTCGATAAAGATATTTAACAGAACTGATCCCAAAACAACCCCCTGCGGAAACAGAGCCAGTCCCAAAACAGACCCCTGAAGAACTCCACTTGTTATGCCTTTCCAGAAGGATTTTGAACTGTTAATAACTACTCTCTGAGAACAGTTATCCAGCCAGTTATGTACCCACCTTATAGTAGCCCCATCTAAGTTGTATTTGCCTAGTTTATTGATAAGATAATCATGCAAGACTGTATCAAATGTCTTACTAAAGTCTAAGTCCACCATTTCTCTCTTATCCACAAGTCTCGTTATCCTATCAAAGAAAGCTGTCAGATTGGTTTGACATGACTTGTTCTTTACAAATCCATGCTGGCTATTACCTATCACCTTATCTTCCAGGTATTTGCAGATGAATTTCTTAATTACTTGCTCCATTATCTTTCCTGGCACAGAAGTTAAACTGACTGGTCTGTAGTTTCCTGGGTTGTTCTTATTTCCCTTTTTATAGATGGGCACTATATTTACCCTTTTCCAGTCTTCTGATATCTCTCCCGACTTCCATGACATTTCAAAGATAATAGCTAAAAGCTCAGAAACCACCTCTATCATCTCCTTGAGTATTGTAGAACGTATTTCATCAGGCCCTGGTGACTTGCAGACGTCTAACTTTTCTAAGTGATTTTTAACTTGTTCTTTTTAATTTATCTTCTAAACCTACTCCATTCCCAATAGTATTCACTATCAGAAGCTTCAGGAGGTAGCTGAGTTAGTCTATACAGGATAAACTTAAAAAGCAACAAATGGTCTCGTAGCACTTTATAGACTAACAAAACAAACAGATGACCAGAGTGAAGAAGTGGACCGTTCCCCCAAAAACTCATGATACCATTGACATGTTTTGTTAGTCTATAAAGTGCTACCAGACCATTTGTTGTTTTTTACCATTCACTATGTTAGGCATTCTTTCATCAGACTTCTTGGTGAAGTCAGAATAAGAGCTGTTATATTTCTATGTTGTGGAGGTGAGAAACTGGGAAAGGTCTGTGAAACTGTTTCCCAATAGGCTTTTAAAACAGGCTTTTGCACATCAACTCTTTTTAAGGAATTAGGTTCTTGAGCGTATTATGCTTCCAGTCCCTTTTTCTGTACTGTATGCTTACACACATGTAGATGTTGCGATGTCATGTTATTCATCTATTTGGCTCAGTTATCCTTATACAGTCCTACATTATTCTATCTTACTGTGAACAAGAATCCATGTAAAATATGGTCTGTCATGTGAAGAGTTAAGTGTTCTCCATGAACACACTTTATATAGGGCTGATGGACTGAAGGTATAGAATATGTTGATAGACATCATAAAGAGAGATTTTTCACCTGCATAAAAGACTTACCAATGCTCTAAATTTACTAGTCATTTGTCCTATAAATGCCTCCCTGTCATCTTATTTGCTTGGGTTGCATTTAGCAAATCAGTAACCTATCAATCAGTTTCATTATCTGTTATCTTGTGGAAAAGTCTTATTTATTTGGCTGGATAAAAAGATACCATTAAACATTTTCTTCCTAAAATTACCATTACCCAGCCAGGAACCTCCTGGAGACTTGCAATTTAACAGACCTGTAAGACTTCCAGCCTGCACTTGATCCTGTTCCT
Organism: Pelodiscus sinensis; assembly: GCF_049634645.1. Lineage (NCBI taxonomy): Eukaryota > Metazoa > Chordata > Testudines > Trionychidae > Pelodiscus > Pelodiscus sinensis. The sequence goes on from NC_134713.1 coordinate 58,393,184, forward strand.
GAGCCCTGTTGCAATCTTGTTCTTGCCCCTCTCTGACTTTGTTCTAGCTCCATTACTGACCATGCACCAGCCTCCCTTCTGCTTCCTGATTCTCAAACTCTGATTACCCATGTTTGACCTTTGGCCAGTACCTGGAGCCCAACTATGGTACTGACCTGACTTATCCCTAGACTTTGACCACACATCTTGAACCCAACCACAGTACTGATTCTCGTTTATCTAGCAATTTTGATCTCAGTTCTGACTACAGTCTATCCCTCTGATTCCAGAACCACCCTTGGCCCAGTCCCTCCTTACACCTGGCTTCAACCTCTGTTCCAGGAGACAGTACCTCACAACACCAAATATATGCCTTATTCCCAGCAGCATAGTTTAATTCCATGGGCGGTTCCATGGCCTCCAGCCCCACTTCTACCACCACCCCTTCTGCTGAGGCCCTGCCTCTACAGAAGCCATGCCTCCTCCCTGTTCCGCCCCTGGGGAGGCAGGGCAATGTGCCATGCTCCCCAGCATGGAAAGGGGAGGAGGGAGTGGGCATGCGCATCCCCAGCCTCCCTGGCTCTGGAGTACAGGGAAGTAGGACAGTGCGTGTCCCTAATCTCCCCAGCCATGGACCACTGGGAAGGTGAGCAGCGCATGTCTCCAGCCTCCCTGGCCCCAGAGCACCAGATGGACAGCGGGCATGCATTTCCAGTCTCGCTGGCCAGGAGCACTGGGAGGGTGGGCACTGGGGGCAGCAATACTCCGCCCCCAGAACACCTACAGTATGGGCAGGGCCAGGCTGATGGTTTGGGAAGTGCTGTGCTTTCCCCTGCCTATTATACCAGACACCTGTGTTAAATTCACAATTATGTGAAAATATTCTATACCTTTCTGAAATTATTCTTTCATATACGTTCATCAAATATTACTAGTGAACTAGTTATTACATTGGAATGCCTAGATTTTACCAGCTCCACTGAGCTTCTGTCAATAGTAACAGATCTCGTTATTGTTGACTTCAGAAGGATTATTCATGCTACTTGAATATTGAACTTAAAGTCTTTGTGGCTTCAGATCCTAATTCATCTTCTAGAGAATGTAAAGGTAGCTATGGTGGCATAAAGAATTAAAACCCCTGGTAAAGTATCTGACACTAGCAAATATCTCCAGTGGCCAAAGCTGGGACATGAGCTGGAGAAGGCTGTAAGTTACTGTAGAGAATTATTTCTCAAGTGTCTGGCTGCTGGGTCTCACCTTCATGCATAGTGTCTAAAGCCACATCTACACTGCAACGCTATTTCGGGATACCGAAGTATCCTGAAATAGCAATTCCGTGTTTTCACAGCAAGCCTGTTATTTCAGGCTCACTATTCCAATATCCCTGTAATCTTCATTCTAAGAGGAGTAAGGGACATTTCAGAATAGCACTTTATTTTGAAATTTGGCACTGCACCAAATAACAAAATAAACTATTTCAAAATAGCACCGAAATAAGATGTGCAAGAGATCATGGGGGTTTTGCCTTTTTCTGCAGCATCAGGTACAAGTCACTTGCAGGTTTGAACTAAAGTAAATGGTGGATTCTCTGTAACTTGAAGTCTTTAAATTAGGGCTATCAGTCAGTTTTACAAAAATTCTGATTAATTGCACAATTGTACTATTAAACAACAGTAGAATACCATTTATTTAAATATTTGTGAACATTTTTGACATTTTGAAATATATTGATTTAAATACAACACAGAATACAAAGTGTGCAGAAACAGAGATGTAGCTGTGTTAGTCTGAACTTGGTAAAACAAAAAAAGCAGTTATGTAGCACTTTAAAGACTAACAAGAGGGTTTATTAGGTGATGAGCTTTCGTGGGGCAGACCCACTTCTTCAGCTCACATTCTGAAAGTGAAATGGCATGACCATTATATAACAGAGGGATACAATGAAGAAGTAAACAAATCAGCTACATGGACTAGAAGGTATGCTCACTTTATATTTATTTTTACTACAAATATTTGCACTGTAAAAAGGAATGAAGTAGTCTTTTTCAGTTCATATAATAGAAGTACAGTAGCTCAATCTCTTTATACTGAAAGTTGAACTTAACAAATGTAGAATTATGTATATAAAATTGCTTTAAAAAATAAAACAATGTAAAGCTGTAAAGCTTACAAATCCAGTCAGTTTTACTTCTTGTTCATCCAATCACTACAAGTAAGTGTATTTACATTTATGAGAGATAATGATGCACACTTGTTTAGAATGTCAAATGAAAGTGTCAATGTTGTAGCTGGAGATATTTATGTGACATATGTCCCTTCATGCTTCAGCCACTATTCCAGAGCACACGTGTCTATACTAATAATAGATCCTGATAGCTAACGATCCGAAACAGTGTAGACTGGCACAATTCATTTTCATCATCTGAGTCAAGTGCTACCAACAGAAGGTTGTTTTTCTGTAGTATCTGCCTCAGTCTTGCACTTTTAAGACTTTTATCAGCATTTTTAACACCTCGTCCTTCTCTGATTTTGGTCAACACTTCAGAATCTTAAACCCTGGGTCAAGTTCTGTAACTGTATGCTGGGTCATCATTCAAGACTGCTATGACATGCTTTATATGGCAGAATAGAACAAGAGACATACAATTCTTTCCCAAGGAGGTCAGTCACAAATTTAATTAATACATTTTAACAAGTGTTATCAACATGGAAGCATGTCTTCTGGAATGGTGGATGAAGCATTTAGGGCATAGAAATGTTTAGCACAAGTAAATATTTTGCAATGCCAGCTACAAAATTACCATATGAATGCCTGTTCTCACTTTCAGGTACCACTGTAAATAAGAATCAGGCAGCATTATCTTCCATAAATGTATACAAACTTGTTTGTCTTAGCAAGTGGCTGACAAGGAGGTAGGACAGAATGGACTTGTAGCCTCTAAAGTTTTACACTGTTTTGCTTTTTAAGTGCAGTAATGTAACAAAAAAAAACCTTCATTTGTAAGTTGCATTTTCACGATAAACTTAATTGTATGGGGTGAATATTGTTTCTTTAATCATTTTTACAGTGCAATATTTGTAATACAAATTTTATGAACTGGGGAATATATACTTTTTATTCTGTGTTGTAATTGAAATCAATAGGTTTGAAAATATAGAAAATATTTAATAACTTTCAATTGGTGGTATATAATTAACAGTGCAATAAAATTGTGATTAACTGTGATTTACTTTTTTAATCACAATTCATTTTTTTCATTAATCACGTGAGTAAATTGTGATTGACAGCCCTACTTTAAAAAAAGATTTGAGGAGCGTTGTAACTCAGCCAGTGATTATGGGCTTATTACAGGAGTGGGCGAGTCAGTTTCTATGGCATGCAATGTGCAGGAGATCAGACTAGATGATCACAATGTTCTCTCTGGCCTTAAAGTCATGCGTGTCACTGTGGTAGAGGATATCTGGATACTGAATGGTCATCTGTTCTGTTCCTTCCTTCTGAAGCATCTGGCATTGGCCATTGTTGAAAGACTGGATGCTGGACTAGATGGACCTTTAATCTGAACCAGTATGGCTATTCTTATGTTCTTAAAGGACTTCCCCACATCATTATTTACAATAATGTAATCTAGGTATGATGAAGAACATTTTTTTAAAGAAGTGTTGTCTAAGAAAATAACCAATTTATTACCTTGACTTCATATATTTTTCATTAAACCTCATGCAGTTTTTAAAATCAGTCAGTTTGCTAAAACATCATTTATTCCACAATTAACAAAAAGTGAAGTACAAAGTACAGCACTGATCCTACAATTAGATCCATATGAGCATGTTCCTTTGTGGAACTGCATTGACTTTAATGGGACTATCTGATGGCAGGGCTTCACCCACATGGATTTAATTGCCTACTTTCCACATCTGAAATAATTAATTGATAAAATAAAATTTCCGATTTGTCAGTGTGCAGGCACATATTAAAAAAATAGTCCAAGTTCTAACAACTTATAGCTCCATCACTTCATTTGTTTTTTATTTTTCTTTTGGATTGTGTCAAGCCCCAATCACACATCCAGCTAGCACTTCTGGGAGCTTTAAAAATTTCTAAGCAGCGTATGTGCTCAAGATGAAAGGCTTTTAAAATGTAGCATAAAACTCTCACATTTTTTTAAATTGTAGCATAAAGGCTGACTTTAATAGCCATTGGGGATTCTTCCCCTATAAAGAGAAAATGCAAGCAGTAGTTTTAGCAGTCTTAACATGTATTTTTATTTTAAATTAGGTATCCTAGTGATTACATTAATGTAATGAAAGCCTGCAACCACTTTATAAGTAAATGTCTTGGGTTTAGCACTCTGTCAGTAAGAAAAGGCACAAACTCATTCTGTTAATGTAAAGTTATCATTTGATTGTATTTTTCGTATTTATTCTGCAGCTTTTCCAAATTCTGTTTTTTCAGGTTTTAAATAAGAACACTAAATAATGTTGAATTCTTAAGAAGGGCTATAAAGATTGTAGTATTTGAATGAATTAAACTAAGAGTCTGAACCAAACAAAAGAGAAGGCTGGGATGTCACTCCCTCTATACACAAGGGCAGTTTGAATGCTACAATCAGAATGAATTCATACTGGCCCAGGAAGATTATTAAAACAATAAAGAACCGTTCTAGGTTGCTGTCGGATCATTGTTGACTGCAAGAAGGTGGCAGGGCTTTCTGTTGAATTAACCCGATAAGTGCTATTGAAACCCTGCAAGGGTGATGCTGACTAATTCCTGGTGACTCGTCGTGGCTAGGATATAATGCAGGAGGAATGGCTCAAGATGGAGTTCTTGGGCTAGGACACAGTGATTTCCCCTGGAACTTTCTTGAGAATTGTCTGGCTGTGTCTACACTGGCATGATTTTGTGTAAATACTTTTAATGGAAAAGTTTTTCCGTTAAAAGTATTTGCGCAAGAGAGCATCTATACTGGCATGTGCCTTTGCACAAAAGATTTGCTTTTGCGCAAAAGCATCCGTGCCAGTGTAGACGCTCTCTTGCGCAAGAAAGCTCCGATGGCCATTTTAGCCATCGGGCTTTCTTGCGCAAGAAATTGATGTTACTTGTCTACACTGGCCTCTTGCGCAAGAACACTTGCTCAAGAGGACTTATCCCTGAGCAGGAGCGTCAGAGTATTTGTGCAAGAAGCACTGATTTCATACAGTAGAACATCAATGTTCTTGTGCAAATATTCGTGGCCAGTGTAGACAGGCGGCAAGATTTTGCGCACAAGCAGCCGCTTGTGCGCAAAATCTTGCAATGTAGACACAGCCTCTGTGTTTAAGGGAACAGCTGAGGGTTATGTTTCTGCTGCTGCCAATTGAATTACCAATAAAGACAGACCTTAGACAGAGGGTAAGATGATACTAAATACAATCAGGAATACTGCAAGGCAGAATCAGAGAGGCAAAGGTCTCCTCTACTCTGTGCTTCCAACACATTTAGTAAAATATTGTCCCCTAGCTGTAGTACTGCTGCTGCCTCAGAGGCAATGAGGTATCGAGCCCCCAGGACTTCTTGCTCTGCTCATACAGAATGGCATTAGAGGAGGAGCTTGGACTGCTATGGCTGCCAAAAGAAAGGGGTGGTACTGCTTCTCTGGTTCTGCCCACACATTGTCTGCTGGGGAGATGAGAACTAAGGAGCTGGCTTTGGGGTGATGGAGGGAGGATATTGATGAGCTGACATTGGCAATGCACTGGGGGAGGCAGGATGCCCAAGACTTGAAGGCTCTGGGATGCTGGTTCCAGGGAGCAGGTAGTGGTGATCTGGGGAATAGCATTGCCACTGCAAGGCCCTTTTTTGCTGTGCAGCCTGCACAAGACCGACTTGGGAGCCTGAACTCCACCCATGTCTCCTAGTAATGCCTACGATCGCATGGGCTGGTCCATCCCAGGTGTCTACCTGGAGTGAAGGGCCCAGCTTGCCCAGGAGGCATTAGTGCAGAGTGACAGGACTGTGCAGAAAAGCACCAAACCTGCTCAGTAATTTTACTTCCTGGATTCGGATCAGATCTGGTAAGGCCCTCTGCCCCATAAACCAGTGTTTCTTAAACTGTGTTCCGGGGAACACCGGTGTGCCATGAGGCAGTCAGAGGTGTGCTGCGGAGAACAACAGAGTTCAAAATGGCTGCCCTTAAAGGGGCAGGTGTATTTAAAAAAAAATCCTTTGTGTTCTCATAAAAAACAATTATTGTTTGGTGTTTCTCAGTCTTAAAAAGTTCAAGAAACACTGCCATAAACCCTCCCTGTCTGCAGTGTCTACCCCAGTCTCCTCCTCCTGCCAGGGACTTCTACCCCAAAACTTCGCAACCCTACACCACACCCCAGATCCCAACTCCTAAACTCCACCTCTAACTTCTCCTGATGGCTTTTGGGGGAATGGCCTAAATGAAATGAGATGGTGGCTTTAGTCCAGTTCCTAGTGGGCAAGTGTTTGCAACATTGCACTAGCCTCCATTAATATTGAAACTGGGCCAGAACTTAACTGACCTCGGTACAGATGCTTAAGGTATGGAGAAAGCTCTAGTTAAATTCAGCCCTAAACTTCTGGTGTAAGACTGGCAACAGTTTCAGGCTTGCACTGCCATAAGAGCTTGGAGTCTCTCAACTGCTTTGAAAGAAGATGCTACCATACAGTTGCATGTGAGTAATAGCGGGAGAAACAGGACATTCCTGCAATTTGCTAGTGCCACAAGTATCTCCTGTCCGTGCCATCATTCATAATGATGGATGGCCTTATACAAACCTAGGCAGATACCTTGCTCTTGGGTTGCAGGGTATCCTTGTGTTAAAAACAATCCAGCAATCTGAGAAAATATCTAACATCCCTTCCATTGACAGGAGTTGATTATGTGGGTCTTGTGGAAGAGGGCTATGAGAGAAGATAATTCTACCCCCTTTCTAAGTCTAAGACATGAGAAGCCCAGCCAGGAGATCTTAATAAATGTTAGGAGGAAGGATGAAGATCACTTATCTCTTACCCTGATCCTGCTATCCATTGAATCCAGGGTTACATGAACAGGCCTGTAGTTCTACTCTGCTCCTTCCTTGGCCTCGCCAGGAGGGTGAGAGGACATTCTGGGGATAAGAGAAAGTTTGTGAGAAGACAATTAATACCCCTGTCAGTACTACCTAAAAATTACTTTTGGATACATCTATCCCAGACTATCACAATCCTTGCAGTTACCCAGCTGCTTGGGAAAGCTGGAAGACTTCAGCATCATTCTTGAGTTGGCTGCTAAAGTTGCTAAAATTTTACACAAACTCCACATCCACCTTCAGATTAGTGGGGTGTGTTTGTGATATTCTATATGCCTATCTACACAGCAACTCATCAACCCTCCCACCTTTCAAGGTCCTGGACGTAGAGGCTGGTCTGCAGCACAAGCCCAAAAATCTACAGAGCAATAAAACAGCTCTGCAGCCTGACACTCATATGCCTGAGTCTGCTGGCACGGATCAGTCATGGGTGCCTACTTGCTGTGTAGACATACTCTCAGAACAAAAAGATAATTTGTATTTACTGACTCTGGGTTTCACTCTGAGAATGTGCTGAGCACATGCAAATCCATGGATTTCAATGGCAGCTGCAGCTCTCGACACTTATTAGGAAACGTTTCTAATACATAGAAGTTATAATCACAATGTGTATGACATTCACATATGTAATGAATAATACTAGCTTTTAGATTATTTCATTTTACTTATATGTTTAAAGGTGGCAAGGAAAGTATAAGCTCATTTCTTTGTTCCTGAAATATGTTGCTTCCAGGCAGTGTTTTCTTTGGATGTATAATAGATGCACTAAATGAATCTGTATGCAGATTAACATAAAGCACATCTATACAATGAATGTAACATTAGTACCAATTGCTGTTTTAATATTAACCTCTAAGAACAAGGGGAAACTTAAATTTTTGTTGTCTGGGATGTATCTATGCTATGGCATGAATAGAATGTTTGGGTTTTCAGGGTTGTCAGTCTAGCATAGCTGACCAGAATGTAATTTGTGAAATATGTCTTCTGAAAGTAAAGACCTTACTAACTTTCTTCCTTGTTTCCGCTTCTGTTAACAGGAAGAGTGCTTCCTAAACCTAGAGGCTCCTATTTCAAGAGTATGTGGCTACGACACTCCTTTCCCTCATATCTTTGAACCTTTCTACATCCCAGACAAATGGAAATGCTATGATGCTGTTCGAAAAATGATTAATTATTGATAAAATTATTGCTGAAGCCTACATGCATTCTAACCAGAGTAAGTGGAAGGTTTGAAAGTAAAGTACTATTCATTTTTAAATCAGGAACTATCTATTGCTGCTGAAGTCATGTTTCAGAAAGGTACTTCATCCCCTGCCTAACTTTAAGCACAATAAGGCTATGTCTAGACTATGCTGAAATGTTGAAAGGGGATATGCAAATCTTCTTCCGATCTCACTTTTGGAGCTTTTGAAAGTGAAAGTAGTCAGGATGTGGTTTTTACGGCAACACCCCGCCCCCCCCATACTTTTCGAAAAGCCATGTAAACCTCATTTTTTGAGGACAAGCGGCTTTTCGAAAAGGGGGAGAGGTTGCCGGAAAAAAACGCGTCCTGACTACTTCCACTTTCGTAAGTGAGAGCGGAAGAAGATATGCAAATTCCTGCTGAATTTGCATATCCCCTTTGGATACTTCAGTGTAGTCTAGACAAGCCCTTAGTAGCACTACTGAGGTCAATGCTCATAGTGAGGCACATGCTTGAGTATCTTGTTGAATCAGAATACTAAATACTTTTGCCCCCTGAGAAGTGTGATTGTTTAAAAACAATAGTTGATTGAAAGAAAAGATCTGTATTGCTTCAAGTATTTCATATATGAAAGCCCATTCTGTTTGAACTTTAACATCTCTGATGGACTCATGATGGGTTCATACCTGTGTAGTTCTGGTCATCTTCAACTCATGTTGACTTTACTGGGAGCTGAGAGTTCACAGCTCTTTGCAGGATTGACCCCAAAAGTGTACAGTACACTGAAGACATCAGTTTTCTCCTGTATCTTATATTTTGGTTCAAAGATACTTTCAAGCCTGTTATTTAAAGTTTAATCTACAAATAAAAACTAAATATTGCATTTTCTGTATAATTTTTTCCAGCTACTCTGCCCACTCGCTCAGTGAGACTTCAGCTGTTTATAAAATCCAACAAGCAAGCAATTTGTCAAGTGGTATGAATTAGTTTCTAAGTCACGAGAAAGTTTAAAACACATTCCTTGTCTCAAATTTGTTTTCAATGTAATATCAAAAGTCTGTTCTCTTCCTTCATAAACATACATCGTATTAGACTGTTCATCGGCCAACTAAGTCTAAGAAAGGAAGCTGAAAATGAGTATAATAGATCTTCTGTAACTACTATCTGATATTATGATATATATATGTTTTAAGCAGATAGGTAACTTACTATGGGCTTCAATGGCACTGTAAAATAGTAGCATTATAGCTGCTGTATGTAAATATACTTTCATGAGCCTCATTTTTCTAACAGAAAAAGGAAATTAGAAAATAGCATAATCCAAGGGCACTTTATATATTGTAGTGCTAGAATCATAGGGTTGGAAGAGACCTCAGGAGGTCAATGAGTCCAACCCCCTGTCCAAAGCAGAACTACATCATCCCAGCCAAGGCTTTGTCAAGCCAGCATTTAAAAACTTCTAGGAATGGAGATTCTACCACCTCCCTAGGTAACAAGTCTCATTTGAATGTGTGAGGAGCATTAAGCGGCCGGTGTCTACAGTTTGCAGACACACACATTTTTTTTCTACCATTGTAACACATTTGTTTAAACAACTTAATCGTAGCTGGTCAGGCAGTGACATTTTTGGGTGTAAAAAGTACAAAAATAATAAAACGCTGAGTTGACATACCCCCCCCAGACTTCTGTCGAGTACCCCTAAGGGTACTCGTACCACTGGTTGAGAAACACTGCTGTATACTTTTAAAGTAAGGACCTCCTCTGTTAGTTGAGATATCATGATGGTAGTTGTGGGTAAATGCATTTCTTTTTAATACGAATGGTTGTTGATATGATACTTTCCCTTGTGTATTCCCTATACTGAATTAAATGTGTCCAATCAGATGGTCCCACCATTGTATATTAAATTCAGACAGTCTCTAGAGAACTCTTCCTCTGTGACTGTGAATGCATCTTTTATTTTTGCATGCTTATAACTTCAAGGAGGTTATAAATGGAGCATAGATAGTTGTCGCTGGTCTGTTTTTTTCTTAGGGGGAAATAACATCTCCCATGACAGAGGAGAAGCAAATCCAGAAAATTGTTCTCCTTCATATGTAAAAGAGCAGTCTGCAGCTTCTGCAGCATTGTGAAACAAGGTTTACTGGAGCGGTCAACAAAGGCTTCAGCTGATTGTCGGCACAGCGCAGCTGCCATTTTTATTTTAATGAAGCGGGGATTGTTTAAATCACCGCTTCTTTGACTATGCTGAATAAACGTATTTTACATGGCTCCGTCGACAGAGCCATGTAGTCTAGACGTAGCCTTAGGGGTACTGAAGTATTTAATTTTTACAATAAATATTTACTTTGGTTTCTTAAAAATAAATAAATGGATGTGGCAGTTTCTTGTGCAGGTTGCCCTGAATTGTTGGTGCTGTGCCTTTATTTCCCCTTGTAACATGGTTTTCCTTGTGCAGTTAAAATTTTTAGAAATTAATCTACTTGCCAGAGGCAGTAATTACAAAAGATCTGTGTTCAGCCATCTGCTCCACAGAATTCAGATTTAAGGGTAATGTGTTTTTATCTATTTTGCTATGAAAATGAAAGGATAATTGTAGCATTCGCTGGCTTTTATATTCAACATAATACTAATCAGTGAGGTGGTTTGTTGACCCAGAATTTTGAAGTCATATATTCCAAAGCCATTTATATGCAGGGAGCATAGTGATCTCCTGTAATAACTACCTTCTAAGAGATCATAGATGGTCTTCTAGTTGATAGAGCACCAATCAGATCAGAGTCATAGAAAGCTAGAAAGGCAGCATATCAGACCACAAGTTCCCTTTTCAGCCTATTTCTGGAAAGACGGAAGGAATTTACATGTGCATGTTTCTGCTCCCTCTGATTATAGTGCCAGAGAGGAGTGTACAGCTGGCCTGTTAGCTGCAGAACTGGTATAAGTTTTAGGATCCCAGGCAGACACTTGCTTTGGTCATGCTTATGAACAACAATCTGATGTGCAGAAAGTAATTTTCCTGGTTCTCAGCTGAGATCAAGTCTTTTATTGGAGACTTAGATTTGTTACTTGTAAGCATACTGCATGAACTCTGCCAGTTAGTCATGTCTTAGCTCTGTGCTAAATTTCGTTGTCTCTCTCTAGCTTGTTGTTTTTTGTATTAGTACACATCTATTACATAGTATTATGAGAAGGAATAATATGGAAATCACAGGAGTAAGCATTTTTTTACTAAAAAGGTAATTCTGAATATTTTGCAGAAAAACAAGGGTAAGTGTCCAACAGCTGGCTGAGCACAGGTTTAATCTGCTTCCAGTATAGCTGCACATGGGCACTTGGTTTCACTTACAGGATTGTGGCTTGGCCTGGGCAAAATCCCTGAACTGGAGACTGAAATAATTCATTTCTAAAAGTAACCTCTGCCTTGTGCCACTTTCTTTCTTCCCACTCCCCAACTGAGTTTTGTATGTGTTAACAATATATCACATGCACACAGTCATTTCTCTTAATGTTGACATTTGTCATGGCTTTCCTGTTCATAGATTGAGTTGATAATATAACATTGTATGACTCATCAATGAAAGATAGGAAGCACAAAGTTTCCACATAACTAAGTCAGGCTTTTTAACAGCTTCTTGGCTGCTAGTGAGCTCACATTATACATGGCACTATTAAAATCATAGCTCTAAAAGTTAGCTTCCAGGTATGCAGCTGTGCTTCAAATAATACCCTGTAGTAGGAAAGCAATCAAAGTGGAAAGAGGGAATGTGATGAACATGAATATATATTCCCTGTATACCTGGTGCAGTTAATGGCTGTACATAAAAAAGCCAAGACATATTAGAAAGTGCCCTCCTGTGATGCACAAAATATCAGGGACAGTTATAATATACAGATGGCATCTGTGATATGGCATCAGACCATTCCAAGTGGCCATGCACAACTTTGTATTCTACAGGCCTGTTTCTTTCTGTTTGTGGTCAGGATCTGCTTTTTAACACTCTTTCCCTAACAAATGTAGATTTGTCTATATGAGAGAAATCTATACTATAGAGAAGTCTATGCTTCTGTTGCACATTGAAGGTGCATCTACACAGCAGGGCTTAACTCGAAATAAGTTACGCAAACTGAGCTACATATCAATTGCGTAACTTATTTCAAAATAGCTTATTTTGAAATTGGAAGCGTCTGCACAACATTTATTTGAAATAGAGCACTCTTCCTCCGACTTCTCTTACTCCTCGTAAAATGAGGGTTACAGGAGTCGGAATAAGAAGTCTTCCACCTTGACAATATTTCAGCTTTATTCGGAAATAACTGCCTGTTGTATAGACATAGCCTGATATGCCTGTGAATACATTGTGATAGTGTAGCTGATGCCTATGGTTATGCCTATTTAAGAAGTTACCTAACACTTCACATATTCCAGTTCCTATTTTAAGTTATAATTTTGCTAAACTTAAACAAATTTCAAATTTCTCTGCTTTCTCTACCTCAGGCTGCTTTTTAAAATTTCAGTAAAAAACAGCCATTTCGGAGAAACAGATTGGGAAAGATTGGCAGTTTTACCAGTCTTAATTTTTTCCTCTGCCATTTCTCTGAAGGATTCTAATTCTTAATTGGTTTGGCAACGAGACTTGAAATGTTGATGTCTTGTGGTCAATAAGACTTCTTTTGCTGTCCCTATGAAAATCTCTCCAGATTTTAATGAATTATAAACCTCTGAAAATTGCCATTTCCACATGCTGCTAAAATCTCTAGATATTCCATCTGCACCAGTCCTGCTGTGGCCCCACAACTTTCTGCATGCTAACTATAGTCTGTATACTCTAGCTCCTCAAAACTCCTACTTGCTCCCTGGTGCCACTCTACTTCCTACTTGTAAGGCACAGCTAGAGCTCCAAGATGTATCATATATACTAAGCAGTAGGGCTTCCTGCCTTGTTGGGCTCAGAGACATGAAGAGAACTCTATAGACTTGTGTTCTGTGCACTTCAAAGTACTTATTATTGGTCATCGCTTCACATTCCTATTTTAGGAGGACGGAAAGTATCATTCTGCCCCCCTCTCCATTTGAGAGGTTACACAAGGTCACTGCTGGCACATTAGAGACTAAAACTCAGGTGTCTGATATGGCAGGAACAAATCTCACCAGTTTAACCACACTGCCTTTCAAAGTGAAAGTACCAGATTCATGTGCTTGGCAATGTTGTCTGAACCACTAGAACACATTCCCCCAGAGCCTGGAATAGAACCTGGAACTTCTGATTCCCAAAATCTTTCTGCTGCCTAGCAAAATGTTTTCAATACGCTACTGGCAAAGTATGTTTGGCATCCCCCACTAGTGTCTGCTCCACACAGAGGATAATAGCCCACTACTCCTACCAGTCACTTCTTTAGCTCAGTTGATAGAGATCAGTGCTATTGTTCTAAATGTGTTGAGTTCAGACCTTGCAGATGACTCATATGGAGGGTCAGTATAGCTCCAGATGGACCATCAATTTACTAAAGAAATCCCTAGGGAATTTACAGACAAAACAGTACAATAAAAGTCTTTCATTACATGATTATGACTGTTTCTTCTACAAAACACCTTCTTCCTCAGAATAGCACGACTAAGGCAGAGAGTGAAATGAAGAGGCCGGACATTCTCTTTTGCTTAAGACACTGGAGTGGGACTAGGAGAACTTAACCTGCTATAGACTACCCAGCCAAGACTGTATAAAAATATACATCCACAAAAAGTCCAAATTACTGTTTCGTGGGCAACTTTAATTGTTTCATATCCTAACTTTTACCCTTTGTAACATTAATATTCCTTTAATGTAGTTTTGGATATATAATAACTTTATTTTTATTTTTAGCTGACAGTTTAGATACTTATAACATTGTATGTGTTTTGTGCATTGTTAGGAAATAACAAAGGTGGCCTTGAAGTTAAATGTTCCAGAACAACATTTTCTGCTGAACTATCTGACTGGAATAAATTGCAGCAAAAGATATTGAGTTAGTTGTGTTTAGGAAGTCTGCTGCCACCAATAAGATATAAGCAAATTTAATCAAAATTTATACATGGTAAGAGTAAAGGGGAATAATCTTTGATATCCTCCAGGTAAAATTATACATGAAAGAATTAGATCGTGGTTTTGGGAGGTATGTATTTAATTTAAGATATTACTTTCACCCTAAATATATATAATTTACTTTATCTTCTACTTTTTGCAGAGATGGGAGGAATAACAAGAATATACAGAAGCCTTCTTTAGAACTCTTGGCATTTATTCAGTTCTGTGTGTTCTGGAAGTCGTATAGCAGATTATCTTTTCTGAAGTAAACCCAGCCTAAATGTCATCTTGGCTAATCTTCAAAAGCTCAGATTTCTTCCTAATTATGAAATCAATGATGGACAGGTGATAGCTGTAATAAATAGTTTCAGATGTATTAAAAAAATAAATTCCAGATGTAGTATGAACTTTATTCACTTTGCAGTGCTTCGCTAGGACACATCTTTAAATGACTTCACTGTATAAATATTATGTGGGATTTTATTCAATAAAACATATTGTACTCATGTGGTCTCTCTTTGCTTTTTTTCTGTTTTGGGAAAAGTCCAAAGAAATCCTTATTTGGTAACTATACATTTTAAACAAAAATAATGATGAAGCAGCAAAACTGATCTGTGTGTCAAAATGAACAGTGGTTGCACACTTTCTGACATCGGAGCCACATGGCTAGGGTAGGACTTGGGAAACATGGGATCAGTTCCCAGTCCACCACAGACCTCCTGTGCTACCTTGTGTTCTCTGTGCCTCAGTTCCCTATCTGTAAACATGTTGATAATAGCACTGCCCTACTTCATAGGTATGGTGGGGATAAATGCATTAGAGAGAGCGAAGCATATTGAGATCTATTGATGAAAAGTGCCATATAAGAACTTGATATTATTTTTATTGTATAACCACTGTCATTTGTCTTTTTCATCAGTATAATGGTCTCCTATAGAAGATCCTAAAATACTGTTTCTTCTGCTCTGTCTTCCAAATTGATTAAGAATTTTGCAGTGGGAGGGGAGGTACTGATACAGCCCTGTGTGGTTGTAGAGATGATGGGTTCATTCTCTCATTGTTCATTCTCTCTCTTTCTCTCTCTTTCTCAGTCTTCCAGTGTCTTTGTGTTTCAGCTGTTTTCACCTGTAGCTATAGGATATACGCCGATGGTGAATAAACAATGCTAAGTGATCAAAAGAAGGGCAATCATCAGGTCTTTTCCAAAAGGACATGAGTGCTAGGAGGAACTGTGCAGGTGCCACTGTCTGTTAGGGTGTGTCTAAACTACATGGCTCCATCGATGGAGCCATGTAGATTAGGCTGATCGGCAAAGGAAAATGAAGCTGCGATTTAAATAATTGCGGCTTCATTTAAATTTAAATGGCTGCCACGCTGAGCCGACAAACAGCTGATCAGCTGTTTGTTGGCTCAGCTCGCTAGTCTGGACGCTCCTGCGCCGACCCGAAAGCCCTTTATCGACCTCCCCGTTATGCCTCGTAGGATGAGGTTTACCGGGGAGGTCGATAAAGGGCTTTCATGTTGGCAGGGGAGCGTCCAGACTAGCGGGCTGAGCTGACAAATAGCTGATCAGCTGTTTGTCGGGTGAGCGCGGCAGCCATTTAAATTTAAATGAAACCGCGATTATTTAAATCGCAGTTTCATTTCCCTTTGCCAAACAAACAAATCTACATGGCTCCATCGACAGAGCCATGTAGTTTAGACGTACCCTTAGAGAGGAAAATAGACCTTAAGTATTACAAAAAGGAATTACAATATAATGAAACCTATTAATGCTCATTTTGAGAGATTTTGCAACATTCATGTTTACCCACTTTTTTTGCTGGTTATGCCTTATAAAGCTGAATCAGAGCTTAGACAAGCTGAGGGAAGAATGGGGATCCATTGCCATGGGGAGTCTCTCAGTGGACGGCTATATAAGGGGTTGTAAAGCCTATTATGGCTTGAAACCAGAATGGATACCTCCTGTACCTGCTTTGCTCATCTGTCCATCACTTGCCTTAAGTGCCACAGAAGTAGTTCAGAGGCTTTGTTTTTGCCTTCTGTGTAAGGTGTGAATATCATCTTGAGACCTCATGCCAAAAATCTGAGAGAGTCTTTTAAATTGATACCTAGTGTCCAGTTAATTGAACTTCTTACTTAGGAAGGGAATTCCAAATACCCAAAATAAAGCCCAAGTTTGATCATCAAAACTGTGTATCATCGGGGGGAGAAAGTGTTTCTCTACATTTAACAGCTCAGGGGGACTTCCTGCATGATTTTGAGAACAAGGCAAAATTACACAAGAGCAAGAACAACCTTGTGAAGGCATAGCTCTTGATATCAAAAGACATGGGGTATATTCCCAACTGCCTGAGGATCTTGGGCAAATTATTTAGTCCCTCGTCCAGCTCCCACTGAAGTCAAAGGAAGTCTTAACTATTAAGACAACATTTTTAAACGGGGGTGCATAAACCCATATATCCTCCATTTATGCACCTAAACAAATGGTTTTGCTTTCACAGGTGCTGAGTACCTACACACACTGGCACATGTGGGCTCTCAACACTTCTCAGTATAAAAACAGTAGTCTCTGTATGTCTCATTTTCCTCAGCTGTGAAATCAGGCGGTGCTTGCTTCACACCTGTGTTGAGACCAAGCATTAATGTTTGAAAGGGCTTTGAGATTTGCAGGTGCTAAAAATGATACATCATTTCAGCTCCCACCATCGGATTTCATGCTGTTTATTACACTCTTAATTCACTTCTTCACTTCACAGTCCCACATGGCATTGCTGGATTTACTGAGGGAGGAAGAAATCATTTTGATGTGATAAACCCTAAAAGGAAGCCCACTAACATGTTTTTAATATTGCATTAAGATGATGTTTTATTAGTCAAGTCTTCTTATGAAGGCTATTTATGTGTTGTATTCATTATTTGTATGAAACTTAAACACACACTAATCATTCTTTGTTTCATATAGTGTTTTCCTTCTTACGGAAATGATTTCTGAATTTTTTATTAACACAAAACTTCTTATAAAAATCTGTTGTCTAAAATTTCTATTGCAAATATAAAATGTTATTTTTTCTACGCATTTTTTAAATTGTGCTAATAGCATATATCAAGTAATTTTAAATACATACACATTACCACAGTAATATGTACTTTATTAACAAACAGTATTAATACTACTTGTATTTGATATTAATTTGTGGACTAGCATATTGTAAGCATGAACCCAATTAACCGTGCCCAACAATTTTATTCTCTGTGGTTTTATTTATTTAAGTTTATCATGTGAAACTAAAAAGAGAATGTATTCCAAAATAAATATCTTAGAAAATAAAATGTATTCTTACCATTTGTTTCACTCTCCTTTTTCTCAAACTCTGTATTTTCAGCAAATGGCTCATGTGGGATCGAAGTAATAAAAATCTCACTTTCTATTTTTTTCTCCATTGTGGATAACAGGAGAATTCTCCATGGCGTAAATAGTTGTTATTCTCTTTTAGCTATGTGTTGCTCTCAAAATCCTGCCTAGATGGCAGTGTGTACCCATCTAACCTACATTCAAGGACGAGTGCTATTAAAAGTATATATACTACTAATAATGTGCACTTATGGATTGAAAAGGAGATGTACTATATATGCAAATGCAGCATGTCACATTGAATCCCTCAACATGAAATCTAAAGTCAAATAAATCAGTGTTATGGGTTATTAACCATCACAAGTCTCCTAAATGTTTGAGGAGAAAGTAAAATATTTACAAAAAATCAAATCTTATTCATTTTAGCATTCATTCAAGGAACAGTTTAGATTGTGGATGGGATGGGAAGTAAAGTGTCCTATATTTTTTAACCTACAAACATTAGTACATACCAGATGCAAGAAATAAACAGAGGAGCACTCTCTTGCATGGTTTACAGAAAGCAGCAGGCCTCTTACTGACGGTATATATATATGCAGAGCAAAACCTAGGAAGCTGCTATCATTCTTTCAGCTCTTTGTCCAAAAATGACCAATTTAATATAAATATCCATAAAATACTAAAATCAAGAAAGTAACTTGAAAGGTATTGTTGTGCTATGACCTGAGCTTATAATAACATTAAAATGTGTTTTCATTTATAAACTGCTAGCACATTTGCCCAGCGTTGCTCCAGTCCTTAATGAGAGACTTAGGGCAGAAGGTGTGGATAGTGCCAGACAGAGTTGGAGGGGAAAGGAGGGGCTCAGGACAGAGGATTCTGTATGGGTAGAGGGGAGGGGGAAATCTCCCCCCCCCCCCCCCAAGATTCATACCATGGCTTCTTGCTCTTCCCCATCCTGTCTCCCTCAGGGAGTGAGGGCAAAGTGTGCAGCTCATCTGCTCCCTGCATTGTACAGTGAGAGTGAGGAATGCAGCAAACTGTGCACATTTCTCTCCCTCCTTGACAAAGGAACCACCAGCAAAGTCCCTGTAGAAATTGGGCAGAGAAGGGAGTTTCAGTTCCCCCCGCCCTCACTGAAGAGCGCTGGAGAGGGGGGTGAGATGTTTGGACTGAGATATTCCCAGAGAGTGGATGGGGTGCACCCAGCCAGCTGCTTTTACCTGCCTAGTGATTCTGCCTATTTTGTTTGGTTTTATGAGAAACAATCCTATTTTAGGCACATCCCATTTTCCTGGCACAACCAAACCTTCACAATGTTTTAAGCTTTGATAAGAGGAAGCTGTATACTGAATTTGGTGATTCTAGCTCTTACTGTTTAGGAGGTCTTGAATAAACAGACAAACTTTCTCTACTATATGGTAAATTTTAGATTCCCATTGTTAGAGATGGAATCTAATATGACACCAATTTTTAAACGGGATTGTCCATTGATTTCAGTATGGCCAATAAAGTACTTTTATGCAATCATGAAATCAGTCTGGGTAAGTGACTAGTAACCTTTTATAATAAGGTGGAATCACTCTAGTCCAGTACCCTGGGGACCTGACCAGAACACTGAGAGCCAGGACTGGTGGCTGTAAACAAACTTCACAAGGCCCAGGGAAACTTGGCCAGACCCATGATAAGTGGACATCTGGCTAACTAAAATCATGCTGGACCACGGATGTTGCCAGACCAGAGAGATTCATCCTATAGTAGAATACAGTCCTGGCTTTCAGTGTTCTATGCTGTTATTTAGCTCTAATTTATCCCTCAATGTCATCTAAGAGCCCAGTAAACAGTGGAAGTGTTGGCAATGCTTCTAGACAATATTGACCTCCCATAGTCCAGCAATTTCTCTGGTTTGGCACTGATAGTGAATAACTCTCATCATGCTGGAACACAGATGCTTCTGGGCCAGTGATTGCTGGACTACAGCAGTTCAACCTGTAACAACAAGGAGTCCTATGGCACCTCAGAGACTAACAGATTTATTAGGACATACGTTTTTGTGGTGACCTGGAGTGGAAGTTACAGAAGCAGGAGTATATATAAAGAAGAAGTTGTTTGTGTTAATGAAGCTAATCAAGTCAGGATGGAAGTGGGTCATTCATAGCATTTGGTCTGGAGAGGTGACTAGTCAGAGAAGGGAAATTGCCTTTGTAGTGCGTCAACCAGTTGAAATCCTTATTCAATCCTAAATTGATAGTGTTGAATTTGCAAATGAATTCTAGTTCAGATGTCTCCCTTTGACATTCTTTTGTAGAAGGATGGCTTCTTTCAAATCTATTACTGAATGCCCAGAAGTATTTTCCGACAGGATTATGTGTGTTACCATTCTTGATATCTGCTTTGTGTACCTTTATCCTTTGGCATACAGACTGTCCAGTTTGTCCAACATACACGGCAGAAGCACATTGCTGGCACTTGATGACACATATCATGTTAGTGGATATGCAGGTGGATGAGCTCCTGATGGTATAGTTTGTGTCGTTAAGTCCTGTGATGGTGTCACTTGTAGGAACTGATACAAGGAAGTGATACACTCATCTCTACCTGTCTCACCAGGTTAAGACAATGGTACCAGAGCAACTTCAGTGGGTCTCCTTAACATGACAGCATGTACTTATTACTAAAGCTCCACTTCAGCTCCAACTAAAATCAGTTAGAGTTTTTTTCCTTGGAGCTTAAGGAGCTATAAGTGTTAGCAGAATTGAACCTAAAATCTATGGAGTTCCTTCAGTATAAAGGCCAAAGAGCAGCTTAAGAAGAGTGCTTGTCCACTGTGCACTGCAAGGTCAGCATTAGACCAATGTTATGGAAGGTCAGCACTAGACAAATAACTCCAGATGCAGGAACTGAAAGGTTTTGTTGGGAAAGCTCATGGATAGCTTAACAAGCACAACAAATTCAATAAAAAATACATTGATGCTGAATAGATCTGAAAAACATGCTTCCTCTGCAGCTCTATTCCACTGCTCCACAAAGTCTAATTTCAGCCAGGCCTTGGAGACACATATCTGACCAAAATATAACCAATATTTGTAATTAACTGGGATTCAGATAACTTACACTGGTTATCTGTTTCTTCTTGAAAAACTTCTATACGAAGTTCATTAATGCAGCCTCACATTTTTCATTTTCAAGCTCTCAAAATTCAGTTAAGTAAAAAAGGTGTCTCATTCACCATTAATTTTAAGTCTGTGGCTTTTATGAAAGAAAGTTGGGATGCATCTACACTGTATTCTTAGCTTGAAATAAGCTTTGCAATTTGAGCTATGCAAATTGCACAGCTTATTTCAAGTGTATTTCATAATTTGACTCTGTCTACACAGTGCCAAATTTTGAAATAAACTGCTATTCCAAAATGTCCCTTAATCCTCATGGAATGAGGTTACAGGGATGTCGGAATAGAACACCTGTTATTTTGAAAGGTATTTTGAAATAATGGGCATTCTGTCAAGATACGGAACAGCTATTTTACAATACCAGAAGTATCCCAAAATAGCACTGCAGTGTAGACGTACTCTTAGTCTTGTGACCAAATGTAATGAGCTACCTGAAGAGATTCGGGTTCTAACAGAGACTTCATGTATGATTTTGGGCAAGTCCTTTAAAATGAAATCCTGGTTTAATTGAAGTCAGTGGAAAAACTCTGTCTGAGCAGATTGTAAGGTCTTTGGGGCTTACGCTGTCTTACTGTGTATATAGCCAAGGAAATTCCCAATCCCTGTTGTTGTTTTCCTTGTTAAATATAACCTGAATTAATCTATACATTTGAATGGTGAATCATTCTTGATTTTACATCTTGAATACTGAAGTAATATTAAAGGTGGTTTTGTTGCTCAGTTAGGAATTTTAAATCAGCCAACCTGGTTGTATTCAGTTAGGATTAAGGACTGGTGATTATTCATTTTAATGTAGGATGGTGAGTTATAAACACTTATGACCTTGGAGCTAGTCGTGTGATTCCCAGCATATGTAGACATTGAACTAGAATGCTAAAAGTAGCGTAACCATAGCAGCTCCCCAACAGGATGGCTAGCTCATGCTGTTGCTTCCTGCTGCTGGCCCTGTTACATCTTCACTACTGTTATCATGCTAGCTTGATGTGGGATAGTGTGAGTAGGTCTACAGAAACTGGGGAGCTGGGACTTACATCCCTAGCTCCAAGTGTAGACATAACTTTAGGGCAATGACACTGATTTTTAAACAGGATTATCCATTGATGTCAATGTGGCCAATAAAATACTTTTATGCAATCATGAAATCATTTCTGTTTGCTTGTACTTTGTATGACACTTCATTTACTTGCAACTGGGAACTTGTTGAAAACAATAAACTTTGAATTTATAACGTCAGTGGGCTGCACAGTTCTTTTGCAGTTAATGTGAGATTAGTGTAGTCAGGCCAGATGTTTCTTATTTTCTGCACTCCAGAGGAAATGGAAAAGGAGGACAGACATAGACATGGAAGCCAGGAAAGGGTATTTCCAATGCTGGGATTTCTCATCTCTCTCCTGACATCAGGGAAGAGGGATTTATTGTGCTCTCCTTCAATGCGTGGCATACTGTATCCTGTAAAATCGGGAGTTGCTAGACAGGAGACTCCTTCTGCCTTCCAATGAGAGGCCAGTAGAGAGAGCAACAGGCAAAGAATCTTCTTCCAGCCCTTGACAAAGAAGAGAAGGGGGTTGCAGGACAAAGGATATTTTACTACATCCCATTGAGCCCTAAGAAAAGAGTTTGGGACCTTAGTAGAAAAGCGGGCGCAAAGTTGAAAATACAATTTTCCCCTTAGGTGGCTGGGGGGGGGGGGGGAAGAGGGGGGAGTAGCAGCCCAGTGCTGGTGTTCTCACCAGTGGCTCTGGCCAGCCCAAGCAGAAATATCTGTGCCATTTCAAACTAATGCGGTCCTACAGTGACAGCGGCAGACTCCAGAAATAGGCAATGAAGAGCCCTGTTTTCTAAAATGCATTCCCCCTTGTGAAAGTGCTTGAATTTTATGAGAATTTAGGCAAAAGAATGGTGCCTCTTAGGTATCACATGGGTGCAACTGAATAGCAGACATGAAACATAATGCTGGGAAGGGTGCTGCTTTTCCACAAATGGCTGACGGGGCCTCCAGATTGTTGTAATAGTAGCTTTTGTGAGGGCAAGCTGTGGCAGCATATGCACATCTCCTATAAACTTGCAGACCATCCAGTACCCTTTCTATGGTCCAGAAAATACTTCACTACTTATACATTGACCAATTCAATACTCAGCAAACAGGAAGAACCACAGGAATGGGTTAAAGTAAGAACTAGGATTGTCTTAACCAGCTGGGAGACAAGGTTTGCTGGGTCGCTGCTTTCATGGCTAGCTGAAATCACCTGAATGGCTTTTGTGCCCTATTGGAGACAAGGTTTGCTGGGTCGCTGCTTTCATGGCTAGCTGAAATCACCTGAATGGCTTTTGTGCCCTATTGTTTACATGAGACTATTGGGAGATCATCATTTCTTATGGTGTCCTGTACCTGTGCCACATGCCAACATGAGCTTTTGTCTCCCACATGCTGCATCAGCTGATTACCTCTTCAAGACTACAGCTACCTCTCAAGATATGTGGCTCTTCTGTTCAGTGTAATCATGGGACTGCCATGACCTTTTGCTCTAATGTCTGCTGGTATGTCAGTCCACATGGATGCCCTTTAAGCAGAAAAGGGACATAAGGCACTTAGAGTAGTTTCATGATTGTTGTAAAGTACATATTTGAATGGCTTTCTGCTATCAGAAGGTGGCTTATTAATTTTTCATTTCATTCAAATTAAAAATCAATGTGTGGAGAGGTGGAAGAGGGAAAAGTGTAATAAGAACACAAATGTAGAATTTTGAACTGCTCCCTATTTAGCTATTCATTAGCATTGGACCTCTCCTGAAATGTTAGGCTCATAGATTGGAGGTCAGGGATGGTTTAACATGATCACTTCTTCCATCAGCCCCTCCCCAGTCACGAGCCAGCATCCTCATGCAGAGAGTGCCTTATTCTGTTCTCTCTTAGCCCTCTATGTCCTCTTACCTTTGTGGCTACAGAGATTCTTTATAAGCGTTCAGTTCATGTGGTCCCAGCTATGCAGTATAAGTGGTATTATCAAAAGGCCTAACAGGTCATCTAGAATATGGCTTTCACATCCTTTCTATACATATGCACGGTAAATGTACACCAAGTAGTCCTTTGGGAAGGAGCACTGTACCATAGCCCAGTGAGTTTACAGAGGAGAAATTATGGCTATTCACTATTCAGTAAAAGTTTTGCCATTTGCTTCAGTGAGAGCAGCCCTTAGATACTGTAATGATGTGTGCTATTCTAGCCTTACATTGGATAGAACAGATTTGTTCCATTTTGGTTCCAACCTCTACCTCTAAGTTGGTTCCTGTTACAGTTCCTAGAAGTGCTAGGAAGGTCATCAGTAATGGTGTGGGAAACGCACATGATCTGGTAAAAGAAGTGAAATGGTCAACATTTCTGCCCAAGTTCAATGGCTTGGCATCACCATTGACGTCAGCTAAGTTAGCCATTTGTTTAATTCCTGACTGAGATCAATGGAGATACCTTAGGGATTAATTTGGCTCCTAGGGCTCGTCTACACTGGCCCCTTTTCCGGAAGGGGCATGTAAATTTCACCAGTCGTAGTAGGGAAATCCGCGGGGGATTTAAATATCCCCCGCGGCATTTAAATAAAAATGTCCGCCGCTTTTTTCCGGCTTTTAAAAAAGCCGGAAAAGAGCGTCTACACTGGCCCCGATCCTCCGGAAAAAGCGCCCTTTTCCGGAGGCTCTTATTCCTACTTTGAAGTAAGAATAAGAGCCTCCGGAAAAGGGCACTTTTTCCGGAGGATCGGGGCCAGTCTAGACGCTCTTTTCCGGCTTTTTTAAAAGCCGGAAAAAAGCGGCGGACATTTTTATTTAAATGCCGCGGGGGATATTTAAATCCCCCGCGGATTTCCCTACTACGACTGGTGAAATTTACATGCCCCTTCCGGAAAAGGGGCCAGTGTAGACGTAGCCCTTGTGTTTGACGTTTAGGGACAAGAAAAGTAATATTGTTTCAAATGAATTTAGTTGAGATTTCTTAATGATAGCTAGCCCTTTGTTTTAGGCTTTTCTTATTGATGTGTTCTTCACATTCATCAGTATTTTTAGAAATATTTCTATATACTTCCACAAACACCCATTTATTATATAGTTATTGTAAGTGGGTCTTGTAGTGTTATTCTTCAACTACTGATTCTAGTTAAATTAAATTTTCCTTAGTTCTTTTATTACTTATTGATGACTCTCTCTAATCCTTTTATTAACCCTGGCTACCATTCTGAGTAAATTTCTGAACAGGTCTCTCTGAAATCTTTTGGATGAATTGACTTATGGATGCTAACAGTTCCAGTTATCTGCTGGGATACTCTAAAGCCTTATTCTGTTTCTTAGAGTTAAAGTGTCAGCTTTATTATTCTCTGTACAGTGGGCCTAGAGAATGTCAGAGTTTCCAAATAAATCACCTTGTAAGTACCTTGGGTTTGAAGCATGGCCTGGGGACTAATGAAATGGAGAAATCAACTTGATTGCAGTCAACAAATGCCATAGTGATAGTTCCTTGGTCTCAGTGTATAAAGTCTGAGGCTATGTCTACACTACACAGTTTTTTTCAAAAAAAGTAGCCTTTTTTTCGAAAACACTTCACCTGCGTCTAGACTGCTGTCGCGTTCTTTCGAAATTAAATTGAAAGAATGTGGCAGTTTTTTCAACAGCGGTAAACCTCATTTTACAAGGAAGAATGCCTTTTTTCGAAAAAGCTCTTTTGTAAAAAGGCATTCTTGAACACAAACAGGGCTTTTTCGAAAGAGAGCATCCAGATTGCGTGGGTACTCTCTTTCAAAAAAGTGGATCGCTTTTTTGAAAGTCTTGTGGATGTCTAGACGATCTCTTTCAAAACAGGCTTTTTCTAAAGAACTCTTTCGAACAAGTCTCTTTTGAAAGAGGCTTGTAGTCTAGACGTACCTTAAATGTTTTCTCTTTTAATTAGAAATTCATAGGGTCCAACCTTGAGCACCTTACTCAAGGAAAATTAAATAGGAATTGTTGCATGAGGAAAGAGTTGAGGGTCAGATGGTTACCATGAGTCAAATGCTGTACACCATGGAGCATCAACAAAGCATAGTTTTTGGTATACTTTCTTGTCAGCGTATTATAGTTTGATATTGACATGTTAACTTCAAATGGTCCCTGCACACTGAACACATTGTACCGCTGAGATTTCAGGCTGTCATTTCTATATAAAAATAACTTTTTGTTCCAGCTCAGGGTAACTGTGTAGGTGGCAGCCATTTCAACATCTCCAGATTTGCGGTTCCTATTGCTGCAGTCAGACATGGGTGTCCACACTGGAAGTGATTAGGTTTTCTTCTGCTCTGAAATGGTGATTATACTTTTCTTTTGTCCCCCCACAATTCAATGGCTGTACTACTAAGGGTATGTCTACACTACAGAGTTTTAAAAAAAATGTCCGTTTTTCCAAAAAAATCCTTCAATTACATCCACACTGCCGTCACATTCTTCCGAAAGAAAATCAAAAGAACAGAGGGGTCTTTCCGACATTGGTAACCCTCATTCTATGAGGAAGAAGCCTTGTTCCAAAAGGCGTGTGTGGATGGGGATGAGGGAGTTCTTTTGAAAGAAGAGGAAAGAGCACAGGTGCCCTCGTGACCACTCTGTGCATAGCAATCACAGTTTACATGCAAAATAGCATCCATTCAGTGTGGATGCTATCTTTTGAAAAAGCAGATCCATTTTTTGATGCACTTTTGCAGTGTGGACGCTCTCTTTCAGAGGATGTTTTTCCGGAAGATCTCTTCCAGAAAAGTTTCTTCCAAAAGAAGCCTGCAGTCTCAACATAGCCTAACACAACAGATCAATATTGACTACACTTCATATTTTTCTGAGGTAATGTCCAAAATTTGCACTGAACCTGGGAAGGACTCTCAACTCAATTGTGATTCAAAGCAGAACAATGGATGGTTATGTATCTTCACCACATTTTTGAGCAAAGGATTTGACAAATTTAGAACATAGCATTTATATAAATAAAAAGACACATCCGACTGAAGTATAAATAATGTACAAAGCCAGCCTATATAGTAAGTTTTACTACTGACTGTCTCTGTGTGTGTGTAATACATGTAGAGATATTCCATTTTTTAAACATCCTGGGCCAAATTCATTGCTGATCTATGTAAATTGAAGCCAATGTCTATAGTAATTCTGCTTTGCATGTTCCATTATCTGAAATGAGATGTTCAGCACCAGGTGGTGTCAAAGTATGGGAAAACCTGTAAATCATAAACTATAAAAGCTATTAAATGTAGCTATTATCAACCCCAGAACTTGTAACAAAAGTGGTTTTATTCAGACAAGGAAGTGCACTTAGGCGTGACTTTAAATAACACATGTCTGAAGAAGCCTCTCAAATTCTATATAATTTGAGATAATTAAATGTAGTTATTTCATCGTACTGCTGTTTACTGCTTTGCCGCTTATGCCTACAATTTTGATATTCATCATGCATTTGAATGGTTTATTTCAGTGAAAGCTAACCCACATTTGCAGGGTGCAGATTGTAATTATTGTATTCTAAAAACCAGACACAATCCTCTCGATTGTCTGTTTGGCCAGTCAGCGCAAATCTTGGGCTGAGAAATATTCACAGCACTTCAACCACAGACACATACAGGTGAATTAAAGTAGTGCAGAGCTTGTGCCTCTCAACTGGGTTTGTATTTTAAGGAATTTGTCCACTGATTTCCATATTTGCTTTGCTTCCTCTGCCCTGCATAACTATGACTCTGCCTCTTGACTGTGAAGTTATGGGGATTATGTGATTGCATGAGGAAAAATTGTTTTGCTCAGCCTAAATAGAAGAAAAAGTTCTGCAAACCACAATCTGGTCTGGCTGTTGTACTCAAAGCAAAGAGCATGTAAGAATCTAATTATCATGAGGCTGAGATACACTGACTGATCTAAGTGGCAGGCAGTTAGATGCAGGGAGGGAGATTCTACCCTCCTTCTCTTCCCTTGGATTGCTAAGGCAGCACAAAGTGCATGGAGACCACCCAGATCCACATCTCTGGGCATTTCCCTGATGTAGGGAATAGTCAGCTCTTACCAGTGGTGTAGTGGTTAAAAAAAACAACAATCCACCACTACCAAGTGGGTAGCCTAACCTAAACTAAGTTCCATATCCCCAGATGAGAAGGGGGTAAATTCTGTTTTCTTTTGATAAAACTAAAATCTGACATACGGATTCTAGAAGTCCTGTGACTGGGGTCAGGTCTGGAAGGAGAGAACTTGGCCCTTTGTGTCCCCCTGCTGGAGGCTCTGAGGGCCTATTATGACCTACTCAAGAGAGGAGCAACAAAGGTGAGTCCTCCAGGCCTGTCTAGAAAGGCTGCACAGAAGCAGTCAGTCAGAGCCCAGCAAGTACAGATTTAAAGCTGCAAGATCTGAGCAGGTCATATCCTGGCTCAGCCAGAGAGGCAAGTAAGGAAGGGTGTTCCTCTCGAGCCTTCTTTGGCAAGAGGAGGGATGCATTTGTTAACTCTCTAGACCTTGTGAATTCTAACTCTAAGGTAAAGAGACCAGGTGGGAAGATGCCCACAGAAAGTAAGGGCATGTCTACAATAGGAAATTATTTCAAAATAAGTAACATTGACATAGTAACTCTGGATTTAACAAAATCGAAATAGCGTGTCCCTACTGCAGCGAAGCATTGAAATTAGTCCAAAATATTTTGAAATAGTGCATCCGCACTGATTGGAGCCTGCTTCAGACTCAGAACCCCCAGAAGCACTCTGGGGAAGGCACCAGGAGGGTGGATCTCACATGCCGCATCTACAATGGCATCTCACATGCCACTCCTCCACTGCTTCTTCCCTCCTGGGAAACAAAAGGGGGCACACTGTGGTTGCCCTTGCAGACTCTGCAGCACTCACAACATGGAGCGGGAGCTGGTGCAAAGCAGTGCCAGGCTCACAGGCCTCGTGCTATGCCTCATGGTGCAGTTCATTCAGACCGCCTACATGCTGCTCCAGCAGGATGAGGACCAGCCTGGACCACAAGCCCTGATCACCCAGGTCCTGGCATTCCTGCTGCTGAGCATGCCCCTCAATCTCCTGGACACTACAGAACACCGCTTCTGGCAGTGGGAGATGAGCTCAGACTGGTGGGACTGCATCATCCTGCAGCTAAGGGATGACCAGCAGTGGCTGCAGAAATTCCTCAAGCTCTGCAAGTGGCTTGTCCTTCCCCTCAGGTTACAGGACACCCACTAAGACCCGCCATTCCCGTGCATAAGTGTATTGCCATCACCCTGTGGATGCTTGCCATGCCAGACAGCTGCTGCTCCATCAGAAACTGGTTTGGCATGGGGAAATCTTCAGTCAGGGTCGTGCTCCTGCAAGGTAGCCAAGGCCATCAGCCACATGCTGCTACAGAGGGTCTTCACTCTGGGCAACGTGGACACCATCATTGACGGCTTTGCTGCCATGGGCTTCCCCAACTGTGGAGGGGCATAGGTGGCATGCACATCCCGATCCTGGCCCCTGACCACTGTGTCTTGGACTACATAAATAGGAAGGAGTACTTCTTCAAGGTGCTGCAGGCATCATAAAGGATGCTTCACTGACATCAATAACAGATGGTATGGGAAGGTGCATGATGCCTGCATATTCCAGAATTCATGCCAGTTCTGAAAGATGCACACTGGCATTTTTTTCCCCACCGCACCATCAGAGTTGAGGATGTGGACACGCCCATCATCTTCCTGAGTGACAGCCTATCCCTTGCTCCCCTGGCTCACAAAGCCTACACGGGCCGCCTGGACCCCACCAAAGAGCACTTCAATACCAGATTGAGCAGGTGCCGCATGGTTGTTGAAAAATGTGCATTTGGCCATTTAAAGGGGAGGTTCTGGAGTCTCCTCACCCACCTGGATCTCAGTGAGCACATCCCCTTAGTGATGATGACCTGTGGTATGCTCCACAGCCTGTGTGAGAGCAAGGGGAAAACTTTTGTACCAGGGTGGAGGACAGAGGCTGAATGGCTGGCCAGGGCATATGAGCAGCCAGCACCATGCGGAGAGCACATCAAGGGGCTGTGCTCGTCAAGGGAGCCTTGAGAGAGTGTTTCATCCAAGGCTAGTTGTGAGACTCTCCCCCTGTGCCTCTCCACAAGGGGCCTTTTCTCCCTGCTCCTATGTCCCGTCCCCCCCCCCCGCAGATCAAATAATAAAGCCTTCTTTTGTGAAAAAAACAGAACTGTTTATTGGGGGGATATTCGACTGGGGTGGAAGAGGGCTCAGGGATAGGGCTGGAACTGGCGCCTGCCTACCTGAGAGGTCCCACCACCACATGTTCTGGGGCCCCAGTGGCTCCTGGAGGGGGGATAGGAGGGGATGCCATGGAGGAGGAGCTGGCTGGTGGCCCACTCCATGCACAAAGCCATGTGTTCTATCACCGAGGTGAGGGAAAAGCACATGGCCTCATGCTGGCATGGCAGATGGTCCCCAGCAGCCTTCCTCTGCTCCCAGTCAGCGGCCTGCTCCCGGCGCTCCTCCTTGAGCCCCAGACCCTAACATGCCCCCGCATGTATATAGGGAAAGTTATAGAATTCACCTGAAGCGCCTTCCCTGGGTTTGTCCAAGGCCTGGGAGACATTCTGGGAGGGAGGTACTAGTTCCAGTGTGAGAAGTAGCTCCTGGATGGCAGACATGGTTGCCTGGTTGTCCTCCTCCTCCTGCTGCTTCTCTTCCGCAATCCCATCCTCCTGGAATCTGACCCCAGGTGTGTCATGGCTGGACTCCACAACGATGGGGGAGAAGGTGACCGGCCCCCCTCCCAGGATGGCATCCAGGTGTTCAAAGTAGCGTCAGGTGTACGGTGCCACCCTGGAGCATCGACTCTGCTCCCTGGCCTTGTGGTAGGTCTGCTGGAGCTACTTGACTTTTCTCCAGACCTGGTCCAGGGTCTGGTTGTGGCTTTTGTTGGCCAGGCTGGAGGTGATCTGGCCATAGATATCCACATTCTTCTTTCTGGTGTGGAGATCTCCTCACCCCAAACCTCAGCGAGGTCCAGAATCTCTGCACTAGTTCAGGCTGTAGCTCTCCTACATCCCTGGCTGGTGGCAGCCAAGTGAGCAGCAAGAGTGCTGGCAGCCATGGGAGACTCTGAGGGAGCGTTGAGGTCACTCATGGCTCCTGGGATGCTGCTATGTAGGATGGGGCTGACAAAGCCGGCCATGTATGATAAGTCTTTCTCCTGCAGCCTGGAGTTTTGAGTTCCACAGAAGAAGGGGAGCAGTGGAGATGCCAGGTGTGGCAAAAGAGGTCAGAAGTGCAGCTGTGAGAGGCCTCTGGAGGCCAAATATTTCTAATTAGCAGCACCAGATCATACACAGTAACGCAGAATCTGGTGTTAATACTCTTTCTTTCCAAGTGCAAACTAATGGTTCTTATCTGCCTCTTAATTATTTAGTCTTTGAGGTGCTAATAGACTATTTGTTGTTTTTTAAGTTTTTCCGGTTACTGACTGGCTCAGCTATCCCTTTGAAACTTATCTACCTTATGTCCTCCCCCTTTCCTCCCAATTCCAGTCTTTTTTTCCTCCCCCTTTCTCCTTCCCTTATTTATTTATTCTTGGTTCTAGACTTCCAACACTCCTGTCATCTGAAGAAGTGGGCTGTGCCCACGAAAGCTCATGATACCACCCACATGTTTTGTTAGTCTTTAAATTCCTAGCAGACCCTTTGTTGTTTTTTAAGTTTTTCTTGTTAGAGACTAACTTGGCTACTCCTTTGAAACGATTTCAAAATTAGCATTATTCATCGAGGAAAGCAGGAGTACAGATTTCAAAATAACCAACCCATTATGTTGAAATAATGGACCTGGACTTGTTATTTCAAAATAATGGGGAGTATTCCAAAATAACTCCCTAATATAGACCAGGGCTAAGTGAAAGAACTGAAGGAAGTGGTATGTGGCTGCTGTGCATAGAGTTCCTTAGCTGGAACCTGGAGTAGCGGGTAAACCCAGGTTGTCCCATTGACCGCTAGCAAAGTGGCCTGAGCTCCAAGAAGGGGGGGGAAAGGGCTCAAGAAAATTGCTAGATTTAGAGGACCTAGTGATGAGGTTGTAGCCCCTTGCGAGGGCAGAGATTTTGGTAAACTCTTAGCCAACAAAGGGTACATTTTTGACTGGGTCACTTGGACAGAGGGCTGAACCACCAGCGATCCACCTAATGAGGCGAGCAACCTGCAGAGGATGCCAGAAACAGGAAAAAAAGATTGCAGCACCATGCCCAGGCAAAGGGAGGCATGCAAACACTCTACCACTAGACCCCTGGGACAGGTGGCAAGAAGGGTAATGAGGAAGGTATAGCTAGCAGGAAAGGGGTGGTTGGAGGATGATGCACTCACTGATGCTCAGTGGGTTGTCAGCTGGCAGAAATTAGAGTAAATTCTAGTCTGTTCTAAACGGCACTGAGATCCAGACCTAAGCAGAGACTCAAGGAGCAGTAACTAACTTACTGATGCTTCTTCCCAACCCCGGCTTTTCACAAGTGATATCCTGGCCAAGCTTAGAACTTGGCTATCTCAGAAGCCATGGTCAAGAGAACAGGGCTGGATCCCATTATATTCTGATCTTGCTGCCTGGGAGCAAATGTATTTTTCTCTAGGGGTTTGTCTACACTACAGCACTAATTCGAACTAACTTAATTCAAATTAGTTAATTCGAACTAAGCTAATTCGAACTAGTGCATCTAGACTTAAAAACTAGTTCAAATTAGCATTTTGCTAATTTGAAATTGCATGTCCACATTGAGTGGCCCCTGAACCGAGGTTGAGGATGGCCGGAAGCAGTGCCGGCAGGGCATCAGATTAGGACTTAGAGCGTGGAGCTGCTGTCTCAGGCTAGCCGAGGGCTGTGCTTAAAGGGACCTGACCCATACCCTGGACAGACAGTTCTCAGGGGTTCCCCGCTTGCAAAGCAGTCCTGGCTTGGAGTGCCCTGAATGCCCACACTCGGCACATCACAGCACTCGGCCATCAGCCCGGCTGCACTTGCCGCAGGCTGCTATCCAGGGGGGTCAATCGGGGGGCTGCAGGAGAGTTTCCACCCCAAGGAGCAACCCCTGTCCTCCTCATCAGGGGCTCGTACCCTATTCCTCCCTCACATCCTTACACTTACCCCTCCCTAGCCCCCCTTCCTGATGTACAAAATAAAGGACATGTGTGGTCAAAAATAGAAACTCTCTGTATTTAACAAAACTGGGGGAGACTGGGAAAAGGAGGTGGGAGAGGGGAAGAGAGAGGGTGGGAGAGGTGAGGGCAACTAAAATGATCAAGGGTTTGGAACAGGTCCCATATGAAGAGAGGCTAAAGAGACTGGGACTTCTCAGCTTAGAAAAGAGGAGACTGAGGGGGGATATGATAGAGGTCTATAAAAGCATGAGTGGTGTGAAGAGGATGCATAAAGAAAAGTTCTTCATTAGTTCCCATAACAGAAGGACTAGAGGACACCAAAGGAAAGGAATGGGTAGCAGGCTTCAAACTAGTAACAGAAAGTTCTTCTTCACAAAGCAAATAGTCAACTTGTAGAACTCCTTGCTGCAGGAGGCTGTGAAGGCTAGAACTAGAACAGAGTTTAAAGAGAAGTTAGATCAAGTCATGGAGGTTGGGTCCATGGAGTGGTATTAGGCAGGGGTTAGAAATGGTATCCCTGCCCAAAGTTGGTGGAAGGCTGGAGATGGATGGCACGAGACAAATGGCTTGGTCACTGTCTTTGGTCCATCCCCTCCAGGGTACCTATTGTTGGCCGCTGTCGGCTGACAGGCTACTGGGCTAGATGGACCTTTGGTCTGACCCAGTACGGCCATTCTTATGTTTTTATGTTCTATGCTCAGGACTCAGGGTCGGGGTCTCACTTGACCACCTTGATTTTCATGCAAACCTGCTCCTTGGTGGCCAGGCTGGCAGCTATCCTGCCCTAGACGGCTGCTTTCCTGTGCCTAGTGCGGAGGTCGTGGATGAGGTCCACGATGTCCGCACTAGACCAGGCGGGCACCTGCCTCTTGCGGACCTGGGCAGGATCCTGGGAGCCGCCAGCCTGGTCCCAGGAAGAGGCGGAGGGATGGGTGGCAGCGGGTGTCTGGCTCGTGCCGTGCCAGGTGTAGGGTCTGCTGGCTGGGTGCTGGCAGGCTTGCACCTGGCACTGGCACCGTAGCCAGACCGTGCCCCTTTAAGGTCTCCGGGTCTGGGAGCGGGGCAGATGAGTTTCCCTGGTGGTGCCCAGAGTGGCTACTAGGGCAAGCTGGGAAGGGCTAGCCTCCCACTAGTTCGAATTAAGTGGCTACATAGCCCTTAATTTGAACTAGTTAATTCGAACTAGGCATTATTCCTCGTAGAATGAGGTTTACCTAGTTCGAATTAAGCGCTCCGCTAGTTCGAATTAAGTTTGAACTAGCGGTTTGCCTGTGTAGCGCCTATCAAAGTTAGTTTGAACTAACGTCTGTTAGTTCGAATTAACTTTGTAGTGTAGACATACCCTAGAAGAATAAAAATCAAAACATGCCCATTATTATTGATGTCTTTGTATTGTAATATTGTGTAGAGGCTCCAATTCTTTGTGAAGTTATCAGTACGCAAATATGTCGTGTGCAAGTGATAGTGGTGCTTTATTTCAAACATCCTGGAGCAGAATTACAGTATGGGCACATCTAGCCTGCACCCCATCAGCTGTAGTGTGTAGAATACAGGTAGCTGCATGCCACAATGAAAAGCCAGGGGAAAGCTGCTGGAAACTTTCCCTGTTGACACAGTCTTTTCCTGAAGCAGGGAACAGGCTCCCGTTGCAGAAGCTGCCAGAGCCTTTCTCTACTGCCTTGCCTTGCTGCTGAAGCCTTTCTCTCTGGCAGGGAAAGAGTCTGGCAGTAGGAAGACAGTGGGGCATTGTATGCTAAAATAGCAGTGTGGATGGGGGGTGTCACTGCTTGGGCATGTAGAGAGCTATGTAGGGTATAGGTTCTGGCTTGTCTTTACTCACCTCAGCTGTGCTGCTCTGTCTCTGCTGCTATTTATACTTGTGCTAGGGAGCATGTGTGTTCTTTACATGCTGTTATAAGAAGAGTGAGGTATCAATGAAAGGCTTCAATGGCTTTCCTGCCAGTGCTAGAGTTCACCTACTCCTCTGGATATGGGTTGCTCACAACTTTAAAGGGCTGTCAATTCTACTCCTTGTTTGGGTGTTTGCAAATTTGTCACCATGGTATATTTTCAATCGATGCATCATAATGTTCTAGGGACAGCACATCAACATTTTTTACAAATTCTCAGAAGGGTAGTCATGTTAGTCTGTATCTTCAAAAACAATGAGGAGTCCTGTGGCACCTTAGAGTAACATTTGTTAGGGCATAAGCTTACACGGGTGAAGCTTATGCCCTGATACATTTGTTAGTTTCCAAAGTGTCACAGGACTCTGTTATTTCTAGCACAGTTCAGCTTAATACATTTGCAGTTTTCCCCTTCTTTTGTTGTCCTGAGAAAGTACTGTTTAAATGGGAAAAAGCAGCAAATAGATATCCCTGGAGTGTCTCGCTCACAGAACCACACCCTGCAACTCAGGACACAGAGTTCATCACAGGCTAATAGGGAAGGGTTTTTTTTCTTGTTAAAGGCCCTTGTTAAAACACTTGGCTGCATATCACTCAACAAGTGTGGTCTCAAAAA
This sequence comes from Pelodiscus sinensis, assembly GCF_049634645.1. NCBI lineage: Eukaryota > Metazoa > Chordata > Testudines > Trionychidae > Pelodiscus > Pelodiscus sinensis. The sequence goes on from NC_134713.1 coordinate 58,428,691, forward strand.
CAAACAAACAACCCCCCAAAAAACAGGCTTGGCACAAGTGAGCAGAGAGATCCATGGCCAAATTTTCAAAAAAGCCTCCCAGCTCCTATGAAGAACATTAGCAGCAGCGTAGTGCTGAACACTTTCAAAAATCTAGCCAGTGATTTACTGAATTAATTTTTTAAAACTAACTTGAAATCAAGTCTAATGTAAGAACAGTGAAGGATTTACAGGTACTGTATGCACCTGAGTTCTACAAATTCTGGGGGTTTTACAATCTTAGGGCACATCTTCACTCATGCACTGGATATTGACATTCAGCCATTCAACTTAGCAGGGCTAGTAGACACACGTAAATCAAATGCTGAGGGCAGCTCCAGCCAGCACCTGTACTTGCAGTCGCAAGGAGTAAGGGAAGTCACTGGGAACGTTTGCTCCCATTGGCCTCCCACAGTGGGCACAGAGCCAAGCTCAGCTTAAGGTAAACTGTCTCCAGATACATATTCTACATAACTGTAGTGGTGTACAGTAAGTTGACCTTCCAGGTCCAGTGTAAACCTGGCTTTATTTTGTAAATGTTATTACTTAAACAACACTGGAAACTGATTGATTGAACACAGTGTTTTGTAAATTGTACCAAGTAAACAAACTAAAAGAAATGCTTCCCTGAATAAACTCTTTTTAGTTAGTGATTGTAGAAGGTATTTGTAGTAATAGGAGCTAAACATACTTTCACACAGACATGACTTTTTTCAAATTGACAGTGCTCCTTTAAAAGTAAACTTTTAAAATAAACTTTATTCATTTCTAATAATCATGAACACTTAGATGTACCGGTATATACCTTCAGTGCTCTTTCTCTATCTCTCTCCAAGTAAATCTACAATTAAAGATAAGAAAAACATCCATGACGATGCTATAGGGTTTGATTTTTTCCACTCTACTCTGCACTGATTAGGTCTCAGTTGGAGTGTTGTGTTCAGTTCTGGGTATCACATTTTAAGAAAGATGTGGAGAAACTGGGGTCCAGAGAAGAGAAACAAAAATGATTAAAGGTCTAGAAAATATGACTTATGAGGGAAGATTGAAAGAATTGGGCTTGTTTAGTTTGGAAAGGAGAAGACTGAGAGGGGACATAATAGCAGTTTTCAAGTACCTAAAAGGTACAAGTTACAAGGAGGAGGGAGAAAAATTGTTTTCCTTGACCTCTGATGATATTACAAGAAGCAATGGGCTTAAATTGCAGCAAGGGAGGTTTAGGTTGGACGTTAGGAAAAACTTTCTAACTGTCAGGTGGTTAAACATTGGAATAAATTACCTAAGGAGGTTGTGGTATCTCCATCAATGGAGATATTTAAGACCAGGCTAGATAAACATCTATCAGGGATGATAGATGGTCCTTTTGTGAAGCAGGGGACTTGACTTAATGACCTCTTGAGGTCCCTTCCAGTTCTAGTGTTCTATGAGTCTATCATAAGTTTTATTTAGCCGTTCTCCCATGTGGAAGTCTCTGTACATTTGTAAGAGTTTATCATGTATATATATTTCTATTTTTACTTCCTCTCAAAAACCTGTAATTATGACTGAAATGAAAAGGGCCTTCTGATCATAGGAATCTTCAGGCAATGCCACTCACATACCAGAGCATCTAATGCTTTGAGAAATGCCATGCCAAATGTATTTGTAAGTAGCTGACTACAGAGATGAAGATAGAGACAAAAGAGCTTATCATTGAAGTTTTAACAGGTGTGTGAATTTTTCTAATCAAGAAGGGGAGAAACATATTTCACTGTTTAAGTGGGCAAAGTAAATAGTCAAACTTGCCACTCCATTGTGACAACAGAACATATCTACTGTTCAAATCACAGGAAGACACTGCAAAGAATGTATGTACCTAGGCTGCATGAATGATGCATTTTAATGGCGCCCAGAATTCTTGTTGTTTTTCCGCATAACATTATGTGATGAAAGGCTGCAGCAGTTGAAAAATGGATACTGCCTTCTTAGTTCATAATCACAATCCATAAAATGGGTGTAACTGGATGTAGACAATGGGTTATTGTTATTTGCATAATGAGACATTTTAAGGTCCCTGTAAACACTGAAATACAGGTTTAAATTTAGCCATGTCAGTAGACCCATCCTCTTGAACAGGATTGCTAATGTGTAAATCAAGCAATGAGGGCAGGTCTTTGCAGCATCAGGGCCTTATTGCATTTGCTGCTTCAATGCAGTGTGGAAATAGGTACAATTATCTACCACTTCCTATTTATTTCTTATGCTTTGGTAATTAGGTTCACCACAACACGTGCATTGTAGTCAGTTGTCAGGATGCTCAAGGTCTCAAGTCTCTAAGAAGATCACAAGAAAAACTTGTTCATACTGCACAAATATGCCAAAAGTTAACAGGAAAAATAGCATGAAATGTATGGGAAACTAAATATAATTGTACCTTGGCAGCTCCCATAAGACTACAAGTTGTGTTGACTACAATGGTATTTGTGCCAAACATTTCCTTCTGAAGCCCATGACACATTTGGAATCATTTCAAACAAAGGGCAAACATCCATGAGTACAGCTACTATATGGCTTTCAGATATAACAAAGAGTCAGATTTCATGCAGCAGATGTGATTGTCTTGGTTTCCTTCACTATAGGTTGTGTTGTTTACATTTCTGAAGTTGTTTCATTTTAATCACTGTGCCAGAAACATTCAGCTGCCTTTTCCATGTGGGATTTTAAAGAAGTATTTTACAGTCTATTATCCCATGCATACTGTTGAAAGTGTAGATTGTGAACTGAGAGAGACAAGGAAATTAAAGTGGATACTGATGCTTGAGGCAAAAATCTAACTACTAACGTGTGGTGATGTGAATCTGCTAGTGAATTTACACATCATGTCTTGCAACACATGGGACACATTCATTAAAGCAAACATGGGACAAATTATGGGGAAAATGAGTACAAATCTCAAAGGCAGACCTGCTGATGGGCAAGGGGGAGGAAGCCGTAGAAAGGAAGGAAAATGGACCAGTTGCTCTGGGGCCTGGCGATTCTAAAGGAGCAGTGTCTGGAGCCCTGTGCCCTTTAAACCACTACTGGAGTGTGGTGCAGGGGAACAGCTAATAAATCTCTTTCCTAAGCCTGAGAGGGATAGCCGGTGTTAGTCTGTTTCAGTAAAAACAACAAGAAGTCTGGTGGCACCTTAAAGACTAACAAATTTACTAGGGCATAAGTTTTTGTGAACTACAACTCACTTCCTCAGATGCTAGAAGTGAAAGAAAGCCAGGGATACAGAGATGGGAGTGTAACATCAGTGCTAATTAAATTAGGTTGGATGTGGCTCACCTCAAATAAAAAGGTGAGAGTACCTGAAGGGCAAATTACTTATTGTAATGAGAAAGCCATTCCATGTCTCTTCAGACCCGTTCTGGCAGATTCTCATTGCAGTCTGTTTTCAAAGTTTTTTTTGCTTAAGAATGGCAACTTGTTAGTAATTATGTATCCAGGGAGGTTAAAGTGCTCCAATCTTAATGTCTGATTTGTATACATTTATTCTTTTCAGTTGTGTAGCTAGAAAGGCCTACTTAGGTGGGCCCTGATTTCAGGTGGGAAGGCAAGAATGGGGAATGGGGAAGCAGGACAGGAAGGATGTGGGAACAGAACGGTTAAGCACTGACCATGCTCCCTACCTGAAGTGCAGGGGCAGAGAGGGGTGAACTCCACCCTGCTCTCTGGCACTTGAGCTAGGGCAAGTAAGCCTTGGCTTCACTCCCTGGCAGGAGTGCGGGTGGGCTGACTGGGGGTGGGCCTGGATACAAAGTGGTGGACCACAGCCCTCTCAAGCCCTCCTGTGGCTACACACTTCATTCTTTTGTGTAGAGACAATCCAGTTTGTCCAATGTACATGCACATCACATTAGTAGTTGCACAGGTGAATGTGATTTTGATGGTGTTCTTGCTTTTCTGCTATATTGTCCCTGAAGGGGTTGAACTAGAAGCTCAGAGTGCCTACAATGAAGCTGGAACTCTGGGGGAGCATTGTCAGCCGACGGTCAGGGCAGTGAGTGGTGTGTGTGTGTGTACTATACACCCAAGACTTCAACTGCTGAGACCGGGGTCCCTTGCAGTGGGCAACCTGGAAGAGGCTGGAGGGTGCCCCAATAAGAGTACAGGAAGAGCTTATTACGCTTCAGATTTTAGCTGCTAGAATTTCATAATTCCTTCGCAGCGGGCAGCCTCGGGGAGACTGAGAAGCGCCCCAACTGAATTTTGCCACCTGGGTGTGACACAAATCCAAACGCCCAAGCTCTTCCTATATTATGTGTGTACTATACGCCTAAGACTTTAACTGCTGAGACCGGGGTCCCTTGCAGTGGGCAACCTGGAAGAGGTTGAAAGGCGCCCCAATAAGTGTACAGGGAGAGCTTATTACGCTTCAGATTTCAGCTGCTAGAATTTCATAATTCCTTAGCAGCGGGCAGCCTTGGGGAGACTGAGAAGCGCCCCAACTGAATTTTGCCACCTGGGGCTATGTCTAGACTGCAGGCTTCTTTCGAAAGAGGCTCTTTCGAAAGCATCTTTCGAAAGAGCCTCTTTCAAAAGATCGCGTCTAGACTGCAGGCGGATCTTTCGAAAGAGAAATCCGCTTTTTCGAAAGAGAGCACCCAGCGAGTCTGGATGCTCTCTTTTGAAGACGGCCTATTTACATTGAAGAACGCCTTCTTTCGAAAGAGGAACTTTTGAAAGAAGGCGTTCTTCCTCGTGAAACGAGGTTTACCGCCATCGAAAGAAAAGCCGCGTTCTTTCGAAATAATTTCGAAAGAACGCGGCTTGAGTCTGGACGCAGGGGAAGTTTTTTCGGGAAAAGGCTACTTTTCCCGAAAAAACCCCTGAGTCTGGACACGGCCTGGGTGTGACACAAATCCAAACGCCCAAGCTCTCCCTATATCTGTCCCTTTATGACCGGCTGAAGTTCTTTTAAATTGTGCTTGGTTCTGTTACAGCAACTGAAGGAGTCAGGTTAAAGCTTAAACAGTTACAGGTTTATTGAGGAAGCTTATAAATCATATGGTTGCAATGGCTATTGTTCTATTTCTTAACTATTAGCAAAATATAGGTCTTAAAAAATGGTTACAAAGAAGATAAAGATGTTCTGTGCTGCCCAGACCTTGTATCCAGGGTCTCCAGCAGCTATTTAAGGAGTCAGGAGCTCTGTTTGTTGCCACTACAGTAGCAGTGATGATGGCTAGGAGCCCTGGGCCCTTTTAATTTATGCTAGGCTCGAGGCAGCTGCCCTCTTAGTCTCCCTATCAGTGGCCCTAGGTCTCAGACACTGGTTTCAGGGGGTAGTGTGTCCAGGTGATGATGACTCATTTACCAAGAAAGGGCTCAGACTTCTTCTGTGCAGTAGCTAGAAATCCAGACCCTACCCAGGCTCAGTTGGCTTGGAACTAGACGGGATCCTACGACTGGGTCCACTTGCAACAGACTGGTAACTATATAGTGAGGAACTCGGCCAGCTGGCAATAGTTTGTGTGAAGCGACTACCCTATCATCCCAAACCCCCCTTCAGGGCTCACGTCTAATGCAATGTCTACAACAAAATAGCCAATTGATAAACAAGGAAAGTACATTGCCCTATTCACTAGCAGCCTTTTTCACTTGACAGCTCTAGCCTTCTCACCATTGCCACTGCCTCTGCTTGATCATCTGGGGAACAGTTTGTCTGATCTCTGCACACCCCATAAGGGAAAAGGGAACCCTTTTGGACCCTGATTTGGAGCAGGTTCCTCTTCCCGTCTCATGTTTTCTTATCAGCTGTTCTTCTGACAGACCTTGCTGTGCACAAAGCTCTTCCAACTACTGCTTTGCTCCTCCTGCTTTTTCTGCTACTTATACTCATTTTTACAGTCTCCGGAACCAAACTAAACAGAAAACAAGTAATTTTTTCAGAGGATTCCCAGCCTTCTCACTCTGGATCTCTTATAAATCTAGTTTATTAGTGTGAACCTGAGTCACCCAGCAAGTTGTGTGTAAATCCTGCTGACAATGACTCTGTGACACTCTCCTCGGGGAATCTAGAACTGTAAGCAGCTGTGTTACCAATCAGCCTTAACAAATGTGGAGCAGCCCCTTGAAGCTCCAATCTGTCTACTTTGCCAACAAACTCCTTGAGACTCTGTCAGTCTTTACTTTGCCTTGCAGAAAACAGCCGGTGATCCCCAGTTACTGGATTCTCAGGAGATGTCTCTCTGCAGTATCCAGTCTGTTTTAGAATAGTGATAGAGATGCTATTCTATCTGGTGTAGCTGAAACAAAAGACAGGACTATGTAGCACTTTAAAGACTAACAAGATGGTTTATTAGGTGATGAGCTTTCGTGGGCCAGACCCACTTCCTCAGATCAATATGTGGAAGAAAATCGGCACAACCATATATACCAAAGTGATACAATAAAAAAAAAGCGAACGTATGTGAAATTGACAAATCAAATTTTAGAACAGAGTGGAGGTGAGGGGGGAAGGTAAGTTTCTGTGAGGTAGTGACATAGGGGTGATAATAGGGGAAGTTTCTGTGAGGTAATGACATTAGAGGTGATAATTGGGGAAGCTATCTTTGTAATGGGTGAGATAATTAGAGTCTTTGTTTAAACCAATACATAAAGTGTCAAATTTAAGCATGAATGACAATTCTGAAGCTTCTCGTTGAAGTCTGGAGTTAAAGTCTCTTTGAAGCAATATGCATGTTTTAAGGTCTTTGAGTGAATGATCAGTCTGGCTGAAATGGCAGGCAACAGCTTTCTCTCTGTGAGAGAGTCTTATGTCTGTTTTGTGTGCATTGATTCTTTGGCGAAGTGTCTGAGACGTTTGTCCAATGTACATAGCAGACAGACACTTTAGGCACATGATGACATAAATTATATTTCTGGATTAACAGGAATATATGTTCTTGATCTTGTAACTGGCATGGTTAGGTCCAATAATGGTGTCAGCAGAGTAAATATGTGGACAAAGCTGGCACTGGGGTTTGTTGCAAGGGAAAGTTCCAGGGTTTGTATTAGTGTGATATGTCCTGTGGTTGTTGGTAAGAATCATCCTGAGGTTAGGTGGTTGTCTATAGGAGACTATGGGTCTGTCTCCCAGAGCCTCTCGGAGTGTAGTATCCTGTTCCAGTATAGGTTGTAGTTTAATGCGATGGATGGGTTTAAGTTGGGGGCTATAGGGGTGTGTCTAGACTACAGAGTTTTGTCGACAAAAGTGGACTTTTGTCGACAAAACTATACCTGCGTCTACACTACCGCTGAGTTCTGTCGACATAATGTCAACAGAACTCAGCAGTTTGTCGACGCCGGTAAACCTCATTTTACGAGGCATAACGCCTTTTGTCGACAGAGTTCTGTTGACAGAAGGTGTTATTGGATGTAAACTGTCCTTGCATCTACACTGCCATGTCGACAAAGCAGCTTGCTTTGTCGACAGAACTGAATGTAGTGTAGAAGCTCTTTGTCGACAGAAGCTTTGTCGACAGTATCTGTCGACAAAACTTCTGTCGACAAAACCCTGTAGTCTAGACGTACCCTAGGTGATGACAAGTGGTGTTCTATTGTTGATTTTCCTGGGTCTGTCTTGAAGTAGATGGTTTCTGGGTATTCATTGGGCTCTTTCAATTTGTTTTTTTTATTTCTCCGGGTGGGTTATTGAGGTTTATAAATGCTTGGTAGCGATCCTGAAGTTTCAGGAAATGGAAATTTGCCACCATCAATCTCAGCCTGGACCATTCTACACGAGAGATCCATTTCCTGGACACCACAGTACAAATCACCAATGGTAAATTAAATACCACGCTCTATAGAAAACTCACTGACTCCTACATGAGGGTATGTCTACACTACAATGTTAATTTGAACTAACTTAGTTCGAATTAGTTAATTCAAACTAAGCTAATTCGAACTAACGGATCCAGACTAAAAAACTAGTTCGAACTAGCGTTTTGCTAATTCGAACTAGCATGTCCACATTAAGTGGACCCTGAACCGGGCATAAGGATGGCTGGAAGCAGTGCCAGCAGGGCATCAGAGAAGAACTGAGAGTGTGGAGATGCTTTCTCAGGCTAGCCGAGGGCTGTGCTTAAAGGGTCCCGACCCCCACCCCGGACAGACAGTTCTCAGGGGTGCCCCGCTTGCAAAGCAGTCCTGGCATGGATTGCCCAGACTACCCACACTGGGCACATCACAGCACTCGGCCATCAGCCCGGCTGCACTTGCCACAGGATGCCATCTGGGGAGAGGAGGTAATTGGGGGGCTGCAGGAGACCTTCCACCCAAAGGAGCCCACAGAGCCAGCCCAGCTCGTGCCCCATTCCTCCCTCACCTCCTTCCACTTACCCTTCCCTAGCCGCTCTTCTTGATGTACAAAATAAAGATAAAGTGTCTTCCAAAATGGAATCTGTCTTTATTGAACAAAACTGGGGGAGACTGGGAAAAGGAGGTGGGAGAGGGGAAGAGAGAGGCTGGGAGAGGGGAGGGCAACTAAAATGATCAGGGGTTTGGAACAGGTCCCATATGAAGAGAAGCTAAAGAGACTGGGACTTTTCAGCTTAGAAAAGAGGAGACGGAGGGGGGGACAGGATAGAGGTCTCTAAAAGCATGAGTGGGGTAGAGAGGGTGCATACAGAAAAGTTCTTCATTAGTTCCCATAAAGAAGGACTAGAGGACACCAAAGGAAAGGAATGTGTAGCAGGCTTCAAACTAGTAACAGAAAGTTGTTCTTCACAAAGCAAAGAGTCAACCTGTGGAACTCCTTGCTGCAGGAGGCTGTGAAGGCTAGAACTAGAACAGAGTTTAAAGGGAAGTGAGATCAAGTCATGGAGGCTGGATACATGGAGTGGTATTAGCCAGGAGGTAGGAGTGGTGTCCCTGCCCAAGGTTTGTGGAAGGCTGGAGAGGGATGGCACGAGACAAATGGCTTGGTCACTGTCTTTGGTCTATCCCCTCCAGGGTATCTAGGATTGGCTGCTGTCGGCAGACAGGCTACTGGGCTAGATGGCCCTTTGGTCTGACCCAGTATGGCCATTGTAAGCTCAGGGCTCAGGGTCGGGGGGTCTCACTGGACCCCCTTGATTCTCTTGCACACGTGCTCCTGGGTGGGCAGGCTGGGAGCTCTCCTGTCCTAGATGGCCACTTTCCTGTGCCTAGTGCGGAGATCGTGGACGAGGTCCACGATGTCTGCACTAGACCAGGCGGGTGCCCGCCTCTTGCTGTCCCGGGCAAGCTCCCGGGAGCCGCCAGCCTGGTCCCGGGAAGAGGGGGAGGGCTGGGAGGCATCGGGTGGGTGGCTCGATCTGTGCCAGGTGCAGGGTCTGCTGGCTGGGTGCTGGCAGGCTTGTACCTTGCATGGGCAGCATAGCCAGCCCGTGCCCCTTTAAGGGGTAGGTGCCGGGAGGGGGGCAGACGAGTTTCCCTGGTGTTGGCCAGAGTGGCCACCAGGGAAACCTGGGGAGGGCTAGCCTCCCATTAGTTTGAATTAAGGGGCTACACACCCCTTAATTCGAACTAGCTAGTTCGAACTAGGCTTAATCCTCGTAAAATGAGGTTTTCCTAGTTCGAACTAAGAGCTCCGTTAGTTCGAATTAAATTCGAACTAACGGAGCACTAGTGTAGCGCCTATGAAAGTTAGTTCGAACTAACTTTGTAGTGTAGACATACCCTGAAAGAGTTAATGTTTACTTTTTTGGAACACAAACCTCCATAATTAACAAGCCTAGAAGAATGGAACCCTATTAGGATTATTTCTGTTATTATGTGGAGAATCATAGGATATGCTCTTCTCTTGATGAGCTTAGTCTTCTCTATATCAAAGAGAATTGTTCAGTTGTTAAGATCAAAGACACTTTTCAACTTTGTTACTTTGAAAGTTAAATTGAGCAATTAAAGAGAGTCTCATGTGATACTTGTAGGAAACCATAGTACAACATGTTAATTTCTTTTTTTCCTATTTTCTATTTTTTTTAAACATTTCAGAAGTGTAGGAGAGCTGACATGAGACACCACCGTTACTTTGAAGCTTTTGCTGTGAATTCACCAACTTTTTAAAGCCTGACTACATATCCTAACTGCATATTTATAGATATTTAAAAATAGATTGTTGGCCCCCATGGGCTATCACAATACCAAAAATGGAGCAGATTATCAACTACACAGGAAGCTGGATGCAGCTGAAAAAAAAGGGAATGTCAAGGAATTGTATTTGGCTTCCCAGTTCTGGGTCTAATTTTGTATTATATTTGGATCTTGGATTACTCTTAGAGCAGCCTGAAAGCCACTCTAAACTTCGCTGCCTGTGATCTCTATGGGCTGTTCTATTTGCCAGGATTCTTCAGAATGTAGGGACTTTCTCCTTTCAGAGTCACATGCCACTCCAGGCTGTCAAACAATGTCTGTCAAAAAATGAAACTAGAACCAGCCTTGTTCCCATGAGTTGCATGAGAATAGTTGTATATTCATAAAATATAACAGTGGCAAAAGAGGGGTATAAAACATCTCTCAGTGATGGTAATAGAATAAAACAATTTATAGATCTAACAAATCAGCTGGGGGCTTACTTTCACTACTGTACTACATTAGCACCACTACCGTTTAGTGAATTTGGTGAAGACAGTTTTTTCCATCAACATAATTATTCCACCTCAACCTGAGGTAGAAGCTATGTTGGTGGGAGAGCATCTCCACTGATATAGGCTAAGTCTTTACTGCAAGCTTTTTCAGCAGAAAATATGCTAATGATTCTTTATTAGCATATTGTCTGCCAAAAAAACCTCACAGTGAAGACAAAGCCACAGTGTAGTAGTGTAAATGCCACTTTAAGTTGATGTAACTTATGTCACAAAAGGGCATGGTTTATTCACATTCCTGAGTGACATAACCAACATTGACTTGTTTACATTATCACTTATGTCTAACATCTTTCTTCCCAACATAGTTCTTAAAGGTGTGTGTAACGTTCCACCCCGCTGGATCGGGGCGATTAGTCACGTTCAGCTGTCTCAATTAGTTCTTTGGTTACCGACCGGGGTGGAGGGGGACCTGGGCCCACCCCCTCTCCAGGTCCCAGCCCAGGACCCTAAGGTGGGCGTCCTAAACGCACCACCTGACCGGGGGGGCTACGGCCGCAACTCACTGGTCCCCGGGGGTTTCCGATCCCGTCCTGGGCTACTTCCTCCAACCCCTTCGGTTCTGTCCTGCCGCGCTTGGTCCAGCGGGGCGCTGAGTGAGACTCACCCTCTCCGGCCGCAAGGTTCCTCCGCTGCTGGTCCTGGAGCCCCTGCCGGTCCTGCCGCATTCGCCGCACCGGCCACCGCGCCAGCTGGCCGGGGCACCGTCTGCCCTCTTTGGCTCCTGGCCGACCGGCTTTTGAATCCGGCGCCCCTGGCCTGGGACGACAAAACTCTGTAGTCTAGACACACCCTAAGAGTTGAAATCACTAGGCGCTGAAATTATTTGAGACTGATGGGCAGAAGTGTATGGTGACTGAAAGCCAACAGGGCGGCAGTAGAGAGAGGTGTAAGTGGCCAGCAGGGTGGTGATGGAGAGGCATAGTGAGTGGCCAGCCAGGCGGTGGCAGAGAGGTGAGAGGAATGGCCAGCTGGAAGGCAGCAGCGAGCAGGCAGATGGCAAGTGACCAGCTGAGTGAGTAAAATGCCTCTTTACTTCTCCTCGCTCAGGATGGGAGGTGAACTCTGCAAATCACCTCAGAACTCTGGTCTGCCCTGACCAAGGACAGCGACTGTGAGTAGGGTGCAGAGAAGGGTTGGACATGTGAAGGGGACATTCTGTTTGCTGGACTTAAAAACTTGAGAGGAAAAGGACACTGACCAATCTACTTGGGATGGGACTGTTACTCATGGTTTTGGTTATGGACTCTGTGGTGTTTTCCCAAATTAATGCCACACTACTTACCTTCCCTTTTATTAAAAGTTTCTTTTCTACATTCATACTCTGGTCTTGCAAATGGGGAAGCTTCCTCCCAGAGGCACCCAGGGGCGTTGTGTGCATTTCCCAGGTTACTGGATGGGGGCTTGAGCCAGCTCTGTATTGGATGGATGGAAAGAAACCCCCTAAATATTGAATCTAGCCATGACTGTTGCTGCCTCCCCCTGGCAGAAGGGTTACATGATATCATCAGATCTAGCTTCTCTGCTTCCATGGATACTCTTTGTAGCAATTTTGACACCTCTTCTTGTGAAGATCCGCTCAGGTCAATATCATCATCTTCACGTGGCAAAGGTGTTTCTACCAAAAGTGATTTCTCTAAATATCCTTTTGAGTCACCTGAGACAATGCTAATGTATTACTTTCTAAGTAAGACAAGTCCATTTTCAAATAAAACAGCATCTTCTCAATAAAACTCACACCAGGAGCTAGGGCTCTTTCCTGTGCAGTGATGTTGCTAGTCCTTGATGCTGAGAGGAATTTATCATTAACTGAAGTTCCAATAACACAGTAGACATGGGACACATTTGTGCAATTAATTTGCTATTTTAGAAGGGAAGGTGTTTCCTTGTCAATTTTTATTATATTGCACATAGCTCAGTTGTTGATCATAGTGCAGAGGGGAAGATTCAATTGAATCAAAAGCTTTTCGCTTTGAGCCACACATTTCATAGGTATATTAATCCTGCTTTATTCTTTCCTTCTTCACTCTACTTATCTGCCCCTAAAGCCACAGTAACAGCAAGATCATGGATGATTATAGAGGCCAATCCTCACGACTTTATAGGAAAGACAATTTTTGCTGAAAGCATGCATACTACATTGGGTAATGCAAATTGCTTCTGGACATAGGCATACTAATGAGGAGTTGCTGACGGGTCTCCCAGTTCTACAATTAGTGTTTCTCTTTTAACAAAGTTCTGTAGGCAGTCAAAGGAAAATGTCTAATGACCCTGCTAAGGACTAAACAGCCACCCACATCCAAACATTTACACTAATGAGCACGTTCTCAGCATTTCCTGATTAAACAGTTTTTTACCAATTAAATGCTCAGAATGCTCCAAAGTGCTATTGAAAATATTGCAGCAAGATTCAGAGAAGAGAGACTGTGGTAATGAAAGACTGGAAAAATGGGTTTAGAAAATGAGATTTATAGGCTTATTTTTGTGAAACAGTATGGATGAACTCCGTCTTCTTAAGTTATACTCAAGTACACTAAAATCACACTGTAACAGAGTGACCTTCCAGAAAAGCCATATTCTGGCTCTAGTTGTCATTGGCTCCATTCCTGAAGTTGGGAGAAAAGTCGGAGGCCATGATGGGAGAAATGATGGGTTCCTTGTAAATTAAGACAAGAGGAGGTAAAGCATCACTTTTCTCATTCCCATGCAGCTTTTGTTGCAACTGAGAGACCCTGACTTCCCCAGGCTAAGGGAGCCTCCTACTGGGGGCTAGGACTGTCCTGGCAGAAAAGGCTGTGTTGTCTGGGAGCTTTGTATTTCCTACATTCTGGAATCCTATCCGGCTCTCTATGCATGTTACAGCAACTTCAGGGTTTCTATAACTTACTACAGGTTGGACCTCCCGAGTCTGTCACCCTTGGGACCTGACCAGTCTGAATGAGGGTATTTGCCAGATCAGGGGCAGTCCCTTGCCACCAGCCTCCCAGGATACTGCCCATCCTTCTGTCTGGCTTTGCTCCAGCACCACTGCCACTGGGCTCCACCTCTGCTATTACAAGGCTTGGGCTCAGCATCCGACCACCAGCCTCTTGGGGCTCTCCAGAGACAGAGCTCCCCAATTGCCATGGCCCTGCTTCTGCCTCAGCTGGCCAGGGACTAGGCTCCATGGCTGCCTCACTGCTGCTGCACCCTCCAGGGCCTCCTGGGGACAGGATTCACCGGCTGCCATCAACCCTGCTGCTGCCACACACCACCAGGGCCCCCTGGAACTGGGCTCCGCAATTGTCCTGGTGCTGCTGCGCTGGGACGGTACTCCATAGTAATGGGGCTCACCAGTCCCCCTACTGCCCCACCAAGGATGGGGCTCCGCAGGGACAGGGGTCATTGATCTGCTGGTGAGGCTCCCCTCCGCTGGACTCCCTGGCTCACATTCCTAGCGCTGGGGATCTCTGGTCCAGCAACATCTATAATCCTGCCAGACCACAGATGTTTCCAGACCAGGGAGTCCTGGATTTTAGAGGTTCAACCTGTAGCTGATTCCCATGATCAGCTTTGGGCCCTCTGGGAGACAGAAAATAGCCACCATGCAATGTGCTGTGACCCTACCGTACCGTACCCTACCCTCTGAAATGGGAACTGAGAACAAAAAAAACCAAAATACTACTAACCACAAGGGTCTCCTGAGCAGATGGTGGTATAAGGTGGCTTCCTTTTTCCCCTTACAGAAAAGCATAAGAATGCGTCAGAATAACTGGGAATCAAGCCAGTTGAATCCACTGGTGATTAGCTGATAAGTTCTCAGGTTCCCTGCCCAACTGCAACAGGTTGAGATGAGCCAATACATGTGAGCATTCCCTTTGAGGTAGTTTAATTTTCTTCTGTGCTACAATGTGGCTAATCTTGTGAACGTCCTGAAAAAGGTAGCCTCTTAAACCATTTCCATTCTGCCTGTACGGGTATGTCTAGGCTGCATCCTTCTGTCAGCAGATGGATGCAGATTAGGCAGGTCAACATTGCAAATGAGGCAGGGATTTAAATATCCCGTGCCTAATTTGCATAAAAATGGCCACCGCATTTTGCCAACTCAGCACTTTGTCGGCAAAAAGAGGCAGTCTAGAGGGGGATCTGTTGAGAAAGAAAGCCTTTTTCAACAGATCCCTTATGCCTCCTGCAAGGATCTTTATAGGATCTGTTCTTTCTTAATTGGTTTTGCTAAGTTTAGAGGTAGACATGAATGAATGTAATAGGTAATAATTGTTAACTAATAGTTCAGTGAATCAAATCAGAAATGCTGGCAAGTAGAATTGGGACAATGAGATCATCAGGACGAAAGGGCATTTTTTTGAATACTGCTATGACAGCAGTAAAATGCCCATACATGTAATCAAGGTTTACTGGCTGGCTGTTTCCAAGATCATTTATACGGAATGTTACAAAAGCTTGAAATATGCAGTAAACTTTTTCACACATTCCATGCAGTAGTTGCAAGAACAGAGCCTCAGAAACTAGGTTACTATAAAATAACTGCACATGCACCATATAGTAGAATCGGCTTTAAACTGGCCTTATACACAATAGTCAATGGAATATGTTTATGAATGGAATGATACAGTGATTGCGTAAATCAGCAAAAAATAAGTAAATTACTGTTACCTTTACCAGATTCATAAATAATAACTGGTTTAAAGAAAAATAGCAAACAAAAGTGAGATGATAATCTACAATGATGGTATCTCCATTTTAAATAAGAGATTTAGTTCATGCCTCAAAAAAATTGCACAATATTCCTCTTCGTGTTGTTATACACTCTAACATGACTTGCTGCTCATATTCTTTTACATCACAAATGTGATTGTTTAATTGCAAGTAACTACTTGCAAATAATTGAATATTTTGCTTCCATTTGCAGATCTCAGATACAGTAGGTCATGCCAGCACTTCCCTAATAACATACTGTATATACTTTATTTATGTCCTCTTTCATTTCAGGGAGAGGGGGAGAATGCACAGAAATTTGGTTTGATTGTATACTGGCTTGTTGATATAGAAAAGTGCTCCACAGAGACTAAATTGAGATTGCCAAATCATTTTCAGTCATGAAGCTAAGAGTGAACCCGATCCTAGGGTGAAATCTTGGTTCTGTTGAAGTTAATGGCAGAACTCCCATTGAGTTGAACAGAGCTAAGACTTCATCCAGAGGTGGAATACTGAAGCATGAACTATTCTGAACTTTAGCCGCTAACGTAAGTGGGGGGGTTTGTTTTGCTCTTTAAGGATATGTTTACTTTGCAATTAAAAGTCAGTGACTAGCCCATGCCAGCTGACATGGACTTATAGGGCTTGGTTTGTGGGGCTGTTTAACTTCAGTGTGGACATCTGGACTTGTGCTTGAGCCCTGCTCTAGGACCCTGTGAGGTGGGAGGTCCCAGAGCCCGGGCTGCAGTCCAACCTGGAACATCTAGGCTGCAATTAAACAGTAGCCCAAGTCAGCTGGCACAGGCCAGCTGTGGGCATATAACTGCAGTGTAGACATATCCTAAGTGTCTGTTTCTCTTTTTGGACTATTTTGACCAGGGTTCCAGTCCTGTGGACACTTTCATGTATTCTTAACTGAGCAACCATGAGTAGCCCCATTGATTGCCATAGGATTGCTCATGGAATTGAAGTTAAACACAAACATGTTCCCAGGAATTTGACCTAAATGTGTAACAACTTTGCTGCTTCCCCTGTGGGTGAGAGTTTGGTAAGTTTTCAAAATAAAATATCATTCAGTGTAACTCAGTCAGATACATTTCAATGGGGCCAGTCAAAGAGCAAGATGAAATTGTGGCACAATCTGTTTCACTTACAGCTAGCCTGCAGTGACTGGGGAAGAGAGAGGGAGAATTTCTGTGTATAATGGAAGACATAAAAGAACCTGTTGTATTTTTTATCAAGCAGACAGTGTCCAAGGCTCGAGAAACATCACTGAAAAAGGTCCAGCTATGCTTCAGAAGTTGAAATCCCAGAAAAATCCTTGTTCCTTGAATAAGTAGTGACTTTTTTTCTAAAATATACTTTTTTTAAAAATTCAAAGTACTTACATTACATTTTGTGGGCAAGTACTAGCTGAAGATGATTTATGGGGGGAGGGGTCTATATTTAGTTGTCTCTGTGTGATATACTTGTAGAAATAGAACCTACAGCCCTACATGTGGAGATCATGCTTGTGAACTTTTTTAAAAAATTGATTTTTTAAACAATTATATTTGGCAATTTTTCAAGTTAAAACTGAAACAAAAGTAAAGAATTAAACTGAAGTTAAATATGTTAGATTGTAATGTGCTTTATTAGTAATTTTATATCCTTTCAGATTAAAATATACATATTTTATGAATAAGGATATTTTCTAATTTGGAGCACAACTAATACAATTATTAGTTGGAAAACAATTTAATAATGGGAAACCTGAAATATTTTTTTCCAAATTACTTTTCAAGGAGGACCAAAACTGAGATTCGGAACCTAGGACCTTGATCCCACAAAGACTTACGTATGTGCTCAATTTGATACACTGTGGCCTCAATTCAATAAAGCATTTAAACACATGCTCTTATCCACACCTGTTCAGCAAAGTACTTAACCATCTGCTTAAGTCCCATTAAAATCAAAGGGACTTCAGCACATGTCTTTTAATGCATTGTTGAATAGAGGTGAGTTGCTGGGTTGGGGGCTTGTTAACAGTATTTTCGCTTTAAAAAAAAGTGCTGGCAGTGTAGAAGAAACCTCTCTTCCTCACAGAATAGCCAAATTCTTCTCCAACTGAAGGGAGGGGTAGGAAAGGTTAACCTCTGTACAGAGCTTTTGTTTTGTTTTCAGCAAAGCTATTTATGCATTGTGATTCATTTAAGAACTATTTCATGGGTTGGTGTTCTTCCACATTTTCTAAAATATATTCTGCTTCAAAATAAACTAAAATAGAAGCACCAACCATGTGCTGTAGAAACACTGAATGTTGTGAACTGAAAGTAGAATAAAAGTCATATTTTTAAGCACACCAAATACTGCCTGCTACTCTGGGGTTTACTTGCGTTCAAGTTAAAATGATGCTCACAAATTTCTCCTGAAAAAAAAAAAAAAGATCTCATTATGCAGCCCTCCAGAGTCTGTCCATATGGGAAGATCTTTGATTTGCTAATTGGGGGAATGAAAAGTTGCTAGAAAGAAGTGGGCTGTATCATAATTGGGAGAGGGATTTAGGGGATCAGTAGGGCTATGTCTACACTGGCGTGATCTTGCGCCAAAAGTATGCAAATGAGGCTATGCGTGGAATATCGCTGAGCCTCATTTGCATAGCTAATGAGCCGCCATGTTGCAGAAGAGGCTCTTACACCAGAAGGAGCTGTCTACGCTGCCCCTTCTTGCGCAAGAAAAACCCTCTTGCGCAATGCCGTTATTCCTGAAAATAATCAGCTTAGCCTCATTTGCATACTTCTGGCGCAAGATCGCTCCAGTGTAGACATAGCCTAGGAGTCTCTGGGAAGACAGAAGAGAAGGTGAGAGGATGTGGTGAGAATAGGGTGGATACACATTCTGAGTTTCAAGCAAAAGAAGATGTTTGAAGGGACTTGTCTACACAAAAATTGCCCTCAATTTATTTGAACTGGTACAATTTTGTGTACGTTTATCAGGATTCCCCAGTCTGGATGGAAAACATCTTCAGAGTCAGGTTAAATGACCCAGCTTATATAGGATCTCACTGAAGTGGTCTTATCCAATTGTTTGCTTTAAGTACTTGATCACAGTCTCAAAAAGTAATACGTGTGTGTGTGTGTGTGTGTGTGTGTGTGTGTGCATGCACATACGCATACACACACAGAAAAGTTAAAGCATCTGTTGAATACAGACTAGTTCAGATCTCCTAAGAAGAAATCGCTGAATCTGGTATGACATGCTCCTGGGCTATTCACTTAGGTTATGTCCACATTGCAAGTGGACACCTGACACTGCCTTGTGTCAGCTTACTCTGGCTCAGAGTGCTTGGGTTGCAGGTCTGTGGAATTGCAGTGCAGACACTTAGGCTCTGGCTGGCACCTGAGTTCTGAGACCCTCACCCTTTAAAGGAAACCCAAAGCTCAGACACCAACCCAAGCCCAGATATCTACACCACAATTTCACAGTCCCACAACCTGAGCCCTGTGAACCCAAGTCAGCAGACACAGACCAGCTGCAGATATCTATTCACAGCACAGACATACACTAAGGCTACGTCTAGACTGGCATGATTTTCCACAAATGCTTTTAATGGAAAAGTTTTTCCGTTAAAAGCAGTTGCGGAATAGAGCATCTAGATTGGCACGGACACTTTTCCGCAAAAGCACTTTTTGCAGAAAAGCGTCCGTGCCAATCTAGACGCAGTTTTGCACAAGAAAGCCCCGATCGCCATTTTCACGTTTGGGGCTTTTTTGCGCAAAACAATACCGCGTCATCTACACTGGCCCTCTTGCACAAAAGCATTTGTGCAAGAGGGCTTTTGCCCGAATGGGAGCAGCATAGCATTTCCGCAAGAACACTGACAATCTTACATGAGATCGTCAATGTGCTTGCGGAAATTCAAGCAGCCAGTGTAGCAGCTGCTTTTGCGGAAAAACTTGCCAGTCTAGACGCAGCCTAAATGTTCATCCTTCAAAAGATTTTTGAACCAGTTGGAAGTATTAGCTTTAACTCAGATAGTAGAGCCAATACTTTTGAGTTCTTATAGATAAAGAGTCCATCTCTTTGGCCCAGTGTGTTCAAATACTGAACCTGTATTACAGTTGCAATGGAACAGCTCTTTATGTTTGTTTGTTCAGGCTAAAGCACTTGAGGTAGAAATATGTTATACTCATATCTGCATGACAAGAGGATTCATGTGCAATAGCTAGCAGCTAATACCAGTTCTCTGAAGTAACAGAGTTACTATCCTTGAATCTGAAGGCCTTCATTAGGGAGAGATTGCTGACAATATGTTGAGTGTACACTAAGTGGAAAGTTGAGTTACCATAATTAATGTAATCTGTGCTCACCTCCAAGACAAAGTAATCCAGGAATGCAATCACCAGCACTTCTTTCACTTAAGAGTGATCAAAAGAGTGATTAAATTAAGCAGACAAATAAGTATACACTGCAATGCCTCTACATGTTTTGTTCAGAGAAAGAGAGCTGATAATGCATCAACTGTGATGAAACTCATTAGGCTGCTGACTGAGAGAAAATGAGTCTTTTTTTGTTGTATTGACTAGTACCCTTTAAGTCTATTCATCCTTAAAACTTGTATCTTGGTAACACTTCAACACTTGTTCTTTGAGAAGTCACCTAAACCAAGATGCAGATACATGATACAAAAATGGAGTAACTCGAGGTTTTATTTCTCTCACCAAAAGTGCTTGTAAGAAGCACTGACTAGGGCTCTAACTAAAAAGTAAATAAGGAGAAAGGCTAGAAGCTGGGGGAGCAGAGGGAATATCAACAGAATTTGCAACATTCATTTACCACAAATAGGAGAGCATATAAATAGTGTTTATAAGTCTGCTACAAAAGGCTGACCTAGTTTATTACATTTTTATAAGCAAATAATTTAATTCCAATTCTTTCTTCTTATTTCTCAGCATTTGCTGAAGCAAAACTCTGATCAAGGTAAACTATGAATGAAAGTTTAGCTGAAGGCTTCAAGCACGATACTGAGATTCCTCAACAGACTTACATAAAGTATTTACCCATCTTCCTACTATTTTCTGTCTGCAGTTCTTTAGTAGTTAGGCTTTATGCACCTTGCAGAAAACAATGGCTCAAGCTACTAACATGCTGTCTCACTTTTCCTCCCTGTTTACAAGAAAGTGAACATATGTGGGGATAAACTTAGTCCCCTGTTTATCTAACTGACCATCTGTGTATGTGTGTGTGTGAGAGAGAGAGAATATTTTGAGAATAATAATTTCAGGGTTCTAGCTTTAGCAGCAAAAGAAAAGAGGACGCAATACAACATTCTTAAAGTCAGAGTATAGAAACTTAGCACTCTGTTTCCCAGGAATGCAAAGTGCATGGTAAAGTCACATGCCAAAAACACAAGAAAACAGCCTTCCCTTTTCCTCACCCCAACCAACCCATAGAACACATGAGAAATATCAGGGAACTAACTGAACACTAAGAATAAGTTTCAGGTCTGGAGCACAGAACAGAGGATGACAAAGTATGGACACTCTGAGAATTCTAATAGATCTAAAAATGAATTATTTAATAATTCATCCTCCGCTCCCTCCTTGTCTCTGTACCACCTCAGGGACAGGCACTAAGAAAATGGGTTCTCTTTGCCATCAGAGTGAGATTTAAACAGTTGGATTTTCAAAAGCATCTGAGTGATATAGGAGCAGATGTGTGATTAACTTTCAGTGAACTTTGTTCTTCTAAATCACTAAGGTCCTACAAATCAGATCAACCTAGTGACATCACTCAAGGCCATGAAAAATTACATGCCATATGTGATGTAGATAGCTCAACCTAACCACAGCTATAGTCACAGCTGGGTCAAAGGAAGAATTCTTTCATCGACCTATCTGCCACATTTTGGAGAGAGAGATTAACTACAGGAATGAAAAACCCTTTTCTATCAATGTAGGAAGTGTCTATACTACAGCAATTCATAGCTATGCTGCACACGGACTTAAGGTTTTTTTTTAAATCCTACTCCATCTCTTTGTCTTAGGTCAGTGGTTTTCAAACTTTTTCTCATGATCCAGTTGAAGAAAATTGTTGATGCCCAAGACCCAACAAAAATTATATTTTTTGACTAGAGTGTGGGCTCTTGGGTGGGGCCAGGAATGAGGAGTTCAGGCTGTTGGAGGCGACTGGGGTGCAAAGTTGGGCACAGACTTACCTCCAGTGACTCCCAGTCAGCAGAGCAGCGGGGAGTCTACGGCTTGCTTCCTGCTTGTCCTGGCACCTCAGACCACACTGTGCCCAGGAGGCACCCAGTAGCAGGTCTGAGTCTTAGGCAGAGGTGCACAAGTGGCTCTATGTGCTGCTCTCATGCACAGGCACTGTCCTCCCCAGTTCCAATTGGCTGGGGACCAGCCTATGGGAGTGTAGAGCCAGTGTTCAGGGAGAGGGCAGTGTGTGAAGCCCCATGGTCCCCTACCTAGGTGCTAGACATACTTCTGGCCATTTCTGGGGTGCAGTGTGTTCCATAGTGCCAGAACCGGCAAGAAGCCTGCCTTAGCAACCTCCACTAGTCACCTAGTTACCCTACAGCAAAGAGATCCAGTGCCTGGCATTCCACAAACCAGTGCTGGGTTGCAACCCATATTTTGAAAACCACTGTCTTAGGTACCGATACACACCCCCCTTCACCATAGTAGCCTCAGTATCTTTAAAGTACTTATCCTCTTATCCTCAACATCGCTGTAAGGTAAGGAAATGTTGTTATCCCTATTTTGACAGATGGGGAACTGAGGCCCAAAAACACTAAGGCCACGTCTACATTGGCATCCCTTTCCGGAAAAGGGATGCTAATGAGATGAGTCGGAATTGCAAATCTGCGGGGGATTTAAATATCCCCTGCGGCATTTGCATTTACATGGCTGCCGCTTTTTTCCGGCTTGGGGATAAGCCGGAGAAAGGCGCCAGTCTAGACGCGATTCTCCGGAAAATAAGCCCTTTTCCGGAGGATTTCTTATTCCAAACTTATTCCAAACTCCTAACAGAGTTTAAAGAGAAGTTAGATAAAGTCATGGAGGTTGGGTCCATGGAGTGGTATTAGCCAGGGGGTAGAAATGGTATCCCTGCCCAAAGTTTGTGGAAGGCTGGAGATGGATGGCACGAGACAAATGGCTTGGTCACTGTCTTTGGTCCATCCCCTCCAGGGTAACTAGAGTTGGCTGCTGTCGGCAGACAGGCTACTGGACTAGATGGCCCTTTGGTCTGACCCAGTACAGCCATACAGCCATTGTAAGCTCAGGGCTCAGGGTCGGGGGTCTCAGTGGACCACCTTGATTTTCATGCAAACCTGCTCCTGGGTGGCCAGGCTGGCAGCTATCCTGCCCTAGATGGCCACTTTCCTGTGCCTAGTGCGGAGTTCGTGGATGAGGTCCACGATGTCTGCACTAGACCAGGCGGGTGCCCGCCTCTTGCGGTCCTGGCCAGGCTCCCGAGAGCCGCCAGCCTGGTCCCGGGAAGAGGCAGAGGGCTGGGTGGCAGCGGGTGGCTGGCTCGAGCCATGCCAGGTGCAGGGACTGCTGGCTGGGTGCTGGCAGGCTTGCACCTGGCATGGGCACCGTAGCCAGCCCGTGCCCCTTTAAGGACTCCGGGGCCGGGAGGGGAGCAACCGAGTTTCCCTGGTGGTGCCCAGAGTGGCCACCAGGGAAAGCTGAGGAGGGCTAGCCTCCGACTAGTTCGAATTAAGGGGCTACACAGCCCTTAATTCGAACTAGTAAGTTCGAACTAGGCTTAGTCCTCGTAAAATGAGGTTTACCTAGTTCGAACTAAGCACTCCGCTAGTTCGAATTAAGTTCGAATTAAGGGGCTACACAGCCCTTAATTCGAACTAGTAAGTTTGGTGATTATACTAGATTGTTTATACTTTTATCACGGCCTGATTACTCCGGGCTACCCTCCCCACCCAAACCAATTCGTAAAGCGGCTCCCATGAGACAAGGACACCGCCTCTGTTTGCGGTACTGCACACGCGGACTGGTGGCAGAGAGGGGGATCAGGGCCCACCCTCATTCCCAGACCCCGGCCCAGGGCCCTAACACCAGGAACAACACTCCCAGTGGTAACAGGTGGGGGTTTACCCCTAAACTCGCCTGTTCACGGGCTACACGACCCCACCCTGGGACACATTCAACTCTGCCACCGGAGTTCCTTCTGGCTTTCTCTTAGGGGAAGCTGCTCCCACACCACTTCCCCCGAGCCCCCAGTACCTGCCGCCCTTGCTCCTCCCCCTGTCTGCTCTCCCCCTCCCGCTTTTAGATGCTCCGCCTTCCCCTCCTCTGCAGGTGAAGTCTCCCGCCCCGGCTGCCCCGCCGGTTCCCGTGCCCCGTCCCCTCCCATTGCGCTGATGACGTCAGGTGACATCCATGGGCAGGGCGGCGGTCTGCATGCCTCCCTGCTCCCCGGCTGCTGCGCTGCTGTGCCATGTGGATTCGCTCCTGTCCCAAGGGCGTCCGGTGATGTCCCAAGGGCGTCCAGCAGAAGAGTCTGTCTTGTCCCGGGGTCTCTCTTTCTGCCCCACGTCCCCCACAAACTGGATACAATTTTGTGGTGACCTTGAGGCTTTTTTTCGCCGCCTCCGTCTCCGAGAATATTTCCAAACCACCACTGAACATCAATCTGACCTACCAGATCCCCCCTACCAACACCAAAGGAAAAATAATTCTATATGGACTCCCCCTGACGGTCGGAATTACAATCTGGATTTCTATATACACAGCTTCCGCAACAACGCACAGACTGACATTATTCACAAACGACAACAAGCGACACACAATCTTAGCCGCGCTGAACACCATGCCATCCAGAGTCTCAAAAACAACCTGGACATTGTAATCAAACCAGCTGACAAAGGGGGTGCTGTGGTCATTATGAATAAGGCCGACTATAACCAGGAGGCAACCAGACAACTCTCGAACACCACATTTTACAAACCTCTCCCCTCTGATCCCACCTTGGACTACCAAAAGAAACTACACTGTCTCCTTAAAAGCCTCCCCACAGCTACTCGGGAACAAATCCTCACAGAATCACCTTCTGACCCCCGACCAGGATTGTTCTATCTACTTCCCAAGATCCATAAACCTGGGCACCCCGGACGTCCCATCATCTCTGGTATTGGCACGCTCACTACTGGTCTATCCAGCTATGTAGACACTCTTCTCAAACCCTTCGTAACCAATACCCCCAGCTATCTCCGAGACACTACTGACTTCCTAAGGAAATTACAAAACATCGATAACCTCCCCAATAATACCATCCTTGCCACCATGGATGTAGAAGCTCTATATACCAACATCCCACATGAAGACGGATTACAAGCAATTAGAAACACTATCCCAGAGGACACTACTGCCAACCTGATAGCAGACCTATGTAACTTTGTTCTCACCCACAATTATTTCCGGTTTGAGAACAACTTATACCTCCAGATCAGCGGCACAGCCATGGGTACACGCATGGCCCCACAGTATGCTAACATCTTTATGGCTGACCTAGAACAACGTTTCCTCAACTCCCGTCCCCTTTCACCCCTCCTCTACCTACGGTACATCGATGACATCTTTATGATCTGGACACATGGCCAAGAAACACTGGAGATATTCCACAGAGATTTCAACAACCTACACCCCACCATCAACCTCAGCCTGGACCATTCTACACGAGAGATCCACTTCCTGGACACCACCGTACAAATCAACAATGGAAAATTAGACACCACTCTCTACAGAAAACCCACTGACTCATACAGTTACCTACATGCATCCAGCTCCCATCCAGAACACACCACACGATCCATCGTCTATAGCCAAGCCCTTCGATACAACCGCATCTGCTCTAACCCCACTGACAGAGACCAGAAGCTTCAGGATCTCTACCAAGCATTTATAAATCTCAACTACCCACCCAGAGAAACAAAAAAGCAAATTGAAAGAGCCAGACGAATACCTAGAAACCATCTACTTCAAGACAGACCCAAGAAAACCAACAATAGAACACCACTTGTCATCACCTACAACCCCCAACTTAAACCTGTCCAACACATTATCAAGAAACTACAGCCTATATTGGAACAGGATACCATACTCAAAGAGGCTCTGGGAGACAGACCCATAGTCTCCTATAGACAACCACCTAACCTCAAGATGATTCTTACCAACCACCACAGGACATACCACACTAATACCAACCCTGGTACCTTCCCTTGCAACAAACCCCGTTGCCAGCTTTGTCCACATATTCATTCTGCTGATACCATTATTGGACCTAACCAAGTGAGTTATAAGATCAAGAACACATATTCCTGCGCATCCAGAAATATAATCTACGCTATCATGTGCCGAAAGTGTCCGTCTGCTATGTACATTGGACAAACATCTCAGACACTTCGCCAAAGGATTAATGCCCACAAAACAGATATTAGACAAGATCACAAAGAGAAAACAGTTTCTTGCCACTTTAACCAGAAAGGACACTCTCTAAATGACTTAGCCACCTGCATTCTGCTACAAAGACCTTTTACATCTGCACTTGAAAGGGAATCCTCTGAACTGTCATTCATGTTAAAATTCGACACTTACCAACAAGGACTTAACAAGTCTTTGAACTTTCTCACCCATTATCAAGACAGTTTCCCCAATTATCACCTGTAATACCATTAACTCACAAACATCCCACTCTCCCTACCTTTAATATCAGCAATTCACAGACACTTACCTTCCTTCCTCCCCCTTCCCACCCCCCCGCATCCTCCTTCTGTTCTGCAATGTGATTTGTCCTTTTCATATTTGTTCATTTTTTTTAAATTGTATCCTTTGGTATATATGGTTGTGACTACTTTCTTCCACTATTTGATCTGAGGAAGTGGGTCTGGCCCACGAAAGCTCATCATCTAATAAACCATCTTGTTAGTCTTTAAAGTGCTACATTGTCCTGCATTTTGCTAATACCAGAGAGTTATTAGCTATAGCCAAAAGTAAGTTTTCTTCTTTAAAATTTGGCACGATGTTTGTTCTGAGGGGAGGCCCTGATACCTGTAGGCCTGAATAAAAGACCAGACAGGATAGAGTCCTAGGTTTCCTTATCTCACCACATTTGGGCCAACAGCTCATTTCTATTTCCTCTTCCCAGACTTATAAGCTTTCCTTTTATGACCATTCAGATAGACTGTAACTATATTTCTAACCCAGAGTTTCCTGCATGTCACCTATGCTGAAGGGTACTGCTTGGAAACAAATGTATAGGTAATGAAGCAGCAGTGATTCCCAAATAGTATTGATGCGTGTCCCTGTGTAGTTGGATTTAAAGTACACAAATTCCTCAGAATTAGAATGAGTCTAAGGAATGTTGTGTTCTGGATGACAAAACACTTCCCACAGACCATTAGCAAAATAACCACATGAGAGCCCTATGGCAAAGCACAACCACTGGTGTTAACTGCCCAAGGAGCCAGATCTTCCACAGCTTGGCCCCTGTGCCTACTCTGATGTGGTTGAGGAATTGGTATACCCCACCACATCCCTTCTTGAATATTTACAAAAAGCATTTTAAATACTCCTCTCATTTCAGAAGAGAAATCCAAGTGCAGTCTTGCTATGAACATGGTATGTATAGATCCCATTTATCCATGGCTCTAGAGTAGGTGGAAGCCTGGTCCCATGATTGCAGTACTGGTCTGGAATTCTGGAGGCATGGGATCAAATACCAGCTCTACTACAGGCCTTCTGAGTGACATCAGGTAAGTCACATAGCTACCCTGTGCTTCCCCTCTTTTTGGCAGGCTTAATTATGAACAAAATAGGGGAATTGGCTATGTACTGAATTAGAGGGAAGAGTGACACCTATTGAATCACCATCACCACTTCCTGGAGTCCCATGGGCTTTCCTTGGAGGTATTCCGCCACAGAGATCTAGGGGGTGCTAGAATGGTGCACACAGGGGTCCCGCTAGTTCAGTCTTAAATCTCTGACTGTCAACAGTGCTAGATGCTTTAGAGGGAGGTGCGAAGCATAGGTAATTGTGAAATAATCTGTCCATAGGGGAATTTATTTTCTAACTCTGTCAGTGTTTCACTTATACCCTGAAATAAGAGAGGGTATGTCTACACTACCCTCCTAGTTCGAACTAACAACTTCAAAATAAGCGTAATAACAAGCAGGAGTTATTATTTTGAAATAACCAGTCCCTTATTTCGAAATAACGGGCTTGGTAGTGTGGACACTCTGCTCTTGGTAGTGTGGAGTTCCTAGTGTAGACCAGGGCATAGAGATATACTGGTTCATTATACATTGTGTTGAAAGAGGCATTTCTTTATGTGAGTTTGTGCACTGTCCCTTTACATTTCGAAGAACATTGTGTACCATGACTGCAGCTATTTTATGCTGATTTGGTACAGCTATTCAGAGGAGACATAAACAGTGTTGTCCCATAAAGACATGATTTTGTGCTTATTGTTATTCCTTTCCTTCATCTGAAAGAACGTATTTACACTATGCACAAATGAGAGGGAGAGAGACAACTCTGTGAAAGGAGAAAGACAAATGGGAAAAGCACTCAGCGGGCACGTATACACAGTAGGGCTAATGCCAAAATCACATACTAATAAATACTGGGCTCTTCTGAAAAGATTAAAACAGCTGCTTCCAAAATCATGCCAGAGGAACACTATTCACATAACTTAGCACTCTGACATGAGGAAGTACTGGTTAAGGAAGGAGCACTGTACCCTGTCAATCAGTCCTGAATCAATTCTGCTGCTCTTTTCTAGAGGAGTTTTAAAACCACAGCTTCATCTTAACCACGAGCCTGACAGGGGCTGACTCTATTGACTCAGTCTCAGACTCTAACTATCCCATACCACATTTTGCAAGACCAAGCATTTCCTGGACTAAATTGAATTTACATTTTGCCATACCATGGCTACTCTATAGAGCAATTTCAAATGAAGGAATTACTCTCTACTTTTTTCATTAAAAATTAGAATATAGTGTTGTTGGCATAGAATGGGTTGCATGTTCCACATCAGAACTGGATACATGTCAGTGGTGGGTGAGCTGTCCCTCTGTATTATAGGCCTGGATGGTAGCAATACTTGTTAGTAAGGATGTTTGACACTTCTCATTGTAAGATGCTATTTTCAGTTTCTTATAACTTTGCCAGAATTTATCCACTGGGGCCGAAATTTTTCATGCCGTGTGTCTGCCTCGGACTGAATTTTTTTTTTTGAGTGGGGAGGGATACATTTCAGCCAAAATGGTTCAGCCAACGTTTGAGAATGAGGCTGGGGGAAAATGCATTGTTTTTCTCTTACTAAAAAAGTCCATTGATCTTTTCTAGAAGAATTCTAGTTCCCTCATGTTTTGGAGTGGGGACTTGAAATTTGGAAGGGGGTGACATTGGTGACAGCAATGTACCTTTTACCCATGAAAATTCTGCCCAAATTTGGCTAAGTTATAACTCATAAACCTTTGAAAAATTGCCAATATTTACATGCTCAGTAGAGTCTTGCTAAACTTCATAGTTAAGCTCCCTGAAGGCATTTTCCAGCTCTAGACTTTCCTGGCAACTGCTGCACAGAGTTGCGGCAGGCCAGGGTAGGTCAGTGAATCTACATTGAGAGCATTGAAACTGTCTCTCTCTTGTGCTCTCAGTCACCCCCTCTCCTCCTGCTGGACCAAGGCAGTTTTGGTTGAGGAAACTGCCTGATTCAAATGTACATGAGACAAGAGCCAGACCTGAATGGGTTGGGCAGTATATTGGGACAAGGAGGTTCAGAGATTGGGAGAAGCTAGATTCTAGGAGCAGTGAGAGAGGGAGACTGGAAGTTGGATGGAGAAAATGAAAGTAACTGGGCAAGAAGTTTGGGATGGTGAGTTGAAGGTGGGTAGGGGAATATAGGAATGAGGTGGTAGGGGGAGATTGAGATTGGATGAAGATCTAGGGAAGGTGACAAGGACTGGTAGTGCAAATGATTTGGTACTGGACACTGGTGGGGCAAAGGGAAGAAGGTAACAAAAGGGGGAGGCAGACCTGTTGAGGATGCAGGGTGTTGTGGGAGAACTGGCACTGGCAGAGCAAAGAAACTGGGGAAGAAATCAGGGAGACAGTTGGGTGTGGAGAGACTGAGACTAGATGGGTGTGGAGAGACTGGAGCAGGAGACTGTGACTGGAAGCCAGTGGGACCAGGAATGCAAAAAGGGGAGGTAGGTCTGACCAGAGGCCAGTGGAGGGTAAAGACACAGATCAGACATGGAAATGGCAAGTATGAGTGTGTGTGGGGAGAGGAGACTAAGGGGGGGAGGAACTTGGGAATGGCAGGGCAAGGATACTGGGTAATGTGTTAATTTTGCTGGAATAAAAGGACACAAACAATTGAGGTGTTGACATGACCCTGTGATCCCCAAAATAAACATTTTTAAACAAGTTTCAAGGTTTGGTTTACAGATACTTCAGCCTGCTTACCACCATAGCAAACACATCATTATCATCTTTTCTACCTTTTATTAAAGATATAGAAAAGAAGGCTAAACAGTTAAAGGCTTTGAAATGGAAAGTTATGAAGTAAGAATTTTATCTGAACTGCTTCCCTTGTTCCCCTTCCCACTATCTAGAGAGGCTATTTAGAAGGTACTCTCTTGCCCTCCAGTCTGCCAAACTTTTAGATGGTATTACAAATGGTAATAACTGTCCTTCAGGGGGAAAAGAAAAAAAATTAGATGAGCATGGCTGTAGCTGCTGTCAGTATTGTTGTTGCTGGTATAGTCCAATCCCATGTCCTAAATTGCAAAACAAAACAAACACACACACACGGTGGGAGAAAGAAGAGCAAAGATAGAAAATGCAGCTTCTGTCTCTTGTCTTGACTCTCACTTGCACCCTTCTGTGGAAGAAACACAGACAGCACATGGGCGTAACAGACACTTTGAGACCTAGCAAACTTGTACCAGGGCACTGCTTTTAGCTGCCTTTCTGGTCACAGGCTTATAGCAGCATTGAAAAATATGCAGTTGTGGCCAGCTAAACCACACACTTACTAGACACAAGGGACAAAGAAGAGGGATTGGAAAGAGACAAGAGAAGGTGGGGAAGGGAAAGGACACACAAGAGGTGTGTACATTTGACAAAGTCTTACATCCAGATGGTGTTCAGCAGTTAGATGAAGATAGTGCAGTTGGCAATCTCATCTGCTCCTTCTTTTCGGCCTGTCTGGTCAGGATATCTCTTGGGATCAGGATGAAAAGGCCCAAGCAGGGCCATCCTTAGGATTTATGGTGCTCTAGGTGGGTTATTAAACTGGTGCTCCTATGCCTGACTTGCTCTTCTACTCCTATCCCCTCCCCTTCCCAGAGACCCCAGCTGCCAATCCCCTCCCTCAGACTGTGCTGCAGGCAGTGCATTTGGCTCTCTCTAGGACCCAGCCCTGCTGTTACATGCTCCACTGCAGTGATTTTATTTGACTATGGAGCCCTTTTCAGAATTTCAAGGAAACCCTAGGTTTGTCAAGCAAAAAAAAAAAAAAAAAAAAAGGAACCAACCAATACATTAAAATCACATTCCTTCCCCAAGACCCCAGCCTCATCCTCTCTGTTCCCCTCCTCTTGCCATCCCCAGCCATTATACATTCTCACTTGGTTGAGAGAGGAGGTGTGGGCTCCTGGGTGGGAATGAGGGATTTGAATACTGTGTCACGTCTTGAATACTGTGTACAGATGTGGTCTCCTCACCTCAAGAAAGATATTTTGGCCTTGGAAAGGGTTCAGAAAAGGGCAACTAAAATGATCAGGGGTTTGGAACGGGTCCCATAGGAGGAGAGGTTAAAGCGACTGGGACTCTTCAGTTTAGAAAAGAGGAGACTGAGGGGGGATATGATAGAGATAAATAAAATCATGAGTGGTGTGGAGAGGGCAGATAAAGAAAAGTTATTTATTAGTTCCCATGATAGAAGAACTAGAGGACACAAAATGAAATTAATGGGTAGCAGGTTTAAAACTAATAAAAGAAAGTTCTTCACACAGTGTGTAGTCAACCTGTGGAACTCCTTGCCAGGAGGCTATGAAGGCTAGGACTGTAACAGGGTTTAAAGAGAAGCTAGATAATTTCATGGAGGTTAGGTCCATAAAGGCTATTAGCCAGGGGATAGAATTGGTGTCCCTAGCCTCTGTTTGTCAGAGGCTGGAGAGGGATGACAGGAAACAAATCGCTTGATCATTGTCTTCGGTCCATCCTCTCTGGGGCACCTGGTGCTGGCCACTGTCGGCAGACAGGCTACTGGGCTAGATGGACCTTTGTTCTGACCCAGTACAGCCGTTCTTATGTTCTTATGGGTGTGGGAAGGGGTGAGAAGTACAAGCTCTGGGAGGGAATTTGGATGCAGGAGAAGGGGATGCTGGCTTGGGAAGGGGACTCCAGGCTGGGGAGTGTTGGGCTCAGGTGGAAGGTTGGGGTGCTGAGCAAGCCACAGGCTTGTGGATGTGAGCGTGCAGGAGTTTATGTTGGATATGTGAGGGGCTCAGGGCAAGGAGGTTGTGAGTATGATGGGCTCAGGACACATATTTGCCATGTGTGGATGATGCAGGAATGTTGTGGCAGAAGACTGAGGATGTGGGGATGCAGGAGTTTGGGGATGTAAGAGGCTCAAGACAGGGGGTTCCAGTGTATGATAGGCTCAGATTTGGGGTCAGGTGGTGCAGGAGTGTTATGATGCTGCAGTACGATGGGGATTTGGCCCCAATTAGGGGCATGTTGGCCAGGCTTCATTTTTAAATAAAATATTATGTATTTTATTTGAAATAAAATATTAAACTCAAAAGGTTTTAGCATTGTATTTACAAAACAGCGACCTGTTTTGAGCCAAGGGTCACTGACCCACAGAAAAGTCAGATGGGGCCACACAGGTGAGATGCCAACCTCCCCCCCAAGCCTCACTAATGTGGTCCCAAGGATGCTGGCACAGCTGGCAGGGTGCTGGAGTCAGAGACAGGGTGGTGCTGGGTGCTGCGCGGGGTGGCAGGGTGCTGGGTCCAGGGACAGGTTGGTGCTGGGTGCTGGTGACAGTGTTGGTGGGGGCAGGGGACAGGGTATTTGTGGGAAGTCTGGGCAGGGGACGGGGCAGCTGGGACCAGTACCTGGCAATCCTGAAGCACCTCTGGGAAGTGTGTGACTGCACTCCCCCTCCTAAAACAGCTGGTGTGCGCACTGCCTGAGCAGAAGGGCCTGTTGCACCCCAGCAACTTACCTCCGCGACTTCAATGGAACCAAGATTTCACCCAGGTCCCAGAAAAATAAATATATGAGCTTCTGTCAGTTTGAAAGGAAACAGTGCATCTGGAATATTTTCTTTCAGAATTGAAAGACTTAACTTTTATTGTGTAAGGTTTAGATTAAGTCTTTATAAGAGTAAGAAATCTATCATTTTGGTTGTGGCTGTAGACTGACTAAACTCTATTTTTTGGTGTTCAGGTTGTGGAATCATTTGTAATTCCAAATATCTGACAAAGCTATAATCAGGATACAGCAACTACAGTCATTTTGTTCCTAACCCTGGTTCTCAATGGGCAGATAATCACTATTTTTATGCTGTATGTCTAGGCTCAGCTTTATTAAAGTGCAAAACTATTGGACATAAAATTGTGTTTGGATTTTTTATACTATCAGGAAGAAGTGTTGAGAGAATAAGTGGCAGCTACAAACTATGATTACACAGAATTTGTTCCTTGTGTTCAGTTCTACTAAACTTGTCTTAATAGTCTCAGTTTTGATACCCTGTTTCCACTGCAGGAATGCAGGATAACATATTGCTTAAAAATGCATCTTGCATGTTCAAATTCTGAATGTCTACAGTGCTAGCTTTTGCCGGCAGAGAGTATGCAAATAAAGTGCTGATTAGCATTTTGTCATGCTTCATTTGCATAATCTATTCGAGCCATTTTTGCACATGGGGCTTTTGTGCAAAAACAAGCAGTGTGGATGTTTCCTTTTTGCGCAAAACCCCCTTTTTGCACCAGATCTTGCACAAAAAGGAGTTTTGCGCAAAAAGGAAATATCCACACTGCTTGTTTTTGCTCAAAAACCCTTTGTTCAAAAACGGCTCGAATAGATTATGCAAATGAAGTGTGACAAAATGCTAATCAATGCTTCATTTGCATGCTCTCTACCTGGATAAAGCCAAAGTGGGACATAAGGCACAGCACACAAGATCAATATTTGTGATTAATTTTATACCATTCTTGATGTGGAATGAATGCATACTAGTGTGGGCTCTTGGCACTTGATCATTTTGCTTAGTTTTATCTGGGTAATACTTATAATACTGACTGTCATAAAAGTACATATCTATTTTTTTCTCTAACAAGATACTCTGCACAAAAGTATCTTAACAGGCATGTTAATTATCCTTCTATTTATTTAATAATAATCATGTGGGACAGCATGTGGACAGCACTTTCCGCTTACTGTTCAGACATTGTGATTAAGTGTGTAAACGACTAGTTGACTAGTTAACTACCCGATAAGCATACACATATGAGTAGTGACTCGACTAGTCGCTTCCACCCCCTTGCTGCCCATAAGTCTATATTAAATCATTGGATATGCTTATTCTTTGTTTTCTCGTTTCATTGTGAATTAGAATTTTGTTTTGTTTTTATTAAGCCTTCAGCTCTGCAAACTCTTGCACTCACATATATTCAAAGTTGCTACTGATTTTTTGCACCTCAATTTTTGTGGTGCCCAACTTGAGATGGCGTCTTAAAGTGGCCTGACTTTTAGAACACACTGAGAAAAATCAGTCCTCTTTAAAGTGTCTCAGATTACATGCCTGAAATAACAAGTCACTTACGAAAATATGGGTTTCAAACAGACAAGTAATTTTACTCATGTCCTGCACGAAGTCAAAAGGGCTACTCATAGGTGTAAAGATAATTGCATGCTTCAGTTTTTGAATTCTCAGGCCCAAACATAGGCTGTGAAAACCTGTAAAATTATTGTTTATGCTCAAAGTTATGCCCAAAATATATTAGATGCTTTCTTAATAAAGAGGAAGAAGCTATTGCTGCCTGAAAGAGCTTAGTTTAAGACAAGCAAACAAGACAAATCAAACAACTGAGACAGACAAACTAGAGATAAAAAGCATATAAAAATATTTGCAGGGAATGGCATGTTAGGTTTATTTCCTCTTCCTTCCTTTCCCCCCTCCATTCTGCCCCTAATCATTACCCTTACCTTCTCTCCAAATGCCCTGTTGTGCTTGCTTTGCCAGGGTTGCCCCAATGTGTCCACTTTGCCCAACTCATGGCATAACTTCAAGCTCAGCATGCAAGTCTGTGGGAAAGTAGCAACCAACCTGAAGATGTATATGTCAATGGAAGTGCACAAAGAAAGCCATGTAGGGTAAGAGCAAATATCCATAGAGTCCCTCCTGCAGTCCCTGGCCATTTCTTCGGCTTGCCCTTTCTGACATTCTCCTCAGCCCAAAATCAACAGCATTTGATTTTCAAGTCTTTTCACAGACAAGTGAGCATTTTCATAGAATTTTGCAAAACTAACCCCACCCCGCAACAAACAGACAATCTTGCCCAGCAGTTAGAAAGGCTGGGAAAACTCATTTTGTGGCATTTTAGAATCCATTAGAAATGCATCTGTTCATAGGCCTTCTGGAATTTGAAATTCCTGTCGTATTTGACTCTTGCAAAACATGAATTCTGTGTTTAAGAAATTATGTGTTTAAGAAAAAAAAGCCCTTGCTAGTCCTAGAAGCAAAGCAAATGGACGTCCTCATTGTATACATCGTGCAAGCTACCATATATTTAGGAACAGATGCTTTTAAAATAACATTTTCCTTGAAAAACAATGGCTTAAATTAAGGGCAAAATGGTTAGTGCAAGTCTGTTTTCCAAGCACTCAACTTCATAATCAAACTTTGTAAAACTCAAACCACCATCAGTATGTCTACACAGCAGCAATATTTCAGAGAACTGACATTATTCCAAAATAACAAAGAGCATGCCTACACAGAAAGCCATTATATTGAAATAATGGCGAGCTGGAGGACTTCTTACTCTGACTCCTGTAACCCTCATTTCACAAGGAGTAAGGGAAATTGAAGAAAGAGTCTTCCTTTGACTTCCTGCTGTGTAGAGAGCACCAAAAGCCAAATTAAGCTATTTCAGATTCAGCTATGCAATTGATGTAGCTGAAGTTGCATAGCTTAATTCAACTTTTGCCCTGCTGTGTAGATATGCTACATCAGACTCCAATCCCTGCTCTCTAGAACTAAACCTCCTTAAGAGCTACCATGAAGGACCACAGAATGATAATCTTAACTAAGGAATGTCTTTCCCAGACCAAGTTAGGGGAGGCTTATTATTATTCTCATTCATTAACTAAGCATATTTGACTATAGACTATTTGCATTGTGTTTTGGGACCTGGTTACTTTAAACTTTGTTTCTGACCCAGAGGATAAATAAAGAGAATTCTGTGACAGATTCTACTCTAGCGATCGCTACTTTCACAAGATTATGATAAATTTTGTACAAACTATGCCTTTATGGAAACTCATAAACTACTGGATACTATTGTCCTGGTAAAATGTGTATAGCAATATTATAGACTATGTTATGTTTTACTGTATGAATTGCTGAAATAGGCTTCAAACTTAGAAAAGCAGTCCAAATGTCCCCAGAGACAAAAAGGTTAGCCAGCATGTTAGCCAGGTGTCACCATAATCAGATAGCTATCACTTGGGTATGTGTCCTGCAACTGCTCTAGATTATGTTGTGGATTGACCTGGTTTCCAGCTATTTCCAGGATCAGAAAGTCGCCCATACCTTGCCCTCCGCTGATACCTTGTACCTTGCAGCAAACATAGGTCAGGCAGGCTAGAATGTCTAGCTATAATAATATGAGCAATGTCTGGGATTCAATACAAAGAGCCAAAGGGAAATATGCATCTAAATCTAACTGAAGTTCAATAGGAGATGACTACCTAACACCCTTTAGCTCCTTTGGAAATCCCCACTGCATGCGTAAGGGCTAGGGCACCCCTTCATGGGATAGGCTTACATAGGGAACATAAAACTCTGAGATTCAATTCACAGCCATTCCTCTGAATCATTCCACTGGGAGTAATGGAGATTTGGGCAGGATTTATTTCCTGGTGTCTATGAACTCTGTTTTGGATCTCATGGAAGCATGTTTTTCCAGTATCGATGTCTGCCCCGATAACTGTCCTTTGCCCCACTGTCCCCCAGCTTGCATCCTCAGTGCAGATCACCAGATAAGCAAGATGAGTGGAATGTATGTTGTGTGTGTGTGTGTGTGTGGCATTAGACTTGAATGTTTCACAGAAAACATAAATTGTTTCTTGACAGGGCAGATCGAACGAGTTTAGTACATAATGATGGAGGAGATTATTCCAGCCACTTAAGTGAAAGCCAGTCTGAACTGGTTTCTGCAGTTTAGAAAACATTTTCTGTCTCTTCTTGGTGACTTCAGTTTCTTCATGAGGCATTTATCTTTTTAATTTGGCTTCAGAATCCAAGTATGACAAATGGCAGCAAATGTGTTTACTCTGCAGCCATATCATAGTTCACAAAGCATGTAATGATGCTTTTAAACAGTGGCATGTCTCTTGCAAAGAGACTCAATCCTATTCTGGAATGCAAGAAAACAAGGCCAGGGTCTGTGGCCAGCATCCTGGACATAATCTCTGCCCTTAGCATGACAACAAGGTAATTTAGAGAAAAAGATGGACAACAATTATAGACAGGCTTAGTAACTGTGATCTGTTATTTCAATGGTGGGAGCACCAAGAAGCTAGGGCTCCATTGGGCTAGGCACCATGCAAATACCTAAAATTGATATGGGCCCTGTCCAAGAGAATTTATAATCTAAGTATAAAACCATAGACAACAGGTGTCTACAACAGACAGCCACAGAGAACACAAAATAACGAGACAATACCTGTCAGTATAAAAAGCAGTGATTTCAGCACACCAGCTGCCTGACCATTGCTAAGCATTCTATAGGTGTTCCAACAGATGAGAGTTTTCAGAAGGGATTTGAAGCAGGTCAATCAGATGAACGTGTGGCTCTCTCCCCATGTACAAGGGGCAACATGGGAGAAAATGGGAAGATTCTTGTTAGAATTTTTTTTAAATGGGCACGTAAGACTGACATCACTTGTGGATCCAAAGTTTGGGTATTGTACCTGCAAGGAAATGAAAATGTAAATTTCTCATTCATATCCTTCTTCCTGCAAAAAAATAGTCGCACAGCCTTGACAAATCTAATTGTCACTAAATGCTATGTAGAAATATGAGACACACAAACCCAACATACATTGCAAACAAGAACTACAGTACAAGAACATTAGTAAGGTTGAAAAGTGAAGTCCTCAAAAGTACATGCCAAAAGGAAAATTGTGTCTCTAACCTTAAGGTAGCTACCAAAAACTAACAAGTCTTTCTTGCACATGTGGGAACTGCATTTTTTTTCAGAAGTTTATAACTTGGCCAGGTTTTGGTAGTTTTTCCAGGGGATGGCAAAAGACACTGTCTAGACATTAGAGAAATTCCCCTGCCAAATTTCAAATCCCTCGTCTAAAGTATGGTAGTACTAACACTTCTCATAACTTCAATGCCACTTTTCACGCTTTGGGGAAATTAAATTTTATTAAGGGCTTTCTGTAAATTTCCAGAAGACTTGGTTGAGTCTGAATGCAACGAAGTATGAAGTGAGTATAGAGGAAACATAGCCTATGCTGTCTATCTGTTGCTATTACTGATTGTATTTTAATTTGATGTTTGCTGCATGGGTCATAAAAAGCAGTGAACAGCAAGCCTGAGAGTAAGAAAAACAAAGCAGATCCCTTTTTGTCATGCCATAATAGAAGTGGAGTTATTTCAGTAACAGCTGGAACTAACTGGATTTGCTTTCCTTGGAATCCAAAAATACATGTTTCTCCATGCTCTCAAAAACAAAAGAAATTACATTGAGGCAGAATACAATAGAGAGAGGGGGAGAGATCAAGAGCAAGACCCTTCTTAGCTGGCCAGTTGTTATGGGCTATCTTGTGGCTTGGTTTGTGTGGGTTACCCAGGCTACACCTAGACTGCAGGCTTCTTTTGGAAGAAGCTTTTCCGGAAGAGATCTTCAGAAAAAAGTCTTCCGAAAGAGAACGTCCACACTGCAAAAGTGCATCAAAAAAGCAATCTGCTTTTTTGAAAGATAGTGTCCTCACTGAATGGACGCTATCTCTCATGTAAGCTGTGATTACACCAGGGCACCTGTGCTTTATCCTCTTTCCTCTTCTTTCAAAAGAACTCCCTCGTCCCCATCCACACATGCCTTTTTCCGATAAGGCTCTTTCAGATAAAGGCTTCTTCCTCAAAGAAAGAGGTTTACCAATGTTGGAAAAACTCCTCCGTTCATTTGATTTTTTTAAAGAACATGATTGCAGTGTGGCTGTAAGTAAAGGTGTTTTTTTTTTTTTTTTTAAAATGACTGCTTTTCTGAAAAAAACCCAACAACAACTCTGTAGTGTAGACATAGCCCCAGAGATAAAGAGCACAAGAGAGGAAGTAGGTCAATGGAGCCACTACATAAGACCTAAAATTAATACATTGACCCTAAATTGCTGAAGGATCAAAACAATTTGGATACACATTTTTTTAAAATGCCTCTGTTCTTTTAACAAACAAACCAATCAACCCTAAAATCTCTTTAAACATTTATTCTATTTCCACTCAAGAAAGGTGCTTTATTGACAGCACTGGGTGTGGATTATTTTCACATAGACTGGCATCAGCAGTTCAGGGTTCTCATCACTGCTCCATCTGTGGGATTTGACTTCCAGTTTTTAAAGTATGCCTTTTTGTCTCTCACCACCTCTTTTAGGGATGTCTACACTACAAAGTTAATTCGAACTAACAGCTGTTAGTTCGAATTAACTTTAATAGCGTCTATACATACAAACCACTAGTTTGAATTTAAATCGAACTAGCGGAGCGCTTAATTCAAACTAGGTAAACCTCATTCTACGAGGACTAACGCCTAGTTTGAATTAAGTAGTTCGAATTAAGGGCTGTGTAGCCACTTAATTCGAACTAGCTGGAGGCTAGCCCGTCCCAGGTTCCCCCTGGTGGCCACTGTGGGCCAAACCAGGAAAACTCCTCTCCTCTCCCCTCCCCCAGCCCCGGGGCCCTTAAAGGGGTAGACTCTGGCCAGATGGCACTTGCCAGAGACAGCCCTGCCAGCAGTCTCTGCCCCTGACCCAGTGGCCCCATGATGAGCCAGGGAGCCAGGGAAAGCCAGCTGTCCCCCGCCCAGTCCCCTAGCACCCAGGGGCCAGCCAGGGGCCATAGACGGCATGCACCCTCCTGGACTAGAGTGGAGATCATGGACCTCATTGAGGTTTGGGGGCAGGCCCCCAACCTCCATGATCTCCGCACTAGGTGGAGGAACGTGGCTGTCTACGGCCACATAGCGACCGCCATGGCCCAAAAGGGACACAGGCGCACCCAAGAGCAGGTGCGCCTGAAAGTGAAACAGCTGCAGCAGGCGTATGCCAAGGCCACCAGGGGTGCCGCCGCAGCAGGGGCTGACACCTGCCCCTACTTCCCCACCCTCAACCAACTCTTGGGGGGCAGGGCGGTCCACGCCAGCCCGGGAGGCAGCGAGCTGGGACCGGAGGGCCCTGACCCAGGTGCACTGGAGAGGCCACAGCAAGCAGTTCCAGCACCGGAGTCGGCAGGGTCGTCCGGGGAGGCCATACTGGGTAAGTGCCAGCACTGTCCCTTGTCCGGGGGGGGGGGAGGGGGGGGGAGCTGGGAAGGGAGACCAGGGACCGCGCACGTGGGCCATGCCTCCCACGGATCATGCAGCCACCTGTGCATGTGCAAGCACGTGCCATGCCACCCTTGGGCAGGTGGCTCCAGCTGCATGACACCCAGGGGCTGTGGCCCAATAGGCACATGCGTGTGTGAAGAGACCTGATGTGCTCCCGACCCTGGGGCGGGACCCAGCAGGATGCTTTCCCTTCACACGCCCCCTCTACACAGAGTCAGGGGACATCTTCCCCCAGCCCTGGCCACACTATACACGGCATAGGGACATGGGTGCAGTCTTGGGGCAGCTCCCAGTCCCGGGGAGAGCCAGACATCCTGACCATGTCTGTACAAGCACAATGGCTCTGACAGTGCAGGGCACGGTTGCCCTCACGTCGCGGGGGGGGGGGGGGGGGGGGAGAGGAGGCAGTTGGGCATCATCCACTGTGTCCCTAGGGAGAACTGACCACTTCTCTTCTTTCTCTACAGCTGCACCAGCTGCTCGTGTAGGGTGCACCATCCCGCCTGGAACATACTTCCGCACCCGTGGCCTGCTCCAGAACACCACCACGGAGCAGGAGTACTGGGACCAGCACCTGGGGTCCTTGCGAGCCCTGCACTGCACCGTGGAGGCCTGGATGCGGGCAGACCTGCAGCTCCGCCGGGAGCAGCTGGCTGAGGATCGAGCCAGAAACGCAAACCTGCAGGCCCTGCTGCAGAGCATGGTGCTCTGTGCCGGTCCTGCGCCTGCTGCCCCCCCAAACAACTGC
This sequence comes from Pelodiscus sinensis, assembly GCF_049634645.1. Lineage (NCBI taxonomy): Eukaryota > Metazoa > Chordata > Testudines > Trionychidae > Pelodiscus > Pelodiscus sinensis. Next base: position 58,469,658 of record NC_134713.1, read on the forward strand.
CCCCCCTCCCACGTCTTCCTCCTCAAACCCCACACCCTCCTTCTCAATGTCCACACCCCCCACCTCAACCTCCACACCTTCCACCCCATCCCCCCGAGGACGCCGAGGCCCCCTCCCTCGCCGTGCTGGGAGATGGTTGGCCCGGCGAGACCCCCACCCCTGATCCCTGAGTTTCCCATCCCCCTCCTTCCCCTTGCTTCCCCCTTCCAGCTCCCTCCTCCCAGGTTTCCCCCTCCCCTCTCCCACCCTCTCTCCTGCCCTCTCTCGCCTCCTTTCCCCGTCTCCCTACAGTTTCATTCCTACTCCCCAGTTGTGTTGAATAAAGAGAGTTATTATTTTTGAAAATACGTATCTTTTATTTGACATCAAGAAGGGGGGGCTAGGGAAGTGGAAGGATGAGAGGGAGGAATGGGGCATGAGCCCCCAGTGGGGCAGACCGGGGAGACAGTTAGCGCTCCTCAGGGTGCAAGCTCTCCCACAGGGCCCCCTGGATCCTGACATCCCCTCGATGGTCCTCCCGGATGGCAGTCTGCAGACAGTGCAGCCAGGCTGCCGGCAATGTGTCCACGAGATGCAGCAGAGTCCCCGGGGGCAGGTCTGGTTCCATGTTGCAGAGTGCCATGGTACCCTGAGAGAGGGCAAGCAGAGCACTCCGAGACACAAATGCTTTGCTGTCCCTCATCAAGGTAGACCAGCAAGCGGGGAACCCTGAGAACTGTCTGTCCGGGGTGGGGATCGGGTCCCTTTAAGCACAGCCCTCGGCTAGCCTGAGGCAGCAGCTCCACGCTCTAAGTCCTAATCTGATGCCCTGCTGGCACTGGTTCCGGCCAGCCTTAACCTCGGTTCAGGGTCCATTCAATGTGGACATGCTATTTCGAATTAGCAAAACGCTAATTCGAATTAGTTTTTAGGTCTAGATGCACTAATTTGAATTAGCTTAGTTCGAATTAACTAATTCGAATTAAGTCAGTTCGAATTAGTGCTGTAGTGTAGACATACCCTTACTTTGTTTGATGTTGATGGTGTGTTTTTGGTGATCTTCCTTTTTAAAATGTATTTGGGACATACATATTGTTTGAGCATTTTCCTTGCAGCATTGTAGATATTCTACCCTATTGATAGTTCATTTTAATTTTTTTAACTAGCTTCCTAATTTTTTTTGTAGTTTCCATTTTTGAATTTAAATGCTATTGATGTAGGTTTCTTTGTTATTTCCTCATTACAAGTCTGATAAATGTAAGTACATTACGGTGACAACTGCCATGTCATTCAGATATATTCACCTCTTGTATCAGATCCTGTGCTTCACTTAGGACTAAATCAAGAATTGCCAAGAAGCAGTTGTAAAGTAATTGGCCAGTCACATGGGTTTCTCACCATGCGAACACCTTTATTGATTGTGCCCTCGTACCTGTGCACCAATCCAAACCCGAACGCGACGAAGTCCCTTCAGTCCTTGTAATGCAGAATCCACGCTTTAGGGCCCCCAGACCTATCGGAACCGTAATTTACTCCAAGTGGCTGAGTAGGGGGGCTTGAGCCGACCCTCTCTCTGAACCCCGGCCCAGGGCCCTAAGGCAGGGATAACGTATCCCTGCACAACGGCTGGGGTAGTAAACCCTAAACCCACCCGCTCTCGGATTCCACAGCCCCACCCTGGGCCACTTTCTACTCCATCCCCCTGGCCTACTTGATGCCTTCTCCCCCCCAAGGAGGGTCCCACACTCACACCTTCTCCAGTTCCACCCGGCTCCCCTCTCCAGTGTTGGCTGGATGCTTTTGAATTAACCTGCTGGCCCAGTGGGTGACGTCATCAGCCCATGTCCCAGCTGTGCCTCCGGTGACGTCATCGCGACATGCCCCCGGACGTGTGCTCTCTCCCGGCTCGGCCGTGCTGGCAGATGCCAGGCGCGCTGCCTCCCGCACGGCCTCAGCACCCTCTCCGCCTTTCCCGGGCAGCTCCCCCTGGTTCTCTGGAGTGCGGGGTGGGAGCGCCCCATAACAGCAGTCATTAATGGTGTCTAGAAATTTTATCTTTGTATCCTGTCTTGAGATGACATGTACCCTGTCAGTATGAGGATCATTCAAATTCCACTGTGACGGGATGAACCAGCCATGCACTGTGAAGGCTGAGCCTCATCAGGCCCACCTGGATGAAGAAGCCCTGCCCCCGCAACCCTGCTGGGCATGTTCAGACTGCAGCCCAGGTATAAAAGCCTGGAGGGAGGCCCAGTCTGGTCTGACTGCTGGAGGAGAGGGACCACAGAGGAGAACTCCTGACCAGCCCCAGCCAGCTGCCCAAGGGGAGGACAGTGGAGATTCTAGTGCGATTTGGGGTGTCTCCACTGCCGACTCCAAGGGAGAAGCAGACCCTGGATAGAAGAGGACCCTGCGACCACATGGGAAGCTACCCTGCTGGACCAGATAGGAAGTGGCCCAGGGAGGGTGCAGGAGCAGCTTCTCTCACCCAGAGATCCCAGGCATGTTTTGGACCGATTCCCCACCAAGGGAGTGGGGGGCCATCCTGCCACTCACAGGGCTCTGGGCTGGGATCCGGTGGAGTAGGGAGGGCCTAGGTCCCCCTACCAGGGCACAGCCCCACCCTGAGACTTGGCTCAGTGGGCCACTCAGCCCAGCCTTAAATAGCTTGTGATTGTCTTTAATAGAGATTCTGGATGGTGGGCCTCCCACCCCCACTTTAAAGGGCTGGTGAGCAACTTTGGGTTATTACCTCAGGCCATCCAGCCCCGAGGGCAGGGGCCAGTCTACAGATTGTTTACTGAGTACGCGGGGTGGGCTGCGGGCCCCGATAACCCTGTGACACACATTATTATTGCGTTTTCTTGTTGTTGTTGTTGTTGTTGTCTCTCTAATCTCTCTGAGCATTTCACAATAGTTATATTGTGCTGGTCAGGTGGTCAGTGGTATATTCATACTGTGATATTCTTATTATTCAGCCATAGAGAGAATGTATGACACTGTTAATTTATTTAAGATGTTTACTATAGTTAACTGTATGCTTACTTAAAAATATAAGTCCTCAGCATGACCTATTATGTTATTCCTATACATTTTGGACCCTGGTATTTCATACCCCACTGATTAAATTGTTCTACCAAGTTTCTATAATGCTTATTTAAAAAAAAATCTTCATTTAATGCCACATTGGCAAGTTCACCCGTTTTAGGATTTAGTTTTCTAGTATTTTATATACAAGCACGTATAAAATTTGTTTGCCAAATCACCTGGCAATATTTAGTTGTCTGCCTTCGTATGATGTAATTAAATGGGATTCTTTTTAATTATATGTCTTCTCTTCAGTTGTTACCTGTGCTTTATCAACTTCAATTTTCTCCTTTTTACTAGGATGTAGAATTAAGATAGCCTCTCCTATTTGATGTGTGTGTCTGAACTGTATGTTCCTTTGCACCTATCACTTTTGCTCCAGTCCTTATTTTAAAAACTCTTCTATGATATTTTTGGTTTTATATGCCAACAATCTGGTTCTGTTTTTAATTTAGATGGAGCCCATCCTTTCTCTATAGGTGCCTCCTTTCCCAAAAGGTTCCCCAGTTCCAAATACATCTAAATCTCTCCTCTCTATGCCATCCATGCTTTTAGACCCTGTAGTTCTGCCTAGCCGACCCTGTGCATGGAACTGGAAGCATTTCAGAGAATACTATTATGAAAGTCCTGGACTTAATTTGTTTCCTAATGGCATAAATTTGGTTTCCAGAACCTCTCTTCTACCTTTATCTGTGTCTCTGGTATCAACATCACTGGCTCTCTCCAGCACTTCACATAAGTCAATCCAGATATCTTGAGAGATCCACAAACTTCACATCTAGCAGGCACTTCACCATGCAGTTTTCTGAATAATTAGAAACCCAACTATTTATATTTTTAATTGACTCCCCCATTACTATCACCTGTCTTTTCCTAATAACTGGACTTTTTCTCCTGGAGGGGGTATCCTAAGTACAAGACGGTCCCATGATATCATCTGGAGGAGGTTCCAAACTATAGTATCATTTCCCTCCACTCCAGCTTGATGTTCTCCTTTCTTGAGATTTTCATCCTCCTCAGCATCTTCTTGACTGTTGAATATTGGGGTGAGCCAGGATGAGGAGCTGCTAAGATGGAATTTGCAATAGGATAGAAATGGACAAAAGGGAGAAGGGTAGAGAAGCATGAAGAGAATCAACAACCACAGAGAAGAGAGGGGAGGGAGCAGAGTTGTCAGAGCACATGACAAATAGAACTGATTTAAGGTAAATCACAGGAAGGGTGAGTGATGGGGCATGAGGTGGTGATGCTGAAAGAGACAAGGTGATGGTTGGAGAGGGGGAACTCAGTAACAGAGATTAGCAAGTGGAGTGTTTGGTGAAGAGCCATTCAAATGAATGGGAGAGCTGACTCAGGGCTGCGTATGTGTAACCCCTCTGCCAGGTAGTGCTGGCAGCAGCCAGGGCTGGGTTCAATATCCAGGGGTTCCTATCATCCATCTCACACAGAACTGGCTCAAACCCCCACACAGTAGCCTGGGAAACCCCCCCACACACCTGGGCACCACTTAGACAACGCTTCCCCACTCGCAAGCACAGAGTTGGAGAATAGAAAAGAAACTTTTAATGAAAGAGGGAGAGAGGTAACATGGCATTAACTTGGGAAAACACCACAAACAGAGTTCATAACCAACCCACAAGTAAACATTCCAGCTCAAGTGGATTGAGCAATGTCCTTTGCCTGTCAGGCTCCCAAGTCCAACAATGTAAGTGTCCCATTCACATACCCAACCTTTCTCTGTACCCCACTCACAGTTGCTTCCCTTGATCTGGGCAGACCAGAGCTCAGAGGTGATTTTCAGAGCTCACCTCCCACCATTGGGGTGGTGGGGATAGGAGGCATCTCACCCACTCCTTTGGCCACTCTCCACTGCTCCTACCAGCCACCTACAGGCTGCTCCCACTAGCCGCCCTCCTGGACACTTGCTCCTGCCAGCCCCCGCACTGGTTGCCTGCTGCTCCTCTCACCGGCTACCAGCCAGCGGCTCCTGCCAGCAGCCTGCTGGCCAGTTGCTCCTGCCATCTGCCCCACTGACTGCCTGTCGTGCTCTTACTGGCCACCTGCCGCTCCTGCCAGCCACCTGTTGGCTGTGTCCTCCAGCCAGCTGCCCCACTGGTCACCTGCTGCTGCTCTCAATGGCCGCCTGCTGGATGCTCCCAGCTGCCACCTGCTGGCCACTTGCTCCTGCCAGCCACCCTGTTAGCCACTTGCTCCTGCCAGCCACCCCGTTGGCTGTTTGCTTCTGCCAGCTGCCCCATTGGCCACTTGCTCCTGCCAGCCTGCTCCGCTGGCCACTTCTCTCATAACGATAGGTCTGACTCTGGGCCAAACCTGGGGCGGGAGGGGAGGTAAGAGATACAGGTTGAATCAGTCTTACAGCTCATGCCTGGAGGCATGTAGCCTGCTGGCTTAAGTTCCTTCCCCCAATCCAATCCACTTCAGTCTGGAAGGGAAAGGTTTGTCCATCTGAGGGTACGTCTACACTACAGCACTAATTCGAACTAACTTAATTTGAATTAGTTAATTCGAACTAAGCTAATTCGAACTAGTGCATCTAGACGTAAAAACTAGTTCGAATTAGCATGTTGCTAATTCGAACTAGCATGTCCACATTGAGTGGACCCTGAACCAAGGTTAAGGCTGGCCGGAAGCAGTGCCTGCAGGGCATCAGATGAGGACTTAGAGCATGGAGCTGCTGTCTCAGACTAGCCGAGGGCTGTGCTTAAAGGGACCTGACCCCCACTCCAGATAGACAGTTCTCAGGGGTTCCCCGCTCACTTGTCTAACTCAATGAGGGACAGCAAAGCAGTCCTGTCTTGGAGTGCCCTGAATGCCCACACTCGGCACATCACAGCACTCGGCCATCAACCTGGCTGCATTTGCTGCAGGCTGCCATCTGGGGGAGGGGTCAATTGGGGGGCTGCAGGAGAGCTTCCACCACGAGGAGCCCGCAGAGCCATCCCAGTCCTCCCCATTGGGGGCTCGTACCCCATTCCTCCCTCACCTCCTTCCACTTACCCTTCCCTAGCCCCCCCTTCTTGATGTACAAAATAAAGGACACGTGTATTCAAAAATAGAAACTCTCTTTATTGAACAAAACTCAGGGAGACTGGGAAAAGGAGGTGGGAGAGGGGAAGAGAGAGGGTGGGAGAGGGGAAGGCAACTAAAATGATCAGGGGTTTGGAACAGGTCCCATATGAAGAGAGGCTAAAGAGACTGGGACTTTTCAGCTTAGAAAAGAGGAGACTGAGGGGGGATATGGTAGAGGTCTATAAAAGCATGAGTGGTGTGGAGAGGGTGCATCAAGAAAAGTTCTTCATTAGTTCCCATAATAGAAGGACTAGAGGACACCAAATGAAATTAATGGGTAGCAGGCTTCAAACTGATAACAGAAAGTTCTTCTTCACAAAGCAAATAGTCAACCTGTGGAACTCCTTGCTGCAGGAGGCTGTGAAGGCTACAACTAGAACAGAGTGTAAAAAGAAGTGAGATAAATTCATGGAGGTTCGGTCCATGGAGTGCTATTAGCCAGGGGTAGAAATGGTGTCCCTGGCCTCTGTTTGTGGAAGGCTGGAGATGGATGGCACGAGACAACTGGCTTGGTCATTGTCTTTGGTCCATCCCCTTCAGGGTCCCTAGTGTTGGCCGCTGTCGGCAGATAGGTTACTGGGCTAGATGGACCTTTGGTCTGACCCAGTACGGCCATTCTAAGCTCAGAGCTCCGGGTCGGGGGTCTCACTGGACCACCCTGATTTTCATGCAAACCTGCTCCTGGGTGGCCAGCTGGCAGCTCTCCTGCCCTAGATGGCCACTTTCCTGTGCCTAGTGCGGAGGTCGTGGATGAGGTCCACGATCTCCGCACTAGACCAGGTGGGCGCCCACCTCCTGCGGACCTGGGCAGGCTCCCGGGAGCCGCCAGCCTGGTCCCGGGAAGAGGGGGTGGGCTGGGTGGCAGTGGGTGGGTGGTTCCTGTCGTGCCAGGTGCAGGGTCTGCTGGCTGGGTGCTGGCAGGCTTGCACCTGGCACGGGCACTGTAGCCAGACTGTGTCCCTTTAAGGGCTCCGGGGCCGGGAGGGGGGCAGACAAGTTTCCCTGGTGGTGTCCAGAGTGGCCACCAGGGCAAGCTGGGAAGGGCTAGCCTCCCACTAGTTCGAATTAAGTGGCTACACAGCCCTTAATTCAAACTACTTAATTCGAACTAGGCGTTAGTCCTCGTAGAATGAGGTTTACCTAGTTTGAATTAAGCGCTCCGCTAGTTCGAATTAAGTTCAAACTAGCGGTTTGCCTGTGTAGTGCCTATCAAAGTTAATTCGAACTAACGTCTGTTAGTTCGTATTAACTTTGTAGTGTAGACATACCCTGAGATTCTTTGCAATGACAGTGTTTCTCCTGCAAGCACTGGTGGTCATAATTTACATTTCCTACATTTAGGGTTAACATGTGACCCCACAACTGACAAATGAGTTACAACAGGCAAATTACCATTCTAACAATTGAGCATCCATCAGGCCTATAGCACTGGCTGAACTGGATTTACATAAGTACACCGAGGATTTCTTTCCCATCCCAGCATTAACTGTATTTACAATACAGCAGTTGAATACCTTACAGGGCTAAACAACTGAATGAGCATAACCACACCTAGGATTTCTGTCCCCTTACAGCCGGCTGCATTGGAAGCAGTGATTCAGACCCTGGTTACATACAGAATGGTGTTTTGAGTGTGGGGAAATGTGCAGCTAAGAGGTGGATGGATCATCAGCAAAGACGTTAAAGCCACGGAGAATGAGTGGGGGATTGTGAGGAAGGGAAGAGAGAGAGGCAGTAATCAAAGTTGGAGAGGAAGGCTTCAGGGGATAAATTTAAGTGGATGGTAGATAAGTACAACCTAAAGAAGGAGAGAAGAGTGATGAGTTAGATGAAGTACTGTTCAAACAAGAAGGGTTGGGAAGCAGGCAATATTGGAAACAGCAGGAACAGGAGAGGCAAAGTCCCAAAAGCACTGAGTAGCATTAGAGCATTCCCTTAAAAGCCTACTAATCTGCTCATCTGCAAGATTAAAGAACATTAAAAAAATAATATTTTTCCAAAGATGTCTTAGGATATTGTCATACTTCTGTAAAAATTACAGCTTTTGAATACATTTTATGATTGATAGTTCATCTCTTTCAAACAGTGCACTGTGCTGGAAACATGAAGATAATTTAATATTTTTATGTTGTGATCATAAGGCAATCTTGGGAAACGCTCTCTCATGGATTTCCCATGACAAACTGTGCTTCTGTGAGTATATCCTTAAAATGTTGTCTGAAGTCCTACATTATTTAATGAAACCCCAATTGCAATGTGCATTTCCAAAAAATAAAAGGGACATGGACAAAAATTTAGTGATTCTTTTTTTCCATACCAAGTTGCAGTGGTAGATTTTATGATATAGTGAGTCTTCAAATCCATTTATCATAGGATAAATTGGGATATACCTGACATGGCTTTTGCTTTTCATTACAATGAGGAAATAAAGAGAAACCTGTGTGAGAGTCCAGTAAGAAAAATGTTTGAATTGTTAATGCAACAAGAGATCCTTTTGTGGATTATATGAGTAAGAAACTGATGCACTATTGTACTAAAGAAGAAGTTTTAGATTTTGTGACATGTTCTTTAATTCCTTGTCAATGACAACAGTGAGTGGCTCATAACACATTCATTCGATACCAATTAGGAGAAGAAAAGAGTCAGAGTTCTGTCCAAAATTAAATTAAAGTAGTGGAAAGGGACTCAGAGACAGACTCCTCAGAATTCTCAGCAAGTTGCGGTGCCATCTTCATCCCACCCAACTCCACCCTTTTGTCCCCAATAAAAGGGGCTGGAGTGGTACATAGGAGCCCCAAAAGCTCTGGTCTTCTCTGGAGAGGAGTCTTCCAGTGCAGACTCTGTGGAAGAACGCCATAAGGCTGAATTCTGAAGACCCCTTGAAAGTCCAGCTTTAGGGCAATGTTAGACTGGAGTGAGGGGCACATTGAGGAGGGGCTGCAGTATACAGTGTGATGGAGATTCTGCCAAGTGCCACATTTTGTAGGCAGCCTAAAGCTGCTTTTTAATCCATACAGGCCCCCAGCGCTGTCTAAGGCTAATTCTAGACTGAAAGCTTCTTATAGAAGAAGCTTTTCCAGAAGAGATCTTCCAGAAAAACTCCTTTTGAAAGAGAGCGTCTACACAGCAAAAGTGCATTGTAAAAGTGATCTGCTTTTTTGAAAGATAGCATCCACATTTAAGTTGTGATTACTATGGATGGAGTGGCCACCAGGGCACCTGTGCTTTTTCCTGGAGGCCTCTTCTTTCGAAAAAAACCCCTCTTCCCCATCCACACATGACTTTTTCCAAAAGAGCTCTTTCAGAAAAAGACTTCTTCATTGTAGGAAGAGGTTTACCGCTGAGGGGAAAACCCCTGCATTCTTTTGACTTTCTGTTGAAAGAATGCAATTGCAGTGTGGATGTAAGCGTAGTTTTTCTGGAAAAACGGCCGTTTTTCTTAACTTATGGAGACATACCCTAAGTTACACTAGGATCAATGTTGCTCCTGGATCAGGTGAAGGTTGAGGAGGTACAAAAGTGGTGTAAAGCCACCTTATGCCTCTGGGCTTTGATTTCTGTACTGCAACTCTTAATGGCATTGAGCCACTCCTGGGGTAAAATACTAACCCCTCTGAAGTTGGCAGGACACTTGACTTCAATGGAGCCAGAATTTCATCCTTAGGCTACATCTATACTGTACCCTTCTTCCGCAAAAACTTATGCAAATGAAGCGTGGAGTAGAATATTGCCTGGAGTCACTGGAGTTATTTCTGTAAGAAGTATAATAGTTTGTAAAATGAGAGATAGGGTTACAACATGGTCAAATTTCTTGGAGTCATGGATGGACATTTTGTCCAAGCTACTTATTTATCAATTTCAGTTTAAATCCTATGGTAAGCCTTTGACGGTGGCTTCTCCATATTCAGAATGGTCTATTTTCTAAATTTACATAGGTGCTCTATGGTAAGGACACAGAGGGTATATCTACACTACATGGCTCCATCAACGGAGCCATGTAGATGAGCTTTGTAGACATAGCAAAATGAAGCAGCGATTTAAATAATTGCCGCTTCATTTACATCAAAATGGCTGCCACGCTGTGCCAATCAGCTGTTTGGCAGCACAGCGCGGTAGTCTGGATGCTATGCAGTTGACATCAAAAAACTTTGTTGACCGCCCTGGCAAACATCATCCCATGAGGCATAATGGGGCGGTCGACAAAGGCTTTTGATGTTGACTGCGGAGTGTCCAGACTACCGCACTGTGCCGCCAAACAGCTGATCGGCACAGCGTAGCAGCCATTTTGATGTAAATGAAGCGGCAATTATTTAAATCGCCACTTCTTTTTGCTATGTCTACAAAGCTCATCTACATGGCTCTGTCGACGGAGCCATGTAGTATAGACATGCCCTTAGGGTCTGAAGTTGTTTGGGGATATTTTGTTGTTAGTATTTTACATTATTTCCCACCATTACCTTTTTGTTCACACCTTCAACAAAAAGAAAATTCTTCAACATGTGTACAGACAGCAATAATTTTTTTTAAATGGTATTGTTCTGTAGCACTGAGGCAACAATTGTTAAGAATGGTACTTTTTTTTTTCCAGTTCTGTGGAAAACTGGATGTGATTAGATAAGACTTTATAAACTAAAAGATATAAACTTGGTTTCTTACCCATTTTATATTTTCTTTCTCTTTAGCAATTGTTTGAATTTTTAATCGCTTCCCATCTCAGCCTGTTCTTACTTTCTGCCTTTCAGAATAAGCATTCTCTGCTTGTTTCTTCTTCATTGTTCTCAAGTTTCTTTTCTCTTGGCATAATTTATGAGGGTCTGGATGGATGGATTGGGCTCCAATAGGCCATTGGCTAAGACTTTCAACAGGGACTAAGGATTTGTCCTGAATATGATTTATATCAATTGCTTAGATCCAGCCCTCTGAAAAAGCTTTCCAAACATTGTTCAGTTTAGTGTTCAGAGTTTGGTCAAGGTACATAGATTGATTCCTCTCGTTCTGTCAAGTGGTTCAGATACTGTAGATAAGCAATAATAGCGAGGTAGCCGTGTTAGTCTGATCTTGCTAAAACAAAAGGAAAAACTGTGTAACACTTTAAATACTAACAAGATGGTTTCATAAATGATGAGCTTTCGTGGGCCAGACCCACTTCCTCAGATCATATTCTGGAAGAGAATTGGCATGACCATATATATACCAAAGGAATACAATGAAAAAAGTGAACAATTATTAAACTGACAAATCAGCTTTAGTACAGAAGGTGGGGTGAGGGAGAGGGAGGGAAGGAATAGCTATTTGTAAGTCAATGAATGGAGAAGCTATCTTTGTAATGGGTAAGGTAATTAGCATTTTTGTTAAGGCCCACTCGTAAAGTGTCAAATTTAAGCATGAATGAAAGCCATAAAGATGTTAGCGTATTGTGGAGCCAGCCATGGATACCCGCATGGCCCCACAGTATGTTAACATCTTTATGGCTGACTTAAAACAATTTTTCCTCAAACAGTAACATTTTCACAGTTGTGCAGCCTCCCTTGAAGGTTTTTTTTTTCATCATCTCTCTGCTCTTCAAAGAAGTGAGGAGAGAAATGAAACTTCTAGATTTATCAAAGCCATTGTGGTCTCTTCACCTGGAACATAAATGAAATGTACACATTAAAATCAAGGCATTCTGTAGAAGAATACAGTACCTTTTTCTTTCTTATATGAAGGAAATGCTTTTTCTAAATTACATTTCTCTTCTGTGAAGTTATTCATAGCATTTTAAGTGGAATTTTTACATTTTGAAAAAGTACTTCCCATTTAAAACAACTTTCATCTGAGAGCTAAATATCCATCAGTCTCATATTAAAAGTATCTGCATTATTAATTGCTTAATTAGAAATGTCTATCATGTAAATTAGATTGCAAGTTCTTTGGGACAAAGACCATCTTTTTCTTCTGTGTTTGGGAGGATCTTGATCTTGATCCTCTCAAACACAGAGGAAATTAATCCCATATTATAGTAGGATTCATGCAAAAGGAATTTCTTTTGGTGTATTTTATTTTGGGTCCTCTGAATACTGGACAATTCCAGCTTTAGGGTATCCTCACTTAGGTCACTAGCCTTGCACCGGAGCTGAATATGGCCTGTTGCTTTCCACATTGAGAGCCTGGTCAGTCAGGAGTTATACATACTTAAATCACAATGATTTAAAGAGCAGTGGAATGGAAAGAGGACCAAATGCGGGAGCAAAATGTACATTTCTTAGTATTGGCAGCTCTGTTGAATTATTAAGTGGCTTCATCTCACTCTGATTAATTTATTGAAGAAAACTTCTCTTAATAGAGTAAAATATTCACACTATAACAATTTGTGGCTAGACTAAAAGAATGAAAAACAATTAACTAACAACAGAGACAAATGATCGGATCATTCTAAAAATGGGGAAAAGTACAAAAAGGCCACTGTGATTTTTAATTAGAAACATATAACATAAAATGACCAAATGTAACCACCATTTGAAGTGCTCAAGAGACCTCTGTGATCTAATGGGAAACAATGCTTCCAAAATGATGAATACCATCCACCATTTGCACACATCTTTTGAAAAATCTGTTTTGTTTGGAGCAGGACTGGTTTGCTCTTGTCTTCTGTTGGCAAACTGAAAAGTTTTAAAAAGAGCTCAAAATAATGAACATGCCATATCACAAATCATTACATTCCCAGTTCAGCTGAGTAGGATAATTATTAGCTCATTCCAGTCTGTGGTTGACAAATAGATACTTATTTTAGCTGTGCTTGCGAGGTTTTATGCTCAACTTAATGACCTTTATCTGTCTCTTTGTGTATGCAACATAATAACTTCTGAAGTCACATAAAAAGTTGCAAAAAATCAGGGAATTGTCTAGGCATCAGTGGCTACAAACCTATTGATTCTAGGAACAATTGGAATATTGAAAAAGTGTAAAATGGGAGACACTTGGAACTGCTGATAGCTATTCATAGCACCCACTACCACCTTTTTAACAATCTCTCTGCTGATCTTACCAACAGAGTTTAATATATTAACACTTCGAATGATAGTCAGGAAATAACTGATTCCCTCCTGGTAGTCAGGGGGCAGATACTGAGATGGAGGAGGAGAGGAAAGAGCAGGCCTTTCCCTTCCTTTCCTAATGTTCTACTTCCTCAAATCCTGTGCCAGCTAAAAAGGAGAGAACATCACTCATCCATTCCTCCCTTCCTAACAGGGGTGTGGGTATGTGTTTGCGGGATGGTGGGAGTAGGGAGAAAGAAAGATATTTGGGTTTGGGAGGAAAGCGAGATTCACAAACCCTGATCTGGGGTAAAGAATGAGGGATTCTGATTTTAGGGGAAGAAGGTATGGGGGATGAGAACAGAATCTTTGCATGGTAGGGGCGAATGGTGGACCCTGCAGAGTGGGGGAATTTGAGAGAGGGCAGACATGAAGGGCACATTGAACCCTTGGTTGTAGGAAGAACTAGGGGGATCTGGAAAAGATGGGGCTCACACAGAGTTCCTGCCATTGAAGTGGGAATGGGTAATGAAGGTAAACATAGAGCCATAAAGTAACTTTCTCATTAGTCTACAGCCTCTTCAGAAAGTACAAAAATGGTTTCTGGTAGTCTTTAAGAAATGTATTACTTTTCTCAAAAATGTTTTGAAATGTTGATTTTTATATAACTGTGGGAGCATGTGCTACTTTGCAGAGAATTATTTTTTTTATTTTTAAGAATTGTGACAATTTGCATGTTTTCTCCTGAAATATATATGGCGTGATTTATGTTCTTTCAGAAATGAGCCAATATGTCTGCTCTGTCTAGAAATATTTATTTGAAAGCATTTATTAAAAATTAAATATGTTGATTGAAACCATAGATTGGCTTCCTAAACATTTCATTATATCAAGGGAAAAATCTAAAAGATTAATAAAAGAAATGGTTTAGAAAACCATTGCAGAAGTTAAAATTTGGAACTTGAGTTAAAATTAAAGCTGGCCAAATATTAATGGGACATTTTCTGCCAATTTCTCTGAAAAATAAGTAGCATTGGATTACTATTATTTATGAATTCACATTATTCATTATTTGGAACACCATCCACTCTTTGTGAAAATGTTCATGAATCCTGAAAAGTATGACATTTTTCAGAAATGAATCCCCATCTAAACGTTTGTACTGAAAATACATTACTATTCATTAGTATTTTGTTTAAAAAGTTGATCTTCCATTCAGGAAGTAGACACAACACTATGTGAGATGGAGGACTAATCACACCACACAAAGAACAAGCAGTCAAAATGAAAATTTTGTGAACACCAGTATGCTGAAAATGGCTAGTGTATTCAGCAAATATTTACAACTAAGAAATACTTCAGCAGTAATCAGTATTGGTACACAAATTACTCACAATAATAGAAAAGAGCTGAATTTACAAGTAAGATTATTTACAATGAATAAAACAACTCACTTTTATTAAGAGATTTCTTCCAATATTGTGTTTAACTGCTTAAATATGTTGAGTAAGTACCTTCAGGAGGAAAATACACGATGCTAAAGAGCTCTTTAACACAGCAGAGAAGAGCTCAGCAAGAATCAATCTCTGGAAGTCAAGTTAGGCACATTTAAATTAGAAAGAAAGAAAGAAAGAAAGAAAGAAAGAAAGAAAGAAAGAAAGAAAGAAAGAAAGAAAGAAAGAAAGAAAGAAAGAAAGAAAGAAAGATGTCTCTCTACGGTGCCTATTACAAGGCAGAAAGAGCATGACAGTTCTCACCTTTACTAAAGGATGATTTTGCCAGCATAACAACAGAATCTAAGTGAATGTGCCAGGAACTCTGGTTCTGATCTTATCCAGACTCCAGGGATTGCCCATGGCAAACTATCAGAGGGGAAGCCATGTTAGTCTGAATATGCATAAATAATGAGAAGTCCTGTGGCACCTTATAGACCAGGGATGGCCAACCTGTTCCAGATGAAGAGCCACAGTAGCAGTGGAGACAGCATGAAGAGCTGGGGCGAAGTTGTTGCCACGCTGAGGAAAGATAGGTGCTGGTACATCCGTCCCAGGGCACAGCTTTTTTTGTTTTGGTTAACAACTTTTCCCCAGGTCTTCGCAGCCCTTCCTTTTTTGGGGAAGGGGGAGGGGGGGAGGGCTCAACAACTTTGCCCTGGCTCTTCACATTGTCTCCACTGCTATTGTGGCTCACAAAAAAGCACGGGAAAGGGGTGAGAGGTGCAAGCTCTGGGAGGGAATTTGGGTGCAGGAGGAAGTAGAAAAGAGGATGCTGGCTCAGGAAGGGGGCTCCAGGCTGGAGACTGTTGGGCTCCGGTGAAGGGTTGGGGTGCTGAGCAAGCTGCCGGCTTGTGGCTGTGAGGGTACAGGAGTTTGGGCTGGGGTGCATGAGGGGCTCAGGGCAGGGAGGCTGGGAGTATGATGGGCTCAGGACACAGATTTTCAGTGTGTGGATGGTGCAGGAGAGTTGTGGCAGAAGGCTGAGGATGTGGGGGTGCCGGAGTTTGGGAATGTGAGAGGCTCAGGATAGGGGGTTCCAGTGTATGATAGGCTCAGGTTTTGGGCTGGAGGCAGGAGGTGTAGGAGTGTTATGATGCTGCTGCCAGATGGGGGCTTGTTGGCCAGGCTTCATTTTTAAATATTATGTCAAACACAAAATGTTTCAGAATTGTCTTTATTTATGAGAAGGGCAAGGAACCTGTTTTGAGTCAGGGGTCACTGACCCACAGAAAAGTCAGTCGGGTCCTGTCAGCCGACGGTCAGGGCAGTGAGTCCCTTATGACCGGCTGAAGTTCTTTTAAATTGTGCTTGGTTCTGTTACAGCAACTGAAGGAGTCAGGTTAAAGCTTAAACAGTTACTATTTTATTGTTACAGGGTAAACTTAGCTGTTAAATGCTACTACTGTGTTACAGATAACACAGACACTACAAAGGACAGGACAGAAATTACACTAATAAGTCACTTACAGGTACCATGAAACCCTTTGGTTCTCTGAGCTCTTATTAAATGCATGCAAATAGACACATTTATATTCTCACCCCTGCGTTCCAGACTTGGCGTGGCCAGCGTCTTTCTCTCAATCCCTCGGGAAGAAGTAGGGCGAGGTTGGGCGTCCCACAGACCTCGGGAGACAATCAATACCTGCCAGCAGGTATAGATGATTGGAGCTCAAATGGGGTGGGCTGCTGAACCTCTTTTTATACCCCTTGGGTCATGTAGGCTTCTTCCTGGTTTCAAGTGGCCAATTAGGAAAAATGGCTTTGAACACCAAGTTTCCCATGAAGGGTGCAAAGCATAATTTACACCTGGGAAAAATGCAGACAATGGGCACCTCTGGTATGTGATGGGCAAAGATTCCTCTCCTGGGACAGTGCAGGCATGTCAATTACTGGTACTAGCCATCAGGGCGACGGGAGGCCCCGGGTCGTCAGCTAGCCCATTTACTGTTTGGTTTCTGTTTATGGTAGAGTCAGGGACAGGCAGCACACCTGCGTTCCCAGGGCATCAAAGGCTGACTGCCTTTCTCTTGCTCTCTGGGGGGGGGGGGGGGGGGGAACAAGATGGGGTTTGTGGAAAAACAAGATGGGGTTTGTGTCTGGCTACAGGTCCACACATGTGAGATGCAAAAAAACAACCGCTCCAAACCCCCCAAGCCTCACCAATGTGGCCCCAACTGTGCTGGTGCAGGCAGGGAGCAGGGTGCTGGTACGTACTGGGACAGGATACTTGTGGGGGTGGGGGTCTGGCCAGAAGGAGGGGACAGACAGCTGGGCCCAGTACCTGGGGATCCCGAGTCTCAGGAAGTGCACTGGCTGCTCTTCCCCTCCCCCAGTCACCCCCCTTCTCTTTCCTATTCCCCCTCCCCTTTTCCAGAGCCAGGCACCCCCAATCCTTTTTCCCTCCCCCCCCTTGCAAATAAAGCAGAGCCGCAAAGACCTGGGGAAAAGCCGTTGAGCTTTTTTTGGCTCAACTACTTTGCCCCGGCTCTTCATGCTGTCTCCACTGCTATTGTGGTTCACAAAAAAAGCACGGGAAAGGGGTGAGAGGTGCAAGCTCTGGGAGGGAATTTGGGTGCAGGAGGAAGTAGAAAAGAGGATGCTGGCTCAGGAAGGGGGCTCCAGGCTGGAGAATGTTGGGCTCCGGTGAAGGGTTGGGGTGCTGAGCAAGCTGCCGGCTTGTGGCTGTGAGGGTGCAGGAGTTTGGGCTGGGGTGTATGAGGGGCTCAGGGCAGGGAGGCTGGGAGTATGATGGGCTCAGGACACAGATTTTCAGTGTGTGGATGGTGCAGGAGTGTTGTGGCAGAAGACTGAGGATGTGGGGGTGCCGGAGTTTGGGGATGTGAGAGGCTCAGGTCAGGGGGTTCCAGTGTATGATAGGTTCAGGTTTGGGGTCAGGGAGGGGGGTGCAGGAGAGTCATGATGCTGCGGCCAGTTGGGGGCTTGGCCCCAATTGGGGGTTTGTTGGCTAGGCTTCATTTTTAAATAAAATATGTTAAACAAAACAAAATGTTTCAGCATTGTCTTTATTTATGAGAGGGGTGGGGAACCTGTTTTGAGTCAGGGGTCACTGACCCACAGAAAAGTCAGTCGGGCCACACAAGTGAGATGCAAAGAAACAACCGCTCCATAGCCCCCAAGCCTCACTAATGTGGCCCCAACTGTGCTGGTGGGGGTAGGGGACAGGGAACTGGTGTTTGCTGGGGCAGGGTACTCATGGTGGGGGTGTCTGGCCAGGAGGAGGGGACAGAGACAGCTGGGGCCAGTACCTGGGGATCCCAGGTCTCAGGAAGCATTCTGGCTGCTCTTCCCCTCAATTCTACTTCTCAAAGCAGAAAGTGAATTTCTTCTTATCGTCTCTAGAAATGATTATTTCTTGTATAGTTCCCATAAGTGTGCCATCTGCCTCAAAAACAATATAGAAAAGAGCTTGTCTCCCTGCCTGGAGGAGCTTACAAACATGATGCAATGATGGGGATAACAAGACAGAAAGGGGGAGTTTGTGGGAGGAAGAAGAGAAACATCCTCAATAAGATTGCTCTGCGAGTCCATAGAGCCATAGATAAACCTTGCACAGTGGAACACATGAGTATTTTTCTAAAACACTAAACAATTGACTCTTTTAAAGTGGGCGTCCTGAAAGAAGTGGGTTTTAAAGAGGTATATAAATAAGTAGAGGGTAAAGTCCCTGGAGAATAGTTCAGGAAGCATGTTCCCAATGTCGGAGTTGGCAACAAAGAAGCATCTGAAACATTACTTCAATAGGATCAATCTCAGTATTACTTTTTGACAAAATGGCAACCTCCATTAAGTAAAATCTGAGCCACTGACTACTTTAGAGACATCGACAATGGAAAATTCATTTCTCAAACATATTTGATACTGAAAGATTTAATCTGTTTTTTTTAAGTAAAACACTTTGTGTTTCATGGATTAAAAAAAAAAGAATTACTGACATTTTCTTTTCAATTCAGCCTCTCTAAATGTAATGTTCAGATTTACTCTCACTGTTTAGGGAACTGTGTGTGTCATTATTGAAGAAAAAAAGAACAGTATTAGTTCCATTGTATGAAAAACATTGTGATTGTAGTAGATGTTTACAAAATGATTTTCATTTCACGCTACTTGTTAAAACACACCCTGAATAAATAGACTTCTTTTGGGTTGGCCACACCCCAGGTCCGGTTTTGGAAAATGTATTTTATTTTATTTTATTTTATTTTATTTTATTTTATTTTATTTTATACTTTTTAAAAGCAGAGACTGTGCCATTGACTCCATAAAATTTAAAGCTTGCTGTGGTGTGAGCCACAAGATTTTCTCCAGCTTGTAATAGTGCTATTTTGGTCTGAAACATCACCAAAAATAACTAGTATAAACTAGACATCCTCAGTTTTGTAGAAATTCAGAATATGCACAAGGGTACATTTTTATATGGACATACATACAACCAAATTGAAGTTAGCAGCGGAAATTAAATATCCTAGAAAAATATAAGACTGATTTCCATGGAGAATTTAGCAAACACGTGCAACCATTCTCCTTGAATTTCTTTAGCCTACAGCATTACCACTATTATTTATAGCACAGTAGCATTTGTAGGTTCCCAATGAGTCCAGAGACCCATTTTGCTAGGTCTTATACAAAGACTTTACAGGAGACAGTTCTTGCCCCCAAAGAATTTATGGTAGAACTACCGAAAAGGAACAAAGGGGAGGGAAACTGACACAGAAAGGGAAAGTGATTTGTCCAATGTGACAGAGAAACAGAGTCAACACAGGAAGCTAGGTCTCTGCCACCCAGTTTTGAAACCTATCCCTTTGAATGTATGGTCTCTTTCTTTATTAATAATGTAATATCAGATAAAGGAATTGTCAGAAAGAGGGACAGCTGGTGGTGGTAGTAGCAGTCAATTGCTATTTTATAGATGGGGAGCTGAGGCACACAGAGTCTAAAAGATTTGCCCATGGTCACACAGGAGTTTTGCAGCAGAGCTGAGAGTTGTACTTTGGTTACCCAAGTCTAAGTCTTGTGTCTTAGCCTGATACCCTTACTTTTAGGGAGCGTCTAGAGAGCACCCTTCTTTTGGAATAAGCTATGCAATTTGCAGTTTGCAAATTGCGTAGCTTATTTCGATTCTAGCTTGAAAGAGCTTATTTTGAAATTTGGCGCTGTGTATTTTGGGAAATAGTAGGTGCGTTTAAAGATGCGTATTACTATTTCAGGATACTTCCAGTATCTTGAAATAGACTTACCCTTAAGGAATAAGGAAAAAATGCCTCTTTGAGGCACAGCTCCTTCCCAGTCATCGTCCTGGAGTGATGCAGCTTCACACTGGCCCTTATACAGTGGTAGGAGCAAATGTTCAGTCTAGCCCCAAATGATCCCATTAGAGGCCCCAGCCTGCTTCCATGTAAAGCAATTAAAGTTTTGATCTTGACAATAACAAGAGTTTGATCATATATGACAATGGTAAAGAATCACAGCGTGTCACTTTCTTGCAGGGCCAAACAGGGCACTTAATTAGAATAAACAAAACAGAATAATCCCTGAAGCCTGTTTGGGCCAGATGTACAAAGGAATCTAAGGCCAGATCCTGAAAGGTATTCGCATAGCTAATTCTCTTCAAAATCAGTAAGAATTATGCTCCTAAATATTCAAGAGACTCTGCCTGGATGCCTATCAGCATCTTTAGGTACCTAAATCCTTTGTAAATCTGGACCCTTTGTCTCTATCTGCAGAGGAGGGGCAACTGGTGAGGGGGAACCTGAGGGGACCACTAGCCACATGATTCCCCTCTCCCCACTTCAGAGAAGGGCTAGGACAACCCTTACTCCACCCCGGACCCCACCTTTCCCAACCCTGCTCCACCCCTCCCCACCCTTGCTCTGTCCACTCCCCACCTCAACTCGGAGCATATGACCCCTCAATATCACTCTCCCATGTGTGGCCCCTACTACAGAGCTTCAGATTAGGAACTTCTCCATCCTCCCTCTTTGCTCTCTTCCTGCTCCATTTTAAAAGAAACGCTACACAGATCCTCACAGGTCCACTAGGTGGGCTTGCCATTTAGTTATAAATTATTTATGACAGAGATTCTCAGAAGACTCCAGCCTTAATCTAACTCTGCTCTCTTCGAAGTTACCGAAACTTCTACTATTGACTTACATGGCTACAGACTGTAATGAAGCAAATGCTTCTGAAAATCCCATCATAGATGTGATTATGTCAGCCACCTGGTGTTTGGGATGTTGAGTCTTGTAAATAATTGTGAGCAAAGTTGGAAGTGGGCTGTCTTTTTTTGTAATTCAGACCTCAAGCTCGTGTAAGTGATCTAGACCAATGGCGCCCAACCTTTTCAGACTATAGTATCCTTTCGGGAATATGATCCACTTTGTGTATCCAAAGTTTCACTCCACTTAAAAACTATTTTGCTTATAAAATTAAACACAAATATGTAAATGTCACATCACCCTGTTACAGGAAAAATACTTACATTTTAATTTTACCATATCTATACTTACATTTCAGTGTATATTATATAGAGCATTATATAGAGCATTATAAACAGGTCAATTTATGTGTGAAATGTTAGTGTGTACTGACTTCACTAGTGTTTTTTATGGAGCCTGCTGTAAAATAAGGCAAATAACTACATGAGTTGATGAGTAGATGAGTTGATGTTCCACCCATGGGGTGAATCTAGACTACATGGTTTTTTTGAGAAAAACTTCCCCTGCGTCTAGACTGCCGCCGAGTTCTTTTGAAATTAAATCGAAAGAACACGGCGGTTATTTTGACCGCGGTAAACCTAATTTTATGAGGAAGAATGCCTTTTTTCAAAAGTGCGTATTCAATCTCGAATGCAAACAGGGCTTTTTCAAAAGAGAGCATGCAGACTGCCTGGGTGCTCTCTTTCAAAAAAGCGGCTCACTTTTTTGAAAGTACTTGTTGTAATCGGAAGATGCTTGCAGTCTAGACATAGTGGTGTCTAACCAGTTCTGAAGTGAACTAGCTGCACTCAACCTGCCAAATAGCCACATTGTTCAAGCCAGTTAGCCACACTCAACTGGCCAAATAGCCACATGTGGCTAGTGGCTATTGTGTTGGACACCATGATGTCTGCACTGCCCAAAGGGTACATGTATCCCTGGTTTAGAATCACTGATCTAGGCGCTATGGCCCCTATTTTGCAAATACTTTCTGGACACTGTACTGCATGAGAAAAGTTATTCATATGTGTGAAAGTTTGCAGGATCATAGGCTAGTTTTGTAAACCTTCTAAACAAACGTAACACAAAATAAAGGTTTTGAATGTTTCCTTAAATTTTAATTATTTCTTAACCCATTAACAAATCACTTTTAATGCTGCTACCTTAGCAATAATAGTACAGACAGAATATTAGAAAGCTCAAGTTTGTACAGGAAGGGACAAGTTTTAAACGTGTTTCAGTACTGAGTGTGATTCTTGGAGTTCCAGCCTACCCATGAAGTTATAACCAAACTATGAGGATGCCTACAAAGAGGGATTCAACCACTCACTCCCTCGTGCCATACTGGCTCTTTCTTTGGGAGAGGTAAATGCCCACTGAACCAAAATGAAAGCATCTCTGTGGTTCATCCCCATAGTCACTGCTGACTGTGTGCTCCACTAATGCTTGAACAAAAGGCAGAGCACTGTTTGGAAACATGGAATCCATTTTTCCAGCTGATGGTGAGAGCCATGACTAGTGCCAGTGCCATGCTTTGCAGGAGAGCTTCATAAGGGTTGCTCAGTGACAGTTTTCCCTTTCATGGATGCTCGGAAAGGCTAAGAGGAAGAGAAGTGAGATCTTCATGTTTACATGCCTGTCACATTCCTTTTATGCATTCTATTGCTTTGAAGTCAATCATTTCAATATGTCATAACATAAAGTAAAATTTTACCAGAGTTTTTCTCTGGCGTTATATTTAAATTATATATTACCAGAGAACAGGGGAAAATAATAATGCAGAACATCTTTATAATTGGGGTCCAAAAAAGAACACACCAAAATGTAATCAGGCTGCAGCTTGCAATAGATGAGTCACTTCTTGACGCAGTCTTTCCAGTACCCACAGGAAGTATGTCTGTGTTTCTGGGAAGAAAAGAGGCTATCGGTTTGAGAAGATGGGAACTGGGGCACAGTGCCTTATATATGGTGTCCCATCTGTGATCTGAGAGAAAATATTTCTGGAATCATTTTCATCAGCCAAGTCTGTATCTCAAACAGTGTTGCTCAGACTCCACCTTGTCTCTTCACCATTCCTTCTTCTCATACTTTTGCTGGTTTCTTCAGATATCTCTTTTTTAAAATTTAATCTCTTTCTCTGTCTTTCTCCTCCTTTCATCAATAATCTCCTTCTCTCTAAAACTCTAACATGAAGACATTTTCCTTACATTTCATTGCAAGCACGGAATCAAGAATGAACCCTTCCTTCATTTTCTTCTCTGCCCGAGGTTTGCAAATTACACCAAGGTGTTGGCATGCCTTTTCTCTGAGCAAGGTAGCATGGGCACAGATAACCCCAGTTGAAAAATTTCCATGGGATGCTTCTTCATTGGCAAAATTGAGAGACAGTTAAAATCTGAACTTTCTATGGGAAAGTTTTGATTTGGATGACAATTTCAGTGGAAGAATGAAAAAACAGTTTAGCCCACTCTTTTGTTTCAATAAAATCTAAAGAAATGTGCTTATCTTGCCATTTTGTTTTATTTTTACTTGAATATTGTGCAATTATGAATTTCATATTATATCTAATATATGAAATTAATGCCACATTATGCACATATATTTTATATTATATTACCTTGTTCTGACACTATGAAAGAAAAACACCAAGTAGAATTTTTTCAGAATGCCCATTGTTCAGGACATTTTGACATTCCTGCCTTTTTATTTGGATTCAGAATAAATGTGAAATGTCCTAATCTTTCCCAAAATGGAAAACTCCATTTTTCCAACAAACTCCCTTTCCTCTATACACTAGACAAGAGGACACAATGTCAAGGTGCTCTGCAAATTGATTTTCTGTGAAAAGAGAAAAGATCCTGTTAAGAGTGAATCACTGCTGTCCAAAAGGTCAATATCAGGCCTGTAAATCCCACTTAAATCCCATTTTCAGGGCTTAACTGGGACTTCAGTGATACATAGACCTTGTATTGACCTTATACACTGGCATGATATTTACTTATTGAGAATGGTATCTCAATGAGAAGATATTTAGTGTATGTGGGCCATTATTCCACCCCTTTTGACTCTTTTTCTTGATGTAAATTTTCTTTTGGGGGCACTTCTCTTTTTAAAGCTTTTGATGTCTGTGCTGGTGAACAGGAGAAGATAGTCAAACCTCATTCCACAGACATAAGATCAACCAAAACATCAGCACTATGACAATTGACTTTACAGTTTTCTCTTCTTGGGGTAAATGCTATCGATGCTTTCAAATTGGTAACATAGCATTCAGTCCAGGGAAGGAATGGCAAAACAT
The DNA here is from genome assembly GCF_049634645.1 of Pelodiscus sinensis. Classification (NCBI taxonomy): domain Eukaryota; kingdom Metazoa; phylum Chordata; order Testudines; family Trionychidae; genus Pelodiscus; species Pelodiscus sinensis. Next base: position 58,493,830 of record NC_134713.1, read on the forward strand.
GCTGATTGTATATCTTAATATCACAGGTATCCATAAATCACCCTCTATTCACAATCTTAATCTGGCATCCAGGAACGTGAGATTTAGACTACTATTCTGCAAGGTTGATCAGTGTTATGTTAATAGACAGATGTGACTGGGCTCAGGTGTAAAAAGTGGGCTCACCAGAGAAATACAACCTCCCGACAACACTATGCAAGTGATGCAGCAGTTATGCTCCTGCTCTCACTGAATTTCCCTACTACCTTGATTAGAAGAATCTTTCTTTTTGCTTTGCTTTGCTTTTGATACATTTAGAATTATCTGTCTGTAGCTAGCAGTGAAAGTACAGTACTCAGGGTCACTGATAGCCTCTGTGGGCCCCCAGGCAAGGTGCGTGTGTGAGGGCCAGCTCTGTGGCTGGGCCTCGGGCAGATGGGGTGGGGCTGGGAGCAGCCAGCCCTCAGCACTGCCCAGCCTACGGCACACCCCTCCCCCAAGCCTCACAGCCATATAGAGCGTGCAGCATGGCACTCTGGTGGTGATTTAAAGGGCCCAGGGATCTGGCTGCTGTCACTGCCACAGCGGTGGCAGGTGGGAGTTTCAGGCCCTTTAGAATCATAGGGCTTCAAGGCAATTGCCCCCTTTTGTCCCCTCCTGTCGGCAGACCTGACAGCATTTATGTTCAGCCCTTGCCAGATGCAGCATCCTCCCTGACCAGACACTGTTTCTGCCTTGTTAGTACTTCCCTGTCTCACAGAGTTGTTGGGAGGATAAACACACAGACGAATGTGAGGATCTTTAAGATCTACCAATGAAAAGTGCTGTACTCGAGCTAGGTGTTATTAATATCTTTATGGGCTGATTGGGCTGTGCTAGTTGGTGCCCTGGGAGTGTGTACAGCCAAGGACCCTTCTAACTCCCCATCTCCCTTTACTCACCTTCAGGGGGACGGAAAACAGCTGGTGTAGAGTCCTATTTTCTTGCCCAGACCTGTAGCAGAGATGCAGAAAGACCATGCGGGGCTGTGTTTAGGGAGTTCTCATCAGCTTTTATTTCTCTTTGTAACCAGTTAGTGCTAGATTTCAGTGTAGTCCAGCAAAAACATGGCTCATCATAGTGTAGATTCAGCATTAGAATTACAAAACAACCTTTGAGTATAACCTGTTGGACAAATTCACCTCGCCTGTGTCTCTATGTTTATAATTCGATTAGAGATTTGGCTGTTTCAGAGTGAAATATCAACTATAAAAATGGGGGTGGGAATCTCTCTGTCTCTTAACAGTAATAAAATAAAGCTATCAGCTTTTCCCAGAGCATTTGCTTTAGAGTTTTGCTAGCACAAGATAAGGCTAATGTTACAGTAACAGACTGGGTTGGAAAGAACCCCGTTGACATTTGTTGAGTTTGATTTGATGAATGAGTTGGATTTTCTCGTCTGAAAAGGAGAATGTCAGGGAGTGTGGGCAGTAAGTGAAGAAAGGGCTTTCCTTAAATGTACACTGAAAACAGAAAAAGTCAGGATCAGTATTTCATTCATGGTGGCAGGGGTGGGGGATACAACGGTAAGCCATTAACATCCCATTTCACTTCCAACAAGAGTGATTGACACCATGTCTCTGTTCATGTTCTTTAGCCAGGCTTCCAAGTTGCTGATCACAGAAAAAAACACTTAAACCACATTTCTCATCCGCTTGGGTCTAACCAACTCCTAGGATTAAATGACAGACTTATTTTCTACTAATTGCTCCTTTGCCTTTCATATAATTTGTCCTACATATGATACAATTGCTTCAGTGTATGCATTTGTAATTCTGTCTCTTCTGCCTCTATTAAAGTATCTCATCACTTTTCTCACCTTTCATAGCTCCAGCTTTATTTGACTTATTACTTTATCTGTGCTTACTGCTATTTTCATGGCATTCCTCACTAGTCCACTGTTGTTTTGATCACTTCTTTTCTCATAGGCTTTTTATTAGATTATATTTGAAGATCATATCTGTTGAGTATTTTTACATGTAACTTTCTGTTTATTAGTTCTCTCCTCTCTTTTTTACCTAGTATGTATTTGAGAGAGTTTGTCTGTGTGTGTGTGTCTGTTTGTTCAAGAACTCCTCCTAAATGGTAAGAGGTAGGACCACCAACTTTGGTATGCAGCCTCCTCTTATCGTAAACTTAAAGCAAGGTAAAGGTTTGGTTACTGCCTGAGACCTGCATCTCCTACCCCCAGGTGCTTCTTCTCCCGGGATTTGTACGGGAACATTGCTAGCTGTTCCCCTTCATCAGGTCATGAGGGAAAAGTGCACACTTTACTGTATGTCTCTCTCTGGCTGGGGAAAGCAGGAGCAGATGAACCTGGACCTGTCCCAGCCAAGGAACATGCACCCTTCCCCCAGATGTTCTTACAGGAGCTGCAGCAGCCATGGAGAGGCACTGGGTAAGAGATAGCTGGGTAATCTGCGTACTGAGCCCCTCATCCCCAGCACTACCCCAGAGCAATGATTTAAATAAAGAAAAGCAAAAAATAATTGAGTTAAGGCAATGCGGGGTAAATCTTCTAGTATTTAAAATTGTCTTTTGATTGGTGGAGAATTTTCTGCTGATTTCATTTTCTGGTCCCAGGACCACCCTATTTTCCATATGCATTTGCTTTTGGTTTTGTTCTCTCTCTTCTTTCTAGCATTGCCTTTCCACAGAATTTCTTAATAAAGTATCCTGATCAAATTGTTGTCTCCAGCGTTTTCAACATTGACTGTATTAAAGAGAAGTATTTTCCTCCTCCTGTATTATTATATGCAAGATGACCTAGTTTTTTCCTTATTCTGCAGCTTCAGAACAGGTATTGTTTATTATGGAACAACAAGGAAGTTTATCTAATGATGTATTGCAAAACAGAGCCAGAATTGCAGAAGAGTTGTGGAGACTATTATTCTTGCTCATGTTAGTGATCATTCCATAGCATGGTTAGTTATCACCATCCAGTCATATACCACCTAATTGCTTTGGGTGGATGTGTCTTTATTGTTTGTAAAACTAAGGGAGAGCTGAAAACAACTAAAAGACAAAGCCTGCTTAAAGGCAAAGAGAGGACGTGTATTAGGCCGTTTGAGAGATTTATGGTACCCCCTGTTCAATGAGTGTCACATATTGCTCTCTCTTTGTATATTAGTCTGTCCTGGTACATGAGATGTCCCTTCAGTTTAAATTGTAGGGGTTTCATGCTTTTAGGTCTGAAGATCCCCAGTTCTAGCTTTACTGTTTATCAAGGTGATGGCTGTTACATATACATGCTCTGGGCCATATATCTCCTCTCATTTTCACCAGTGTATGGCTTTGATCTTGCAAATGGATCAGCAGTGGTGGAACTCTGCTCCTACACAGAATATCACTGAAATCAAATCCAATATGTTCTTATAATGTTATGGTTATCCTGTGTTTGCCAAGATTTATGGCAAGATTTGGAGTAACTCCACTGAAATCAATGCAGTTATTCAAGATTCACACCAGAATAGCTGACAGTGGAATTCGGCCCTATATTTCCAGGTCATATAAATTACCATGCCCTATTCTGGATTGGTAAAATGCCACTTTTCAGGTCTGAAAACCAAATTATATTTATTTCCTTCCTTGGTTCTGGGTTTGGATGTTCCATTTTTCAAATCCTTAGTATGAAATATTTTTCTAATATATTCATATTTATTTCCAGGCTTTCAGCCTACTTTTGTCCTGGCCTTTGCATCTATTTTCCTTTTCTGTTTTAGTCCAACATAAACAGCTCCTTTTCAGGACACAGTAACCTACTATTTATTTAAGATTGGAATAAGGCAAGAAAGTAATTTTCTCATGAAAATGTCAAGGCATCTTCAATTCTGTGGCACCTCCTCCTGGCCAGTTTCTATGTCAAGACCAACTGTGGTCATAAGCAAAATAAGGAAGATGGTGTGGCTAGTGTATCATTTCCTACAACACTCAACAAATTGGACTAATCACACTGACATTTTAAGAACTGTGTGAAGCAGCTTGTGTGAAATATGTTCACCATAATTACCAATGACTGATACAATATTGCAATAAAATTCTTTTAGACTGAATTTTTGTTTAGCCTAAATTTGCTGGTTTAGAAAAGTGGCCATCCTGGTCATATGAGAGGTCAACAATAATGAAAAATATCAAGGCAAAGGGAAGAAGGATTCTTTGCATTTTACTATCCTACAAAAGTGCCAATTTAGGAACAACAAAACATCATGTGCATTAACCATGAACACAGTGGCCACAAAATAGTACTAGAGAGGTAACAGATGCTGGCTTTCTTATTTTGAACTGTTGACTCTGATTTTTATGGCTTAATGCTGATAATTTTCTGTGTTTGGTGTATCAGAATGGTTATGATGGTTTAAAAGTATGGGCCCAAATCCTCTATGTACTTAAGCCATTGACAATCTGTGAAGTCTATAGGTTGTAGAAGGTATAAATCAGTTGTAGCTTCCACACAGTGAAGACTTTGGTTCCTTGGGGTATGTCTACACTAGCTCGTTAATTCGAGCTAGGTAGGCAAATGAGGTGACTGGAGTTGCAAATGAAGCCAGGGATTTAAATATCCTGGGCTTTATTTGCATGTTCCTGTCCGGTCGCCATTTTGAAATTTCACTATTTAAATCCCAGGCTGCATTTTCAACTCCAGTCGCCTCATTTGCCTACCTAGCTCGAATTAATGAGCTAGTGTAGACAGACCCTTGGATGGAGTAGCCTTCTGTTCTGAGCTAGTACTGGAGTTAGTTCTGACCACTAAAAGAAAAAAAAAGACTTGATCCTGCTCTCTTCAATGGGAGTATTGCCACTGATTTTAGTTGGAATAGGATCCAATATGTGTTGAGGATCCCACTATCTAGCTATCTCTAATAAATATACTAACCAAGGGAAAGATTTGCAAAGATATTTGGGATTTTTCCAGAGTGCATAGGCACCAAAGCCAAGGTACCTACATACCCTTGAACATTTTATACTGAATGGCTCCCCTAGTTTCCTAATTTTACAGTCATCGACATGTATGTCTCAAAGTTCATAGCAATTTTATCACTTCTTCTGAAGTCTCCAAAACAGTTTGTGTGTAGTATGCATACGTGTGCACAAGACAATTGTTAAATTGATGAACTCTGGAGCTTCCTAGAGTTAAGTATGGTTGTCTTCTTAAAGATTCACCAAGAATACCTCCAAAATATTGACACTAACTGTTCTAATCATTCCCTCACTTTCAAATGTTTAGCAGACGAAAGGCTGTTCTGTCATCTTGACATGCTGATTTTATTGGTACCTAATCTTTTTTAGTTCATCATATGAAGAAAGTGGATACTCGAGGCAGCTTAAAAGAGCTGTGTACTCTGCCACAGCAGAGGGGACTGAAGTCTTTATGGGTATGTCTACACTACAGCGCTAATTCGAACTAATTTAGTTCAAATTAGTTAATTCGAACTAAGCTAATTAGAACTAACGGATCCAGACTAAAAAACTAGTTTGAATTAGCATTTTGCTAATTTTAACTAGCATGTCCACATTAAGTGGACCCTGAACCGGGGTTAAGGATGGCTGGAAGCAGTGCCGGCAGGGCATCAGATGAGGACTTAAGAGTGTGGAGCTGCTGCCTCAGGCTAGCCAAGGGCTGTGCTTAAAGGGACCCGACCCCCACCCCGGACAGACAGTTCTCAGGGTTCCCCGCTTGCAAAGCAGTCCTGGCTTGGAGTGCCCTGAGTGCCCACACTGGGCACATCACAGCACTCGACCATCAGCCCGGCTGCTCTTGCCGCAGGCTACCATCTGGGGAGAGGGGGCAATTGGGGGGCTGCAGGAGAGCTTACACCCCCAGAAGCCCACAGAGCCAGCCCAGTCCTCCCCATCGGGGGATCGTACCCCATTCCTCCCTCACCTCCTTCCACTTACCCTTCCCTAGCCCCTCTTCTTGATGTACAAAATAAAGGACAATTGTGTTCAAAAATTGAATCTGTCTTTATTGAACAAAACTGGGGGAGACTGGGAACAGGAGGTGGGAGAGGGAAAGAGAGAGGCTGGGAGAGGGGAGGGCAACTAAAATGATCAGGGGTTTGGAACAGGTCCCATATGAAGAGAGGCTAAAGAGACTGGGACTTTTCAGTTTAGAAAAGAGGAGACGGAGGGGGGATAGGATAGAGGTCTATAAAAGCATGAGTGGGGTGGAGAGGGTGCATCAAGAAAAGTTCTTCATTAGTTCCCATAATAGAAGGACTAGAGGACACCAAAGAAAAGGAATGGGTAGCAGGCTTCAAACTAGTAACAGAAAGTTGTTCTTCACAAAGCAAAGAGTCAACCTGTGGAACTCCTTGCTGCAGGAGGCTGTGAAGGCTAGAACTAGAACAGAGTTTAAAGAGAAGTTAGATAAAGTGATGGAGGTTGGGTCCATGGAGTGGTATTAGCCAGGGGGTAGGAGTGGTGTCCCTGCCCAAAGTTTGTGGAAGGCTGGAGAGGGATGGCACGAGACAAATGGCTTGGTCACTGTCTTTGGTCTATCCCCTCCAGGGTATCTAGGGTTGGCTACGGTCGGCAGACAGGCTACTGGACTAGATGGCCCTTTGGTCTGACCCAGTACGGCCATTGTAAGCTCAGGGCTCAGGGTCGGGGGTCTCAGTGGACCACCTTGATTTTCATGCAAACCTGCTCCTGGGTGGCCAGGCTGGCAGCTCTCCTGCCCTAGACGGCCACTTTCCTGTGCCTAGTGCGGAGGTCGTGGATGAGGTCCACAATGTCCGCACTAGACCAGGCGGGTGCCCGCCTCTTGTGGTCCTGGGCAAGCTCCCGGGAGCCGCCAGCCTGGTCCCGGGAAGAGCGGGAGGGCTGGGGGGCATCAGGTGTCTGGCTCGATCCGTGCCAGGTGCAGGGTCTGCTAGCTGGGTGCTGGCAGGCTTGCATCTGGCACGGGCACCGTAGCCAGCCCGTGCCCTTTTAAAGGGTCCGGGGCCGGGAAGGGGGCAGTAGAGTTTCTCTGGTGTTGACCAGAGTGGCCACCAGGGAAAGCTGGGGAGGGCTAGCCTCCCACTAGTTCGAATTAAGGGGCTACACACCCCTTAATTAGAACTAGTAAGTTCAAACTAGGCTTAGTCCTCGTGGAATGAGGTTTACCTAGTTCGAACTAAGCGCTCTGCTAGTTCGAATTAAGTTCGAACTAGCGGAGCACTAGTGTAGCGCCTATCAAAGTTAATTCGAACTTACGTCCTTTAGTTCGAATTAACTTTGTAGTGTAGACATACCCTATTACTTTGCAGCTAAATAAATTCATTTAATTCCGGTGCCTCTGATACTGCACCCCAAGTGGGTGGCTAGGGAGTGAGGAGTGCTGAGCCACTCTTGTGAGTGGCATTGTGTATATGTGTCCTAATCTGATCCTAGCATAGGACAGTAATGTGTTTCTATATGCTCTTACTTCTTCTTCTGTCCTATGGAACAAAAGAAAGCAGGAAGTGAATATCCCCCGTGCTTTGTACTGCACAGATACATATATGGGCCTTGAGGCAAAGCCATACTCTAAACCTTATTAATAAAGGCAAATATGGTTTTTTTCCCTTAGAAGCATTTGGTAGAGTTATCTCACGACTCCCTTCTTGGAAGGATAGTTCAGAATGGTTTGGATTCTTGTGTTGAAAGGAGACAGAAAATTACCTAATGACTTTAAACAAAGAGCAATGATAAAACCAGGGTGGAGAGAGTCAGTCTAATGGGGAGGCTTTGAGATTGATGTGCAGTCCAGTCATATATAATATTTCCATTAATAATCTCCCTAAGCTACATAGAAATGAAACTCCAAGATGTTGCTGGAACGGGAGCCAGTGTGAAGATACCAAATACAAAGGGACCTACAGATGTTTAGCTGTATGAGCAGTAAATAATAAAATGAAATTCAACATGGAACCCTCCCTCCACAGAGTAATAGATTCAGAGGAAAACAATCCATAACATATATTCAATGTGAGGGGGAAATGTAGAAAGTAACAATATGCAAAGGGTCTGATTTAAAGCCTGTTGCAGTCAATTGAAAAACTCTCCTTAAATGAAAGGTCTTTGGGTCAGCCCCATAGAGAACTAGTGATAAAATGGATAGCAAATTAGACCTGGAGAAGAGCTCTGTGTAGCTCGGAATCCATTCTCTTTCACCAACAGAAGTTTGTCCAGTAGAAGATGTTACCTCACCTACTTTGTCCCTCTAGAAAGTTAGATAATCTGAAATGGAACAGGACAGCAAAACCTAACTGGGTGGATCTGCAGAAGTTTCACATTATGAAACAGAGTCAAATCCATACCACCTGCTACATATCCCTGGAGAGGGACAATTCAGAGGAAATGCCACGAGTTCCCTGCATGCAGGAAAAGGGATGAGCTGTGTAGAAGAGAGTTTCTCTCATCCTGTGTGAGGTATGGAGCAGAGCACTGCTGCATTTCAGGATGCTGAACTGCAGGGTGGGAAAACCAAAGGTAGGTCGGGATGTGGCTAATGCAGGATAGTAGTAATATTCCCTTATTCTTCATTGGGTCCAGTGAGGCCAAGACTGAGAACTGGTGTTAATAGTTAATACAGAGTGTTAACTCTGTGTGTATCAACAAAACATTGGGTTCAACTGTATTTTGTAACTAGGGAAACTAAAGTTCTGCTTTTCATTTTAATTGTAGAAATATGCAAATTTTTATTTTAATCTGAGCATTTTGGGGTTTTTTTTTCACAGAAAACTAGTATTCCTGGTTATCCGAAGGATCTCAATGTGTTCGGTGGCCTTGCTTCTGGGGCTTTCTCATGTCCATAGCACACATTGCAATGCTATAATATATAATCAGTATTTTAAAAGCTATAAGGTCAGTCTTATTTTGCTTTTATGGTTTGAGGTTACATTACCACAGATTTTATTGTATGTAAAATAGACTATTACCACATCTATTAGTGTATCAAAGTCATATGTCTGAAAGTTAGAGTATCACCACAGAAATTTCATAGACTAACATAGTGATATTGCTGTGCCATCACATTAGTACCAGTTGTACTCTGACATAACTTGATACCCGGCTTTCCCTCCACCTCCCTTAGTGTTTCATGTCTGGTATTTACATAGTAATTTGGGGCATACTTTGGTAATGATGTAAATTTATGAAGACCATAACATGGATGATTCATGAAAAACAATTTTTTTTTCTTTTCTGGAAGTCTTCAGGCAGAACTTCCAAAACCAAGCCACTAATATAACATAAATACAGAGAAGATACTTCTTCTATTTTGAGGCAAATATATTTAAAAGGAGGGGTAGCTTGATTTCAGTATCTTGAGAACTGCCAGAATATAATCATGTCCTACTTCCTGGGGTCATGTTAATTTGGAAAGTTGAGCGAGGTCCATGTGTAAGCCTGGCTGTCTTAGCCATCCACACTTTCCCACACACATAGTAGTTTTGTTTTGTTTTAAAAAATTGCCGTCTTAGCTTCAAGAAAGTTGTGAGGTTATAATGGTGTGTGAACAATCCTGGACTCCAAGGGAAAGATTTAAATGACAGACACTGATGAGAGAAAGAAGGGAAAGCCCTCCTTGAAATGAAATCCTCCCTTAGAGATGAGGGAGGTTTGGAAAGCTAGAGAGGCAGTTGGAATGCAGAACTTTCAATGAAGCTAAGTGTAACGGCCTACATGGGACTGTTGTGACTTTATAAGGTATTTGTGAGCCATCATCATATAAATGATGCCTAGTTCTGTAAATTAAGATGCCAAACCACTGCTCAAGAGTTCACCATTCAAAAAGAATACAACTTTTTTCAGTGCAAACTCACAAGGAATAAAGTATCAGGGAGAAAATTACCTGTAAGGCCAAATTTAGAAGGGAGACTATGGTCTGGCACAATTTGATCTGCTGACTTTCTTTCCCCTTAGGTAAGTTGGCAACCTCCATTTAATTCTTGCTAGGTTCTATTGGTTGACTTGGAGGGACAAAAATGGAGCTGCACTGCCCTAGGGATTCTCCAGTGCCCATAACATACTCTTTATGACAGTGAAGGGTAGTGTGCTAGATGGTGCTTCTCTGTAGCAAGGTGCAACACTGTATGCCATGTCTTTGGGTTCACCATAGGTCAAATGAGCATCTTCCCCTAGTGGGGGCAGACTTCAGGTCATACGGCATGTCTACACTTCTAGCTGGAGATGTCCATTTCCACCTATGCTAGCTCTGATGACAATTACATGCTAAAAACAGTGTGTAGCTGCTACAGCGGCAGGGGCTAGCCTCCCAGAATATGAACCTAGTGCAAGGGTGGGCAGTAATTTTTGAGAGGGGCCATTCCATGATTTTGGTAAGTGGTCAAGTGCCTCACTTTTCTATGGAGTGGGTTTAGGGTCTGGGACAGTGGCTGGGTGAAGAAGGGACCTCAGGATAGGGGATTGGACTATAGGAGGGGGCACAAAGTCTGAGAGGGAGTTTGGGTGGTGACCAGGCACAGGGGATTGGGATACAGGGGTGGGGAGGGGACATGGGAGTAGGAGAGGATTCTGGCCTGAGGGAGGGCATAGGAGTGGGTGCAGGATCTGGGAGGGAGTTGTGACCTGGGCAGGAGGGGAGTGGAGGTACAGAGGATTTGGATAGTGACTGGGGGCAGGAAGCTGGAGAAGGTAGGGTGTCAGACGCAGACTCTGGCAGGGAGGTACTTAGCTAGGTGGTTCTCGGAAGAATCCCTAGAATTGTTACAGGCTGGGGACCCAATGTCTAAGTATCAGTTCTGCAGAGAAGGACCTGCAGTGGATGAGAAACTGCATATGAGTCAACAGTGTGCCCTTGTAGCCAAGAAGGCTAATGGCATATTAGGTTGCATTAGGAGGAGTATTGCCAGCAGATCCAGAGAAGTAACTATTCCCCTTTATTCAGCTCTGGTGAGGCCACATCTGGAATATCGTGTCCAGTTCTGGGCCCCCCACTATAGAAAGGATGTGGACCCATTGGAGAGGGTCCAGCAGAGTGCGTCCAAAATGATTAGAGGGCTGGAGCACATGACCTATGAGGAGAGACTGAGGGATTTGGGTTTGTTTAGTCTGCAGAAGAGAAGAGTGAGGGGGGGATTTGATAGCAGCCTTCAACTTCCTGAAGGGAGGTTCCAAAGTGGATGGAGAAAGGCTGTTCTCAGTAGTGACAGATGGCAGAACGAGGAGCAATGGTTTCAAGTTACAGTGGGAGAGGTGTTGACTGGATATTAGGAAAAATATATTTCACTAGAAGGATGGTGAAGCACTGGAATGGGTTACCTAGTGGTGGAATCTTCATTCCTAGAGGTGTTTAAGTCTCGGCTTGACAAAGCCTTGCCTGGGTTGACTTAGTTGGGATTGGTCCTGCCTTGGGCAGGGGGCTGGACTTGATGACCTCCTGAGATCTCTTCCAGCTCTATGATTCTATGATCTGCCAGTCACCTGTGTTTCATAGTTGTAGCGGTTTTCATTGCTCCAAAGAACATGTTTCCTTTTCATATACTCTTCTGCCATAAAGCCCAGTCATACAGCGAGGCTCTTGTGTCATTTAGGCTAGGTCTACACTACAAAGATAAATCGGAAAAAGAAATGCAATTTGCAGTATGCAAATTGTGTATCTTTTTCTGATTTACTTCTGAAAGAGGTTGTTCCAAAATTTGGTGCATCTGCACAGTGCCAAATTTTGGAAAAAAACCCTCTTTTGACACATCCCTAATTCCTCATAAAATGAGGTTTAGAGGGATGGCAAAAGAGCGCGTCCATTTTTTCGAAATTTTTTTCGGAAAAGCAGACACACTACTTAGATGCAGCATTGCTTTTCCAGGATACCTCCAGTGCCCTGGAAAAGCATTGCAGTCTAGACATAGCCATAGTGTAGCTCATGGATATCCCTGGGTGTCTTCAAGGTGGCCAGAGAGTGTGTATCCCAGTAGCTGGATGGGTTACAAGTGTGCTCTTCTATCATAGAACAGCCATCTCAAAACCTTTGAAAATCTGACTCTAAATATATTTGAAGGGTCACTGGGTTGTTTGAGTGTTTGGCACATGTGCTAATTTCACATGTAAGTGGCTGGCCAGTAACTAATTCTTTATCATTTGAGTGATGATTAGAGATGGGCCTGAACCAAAACCCAGACTCAACTTTTCGAGTCTTCTTTTCCACTCCTTTGGATCCTGTGTAGTGATTCACAGACATGCAGAGCAGGTGTAAAGTGCTCCATCAGCATTTTCACCCAGTTTTTGCAGATGTAAATGACTCACAAAGTACAAGGTGGTAGATGAGCAGATTCTGCTTTCCTAAAATGGGATGAACCTCTTGAATATGAACTAGGGATGTTAAGTATCGGCTAATTGAATAGTGGAGTAACCTCATGAATTCTTATTGGTTAGTCAACTATTCTGTAGTCCCCATGGGCAGGATTGGCAGCCAATGTGCTCTGGCCCAACTCCTGAGGAGGCCCCTGCCACTCCACACTGCTGCCTTTGTATCAGAGGCAGCAGTGTGGGGTGCCAGGTGGGAACTGGTCTCCGAAGGAAGCCAGTTTAAAAACCAGCTCCCCTCACGGACTGGCTGCCTGTTGCCCCATGCTGCTGCCTCTGATAAAGAGGCAGCATCATGGGGTGGCAGCAACCTCTGTCTAGGGGCAGGGCTCCCAGACCCGGCACGAATCAGAACTGAGCTGGGATGCCTGCCCGCCCAGCTCTTAATACACTTTAAATGCAGAGACACAGTGGAGGTAGGTTGCAGACCCAGTGCAAGCCAGGAATGAGCCAGGCTGATGGACCACAAGCTAAAAAATATACTGGCAAGGGGGGAGGGAGGGAAATGTGTATCATCTATAGCATTAACCAATAAGCTTTTGCTTATCAGTTAATTGGTTAATCAACTACACTATTAAATCCCTAATATGAACTATCAGACTTAGGGGGTTTTGATGCAGATCCCAATCCAAACTTGCCCAAATACAGAGGTTCAATATAAACAGGTTTCAGCTGTGAAGTTGGTGCAAACAGAAATCTGTGCCCTGTTTACCACACCACCTGTTCTTTATTGAAATTCCCTTTAAAACAAATGCTTCTTTGATTCCCTGTGCAACATGTGCACAGATTTATATAAAATAAATTAGTCAATAAGTTGAAGGTCCCATCAAGATGAGCACATAATAAAAATGTCTGAAGATACACTGATTGCTTTAATCCTTTTCTGTCTTTAGTTCATCCCATCTTTAGTTTGTTACTCTCATTGTATCATATCTAACATTAGCTTGTAAGCTTTTGGGAGCAGGAGCCCTGTGAAGTATTTTAATTTGCTTTGTAAAGTGCCTAATACATTTTGATGCTGTTTTAATAATAATATATTGTAATGGCCATTTATAGGAGTGATACTTTTTCTAGTTTTTTAAAAAATACAGTTAGAGATAAGAGCAAAAGTGGGATATACCCTTTTTATAACACGTTTTGTTTTTCTTACTTTGTTTATATCCAACAAATCCAGAAGGTCTGAGGTTACAGTTTCATTTGGGTTGACTGTATTAATGGAATTAAGTATAAATCAGAGTTTAGCATCTTGAGTTTATTAACATTTTTGCATTCCTTTTTACTGAGTTAAAGTCCTCCTTTGCTAACCAAGTATAGCTGAAATTGTGCAATTAATAAGTATGTGCAGGCTAGCAACATGATAAATAGCTGCCCTTATCAGATTAGAAAAACACATCTATAGCACTAATGTAATATATTTTTTAAATGAGTTGTTTGTTGCAGAACTGCTGATTTTGACCGGATGGTTTGGCAGGTCACATTTGCATTTAAAACAAAGAAAAGATGAAATAGATTCTTACTAATCTTGCTGTAACCTCTAAAGCAGCTGTTGCTATGGGAAACATATTTCCTCAGTAACTCTTCTGAATATTACATGATGACCTTAAACCCTGCCGTGCACACATTCAGAAAAGAGAAAAATAATTTTTTTTGTCCTATCTTTTCAGGCGTTTCTCATATTTGAAAGTAGTACTGTTCAGGGTACAAATATATTTATTTATATTTAGAGAACCTATCTCCATAGTACAGGTTCCATGTCTTGATGAGTTGAGATCAAATTATTCTTATAATATCTATATTAAAAATGACCAAACTATGTATAAGATAAAACCAGTATTAGGTTAATATGGTATTGCTATTGGTATATTTCAATAGGAATGCTTAGTAAATATCCCAGGTGCAGTCCCTACACCTCTGACACAATCCCACGTTTCTGCATTAGTATAATACATACAAATATACCAGTGGTGCTAAAAAACAAACATAAAACCTCTGCAAAGTTATCAAAATAAACACAATTAAAGAGCCAGTATGAGACAGAATTTTGGAGGAGTTCTGAGCAACTTTTCATCTGTGTGGTTTTCTGAAAAGTAACATTTTTATGTATCACTCCTTCCTCTTTATAAATGGACAAGCCTTAGATGTTGCCAGGCACCCAAACAATTGGACTGTTTTAGACTCTCAGTGAATTAATAAATAATAAGGCTTATGAGGCAACGGTGAGCTTAATAAAAAACAAAACATCAAAGCACCAAAGTGACCTGTGAGTTCTGTTGTTTTCTGAAGACTCAGGACATGTAAGTTTAATGTAATACGTGTGTGTGTCTATGAGATGAAAGACTACTATTTATAAGCTCTGACTTCAGTGCTAGGGAAAAGAACACGTTTCCTGAGAACATATGCTGCTTCCTGAATTGGTTACACAGTATTTGTTTTTATTTCTTTTAATAGAAACACAGCAGACTTTTGCAGGACCCAAATATTATAGGAAAAGTCTGAACACCGAGTATTGGGGGGACACCTACAACCAGATGGAGAGTGAGTAATACAGGACACACAAATAGAGTGCATGTATTTTTTATCACACATGAGGGATTTATTTCTGTGGGAGTAGGGATGGGACACAGATCTAATGTTTTTTGTGTCCTCACACACTATATATATTTTTTTGTTAGTCTCTATTAGGGAATGTCTACACTACAAAGTTAATTCGAACTAACGGACGTTAGTTCAAATTAACTTTGATAGGCGCTACACTAGCGCTACGCTAGTATGAACTTAATTCGAACTAGCGGAGTGCTTAGTTCAAACTAGGTAAACCTCATTCTACGAGGACTAAGCCTAGTTCGAACTCACTAGTTCGAATTAAGGGGTGTGTAGCCCCTTAATTCGAACTAGTGGGAGGCTAGCCCTCCCCAGCTTTCCCTGGTGGCCACTCTGGCCAACACTAGGGAAACTCTATTGCCCCCCTCCCGGCCTCGGACCCCTTAAAGGGGCATGGGCTGGCTACGATGCCCGTGCCAGGTGCAAGCCTGCCAGCACCCAGCCAGCAGACCCTGCACCTGGCACGGATCGAGCCAGCGACCCGATGCCCCCCAGCCCTCCCCCTCTTCCCGGGACCAGGCTGGCGGCTCCCAGGAGCTTGCCCAGGACCGCAAGAGGCAGGCACCCACCTGGTCTAGTGCAGACATCGTGGACCTTGTCCACGACCTCCGCACTAGGCACAGGAAAGCGGCCGTCTAGGGCAGGAGAGCTGCCAGCCTGGCCACCCAGGAGCAGGGTTTGCATGAAAATCAAGGTGGTCCACTGAGACCCCTGACCCTGAGCCCTGAGCTTACAATGGCCGTACTGGGTCAGACCAAAGGGCCATCTAGTCCAGTAGCCTGTCTGCCGACAGCAGCCAACCCTAGGGATCCTGGAGGGGATGGACCAAAGACAGTGACCAAGCCATTTGTCTCGTGCCATCCCTCTCCAGCCTTCCACAAACTTTGGGCAGGGACACCACTCCTACCCCCTGGCTAATAGCACTCCATGGACCCAACCTCCATGACTTGATCTCATTTCTCTTTAAACTCTGTTCTAGTTCTAGCCTTCATAGCCTCCTGCAGCAACGAGTTCCACAGGTTGACTATTTGCTTTGTGAAGAACAACTTTCTGTTACTAGTTTGAAGCCTGCTACCCATTCCTTTCCTTTAGTGTCCTCTAGTCCTTCTATTATGGGAACTAATGGAGAACTTTTCTTGATGCACCCTCTCCACACCACTATTGCTTTTATAGACCTCTATCATATCCCCCCTCCATCTCCTCTTTTCTAAGCTGAAAAGTCCCAGTCTCTTTAGCCTCTCTTCATATGGGACCTGTTCCAAACCGCTCATCATTGTAGTTGCCCCCCCCTCTCCCACCCTCTCTCTTCCCCTCTCCCACCTCCTTTTCCCAGTCTCCCCCAGTTTTGTTCAATAAAGAGAGATTCTATTTTTGAACACACGTGTCCTTTATTTTGTACATCAGGAAGGGGGGCTAGGGAGGGGGTAAGTGGAAGGAGGTGAGGGAGGAATGGGGTACGAGCCCCCGATGGGGAGGACTGGGCTGGCTCTGCGGGCTTCTGGGGGTGGAACTTCTCCTGCAGCCCCCCAATTGCCCCCTCTCCCCAGATGGCAGCCTGCGTCAAGTGCAGCCGGGCTGATGGCCGAGTGCTGTGATGTGCCCTCCAAGCCAGGACTGCTTTGCAAGCGGGGCACCCCTGAGAACTGTCTGTCCGGGGTGGGGGTCGGGTCCCTATAAACACAGCCCTCGGCTAGCTTGAGACAGCAGCTCCACGCTCTAAGTCCTATTCTGATGCCCTGCCGGCACTGCTTTCGGCCATCCTTAACCTCTGTTCAGGGTCCACTCAATGTGGACATGCTAGTTCGAATTAGCAAAATGCTAATTCGAACTAGTTTTTAGGTCTAGACGCGTTAGTTTGAACTAGCTTAATTCAAATTAACTAATTTGAACTAAGTTAGTTCGAATTAGCGCTGTAGTGTAGACATACCCTAAGGTGCTATAGGACCACTGTTTTTTAAGTTTTAGACTAACACAGCTACTTGCTCTGAGACAAGTTTTAGGAAGATTTCAAATGACATATAGCTATTAAATAGGATTACTGGTATATATTGCCAATAATGATGTCAAAACATTGTTACAACTCTGTGCCATCAATATAGATCACTAGTGGCTTGCCTTAAGTGAGAATGTATTAAGAAAGTAAAGGAAAATGACACATCCCATTTTTTTCTGGCAGAATTGTACAGTACATGTGGGATACATTAAACATAACTTACCCAGTTAACACAAAGACCTTTGCCCTGCACTTGTAATTAAAGGGAAAAGACTAAATAATGCCAAGGGCCAGATGCTGGGAAATCTAGATTTTTTTTTTCATTTAAGTTCTTCCTTCTATTTCACCTGGCCTGGAAACAGTATGCTCAGGAAGCAGAACATTTGCCATAATTGTGCCAGGCAACAATCATCTGTAATGTTGCAAAACAGCAAAAACATCAGCTGTGTGACTTCTTAGTAGGACTTAACATAAACAGTAGATTTTTTTTTAAAAAAAAGAACCTCCCCTACAAATGCTCTAGCAATGCAAGAAAGCTGAGAGTGGAGAAGGTGAATATATGGATTAGGGAAATATTATTTATGGAAAATAGTAGACTAGAATATGCAGGCTTGCTTTCTTTCTTTCTTTCTTTCTTTCTTTCTTTCTTTCTTTCTTTCTTTCTTTCTTTCTTTCTTTCTTTCTTTCTTTCTTTCTTTCTTTCTTTCTTTCTTTCTTTCTTTCTTTCTTCAGTACAGACAAGAAAGAAAGAAAGAAAGTCCTCCTTTCTTTTGGTTCTGTATCTGTATGTGCTTGGGAAACATGCTCCAATGGGAAGTATGCCTATATGCCCCAATTTATCTATTTTATGGAGAAGGGACAACAGCAGGATTCATGAGGCAGCAGAAGTTCTGTCTCTGCCCTGGGCTATATGACCATCCTTAGCTTCTTCCCATCAAACCCCTGTATGCTGGCAGAAAAGCAGCCACAGAGAGCTGAGATCAGCTCTGTACAGGAAGTCTATACTTGTGATATACCTCCTGTTCCCCCTCCCCCACACTAAGATTCCCATGCTCACACACAACACAGAAACATGCCACAGACGCTAAAGCAGGGCAGTCGTCTTCTTAAACCCTTGTACTCCGAGTGGAGCATAGGTCATCTACGAGTCTCCTCCACTTCACTCTGTATTGAGACAAAACTTCTAGCTGACTCCAGGAATACTCCAGTTGTTGGCTTTCAATCTTAGTAGATCTCCACATTGTCCGAGGTCTTCCTCTTTCAACACGGAGCAGCTGAAAGATTTAAAGACAAGAGCCTGTTTCCAAGAGGAGCTGTCTGATAGATATGCACTTCTGACAAACCTTATCCCAGAAGATGCTACTGTGGAACAAATTTGGGAACACACCAAAACAGCCTGGAAAGAGACCTGCGATAAAACATTGGAAAGAGGACAAGGAGACACAAAGAATGGATCACAGCAGAAAAGCAGGGCAGTATTTACCATTTAATACTACTGAAAGGTGCCAGAAAGGTGGGTCTGGATGTGGAAATTTTCTTTTTATGCACATAATTAGTACAGTGGCTCAAGCTCCACCCCCCCCCCCAGCATTTTGCAACCCAACCAACGAAGAGTTTGATCCAATTCCTGTCAAATTCAATGTTAAGGTTCATGTTGAATCTAATGGGTGTTAGCTCAGGTCCAGTATGGTCAGGATTTTAACTTTGTTATCTGGACCCCTTGCAAAGGTAAGAGTATAATTCACTCACTGTCTCTGTTTATTCCTTCTCAACTGGAATACTTCTATTTCATGGCATTGTTTTTGGAAAGTCTGCATGTTTCTCCCATGGTGAGGGGGGACATCGTGATGAAAAGGAGTGTGAAGAACTTTCGAACTTTAACTTTAGAAACATTCATCGTGCATAGTTCACACTTACTAAGCAAACTTCAGCCAAACAGAAAATTAAAACTAATTGTATGGAGGCCATTCTCAATAAGCACATCTTGCATAAATGAAGTGCAGAAAGGAAGTGTGCTGAGAGTGTGGGAAAGGATCCGGGGAGCCAATAAACTCAACAAGTTTGACTACACAGCGCTGTCACTGAATTGTTCTATTAAGGATGGCTTCCCAGGCCTGCACATTTCAATAACTACAGTTAGATATTTTAAAATCAGCATCAGTTGGATAATTTGCATCCAAACATTTCAAAAGAGCTGGTCAAGGAGTTTGCTGGAATATTAAAGTTGATTTTCAATAACTGGTGCAACAATGGGGAAGTTGCAGGAGACTGGAAGAAGATTAATGCTGTGCCAATTTTAAAAAAGAGCAAATGGCATTGCCTGGATAATTACAGGTTTACCAGGCTGATGTTGATCCCAGAAAAAATAATGGAATGGCTGATATAGGACTGAATTAATAAAGAATTAAAGGAGATACATATAATTAATGCCAAGTAACATGGCTTTATGGAACAGAGATCTTCTCAAACTAACTTGATATCTTTTGTTCTTTTTATATAGTTTAGCTACCATAAATTTGGCCAATAAAGAAAATAGTGCTATTTGAGATTTTGTAAGAGAAAAAAAGTGGGTGAGGTAATATCTTTTATTGAGCCAACTTCTGTTGGTGAGAGAGACAAGCTTTAGAGCCATACAGTTCTTTCTCTGGGCTTGAGGGAGCACTGGGAAGGGCCATTGGGAAGATCAGTTCAACCTGGAGGTGTCACATGCCCAGGAATTGAATCTCATTTGCTTGCAGAGCACTGGACAGAGGTCTGAGGGACTTTAATCCTGGCAGCAGGGCAGGATGTTCTGGAGATCTTATAACAGGGTAGGAGGAGAATGTCAGACAAAAATGTTTTCTAGGGTGGCTGATTGTCTTAAGCAGCCTCTGTCCAACTCCTTCTCTAGAAGGAAGGACAAGGGAATCAGGAATATCCCCCACCCTGAGAAAAGTCTGTTTATTTTAGGATTAACCCTTCCTTACAGGAGTGACAATCAAGGCCTTAGAGCTAGCAAGTCAACTGGGTTACCCATGATAGCAGGGAAACAATTAGGCAACTAACTCCATTTGACAGCCAATTAGAGCTGGGTGTCTAACTTCCATTTATAACACTGGAAATGTCCTATGTAAGTACAATGGCTGGCAATAAGCATTATACCCCCATGTCCTTAGATTGTATGCCAAGTACCACATGGTGTTCTATGTTCTACACAGTAGTGACATACTTCATGCTCCATAAATAATTTTTCAAAGCATAAGTATGATTTTTGGCAGTTCTACCAGCTCTATTTGATGTAACTTTTGCTTTTCATCAGAACAATGTGGAGGAGCCATACTGAGATTGTCCAGGTGCCTGGTTTGGTTCTTCATGTATATTTGAGCTTCCAGGCTGAATTAATTTCTGTCATGTCTTTTACAAGCCCTGTGCTTGTTCGAAGGGATTCACTTATCCTCCAAATAGAAGAGTTAATTTTTATTGCACGTTTTTATTTCCTGGCTTTGAATGTCACTTTTAAGTGGAGTTAGAAGTAATTGTCACTTCCTCCACAAAGCTTATAAAATGATAAAGGAAAAATGTTAATCACATGGCAAAATTCATAGAGGAAAATTGGATTCAGAAATAAATTATTTCAACATGCATGACTTTTATCATATTGCCAATGTAAATCTATGCAGTAGGTCATCAGAGTGGAATTAGTAGCAGCTAGGCTTTAGTTTCTGCCTTACACTTTTAAAAAAAATATGAATATTTACTTTCATGGTCTTTTGAGGCAGCAGGGAGTTATGAGGAGAATTGTTCTTCATTATTATGTGTACTAAGTAAGCCATCTAATATAATTTTTGCTGCTATTAATAAGATTGGAATAGTGATAGTATGCCAAGTACAGCTGTAACTTACTCTTGGGTCCAATTCAGATGCATTTATCTGAAAAATCTCAGACTAATTTTTATTTAGTGGCCAGTATTGACCACTTGGGCAACTTCTGTTGACATTGGTTAAGATGTATTAATAAAATTATGATATATTAGGTCCCAGAAGGATCACTGAAGTTTTGCAGAATACTAAATATATTAGAATTAAAGAGACACAGTTGATTACACTGTTGTAATTTAAAAACCAACCAATTTTCCTCCAAGCATTACATTTTAATAGATGACATGATTTTTCATTATTTATGCTGTTTGTTTGCTTTTTACATTTCTTTAACCTTCAACAATGAAAATACTAGTCAGTTTCACAAATTCTTATAAAGAAGCAGGATAAAGCAGTATGGGTGCATCTACATAGCACAGTTTTTTAGAAATAACTGACATTTTGAAATAACAATGTGAGCAGCTACACAGCAATTCCATTATTCTGAAATAATTTCAAAATCTGTAAACCTCATTCCATGAGGAATAAAGCCTATTCTGAAATAGCTATTTTGGAATAGCAGCAGGATGGATGCTCTACTGCTGCTATTTCAAAATAGCTCCTCCCCAGGGTCATTCAGAGTAATTACTCCCCAGTGCCTCCTGGGGCTCTAATTCAAGATAGCAAAGGTAATAAAGTGATAGGGAATAGCCAGCATGGGTTTGTGAAGAACAAGTCATGTCAAACTAATCTGATAGCTTTCTTTGATAGGATAACGAGCCTTGTGGATAAGGGAGAAGCGGTGGATGTCATATACCTAGACTTTAGTAAGGCATTTGATACGGTCCCGCATGATATTCTTATTGATAAACTAGGCAAATATAACTTAGATAGGGCCACGATAAGGTGGGTGCATAATTGGCTGGATAACCGTAGTCAGAGAGTTGTTGTTAACGGTTCTAAATCGTGCTGGATAACAAGGGATACATGAGGTGTATCGGTAGTTCGGAATAGGAAGCCTAGTCTGAACTACCTAGTTCGAGCCCCGTGTAGCCACGCTGCACGGGGTTCGAACCAGCGGGGTTTTAAAAATGGCGGCTCCCCGCTTATGCAAATGAAGCCCGGGAAATTCAAATCCCGGGCTTCATTTGCAAGTGCGGTATGCCTACATTATCCTTCTAGTTCGAACTAGGAGGGTAGTGTAGACATACCCTGATGGAGTTCCATGTGCTGTTACATGGGAAGAGATGGATTGCACAGGGGAAATTTCCGAGAACGGGGAAAGAATTCAGTTATTTATTAAAAAACAACAACAAAACAAACAAAAATCAGCTTGGTGAGAAAGCCAAATTCAAGTAAAGGATATCCTTTTAAATAAATGCTAAGAATATTGCAGTATAGAAACATATGCACCTATGGAGATCTGGATTTTGGATTGGAGTGAATGTGTTATCAATTTGGGGAAGATGAGAAAGTGTTTGAAAGCATATTGCCTGAAAGCAGGACTATTTGTGTTTAACGATATGACAGCATCAGAAATGCGCTTTTGCTGGTACTCTGATATTATTTTGGTGGCATTTTTGAGCATGGGGTAACATTGTTTTCCCACTTATATATATTCCCCCCAACCCAGGAGAAGGGAGACATGCATGTGTAAGTGGGAGAATGGTCCTGCTATTGTGGGGAACTTTCCTGGCTTCTATACTACCCCAGTGAAATGGACCACCAAAAAGATCTGAGTCCTCGCTCCCACTTCTTTTACCCAAAGGCCTCCCTGATCCTGAGGGCTTCCCTTCCACTCCCATGAGTAGCAGAGTCCTCAAAATCCCAACAAGGCTGGGCTCAGGTTTTCTGGGGCTTAATCCCTGACCTTGTAGTCACTTGGGGCAGGGGCTAGAGTGTCCCCACTCGAGAGTGCTCTCTTCACATGGGATGCTTTCTTGACCCAGTGATCATTACATACAGTTCAAAGCAAATAAAGTTTATTAAACAACAACTGATTAAAAAGAAAAGAATAAGGAAAAAATGAGGAAGGTTAAATGAGAACACACAGTCCTGCTCTGTAGCATGGGGACACCACAAACAGCAGTTTGCAGAGTGTAAAGACAGTTCACAGTCTGTTCCTTATAGGTCCCAGGGCTCTTCTCAGGTCCTGGCTGTGCTGCAGGGGGGATTGCAGGTTGTACACACTTGCTCTGGCAGTGACCACACGACTTCAGGCTCTATGTGGCAGGACCCCTCTCCCAGTTGGAGTTACAATCCCTCTCCAAGTCTGGCCTGCAGGGCCTCTTGGCTGGTATTGTCTCCCTGCCCAGAGCCTCTCCTCCCATTTTGCTGGTCTCAGCTGCTCACCACACTCAGCTGTAGACTGTGCTGCTTTGCCAGCCTCCAGCTCCTTGTGTTGCTTCTCTGACCCCTTTGGCTCTCAGGTCACTGCAAGTCTGCTTCTCACCACAGCGTCTGTGCTCCTTGGGCTGTGTGTGTGGCTCTGCCACTGCAGGTCTACTTCTTAGCACAGGGTCTGTGCTCTGTGGGCTGTATGTGCCTCTGGCTCTGACACTGCAGGATTGTCTCAACACAGCTTGCTCTTCTTGCTGCTCTTCTTTGCGCTCTCTCCTTTTCTCAGAGAGACCCAGAAAATCCCAATTCACATGGAGGACGGGACCTGGCCTCCTAATTTCCTCATTGGCCTGTCCAATCTGTCAATCAGGCTGAGCTGGAGTGTTGGCCTCTTTCCATTGTCCCTGGGGTCTGTCAGTCTCAGGGCTCTGATTTCTCATGGACCCTTCCCCTTTTGGTACTGGGCCAACCAAAAACTCCCACCGAGTTTTAGTAATGGGCTAACAGGCCCCTTACACATGTATACACAGACACATGCAGGGCTGGCCTGAGCCCTTTTGGCACCCTGGGCCCAGGCACGCGGCGCCGCCCCTGGGTGTAGGGTGCATGCGTGGGCCTGCCAGTGGGGCGCGGGCCCGCCCCCCCCAGGGTGCACGGGTTCATCCTCCGGGGTGCATGGCACATGTGTGTGCCGGCCATGGCCACTGATGCGCAGCCCAGGGCCTGCCCCTGGGGCACTCAGCGCATGTGGGTCATTAGGTATGCAAATGAGGCTCGGCAATATTCCACGCTTAGGCTCATTTGCACATTCCTCACGCAAGAAGCCTCGAGTGTAGACATAGCCAACTTGAGTTTTTCATATAGCCTAGTGTTCCCCACACTTTCTATGGATTCCTGATGAATGCCCAAAACAATGAAGATTACCTCCAGCATTTGCCAATAAGAGGTTGCTGCAGTGACTGAGTATCATATGAGTATCATATGATGATGTGGCAGCTGCCTCTGAAACTCCCAGGCTACGTCTAGACTGGCATGATTTTCTGGAAATGCTTTTAATGGAAAAGTTTTACGTTAAAAGCATTTTCAGAACAGAGCATCTAGATTGGCACGGACGCTTTTCCGCAAAGGCACTTTTTGCGGAAAAGCGTCCGTGCCAATCTAGACGCGCTTTTCCGCAAAAAAGCCCCGATCGCCATTTTTGCAATCGGGGCTTTTTTGCGGAAAACAAATCTGGGCTGTCTACACTGGCCCTTTTGTGCAAAAGTTTTGCGCAAAAGGACTTTTGCCCGAATGGGAGCAGCATAGTATTTCCGCAAGAACACTGACAATCTTACATGAGATCGTCAGTGCTTTTGCGGAAATTCAAGTGGCCAGTGTAGACAACTGGCAAGTTTTTCCAGAAAAGTGGCTGATTTTCCGGAAAACCTGGCCAGTCTAGACACAGCCCCAAAGTTTAGGCTCTCAGCTGCATACAAAGCACTATCGGGCAATACTCCTGCAATGAATTCCAAGTGAGTAGACTTTCATGGAGCGTATTGCAACATGGTGTGGCCTAAGCAAGCCTAGGCATCTGGAGAGAAAACTGAAATTGAAAAACAATTAGTACTGTTCAGTAATAACTGAAAACTCCTCCAATTTCTACGTGCTAAAGAGAAGCAGAAGCAGAATATGCCCCGGTTGTCTCTGTTGAAAAATGTCTCTTCCCAGGTCAGAGAGACCTGTGCAAGAGCTAGGATTAAATTTCACAAGTTTCTGAGTGCATGAGGTGGCTGTACTGAGAATGCTAGACCACATCTCAGGAATTCACCCAAGAGGAAAAAAAATGTATATATCAAGGAATCAGGTGCCTGCAGCATTAGGAGAGCTGAACAAGGTATAGTAAAGCAAAGTGCTGCGTTTTGCAGGAAAACCCTGATTGGTTGATAAGAGGTTAGTGATTTATAGCCAAGATTTAAAATATACTGCTCTGGAGGCTTGGTGAGAACAAGCAGTTTCAGATAAATGGACTCAATTAACCACACATCTCATTTTGCTTCTGTCTGTTCAGAGAAAATTATTGAGCCCTGAATCACTGGTTCTCCCTGTAACTGAGTCACTTATTGATGCCCGTCCTCCAGTTCACCTTTTTGGTTTGTTGAAGATTACATTATAAGTTGTGTTCAGAGGTCAGAAATGATCAGGGAGAAAAAGCTTTCACAACAAGTTAAAGAGTAAGAGACAAGCAAGATACATGGTGAGTTTTGTAAGAAAACCCCAAGTTCTTTCAGGAATGATAGAGGGCAGCAGGTTTAAAACTAATAAGCAAAAGTTCTTCTTCACAAAGCAAATAGTCAACCTGTGGAACTCCTTGCCACAGGAGGCTGTGAATGCTAGAACTATAACAGAGTTTAAAGAGAAGTTAGATAAAGTCATGGAGGTTGGGTCCATGGAGTGCTATTAGCCAGGGGGTAGGAGTGGTGTCCCTGGCCTATGTTTGCGGAAGGCTGGAGATGGATGGCATGAGACAAATGGCTTGGTTATTGTCTTCGGTCCATCCCCTCCGTGGTAGCTGGTGTTGGTTGCTGTCGGCAGACAGGCTTCTGGGCTAGATGGACCTTTGGTCTGACCCAGTACGGCCGTTCTTATGTTCTTATGTTCTAAGCTCAGGGCTCAGGGTCGGGGGTCTCACTGGACCACCTTGATTTTCATGCAAACCTGCTCCTGGTTTTGCATGTGGCCTTTGGTGGGCAGGCTGGCAGCTATCCTGCCCTAGACAGCCACTTTCTTGTGCCTTGTGTGGAGGTCATGGATGTTGGAGGCCCCCCCCAAACCTGGATGAGGTCCACGATCTCTGCACTAGACCAGGTGGGTGCCCGCCTTTTGCGGCCCTGGGCAGGCTCTTGGGAGCCACCAGCCTGGTTCCGCGAAGAGGCAGAGGGCTGGGTGGCAGTGGGTGGCTGGCTCATGCCGTGCCAGGTGCAGGGTCTGCTGGCTGGGTGCTGGCAGGCTTGCACCTGGCACAAGCACTGTAGCCAGACTGTGCCCCTTTAAGGGCTCCGGGGCCCAGAGGTGGGCAGAAGAGTTTCCCTGGTTTGGCCCAGAGTGGCCACCAGGGCAAGCTGGGGAGGGCTAGCCTCCCACTAGTTCGAATTAAGTGGCTACACAACCCTTAATTCGAACTACTTAATTTGAACTAGGTGTTAGTCCTCGTGGAATGAGGTTTACCTAGTTCGAATTAAGCGCTCCGCTAGTTCGAATTAAGTTCAAACTAGCGGTTTGTATGTGTAGACCTATGAAAGTTAATTCGAACTAACGGCTGTTAGTTTGAATTAACTTTGTAGTGTAGACATACCCTACATAAGGTATCACTTTGAGCATTTTTGTGAACCCATATTGCAGCTGGAGTTTGTATCCCTTAGTTCCCCTTCACTACCCTGTGAGGAGGAAAGGCCCCAAATGAATGGCACATCAGTTTCTTCCCTTTTTTTCATCAACTTTTTTTCTGATCTGAAGTTAGGCTAGGTGTTATATGCCTCATCTCCTCTGGAGCTCCTGTTCACTAGCCCAGTATGAGGTTATTCAACATAGGAGAAGCCTTGTGACTTTTTACACAACTTTGGGAGACTAGGCCTGAGGCTCCTTTTGTGTTCTCTGCTTTGTATGTCAATGTACATACACCTCAGACTAGGCCCACAAAGACAAACCACCAGGAACAGACTTTATTCTGTAAGGAACATTGAACAGGGTGACAGTTCAGCAGCCTCCTCTCTGCTTTCAGCCTACATGCTCCTAGCTTGGTGGGTGCTGAGACCCTGCTGGAGGGCAGAGGGCACACGCCCTGGCAGGAACTAGGAAGTTCTCCCAACATGCCACAGTTTATAGTCCACAACTTGTAGTTGCCAGGCTGTTCCTAAAGCACACTGGAGCTTGGGCTACACTTGGTACTCATCACTCTTAACAAACCCAGACAGAGCACAAAACTGCTCAGACTGTTGGATCCATATTGGTCATTCTGACTTACCACAAGATCATGTTTCCCTTGCTGTCACTATGTCTTTATGGCAGATTGTTTTTCTCGTCCCGTTTCTGAGAAGGTAGCCCCCATGCTTTCTGTTTCAGTGATCGATCCATGACTGAGTCTCCTTGCTGCAGCTACTCTTAGGATTGCCAGGTATCTGGTATTGACTCGGACAATCCAGTATTTTCACCTCCTGTCCAGTAAAAAAAATTCAGAAAATACCGGACATCTGAAATATCTGGTATTTTCTGTTTTTTCCCAGCCAGTAGGTGAAAATCCCAGACACCTGGGAACCCTACGACGCACTCAGCAACTGGGCCCAGCCCCAGGACCACGGACCCCCTGCTTACCTGGTTCTGCAGGGAAGCTCCCTTGTGGCTCGACCAAAAGAAAAAGATGGCCGCCGGCAAAAAACCTCAAGACCTGAGCAAGGGGAGGCAATGCCTTCTTTGGATCTTAGTGCTCAACCTCTTCCCGTCCCTAGTCTGAGTCTGCATGCAATTAAAAGGTCCATACTGTTTTAATGCTGGTTTATTTATTTATTTATCTATTGCTTAATAACTCTTGGGGTCTTTTTTATTTTCTTGCTCAACAACTTTGGTCCCCGCCCCGCTTCCCCCCCCCAACAGAATTTTTTCACTGGTGTTTTTATTTTGGGGTGGGGGGTGGGGGAAGTGTTTGGTAATTTTCTTGAAACCATCTGGCAACCCTACCTCCTCTGGTTGTGATTTGGAATCTAATTTCTTGGTAGAACCTTTTTAAAAAAAGAGTTTCCTATTCTCTCACCTTCCTGCTTTTCTGTCTCCCTAGCAAGACCTCTGCCTCCAAGCCTTAGCTGCTCCTCTTTTTTTTCTCATTTCATTTATCCCAGGCAACCTTGCGTGGCTTGATTTACTCTAGTGCATTGTGGAAGGGAGGGAAAGAAAACATTTCTCACCTATGAAGTGGTCTACTTACTCTGGAGTGATATCTAGCTAGTTCTGATAATGGCTTGTGTGTGCTAAGCACAGAATGGTACATGCTTTATTAGAGCTAACCATAAAGTGGGGGCAGTTAGCATTCATTACTTCTGCATGTACTGAGACCTCCCTCTGTAAATGCCTTCTAAAGTAGTACCATGCTGAGTAGTTCAGCAATGGAGAAGTGAAAACAAATCTATCCTGCTTACTAACGTCAGCTAAGTAGAGCACGAGTGTCTTGTTTTCCACGTTTAAGTCTATTTTCCTGACCTACAAAGGTATTTTATTGTTTGTATGGTATTCATGGAAACCCAGGAGCCCCTGGGTTTTGATGAATACCACAAAAACAGTAACATACCTTTATAGGTGGCTTAAGTTTCTTAATTATAAAATAGTTCACATTGTTTTGTGATAACCATGTAGTATTCACATACATCCAGATTGTTTCATCTGAATCTATGTTTAGAGGGGATCCTCCAGATAAATATCCGTTTCTGTGCAGAAACAAGTGGCATGTGACCTTGACTGGGAGGTAACAGATTTGAGGACTGGTCAATTTTCATGGAACCATCTTCTTGTAAATTATATCCACTGGGAATTTGTGCTCTTGGGAACAGCAGTACTGTCCTGGAGAAATTGGCCAGTGGTGGTGCAGGCACAGCAAAGATCTATATCTGCATGCACTCTGGAGGGCTCCAAAGTTATCTCACTGCATGCCTGACTGGTAGAAAACTCTCAGGGAACATCTACACAGCAGCGTTATTTTGGAATAACAACTTTATTTCGAAATAACAAAATGTGCACCTACACAGCAAGCCATTATTTTGAAATAAGGTTGAGCTGGAGGATAAATATATATTCTACAAATATATCAGAAGCAAAAGGAAGACCAAGAACAGGGCAGGCCCATTGCTCAGTGAAGAGGGAGGAAAAAATAATATGAAACTTAGAAATGGCAGAGGTGCTTAATGACTTATTTGTTGAAAGGGATTTCAGAAGAATGGAAAAGGGTAAATATAGTGCCCATCTATGAAAAGGGAAATAAGAACAGCCCAGGAAGCTATAGACCAGTCAGTTTAACTTCTGTGCCAGAGAAGATAATGAAACAAATAATTAAGGAATCCATCTGCAAGATAACAGCCAGCATGGATTTGTAAACAACAAATCATATCAAACCAATAGGCTACACGAGGCGTACAGATAGTTCGGAATAGGAAGCCTAGTCCGAACTATCTAGTTCGTGCCGCGTGTAGCCGTGGGCACGGAGTCTGCACTAGCGGACATTTAAAAATGGTGGCGCCTGGCAACATGCAAATGAAACCTGGGAAATTCAAACCCCGGGCTTCATTTGAAAGTTCGTAAGACTACATTAACCACCCTAGTTCGAACTAGGGTGGTAGTGTAGACATACCCTCGGAGACTATGGGTCTGTCTCCCAGAGCCTCTTGGAGTTTAGTATCCTGTTCCAGTATAGGCTGTAGTTTATTGATAAAGTGTTGGACAGGTTTAAGTTGGGGGCTGTAGATGATGACAAGTGGTGTTCTATTGTTGGTTTTCTTGGGTCTGTCTTGAAGTAGATGGTTTCTAGGTATTCGTCTGGCTCTTTCAATTTGCTTTTTTATTTCTCCGGGTGGGTAGTTGAGGTTTATAAATGCTTGGTAGAGATCCTGAAGTTTCTGGTCTCTGTCAGTGGGATTAGAGCAGATGTGGTTGTATTGAAGGGCTTGGTTATAGATGATGGATCGTATGGTGTGTTCTGGATGGGAGCTGGAGGCATGTAGGTAGCTGTATGAGTCAGTGGGTTTTCTGTAGAGAGTGGTGTCTAATTTTCATTGCTGATTTGTACTGTGGTGTCCAGGAAATGGATCTCTCGTGTAGAATGGTCCAGGTTGAGGTTGATGTTGGGGTGTAGGTTGTTGAAATCTCTGTGGAATGTCTCCAGTGTTTCTTGGCCCTGTGTCCAGATCATAAAGATGTCATTGATGTAGCGTAAGTAGAGAGGGGGTAAAAGGGGATGGGAGTTGAGGAAACATTGTTCTAGGTCAGCCATAAAGATATTAGCATACTATGGGGCCATGCGTGTACCCATGGCTGTGCCGCTGATCTGGAGGTATAAGTTGTTCTCAAACTGGAAATAATTGTGGGTGAGAACAAAGTTACATAGGTCTGCTATCAGGTTTGCAGCGGTGTCCTCTGGGATAGTGTTTCTAATTGCTTGTAATCCGTCTTCATATGGGATGTAGGTGTATAGAGCTTCTACATCCATGGTGGCAAGGATGGAGTACTTCAGAAAGGGATTTAGGGGTCATAGGGGATGATGAGTTAAACATGAGTCAATAGTCTGACGCTTGCAAAAAAAACAGACATGATTCTGGGATGCATTAACATGAGTGTTGTGAGCAAGACATGAGAAGTCATTCTTCTGCTGTACTCTGTGCTGATTAGGCCTCAATTGGAATATTGTATCCAGTTCTGGGCACCATATTTCAAGAAATATGTGGGGAAATTGGAGAAGGTCCAGAGAATAGCAACAAAAATGATTAAAGGTCTAGAAAACATGACCTATGAGGGAAGACTGAAAGATTTGGGTTTGTTTAGTTGAGAAAAGAAAAGACTGAGAGGGGACATGATAGCAGTTTTCTAGTATCTAAAAGGGTGTCATAAGGAGGAGGGAGAAATATTGTTCTCCTTGCCCTCTGAGGATAGTACAAGAAGCAATGGGCTTAAAGTGCAGCAAGGGAGGTTTAGGTTGGACATTAGGGAAAAACTTCCTAACCGTCAAGATGGTAAAACACTGGAATAAATTGCTTGGGAGTTTGTGGAATCTCCATCTCTGGAGTTATTTAAGGGCAGGTTGGATAGACATCTATCTGGGATGATCTAGGCAGTGTTTGGCCCTGCTGTGAGGGCAGGGGACTGGGCACGATAACTTCCTTACAGTTCTAGGATTCTATGACTACTTACTCCGACTTGTGTAACCCTCATTTTATGAGGAATAAGGGAAGTTGAAGGAAGAGTGTTCTTCCTTTGACTTCCTGGTGTGTAGGTAGCGCCAAAAGCCGAATTAAGCTATTTCAACTTCAGCTATGCAATTGACATAGCTGAGGTTGCATATCTTAATTCAACTTTTGCCCTGCTGTGTAGATGTGCCCTCAATGATTATAGCTTGACAGATTTTTCTCTCTCCCCCTCACTCCCCATAGGTTTCCTGTAGGGATGAACACTCAGGCAGGTAGTAAATGCATTACAGTTACAAAAGATAACATTAAAAAGCAATCATTTGTCAACAGTTATCATGAAACCTAGTCACAAATTGTAAAACATTAGTTTATTTTTAACAAAAAGGGACTTTTTTCTTTTTTACAAAAATGTTCACATTTTCATCTCCTGCCCACCATTTCCCAAACAGATCTAATTATTGCCTCACCTAGTGAAATCTGAGGTATTTCTGGTGTTCAGAGGGGAAAATAATAGCATCTCAGATACATCAGCGTGGTAAATCATAGTAAATGTTCCCATTTTAATGCTGACATGGTAATGTCAAATTTACACTATTGAATTGTCTGCAGATAATTGCGTGTTTAACTCATGTCATTATGTATTTATAATTGTTTGATGACTTAATAGAACTAAGAACTGAAATACCTGATATTTCTAAAAGCTGTCTCATTGCACAAAAAGTGTTATATATCATCCAGTTCATGTTTCCTAAATCTTCTGTAGCTTCCCTGTCCTAAAGCTTCTGTCATTTTTTCTTAACATTTGAAGATATGACATTTACATTTCCAATTGACAGTATAACATGAGTAGACTACAACATTATTTGATTGGGGGAAACAGCTAAGTTATTGACCTTGCACTCAGTGCAGATGGAAACATCACATCTGAGCTGGCATCAATCACAATAATCTAGAAATTCAAAGCAGAGACAGTCGCTGCGTTCACGGTCTGTTAAGAATGAAGACCGTACTGCTTCTTGTAAATGTAGTGCACAAACATCAAAAGTTCTTTTCATGCATTTATATGCACAGTGAAAGAATCATTTTATTCATTCCACAGAGCCTGATTACAATTAAAACAAGTTAGACATTAATCAATTCCACCTCTTGATGCTTCTCATTCATTTTGTGGCTTGCTTACAACTGTTAATGATGTACAAAATCCAGCATAGCACATAGTCCCAAAAATGAAAGTCTCTTTTTAAATACAATCATAAACAACAGTTCAGTTACAGTATTTGGGTACTACGTTAAATAACTAATTTGGGTATAAGGTTAAATAACTAATTTATGTAATTCCAGAGAGTTTTTTAGATATACTCCTTTTTATTTTAGAATTTTAAAAAGGGTTTATTTTTAATTTGGGTGATGAATACAGACCCCTTTATGTTATGATGGCTATTATAATAATGGAATACATTATGACAAAATGTAACCCAAAAGAGGTAAGAAAAAGAAATAAATTCTCCTATCATAAGTAATTGTCATAATCTTTAAAAGAAGAAAGAAAACCTGATAGAGACCGTAACAGACACAGATGTGTTAGGAAAGTGTTTAAATAAGTGGGATCTAAACCTCTAGTCTGTTGAGTATCTTGTTAGAAAAATAAGAAGTTCTAATGAGGGAAGTTTTCTGTCCGTCATATTTCTTCTTAAAATGAATTTTAGTTAAACATCTACAAAACTTGTGTTCTGTGCAATAGGAACATCAAGATTTTTTCATATACTCAAGGGCTGTGTCTACATTGGTGCGATCTTGTGCAAAAGCACCTGCTTTTGCGCCAAAACTTGCTGCCTGTCTACACTGGCCTCAAGTTCTTGCGCAAGAACACTGATGTTCTAATGTATTAAATCAGGGCTTCTTGCGCAAGAACTATGATGCTCCCACTCAGAAATAAGCCCTCTTGCGCAACTGTTCTTGTGCAAGAGGTCAGTGTAGACAGACAACATGAATTTCTTGCGCAAGAAAGCCCTATGGTTAAAATGGCCATCGGAGTTTTCTTGCGCAAGAGAGCGTCTACACTGGCATAAATGCTCTTGCACAAAAGCACATCTCTTGCACAAAGGCACATGCCAGTGTAGACGCTCTCTTCTGGAAGAGTTTTTGCACAAGAACTCTTCCGCAAAAGATTTCTTGCACAGAATCATGCCAGTGTAGATGTAGCCAAGGTTTCTGAGTTGTTACATGACAGGAACAAGTCTATACAATGTGGCTACGTCTACACTGGCATGATTTTCCAAAAATGCTTTTAATGGAAAAGTTTTCCGTTAAAAGCATTTTCGGAAAAGCACGTCTAGATTGGCAGGATGCTTTTCCGCAAAAGCACTTTTTGTGGAAAAGCGTCCGTGGCCAATCTTGACGCGGTTTTCCGCAAAAAAGCCCCGATAGCCATTTTTGCGAATGGGGCTTTTTTGTGGAAAACACTACTGTGCTATTTACACTGGCCCTTTTGCGCAAAAGTCTTTCGGAAAAAGACTTTTGCCCAAACGGGAGCTGCATAGTATTTCTGGAAAAGCACTGACGATCTTACATGAGATCGTCAGTGCTTTTCCGGAAATTCAAGCGGCCAGTGTAGACAGCTGGCAAGTTTTTCCGCAAAATCAAATGATTTTGCAGAAAAACTTGCCAGTCTAGACACAGCCTGTAAGTATAACAGATCAGAGAATTCATATTATTTTGGTTTTCAACATAATGTATATAGCACTATAATGTCAACTTAGTGCTCACACAATGAAACATGGAGACGGAGTCTGTAGCCACAACATAAGGAATGGCAATTTAAACTGCCCCACACTATTACATCTCTATCTGGAATAACCACATCTAAAGGAAAGTTCTGTTCAGGACCTATTCCATCGTAGGTATCATTGTTGATTCAATATTTATTAATACTGTCTGTGGTGGTAATGGGGAC
Organism: Pelodiscus sinensis; assembly: GCF_049634645.1. Lineage (NCBI taxonomy): Eukaryota > Metazoa > Chordata > Testudines > Trionychidae > Pelodiscus > Pelodiscus sinensis. The sequence continues at coordinate 58,527,776 of NC_134713.1, forward strand.
AGCCATGTAGTGACAATTGGATGGAGATGGTAAAGATGTCATATAGGCCATTAGATTCGTTGGCTAACTAAATGATATTGGAAATGTGATGCTTGGGATAGTCATAGAATTATAGAACTGGAAGGGACTTGTAGAGGTCATCAAGTTCAGTCCTCCAGCCCTTGGCTGGATCAAGCATCATCTTGACAATCCCTGAAGTCCGTTTGTCTATCCTGCACTTAAAAATATCCAGTGATGGAGATTCAACAATTTCCCTAGGTGATTTATTCCAGGGCTTATCTGCCCTGACAGAGCTTGTACTAACATACAACCTAAATCTCCCTTTCTGAAATTGCAACCTATCCTGTCCTATCCTCAGAGGATTTAATTTAATTAAAATATTTTTACCCTGCCTCTCTATTTAAAATACTTGAGGGCTACGTCTAGACTACATCCCTTTTTCGTAAAAGGGATTTAAATGTCCCCTGCTTCATTAGCATAAAAATGGCTGCCGCTTTTTTTCGGCACGGCGCTTTGCCGGAAAAAAGCGCCAGTCTAGATGCTGATCTTGCGGAAAATAAAGCCTTTTCCGAAAGATCCCTTATCCCTCTATGAAATAAGAAAAAAAGCGGCAGCCATTTTTATGCTAATGAAGCGGGGGAGATTTAAATCCCCTCTTCATTAGCAATTGCGATACGTCTAATTTACATCCCTTTTACGAAAAAGGGATGTAGTCTAGATGTAGCCGAGGTGAATACTGAAGTCTATCAATTACACCTACCACTTTTTCCCTATCTATGAGGCTTGTTACTATGTCCAAAACCAACCAACCAAACACCAAAACAATAACAGCAAAAATCACAACTATCAGGTTGGTTTGACAAGGTATGTTCTTGACAAATCCATGCTGTTAGTTATCATCTTATTATCTTCCCGATGTTCACAAATGGATTGCTTAATTATTTGCTCCATTATCTTTCCTGGCACAGAAATTAAACTGATTGGTCTGTAATTCCCTGGGCTGCCCTTATTTCCCTTTTTATAGATGGGTACTATATTTGAATTTTTCCAGGCCTCTGGACCCTCTCCCATCTTCCATGACTTTTCAAAGATGATAACTAATGGTTTAGATATTTCTTCAGTCAGGTCCTTGAATATTCTAGGATGCATTTCATCAGGACCTAGTGACTTGAAGACATCTAACTTCTCTTCTAGTTTGAACTAGGGAGGCTAATGTAGGCATTCGAAGTTGCAAATCAAGCCCAGGATTTAAATATCCTGCATTTGATTTGCATCTTCCCGGCCAGTCGCCATTTTTGAAATTCATAAGTCCGGACTAACTGACCGCGTCTACACGCGGCAGGGACCCTGTAGTTCAAATTAAAGCCCTAGTGTGAACTACCTGTTAAACCTCATTCCAGGAGGAATAACAGGTAGTTCAAACTAGGGCTTTAATTTGAACTACCGGGTCTCTGCCGCGTTTAGACACGGGCAGTTAGTCCGGACTTGTAAATTTCAAAAAATGGTGACCGGCCGGGAAGATGCAAATCAAGCGTGGGATATTTAAATCCCAGGCTTGATTTTCAACTTTGAATGCCTACATTAGCCTCCCTAGTTTGAACTAGGGGGCCAGTTTAGAAATATGCTCAGTGATTTTTTAACTTGTTCTTTCCCTATTTTAGCTTCTGAACCTATTTCATTTCCACTTGCATTCTCTATGTTAGACGTCAAATCAGCATCAACCTTCCTGGTGAAAACTTAAGCAAAGAAGTCATTAAGCACCTTTGAAATTTCCATTTTTGTTGTTCTTTCTCTTTCTTCTTTTAGTAACATGACTACTCTGTCCTTGGTCTTCCTCTTGCTTCTAATGTATTTGTAGAATGTTTTCTTGTTACCCTTTATGTCTTTAGTTAGATTTAGCTCATTTTTTACCTTTGCCTTTCTAATTTTGCCCCTATGTACTTGTGTGATTTTTGTTCATATTCATCCTTTGTAATTTGAACTAGTTTCCATTTTCTGTAGGACACCTTTTGATTTTTAAGTCATTCAAGATTTTCTGGTTAATCCTGGGTGGTCTCTTGCCATACTACCTCTCTTTCCTACACAGTGGAATATATCACTCTTATCCTTTTAATATTGAATTTAATTGAAAAATTGCCAGCTGTCTTCAATTATCCTCTTAAACTTGCTTCCCATGGGATCTTACCTACCAACTTCCTGAGTTTGTTAAAGTCTGTCTTCTTAAAATCCACTGTCTTTATTTTGCTGCTCTACATTTCTTAGAATTGTGAACTCTATTATTTCATAACCACTTTCACCCAAGCTGCCTTCCACTTTCAAATTCTCAGCCAGTTCCTCCCTATTTGTCAAAATCAAATCTCGAAGAGCCTCTCCCCTTGTAGCATTCTTCACTTTCTGTAATAAAAAAATGTCTACAGTGCATTCCAAGAATTTGTTGGATAATTTGTGCCATACTGTGTTAGTTTGCCAGTGTATCCCTGTGTAGTTGAAGTTCTCCATCATCGCCAAATTCTGTCCTTTGAATGATTTTGTTAGTTGTTTAAAGAAGGCCTCATCCACTTCTTCTTTCTGGTTAAGTGGTCTGTAGTAGACCCTACTATGACATCCCCCTTATTTTTACCTTTTTTTATTCTTACTCAGACACTTTCAACAAATATGTCTCCTATTTCCATCCCAATCTCAGACCAAGTGTATATATTTTTAATATGTAAGGCAACACCTCCCTTTTCCCACCTGTCCTTCCTGAACAAGCTATATCTTCTATAATAATACTCTGGTCATGCGTATTATCCCAAGTCTCGGTGATGCCAGCTATGTCATTGTTATGGTCATTTATTAGAATTAACAGTTCTTCCTGCTTATTCTTCATGTTTCTCACATTTGTATACAGAATTGTAAGATATTGGTATGATTCCCCCCTCGTACCACCAGTTCTGTCTTCTCTCTTTTATCCCTGCTTTACGTCTCATGCTGTCCCCAATTTCTGACCCTTTTCCCAGATCCCCATATGTTTGACTTACTTTGGACTTTTGTATCCTGTCCTCTTCGAACCTAGTTTAAAGCCCTCTTCACTAGTTTAACCAGTCTGTGTTCAAACGTGCTCTTACTCTTCCTTGATAGGTAAATCCCATCTCTGCTCAGCAGTCCTTCTTCTTGGAACAGCATTCTGTGGTCAAGAAAGCCAAAGCCCTCCTAATGACACCAACTTTACAACCAGGCATTCATCTCCAGGTTTCACCTATCCCTGGGCCCGTTTCCTTGTTGTGTTTTAGAATCCTACAAAAAGAAGAACATAGCTCTAGCCCTAATAGTATGCTGCCCTAGGCAGCCTTCCAAATATGTCATGTCAACACATTTTGCAATATGTGACATCTCTTTGTTAAATACGCTCTGGGATAATCCATCATGGAACAATCTTTCAACTAATCCTTTGTTAGCCTGGCCTTTCAACACAAACATGCTAATAATGTGGATCAGATAATGGTATTGGTGGTTTGGAAAACAACGTGTACCAAAAATTATGAAGATTACTAAGGGAAAGTTCATAAGTGTTGAAATTAGGAGGAGGCAAATCTTTTTGTTTGAACTAAGAAAACATGCCTTTATCCAGCATGGTATATGGAGTTGCTATCCTTTGGAATCCAGCTGTATCTTTCTAATATGTGTATTGGAAAATTTCTCTCACAGCCACATATATGACAATCTGATAGAAATCAGATGTTGAAAAATGTTTAAGCACTTAAAAATGGGACCACCTATGAGTCTATGAATTTAACAAAAATAAGGCAGTACCAATATTTTAAAATGATGAGTGAATCTTGAATCCTAAAAGTCTAGATGTGATTTAACAGTGAACAAGCTATATGGTTTAATTGGTATTGTTACTCTGAGCTTTCTACAACATATGTATTTTAGCAAGTTTTCAATAATCTATTAGAATTATCAATTTTATTTTGGACATTTCTTCACTGGGGCCTCAGCCACAGCCCACTGAAGTCAATGGATAAACTCCTGTTGCCTTCAATCATTCCCAAGCCCATTAAAGATGTATGTGGATAGTGAGAACATCTGCAGGAAAACTGGGTAGAAATGATGGAAACCCCTTCATAATTCCAGGGATGAGCCAACAAGTCAGTGATTAGAGGTAGAAGTCATCTTCTCATAAAGGCACATTATCCCATTATAATGTACTATGGGGTTTCGTGTACCTTCCTTTAAAGAATCTACTGTTTTCTGCTAGTTGGACCAGTGGTCTGAAATGGTATGGTAATGAATTTGTGTTCAGGTATCAAGCTTATGCAACTATTGTAAAGCTGGAATGCAAGTACTGTCCATAAAGTCCTAAGAGCCACCCTCAGTTGGGGGAATAACTTATAGAAAAAATCATGACCTGCACTAGATGCATTATTGCCAGATAGCTTCTTGATGTGTTAAGTCAATTAGCATGAGGCCTATCCAGACATCTGTTAGGAAAGTAACAAGCCAAAACACACATCTTCAATAATTACTTGGACTGTATCAGGGATAAGATTTTGTTCCAGAAAGTGGAAGAAATATCCAGAGGGAGAGCCATTTTAGGCTTGATTCTGACTTTAAAAAAATCGAAGGGAAGAAATAGTTCAGTGGCAGTCCCACAAGGAGACAATATTAAAGGCACAACTGCAAACTAGTCTCATGCAAAGGAAAGATTGGAAGCATAGTAAAAGTCCAATAAGGGGCTACCAGGAGCTCTTTAGTGACCTGAAAATCAAAAGGGAATTCTACAAAAAGCGGAAACAGGCAAATTGATAAGAAGGAGTACAAACAGCAGTACAAATATCTAGGGACAAAATCAGAAAGGCTAAGGCAAAAAGTGAGATATAACTTGCAAGGGACATAAAGGTAAATAAGAAGAGGCTCTTTAAATACATTAGGAGCAAGAGAAAGATGAAGAAAAGTATAGGTCTTCTACTTAGAAGGGGAAGGGGAGCTAATTATTGATAACATCAAGAAAGATAAATTGCATAATGCCTATTTTGCGTTAGTGTTCACTAAAAAGATTAATGATGACTAGGATGCAATTCAATTAATATTGACAACTGAAGAAAGGAATGCAATAGGGACAGAACTGGTTTAGAATATTTAGGTAAATTAGAAAAGTCAAATCAGCAAGACTTGATGAAGTTCATTCTAGGGCAGAACTAGCTGAAGCAATCTTGGTGCTGTTAGCAATTATCTTTAAGATGGGAAGTCCCAGAAAACCAAAAAGGAAACAAAGGGAAATAAGGAGAAGCATAGAATTATAGGCCAGTCAGCCTAACTTTAATATCTAGAACATAATGGAGCAACTTATTAAATAATCAATATGTAAGCACTTGTCAAACCAACATAATTTCCTTCTTTGAAAGGGTCACTGGCTTTGTGGCTAGATGAAGGAAAGCAGTAGATATGATCTACTTTGATTTTAATAAAGCTTTTGACACTGCATGACAATTATATAAACGAGGTAGAAAAATTTGATCTAGATGAATAAGGTGGATGCACAATAGGTTAAAAGATCAAGTAGTTATCACTGGTTTTCTGTCAATTTGGGAGGGTGTATCTTGTGTAGATATATGAATTTTGCTAGTATCTTCCATTGCCAGAGTTAATCAGTCTGCTCTACTGGTGGCAAATATTTATTTTACAAATTTGGTTTGACTATGTGGAAGTATGATATTTTCCAGAGTAATTATGTACACTCCATTTACATTCATGTTCACTATGTTAGTCATCCAATCATTGCTAATGTTTTTTGGTGAAAAGACATTCAGCATTTTGGGCATGGCTTCTGTGAGACATGGTAAGAATGGGTTAAGTATCCTGCAAGATAAATGACCTAAATTCAATCTTTAGGGACATATTGGCAGATTATGTGTGTGATTGTATGTGTTTACATATATAATATTGTTAAAGGTTAACAATATAACCAAACACTTCCCGCCTATGCTCTATTCTGCTAGTTGAGAGATGAAAAAGAGAGCTTAATATTTAAATGAACTGTAAATATAATAATATCACTGTATTGATTTTTCTTTGAAGTATATAGTAAATCAGCTATGAATGGTAGAAAACAGGTAATTGCCTTATGTTAATCTGTGTAGCTAATTACTAGTATTCTTAGGAAATAGGCCTCAGTGATAACTGGTTGTTTGCGTAAGAACATGGAGTGGTCAAGAGAGAGCCTGGATATATATAAAAAATCCTTTGGTCCTGATGGTTTTATCTCAGCTCTATTGCTTGATGCTTTATGCAGGGGAAGCTTGAGTCATATGACTGAGATCTCCAGTCCCATCTGGATCACCCTGAATATGAACATTGAACTATAATCTATGGACTAATCCTGAAAAAACTCATTGCAACTACAAAGCTCACAATCTTTACGATGAAACTGATCTCAAAACTATACTCATGTCTCATGCCTACTGATCTTTTAGCCAATATTTACTCTCTCCTTTTTAAAAATAATTTTTAATTTAGTTAACAATTGGCTGTAAGCATGTATTTGGGTATGATCTAAAATATTCATTTACTTGGAAGGTAATGTGTCCAATCCTTTGGGATTAGTAGAAATTTCTTATATGATGAATACAATTTTCAGTAATCATATTTGAGTTAGGCATTTGGGTGGAGGCGTAAGGCTGGGTTGCTAAAAGGGAATTGTGTTTTGGCTTCTGAGTAACCAGTATGTTCTTGTAAAAGCTGATTCGTGCTGGCTTTGTATATCTAAATTTTGGACTATACATCAGCTTTTGGGATTGTCTGGCCCATTTTTTGCAGCTTGCCCTAATTGAGTGACTTCAATGTGCCTCCCATGGACTCTGGTTACAGCTTCATTTTCTATTATTGTCTTTCCCTCTTCTTTGAGTAAGTGGCCTACCCTATCCCTGGTCTGACTCTTGCTTCTCATGTATTTGTGAAATGCTTTCTTGTTACCTTATATATCCCTGGCTACTTGAACTTTGTTTTGTGCTGAGGGCTTTCTAACATACTTGTGTTGTTTTTTTGTAATTTGACCTAGTTTCTACTTCTTGCATGATATTATAGACAGTTGCATAAGGAGAGGGACAACCTGTTCCATTTGATGGCCTATAGCAGCCATTAGCTAATACCCCATCTTGTGCTTTATTTATTAGGACATGGATCCATAAGCACTCAAAATCATTTTCTCCCAAGTTATCAGTAGCTTGAAAACAGGTAATATGTAGAGGGCCTGTCAATTTACAAGGCCAAAGCTCAACAGGATTATGGATTCGCTTCAAGACAGAGTTAATTAGAGGTAGTTGCTTTTATTAATCTCACTATGTCACTACTGTTACAGGCTTAGTACTGCTCACCGGACACGGGACTCCCTACACTAGTTACACTACAGGGCTACGTCTAGACTACATCCCTTTTTCGTAAAAGGGATGAAAATTAGATGTATCGCAATTGCTAATGAAGCGGGGATTTAAATCTCCCCCGCTTCATTAGCATAAAAATGGCTGCCGCTTTTTTTCCACACGGAGCTTTGCCGGAAAAAAGCGCCAGTCTAGACGCTGATCTTTCTGAAAATAAAGCCTTTTCCGAAAGATCCCTTATCCCTCTTGAGATAAGGGATCTTTCGGAAAAGGCTTTATTTTCCAAAACATCCGCGTCTAGACTGGCGCTTTTTTCTGGCAAAGCTCTGTGCGGAAAAAAAGTGGCAACCATTTTTATGCTAATAAAGCGGGGGAGATTTAAATCCCTGCTTCATTAGCAATACGTCTAATTTGCATCCCTTTTACGAAAAAGGGATGTGGTCTAGACGTAGCCCAGTTGTTTACCAGGTGTGCGCATACTGGCCCAATGTTACTTTCAATGTTCCCATGGGGCGGTGAACCGAGGTCATGTTATTTATCCCATACTCAGCTCTCAGCTAGCAAGCATAGGGAGTTGTGGCTGATGAAGGCCATCTGATAAAGAACATCTGGTATTTTCACCAGTTGGCCTTAAATACAAATTTAACCCCTGCAGGCCCACATATGGCTTTTTATATGACAGGGCCACACCTACTTCTCTTTTGCTCACTAAGGCCTTTCAAAATAGGTTATAACAATTAACTTTAACCTTCCAAAATGAAAATCATGTACCAGATTTCAGCAATATTGACTAGATTGAATTTATGCGCATTCAAGTCCTTATGTTTGTTATATAGGCACCTCATAACGGGGTATAAGCAATTAAAGATTTAATATCTTAATATTTTTGGGTTCCTTGATTAATTTTGTTCTCAACATTTCAATTTTGTGCTGTGTGCTCATATCATCCCTCTTTTTTTCTTCCTGTTTGCTATTGGTTTAAGATGGGAGTGGCTGTGCATGTATATAAATGACAGAGCTCTCTGGACATACTGTATAAGTTAAATGCTATTGTCCTAAAGCAGATTGGACTTTGCACTTTGTTCATCAGGAGCAAAAGTACAGAGAGTAGCTTGTCTCCTCTACTCTGGGGTTCAACACTGCAGCAATCAATCCACTAATTGTTGATTTAGTGTATCTGCTTAGAAATGATACATTGATCTCTGAGCACTTTCTGTCGACAACGGTACTCCACCAGGATGAGAAGAGTAGCCAGCGTTGATGGGGAAGCAGCCCCCATGACCTTCCTGCACACAAGACACCACAGCAAGTACATCGACTTCAGCAATGCTATTTGCATAGCTGAAGTTACATAGATTAGATTGATAGCAGAGGAATAGAAAAGGCCTAAGAGGAGAATATAAAAAAAATCTGCTTTAGCATAGTCTCATATAATTGGTTCCTATTTAGTCCCTATATGAAGACCTAAATGTTTCTCAGAGGGCTGCTGTGTTCACTCCTGTGATTGAGTTTGTGCCTGAAATATCCAGTGTTTGCATGTGAAGTTTAAAAAAGTCTTTTTTATTCCTATGCTTAGAATTACTGTTCTAAAAGTGAAGTAAAGACCAGCCACTGCTCAGAACCTACAATGTCAATGAAGAGCCAAATAAAAGCAGGCAGGTATTGAGCAAGATATTATCTTTTATGGTAGTGTAATGATCCATGGCTGCATATGGAGAGAGACAGCATTGTCATCAGCCAACCTTATGCATGACTCATTACCAGCACTGAAAATACAGACTTCTCCTTGTCAAGCTAAAGGAGCAGTTTTAGCAGTTTGGACAGCAGTTAAAATGACACCTATCCCATGAGTAGACTGACAGCAACTTTTCCTGAGAATGCCGAGGTTAATCATTGCTACTGCCCTGGTAAAATTTGAGACACACAAAAAAACCTCATAATATGAATATTGAGATTTTCATTGCTGACTTCTCTACTCCCAATCAATCGTCCCCCACTCCAACCAAACCAAATAAGAACAACAACAAACTCCTGGATTGTTTTATGCTGGAAATAACTACAAAGAATGCTTTCCTTTAACTCCAGTAGCATTGGAAACTTTGTTTAAGAACAGAACAACATTCTTTACTCTATAATGCTGGTCATGTTGGTGTCAATGCAGGTGAGTCCTGTTATTTTAGTTGTGTCAGTTAGATGTCTAAAACCATGTTCAAAGACAATTGTCCATGTATGAGACACTAGGGTGGTGTCTAGACTGGCAAGTTTTTCATCTGATTTTGTGGAAAAACTTGCCAGCTGTCTACACTGGCCATTTGAATTTCCGCAAGAACACTGACGATCTCATGTAAGATCGTCAGTGTTCTTGCAGAAATACTGTGCTGCTCCCGTTTGGGCAAAAGCCCTCTTGCGCAAATGATTTGTGCAAGAGGGCCAGTGTAAACAGCACAATAATGTTTTCCGCAAAAAAGTCCCGATCGCGAAAATGGCGATCGGGGCTTTTTTGCAGAAAACTGCGTCTAGATTGGCCACGAATGCTTTTCTGCAAAAAGTGCTTTTGCGGAAAAGCATCCTGCCAATCTAGACGTGCTTTTCCGAAAATGCTTTTAACGGAAAACTTTTCCATTAAAAGCATTTTCGGAAAATCATGCCAGTGTAGACGTAGCCTAGAAGATTTACCCAGCATTGCTTGGGACATTAACTCAATTAATTTTTGTCTTTTTGGAAAATAAAATGAAAATGTACATGCTTCATTTAAATCATTGCTCTAGGGTGGGGCTGGAGTTGAGCGGTTCAGTATGCAGGCTGCCGCATGGAGAGAAGACAACTTCAGCCCTCTATCACCACAGCAGCTTGGAGCCAGGTGAGAAGCACCTCTTTATGGCTTCTGCAGCTCCAGCAGTCACAGCCAAGGGGTGGGCAACAGCCAGTAATGTTCCTGTATGAATGGAGAGAGGTGAAGCTTTTGCCTCCCAACCCTCCCTAAAGGGAACTTGGCGGGGAGATTTGGGGCTGAGGGCAGCCCCTAAGTGTGTGTGAGAGTGTGTGTGTGGGGGGGGGGGAAGAGTGCCCCCAGCCAGTCCCTTTTACCTGTCTGGTAATTCTGTTTCGTCTGTATGGTTTTATGAGAAACAATCACATTCTAAGTACATCCCATTTTCCTGAGTAACCAAATCCTGACCTTGCTTTAAGTTATGATTAGAGGAAGCTTCACACCGAATTTGGTGGTCCTAGCTCTTACTCTTTAGGAGTTCTTGAACATACTGAAAGACAGACAAATTCTCTCAAATATACAGTAGGGTGTGTCTAGACTACCTAGTTTTGTCGACAAAAGTGGACTTTTGTTGACAAAACAATACCAGCGTCTACACTACCGCGGAGTTCTGTCGACATAACGTCAACAGAACTCCGCGGTTTTGTCGACGCTGGTATACCTCATTTTACGAGGCATAACACTTTCTGTCGACAGAACTCTGTCGACAGAAGGTGTTATTGCCTGTAACACTGCGTCCAGACTACGGAGTTCTGTCGACAAAGCGGCTTGCTTTGTCGACAGAACTCCATGTGTCTGGACGCAAATTGTTGACGGAAGTTTTGTCGACAGTATCTGTCAACAAAACTTCCGTCGACAAAACGCGGTAGTCTAGACATACCCGTAGACTGGGGAGGAAGGATGGTCTTGTGTTTAAGGGAAAATCAGGACATCTTGGTTCAGTTTCCTTTGTGACCTTTCACAAGCGTCTCTTTATACCTCTTCCCCAGTTTTTTTTAAAAGTGAAACTTCCGTTGTCTATCTTGTCTATAAATAGTCCTTACCATAAAGCACTTGCAATGTGTTTGCACATGTGGCTCTGGTCTTGGTTGGGGCCTTTAAAGATCTCTTTAGGCAAGTGAGAGGACAGATAAAAAATCCATTGGCTGCATTGAATTGCGATGAAACCAGAAGTCATTGGCAGTGACTGTAGTAGTAGCTTCATTTGCAGAATGAGATGTTATGGCTCTTGAAAACTTCTCTAATTCAAGGTCTCATTCTCATGAGACTACTTTCATTACTAACCAAGTCATAATATTTATGTTAGCTGCATGGAGGCTTTCACTTAGGAAATAGAAGTCTGATATGCTTCAACATCTGGCAATAGTTATTTAAAGGGAATCTGACATCTGAGAAAAACCCAATGTAATATTTTAACTGAGGTAGAGTGGAAAGAAATTAACTTATAATGACAGAGTGCTTAACTAGTCGGTGTTGAATATCATCATGTATTTTATCTTGATGGCTGTTTAACTACAGTAATATTGCTTTCTTGTACAGATTAGCTGTATTGATTTATGTTGTTTTAATACATTAAAAGAGCATATTCCAAAGCTTTGGTGATGAAATCCTGACTCCATTGATATGAGTGGGATTTTTTCTGTCATTTCAGTGGACTCACACTAAGCATTTTATCTGTCACTAAAAATGTACAAATGCCTGAATGGATCAGACCAGTGGTCCAGCCCAGTCTGAAGTGCTGATTGCAGAAATGGCTAATATCATCTGCTTTAGAGGAAGAGTCCAGAAGCTATGCAATAGGTAGTTATGAAATAATGTCCCTGGGGGAGTTTTAGTGGTTAGCTTATGCCCTGAAGCAAAAGGGTTTAGAGTCTTTCCAAAGGTCTTGGCTTTTTTGGACTTTTAGCCAATGTCAGATAGTCCATACAAAAAGAAAACCAATACATTAGCAAGCCCTATTCTGCCTAAGGAAACCAACCATTCCTGAGAGAGAGAACAACTCCTACCCTTCTCAAACAGCTCAAAGTATGGGGTTTAAAGGTGAAATATTGTGTAGAATAAATAAGCATGTAGTATGTACAAGTGTTAGCCGTTTGTCACAGATACATTGAAAAAAAGAAGTTGTGAGGTTATTCTGTGGTTGAAAAACCTTAGTGAGGCTAAGAGAAAATCTTGGGTGGAATGCAGACAGGAAATAGAAAACTGGTGCAGGTGATGTGATTCTTGTGAAGCAAAAAGAGTCCCCCTAAGACAGGAAGTGCCCCTATGCAGCAGTGTCTTTGGTGTTCATCAAGGGAGCTCATTGTTGTTGACTGTGATTGGGTCTTTCTAGCACTCAGTATTTTTTGATAGCCATAAATTACTTGACAACATGGCCTGGAGCTCACATAGTAAGGCACCAAGAGTCACACATCTCAAGGGAGAGATTTTGAATCACTGCTTCAGCTTGAACTTTCTGACTCTTTTTTCAGGAATCTCATTAGTTTTGCATACCCCAAGTTTCACCCCCAAAAGACTTCTGCATACCCACAAAGGCATGCACTCCTGCCTGAGAACCACTGTTTTTATCTGATGTCTTTATCACAAAATACCTACACAGATCAGCCATTGGGGCAGAACAAATTCAGTGTCCGTAGATATGGCTTCCACTCATGGAATCCAACCTTTGAATTCCTTTAAAACAAACAAAAATCAATTATACAGTAAATCACTATTATGTAAATGCAACTATTGTCAACTGCATTAACTTCCACCAAACAAAACCATGTATTCATTTGACTGATATAACTGAAGGATCAATGTTGTGCTACAAAGAGCATTATTCTTGTGGTTATTCTCCCAAACCAAAGCTTCAGTAATAAAATTGTGACAATGAAAAAATGACCTCAGAATACCTTGCCTCCTAGATTATGAGCCTTATGTTTTTAGGGGAAAATACTGTTTGCTTGGTATATAGAGTAAATGTCATCTGTATATTGTATGGTATATTTTTTAGTGAGAGAATGACTTCAGGACAATGTTATATTTGAATATAAAATTTTGAAGCATGATCTGCAACCCTTATTCACCTGAATAAACCCATTGAAATATATAGGATCGCCCAGTGAGTAGGGATTATTCAAATTAAAGACATTAAATATTATCTTAATTCTAGCACTAAGACTGCACCAGCTGCACTCTCTAAGCATATTATCAGTGCAACTCAGACTTTTTTTACTTCCAACACTACAGAAGTCGTAGGAGAACAGTGGTGTTATTCAGAGATAAATGGTTATTTTCAAGGTCTACATACATATCTTAAGTTGTTAAATATACTTACAAATTTCCAGTTCAACAGGCATGGAAGTTTTCCTTCTTGTCCTGCCGGTTTCAGCTGCCATGTTAAATTTAGTCAGATGCTCTGAAAAGAACACAGATTGTTCACCACTGGCAGGTGAAAACAGGAAATGAAAATATTGACTCAAGACTTTTACAGGACAATTAAACAGCTAATGAAAGGCCTGCATTTCCTGAAAGCACAGTGACCAGGAAAGTAGGACTGAGTACCTCAATTTGATTCCTACTTTTGACACCAACATACTTTGGCTGTGGAAATAGTAACGCCATGGTGCAGAGGATCATGAGTAGCAGTGAAACGGAAGAATACTTCCTGAATCATTCCTTAATCCAAAGAGACATTCCGAGCCTCTATTTTTATTCTTCCGGACAGAAGGTTAACACTGTATTTGCCTTTCCTTTGGATAGACTGTAGCAGAAATGCTGAATGCAAAACAATGCATGCAATACTCTTACTCTCCAAGGGCTCCCTCATACTGCATTGGCACAGCCTCAATTTGTGGAGGGGTTTCTCAGGGGAAGTTCCAGGAGGAATTCTGTCTCTCAGAGGTAGGCTGTTCAGGATGAAGCTAGTAGAGAACTATTGCACCTTTCCATCGTTACTCCACCCAAAGCCTGCTGGAGTAATTCCCATACTTCTGCACTCCTTCAGCATGCAACCGTGGTGAGCAACCTGCAGCCCACTTGTGGCTTGTCAGAGTAAGGTGCTGGCAGGCTTCCAGACAGGTTGTTTACCTTGCATCTAAGGTATGGCCACCTTTAGCTCCCATTGGCCACTGTTCGCCATTCCTGGTGAATGGGAGCTATGGGAAGCAGCACAGACCACAGGGATTTTACTTTACCTCAAGGTAAACAACCTGTCTGGCGGCCGCCAGCAGCTTACCCTGACAAGCCATGCGCAGCCTGCAGGCCACAGGTTACCTACCACTTGCATACAAGCTGCAGTACATTTTGTAGTCTGATCAGAAGCAAGGAGGAAAGAGCCCTGGTCTCGCTTCTTCCCATTGCTTCTGGAGTGTCTTGTTCCTTAGGGGTATGAAGAGGTAGGTGGCTGTGTATGTGTGCCAGACAGCAAAGGGAACTGGCATAGTACCCAGCTGCTGTGGAGGCACTCCAGGGAGAGTGCTTCTTACAGTCTATTCCTGTTCCTCTTGCGCCCAGTGTCTAGTGTTTACACAGTCTGTCTCCAAGCTAGTGCTTATATAAACACATATAATTCATGTACCAGTACTGTATCGTATGATACTGTAACTGCTACTTTACATATCTAAACTGAAGTTGGTCCATTTCACCACTTGCCTCACTTACCTTGTCTCTCTAATATCCTGGGACTGACATGACCACAAAAACACTGCATACTGTAACCCTTATTAATCTTAAGGTAATTTGCTGATAAATCTAGGTGTACGTTCCAGTGTTCTGCTGCTGCCTTCCTCCCATTCCACTGTAGTAGTGTAATTTAGTGAGGCCTGGGCTCCTCCAAACCCATCACAAGTAGCCCAAACGAGTGAGAGGGGATAGATACTAGGTAGTGAGCAGAAAAACAAATCACTTGGTCTGGCTGAAATCTTAACCCATTGTGACAGTTTAATCTTTTGGAGTTTTCACAAAGGTTGGGAGACAAATAGCCTAAGCCTGGAGTTCTCACACTTAAACAGCATGGCCTATAACTTAAAAGAAAGATTGTGAATGAAACTCTACCCTGTAATCAATGGAGTTACAGCACCATAATGCTAGGTTTAAGAGATTAAGTCTAACTGTTCTGATTGGTCCCAGAAAACAGTATTTGGTGATGTTGCACTCAAAAAGAAGAATGTCTCAGTGCAAGATATTTGAATAATTAATACCTTTTGCATTATGCAGGTTTCCCTGTAGTTGGAAGAACTTTGCTGTCAGTTGAGCTACACTAATTTATACCAGCTGTGTACCTAGCATGTGGTTTCAAAAAGTAAGTTTTCCTTTCTTATAGCAAAGTTTTTAAATTGTAAAAGTGGGCATGTGTGTAGAGGAGGAGTTCTCATCAGGACCCATTAGTGAAAGGAATTAAGTTGATTAAGGCCTATTTCATGACATTGGCAAGGTGGAAATAAACAATGTGTGCATAATATACTTCAAGCTTATAGGCCAAGATACTCCAATCTCCTTATATAGGTAGAAGAGCACTAATGTGTGGCACTGTATCATGTTTTAAGTACCCCAAGCATATATCAGCCATCCACATAAATCCCCTGTGATAGAAGAATATGGGCACCAGGCAGCATATTCAGCTGGAGGAACTGCATATGGGGATCAGACACTCAAAATGGCAGAGTCAGGTAGTGGATATTTTGATGCTCTTTGTTTCACTAATTACTCAGGTAGTCCCCTTAATATAGGAGCCTTTGACTTTTACTGGGAGGATTCTTTGTGCTGTAGTCTAGCCCTAGAGACTACAACTCCCATGAGCCCTGGGGAAAAAGAAGGGAAAACTCTTGTCTCCTCTTCCAGGAAGGTTGTGAGAGAGTTAGTAGGCTGCATTTTGGAGAGAGCATCCAGATTGGTGGCGTGGAGACTTTTCCAGTCCCGAAGCCTGCTGGGGCGGTTGGTGATTGTTCTGGGAAGGGAGAGATTCTGCCTGTGGCTGAGAAGGGCCTGCATAAGTCTGCCTAGAAGGTAACTGTATGTAACTGTGGCTCTTTGGGCTCAAAGAGCTGCCTGGGATGGAGCACAGAAAATAGACTGATTTTGAGTCCAAAGAGAGGCAGCGTGACCAGCCCAGAGAACCAGAGCTGCTGGCATTTGGTGGGGATTTTGCAGCTGGCTGCTTAGCTTGGACTGAAACACACAGAACCTCCACAGGGCTGTCTCTGCTTCAGCTACAGACCTTCAATCGCACCCATGCAAGTAAGAGGAGTGCACACTCTGGGGTGGAATAAAGGGTGGCAGTGTAAATGCCAATTAGATAAGTTTCCTTTATTTCTGTGTACTTTGGTAATTGATTTTATTCACTTTTAGTCTGTTAAATCCTCTTTCTTTAAGTTGCTAAGTAAAGGTGTGTTAATCCTAATTTAATCAATTAGATGTATATTATTTATAACTGTTGTTTCAGAGTTGGATCCAGATTATTACTGGAATAATTTTATTCCTGGAGGCTCCCAAGACACACCAGTAAGTGTATACAGGGCCAGCCAGGTGGAGGCACCACCACTGCATATTCCTTTAGGAGCACGGAACTGGATAGGGAATCCCCAACTACACAACCTTACCACTGGGGTACTCAGGATCTCCTTTTTTGTTAAAAACATCAGGCACACAGGTAAGTGTGGCCTGCTCCCAAGTAACCCAGGAAAGAAGAGGTTACACTGAGGCTGTGTCTACATTGGTGTAATCTTGCGCAAAAGCAGGTGCTTTTGCATAAAAACTTGCTGCCTGTCTACACTGGCTGTGAGTTCTTGCGCAAGAACACTGACGTTCTATTGTATTAAATCAGTGCTTCTTGCGCTCCCACTCAGGAATAAGCCCTCTTGTGCAACTGTTCTTGCGTAAGAGCCAGTGTAGACAGGCAACATGAAATTTCTTGCGCAAGAAAGCCCTATGGTTAAAATGGCCATCAGAGCTTTCTTGCGCAAGAGAGCTTCTACACTGGCATGGATGCTCTTGCGCAAAAGCACATCTCTTGCGCAAAGGCACATGCCAGTGTAGACGCTCTCTTCTGGTAGAGTTTTTGCACAAGAACTCTTCTGTAAAAGAGTTCTTGCACAAAATCATGCCAGTGTAGACATAGCCTTAGCTATTATGATGGAGTTCCTACTCGCCACCGTGAATCCTATGCTTCTGGCCAGTAGTGGTCTGGGAATTTTCTTTCTTTCCTGGGGAAACCAGCAATTTCTTGTTCTATCTGTTCACTTCAGTGGCTTACTACAGTTATCAGGCTAGTTATCTTTTTTAACCCTTCTCATCATTGTGTACTAGGGAAAAGAAAAGGAGAAAAACTTTTAGATCAGGTAGCCTTGCTAGGTGGGGAGGCAATCAGCTAGATCTCCCAATTCAGTCCTACCTCCTTCCCTCCTGGTTGAGGGTTACCTTCCCTGACCCTTTGTGACTGAAGGACTGTCTATTGGGCAGGGTTATCCCTACTCACTTCAACCTGATGACATTTGCGCTGTTCCTCTCCTCCTGCAGCACATCCTCCAGATTCACTACTCCCCTAACTGAATGGTTTGCTCTCTTTTTAATTAGTTCCACACAGCTCGTAATTGGCTCCAGGTGTCTCAATCAACCTAATTGCCTCAACTGAGTTCTAGGAGGTTCTTAATTGACTCCAGGTGTCTTAATTATCCTGGAGTAACTGCCATTTCGTTACCATGGCAACAATTTGTTCAGCCTAGGGCTAATATATTTGTCTTTTATTACATTCTGATAGCACTGTGTGGCTATGAATCAAACAATCAAAGACAGTCCCAACTCTGAGGAATAATCCAAGGAGAGACAAATAGACAGATGGGTGTTGGAATAAAGAAACAACAGCCAATTTATACACAAGTCAAGTCGATGCTCTGTAAGTAGCCTGGCAGAACTAGGTTTTTAAGAGGCACTTAAATGTCCATCTGTTAATGGCCTGTTGGATGAGTCAAAGATGATGAGCCAACCACAGGGAGCCACATGCAAGAAAATATGTAGGTGAGGGGCTAACAAATGGGTAGACAAGGCTGACTATCCAAGAAATGGGTAGATGTTGGCAAAGCAGGAAGGACCATGCAGGTAGGTGTATAGGAGGTGAGTGTGCACATAACATGGAGCTGGAGAAGAGAGGATAAATAGGGAGGAACATCTTATGAAGAACTGACATGCCTACTAGTCCCCCTATTCTATTCTGATTTCTCTAAGACTATGTCTAGACTGCAAGCCTCTTTCGAAAAAGAGCGTGTAGACTGCAAGCGGAACTTTTGAAAAAGCAAGCTGCTTTTTTGAAAGAGAGCACCCAGGCAGTCTGGATGCTCTCTTTCGAAAAACCGCTGTTTGTATTCAAGAACGCCTTTTTTCGAAAGAGCATTTTTGAAAAAAGGCGTTCTTCCTCGTGAAATGAGGTTTACCGCCGTCGAAAGAAAAGCCGCGTTGTTTCAATTTAATTTCGAAAGAACGCGGCTGCAGTCTAGACACAGGTGAAGTTTTTTCGAAAAAAGGCTACTTTTTTCGAAAAAAACCCTGAGTCTGGACACAGCCTAATAGTTGCTGGTGTCAGATACTCCATAAGACAGTGTAAAACTACCCATTATGTACTGCTGGCTGAATATTCTATCATAGATAAACTAAGGGGCTGTGTCTACATTGGCATCCCTTTCCGGAAAAGGGATGCTAATGAGACACTTTGGAATTGCAAATCCGCGGGGGATTTAAATATCCCCCGCGGCATTTGCATTTACATGGCTGCCGCTTTTTTCCCGGCTCGGGGTTTTTGCCGGAGAAAAGCGCCAGTGTAGACGCGATTCTCCGGAAAATAAGCCCTTTTCCGGGAGATCCCTTATTCCTACTTGAAATTCAAGCCTAATTACTTGAAAGTAGGAATAAGGGATCTCCCGGAAAAGGGCTTATTTTCCGGAGAATCGCGTCTACACTGGCGCTTTTCTCCGGCAAAAACCCCGAGCCGGGAAAAAAGCGGCAGCCATGTAAATGCAAATGCCGCGGGGGATATTTAAATCCCCCGCGGATTTGCAATTCCAAAGTGTCTCATTAGCATCCCTTTTCCGGAAAGGGATGCCAATGTAGACACAGCCAGGATGTTAAATATTGACTAATTGACCAATCGAATAGTCGATGCATTTTGCATCAACTATTTGATTAGTTGATGGGGCACCTCCTCCTTTGAAGGGAAACAACAGCCCAAAGGCTGTTGCTTCCCTTCAAAGGTAAAAGTGCTGTGTGGAGCCTGCGGTCAGGCTTGGCTCCATATGATGCTGCCGCTTTGAAACACTATGAGGAGCCTGACTCCAGGCTCCTTGCAGCGTTTCAAGGTGGCTGCGTCACACGGAGCCTGGGGTCAGCACGAAAGTCCCCAGCTGATCGCAGGCTCCACGTGGTGCTGCTGCTTTGAAATGCTGCATGCAGACTGGGGACACCCCAGCTGGCCCTGGGCTGCACATGGTGTTTCAAAGCAGCAGCAGTGCTTGGAGTCAGGGGTCTGGCCCCAGGATCCAAGTGGCACTGCGACTTTGAAGTACTCCCTGCTCTATCAGAAAGAGGCAGCAAAGGGGGAAAGCGACTAGTTGACTAGCCTGTCGACTATCTGATGAGCATTTGCTTATTGGATAGTTGATTAGTCCTTCACATCCCTAAGACAAACTTTTATTCCTAACCCCAGGTAGTGAGCAGTTGATGCATAGACACATGAAGAATGGTGGCCTTTGTAACCTATTCTTGGGAGTATAACTGCAGATAATATTGGTTCAGATGATTTTTTTTTTTTTTTTTTTTTTTGCTTCTTGAGTCTGGGACTTCTCCCATGTCTATTAGAAACCTGTGTTTAATGTCACTAACATTTCAGGTTCCTTCAGGCATCCATGTGATGATCCAGGCATTTAGTTCAGAAATGTGGATTTAGCCTAATTTTTTCTGAACATGAGTTTTGCATTAACTGACAGATGGAATGATTTGTCATTTAAATTACCTTGCTGATGACCCATAAGTGATTTATGTTGTGATATTGTCTAACCTCTGCAGAAAATAAAAATGAGCAGAGTTTACTCTGATCTGAGTCACATTTTCCACATCCCTGGAGGTTAAAAATGAGTATGTCATCTGTAGTGACATGTAATACCTTTTATGGGGGAGGGAGAAAAGCGTTTACTGTTATTAATGTAAAAAAGATATAGCAACCTTCAGAAAAAAATATGAATTTACTTTAAAATTAAATAGAGGTCTTACAAGAGTTTTATATTTTTTTCACGTATAAAGAAACTTCATCATTCACATCAAGTGATTCAGCATGCTGCCACTTCATGTAATACCTTCATTCTTTATCCACATTATAGATGAATCGCATAATATATAATTCAGGGAAAATCATAAACACACAAACACAACAGCTGGATAGTTTAAAGCAATTGTGTAAATGGAAGAGAAAAACAATTTTTAGTGGCAAAGAAATACGAAATGCAATGGAAGGCAAGTCCACTGACTTGAGAGAGAGGGTAGAAATGTAGTCTTATATCACTCTTCCTGAACAATTACTTTCTGAAGCATTTTCTTATAAGTGGGAACTTTTTGTTTTAGCAGAGCCATACATGTATCATTCCTTGAATCCACAGTGTCACTTTAGAAACTGTTCAGAAATTCACCTTTTCTTGATTTCTCTATTGCTTTAGGTATCCCTAATCATTTCTAGTTTCAGTTCCCTAGGAGTTTAACAATGTCAGAGCCTGAACTTTGAAGCCTTTAGTCCTGTGAATAGGTCTATTAAAGTCAATGAGCAGACTGGTGTAAGTATTATTATGTGACTAAAAGTTTGGAGAATTGGGATCTTAGATTTGCCACTAGAATCAGAGTCATAGGCTACGTCTAGACTGGCATGATTTTCCGCAAATGCTTTTAACGGAAAAGTTTTTCATTAAAAGCACTTGCGGAAAAGAGCATCTAGATTGGCACGGACGCTTTTCCGCAAAAGCATTTTTTGCGGAAAAGCGTCCGTGCCAATCTAGACGCGCTTTTCCACAAAAAAGCCCCGATTGTCATTTTCGCAATTGGGGCTTTTTTGCACAAAACAAATCTGATCTGTCTACACTGGCCCTTTTGCACAAAAGCTTTTGCACAAAAGGACTTTTGCCCGAATGGGAGCAGCATAGTATTTCCGCAAGAAGCACTGATTTCTTACATGAGATCGTCAGTGTTCTTGCAGATATTCAAGCGGCCTTTGTAGACAGCTGGTAAGTTTTTCCACAAAAGCAGCTGCTTTTGCAGAAAAACTTGCCAGTCTAGACACAGCCATCATGTTTAAAGTTAGAATGCCCCACTATTAATCTAATGTCATGCATAGCACAGGCCACCAATATCACCCAGCATCCACATACTTAACCCAAAGAAAAGACAAAGACAAATTCTTTGCATTCAGAATTTCTCATTTTCCTGTTTCTTTAGTATCAATCTAATCAAGCAACATCAATCTATAAGCTATTCATGATAACTGGTCCAAATGCAGGGTCTGAATTCCTTAGCAATTTTCAACTCAAGTTAAAACGTTCTATAGACAAAGAATGAATAAGACCTAAATAAGGACTTCAGAATTAGGCCATTAAAAGCCATCAATGTAATTAGGTAACTATGTCTCAGTTGGAGTTCTTTCAACTTTCTGTTCACTTCAAGATGTTCTTTCTGAATGATTATATCTTTTGGACCATTGCTGTAAGCTATCTGCCTATTCCATATAGCCTCAGAATCAGGAGTAATCATTTAAGATGGCTTTCTTGTTCAGGAACTGTTGTATTATCAGATCTATTTGCTGTATCTTCCTCTGTAAAGTCTGGAGGAGTATTAGTATGTTCCTGCAAGACACATTAGTTTGCTCCTCTGTGGTGCCTGATCAAAAGCAAATGTGTTAGGCACATAACAGCAACTACATCATTTCTCATTTTTCTTAGCATAATGGTACTTCTATTATAAACACTCAAGCAAGTTTTAAAATAAGTGTCTTTTAATGGTTTCTGGGGTTCTGTTTTAGATCTGTTTTCTTTGCTCTTACCTTTTAAGCAGAAAAGAATATGCAATCCTAAATTAAAACATGAGCTGGCTTATGACATGCAAAACGCAGCATAAGACATTCTGTTTCTTTTTCCAATAACATCATCACAATGAAGGGTATAATATTTCACTGGTATGTTCTGCTTATATTCCATGGCATTATTATTGTACTATGAAAAGGATCCCAGTATTTTCAAGCTAATGCAAATTTTCCATTGGGAAATCCTTATGGGGGAAGATGCACAACTAAGCCTATACAAACAGTGATAGAAATGTAGCTGTGTTAGTCTGGGGTAGCTGAAGTGGGGTTCCTCAACTCCCATCCCCTTTTACCCCTTCTCTACCTATGGTACATGGATGACATCTTTATGATCTGGACGAATGGCCAAGAAACACTGGAGATATTCCACAGAGATTTCAACAACCTACACCCCACCATCAACCTCAGCCTGGACCATTCTACACGAGAGATCCACTTTCTGGACACCACAGTACAAATCAACAATGGAAAATTAGACACCACTCTCTACAGAAAACCCACCGACTCATACAGTTACCTACATGCTTCCAGCTCCCATCCAGAACACACCACACGATCCATCGTCTATAGCCAAGCCCTTCGATACAACCGCATCTGCTCTAATCCCACTGACAGAGACCAGAAGCTTCAGGATCTCTACCAAGCATTTATAAACCTCAACTACCAACCCGGAGAAATAAAAAAGCAAACTGAAAGAGCCAGAGGAATACCTAGAAACCATCTACTTCAAGACAGACCCAAGAAAACCAACAATAGAACACCACTTGTCATCACCTACAACCCCCAACTTAAACCTGTCCAACACATTATCAATAAACTACAGCCTATACTGGAACAGGATACCATACTCCAAGAGGCTCTGGGAGACAGACCCATAGTCTCCTATAGACAACCACCTAACCTCAAGATGATTCTTACAAACAAGCACAGGACATACCACACTAATACCAACCCTGGTACCTTCCCTTGCAACAAACCCCGTTGCCAGCTTTGTCCACATATTCATTCTGCTGATACCATTATTGGACCTAACCAAGTGAGTTATAAGATCAAGAACACATATTCCTGCGCATCCAGAAATATAATTTATGCTATCATGTGCCGAAAGTGTCTGTCTGCTATGTACATTGGACAAACATCTCAGACACTTCGCCAAAGGATTAATGCCCACAAAAAAGATATCAGACAAGATCACAAAGAGAAAACAGTTTCTTGCCATTTTAACCAGAAAGGACACTCTCTCAGGGTACGTCTACACTACAGCGCTAATTCGATCTAACTTAGTTCGAATTAGTTAATTCGAACTAAGCTAATTCGAACTAACGTGTCTAGAACTAAAAACTAGTTCGAATTAGCGTTTTGCTAATTCGAACTACCATGTCCACATTAAGTGGACCCTGAACCAGGCCTAAGGATGGCCGGTAGCAGTGCCGGCAGGGCATCAGAGGAGGACTTAGAGCGTGGAGCTGCTGTCTCAGGCTAGCTGAGGGCTGCGCTTAAAGGGTCCTGACCCCCACCCCGGACAGACAGTTCTCAGGGGTGCCCCGCTTGCAAAGCAGTCCTGGCTTGGAGTGCCCGGAGTACCCACACTGGGCACATCACACCACTCAGCCATCAGCCCAGCTGCACTTGCCGCAGGCTGCCATCTGGGAGAGGGGGCAATTGGGGGGGCTGCAGGAGAGCTTCCACACCCAGAAGCTCGCAGAGCCAGCCCAGTCCTCCCCATCGGGGGCTCGTGCCCCATTCCTCCCTCACCTCCTTCCACTTACCCTTCCCTAGCCCCTTTTCTTGATGTACAAAATAAAGGACAATTGTGTTCAAAAATGGAATCTGTCTTTATTGAAGAAAACTGGGGGAGACTGGGAAAAGGAGGTGGGAGAGGGGAAGAGAGAGGCTGTGAGAGGGGAGGGCAACTACAATGATCAGGGGTTGGGAACAGGTCCCATATGAAGAGAGGCTAAAGAGACTGGGACTTTTCAGCTTAGAAAAGAGGAGACGGAGGGGGGACAGGATAGAGGTCTCTAAAAGCAGGAGTTGGGTGGAGAGGGTGCATACAGAAAAGTTCTTCATTAGTTCCCATAAAGAAGGACTAGAGGACACCAAAGGAAAGGAATGGGTAGCAGGCTTCAAACTAGTAACAGAAAGTTGTTCTTCACAAAGCAAAGAGTCAACCTGTGGAACTCCTTGCTGCAGGAGGCTGTGAAGGCTAGAACTAGAACAGAGTTTAAAGAGACGTGAGATCAATTCATGGAGGTTGGGTCCATGGAGTGCTATTAGCCAGGAGGTAGGAGTGGTGTCCCTGCCCAAGGTTTGTGGAAGGCTGGAGAGGGATGGCACGAGACAAATGGCTTGGTCACTGTCTTCAGTCCATCCCCTCCAGGGTCCCTAGGGTTGGCCGCTGTTGGCAGACAGGCTACTGGGCTAGATGGACCTTTGGTCTGATCCAGGACGGCCATTGTAAGCTCAGGGCTCAGGGTCGGGGGTCTCAGTGGACCCCCTTCATTTTCATGCACACCTGCTCCTGGGTGGCCAGGCTGGCAGCTCTCCTGCCCTAGCCGGCCACTTTCCTGTGTCTAGTGCGGAGGTCATGGACGAGGTCCATGATGTCCGCACTAGCCCAGGCGGGTGCCCACCTCTTGCGGTCCCGGGCAAGCTCCCAGGAGCCACCAGCCTGGTCCCGGGAAGAGGGGGGGGGGCTGGGGGGCATCGGGTGGGTGGCTCGATCCATGCCAGGTGCAGGGTCTGCTGGCTGGGTGCTGGCAGGCTTGCACCTGGCATGGGCACCGTAGCCAGCCCGTGCCCCTTTAAGGGATCCGGGGCCGGGAGGGGGCCATAGAGTTTCCCTGGTGTTGGCCAGAGTGGCCACCAGGGAAAGCTGGGGAGGGCTAGCCTCCCACTAGTTCGAATTAAGGGTCTACACAGCCCTTAATTCAAACTAGTAAATTCCAACTAGGCTTAATCCTCGTGGAATGAGGATTACCTAGTTCGAACTAAGCGCTCCATTAGTTCGAATTAAGTTCGAACTAGCGGAGCACTAGTGTAGCGCCTATGAAAGTTAGTTCGAACTAACGGACGTTAGTTCGAACTAACTTTGTAGTGTAGACATACCCTCAATGACATAACCACCTTCATTCTGCTACAAAGACCTTTTACATCTGCACTTGAAAGGAAATCCTCTGAACTGTCATTCATGTTAAAATTCGACACTCTCCAACAAGGAATGAACAAACACTCAAACTATCTTACCCATTACCAAGATAGCTTCCCCAATTATCACCTCTAATACCATTAACTCACAAACATCCCGCTCTCCCCACCTCTAATATCATCAATTCACAGACACTTACCTTCCTGCCTTCCCCCCCCCTGCATCCCCTTCCTGTTCTGAAATGTGAATTGTCCTTTTCATATGTGTTCATTTTTTTAATTGTATCCTTTGGTATATATGGTTGTGACTATTTTCTTCCACTATTTGATCTGAGGAAGTGGGTCTGGCCCACGAAAGCTCATCATCTAATAAACTATACAAACAGTGTAATTCAAGCAGTGTTGTGCAGTTCTACTAAGCTAGTAATAGCTAATAGTGAAGGCTGATTGGTGGTAAATAAATGCAGAGGCTTCCTCAAGCCAGGGTACAGGAGATGTAACAAATACTTATCTAGTACATTACTGTTTAATTTGTACAAAAGACGTAGAGCTAGATCTTTGGCTATTGTATATCATAGCTCCATTGACTTTAATTGAAGATCATTGACTTCAATGGAGCTACATTGATACATGCCATAGCATCACACAAATTTAGTTGAATTATATTGACTAAGTATATAAACCAAAGTTATTTAATACTCTTGATTAAGTCTACAGGATTCCCTTTGAACCCTCATATTAAGTAACATGTCACATACCAATGGCAAACTTCTTTTAACCAAAGCTCCACATGCTTCTGCCTTGAGAATTTAGGCTTTTGAAGTTGTCTACCCCACCAGGGGAAAGGGACTGATCCACAAGCAAAGAAAAACAATGGCAAAATGGAGAGATTATGAACATGATCACAATAGCCACTTAAAAGAAACCAAAATAGAGACATGGGATATACTACATATCTGCACTATGTGCAGCACTATAGTGCTATTTCGAAATAACAGATGCTGTTAAGATGCGGTTATTTTGAGAGAAAACCCTTCTCTTGAAATAACCCTTATTCCTCATACAATGAGGTTTACCAGATATTTTGAGAGAACAGTTTTCTCTCAAAATAACCGTGTCTTAACAACGTCTATTATTTTGAAATAGCACTATTTCGAAATACCGCCAGAATGTGATATTTAAATCCCGGCTTCATTTGCAATTTCAAATGTCTTCATTTGCATCCCTCTCTCAAAAGAGGGTGCAAGTGTAGACATACCCTTCAAGTGAAGGAGGCACTTGTGACCTGGGGCATAGGATTGGGGTGCAGAGGTTTGGATTGTGACCTAAGGCAGGAGAGGGCTGTGACCTATGGCAGGGAAGTGAGGTGCAGGAGGGGGTGCAGGAGTTTGGGTAGTGTCCTAGGTCAGGGGACTGGGATGCAGGACGAGGTGCAGGGGGTTTGGTAGTGATCTAGGGCAGGGGATTACAATGCAGGGGTTTGGGTTATGACCTAGGGGAGGGGATTAGGGTGCAGTGTCTGGGAGGGGGTATGGATTTAGGAGGGGGCAGAGAGTTTGGCTCATGTGTGATAGGGGCAGGAGTGTGGGGGCAGAAGACTGGGGGAAGGAGGAAGGAAGGGATGGAGTGCCATAGGCAGGATCTGATTGGGAAACTTACATGTGAGACTCCCAGCCAGCATGTTTCTCAGGCAAGAGCCTGCTCCACCCCCTCAGAGGCTGCAGAGCCTGAAGGGACAGGGGGAGGGTGCTTCACGTGCTGCCGATACTTGAAACAGTCAGCTCCCATTGGCCAGAAACTTGTCAATGTGATTGTGCTGGAGGCAGGAGCAGCCATAAAGCACCACTCCCCACTCTCCCCAGCTCACAGTTTGAGAAACACAAACAGCCCCGCGGCCACTTTTCTGAGCAGCATGAGTCTGCCTGTGGCTCCCAGCTTGCTCAAGGGCCGGATCCAGTGGCTTGGTGGGTCAGATCTGACCCATGGAAAGTGTTTTGCCCGAGCCTGCCTTAGACGGTATGGTCTAGTACAGTGGTCTCAAACATTTTGGCCCATGGCCCGCCTGGCTCAATGTAAACCTTTCCATGAACCACCAGTTACTAATGAAAACGTGCCATTAATAACATAAATTACTTTTGAGCCATTTTGCTACTGCTGCAGCTAGGGAGAATGGTTTACTTTAACCAGTAAGAAAGGAAATATTAATTTTAAATTATTAAACAGCCTAAATGCTTTAACTTTCTCATGTTAGTTTACCAAACTTCATTTAAAATAAAGTAAAATATTAATTTATGCCCAACATAAAAGGTTGCCATGTTTTCTTCATTTATGGCAGGGGTGGAGAGGTGCAGGAGAGTTTGAGGCTATGAGGTCTTCATGGGAGGTAGGGTACAGGAGCGGGCTGGGAGTGGGGTGTCAAGCCAGGGACACAGGGAAGAACAAGAGAAAGTGCAGTGTGTGGCCAGGAGGTAGGGTGCAGGAGCAAAGGCAGGTGCAGAAACAGGCTGGGGATAGGATGTCTGGCCAGGGTGGAAGGTAAAGGAGCAGGGTTGGAGTGTGGGGTCTCAGCGGGGAGTGGATGTGTGGGGTCTGGGCATGAGGGGGTAGGAGGACACTTACTTGCCTTCGTGCCCCAGGCTACTTCCAGGCAGGGCCTCTCACTACTCCCATTGGCTGGATTCCAGCCAATGGGAGCAGCAGGGAAAGCCTCCAGGCAGCACGCCCACTCACTGCTGTTCCCCCAGCTGGGGGAGGGGGAGTACTTCTTCCCTGAAAATCAGATAGCGCAGCAAGGCTTTCTCCCCCCAGCGGGAAGCTGGCATTGGTGCTCCAACCTTGTGGGTGGGAGGGGAGGAGAGAGGGTGAGGCTGGAGGACTAGCATGGGCTCCCTGCTGTGGGGGGAAGGATGAGAGCTGAGCTCAAGCCATGGACCACTAGTGGTCTGTGTATTGCAGTTTGAGAACCACTGTCGTAGATGCTAGGAGCTTTTTAAAATGTCCATAAGGCTATTCCTTCTATATAATTAGTTGCAAAACAGTCCATCCTTGCTATAAGTCCAAGATACATTCCAAAAAACTTAGACTTATAGCAAAACAACTTAAAGCAGGGAATTTTTTTCCTGTGGCTAACTTCCATTTGCGCAAATTGGAGGGGGTGGGTGTTGCGCGACTTAAGGACATGAAATGGAAGGACTTATAATGCATCAGTTCCTACAAGTGTCAATGACTTTAATGCGTAACGGATGTATACTGGGGCACCTTATAGCGAGGACGCCCTGTATTAATCACATAATCTGCTCTAAAAATTTGGTGAAACTCAGTATGCTAAAGAAAAAGGATAAAGGGAAAAGAGAAAAACTTTGAAGGAGAATTGTTCACCTGCAAATTCTTTGTTCCACCCAACACACATGGATTAAAATGATAAAGTTTAATAGAAACTTAGGATACTACCAAAGAACTGAACATTACTCTGGCTTATTTTAATTTTTGTCAGAAAATATTTTGAATTTAAGTCATGGACATGCTGCTGTATTCTCAGGAATCAGAGAACTTTAGTTCCTTTTGGGTGAAGAAACAGGAAGAGGTATTTGCATATTCTAACCTGTTTATATAGCAGCTGGCATTGTTGTCTAGTACCTTTTTCATTTCCTCTTTTACTGTCTGTATTTTTTTTCCTAGAGTGTCTACTACAGTTCTTGATAGTGGCATTTCCCACCCTTTCCCCTACCTTGCACTCATTTATCACAGATTTGTCAGCAACGCCTTGCACAAAGTCCTAGTTCAAACAGACTGCAAATCATTAAGAGACAGACTCTAAAAATATAGCATAATTGAGTCCAAAAGGGTTGGATTGCTAGGGCTTCTTTCTACACTTCCCTCCATCATACCCTAGGAAACTTTAAATCTCTTGCAGGGTGCATGATGCTAATCAGTCTGGCTTGAAGTCATAAACTTTTCTATTCCTTCACTTATTTCTGCCTCTTTATGCTTGGGTTTGCCTTCATTAGCTGCACCAGCTGTAAGTAGAGGGGTGGGGAAGGGCATCTCACAGCTAGCACAGGTTGGGCCCTGTTTTGCTCTCTGTATGATAGACATTCCATAATCAGAAATTAGCTGATACTTCTGATAATACATAAAGCAGAATTACACTCCTCTGTGGGAACATTGGTTTTGTAGTGTTAACAGCAATACAAATATTTTGTTAACAGTGATATTAAGGAAGGTTGGGTGAAAATAGTCAGAGACAGATGAGGGCTACATTTCTTCTTGTTCATCTGGATAGCTCAGGAGTAAATACAACAAAGTCAAAGGAATTATGCAGGTTTGACTACAGCATAAGTGGAACTGCAATCAAGTTCAGGAAGTAGACAAATTGAGCTAAAGGTCATTTTTGAAAGGTCATTCTTCTCGCTTCATCTGCACTTTAAAGCCTATGTATGAATCATTACATGATAAAATGCCCTGGAAGACATATGGGCCCTACATCATTTCTGCACACTTCAAAGTGGGAATTGCATGTGAGAAAGTAAACTGGTTAAACAATTGCAAGTTAATTTGTCCTGAATATTTAAAAGATTATTGGAAGAGTTGGCCAAAGGTATCTCTAAACTATTGGCATTGATTTTTTAACAAATCTTGGAGTACTAGACCAGAATACTGGTAAAACGCTAATGTGCCAATATATTAGAATGGTATATAGGATGACCCAGATAACCGTAGGCTGGTTAGTCTGATATTAGTCTGGGTGAAAAATAATGAAAAAGTTGATATGGGACACAATCAATAAACAATTAAAGGCCAATCAACATAAAATTATAGAACATAATTTTTTTTATAGTTGATATATATAAAATCTGACAAGTTTGATTGATAAGGATAACAATCTTGATCTTCTTAGATTTCTGTGAAGCATTTCACTTACTCTGATGTTACATTATTACTAAAAATACAGTACTATACACAATCAATATAGGACGTATTAAATGTATTAAAAACTGGTTAACTGATCTCAAAAAGTAATTGCAAATGGGGAATCTTCCTGTTGGGGCCTCAAATAGATCTGTTCTTGGTCCAATTATCAATGATTTAGAAAAAATATAAAATCACTGAAGGTAAAATTTGTAGATAGCCTAAAATTGGTTTTATGGTAAATAATGGAAGTGTCAGGTCAGTCCTATAGATCAGTCAATGTTGTGAGCTAAGGTGGGCTCATTTGAAGAAAATGTGTTCTAATAGAGCCAAAGGCATAGTCTTAGAAATGAAGAATGTGGATCACACTTATAGGATGGGGAAATGAATCCTGGAATGAAAAATACTAAAAGGATTTAAGAGGTTAATTAATTGAACATGAGGGACATGAAGCTCAGTTCTTAGAGGCAAAAGCAGGAAATATTGAATAGGCATCAGGAGATGGTATTGCCTTGTGTAAAGTATTAGGTAAACCATTGCTGCAATACTCTGTCCAAATCTGGTGTCTACACTTCAAAAAGAATGGTCAAAAATTGGAAACGATTCTGGAGTGGATGAGGGGATTGAGCATTCACCTGGGGAGTGTAGGGTGGTAGCTTTGAATCCCCCCCACCCTGGCAGCAGCTTGGCAGCCAACATAGGATCCTCCAGGGATGGACCTGGCTCCCACGTTAGGAAAGCAGGATAAGGGAAGCCCTGAAGTTAGGGAGGTGGATGGGTTCTGGAATGGCTTAGGGGATAGGGCATTTGCTCAAGGAGCACAAGATGGTGGGCACCAGTCCTGACCACCACCCTGGCAATAAAACTAAATTGAGGCCTGGGGAACATGCCCAGCAATGAGCATCAAAAGAAACTTAACCTGTTTAGCCTATCCAAGAAGACACACAGGGGTCTGAGTAACTTGATTATGTGAAATGGTACCTATTTGAGGAATAGATTTCTGATAGTAGAGGGATTTTTGGTCTAGCACTCAAAGATATAAGACTCAATGATAGAAAGCTGAAGCTCAACAACTTCAGATTAGAAATAAGGTATTTTTTCTGAAGTAACAATAATTAACTATTGGAACAACTTATCTAGGGAGCTGGTAGATTTTCAATCACTTAGGCTGTGTCTACACTGGCACCCTTTTCTGTAAAAGGGATGCTAATGAGACACTTCGGAATTGCAAATTCTGTGGGGGATTTAAATATCCCCTGCGGCATTTGCATGAACATGGCTGCCGCTTTTTTCCGGCTCGGGGTTTTGCCGGAGAAAAGCGCCAGTCTAGATGGGATCTTGTGGAAAATAAGTCCTTTTCCTATTCCTACTTTCAAGGTCAATGGTATGGCAGGCTGCAAGCAGGGGGTCTCTAGACCTAATCCACCCCACCACAGTATGAGAGATGAGGGATTAGGAATTACATGGATAACAGCATTATCAAATTGTAAACTTGACATGGCAATGAGTCCAGAGAAAATATAACTGAGAACTAAAAGAAGTGGAACCAGAAGTAAGAGACATTTTTAAAGATATTTTCTAGTGCTGTCGATTAATCACAGTTAACTCAAGTGATTAACTCAAAAATTAATTGAGATTAAGAGTGCAATTAATCAGAGTTTAATCACACTGTTAAACAATAGAATTCTGAATGAAATTTATTAAATACTTCATGGCTGTGTCTAGACTGACAAGTTTTTATGCAAAATCATCTGCTTTTGCGGAAAAACTTGCCAGCTGTCTACACTGGCCGCTTGAATTTCCGCAAAAGCACTGATGATCTCATGTAAGATTGTCAGTGCTTTTGCGGAAATACTATGCTGCTCCTGTTCAGGCAAATGTCTTTTTCCAAAAGACTTTTGCGCAAAAGGGCCAGTGTAGACAGCAGAGATTTGTTTCCCACAAAAAGTTCCGATCGCGAAAATGGCGATCGGGGCTTTTTTTGCGGAAAAGCACGTCTAGATTGGCTACGGACGCTTTTCCGCAAAAAGTGCTTTTGTGGAAAAGCGTCCTGCCAATCTAGACACGCTTTTCCGAAAATGCTTTTAACGGAAAACTTTTCTGTTAAAAGCATTTCCGGAAAATCATACCAGTGTAGACATAGCCCATATGTTTTCCTACATTTTCATATGCATTATATTCTGTCTTGTAATTGAAATCAAAGAAATGTACAGGATCCAAGTGACAAAATACCTGGAGAAGCAGAGTTTGCTGAGGGAGTGCAAATTTAGGTTTCAGGAAGAGATGACTACAGGCAGTCCCCGGGTTACGTACAAGTTAGGGACTGTAGGTTTGTTCTTAAGTTTAATCTGTATGTAAGTCAGAACTGGCATCCAGATTCAGCCGCTGCTGAAACTGATCAGTTTCAACAGCGGCTGAATCTGGACACCAGTTCCGACTTACATACAGATTCAACTTAAGAACCCCAGGCGTCCCCAAGTCAGCTGCTGCTGAAACTGATCAGCAGCTGATTCCAGGAAGCCCGGGGCAGAGCAACTCTGCCTCTGGCTTCCTGTAGTCAGCGCTGGTCAGTTTCAGCAGCAACTGACTTGGGGACGCCTGGGGCAGAGCAGCTCGGGTGCTGCTGGGTTGGTCCAGTAGCGCGGCCGCTCCTCAGCGCTACTGGACCAACCCAGCAGCACCCCAGCTGCTCTGCCCCAGGCGTCCTGATTCAGCCGCTGCTGAAACTGATCAGCAGCGGCTGAATCAGGACTCCTGGGGCAGAGCAGCTGGGGTGTTGCCGGGTTGGTCCAGTAGCGCCAAGGAGCGGTGCTGCGGGCCAACCGGCAGCGCCCCACCTGCTCTACCACAGGCCCCGGGCTTTGCTCCACGTCTCCCTGGTCTGCTGGGGGGGGGCACTAGCTGCGTCCCCCCCCAGCAGACCAGGGAGACGCTGAGCAAAGCAGCGGAGGACCCGGGGCCGGACCCGCGGCGCTTCCAGATCAGCGTCGTGGGTCCGGCCCAGGTCCTCCGCCACTTTGCTCCCCGTCTCCCTGGTCTGCTGGCTCCCCCAGCAGACCAGGGAGATGGGGAACAGCTTTTCTCGCCCCGGAGGAGGCGGGCGGCGGGACCAGGCGTCCCGACGCTCCAGTTCTCCGGGGCGAGAAAATCCCCGTTCGTAACTGCGGATCCGACATAAGTTGGATCCGCGTAACTTGGGGACTGCCTGTACATCAGGAAAGATATGGGTGAACTGGGGGGAATCCAGAGAACAGCAAGAAAAATGATAAAAGATTTAGAATATCTGACCTATGAGGCTAAAAATGGGAATGTTTAATTTTGAGAAAAGAAGACTGAAGGGATACCTGTTATCAGTCTTCAAATATGTTAATGTCTGATATAAAGAGGATGTTAACCAAATGTTCTCCATGTCCACTGAAAATAGGACAAGAAACAATGGATTTAATCTGTAGAAAGGAAAGGCTACACATTTGGTAAAGGTTTTAAGAGTAGTTAAGCTCTGTGATAGGCTTCCAAGGGAGTCTTTGGAATCCCCCTTTTATAGGAGGTTTTTTAAAAATGGTTGGACATACACCTTTGAGGGATGACCTAGATTGACTTAGTTTTGTCACAGTATGAGGATCTGGATTTGATGATCTTTGAGGCCCCTTCTAACCTTATATTTCTAAAAGTTAATAATAGAATCATAGAGACCTACCTGTCAAGAAAGAAATGGGGGAGTAAGAACATGACATAATAAAACAGGACCAATTGTACCTCCATGTCTTCCCACCCATTCCAAATCTTAAGTATTGATGGAGTGTAGATTCAGCAAGGACTCTGAGTTTCCTATCTGGAAATAACATATGATTAACTGAGTTGCGGAGCATGAGAAGCTGATTCACTGGTTTGGAAAACTGAAAACAATAGGAACAGAAGGTAGCCAGAAACAGAATAATTTCAAGCTATAAAAAAATGTATAGAAATGACTAATGTGAGTCTATCAGACACTGGATTAATATAATATATAAATAGTCACACACATAATTTATATTTAAAAAATATTTTGAAGACTAAAGTAAATGGTATGTTGATTAATATATTTCATATAGAATGTGGGAGTTATTCCTTACCAATAAATAAACAAGTTAATTTTTTTTGAGACTGAAAGCAGG
Organism: Pelodiscus sinensis; assembly: GCF_049634645.1. NCBI lineage: Eukaryota > Metazoa > Chordata > Testudines > Trionychidae > Pelodiscus > Pelodiscus sinensis. The sequence continues at coordinate 58,562,198 of NC_134713.1, forward strand.
ATCTTCACACAGTTGGCAGAAACAAACTGAATGCCATGAGCAGATATGGGTAAAAGCTGCAAAGTTCTGGTTATTACCATCAAAAGGAGTTGAGTATTTGTGTTAGCTCTTTGGAACATAGTTGCTTAATATCAAGAGGGCAGTAGAACGGACAGAATTGTTCTACCAGAAATAGAAGTCATACTTCAAATATTCATTTTGTGTGGTTAGATGTATGTATTATTAACATTAAATACCAGTATGCCCATATAAATCAGTGTCTTCCCATTTTTCCTGCAAGTTCATTTCTTTTAGTGACCTTTGTTTTCCAGGCCTCCATTCTGGACATTATCTACAAACCTTAACATACAAAATTAATTTATCAGAACCTACTCCCCCCAGACAGTAGCTGATTTATGTAAGTATGATATAAAGCAAATAATCTGATCTCTCACTTTTTAGCAGTCATCTTTTTATATCTTTTTCCAAACCACTTTGTTACTGACATTCTCCCTTCTGGTGTTATGTTTAGATAGTAAACCCCTTGCAGCATATCATAGAATCATAGAATACTAGAACTGGAAGGAACCTCGAGAGATTATCAAATCCATTCCCCTGCCCTTCGTCACTGAATTATTTCCGAAGTACCATGTTTAGGGTGTGTCTACACTGCACCCTTAGCTCAAAATAAGCTACACAATTTGCGTATCTTATTTTGAGTTAATTTTGAAATAGAATGCTATTCAGAAACATCCCTTAATCCTCATGGAATGAAATTTACAGGGACGTCAGAATAGCACACCCATTATTTCAAAAGCTATTTCAAAATAATGGGTGTGCTGTCAAGATGTGGAAAGTGCTATTTCAGGATACTGGAAGTATCACAATATAGTGTCACTCTCTAGAAGTATTCTTACTTGTCATATCATAGAATCATAGGGCTGGAAGACACCTCAGAAGGTCATCAAGTCCAGCTCCAGGCCCAAGTCAGGACCAATCCCAACTAAATCAACCCAGCCAGGGCTTTGTCAAGCTGAGACTTAAAAACCTCTAGGGATGGAGATTCCACCACCTCACTAGGTAACCCATTCCAGTGCTTCACCACCCCCTAGTGAAATAGTTTTTCTTAATATCCAACCTAGACCTCCCCCACTGTAACTTGAGACCATCGCTCCTTGTTCTGCCATCCGTCACAACTGAGAGCAGCTTCTCTCCATCCTCGTTGGAACCTCCCTTCAGGAAGTTGAAGGCTGCTATCAAATCCCCCCTCACTCTTCTCTTCTGCAGACTAAACAAACCCAAATCCTTCAGTCTCTCCTCATAGATCATGTGCTCCAGCTCCCTAATCATTTTGGTCACCTTCCGCTGGATCCTCTCCAAAGCATCCACATCCTTTCTATAGTGGGGAGGCCCAGAACTGGACACGATACTCCAGATGTGGCCTCACCAGAGCCAAATAAAGGGGAATAATCACTTCTAGAAATAATTGGTAACATTTTCAAATGCAGCCTGCAGGGTTACTTCACAAAGGAGGAAATCTATTTTATGGTGAAGGTAATGGATTGGGACTCCAGAGAGCTGGGTTCAGTTCCTGGTGATGCCACAGGCTTTGAACAAGTCATGTATTTTGCTTCAGTTGCCCACCTATTAAAGGAGAATGCTAGCACTGGCTTTTTCCCACTTTTTTGTCCATTTTGTCTATATTGATTTCTCTTACTTTAGGTATGTCCCAGATTTAGCATAAATAAGCCCAGAGCTCAGTCATACTAGTACTTTTATGCCTTAAATTTTTGCACTCATTAACAACTGAATTTTGCAAGTGCAATTTGATTTTGTGCCCAAAGTACAGAATTTAGATCTTTTACTACCTGATTCTCAAGACAAATGGTAGTGGTGATCAGACATAACTTATGTAAATATACCCTTACGCTAGCACCCACAAATTTCACATCTAACTGATTGTTGAAAGGGGGAAAATAAGGGACCGAAAAGACATCGGGTTTAAGCTTCTTAGGAAACATTGCTCCAGAAATATTAATTAAACAGGATCAACCTTATCCCCAAATCCTCCCTTCAATTCCATATCTGAAGTATTGATGGAGTTGGCTGAATGAGTTACTAGGAAATGTGGTATGGATGTACATTTGTAATTTGATTGTCTGGCTTTATATAGTAAGTACTGTAATAATATAGCATTATCCTGTATTATATAGTGCTCTCTCAGATGCATCTGTGGAGATCCACCCTGGGTGGAGAGCATGAAACATGGTTAAACAAAGTTGTTTTCAAGAGAAATACATGTTTATGACCTTTACTTTATCAGTGACTGAAAGTCATGAAACCAAATACTTCATAACTTTTCAGCAAATGCAATAGTTGTGTGTACTTTTCAGGGCTATAATGGATTTCTGTTGAAACAAAGTGGACTGTGGGATAGTTTTCTGTTGCTTTTAGGGGTAGGAGTTAATTAGATACCATCCATCTAAAACCTTTTTTGTGTGTTATTTTGGCTAACCTTTCTTTTGCTAAAATATTCTTTACAAGCCCAGTAGCAGTGGAAAGAAATTTTTATTTTTATCCTGAGAGAAAAATAACTTTGGTTCAATACTAACTCTTTTTTTCTTTTCTCCTTTCTTTCTGGGAGAGGTCCAAACATAATACATCATGGGAGAGACCATATATTGTGCAAGTTAGTCTGCTTTCACCAAAACTCAAAAACCCATTCAGTCCCTTCTAGTTATTAAAAAGATGGAGCTGAATGGGTCATTTTTTCCCTGGATGAGGCAGTGCAATATTGGCATTGCTGTTCTGACTACTATAGTTGCCTAGAAAATGCCAGATTAAGAGCTTATTTATATTACAATTTCTGGGGGCATAATTTATGTGGCTCAGGGATGTGAATACCTGCCTCTCCATCCAGGAATTACATAAATTACATGTACATAAGTGCAAATATAGATACTGCTATATTGGCCAGAGAAGCTCTGCTGTTGGTGTAGAGCATCTTCACAATATTTGGTGGATGGGCTAGATACAATAAGGCAAAGATTATCTAAATTGCCTAAACTCAGAGCTTATCTATAGGGAAAGTTAGTGTGCAGCAAGATGTGGTGCAACACTACGATGCTTTAGTCAGCTGCATGTTAACAGGTAATGTAGACCTGATGTCATTCACTGTGGCTATGTCTACAATATGGGTGTGTCTAGACTAGCAAGATTTTGCGCAAGCGCAAAAACTTGCCAGCTGTCTACACTGGCCACTTGAATTTGCGCAAGAGCACTGATGTTTTAATGTAAGAATTCAGTGCTTCTTGCACAAATACTTTGATGCTCCCACTCAGGGATAAGCCCTCTTGTGCAAGAGGGCCAGTGTAGAAAGGCACCTTAATTTTTTGCGCAAGAAAGCCTGATGGCTAAAATGGCCATCGGAGCTTTCTTGCACAAAAGCGTGTCTATACTGGGCACAGATGCTTTTGCGCAAAAGCACTTTTTACGCAAAAGCATCCGTGCCAATCTAGACACACTTTTGTGGAAATACTTTTAACGGAAAAACTTTTGAATGAAATGAAGCGTGACAAAATGCTTATCAGCACTTCATTTGCATTGCCTCTTCCGACAAAACACATAGGCTGTGTCTAGACTGGCCAGTTTTTCCGGAAAATCAGCTGCTTTTCCGGAAAAATTTGCCAGCTGTCTACACTGGCCACTTGAATTTCCGCAAAAGCACTGACTTCCTACTGTAAGAAATCAGTGCTTTTTGCAGAAATAGTAAGCTGCTCCCGTTCGGGCAAAAGTCCCTTTTCCGCAAAAGGGCCAGTGTAGACAGCTGAGATTTGTTTTGCACAAAAAAGCCTCGATCGCGAAAATGGCGATCAGGGCTTTTTTGAACATAAAGCGTCTAGATTGGCCATGGACATTTTTCCGCAAAAAGTGCTTTTGCGGAAAAGCGTCCGTGCCAATCTAGATGCTCTTTTCCGAAAATGCTTTTAACGGAAAACTTTTCTGTTTAAAGCATTTCCAGAAAATCATGCCAGTCTAGACATAGCCATAGTGTAGACATCGTCTTCAAGATCTGTAGTGTGCTTTCAGGTACTGCTGTTGCAAAGCATAGTTCCTCAAAACGTGGTGCAGAATTTCTAGTGTGTAGTTGGGGTCCATAGGGATAGTTTGTGTATGACAGGCTAGAATACTCTAAGTTTGCTTCCCAGCTTACTGCATACTAACTCTTCAAAGAGAAAACTCCCTCAGGGTCCTAAATCATATCTAAGCACATATATAGGTAAAACCTAGTAGCTCCCATTGATTTTAATAGGAAATTTTGGGTGCTCAGCTCTTAAAAATCAGCTGCCTAAAATATGGATTTAGGAGCCTAACTTCAGGGACCCATTTCCAAACTTTGGTCTAAATATGGTACAATGTTTTACTAGATGTTATGTATCTTTAAAATATTATTTTCCAAGATTGTGCTAACCTAAGAGTAATTGAAAGGACATATAAAGAATAAGCAAACAACACATCATAAAATTATATTAAATCATTGGCTAGGCAAGAGTGTAATAAAAGAAAAACCATATTTAGTTTGCATAACTATGTGGGTTCAGGATAGACACAAACATCCAACCTGCATGAACAAACATGCATAGCTTATGTGTGTCCAGGAAGAACAAAGTTTAAAACATATAACCAATTCAAAAGTAAGACACAGAGAAAAGTAAAACAGATCTATAAGCTTATTTTAATGATTAATGAGGGATGCATACCAGTTTCATAGGTCCCCCCCCCCGAGTACTGTTTACTAGAGACCATGGATTCTGAACCAGAGGGATATAAATGAATGTCCAGAGTCATGACTAAAGCTGTGCTAGTAAATGATTTTTTATTTAATTGGCAGACCTGAAAAGTAAAATAATAATAATAATTAAGGTTATCCTTAAATGAAAATTTTGGCAGGTCAAAAGCTCAAATCTTGGGCATTATCATCCTCAAAACAAAAGAAACAAGTTTGTTCACCGTCTTTATTTTATTTTTACTTGGATCAGTGTTGACTTTCTTTTCAAATATTTTGTTCATATCCTCAAAATCAAGACCTTTCACAAACATGCAGGTTACCCAAACTGGATATAATACAGTAAAGTCTTGGTTATCTGACCTTCACTTATCCAACCTTCCATTTTATCTGACGGCAAGGGGCTCCAGGTGTAGTGGAATTTGCCCCTTGCCCGAAAAAGATAAGGAACTAGCCTAACAGCAGTTAGGGGCCCACTAGCTTGTGAGCAAGAATGAAGCTGTATTTCACATTTTCTAACTTGTGACAAGCACAAGCAGGCAGAGTAAAACCGCACATAGGCATAAGATAAGAGTACCCCTCCCCAATTACTGGAATGTCAATCGTGAACGTTAGAAATAATGTATTGCTGTGCTTTAACCAATGAAATGTAAAAGCCAATCAAACTGTTATTCATGTATCCGATAAAAGGCTATGCACAGAGCGGCACGGGGTCGCTCCTCGCTATTTTTTGCTGTAAAGCTCGAGGGGACGACCATCAGCGTTGATTAATAAAAGTCTGGTAAATCCTCCTTCGGGCATCCGTGTCATTCTGTTACACCGGTTTGAGTCCGGTACGGTTACACAGGGACACTTCATAACACAATGGCCTTGCTTTCCCTTTTTCCAGGGCTGGGCAGGAGATCTGGTTGGCAGGTCTGTGGGGCCTCCCCTCAGCCCAGCACTCAGCATGGACTTGGCAACCTTACCTTCCCTCCCCATGCCTCGGGCAGCTTCACGCCTGTGTTGCGGGCTTGCCTGGCGCTCAGGTATGCTGGGCCCATGCACCGCTCAGGGCCTGATGCTGGCTGTCCTGCCGTGTTAGCGGCTCCGCTTTTAGGAGTGGGCCCAGACCCACTTCCCCCTCCCAAAACTTTGCAGGCGGGGGGAAAAGGGAGGGAGTTACCCCCCTGCAGAGCAAGCTCAGCTCCTGGCTGGAGCAAGGGGGAGTCCGTGCTAAGGCAGGAAGGGAAGGGGAGGGGAGTGTGGCGAGGGGAGGGGCCGCCACCGGACTGAGGAGAGGCAGGAGCACCGGGGCCTTGGGTACACCTGAGCAGCCCGGGGGAGGAGGGAAGAAAAGGAAGGGGGAGGATGCTTTTAGGAGCGGGCCTGGACCCGCTTCCCCCTCCCAAAACTTTGCGGGCTGAGGGGGGGGAAGGGAGGGAGTTGCCCCCCTGCAGAGTGAGCCTGGGTCCTGGCTGGAATAAGTGGGGAGTCCGGGCAGAGGCAGGAAGGGAAGGGGAGGGGAGGTGAAGCGAGGGGAGGGGCTGCCACCGGGCTGAGGAGAGGCAGGAGCACCAGGGCCTTGGGAATGTGTGGGTGGCCCAAGGGAAGAGGGAGGAAGAGGAAGGGGGAGGACACAGCCCCTCACGAGGACGCAGCATCCAGAATCCGCTGGGGAGGGGGTAGTGCGTGTGCAAGCCACCCCCGAGACAAAGAGCGGAGCCCACCTGGGAGGCTCTCCCACCCCTCAGCTGCCGCTTCTGCTGCCATTGCTGCTCCGCTCCCGCCCCTCAGCCAGAGCGCACCGGGCTCCCGCCCTGCCACGAACCAGCGCCGTCCCTATTATTCAACATTTCCGGTTATCCGACCATCCTCTGGTCCTGTTTAGGTCGGATAACTGAAACTTTACTGTACATGGATTTCAGCAACTATTTGTGTTTGAGCACACAGAATTGTAAATTCAGAGCTCATTTGTTGTGAAAGATACAAATCACTTCTTAGAAGCTATCATCTCTGTCTCTCACTCACTCACATACACACACACATACTTTTAATTGTCTCCATAGCAGTGGTAAAAGTAACAACATTTTTTGCAGGTACTGTCCTATTGAAATCCAGGTCAATGCTAGCTCTTTAAATTGCTTCCTGCTGGCCTTTGATGCTGCTTAGCCAGACCAGGACACACCTGCTTACTTTCATCTCTGCTCCATAGTACAAAAACCTCTATCACAACCATTTCTGGAAGAAGAACCAATAGTTTTACAATATCGTTTCTTGAAAAGCTTAAATGGCACCAGGGAGATACTCTGCTCCATTCACAATGCCATCATTTGTCTTGGTTGTATACTCTTAAACTTATTGCGGCGATTAATTTGGGGGAATGTAATATTAAGTACATTGAATAGAAACAAGGCTGAAAGACTTGAGAATGAAGAACTTAAAGATTTTGGATGTGCTTGTAGCTGTGGATTTCTAGATGCCTCCATCTGGCTTTCCCCAGGATTGTTAGGGATGGTCCATAGTAAGGTAAAATAGAAAGGGAACCTGCTTTACCTTCCATCTCTAAATTAACTGCTTTTCCTATTTCATATCTCTCATTCTTCCTGATTGTCATGTAAGTTATACTTATCAGATAGTTGACTAGTCCCTCGATTAGTCACTTCCCCCACTCCCCGCTGCCTCTATCAGCAAGCAGGGAGCAGAAGCCGGTGCTGAGGGGAGACGGCTCAAAAACTAGTTTCTCCCAGCACCACAAGGGACAGGGGAGGCAGGGGGCAGCGGGGACTGTGTGTGAGCAAGGAATCAGCTGATTCCTGACTCACACCCAGTCCCAGATGCTTCAACTCTGCTTTTTAATACTGGCTCTTAATACATTAATAAGGCAGAATCGCAGCAGTGTTAGCTCCCGGAACCAGGAATTAACCACGCTGTGGCTCCCCCGCTTATCGACTAATCAACTAGTCAATGGAAAATCCATCGAGTACTCTATTAGTTGATTTAACTAAATTTAACATCCCAAGTCTTATTTAGCCTCTGGTGCAGAGTACAATCACTTTCATAGAGACGAACTTGCTATTGCACCTTTTGAATGAAAACTGGCTTTCTATTCAGCTTCATAGTCGTCTTAAAGGAAAGTAATTTGCTTTTATTTTGATAAAGGTGGGAATAAGTTATATTTCCTTCACCATGACTGGCCACTATGGTTTTATTGTTTTCTTTCACAGGATTGTATAAGCTCTTTATCATGTTTTAACAAACTTAATTCCTAACAATCCACTTACGAACAATTTGCACGAAATCTGTTGTGATGGAAGGAAATAAAAGTATTTCCTGACTAATTTATAGGCAGACCATTTGTAATAAAACAAACATCCTATGTGAAGGTAAAAGCAATTGCGGTGCTAATTAATCTAAATATCCTTTTCCCCAAACTGTTTGCAGTCCTATTCGGTGTAAGGTTCAAGGAAGTCGTGACTAGTTCATATTGGATTGCACTCTTATCTCCACTTTTAATTAACATTTGGAGGAAACATGATAGCAGTGAGAGAAAAAAAATAACATAGCATGATTATGAAAGCTAGTTGGCAGTTGGCTGCTTTCTCTAGGAGATGCATTCATGTTCACTTTTTAGATGGCCTTATTTGAAAAGGGCAAGGGCCACATGGCACAAAAAAGAGGATGAACTTCAGTCTCATCAGATCTGCTTGAATATATTGAATATCAGTGTTTGTAAAAGCAGGAGTCTGTAAAAAGGTGCACAAAATCCTGAGCTGAAGAGGCTTGAGAAAAGAAGGAAAGCCAACTTGTAGGAAAAATAAGGATAGAAGAGGTTAAATGTTCAACAATACATCTCTATATATCTAGTTATCTTTTCCCCTTTATACTACCCAGGTTAATGTTAGTTTCTCCTGTAAATTATTAGTGGCTTGATCTTGCCAAGTGTTGAATTCTTCCATCCAGGTGTTGAAAACTTTGAATTCCCATTTACTTCAGTAGGAATTAGTGTTAGTCTTAATACCTCAGGCTGTCTAGACTACATGCCTCTGTCGTCAGAGGCATGTAGATTAGACACATAGGCAAAGGCAAATGAAGCCGCGATTTAAATGATCGCGGCTTCATTTACATTTACATGGCTGCTGCGCTGAGCCGACAAACAGCTGCTGGCAGCCCCGTTATTCCTCGTGGGATGAAGTTTACCGGGGCTGCCAACAAAGGGCTTTGATGTTGGCAGGGGAGCGTCCAGACTAGTGTGCTGAGCAGACAAACAGCTGATCAGCTGTTTGTCGGCTCAGTGCGGCAGCCATGTAAATGTAAATGAAGCCGCGATCATTTAAATCGCGGCTTCATTTGCCTTTGCCAAAACAACAAATCTACATGCCTCTGACGACAGAGGCATGTAGTTTAGACGTACCCTCAGAGCTCTAGGTTTGATTTCACTCTGACAGGGGCACTATCATGGATTTCCACTGCAGATATGAGCCAGATGCCTGTCAGATTAGATGGTAGGTGCTTTCCTTATGCTGGTCCCAATATTAGGTTTCTGTGAGTAAGGGCTGGAAATAATGCTGATTTTTTTTTGCTGAATATGTGATATAAACAGAGATTCATTAAGCAGAATTTTGTACATTTAATTCTTTTGTAGGTTGTGATCAAGGCTTCAATAGAGTATGGATGTTGAATTAGCCTACTGTGCCTTTCGTATAACGTCTTGTCCCAAAGAGCTTTGCAAGTGCCATTGACTTTTTTAGTGCTTTCTGCTATAATTTCCAAGATGCATAATTGTATGTGAGTCCATTGACACATCTTAAATGTTGATTTAATAGTAGTGCACACAATCAATAACTTATTTTAGAGACTGCAGATGTTGGGTCACATTCAGACCATATGTGCATGTAAAGGAGCCTGACAGAGGAAAATAGGGTGTAGGGAAGTGCTAGCTGGAAGTGCTTTCAGTTGCTGGTCTTGAGAAGATTTAATGTTTTAAATACTGATCCTTATTTGTAGATTTGGCACCTTAGCTTTTAGTGTATTCTGCTGAGAAGAGGCTTTGTGTATTAGCTTAGAAGACATGACCTGATTAAAGTAGCCTCCTTCTGTGCATTCTGAAGAACAAATTCTAACATTTTTACTCAGTGAAAACTCCCATTAAAGTTAACGGAACATCTTCCTGACTTAAGGACTGTGTATGTTACTGAAGCCCTTAGTTACTCTGGTGTTAACCAGTGGAACTGAGAAAAGAATCAAGTCCAAAATATAGAAATCCCTCAGACAAACATATAATTATTAACCTCAATAATCAAATGTGTAGAAACTCCTGATCAAGTGTCTAATTCATTTCAAACTGGAAACACCTAGACAACTGAAGTTTTGTCCATTTCCCAAATTAGTTTTTTTAACTCTGAGAAAGATACTAGCTGGATCTTGCTGGAGATAGAACCTCTCAATCTGCCGACACAATATAGGTATTAGCAACACACTTTTCACCACCCCGCTCAAGTACCCCTCTCCTGTCCTACAGTAACAATGTCTTGCATGAACACTGACAGTTTGATCCACTCTGCTCAAACACATGAAATGGACCTGGTAGAACTACCAGTTGGTTGTCAGGAAATGCTAATGGGGTTTATGGTTTTTGTGATGTGGATGACTGTACCCTAGGAGCCAGACTAAGATCACCAAATCATTCCACATATGCCATCAAATACCTACCAAACAGTAATGCCTTTCAGTCGCTGGCAGTCTGAGTCAGATATGCACAAATGTACTAAATACAGGGAGTTTTCTATTCCACTACTAGTCTCCTGAGGAAATCACCCCTTCTCTCATTTAACTTTTTGAAACAGACCACTCAGATTAAATTTTTCCTGGTCTAAGTGAAAGGAATCAATTATGGTAATCTTGGTCAACACTGCTCCCATTTATCCATAACTCTGAGAGAGGAAGGGAAGGATTAGCAACCTCTGTAGTCTACCAGTTCCTCCTCTTGAGCACTTTTTCTCATTTGTTTTGCTCCCCTCACTAAATTATTTCCAATGGGAATTATAGTTTTCTATAATTATAGTTTTCTACTGAGCATTAGCAACCCATACCTTCAGGGATTAGATGTACCCCAGAGTTCTTTACACTGGCTGCCACAGCACATCAAATAATATATCACATGCACATGGTCCAAAGCTCAGGATGAAAGGCATGTATGAAAAATGGGATTAAGCTAGAGCCAGCATTCAAAACCTCCCTGTCCCAGGGTATATTTAAAATATCTGCATTTGAGAGGCAATTTGGAGAATCTTCCTTTCTGTACAGTGTTTTCTACATCATGACATTTCCCATGAGAAAGTTTCATAAAGCAGAGATTACCCAAACCTGGTTTAGCAGGCATGTCTTGAAACATTAGGAATTTATAGGAAATCATTGCATGGGAAGTTTGTAAAACCAGAAATCTGACATGCTGTTCCAACTTCCACAGTAAATCGGGATAGATTCAGTAGTATCAATGATGAATACCATCGTGATATGACAATGAACTCCAGTCTGTTGAACAGAATAAGCAAATGTGATGGAGGGGACTGGATTGCGCCAGGCTGTATCAGTATCTAATAGGGAGTGACGCAAAACAATTTCTCTCTGAATTTCTCTGTGCTCAATCTATCTTTAGGTAGATTGTAGTCTGTGCTCCCTTGTGCACCCATCTCACTTTGCCTGGACTACTTTGGCACTGTGTGTTCTTCTGAGACCAAAGAGGAGCAATCTGTGCTCTCCTCCAAATGGAGAGAATATCATTTTGACTAGCTCTTGGACAGGGCACCCATGAAAGGTTTAGTAGCCATTCATAGTGGATATCATCAAAAAAGGAAACCAAGATTTACCCACCCCAGTAATATCTAATTGACAATAGTTATCTCCTGGCTGTAGATACTGATCTCTCAATTAGTTAATTGTGGGTAGAACTTGACTTATTCATGGCAAATACTTCAATTCGATCAAAAGTATATTAGCAATCCCATATAATGCAAACATATAATTTGTCACATGACCTGGCAAGTGAGGAGAGGAACAGCTAGCTTGTCCATTAAAAATAGGGGTGGGAAAATACTGGCTCATGGGCCAGATCTGGTATGCCAGGATTAGCCCCTGAAGGGGCACCGCCACTATATTCACCAGTGCCTCCCCTGGTATGGGTGATTGCAGCTCCCGTTGGCTGTGGATCACCATTCCCAGCCAATGGGAGCTGCAGGAAGTAATGTCCTGATCTGTGCCGCTTCCCACAGCTCCCATTGGCTTGGAGTGGCAATCTCTGGCCGAAGGGAGCTGCAATCACCCATACCCGGTGTCACTGGATTATTGCCCACCCCTGAACTAATATCACAGTACTAACTATTGGAGAGCATAAAAATTAATTCTCTTCACTCATTCTGGGTAAGGGTTGAGGAAAGTTTCCTCCCTGACGGACTTGCTACAGGCCTAGAAGAGATCTAGGAAAGGTTGCCTAAGAGTGCTTGCTCTCCAATCCACCCAAATCCTGCTTTTGTAGAAAGCTGGAAAGCCTCTGAAAATTGTTGCCAAGTGTTTTGAATTGTTTCCCCTCTTCTTTTGGGTTAACAGAGTCCCTGAGGAAAGGGATTTGATCTGACATAGCTTGAGGCTTATTTATCTCCCCTGTCTAGTGAATTTACGCATTGACTTCCTTGAATCTCAGTATTTTAAACACAATGACATTTAAAGCCCCTGAAAGTGTTATGAGGCCTGTCAGGCCTTAATTGTAATAAATGTCTAGCTTGTGCCTGGATCTGCTAGTTTCTTCTTTATACTTCCTGTGGATTCTGTCTAAAGTGGCATGCCAGGAAAACACCAGATGGTATACTTTGTAACGTGGTCTATGTGCATGTGGAAAATAAAGATCACTCAAAGAAAATAGGTTAAGTGATTCAGTAGAACATGAAGCCTACTCCTTTCCTAAAAAGTGGCTGGTTCTTTGATGCCCATCATTAACTAGCTGTACTGATTTCCTAGCGTGCAGGATGTATAATCAAAAAAACTTCCCAAATACCCATAATTTGAGGATATTGTAGGAATTTCAAATTAATGAATTTTACATCACTTAAAAATGCTAAATTGAGCACAGAGAAAGGGGTAGAAGATCAAATTTCCCTCCTTGTCCAGTCAATTTGTCCCTATTTCATTAGTCAGGGTCCACATGTCAGGATAAATAAGCCGTTCATTTTCTACCCAGATCCTATTTTCACCTGAGGAGAATGCAGCAAAGCTAAGTCATGATTCTTTTTTTTGAGAGATGCACACATTTTACCCACTTCTTGCTAGCTAATCTCAATTCTTATATGGCTCAGTCACCAGGATACCTGAGATTCTTTCCCTACAGTGGATTGGGCACACAAATTAATTTAAAATATGCCACCCGACAAACCTCAGGGAATAATGGCACTGACTGCTAGACTCAGACTGGTTACCTAGATATGGAGTTTTCAGTACAACATCACCAATGCCATGGGCCATGTGGTCCACTAAGTTCCTTTTTAAAAATTTTGTACTGGCATCTTAGGAGTTATAGTATTAGAAATGCACTGATAATGCATTCACATTGTTCTCACAAACATAGTAAACTATCAGATTTACCTGGTGTTGATCAGGACCTTAATCCAATTAAGGTTCTTTTTAAAAATAAAAGGAAAATTTGTCTCTTTAATACTTGAAAATGGTTATCCTATTCCCTCAGATTTCTCTTTTCCAGACCAAATACATCCAATTCTTTCAATCTTCCCTCAAAAGTCATGTTTTGTAGCTCTTTTATCATTTTTGTTCCTCTTCTTTGGACTCTCTCCAATTTGTCCAAATCTTTCCTGAAATGTGGCACCCAGAACTGGACACAGTACTCCGGCTGAGGCCTAATCAGTGCAGAGTAGTGCAGAAGAATTACTTCTCGTGTGTTGCTTATGACACCAATGCTAATACATCCCCGAATGATGTTAGCTTTTTTTGCAGCATTTTTACACCATTGACTTATAGGGTATGTCTACACAGCAGTGTTATTCCAAAATTACAAAGAGTGTGTCTATGCTGCAAGCCATTATTTCGAAATAATGGTGAGTTGGAGGATTTTTTACTCCAACTGCTGTAACCCTCATTTCACGAGGAGTAAGGAAAGTCAAAGGAAGAGTAAGGAAAGTCAAAGGAATTCGACTTTTGCCCTGTTGTGTAGACATGCCCATAATTAGCTTGTGGTCTCCCATGACCTGCAGATCCCTTTCCACAATATTCCTTCCTAGACAGTCATTTCCAATTTTGTATGTGCAACTTGTTCCTTTCTACCTAGGTACTTTGTATTTGTCCTTATTGAATTTTATGCTATTTACTTCAGATCATTTCTCCAGTTTCTCTGGATCATTTTGAATTTTAATTATATCCTCCAAAGCACTTGCAACCCCCACACAGAAAATTTTTTAATTGTACTTTTATAACATTGTCTAAATAATTAATGAAGATATTGAACAGACTGGACCCAGAACTTTTCCATATGGGACCCCACCCATTATGGCCAGACTGTGAACCTTGATTACTACTCTGTGGGAATACTTTTCAAGCCAGTTTTGCACCCATACTCCAGCTAGGGGTGCGTCTACACTGCAGGGCTTAACTCGAAATAAGCTATGCAAACTGAGCTACATTAATTGCATATCTTATTTTGAAATAGCTTATTTCAAAATTGGGCCCTGGGCTGTGCGCCAGCAGCGGTAGCCGGGCCGGGCTGGGCACATGCGTCCTGCCACCGCTAGCTCCGTGAGCCCTCCCCCACACGCTGGCGCGGGGGCAGTGCATGCACCCTCCCCCAACCCAGGGAGCAATTAAACTGTCTGCCCTGGGCACCAGAATGGCTCGGTCCAACCCTGGTTACAGGAGTCAGAGTAAGAAGTCCTCCAGCTTGACAGTATTTTGAAATTATTTCAAAATAAATTCCTGCTGTGTAGACGTGGACTAAGTTATTTCAGAATAGCGCTAGTTATTTCAAAATAGTGTTGCAGTGTAGACGTATCCTTTGTTGCACTTCTCTAGTTAGTTTAGGAGATGATACTGCAAGACAATATCAAAAGATTTACTAAAATCAAGATATACCACATCTACTATTTCCTCCTTAGCTACATGGCTTGTAGTTTTACATGATTTTTCTTTACAAACCCATGCTGATTGTTACTTATCACCTTTTTATCTTCTAGATGTTTGCAGATCGATAGCTTTTTTGCTCCATTATTTTTCCGGGTACAGAAGTTAAGCACACTGCTCTGTAGTTTCCCTGGTTGTCCTTATTTCCCTTTTTATACATTGGTGCTGTATTTGGCCTTTTATAATCTTCTGGAATCTCTCCTACATTTCATGACTTTTCAAAAATAATTGCTAATGGCTCAGATATTTCCTCAGTAAGCTTCTTGAATTTTCTAGAATGCATTTCATCAGGCCCTGCTGATTTGAATTCATCTAATTTATCTAAGTAATTTTGAACTTGTTCTTTTCCTGTTTTAGTGTTTGATCTTACTTCATTTTGACTATGCTAGATGTCTGGTCACCATCACCTTCTTGGTGAAAATTGAAACAAAGATATTATTAAGCACTTCTGCTATTTCCATATTTTTGGTTATTCCTTCCCTTCCCCTGCCATTGAATAATGATCCTACCCTGTATTTGGCCTCTCTCTTGTTTTTAGTGTTATATTCAAGTTATATTTTCCATCTCAGTTCTTGGGGGAAAAAAACCAAAACCAAACCAAATACCAAGCATTTCAGACTTAAAGATAATTAACTTTTTCTAAAAATGGCCTGTAAAATTGAAATATCTGCTCTGAATTACTCTGTTCACTTGAGTTCAGTTGAAGTCTGGTAGTACACTGAAGAAAGGCAACGTTAACCTTGAGAACATAATAAAATCACTTGTGTGATATAGACTTCAGTTCTGTAAAAGAACCATTTTAACAACATCTGACCTTGCACATAGTTGTGGTAGTCTAGTGGGATTCTAAGTACCTCTTTGAAAAAATATTCTGCTTAGTCACTGAGGAATTAGCAGATACCTGTTATGAATGCCTCTCTTATTTTTCTGTGTAGAGCCAGGCAGCCAACAGAGGAAGCATACCAGATGTTAAATAACACACCTAAATTCCAGAATTGTACTGCTCTCTAGAAATGCTACTAACATCAAAAAGAGGGGCAGGTGTTTACCACCTTTACAAATGAGACCTATCAAATGAATGTAGGTACCCAACTGTGAGACATTTTTGGCTTGGGTTTGTATATTACTTAAGTTTACAAGCAAATGCAATCATCAGATATTGTTACATTATAATTTTTCTGAACTTTTAATACTAGCATTATCCTTTAAGGCTTTGGAAATGTCAGAGTTGGTATGTAATTTTCTCATTCACAAGTAAAGCAATTTGCAACTCTATATAATTATTATAATCAAATTATAGCACCTGATTTAGCTCCTGTGGGAGTCAATGAAAAGAAACCCAGTGGGAGTTGGCTCACACCAGGAGTTCAGTTTCTGGAGCACTAGACATAGGTGTTTGGTTATTCGTGTGAAGCACGATCAAAACAATTCAGCCTTACTTTGTCTTCTGTCTAACAAAGGAAAGAAACATTTTCTTTGGGTCAAAGGGAAGCCAAATGATACTGACGTTGCAGAATGAAAGGGAGCCCATTGATAACTACCTTCAGCACTTTAATGGTGTAATGCATTCAAAAGCATGTAAGGACTTGAATAGAGACCCTATTGCTCAACTGTGCGCATTCATATTTGTGAGAAATCCCAGGTTTTTGTTATGTTCTAATTTTTTAAGATTTATTAGCCTTTTTGTTAATTGCCCTGTCCATACACTGGGCATGTACACTGTTTAGGTAGTACTAGTGCTGAAAAGGAATATCCTGCAAAACTTGTTTGGCATGTGGATCCCAGAAATGACACACACAGAAGAAAGAACAAAACAAATAGTAGTTTACATAACAATTTGGTCCTAGCTACAGAGACATTTATGAATTCACAATCTTCTGCCCTCAGGAGCTTAAACAGACATAAGCAGATTGAAGGGTGGTGGGAAGGATTACAACAAGTAGTATCAGCAGAGAATTCAGAGTGCTGATTGACATACATCCTCTTGAGGTCCATAATTGTTTGATTACAACTAGTGTAAGGTAACAAAGATTGGTGCAGATTCATTTCCCAAAGAGTTTTAAAAAAAGACTTGAATATGGAGGGAGTTGACCTGGTGAAACAGCTCAGGGGGTGCATGCCACATGCGGAAACTGGCAGACAGGAAATGGCTGTGGACAAAGCAGAGGAAAGGGGCATTAAGACTAATATAATTGTCTTAGGCTAGGGTTCTGGATAAGTTCCATGATAAGAAGTAAGGGCAGATAAGCAGAGTGGGATAGAGTTACACAGGACCTTGAAAGAAGTTCAAATATGATGCAATAGAAAAATGAGATTTTCTTTTCATATAATTTTTTATTTGTTTGAAGGCAGAGAGAAAAGCAACAACCAGAGGCGATTTGCATATTGGACGGGGGAGGGGGGGAATGAATGTTGTCTAATGCATACGTTGATCCATCTGCAACTATAATCATGCATACTTTTCTCTGATTTTTAAGTCTAGTGTCAGTGCTTAATTTGTCTCAGGGTTTGCTAGGGATGCTCCCTGGATCCTCTAAGCTTGACAACCTTGGCACCTCTGATCTTTCCATGTCAGTTATGAAAGTTAAAAAATTGCATAAGGCCCAGTACATCTTTCATTACAAATTGACCATTAATTTACCGTATATTTGAGAGTTTGTCTGTCTGTCTGAGTCTGTGTGTGTGTCTGTTCAAGAACTCCCCATAAACATTAAAAGCTAGAAGCACAAAGTTCAGCATACAGTCTCCTTTTATATCATAAAGCAAAGTCAGGATTTGTTTTTTCCAGGAAAATGGGTTGTGCTTGGAAAGAGAGTGCTTCTCATAAAACTGTACAGAAAAAAGACAGAATCACCAGGCAGGTAAAAGGGGCTGGCTGGGGGGTGTGACTTCCCCCCCCCATCCAGAACTTCCCAAGCCCCAAGACTCCCACTCCCAGGTGCTCTTTGAGGAGGGAAGAGGGGGCTGAAGCTCTCCCCCCTGATTCACATGGGAACACTGCTAGCTGTTCCCCTTCACCAGGGAGTAAGAGGAAAGTGCACAGTTTGTAATATTCCTCACTCTGGCTGGGGAGTGCATGGAAAGACAAACCTGGACCTACCCCAGCCAGGGTTATGAAGGGCTGGGAGGCTGACGGTTCCCCCAGATCAGCGTTTCCCAAACTATGGACTGCGGCCGGTACCGGGCCACGGGAAAAAAATACTAGGCTTCAGCACACCTGGCGGCTGCTGGCAGAGCCGGCCTTAGGTCGATTCGGGCCCCGCGCCCCTGAACACAGAAGTGCTTGCGAGTTACAGAGCCGGGAGCTCTGCTCCATCAATATGTGGAGCTGGGTCTCTCCCCCGGCTCTGTCTGACGCAGGC
This sequence comes from Pelodiscus sinensis, assembly GCF_049634645.1. Taxonomy (NCBI): domain Eukaryota; kingdom Metazoa; phylum Chordata; order Testudines; family Trionychidae; genus Pelodiscus; species Pelodiscus sinensis. The sequence continues at coordinate 58,580,480 of NC_134713.1, forward strand.
GCCGGTCTCCCGCGCCGGCCCCCCGCGCGTCCTCCCACCCCGCCCCCAGAGCATCCCCGCCGTGCGCGGCTCCTCCTCACCGCCTACTGCTGCCCATGTGTGGTGTTGCACGTGGATGGGGAGGGCGCCCGGGCATGACGTGATGTCACAGCCCAGGATTTTAATAGTCTTCAGAGGCATGTGGTGGGGCCACACTTGTTCCAGCGGTCTCCCGGCCCCGCAATGTGGAAGGCAGAAGGTAGGGAACGGGCTTGGGCGGAGGCGGCAGTAGCGGGCTTGCGTGGAGGGGGAGGAGTGGAAGGAGAAGGGGCTTGGGAGGGGAAGGCACCAAGGGACAGGGTGCAGGAGAGAGAGACAAATGCCAGGGGACCAAGTGCAGACAATGAGGGAAAGGGTAGGAGGGGAGGTGTCAGTGTGTGTGTGGGGGGGGAACAGGGTGATGCTGGGAGAGAAGAGGAGAAGGGCATTGGGGGCTGGAGGGGGAGGTGCTGGGAGAAGGCTTGAAAGAGGGGGTGGGCATGAGAGAGGTGGGGATGGAGCAAGTCATGTGTGAGGGCACAGCGGGGCAGGAGGGGATGGGTCAGAGAGTGGTGAGGGGGTGGGTATCAGGGAAAGAGAGGGCCAAGGGGGCAGGAGCAGTAAGGGAAGGGGGAGGCACCAGGAGGGTGCAGGGCTAAGGGAAGGTGCAGGTGCCAGGGGATTCTGGGGTGAGGAGGAGGGGAGAACTGGGCACCGGAAGCAGCACTGGATGGGAGAATCGGGGCAGGCTGGGGAGATTGGGGGGCCGGTGGAAACAGGGCTGCCGGGGGGTGCGAGGTTGGGGGCAGGGAGCTGGCTGGGGAAGATGGGGGGCAGGGGAGAAGAAGCGTCCGCCGGAAGGAGGGCTGAACGCGGGCAGCGGGGCTGGTCAAGGGAGATTGGGAGGAGAAGCGGGGGGGGGGGAGGGGGGACCTGGCTGCCCGGGAGGGGTTTGGGGAAAGTGGGGCTGGCCAGAGGCTCAGCAGGGGGAGCAGGGGGGGAGGAATGAATCGGCCTGCGGGGAGTGGGACTGACCCGGGCATATGTAGATCTTGGGACGCTACCCCTGTTCCCCCCTTTCCCCCCCACAAAGCACAAAGCATGAGTTAGTCTGGCCCGGGGATTCTATTGTCCCCCCCCTCGAGTAGTTGCGAACTGTCTGGCTGGTAGACACACTCATGCAGCCTGAGCACATTTACCAGCCAGGCAGTTCGAAACTACAAACTGATACATCTAGTAATAATACAACTTACCTAATGAGAAAATACCAGACATGTTACATGTCTGGTATTTTCTCAGTTTGTTTTTTATGTGTAAATATTTTTGGGCTACAAAAAGCAGTATTGAAAAAAAAGGGTTCCAACTAAAGTAAAAAGTTTGGGAAACCCTGGTCTAACCAGCTTTCTGTCTGTCTTACAGTCCATTTATCCAATCCATATTCCTTAACTTGCTGACAAAAATATTGTGGGTGACCATATCAAAAGCTTTGATAAAGCTGGCACTGGGGGTTTTGGGAGGACCAGAAACAACTTATTTGAATATTCATCATTTGATTAATGAATATGCAAATGAACATTACCGGTCCTCCAAAAGTTCGTGAATGGATTTACTGGTCCCCGTGTCAAAAGGTTTGGGAACCCCTGCCCCAGATTAATATGGGAACATTGCTGACTGTTCCCCTTCTTCACAGAGTGAGGCGAAAGCACAGTTTGTTGCATTCCTCATTCTGATCGGGGGACACAGGGAATGGATGAACTTGGACTTGACTCAGCTGTGGGACATGCACCGTTTCCCTGGCTGTACCCATTGGAGTTGCAGCGGCCAAGGAAAGGCACTTCTCACAGGGCCCCAACCTCCTCCAGTGGGAGAGAGCTGGGACATCCTCTTTCCCTGGGGCAGTCTGTATACTGAAACTGTCATCCCCAGCCCCGCCCCAGAGTAATGATTTAAATGAAGCATGTATAATTTCATTTTATTTTCCCAAAAAACAAAAATTAATTGTGTTAAGGACCCAAGCAATGCTGGGTACATTTTCTAGTTATAAATAATGTACATAACTGGCAGATGTTCAATTGGGCAGCAGAAATCTTTTATGTCTATTTTTCTAGATACACTACAGTAAAACTCCATTAGTCTGGCATCCAATGCTCCGGGACTCCTGATGGTCCGGCACCATCAGGAACCCGGAAGTGCTGGGGCAGCTGGACAGGCTTCCCCCATTCAGCTGCTGCTGAAACTGACCAGCAGCTGAATCGGGGAAGCCGGGAGCAGAGCAGCTGGGGTGCTGTGGGGTTGGTCTCGTAGCGCTGCCCCTCTGGGCTGCGGGACCAACCCGGCAGCACCCCAGCTGCTCTTGGGGACCCTTGGGGCAGAGCAGCTGGGGTGCTGCTGGGTTGGTCCCGCAGCGCCGAGGGGCGGCGCTACGGGACCAACCCAGCAGCGTCAGTTTCACCAGCAGGCTGAATCCGGATGCCTGGGACAGAGCAGCTGGGGTGCTGCGGCGTTGGTCTCGTAGCACCACCCCTCGTCGCTGCGGGACCAACCCGGCAGGACCCCAGCTGCTCTGCCCCAGGGGTCCCCAAGTCAGCCGCTGCTGAAACTGACCAGCAGCTGATTCCAGGAAGCCCCGGGCAGAGCAGCTCTGCCTTGGGCTTCCTGGAATCAGCCACTGATCTGTTTCAGCAGCGGCTGAATCGGGGACCCCTGGGGCAGAGCAGCTGGGGTCCTGCCAGGTCGGTCCCACAGCGCCGTCCTTTGGCGCTGCGGGACCAACCCGGAAGCACTCCAGCTGCTCTGCCCAGGTGTCCCCAAGAGCAGCTGGGGTGCTGCCGGGTTGGTCCCGCAGCCCCGAGGGGCAGCGCTACGGGACCAACCGGGCAGTACCCCAGCTGCTCTGTCCCAGGCGTCCCCAAGAGCAGCTGGAATGCTGCTGGGTTGGTGCCATAGCGCTGCCCCTCGGCGCTGCAGGACCAACCCGGCAGCACCCTAGCTGCTCTATTGCAGGCATCCCCGATTTAGCTGCTGTTGAAACTGACCAGCAGCGGCTGAATCAGGGACGCCTGGGGCAGAGCTGGACTACCGTAAGGGGGGGCTATGAGGGATCTGGGATGGCATCCCCTCCCACCCCACTCCAGACCCCTCATAGCCCCCCCTTCTGATAGTCCGGCATATCTGATAATCCGGCACCCCCTGGGTCCTAAAGGTGCCGGATTATCGGAAGTTTACTGTACTTACTTTTCCCTTAAAAATGCTTCTTTTTTGTGAGCCCAGTTCTGCAATATGTAGTCCCAGGGGGTATGTCTACACTACCCCGCTAGTTCGAACTAGCGGGGTAATGTATGCATACCGCACTTGCTAATGAAGCCCGGGATTTGAATTTCCCGGGCTTCATTAGCATAAGCGGGGAGCCGCCATTTTTAAATCCCCGCTGCTTCGAACCCCGTGTAGCGCGGCTACACGGGGCTCGAACTAGGTAGTTCGGACTAGGGTCCTATTCCGAACTACCGTTACTCCTCGTGGAGTTACTTTCACGAGGAGTAACGGTAGTTTGGAATAGGACCCTAGTCCGAACTACCTAGTTCGAGCCCCGTGTAGCCGCGCTACACGGGGTTCGAAGCAGCGGGGATTTAAAAATGGCGGCTCCCCGCTTATGCTAATGAAGCCCGGGAAATTCAAATCCCGGGCTTCATTAGCAAGTGCGGTATGCATACATTACCCCGCTAGTTCGAACTAGCGGGGTAGTGTAGACATACCCAGGGAGAACCATTTGACTAAGCTGGAAAAAATTCCATAGATGACATTTTTTTAGTTTATAATTTCAGTATACTATTCCACATCTTTATTCAACATCATAACTATCAGTTATTTCTTATCTGCTACCTATTTTTTTAAGGTGATACCACTGCAGTGTATCATCCTCTGAGTGTACAAATACTATTCTTTGAAATTCTGAGTCCTGCAATTAGGCTGGTTTTCTGTGGGATTGTGACCTGAAGAGTGAGGCAGTAAAACAGAGTTTTAAGGAATCCTATAAAGAGCCTCAGTTCAAGAATGTATGTATGTCTGTCTTTTGTAAGCTTTATTCTTTTTATTGGTAAGCTGGAGATCACAGACCTGGGAACTCTGCTTCTTTTTCATGATTGTCTCATCATGATTCATGCTTCAGAAAAGTTTAAGAAACTCCCTAAATTGGAGCATTTTCTTAGTTCCCAAATTTCTTATTTTTTAAAATGATTTGATCTGAAATACTGTTTTCTGGGATGGATTATTACCCCTTTTTTGCTCAGATGATAGTTATTACTGGAAAAGTGCAAAGCACGCATGCCTTTCAAATGACACATAAGAATGAAGTGCTAAAGTGGGCTCCTGGTTTATCCTGATCTGTTTTCTGTAAGATGCCAGCAAGAACCAGGGAGCATCATTTGACTAAGCTGGAAAAAATTCCACACAAGACCTCATTTTTTATTTGTCATTTCTGTAGGCTATTCTGCCTCTTTAGTCAACTTAATAAATATCAAAGTGTAACAGTAAAAGTCTACCTTTTGACAGGTTTGTACAGAAGACTGGCAGTAGTTTCATATCTGCTATCTTAGCCTTTAGTGCTGCTGCTGTTTAAAGTACTGATTGAATGCAAAGCATTGCAGGTGCTGAAGGATAGATAAGGTAGATAAGATCAGAGTCACTGAATATTTAGCAGCTAATTCAGCCCAGTTCTGCATGACATTCTAGACTACTGTATCAGGCATGCATTATGACCTTCAAAACAATAGCTGATTAACATAGCACATTCCATACACTCTATAAAGCTTGCATCTTAAATGCAAGAAGTCTTCTCAGGTTTGTTGAGCAAAAGGGGATTTAGCTACTGCTATTTTTTCTGTGGCTTTAAAAGGTCTAGAGCAAAAGAATAATTGTCCCTGTTGTGTACTTTCTGGAGAACCGGAAGTACTCATTTGTCAGGAGCAACCAAAAGTGACTCCACTCCACTCCACACACACACCAGAGCTCTGTCTGCCAAAAATAATTGCTTTAACTAGTACAGAAGATAGATAAAACTCTCATGTACATATGGCAACACAGTCCATACCTTTCCTCACGTACAAAAATATATCTGACTTGAGCTGGTCAGAAATTTTTCAAATGAATGAATTTTGTTGGAAAATGCTATTTTTTTTGTAAACCACATATTTTTTTCATAGAAACTAATTGTTTTTGATAAAAAAAAATTAGGAATTAGGCCTAGATCCATAGTGGAATTTCTGGTGAAAGTGAAAGGCAGAGAAATAGCACAAGTGAAGACACTCACCTGGGATGTGGGAAATCAATAAGACCATGGTCCAAATCAGGCAGAATGTGGTTCTCCCACATCCCAGCTGAGTGACCTAGCCCCTAGGCTATAAAGTCAGAATATGTCTCTTTGTTTTTCCTGTTGCATACACTGCAGGTTCCCACTAGCTGCTTGGAATAGCATCTCTATTTGCCACTTGGGCACCATAAGAATTGTTATGTCATCCAAAAGAGAACAAGTTTTATAGCAATGCCATTGGTAACACTGTGCCACTGATGATACACCTTCCAAAACCATGTAGCTCTGCAAATCGTAGAAAACAAATGAACAAAAAAAAGTTGATATATTTTAACTCACCATTGTCTCAACAGTTCTTTCACTGTGAGTAACCTGGCTGTGTATAGGGAGCATCTATGAACAGAGGCAACCTTCTCATGATATGCCAAAGTTCCATCTGGAAAAAATAACATTTCATATCCTTGAAATTCCACACAGATTTTTTTTCTGTGCTCCTGAGCTATATGAGACCATCACTGTCTGTGTCTTGACCCATTCCCTCGACCTGTGCTGGTTGCAGTACCTCTATAGCTCACCACACTGCAGCAGAAGTCTGGCCCAATGTACCATCATGGGCCATTCCAAGGGGAAGCATTTCTATGACAAAGTTGTGGTTAAAGTTCTGGAGAGGGCCCACAAGCACTCAAGCAAGTCCAGTTCCAAAGATAGAGGGACATGAGGTCAGAGGAAAGGCACAGAGAGAACCGAAAGGAAAGGCTTGGGCTGGCTGCACAACTTGAGGATGGTAGCAGGCACTTGCTTCACAGTTCCTGCAATAGGAACTGCAGCTAAGGAAAGCTGACAGAGCTCAGTGGAAAGAGCAGTTTGACTGTTTCATATTTGTAATGGTTGCAAGAGTAGTGGCTCCTGCTGCATCATCCACTCCATAGCCTGAGTCCCTGGAGTTCTACCCTGTGCTGCAGTCTGGAATCAGCTGGGGAGACTCTATAGCTGAGTGGTCCCATGTAATAGGGCTCCATGAGCAGTTTGGCAGGTTACCCCATGCAGCCCTCCATATTTATCTTGCAGACCCACCCTGTGCATGCCACCCCCTCCCCCCCACCTGGGCACTCTGAGTAGGTCTGAATGGGGATAAAAAAGATGTGGCTGGCCCAGGTCAGCTGTCTCAGACCCCTGGGGCTAAAAAATTGCTGTGTAGATGCTAAGGCTGAACTCTGGGCTCTGAGAGTAGTGGGTCAAGGCTCCAGCTCAACTATCTAAGCCCTTGATTATTAGTCTCACAACCTCAGGTGCAGTCAGCTGACCTGTTCCAACTATAGCCCTTTTCTCCATTACAGGGATACCCTAAGCAATTGTAGGCAAGACTGTGGCAGAGCAAGTAACTGAACCTAAGTATCTTGAGTTTTACATCCACACCCCAAATAACTGGTCCATTTGTCCCATCTCAGTTAAAGCTCATTTAATCCCTCTTGTTTTTTCTTTTAAATCATCAAATAGTGGCCTACAGTCTAACATGTCTGACAAGTTCTACTTAAGGGGTGCCCAGAGCTGGAAAAGCAGGAATGCTGCAGCTAAGGATTGTGGCTTACTGGCAGAGCTGTGTCTGGGACAAGACGTTGAAACAGTAGCTTTCCATGCACTGATTGATCTAAGTCCATGCTACATTAGTCTCCCATTGTTATGGACATTATATTGTCTGATACATTTACAAAATAATAAAATGAGGAGAGACAGAGGTATGTCAGCCCCGAGCTTAACTGCTATTTTCTCCTCTGCACCTGTAGTGAGCAACTTTCTTCTAAATGCCAGGGAGGCAGTGCTTCCAGATATGACATTTTGTTGTGGCAGGTTAAGTGGGAGGTGTTTGCATGTTAAAGTCCTGGGTAATGAGTATTTGATTATGTTGTCATTGCTACTGAAAAAAATAATTGGTGAACAAATGTCACAGTCTTTCATGTCTATTTCCCACTTTACCTTTGAAAATGATCATTATGAGGGAAGTTTGAAATTAGCCTTTTCAGGAAAAAATCCAAAGGTTCAAGATCATAAAAATTAGCAACACATATTGCTACACTGTCTCAGCATCATGTTCTGTTCTGTGCTAATGTGACATAAAACTCATGCAACCTTGTTCTTAAGTGAGTAACGTACATGCTTGGACAAAGTAAGATCAGCCATGACCTTTGGCTATGTAGGAGTAAATGGAATGATAGCTACTTTACCAATCCTGACAGTGGATTGCCTGGTGCAGATGGAGGGTGCAAAGGTGACTGTTCTGCCATGCAAATTACGGAGCCACTCAGGATCTGTGAGGGCAGCAAGGGTACCTCCGTGTTCTAATAATTTTTTCAAAATTGATTTGGCTTACACAGTGGGACAGGACTGAATTACTGCTTTGGTCACCATTCCCTCAGCTCCAAGCACAGCTGCAGTGGGGCAGTTGCTGGGTAGTCTTACTGCCCCCACACCTCATCTCCTAAAGCAGCAGAATGCTTTCCCAGCAGAAACCTGCTTGGGAGCTTTAAATTGAATATGCAGTCAAGGGGTTGACAGTTGAAGAAAACCTACTCCCCATCTGGCTATGGGTTAGCACTACACAAGCACAGTGTCTTTCTGACATATCTCCCAGAAGCTAGACATTGTCTGAGTCTTGGAGTCTGCTGCCCTCTGGATCGAGGCAGGCATTGGGAACATATTTAACACATTCACAGCTTAAAGCATGAGCAAGTCCTTCATGATAGATCACTTGCACCATGCTGCTCGGCACCACTGGTTTTGTGGCAGAAGGAGTAGAATGAGGAATTGATCAAAATACTAAACGTCTAGGAGTTGGCAGCTTCCTTATAGCTGGAACAGGTTGGCTGCTAATGACATGGGAGTAAAACTACTAATTAAAATCCTAATATTTTGATGACTAAAATTTGCCCCTCATGTACAGTATGAGTAGCACACTCTTATAACATAATCTATAAAAATTCTATTCCTAATAAAAGGTACTAACATGTTTTCACCTTTTTATTTCTTGTGAGTCCAACATATTGCAGTACAACTCTGTACCTGCGAACACATTTCATCCAGATGTGTGATTTTTTTAGTGAGCTACAAAGGCTGCTCATTCATTCTTCATTTGTTTTTAATACCCATAAAAGATATTCTTAGTGCTAGAAGTATAGGGCTACCACCTCCATTTTACCTTCAGCAGGCAACTCTGTTTTCAGCCCCATTCCTTGCCATCCTCCTAGGGCACCAGCCATTGAGTCTGTGAAAATAGAGGCACTGCTGCTGAGCTGGCAGTCTTTTACTTTTTGAAACTCTGTAGGGGTCTGCTTGGTCTCAGTTTCTCTGCTCATTGAAGCTCGGAAGAGAGTTTGTCCTGATGGAACTGTTGTCACACTAGGTCCCAGGCTACCCACTGATGCAAGTTGCCCTCTGGCCCCAAAAGGATAACACCTTTTCTGTGTTATTCTTGGTGTCTAGTCTGTATCAACTTCCAGATTAAAGGAAAGAAACATTCATTTGCCATTGTTATAGAGTGCTTTTATATTTTAAATATTGCCCCTCTCCCTCCTTTGAAAGATGCCTTTTGAGTCTCTTTTTCTGGTGGAGGCTTTCTCCTGTGACCAACTAGACACCAAGGATCTGTGAATTCTCTTGAGTGTTCCACATCTTTCCACTGAGGGCACATTTACACTATGCAGATTGTCAACACTGCTGCCGTTGATCTTCCGGGACTCAATTTAGAGGGTCTACAGTAGACATGCTAAATTAAACTCAGAAAAGAGTGTCCGGTCAGTGCTGTTACTCCTGCTTCTCAACAGGAGTAAGGGAAGCTGACAAGAGTGTTTGTTCTGTCACCCTTCCACTGTGTGGATGGCGCAGAAATGCTATTTAAAAAATATCGATTCCAGCTACGTAATTAACATACCTGGAGTTCTGTATCTTAATTTAACCTTTCACTGTAGTGTAGACCAGGCCTGAGTTCACTAAGCACTGTAAATGTATTTATATGTTTTTAATAGCTTCTTCTATTTCACCTTATGGTCCATACTGTACTAGCTTTTTCCTGCTGTTCAACTTTTCACATTCTGTTCTTGTAGACATGGCTAGTGGAGAGGAGTTTTACTCACAGTTTTCATTGAGGAGTTATTGCTAGGATTTCCTTTCCCATTTCCTCCTGTTTATTACAAATCCTGGAAAGTTGTTTGCACTTACTCAACTCATACTGCTCATCTGATTTGTAGTTTCCTTAATTCCTTAAATTGAAAGGATATGCGTATTTGGAACAGAATATGAGAAGAAAATGAAACAAATAAAAAAATCTGTAGGGGGGAAAAGCCCCAGTTATGCTGTAAAATAAATTTCTGTTATCTCACTCAACTAAAAATTGAATTGAGGTCAAGCCATAAAGTAAAGATGTATACTGGGATGTGACTGTCAATGTTCAGTGCATTTGGACTGGGAGTTTTGGTAACAACCATATCTAAATAAACATGTTGTTTCCCCGCACAACCTAAAAAATATAGAGATATAAACCCTATCCTGCAAGGCTTGAGTCAGGCTTATGTAGGTTTATGAGTTCACTGACAAGTGCCCATTAGGCTTGGAATGATGTAGAGTGAATCTGAAACCTGGCCAGAGAGAAAGCAGTAGTAGTAGTCCAAGTGACCTAGGAGCCAGGAAAACAGCTGAAGCTTTAATATTTATATCCTTGTTTTGTGATTTGGTTCTGAAGATGATGTATTTTTCTCCTGATTAGTTTGTGTGATCCCTGACTTAATTGTTAGTGGTGTTCTGAAAGTGCATAGAACAGAGGGAGAGGAAAACATGAAATGAGACTCCCTTCCAGAAGACCTTTGAAACTTTCTTGTTTCTCTACAGTATCTGAGACTTTAATTAGACTCTGTAATGCCTAAACTCACAGGCTTGGAGAACATCTTTCTTTTTCATTTGTTCTGTAAGGTTGTGGCATAATGGGCTTCTTACTTCGACTTTTATAACCCTCATTTCACAAGGAGAAAGGGAAGTTGAAGGAAGCGTATTCTTCCTTTGACTTCCTGCCGTGTAGACAGTGCCAAGAGGTGAGTTAAGCTACTTTTACTTTAGCTACACAATTAAGGGTACATCTAAACTGCATGGCTCCATCAATGGAGCCATGTAGATTTGTTTGTTCGGCAAAGGGAAATGAAGCCGTGATTTAAATAATCGTGGCTTCATTTAAATTTAAATGGCTGCCGCGTTGAGCCGACAAACAGCTGATCAGCTGTTTGTCAGCTCAGCGCGCTAGTCTGGACGCTCCCCTGCTGACATGAAAGCCCTTTATTGACCTCCCCAGTAAACCTCATCCTACGAGGCATAACGGGGAGGTCAATAAAGGGCTTTCAAGTCGGTGCGGGAGCGTCCAAACTAGCGCGCTGAGCCGACAAACAGCTGACCAGCTGTTTGTCGGCTTAGCGCGGCAGCCATTTAAATTTAAATGAAGCTGCGATTATTTAAATCGCGGCTTCATTTCCCTTTGGCGATCAGCCTAATCTACATGGCTCCATCGATGGAGCCATGTAGTTTAAACACCCTAACATAGCTGAAGTTGCATAATTTAATTCAACTTTAGCCCACAGTGTAAACGTACCTGGAAGATTTTTTTCCCAAAGCTCCTCCAGTGCTCTCCCCTGCTTCTGCATCATACATGTGTTAACAAGACACGTGCGTGGCACAATAAACAGATGGGGGAAACAAAAGCTATGGAAAGCTTGCTGTAATAGCACTTGGGCTATTGAAATAAGAAAGAAAAAACCCAACAAGTGCCCAAGCCTTGCAAATACTCTTAATAATAGCACAGCTTTAACTGAGAGCATGCTAAAGCAGTATTCATTCTGCAACTGAATTTTAATGTGTCAGAATTGAACGAAGAATACAAGGTTTGAATGTCCTACTTGACTCCTAGAAGTGGTTTGACCTGAGGATAAATTGTGGCATAGGGCAGAATGGCCTGGAAAGGAACAAGGGTCAAAACAAAAAAATGGAAGTATCCTGAATTGAAAAAATAACTATAAATTAAGGAATCTGGCTTTTTAACCACCTTGACTCCCCCATTTCCCACTGTTTAAGATTCTGCTTTTAGCTATTATTTTGTGTAGGAGCTGTGTGAATGGTTTCAATCTGCTATTAAATGAATTCTTTCAGATGTTGACTGTTTAGGCCATGCTTTCTAAGCATCTGTTTCCTTTGGGCACCTGAGCTGTCCTACATTTTTGCAGTTCTAGAGCATTTTCTCACTGCTGTGTGATATCTATCATTCCCTTTTGCTGCATGCAGTGACATCATTGTTGCGCACATGAGGAAGTGTCTTAAGGCTATGAAAATCTGAAGTATAGAAAAGCAATGTTTGCTTTATTTTCAGTGGAGCCTATTGATGCATTTACTGTTCCTGGCTTGAAAATAGAAATATAATTACATAAATTAATCTTAGTCTTTTTCACAAGATGAATGTTTGGAATTAGATAATCCAACTGCTCTGCTCCATTGCCCGCCTGTTTTCTGGTCTCAACAACTTGGCATTTCTGCAAGCATCCTTGCCTAACATAAGATAACAAGTTTCCTCTACTGTGAAAACTTTTTTTTCTTTCCCATGTTCCTTTTTTTTTTTTTTTTAGCTATTTACTACAATTCTTTTATCTTCCTCTTTCATCTACGTCTCCTCAGCTTCCAACTGGTCTTCAGACATGCAACTGTGTAATTTTATTCATGTGAGTACAGATTAACTGGGACTCCCTGGTCTAGCAACATCCATGGTCTGGCATGAACCACAGATGTTCCTGGACCACAGAGCCCAGGAAGAGGGAGGTCTGGCGGCAGAGCAGAGCAGAGCACCATAGGGGGCAGTTTGTGTGTGGGTGTGGGGGGGGCGGGAGGACAGCTGGCATGGTGGAGAGTTCTGGCCTCAACAGAGCTCTAGCCTCACGGTGGCCGTGGAACTCCAAGCCCAGCAGCAGCCAGGGAGCTCTGGCCCTGGCTCCCGCCCCGGAGCCCGGTCCCTGTTCTGGCACCAGTGGACAGGGAGCTTCAGTTCCGGCCCCAGCCCCAGTGACAGCCAGGGAACTCTGGCCTGAGCTGCTGAGCTCCGGGCCCAGCCGTGGAGCAAGGCGGCTGTGGAGCTCTGTCGGGTTGTGCAGCTCTGACTGTGGCACTCCGGTGTAGAGTCAGAAGCAGCTGCATCTCAGAATTTGATACCTAGGAGGTATTGAGCATGCTCAGTAAGAGCTGCTGTTGCAGTTGCCCTTTCTGTGCCCTTACGTGGATTCACACACTGCTCTTGGCTCTTTACAAGCATTAACAAGGAACTTGGGGGTAAATCAGAGTGGGGAGATGGGCAGGGTGAGAGCGGGGGGCAGAAATTAACTGGCCTGTGTGGATCCATTCACTTTAAGGTGAGGAAGAACAGGGGCTGGAAGGGAAAAATTAGGCGCAGGGTGATTAGAGCTGCGGAGGAAATGTTGCCAGCCCCTATGCGAGGATTTTGCCACCACACAGGGAGGGACAAAGGGGGTAACAGTTACCCAGCTGGGTGAGTCACCTGCCGAGTGTGCAGAGGCAGAGGTGTGGGGGCACAAAAGGGGGCAGAGAGGGGTTTTTATTTTCCCCTTTCAGGATGAAACTTACCAGCACAGGAGCACAGGGCAGCTTCCTGACTATGCTCTTAAAGGTGGAGCTTCCCTAATGCATTGGTTCTCCCGGCTAGCTCCCACAGTGCCTCTCTCTGCACTGCTACAGTACAGGGGACTGAATGCTGTAAAAATCCCACATGCAGCACGTGAGGGAGCATGGAACGCATTTTGAGCATTTAAAAGTCTCTTCGTTTATACATGAAGACTTGTAACAGTTCACACATTTGTCTTATATAATTAGTGTATAACCAGGGCTGATGACAACTGGGAGGGAGAGTAGAAGGGCAGCTGACCCAGGGCCCAGTAAATCACTGATTTAAAAGAGGTGAGGGCCTAGTAAGTAACTGCTAGAACCCTGGGTGGCATGGGATGGGCAGTGCTGAAGGGCAGAGGATGTGTTTGGACCAGTGATGGGTGAATGGGTAGCAAAGGCTGATAAAGTGATCCCACATCTGTCTGAATTTGCTACCCCTGGACCAGAGATTGTGAAAGGCCCCTCTGAGCCAGTGAGACGTGCATGGGTAGCAGAAACTGAGATAAGCCACAACTGATATACTATTATGTCAGTAACTGCTACCAGATCAGATTTGGAGAGTTACAACTTCTGACTCTACATAGGCTCAGGCAGCATCTCGAGAACCCTAGGGGGCCTCTAGCAGCAGCAGGGGCAGGCTGGAGCCCTATCCCGGTGGCAGCATGGGCCATGAGGGGAGGGACCTCTGGGTCCAGCAAATCCCCTCATTCAGGACCAGTCAGGTCCCTAGGGTGACAGATCAGAGAGGTCCAACCTTTATTTCCACTGTTGTTTTGAGTTGAAGTTAGTGGGACAACTTGCTTGTGTAAAATTATCCAAGTACATGGTTGCAGCATCTGGCCACAGAAGTTTATAATTTATGGGATGTTAAATGTTTATAACCAGGGATGCTTTCCTAAATTAGGACCTATTAAAGGGCCATCCAATCATGGAATAAAAAAAGTACCACTTGTGTTGATGACCAAGCAAACTAAACCTTACAGATTACATATTCATAATGAGCTGTTTATAAATAATTTAGTTCAAGAATTATTCTTTGAAGTGTTTTGTATGGGCTTCTGAGATCCTCAAGATGTCATAAGTTTCTGCCAGTAGAATAAAGAAGACGAAACAAACCTTATGGCTTCCTTAGAAAATGTTTAATAGTTTCAGTATTGAATGAATGTAGCTAACGAGTATTCTGTAAGATATGGGTAACTTGTTGTCTATCTTGCAGACATCTTTTAATGATGCACCTTCAGCCAGAATTCAACAGAGTATACTCTTTGTTCAAGTTTGTAATAATCAGTCATACTGACAAGCCTCATTTTATAATTAACGACAATGAGTGTTATGCCAACGTATGTTTGTTATTCTAAATAACCAATGCCACTCTCTCTCTCTCTCCCTCTCTCTGTCATATGCAAACACACAAGCAGACATACACAATCTTTGTCAGCCTTGAATTGCTTTGTCACTGATGAAGTTCTTCCCAGTTTTCATTTCCCTTTCTCCATAATATATTCACGAAGAAAAATTACTTCCTACTGAGTATCCATTAACCACCAACGCTGATGCTAATGAACAAACTGTGAGTGCAGTAGATAGCAAATTGAAATGAGTCACAAAATACACTTAGCATGTGCTTCCTGCTAGCACTGGTGCGTCATTAGGCGAATGCTTGTTCCTTAACAACAAGGGAATAAAGAGCAGAAATGCAACTGATAAAAAAAAAATTGCTATGTATAAAGGAGCTCCATTAAAAGAGATTAACTGATTGTGCTGAAATGGATCATCCCTGCATGTTAGCTCTTTATTTGGTGGTTCTGTTTTTTATATTATGTTAAAATAGTTTTAAATTACAATATAACATTGAATTAAATTAAGCATATCAAGAGACTTTCTTAGAACAGGTATAATTGGTTACAGTTAGCTTGTCTAAAAGAATGTAAATAATTATGTAGTGGAAGATCACTTTGTTTTCTATCATATATGTTTGTAACTAATCAGACATGCTAAGTTATGACAGCTTGATACCTTGTGGGGTTTTGTTTGTTTTTGTATTTTTACACTTTGTTAATGGCAAATGAAAGTGGAAAAAGCAAATACATTTTGGTTTTTTTATTACAGAAAAGCTAAAGGCAGTCTCTTAATATTCAACAAGAAGCAGATGGAGGAAGGAAAACATACTGATTTACATCACTTGTATGGATGAAACACACCATGTCCACAAGACACACAGATGGCAATTTCAGGTACGATATAATTGCTAAGAAAATGAAACAGGATCTGGATTATGTTTCTAAAATACTCATCATCGAACAACAACAAAAAAGAAGTTTTCAAGAGCCACTATAAACAAAAGGGATGGCACAATGTCTTTCATTTTGCATTTACTGTGTAATGTGTGGTTCTATTCATGTCCAAAGCATATAAGGATGAGCAATTTTGTAGCTGGGAACATACAAATATCCCAATAAATTATTTAAAGATTCCAAAGACCAAATACATCATATGTTTTATATAAATATTTTGTCCAGTTATCACACATGATAAGGAGATAAAAACAAGTCAGGCTGTTTATTTAGCAACGAGCAATACAGTTTTACAGTGGTGCATCAGTCAGGATTGTGGATAAAAGTGCAAGGAGGATGGAGATGTGATAAATTGTGTGTGGGTTACAGTATTCTTGTTGTGTAGCTGTTTCTTTGATAAAGACTTGGAACAAATCCAAGGTGACCTAGGCCTTTACAGTTATTACTGGAATGGACAAATAGAACCCAGTCCAATTCCTATTGAAGTCCATGGAAAGATTCTATCTGACTGCAGTGGGTGTTGGAATAGGCAAACAGTGAGTTAATACATTCACAGACATATTAAAAAATGTCTAAATAATTTTTCCTTTGATTATGTGTTATTCCTTTCCCCGCCAATCCCTTTCGCTTTTTCAAGAACATAGATACAGGTATTTTTGTTTTTTATGAGAAGTGAATTTGGGCTTCTCCTCAATGATTGACTCATCATTAAATCAAATTTGTTTCATGACCAAATCAACTTAGTTTGAGCACAAGTTGATTTTAAAAAGAGTTTAGGCCATCCAGGCAAGAAACAGAAACTGGGCCAAAATGTCAGCTGATAGAAATCAAGATAGATCTGTGGACAGGCCTGCTGATGTGGGAGGCAAAGGGAGCAATTGCCCCAGAGCCCAGTTATTTAAAGGGGCCCAGGCTCAGCAGCGGCAGCGCCCATAGCCTTGAGTCCTTTAAATTGCTGCTGAAGCACCACATGTTTCACTCCAGATGGCTGTTAGGGATGCCCGGGAAGGTGGGGGCGCTGTACGGCACACTCCAAGCAGTTCTGGGGATAGGTACCACAGTCCAGGGAGCTCTGAGGGCTAGCCGTGGCTGTTGTCACCCCTGGCTGTGGATTACAGGTAGCCAATAAAAAAGTACAAACATCAAATCATGGGTGAATAGTCACAGCGAAGTGCTCATGATCAATCCATATGTTGAAATTTGGTCACAAATAATATTTGTTAAAAAGCTTGTTAATAGCAAACACAGTGACAAAAATCAGACAGTTTGCAAACTGGGAACAGCTATATTCACCAAATTGTCCTTCACTGTTGTTCACGTAACAACCACAACTCTCACTGTCCTATACATCACAGCTACTTGGAATTTCACAGCATGATCAAGGAAACAACACACATTCTCTTACTCCAAAAGCATGGGGTACTTTTCTAGAACTGAAGAAGAAATTCTCCCAGGTGTTAGAACTATAGGAAACACAATGAATCAGTTCTGATTCTACATGCTAGCTAATTGGAAACAAAGTGAGTATCCACAGTGTGGAGCTAAGGCATTATCTTAACAGTGATATTGGAGTGAGGTTGACCAGGAGTGTAAGAAGAATACAACTTGTTCATTAAGCAGCCTTCTGTCAAGCTGGAGGACTTCTTACTCCAGTTCCTGTAACCCTGAGGAATAAGGGAAGTCAGAGGAAGAGTGTTCTATTTTGAAATAAGTGCTGTGTAGATGATCCTTAATTTGAAATGAGCTATTTTGAAATAAAATACACAACTTGCATATTTTATTTCGAGTTAAGCCCTACAGTGTAGATGCATTCTAAGATGCTGCTTTTAGAAAAGTGATGATTAAGGCCTGAATCACAAGCCAGCATGTGAACACCCTGGAATTCTGAGGAGGCTGTTTGGGTTCAAAATCCAAATTCAGATCTGGATCTAAATTATAGAGCAAGTCCACCCCTAAAATGGGCCAACCTCAGAACCATAGTTCTTAACACATCTGGGATATTAAAAATCCAGATCTGAACTTTGTCATGCAGGTTTGCTTTCAGTTTTAAAAAGGACAAAATAAGTTTCCAGAGGAATTGAGTACAATGAGAATAATAGCCATAAGTATTAATGGTGATCATCAAAATGAAATCTCAATGAACCAAGAACCTGGTATATTTCATAGGCAAATTCATGTGTCCTAAAGTTGAAATTCAGTACAATTCTGAGTGTTTAGGGGTAAAAAAAATCAGGCTCATCTATATTTAATTGTTGCTTTATACCTTTGATTTCTTGCCATTTTTATTTTGGGATATCTGTTCATGTGTACTTTTAATACTGCTAGTACTTGCTTTCATGGTGGCCAAAAATATCCCACATCTAGCCTTAAATTTCAGAGGCAAATGAGAAGGAAAAATAATTAAAGCAAAAATGTTAACTAAACTTCTAAGCCTTAAAAATTTGCTGACTTAAAATGAAGGTTCTGATGTATTCTTACTTTGGCTCACTGGCTCTCACCCATCCCTAGTCCTTACATAATAAGTTGATGCTGGAAGCACAAGGAATATGATGACAGACTTCATCTTCGGTAAGTCAGTTTCCAACCATCAGTCAGTAATTTCTGTTTCAATTGTATGGGTCAGGTCAGTTCACTGGGCAGAAGGCAGTAAATGACTGGAAATGGCTGGGTGGGGTGAGCTGTTGTGCCACTGCTTTTTTGGGGCCTGAATTTGTAGCTCCTCCACTTTCAGAATTCCCATTAAAATCAATGGTAAATCTCAGTGTCAGCAGCTGCAAAACAGAGTCCTAAATCAGTTTCACATCTCTCCTGATCAGTTTTGTGCTGCTTGTTAGTGTAAAATTAACAAGGTAAGAACTGAAGATCTATAGCACTGTGCTTCAATGGGATGTTAGGGCACTGAAAATATGTGTTGGGTTTTTGGCATTTTCTTGCCACACTACAAGTTTCAATGAAACTTGAAAGATATGAGCATTCTTGGGTGCAGTACAGTGCTCTCCATTTCAGCTACAGCTAAAGGATCTTCAGAATGAAATCCTGACTTTTCAAGCCTTTCATGTACAAAAATTTAGAGTAAAGATCAAACCAACGGCTGAAATCTTATGAGAAGGAAGCAATGTGGATCAGATAGGATTTTGTACATGACTTAGGCAAGGCTGCTGGTGCTGGAACTGAGGTTCTCACCAGCCAGCTCCACCTCAATGAAACACCAACACTGGGAAAAGAAGAAAGCCCATTCCTAGTTGTGAGTCTGGGTATGGCAGCTTGTGTGTCTGGTCTCTTCTTTTAATGTATTGTTGCTTTCTGTTCTGTTAACATTGGTCTTATCCTTCGAGAATTAAGTTGTTACAAAGAAGCAGTGAGCCAATTAAAACAAAATTGATTTCTGTCTCTACATTTGTTTATTGTTCAATTTTAAGTCTCACATACCTTGATCTTCCATGAAACCTGCTAGCAGGGATCTCTGAATCCAGAGTTTTAATAATACGGAGGAACAGTTCCAAATGTATATTCATAACTATACTGTTTCAGGCTGAATTCCCAAGCACAGCCAACCATAGTTTTCCTGTTCAAGACATTTTTGTTTCTCCTTTAAGAATTTACATTTATAAGTCTATAAGAGCAATGTTCTTGCTTCTTCCTTGATTCGGGACCTTGAAAGATGGTGGAGGTCAGGGAGAGGAAAAAGGTGTAGCAGCTAAGTTTTCCACAGCACACAAGGGGCATGTCTACACAAGGGAATTATTTTGAAATAACGATATTCAAAATAATAAATCCTGAAATAAAATTGAAATAGCATTTCCCCACTATGGGAGAGCCTCACAATTAGTCTAAGGTAGGCTCCATTTTTGTGAATGTGCTACTGCAACTTAGAACCCCAGGAAGCACTGGAGAGTAATTACTTCAAATGACTCTGGGTAGTAATTATTTCAAAATATCAGCAGTGGAGAGTCCACACTACTGCTATTTTGAAATAATTATTTTGAAATAAGCGTTATTCCCTGAGGAAAGCAGGAGTACAGATTTTGAAATAACCAGCCTGTTATTTCAAAAGAACAGGCTTGATAGTGAGGGTGTTCCACTTATTATTTCAAAATAAGGGGGGTTATTTTGAAGTAACTCCCTATTGTAGACCAGAGCAAGGAGACTAGAGATGGAAGGAACAGCAGGTTAATTCCTCCTTCCTAGTCTCTCTCACAGTAATCTCTTTCCATTATAGATTTTTAAGTCGTCCGATTATGTGTTGAGAGACTTCCCCTAAAATAAACTCTATCAGGAGACACATTTGGGCTCGTCTACACTGGCCCCTTTTCCGGAAGGAGCATGTTAATTTCACGAGTCGCAATAGGGAAATGCGCGGGGGATTTAAATATCCCCCGCGGCATTTAAATAAAAATGTCCGCCGCTTTTTTCCGGCTTTTAGAAAAGCCGGAAAAGAGCGTCTACACTGCCCCCAATCCTCCGGAAAAAGCGCCCTTTTCCGGAGGATCTTATTCCTACTTCAAAGTTTTCATGTTTCTGTTTCTTGGTCTACCAAAACCCTATTGAGAGAACATTTTGATCCTGACTTTGAACTGATATATTAGAGTATGTCTACACTACAAAGTTAATTCGAACTAACAGCCGTTAGTTCTAATTAACTTTAATAGGCGCTACACATGCAAACCACAAGTTCGAACTTAATTCAAACTAGTGGAGCGCTTAATTCGAACTAGGCAAACCTCATTCTACGAGGACTAACACCTAGTTTGAATTAAGTAGTTCGAATTAAGGGCTGTGTAGCCACTTAATTTGAACTAGTGGGAGGCTAGCCCTTCCCAGCTTGCCACTCTGGGCACCACCAGAGAAACTCTTTTGCCCGCCTCCCGGCCCCGGAGCCCTTAAAGGGGCACAGCCTGGCTACGGTGCTTGTGCCAGGTGCAAGCCTGCCAGCACCCAGCCAGCAGACCCTGCACCTGGCACGGCATGAGTCAGCCACCCGTTGCCACCCAGCCCACCCCCTCTTCCCGGGACCAGGCTGGTGGCTCTCAGGAGCTTGCCCGGCGCCCGCCTGGTCTAGTGCAGAGATTGTGGACCTCATCGAGGTTTGGGGGGAGGCCTCCAACATCCACGATCTCCGCACTTGCCACAGGAACGTGACCGCCTGGACGCCAGAGGCCACATGCGGACCCGGGAGCAGGTCTGTTGCAAGGTCAAGGACCTGCGGCAGTCCTACTCCAGGGCCTCCCAGCCAGGGGTCAACCTGGAGGCCTGCCTCCACTTTGAGATCCTGGACCGCATCCTGGGGGCTCATGCTGTCCATGCCCCCCAGGTGGTGATCAACCCCGGGGGCAGAGGGACCCATCCTGGACACAGAGGAGGAGGACGCTTAGAGCCAAGAGCCTGGAGGGAACCTGCCCAGGATCCAGAACCCCCGAGACACCCCACAGAGCACATTGTCTGTGTCATCTGAGGCCGGGGAGGGCTCCACATGTGAGTGCCATCATGCTCCCCTTATGTATATGGGCAAATGGGGGGAGAGGGAGCCCAGGGACTGTGCGCCTGGGCCTTGCCCACCATGGAGCAGCATCTGGGTGTCATGCAGGGGCCCTGGACCATTCCCCACACGCCAACCTCACCTTGCAGAGGGGGGCTGGGTTTCACCCACCATGTCCCCAGGGAGAACTGCCCACTGCTCTTGTTTCACCACAGCCGCAGCACCTGGGACTGCAGGGCACACCACCCCGCCTGCAACAGCCACCCGCACCCGGGCCAGCAGGCACGCCAGGAACCTGAAGGACTACCAGTGGTGGCACCTGAGGCTACTGGAGCACCAAATCCACACCCAGGAGCACTGGGTCCGGGAGGACCTGTGGCTGCGGCTGCGGCAGAGGATCTTGGAGGTGCTGGAGGAGTAGAGCCATGCCCTCAGAGGTCACCTCCAGACCCTGATGGACAGGTTCCTGCCTCCTCCTGCTCCAACCCCTGAGGCAGCCCAAGCTCTCGCTCCTCCTCCCACCCCTGCTCCCCCTCCCACTTCCTCCGCACCCCCTGTCCCTCCTGCCCCATCCTCCAACTCCCTCCTGACGCCCCTGCACTCTCAGTGCTGTGAGATGGGAGAGCCAGCAGGACCCCCAACCCTGAGCTTTCCCTTCCCTTCCTCCCCTTCCACCCCCTTCCAGCTCCTGGTAAAACAGGTGCCTTTATTTGACATTAGGAAGGGGGGCTGGAGAGGGAAAGGGGAAGGGGGGAGGGTGGAAGAAGGCCCCAGTGGGGCATGCAGGGAGAGTTCAGTCCTCTTCCACCACCTGGAAGCTCTCCCACAGGGCTTCCCGGATCCGGACAGCCCCCCGCTGGGCCACGTGCTCAGCCTCAGCCATCCAGGCTGGCAGGAAAGCCTCCCCCTTTTGCTCACACAAATTTGTGCAGCACGCAACATGCTGCCACCACAGGAGGGATATTGTGCTCAGCGAGGTCGAGGCGGGTGAGGAGGCACCTAAATCTGGCTTTCAGTTGGCCGAAGGCCCCCTCGATCACGATGCGGGCCCTTGTGAGCCTGGCATTGAAGGCCTGGTGAGAGGGGTTGAGGTGCCCCGTGTACGGCTTCATGAGCCAGGGCTGCAGGGGGTAGGATGCATCCCCCACCAGGCAGACGGGAACGTCCACGTCCCTAACCCTGATGTGGCGGTTGGGGAAGGAGGTCCCAGCCTGCAGCCTCTGGCATACGGAGGAGTTCCGGAACACCCTGGCGTCGTGTGCCTTGCTGGACCAGCCCACATTAATGTCCATGAATTGGCCCCAGTGGTTACTCACGGCCCGCAGGAGGATGGAGAAGTACCCCTTCCTGTTGATGTACTGGGAGGCCTGGTGTTCCGGGGAGTGTATGGGGATGTGCGTCCCATCGATGGCCCCCCTGCAGTTGGGGAAGCCAAGAGCGCCGAATCCCTGGATGATGGCATCCGAGTCGGCGAGGTGGACCATCCTGCAGAGCAGCACCTGGTTGATGGCCTTGACCACCTGCAGAAGGACACAGCAAACCATGACTCACTGGGGCACCCGGGTGGCTGGGAGTGTTCATTCCCTGGCACTGCCCCGCATCCCACTCCCGGAAGCAACCCCCGTGGGCAGCGTGTAGTACAGCTGGGACAGACCGAACCCTCCGGTGGAGGGCACTTTTGCCTCCTCCACCCACGTTTTCCCTGGGGTGGCCCATCCCCTCCTTGCAGCCCCAGTGGGTGCCGTACCTGCATGAGCACTGCTCCGACGGTGGATCTCCCCACGCTGGACTGCTTCCTGACAGATCAGTAGCTGTCCGGCATGGAGAGCTTCCACAGGGCGATAGCCACACGCTTCTGGAGGGGGATGGCGGTCCTCATGCGAGTGTCCCGTCGCTGAAGAGCAGGGGCAAGCCACTTGCAGAGCTCCAGGAAAGTGTCCCTCTTCATCCTGAAGTTCTGGGTCCACTGTCTGTCTCCCCAGTGCTCCAGGATGATGTGGTCCCACCAGTTGCTGCTGGTGTCCAGATGCGGCGGGGCACGCTGGCATCCGGGAGCTGCTCTTGCTCCTCCACGACCTCCAGGGAGGCCAGGGGGAGAGGCAGGGGGCTGACGTGCACCAGGTGGTGCCAGGCAGCCTCCACCCATTGCTGGCAGGCTTGCAGCAGCAAGTCCAAAAACTGAAGCAGCATGCCCAGGGTGAACTCTGGCTCCATGTTGCCAACTGTGGCGGCGTCCCCAATGGGAAGCACCAACACAGGCAGGTGCAGAGGAAAATGCTTTGCTGTCCCTCAGCGAGGTAGGCAAGCAAACGGAAAAGCTGAGAACCAGCTGTCCAGGGGGGGTCCCTTTAAGCACGAGCCTCAGCCTCAGACAGCAGCCACACAAAGCAACTACTGACCTGATGCCCTGCCAGAACTGGTTTCAGCTGCCCTTAAATGCGACCCAGCGTCTAATCAGTGTGGACGTGCTAGTTTGAATGAGAAAAACGCTAATTCAAACTAGTTTTTAAGTCTAGATGCACTAATTCGAATTAGCTTAGTTCGAATTAGTGTTGTAGTGTAGACATACCCTTCTTTCTTTGTAGTCCTCAGAGCATTTTAGTGGCTTTCTATAAAATTACTCTATTGGAACTTGGTCTTCTAAACACCTGAGTTCAACAAAACACTTTAAACATGTGCCCAGTCTTTAAATGCTTGATTAATTCCACTGAAGCTTGTGGTATTGTGCAGCTGGCTAAAATAAAGCATGTGTTTTGCTGGATTGGGGCTACTTGAGTTCATTGCAGGATCAACCTGTGAGCTATTTGTAATACAGTAGACTTCCGATAATCCGGAACCTATGGGACCTAGGTGGTGCCGGTTTATCAGATATTCCGGAGTATCAGGAGGTACTATAAGCTGGTTATGTATATACTGTATACAGTATATATAAAGTGTTCTTAACCCTTTTTATTGTACATACTGCATACAGTATACTGTAATGTTTTAGTTTTTTTAACCCTTTTTTACCCTTTTCATTCAGTTCAGCTGCTGCTGCTGTTACCTTGTGACTCATTTTTTGCCGAAGCTCATTCACTAGGCTCTTGCCATTTTGATGCTGGACTATCAGGAGTGCCGGACTATTGGAGTTTTACTGTCATCAGACTGTCATAATGCATCTGTTTTTCTTTATTACAATCACATACTTTTAATTTTATTTAACTAAAAGTAGAATGTGGCAAGCCCATGTATAAATGTCCTTTGGTTCCCTCTCTAGACCAGATTGGGAACCCATTACTGACACTGGTAAGTATTTAAAGACCTGTGAAGCCTAATGGAGCTACTTGGGTGAGTAACTGAACATCAGTGCAAACAAAGGCTTCCCAGTCTGGCAATCTGCTAGCCTTTATAAGCAAACTGTAGAGAAGCTTGAATGAATTTGAAATACTTTATGGATATTTATTTTCTGAATACAGGGATCCAAATCCAGTATGAATCCAGCTGCATGATTGTGTCTATATTCTCTACCAAGATATGCCAAAGCTCACTGATGAGACAGTGATGAGTTGACATCCGGCGATGTCTGTAGCAGAGGGATAACATTTTCACTGTAAAGATGGAAACAACAACCCAATGCAGCATTAATTAATTGAACAGAAGGTTCTGTTCCAGAAGCTCTAAGCATTCAGACAGGTACTTTGGTAATCAGCTGCTGATCCTTATTGAAAAATGTACAAATACCACTTTCAGAGAGGATTACACAAGCTTCAACTTGTTTTGTTAATTACTTTTTTCCTAGGGAACAGCGGAATTTTCTAGCAGGAGACTTTGGTGAACCAAACCCATAGGCCATTAAAAATGGATTAAATTTAGATTTAAAACCTCACTGAGCCCGTTTTTTTCCTACTTCTGAGTCTACTTGACGTGGAAAAGCTGTATAAAAACTGTTACTTTCCTGGAGTGCAAGTAATAAGAAAAGAAAAGCATATCTGATATCCTTGTTTTTTAACATTGAAAATGACAGAAGGAAATGACAAGCTAAGTACAGTAAATATATATATTATGTCCTCCAACACACCACTAGGTATGCTTTTATCTGGTAATGAATAAATCCTGCTGCTTGCGTTTGAACTGCTATCATTAGTATTTTAATTAAGAGACATCAGTGAAAATGAACTTTGCACCTGGATTATAGTGTTCTGCTGTAAGAGAGACTTTAATGGAAGATACATTCATTTATAAAGGAGGAAAATATTTCTAGGAATAGTATTCAGTTTCATTAACATTTTGCTACTCTACTGAGGGAAAAATATGGTCCAGATTATATGCCTCCACACAGACATATGAGAGAATAGGAATCTTCCTTATCTTTATAAAAATTACCTAGATGTTATCTCTGGACATATACTCCACTGCTAATTCCTTCCTTTTATTGCCTGGTTAGAATCCAGCAAAGGGTGTGGTGGCAGTTAGTAATTTAGGTTTTGATCCAGCAAAGCATTTAAACATGTTTGAATCCTTTCCTATTCAGCAAAATAGTGAAGTTAATTTCACTGAGTGAGATCCATGAAGGTATTTAGGTGCCTAAATCCTGTTTTTAGGTAATCAAGAGAAATCCCCATTGGCTTCTACCTAAATCTGTAGGCACATAAACTCATAGGGTACCAAATTCTTTCCTCTGGGCATGTCCATTATAGCCTCATTCTCTGTGCTTGGGCATCTATTTCCTTCCTGGGCATGTATCCTACTGTCTCAGGACAGACATGTGGATGCCCATCTCCTGTCTAAGCCCCAAAGTGATCCACATGCTAGAAAAGATAGAAGCTTACCCACAAAAGTCACATGCAAGGGCCAATCCAATAGGCAGCCTCCGAGCATGCCTAATAGACTGGTGAGTTCACCTAAAATACCCATGAGGAGGAAGAGGAAGAAACTTCCCTTATTACTATTATCCCAGGGGTAATGGTACTCGCCTAAGATCTGCGACCGCACTGGTCCAAGTCCCCACTACTCCTAAGAGGAAGAAGGGATTTCAACACCGAGCTGCCCATCTGCAGGTGAGGACTTTAACCAGTAAGATATAGCAGTGTTTCTCAACCAGTGGGGGAGTACGTGAAAACAAATGAAATTTGGAGAAAACTGAATTTTTGTTTTAAGTTCTATAGCGTTTTATTATTTTTGTACTTTTTACACCCAAAAATTTCATTGGCTGGCTGGTTACAATTAAGTTGTTTAAACAAAATGTGTTGCAATGGTAGAAAAATTTGTGTGTCTGAAAACTGTAGGTACTTACAAATTTTTTATTTTTATTTTTTTTGGAAAAGGGGGTACTTTATTAAAAAAAAAGGTTGAGAAACACTGAGCTATAGAATATACTGACATGGTATATATATTTCTCAATTTCTCCAATTGAAATTGTTCTGCTTGAATTAAGCATTGGAATAGTTAAATGGGCCAGTGAAAGAGTTAGAGTGACTGTGTAGCCTAGCGTTCAGACCACATACCTGGGAGCTGGCTAAGGAGTAGGGGAGACTTGAATGAGGCCATGTATTCACTACTGGGAAGATCAATGTTGCCAGGATCAATCTTCCAGAGTTCGATTTAGCTAGTAAACAAATCAAAATCAGAGGGTGCCCCTGTCGGTGTCAGTACTCCCACTCCTGAGAGGTGTAAGGGAAGCTAATAGAAGCATTTGCTCCCAGCGATCTCCCGCTGTGGGGATAACAGGGTAACTTGAATTAAGGTGCATCAACTCCAGCCACATAATTAACCACTATCCTAACGACTAAGCTAAATGTAACAAGGGAGGGTTGCCCCTGCCTTCTTGCCCACCCACACTTTGTTCCTGCACTCAGATAAATAACTACTTCCCTCCAGTTCATGGATCACTAGCAGAGCTAGAAGTCTATCTTTGAGAGGGGTAATCTTAGCACATGCCTTTTTAGTAAGTGTTTCTCTATGGAGTGTGCTGGTTTTGTCTCTCAGCTTTAGGTCACTATGCCATAGTCTATACTAGGGAGTTATTTCAAAATAACTCCCCTTATTTTGAAATAAGCAGGGTGTCTACACTACCAAGCATGTTATTTCAAAATAATGGGCAGGTTATTTTGAAATAATAACTCTTGCTTTCTGTCAGGGGTGCAAGCCCCCCACTGTGCCTCAGTGCCCCCTGATTGTCCTCATATAGCCCCTCTCAGGGCAAGTTACAGTCTGTATGGGTTGCTCATCATTGGCATCTATTGCAATGGCTCGGCTTACCTAATCGGCCTCATGATAGGCCCACAAACCAGAGGCTTTGTCTCCAGCCCCTAGCCAAGGGGAGTCTTGGCTGGCTATCCCCAGCTTGTCTCCCTCCAAGGAGCTCCTGCTTTCTCAGCAGTCAGCCCTCCACTGGCTCTCCCTCTAAACAAACTGTGCTTCTCTATATACACCTGCCAGCTGGGCTCACACTCACCCTAATGATTTCAGCTGGCTTCTACAAGCCAATTGTGCTGCCCTAGATAGTTGCCAGCTGGGCTCTCCCTAGCCCAAACAGCTTCAGCTGGCCTCTTTGTTTCTAGCCCCGGCTCAGGGCCTGAGTCCTGCTCTTAAAGGGCCAGTGCAGGGCAGGCGCCCTGTCACACTTTCCATGAGGAATAACACTGATTTTGAAATAGTTATTTTGAAATAGTGGTAGTGAGACTGCTCCTGTGCTGCTGTTTTGAAATAACTGCTCCCCAGAGTCATTCAAACTAATTTCTCCCCAGTGCTTCCTGGGGCTTTAAGTTGAGGTAGTGCATCCACATTGATGGAGTTTGCCTCACACTGATTTCGAGACTTCTCTCTAGTGTGGACACACTAGCTCAAAATTATTATTTCAGGAGTTATTTCAAAATAAGTTATTCTTATCAGTGTAGACACGCCCTATCTCTCCTCATTCATTGTTTAGCCAAGGTGTTAAACTGAAACCAGCTTTGCAGTGTTGTATTTTTTATTTTTCTAGGAACTTAAAAGTCTGGTGCCATGAAGCTCCAAATTACACCACCTGCATCCCCTTATGGAAGTGGGTCATTGCGTCAATGTGATTACTCACATGCGTAACCTAAAAAGTGTCTGAGGTATAACTCACACACCAAAGGATGCTTTAGACTTTGTAAAATGTATGTGCCAACACTTATTCAGGGTTGTGCCGAAGCCAAAAATCTCAACCTACGTGATCGATTTTCCAAAACAAAATAAGAGCGTTGTCCTAAAGCCCATTACAAGACCCATATTTGCTTTTATTGAAACATTTTGTTCTCATTGGTAAAGATTATGGTCTCATTTTTTCAGTAATCATATGTCAACTAAACTTAATTTTAATTTCTTATTGATTGATACTAACATTTTCAATGCTGGAAATGACATGTCTAAATCTATTGTTTAGTGGGATGTCTTACTTTGGCCACTACCTTGAAAATTTTGCCCAGATGCTTTAATTCTTTGTTATATATATATATATATATATATATATATATATATATATATATATATATGTCTAAATATTTAATAAGTACTAGAAGTAATTTTAGCTATTGGTTGAGAATGCTTTGAAGTTTAAAAATGATACATTACATGTTAAGGAATATATTGAATCAAATATAGTAAGCTGAACTAACAGTGCAAGAATATGTGATACTATGGGAATACAATATAATGTAAAATACAATACAGTCATTTGATCAAAAAATTATATGGTGCAATGGATCTTTCATTTTCTTCACAAAAGGAACAATGGACTTTTCCATCTCAATATATTAATGATTTAATGATCCTGACATGGTTTTCATGACAGATGATAAAGTTGGATTAATCAAATACACAATAATATTCATTAGAAAAATTACATTAGAAATGCATTGATGGTGAAAATTACATTCACAGACACAGTATCAGAAAAGCACTGTAACAGATTGTATGGTTGAATAAATGATTCTGTGATGAAGGAAAGGGTTTTGTGTAAAATGAAAGTTGAAATCAGAATTAACCCTTTTTTGTGGCTTTTCTAAATGCAATTTTGCAGACTGCTCTGAATTGTCATAATCAATTACCATTCTTGAGATTTATTTATACATATTTGGTTATTGCTTTTCCACTTTGTCAAAAAGAAGTCATCCTTCCAAACTGGTACTTTTGTCTATTGTCTATTGTCCTGATTCTGCAAACTCTAACTTCAGACAGTGCTTACCACTAAAATAGTCCCATTGGAATTAGACCCTTAGTTTTAAATTCTCAAAAATGTTATGAATGTGAGCTTTTATGAAGCTTTTAGTGTAACATCAAAATATTACCTCACATTCATTGAAGGATGTGCTGAAAAATCACAGGATTATTCTATGAGCCTGTGTTTAGACTACATGCCTCTGTCGTCAGAGGCATGTAGATTAGACACATAGGCAAAGGCAAATGAAGCCGCGATTTAAATAATCGCGGCTTCATTTAAATTTACATGGCTGCCTCGCTGAGCCGACAAATAGCTGATGAGGCTGTTTGTCCGCTCAGCGCGCTAGTCTGGACGCTCCCCTGCTGACATCAAAGCCCTTTGTCAGCAGCCCCGTTATTCCTCGTGGGATGAGGTTTACCGGGGCTGCCAACAAAGGGCTTTGATGTCGGCAGGGGAGCGTACAGACTAGCGCGCTGAGCGGACAAACAGCTGATTAGCTGTTTGTCGGCTCAGCACGGCAGCCATGTAAATGTAAATGAAGCTGCGATCATTTAAATTGCGGCTTCATTTACCTTTGCCAAAACAACAAATCTACATGGCTCCGTCAACAGAGCCATGTAGTTTAGACATACCCTGAGTTTTGACCTATTTCTAGTAGAACAATATTCTGAACAATTTATTGAATATTATCAGGTAAGGATCATCACTGACTGGGCAAAGTCACTGTGCATATTTTACACTTACAGGAAAGTTCAAGAAATGAAATATGTAATAGAATTTGTTATTAATATGCTTGCAAAAGGCAAGTAAAACAACAGTTTTAAATTTGTAGCATTTAACATCAAACATTATTCATTTCACTGAATAATTACCATACATAGTATGTTTGAATCAGAAACTCATAAAGCTTCCATTACTCTTTCCATAACTAATTTGAATTATTTTGTGATTTATAACAATAATAATTTTCTTTCCACTAAAATGACAGTTGAATAGACAACTCAATTTTAATTTTGTTAGCAAATATTTTTATGAACTCTATTCATAACAGTCATGACTTTTTTTTTCTGATGAAAAACAATTATGTAAACCTTTCACCTAGCATATACTGGTGTATATAGTAGCACATTCAGCTAATTTAAGTGGCAGGGTTATTTATGCAAAATTTGGTATCTGTAGGTAATTGGGAAGTGTGACTTTATTTTGCACAAACAGGCTCTTCAAAATATATAGTAGATATTTTTGTAATTAAACAATGTGAATTTGTACATTTTATAATTACATAATTTATTATATGCAAATTGGGTAGACTATTCGGGTGCATCTAGACTGGCAGGATTTTGCACAAAAGCGCCCGCTTTTGCGCAAAAACTTGCCAGCTGTCTACATTGGCCGCTTGAATTTGCGCAAGAACACTGACGTTCTAATGTAAGAATTCAGTGCTTCTTGCGCCAATACTTTGACGCTCCCGCTCAGGGATAAGCCCTCTTGCGCAAGAATACTTGAACAAGAGGGCCAGTGTAGACAGGCACCTTAATTTTTTGCACAAAAAAGCCCGATGGCTAAAATGGCCATCAGAGCTTTCTTGCGCAAAAGCGCGTCTATTCTGGTCACAGATGCTTTTGTGCAAAAGCACTTTTTGTGCAAAAGCATCCGTGCCCAGTATAGACGTTCTTTTGCAGAAACACTTTTAACAGAAAAACTTTTCCATTAAAAGTATTTCCACAAAATCATGCCAGTCTAGACGCAGCCTTCAGGTTTTGCCTCTTCATTGGGAAAAACTTTTTCACATTATTCGATCAGTTTTGTCAAATGATAGTTTTGCACTGAAATTGTGCATTTGCAATTTGAGAGTTTCACTATGGTAGGTTTATACTGTAGTTAAGCATCTGCAGCTGGTTTTTGGTCAGCTGACTTAGGCTCATGGGACTTGGGCTATGGAGCTGTTTAAGGGGCTGTAGAAGTTTGGGCCTCGAGCGCTGGGTCCAACCCAAGCCAAGCTTCTCCACCTCAGATAAACAGTCACATAGCCCAAGTCCCATGAGCCTTAGTGTGTTGACATGTCCCAGCCAGGGGTATTTAAAAGGAGTGTAGATATATCCTGTGAAGCAAAATTCAGTTGAAAAGCCTGAGTTTCAACTTGAAAGTTAGGCCTGTAGAAAGTGAAGCTGAAGAAAACATTCAATGCACCAGATAGATTAATGGCACACAGATCTCAGTTTTAAACAAAAGAAGAAGGAAATTAGGTATTTCAAACACGTTAAGAGTTTGTGAATATAGCTTTGTGTATTGGGGAAGGATGTGAAAAAAGGGGATTGGGAGTACTCATTGCTAACTTATACCTTAAATATTGCAGCTGGAGTCCATCATAAAATTCATAGTATTCTAACTTAGTAGATGTGGAAATGCATGTGATTTCCCTAGCCTCCTTCTCATAGCAGGTGTTGCAATGGTATTGTCACAAAACTATAGGAGAAACATGAACAAGAAAAATATTTAATAACTATAACCCCAAAACTGTAGTAAGAAAGTGTTAATTTTGGTTACTGTGATAATAAATATTTTAGTTAATTTGATCATAATATTGCTTCCCTTCATCTTTCCCTTAAGAATCCTTCACTAACTTCTCTCTACTTTGGATCACAAACATATGGTACATACAGTATGAATTGTGTCAAATAGCTAGCATAAATCAGCATAGCTAACTTTACATTAGTGGCAAGTCTTGTCATGTACAGAAGCTAAACCAGAAATAATGTAATGGCCTCCTTCTGATTACAAATTCTCTGAGGTGTTGATCGGTACCTAATATCTACTGTTCACTTTGCTCCTGAGGTAAAGTAGCAGAGCTCACCCCACCCCTGACTCTGCTAACTTCCCTTTCCATGGAGGTTTAGCTGTGATAAGTGGCATTCTGAGGGTTAGAGGACCTCAGGTCCTCAGCTGAGCAGTAGAAGGGAAGGTTGTGGCCCTAAAAAATTTACTCTTCCTCTCAGCATTGCTACTTGTTATGCAGAGGACTCCAATGGCATCTTACATCTGCATTAGTGGACTGAGTCACAATTGTGTTTGGATGATACAATTGTGGCCATCCAGCTGTAATGTCTGCTTTCCTGTGTCTGGGGCAGAGATCCTGGAGGTTAGCCTCCTCTCCCCAGTCTTCAATGAGATCCAGGATCTCTGCCCGAGGCCTTGAAGGGCCCTTCCTCCTCTGCCCCTGCGCAGGTCCTTCAGAGCTGGCTGCCAGCTTGCTTGCAGCTGTGTGTGTGGGGGGGGGGGGGAGAGAAGGGCGGGGACTCAGTGGAAGTGTGGGAGTCTGCCATGGCAGCAGGGAAGTCCGAGAGGGCGCTGTTATGTGGCACAGGGATGTCAGGGATTTCCTTGTGCCATGAGCAGCTTCCCCTGTGGCTGCAGATTTAAAGGCTGCGGGGGAAGAGTAACTATTCAGTTCAGAGGGGTGTCCACAGAGTGGTCACTAGGACAGCTGAGAGAATCCCTGGAGAACAATTATTTTGAAATAACCACAGCTGCACTATCCACACATACCCTATTTCAAAATAACGATTTTGAAATTGGTGTTATTACTTGTGAAATGAGATTTATTATTGTGGAATAAGAAGTCTGTTATCTTGAAATAATAGGCTTGCTGTGTGGATGCTCATCTTGTTATTTTGAAAAAATGTGAGTTATTTTGAAATAACACTACAGTATATACATGCCTTGTGGTACCTCAGGATCTTTGTTGTTGTTTACATGTTTTCACCCTAAAGTCAAAATAAGATATGCAATTTGAGCTATGCAAATTGCATATCTTATCTCGAATCTATTTCAAAATAGCTTATTTTGAAATTTGGTGCATCTACACAGAGCCAAATTTTGAAATTAAGTGCTATTTTGAGCCTTCACTTATCCCTTGTGCAACGAGGTTTACCAGGGTGGTGAAATAGTGTGCCCATTATTTCGAAAAATATTTTGAAATAATGGGCGGCTTGGGTAGACATGGGGTAGCTATTTTGGGCTACCTTTGGTAGCCCAAAATAGCTGTGCAGCATAAATGTACCCTTATAGACTAACATGGCTACCCCCTGAGACTTCTAAAATATTTATAATTACAGTAACTAAAATTTAATGTGTCATTACTGTATATTGAGTTTATAGTTTTTGAGTTTTTTTTCTTGTTCATGTTTCTCATATAATTTTGTGACAATGTAAGAGGGGCTGCTTGTTGGGTTGGTAGTTTATTCTCAATAATCTAGCACTGTGCTTGACCTTTCTGCTTACGGTTCTAGTTGTGGTAATGGCGGTTTCTATGATGTGAATCCTCATTCCCTGGAGACTAGACTGAGACCACTAAACTTCAGTTATATTTTTAATTTCAGTATCAATGTTGCAATTTGCCTGGCTATATGTCCCTAGACAGAGAGATAAATCAATCAGTCAGTCTAAGTGGGTTAAGTCTCTTTCAAGATTTTTATCCCCGACCACAAAATATAATGTTCATATAACATAAATCCCAAACAAGAGGAAAACTCTTTATTTTTGGTCTCTTCAGTCATACCACAGCTCTAATGATCACATAACAAAACCCGAAAAAGAAATGTCCTGTTTCTCTGTTCTGAGGACCAATCTGGTTTCAGTCCCTTATTGATCACTTTCTCACAGCATTCATTTCCCATAGTCTGATTGAAGAGCCTAATTAGTTTCAGCTGGTCCTACTCCTATTCCTGTGGCCAGGATCCTTTCCAGCTGAAGCAAACACCATTTGTAGCTTTCCTACAAAAAAAAGGATGATCCTTCCTACACACCTTTTCATAACAGTCAGCTTGAATGAGTATTTAGGAGGGAGGGGTAGCTCAGTAGTTTGAGCATTGGCCTGCTTAAATCCAGTGTTGCGAGCTCAATCCTTGAGGTGGCTATTTAGGGATTTGGGGCAAAAATTTGTCAGGGATGGTACTTGGTCCTGCTGTGAAGGCAGGGGACTGGACTCAATGAACTTTCAAGGTCCCTTCCAGCTCTTGGAGACTGGCAATCTCCATGAAATAAGTAAAGTAGATCAACAAATGGCTTATTTTGCTGCCTGCTTTTCTAATTGGAGTTGTGAATAGGTTGTAGAAGAATAAAATCCCAGAATTAATATTGCAGAGAGAAAAAGTTTTTAATTAAATTTTAATAAGTGTAGGTTGTGTAATAAGTGCATCATTAGAATTAAGAAGACAGGAGCAGTTTCAAGCTTGCTTCACAGGATGCAAACATCAAAGCAGAAATATAAGAAACAACTGAATAGCAGAACAATTGTTTGCTCTTCTGAAGAGCTATAGTAATTCATTAAAGGCTATATTATTGTATTGTTTATTCTTCAGATACTAATTTTTCATGAAGAAACTTTATCCAGCTGTCCAAATGAAGTTCTGCAAAATCTGCCAGATAGAAGTGGAGGAGAGAAAGGTAAGGTACCATTAGCTGATTTTATGGTTTATAAGATATTGTAGAAAGCAGCAATTTGAAGTCTCAGAGAGGTAAAAAACTATTTTTATCTAGTGAGTTATGTTGGATAACAGGACAATTGGGTTCCAATTTAAAAATGAACTGGATAGGAGGCTACTAACATTTCTTTAGGTGACAATCTTATGTTAGAACTGAAGAGATATTGAAGTATAATGTTGGATGAGTCTTTGCATTTTATGATCTTCACTAAAGTCCATAGTTAAGGTGCTAGGCATGATTATAAATTATTTTGGGTTGAGTTTATTTACCCCATAAACAAAAAAGGATCTTGTATTTGCAAATCCCCCCCTCTGTGAAAAAAGGGATGAGTTGTGTTGCATAACCTCTCTACGAGAGCCTGCAGAAAGCTCTCAAATTTTTATAAACATCTAATTCAAACTCAGCATAACAAGTTATTCATCATATTAATGGCCTGATATATTTTGCAAGCTTTGCTGGGTTTGTTTGCCTGGAATTCAAAAGAGGGAGGAGTTGTTAGTATTAACTAATTAATACAGTACGAAAGTTGCAATATGGACTCTTTTATTTTGGGACATTGATACTGCAAACTCTAACTCCTATGAGTAATTATTATTACGCATGTAAATGATCACACCGAAGTTCACATTTCAAATAATTATTTGTGGGGTCAGGTGTCTCATGAATGAAATCAAAAGCTCATGATACTATATATTTTTATTAGTCTCTAATGTGCCACAGGACAACTTGTTTATGAATGAATTGATACAACTTGTTCTTTATATCATATAGGTAAAACATATATGCATTGCCTTTGCGTCTAGCAACAGTATGACAAAAATCATTGATACATTCACCATTTTGACTTACAAGATACTGTAATGAATTGGAAACAGTTCTCATTAGAACTATGTACCTTAAAAAGAAAAGGTACGTGGAGAATGACAAACATTTCTGTGATATGTTAGACATTTTTACATTGCATATTTCTGAGCATCTCTGACGAATTAATGGTACATTTTCTAGCTCCATCTGTGGTTTTATGGATTTTAGCAAAAATTCATAAAATCTATCTGTCTTTATAACAGAGAGAGGGAATGCTCTGTTGTGCTTGTCTGTCCTATTAATAGTTTCAGTTAAAGGTGAGTATGTGTAGTGTTGTTTTTGAGACCTGTAAGCCTGGCACTGTGAAGATGAAGAAGCCAAAGTCAAGATCATGTCTTGTAGCACCCCTTTTGGTATAGGAAGTGTGAAAGTTATTAGAAATCTTGCTGAATCTTAGCTCAGTTTTTCCTAAGGAGAGAGCCAGTTGACTACAGCTGTGTCCATGGCTTCAAAAATAGTAGAAACAAGATCTAGTTTGACCAGTCAGAGATGGCACATACAATAAAACATGAATTTCAAACAAACCCTCCTGAAATTTGAAGGTGTCTGTCTGTCTGAATCCAGGATTCTGGTTCATTATTAAAAAGAAACTCTTTTGAACATGTATTCGTGGAGAGCTTTGGTTTCAACTTAATTATAGAAATGACTCATTTTTAATTGACATTTATCTGCTGTCACTTGATCTTTATATTATACAGGGAGATTGTACTGGGTTTCAAAAGCTCAGTTTCCATACTTAAGAGGTAAAAATAAATGAATAATTCTTAATTAATTCCCTCTTCTTGCCCCCACCCAAGAATTTTTCTTTGTTTTCTGCTACTGGAACATCTGTGAACAGAACAGTTTCCCCCTCATTTATTTGTCATCCAACTTATTCTATGAATACCTCAGAATTTTTTTATATTTTTATATTGCTTTATTTGGAACATTTGTAGTCCGTTTTGCTTGGTTTCCTAACTGTGCAGATAAGACGCATGGTACATTTCCCCTCCCCCCCATTAGATGAATGCACAGAGACTTGCAGCATGAATGCTTCTTGCACATTATATTAAAAATTAGTTTCTACAAATACTCATTAATCTGACATTGAAATTTATTTTCCATGAACATGAAATGCAATCACCTGAATATGCTTAGAAAGGAAATACAGAAAGGGATGTGCACATGGCCCAAGCTAATTAAATTAAAGAGCCTTAAAAATGTTGGCAGAAAATATGTGGTATTTATCCAGAGCTAGTCAAAGAAGTCCAAGGGATTTCAAGAAATACCATTGAAAAGCAATATTGATTCTTTATGCATGTGGACACAATGCCCATTGTCTCTTGACACCAAAGGCAATTCTTGGGGTGTGCAGACACTGAGGTTACAGTTGGTACCCTGATGGGAAATTTATCCTGTCTTATGCCTGGCAAATACCAAGTTAAGCATCCTATATTATAAAGCACTCACCTCTGGAGTTAATACTGTAGACAGAATGGTGCAACACTTCCATAAGGGAAAAATCACGTAAGCAGATGAGATTGAAACTTGGCCCAGGCTCTCAGAGTTGAAGGAATATAATCCCACCTGTTACCTCCGGACACAAGCCCTCATCTTGCTTGTTTCGAAATTAATGGCAAAATTACCACCAACTATTATAATACTGCAAGATCCTATCACAAGTCTATGTTCTACAAGAGCCCTAGTTTCTCTTCCTACCTTTGTGCTAGGTTATACTGGATGATTGGGAACCTTTACCCTGTCTCATTCTGATGGTTTTGGAGAATGTGCAGTTGGGCTCTTCTTTGAGTGAAGAGCTGTCCTTTCTGTATCATCAGAACCTAAGATGTTAGCTGGAAAGGCAGATCTGTTCCCCATGCTTCAAAGCCTCAGGAAATTTCTGAGCTAAAGGCAGCGTGATTCCCAAAGCTTCATCATAGGAACCTGCCTGATTCAACTGCCTAGAGCTGATTTCTGTTTTGCCTCACATTCTGGATTCCAATATGCTCCACAGAAATAGGGATCCCCAGAACCAGCATATCCTACTCACTCCTTGCTGAAAACAGTAAGGGTACGTCTAGACTACCGGGTTCTGTCGACAAAGAGCGTCCAGACACATTGAGTTCTGTCGACAAAGCAAGTTGCTTTGTCGACAGAACCCTGTAGTCTAGACGCAACCCTACAGGCAATAACACCTTCTGTCGACAGAACTCTGTTGACAGAAGGTGTTATGCCTCGTAAAATGAGGTATACCAGCGTCGACAAAACTGCTGAGTTCTGTTGACGTTATGTCGACAGAACTCAGCAGTAGTGTAGACGCTGGTATAGTTTTGTCGACAAAAGTCCACTTTTGTCAACAAAACTCAGTAGTCTAGACATACCCTAAGAGGGGTCTTGTGAATGAAGCTACATGGAAGTTAGTAGAGGCTTATACAACTGCACGTCCTCTAATGTGATGTATGCCGTCAAGTGCCTGCAGTGCCCTTCTACCATATATTGTCAAACTGGACAATGTCTACAGCAAAGGATTAATGGACACAAATCAGATATTCGCAATAACACACAAAAACAAGTTGTGCAGAGTTTTAACTTGCTCAGACGCTCATTAACAGATTTAAAAGTAGTCATTCTATCGCAAAGTAATTTCAGGAACCAACTAGAGAGAGAAACTGTGGAACTGGTTCATATGCTAATTAGGTACCTCCACACAGGGACTGAAGAGAGACATTAGCTGGATGGGCAGTTAGGGTATGTCTACACTACAAAGTTAATTCGAACTAACAGACGTTAGTTTGAATTAACTTTGATAGATGCTACACATACAAACCGCTAGTTTGAACTTAATTCGAACTAGCGGAGCGCTTAATTCGAACTAGGTAAACCTCATTCTACGAGGACTAACACCTAGTTCGAATTAACTGGTTCGAATTAAGGGCTGTGTAGCCACTTGATTCGAACTACTGGGAGGCTAGCCCTCCCCAGTTTTCCCTGGTGGCCACTCTGGGCACCACCAGGGAAACTCTTCTGCCCCCCTCACGGCCCCGGAGCCCTTAAAGGGGCATGGTCTGGCTACGGTGCCCGTGCCAGGTGCAAGCCTGCCAGCACCCAGCCAGCAGACCCTGCACCTGGCACGGCTCGAGCCAGCCACCCGCTGCCACCCAGCCCTCCACCTCTTCCTGGGACCAGGCTGGCAGCTCCCAGGAGCCTGCCCAGGTCTGCAAGAGGCGGGCGCCCAACTGGTCTAGTGCAGACATCGTGGACCTCATCCACGACCTCTGCACTAGGCACAGGAAAGTGGCCATCTGGGGCAGGATAGCTGCCAACATGGCCAGCCAGGAGCAGGTTGGCATGAAAATCAAGGTGGTCCACTGAGACCCCCGACCCGGAGCGCTGAGCTCAGAATGGCCGTCCTGGGTCAGACCAAAGGTCCATCTAGCCCAGTAGCCTGTCTGCCGACAGCAGCCAACACTAGGTACCCTGGAGGGAATGGACCGAAGACAATGACCAAGCCATTTGTCTCATGCCATCCATCTCCAGCCTTCCACAAACAGAGGCCAGAGGCACCATTCCTACCCCCTGGCTAATACCACTCCATGGACCCAACCTCCATGACTTTCTCACTTCTCTTTAAACTCTGTTGTAGTTCTAGCCTTCACAGCCTCCTGCAGCAAAGAGTTCCACAGGTTGAGTATTTGATTTGTGAAGAAGAACTTTCTGTTTTTAGTTTGAAGCCTGCTACCCATTCATTTCATTTGGTGTCCTTTAGTCCTTCTATTATGGGAACTAATGAAGAACTTTTCTTTATGCACCCTCTCCATACCACTCATGCTTTTATAGACCTCTATCATAACTACCCTTGGTCTCCTCTTTTCTAAGCTGAGAAGTCCCGGTCTCTTTAGTTTCTCTTCATATGGGACCTGTTCCAAACCCCTGACCATTTTAGTTGCCCTCCCCTCTCCCAACCTCTCTCTTCCCCTCTCCCACCTTCTTTTCCCAGTCTCCCCGAGTTTTGTTCAATAAAGAGAGTTTCTATTTTTGAACACACGTGTCCTTTATTTTGAACATCAGGAAGGGGGGCTAGGGAGGGATAAGTGGAAGGAGGTGAGGGAGGAATGGGGTACCAGCCCCCGATGGAGAAGACTGGGCTGGCTCTGTGGGCTCCTCAGAGGGGAAACTCTCCTGAAGCCCCTTGATTGACCCCCTGCCCTCCGGATGGCAGCCTGCGGCAAGTGCAGCCGGTCTGATGGCCGAGTGCTGTGATGTGCCAAGTGTGTGCATTCAGGGCACTCCAAGCCAGGACTGCTTTGCTGTCCCTCATCGAGTTAGACAAGCGAGCAGGGAACCCCTGAGAACTGTCTGTCCGGGGTGGGGGTCGGGTCCCTTTAAGCACAGCTCTCAGCTAGCCTGAGACAGCAGCTCCACGCTCTAAGTCCTAATCTGATGCCCTTCCGGCACTGCTTCCGGCCATCTTTAACCCCGGTTCAGGGTCCATTCAATGTGGACATGCTAGTTCGAATTTGCAAAACGCTAATTCGAACTAGTTTTTAGGTCTAGATGCACTAGTTCGAATTAGCTTAGTTCGAATTAACTAATTCGAATTAAGTTAGTTTGAATTAGTGCTGTAGTGTAGACATACCCCCACAGACTATTAGAGGAATTCATTCTAGCCACGTCCCTTATCCTTGATGACCCAGTAATGCTGGCAGACCTGGTGCCCGTCCACACACGTCTTTTTCTGAAAGAGGTCTTTTGGAAAAAGGCTTCTTCCTCGTAGAAAGAGGTTTACCAATGTCAGAAAAACCGTTCTGTTCTTTAGGGTTTTTTTTTTTCGAAAGAATGAGGTTGCAGTGTGGATGTAACTCAAGGTTTGTCAGAAAAACAGCCATTTTCTGGAAAAAAAAACCCTCTGTAGTGTAGACATAGCCTGGATAATCTTTCCCAAAGAGCAGTCATCAATGGTTCACAGTCATGCTGGAAGGGCAGAAGAGTGGGGTTCCACAGGGATGAGTTCTAAGACTATTTCTGTTCCACATCTTCATCAGTGATTCAGATAATGGTATAGAAAGTACACTTAAGTAGTTTGTAGGTGATACCAAGCTCAGAAGTGCTTTCAAGGATAGGATGAATGTTCAAAATGAATAGGATGAAATTCAATCAGGACAAATATAAAGTAATTAACTGAGAAAGAAACAATCCATTATACACACTCATAAATTACTGCCTGGGAAGGAGTAATGTGGAAAGGGAATTTGGAGATCATATTGGATCACAAACTAAATATGAGTCAACAGTGTATCTCTCTTGTAAAAAAGGCAAATAAGATTGTGAGATGAATTATCAAGAATCTTAGAAGTAAGACCTGAGAAGTAATTCTTCCACTGTACTCCGCACTGATTAGGTTTCAACTGCAATATTGTGTGCAGTTCTGGGAGTCACAGTTCAGAAAACATGTGGACAAATTGGAGAAAGTCCAGAGAAAAGCAATAAAAATGATTGATGAAAACATGACCTATATGAGAAGATTGAAATAATTGGATTTGTTTAGTCTGGAAAAGAGAAGACTGAGCGGGAGACATGATAAAAGCTTTCAAGTATCTAAAAAGCTGTTACAAAGAGGAAGGGAAAAAATTGTTCTCTTTACCCTCTGAAGATAGGATAAGAAGCAATGGGCTTAAATTGCAGCAAGGTAGGTTTAGGTTGGACATTAAGAAAAACTTCCTTACTGTCAGGGTGGTTACAAATAAATTGCGTAGGGAGATTGTGGAATCTCCATCATTGGAGATTTTAAAGAGAAGATTAGACAAATACCTGTCAGGAATGGTGTGGCTAGTGTGTGGTCCTGCCATGAGTACAGGAGACTGGATTCAATGATTTTTAGAGGTCCCTTCCAGTTTTATTATTATAATTCTATGATTTTTTTTCCACATAGAGTTAAATGAGGGTATAAAAGATGAGCTTCTGTGTGTGTATCCTCCATCTAGTTTTAACAATTGATTGATACATACATTAGAACTGACAAAGACATCACAGAGTGGCATTGTGAATATACCTCAATTCTCCAGAGGTCATCAGTCATCCCACCACATGACACCCTTACTGTGTAGGTCTTCTTTGGCATCAGAATGATTGCAAGCCTGCCAAAGTTATCTGCACTGTCTGACTCAGAAAAGCATTGATGCAGGGTTAGGCTTGTGCTTATATTATGGAGTACCCGGACATTTTGCCTTGATGTGACTGGTGGAAACTCAGGTAGAACTGGGGCCAAGAAATGCCAGGTTTCTAGACCCAAGGAGCAGGTCCAGGTAGAACTCATCTTCTCCCTGCTTCACTAGTTCCCAGAACCCATAAGCCACAGTCAGCACAGCAGGAATCCGA
Organism: Pelodiscus sinensis; assembly: GCF_049634645.1. Taxonomy (NCBI): domain Eukaryota; kingdom Metazoa; phylum Chordata; order Testudines; family Trionychidae; genus Pelodiscus; species Pelodiscus sinensis. The sequence goes on from NC_134713.1 coordinate 58,622,131, forward strand.
GTAAGCACTAATATAACTGAATAACTTTATTGATTTAACTACCAGTAAGCACCAAGATTTACCTAAGGGCCCTAGTTAACTCAAGGGCCTCAGGTAACTTTATGGATTGAACTTTGCTAAGGCTCATGTGGTTCCCACCAGATACAAGGAGTCATCAGATTTGTTTTAGACTATGGATGGATCTCTTGTCTCCTCAAGACTCATAACCTACCACACCTTGCTAGGAATAGTTATCATTTTCTAGGCATAACAGAACACCTTACAATTTGGATTAATTGAAAACCTTCATTATCCCATCATCCTAGCTTTGCCCTAGTTTACTACTCATGATCCTCACATTCAGATGGGGATCCTCCACTATAGCTCCTGGCACTGCCACAGCTTCTGAGGATCTGAGGACCCAACTGGTATGTTTATGATTTATGTCACTCATTGGAATAGATCTTCACCCTCAGGAAGCAAGACTGCCAGGACCCTCTGAATACCCTGCAATTCAGCCTGGCTTAGTCAAGATCTCTCAAATTCCCTGACTTCACTGATGTTTTTGACAAATGATGTCAATTTGATAATCAGCATTAACTTGTATGGATATGTTATAATATGCAAGAAGATACTAGTCTATGAAGTAAGTGTACACTAAGATTTATGTGGGTGGAGAAATAAGAATTGAGCATATAAGTTTGGTCACGGATATGAATATTCAGGAGAATGCTAGGACTTTATAAGAGGATAAAGAATCATGTGGAGGCATGTTCTTTTAAGTATGAACTCTGTGTTCTCTAATTCAGTAGCCTGATTTGGGACATGAACATGAATATCTTCTGGTCAGATTATTGGTGAGTCTATAATAAATTAGTCCAATAGAAATAAAGTTAAAAGCATTATGTATAGATATTCTTTATAATGCTGCTATTTTGATGATGATCTTAAGAATCTAGTTTCAAAATAAGAAATGAGGGTCATCTGTTCTTTGGTTACTTTTTAGCATATGTAGCAGAAATGCAGTTAACATGTTTTCCATACTAATTAGTTCTAGCAGATCTCTTTTGGAAAACCAGTCTTCCATTCCTATAATAGCAAGAAGTGGTATAATGGAAACTGGCCTTGATGTAGAAATATGATAGAATAATTGGTCTTTTGTTTTAGATGGATCCAATGACAATAAAGCCAAACAGGAGAATTAAATGATATAATCCTAAAATGAGGGAAGGCAGTTTCCAGGAAATATTTTGTTATTGTTGATCTAATGGGTATAATAATAATAATTAATAATAATTACACTCAAAGTTAATATTTTATATAATAAAATTTGCTGAAATAAAATCACAAGTAACAATGTTGTTACTTTTGTCATAAAATATTATTCACTATTGTACACCCAGAATATTACAAATGTATATATTTTGGTTGAAATAATAATTAAAAATACTCCATTTATGGCTGTACATGCCTTAACACAATAACACTGACAATAAAATTAAACCCCAGAAATGTTAAAATGATCCAGAAGGAACCCAGCCACCTACAAATATTCCTTTCAGCTGTTCATTATTATAGGAAGCATACTTTCAGCCTTCTCCAAAACTCTGATGAAACAGATGTCTTTTGCAGTGTGCCTGGAAGGTCACCAGATTCAGAATATTTTGGACCAAGTGAGCAAACAAGTTCAAGTGTCCTAGTGCACTCACAGAGATGCCCTGCTAGCTGCCCCTTCTCATTTATGGTAAGAGTGCTCCCAACTCACGTGCCCCAATTAAGTGGCTCTGTGGAAGAATGGTGTGAGACCACCCTTATTTCGAAATAACTTTACTAGCGTCTACACAGCCAAACCGCTATTTCAATATTATTTCGAAATAGTGGAATGCTTATTTCAAATTTGGTAAACCTCATTCTACGAGGAATAACGCCAAATTCGAAATAGCTATTTCAAAATAAGTGCTGTGTAGACACTTATTTCGAAATAGAGAGCCTCCAGCCTTCCGAGGGTTCCCTGGTGGCTACTCCGGCCTCAACCAAGAACACTTCACTCTCTCCCCCTCCTCCCCAGAGTCCTTAAAGGGGTAGACTCTGGCCACAGTGCTTGTACCAGCTCCAAGCCTGCCAGCCCAGAGCCAGCAGTCACTACTCCGACCCAGTGGCCCCAAAACATGAGCCAGGAAGCCACTGGCAGCCAGCCCTCCATTGCTCCCCAGGATCAATCTTCCAGCTCCCAGGAGCCTGCCAGGGCCCAGAGAAAGCAGGCACCTTCCTGGTCCAAGGCAGAGATCACGGACCTTACTCAGGTTTGGGGGGGATGCTGCCAACATCCATGATCTCCACACTAGACAGAGGAATGCGGCCATCTATGGCAGGATAGCTGCCAGCCTGGCCCCCAAAGGCCACATGCACTCAGGAGCAGGTTTACATGACAATCAAGTTGGTCCGGCGAGACCCCCAGACCTGAGCTTCCCCTCCCACTTCTTCCCCTTGCTTCTCCCTTCCAGCTTCCTCCTCCCAGGTTTCCCCCTCCCCTCTGCCACCCTCTCTTCTCCTCTCTCCTGCCTCATTTCCCCAGTCTCACCAGAGTTTCATTTCTCCCCCCCCCCCCCAGTTTTGTTAAATAAAGAGTTTGTGTTCATGAAAATACATGTATTTTATTTGACATCAGGAAGGGGGTAGGGAGGGGTAAGTGGAAGGATGTGATGGAGGAATGAGGCACAAGACCCCAGTGGGGCAGACCAGAGAGGCTCTTAGTACTCCTCAGGGTGGAAGCTCTCATGCAGGGCCTCCTGGATACTGACAGCCCCCTGATGGACCTCCCGGATGGCAGCCTGCAGAAAGTGCAGCCAGGCTTTCAGCAATGCATCCAAGAGAAGCGCCAGAGTGCCCAGGGGCAGCTCTAGCTCCATGTTATAGAGTGCTCTGGTGTCCCGAGGGAGGGCAACCAGAGCACACAGAGAAAAATGCTTTGCTGTCCCTCATCGAGGTAGGCAAGCAAGCAGGGAAACCTGAGAACTGGCTGTCCGAGGGCGTCCATTGAAGCACAGACCTCTGATAGCGTCAGGCAGCAGCCCCACACAGTAAATCCTGACCTGGTGCCCTGCTAGAACTGATTGTGGCCAGCCTTAAATGCAATTGAGAGTCCACTCAGTGTGGATGTGCTATTTTGAAATAGCAAAATGCTATTTCGAAATACCTTTTGTGTGTAGATGTGTTATTTTGGAATACGCTATTTCAAAATAACTATTTTGAAATAAGATATTTCGAAATAACACTGTAGTGTAGACATACCCTTAGATAGGATACCTATGACCATTTTTAAGATCATGACCAACATTTGAAACTCCATCTGGAAAGCAATTGGCAGTATTAGGACTATGTATATAAGACTGAGTTTGTGCTATGAGATAGGAGTTTGATTCCTTTGCTCTCATCTAGCTAGTGACAAGGCAAATAACAGTGTGGCAGTGGTAGTGTTGGTAATGGGAGCAGCTGAGGTTCCAGGCACTTTTGTACTCAGTATGGCTCAGCTGTGCCTCCATACCATAACCAGTGTGACAGCAGCTACACTAATATTTTTATTTACACTTGCTCAAGGGTGGTTAGCACAAGTGAGTGTACTTGAGCAGGGTAGTCACACCTCCTAGCCTAGCCCATAGTGTAGATATAGTATTAGGTTGACATACTCTCTTATCTTAAATGTGTTACATACATTAGGAGTCAAATCTTCAACTGATTGCATCAGTGCAACACTGTGATATCAAAATAACTATACTGATTTACACCAGCTCATCACCTGGCCCCCAAGTTCTTTCCTAATGCCAAGCTTCATGGTGGACCGTACAGTCCATGTGGCGATTTTACTTTGAAATGTTCTCCCAACTTTTTCAGCATCAGAGGGGAACATTTTTGAATACACAAGGAAAACATTTGTAGCAAAACCCCTTTTTGCTTATGGTCCATCACCATGAATAATCTGAGTTTCACTAGAGTGTGCAGCTTCATAAAAATGTTACCTTGCTACAGCAGTGTCAGTAAATGCTCAATATTATAAGAAGCGAAAGTGAGAATTACTGCATGGTTCACTTTTAATCTACAGAACAGGAGATGACTGTTTTACTAAGGCATCCAGAGAGTCTCTGAAGTGTTGCCAAACTTCTTAGTCTTTCCTATTGATCTCCAAGTATCTGCAAAGAATTTAAGGAAAGGGCCTAGCCATATATCTACATAGAACTAAATCACTCAGTCTATTTAATAGCAAATTCTGGGACTCTGCATTGATTGAATATGGTCATTTGGAACAGAGGCTATCATCATTGCCAATAGAAAAAATATGGTATTTTATTAGTAACGTTGAGATCTGTTTAGTATATTTCTAATTGATATTTCCAGATATTTCCATATGCTGTGTCTATGGACTTAAAGTTTTCATGTGGAAAAGAATACTTCACATTGGGAAAGGCTAATGAACTTGGACATTTCAAGTTACCATATAATAATTTTTGTCAAATTTTCTTGGCAGTATCAGCAGAGCATTAAAAATCTGAGAATGGAAAAGGGAAAAGTTGACATTTTGGACATGATTCTTCCAATCCAAACACGTAATTAATTAAACCCATGCAATCCAGTAATGGGCTATCTATCAAAAGCTTGATTTTAATAGACAATGATGATCAAGTTGTCCTCTTATCTATGGCAAAAAGTTAATTATGACATTACTGGCCCTGGATTTCTCATAATACCACAGGCAGAAATTATTTGTTGTCAACTGCTTTAGACAGATAGATAGACAATGTAGATAAATTTTGTCTAAATGACAGTTATTACTCAGGTTCTACATGCACCACAAACTTTTTATATTGAGAATGCTAAAAAAAAGAGCGTAAATAAAAGTACTTTCTGCTTTTCTTTAAAATTATGCTTGTTTTTGCTCCAAGGTTATCCCTTTAAAAGCCAAAGAATAAATCACCACACATATTATTCTGCGGGAAAAGGACTAAAACAGTACAAGTGCTCACAGCAATGTGGCAGGTTTTGGACTAATTAATACAGAGTTCTCTATTTTTTCAATAAAGAGTACATTATCTGGATGGTCTGTCCAATCTAATGGTCACCATAAAGGAATAAATTGTGCCTAAAACTAAGTGTTGATACTTTGGGAGTTAATTTGAAAACACTTGATGATCTATAACCTGGGTCAGCGTTCTTAGTGCTTGTGATCTCCTTATAACATCAGGAAGTTTTAAAAATAACTGTGACACCTATTTCAAATTTACATTGAAGTAATGTCCAGAAAGAGAGAGGCTTGAAGTAAAAATCTGTGCATTGGTTCAGTTTGCCAGATCTTTGCAACAATAATTAACTTAAACTGAAATTACAAAATTACAAAACTGAATACAAAAATAAATGAACATCTTTTGTATTTTCTTGCCAAACTAATGCCATATGATCTGAGTAAGACCCTAAAATGTCTATGCAGAGAGCACATATTAGGCAAAAGTGCTCAAGTCAGTTTTGTTGTAAATAACATTCTGAAAGTCCAAAGCAGCGAAGCTGTAGGTGAGTGGTTCTTTTTCATGGAAGCAATATCTTTTTTCTCATGTAACTGTAGTTGTCTATGACTGTATAAATATGAGTTTTACATTCTGTACGCCAACAAGGAGATAAAGGGAATGGAAAATACAGTCCTTTCTGTAATTATAGCTCCCTAGAACCCAAGTGTCAAGGGCTGCTGATTGATGCAACTTTTAAAATGCCTCCTTTGGATAACTTGAACAAGATCTCTGCATACACTCAAAAGCTGGTCTCTTTCACCCACAGAAGTTGGCCCAACCAAAAAAAAAAAAAAAAATTACCTCACCCACCTTGCTCTCTAATATCCCAGGTATAGCAACACGGCATACATCATTTACATGCAATAAGCTTATGGATGTTATGAGATGTACTTCTATCATCCTAGGAAACTCAAGGGCATCTGAAAAATGTTTGCCTGATGAGAAAGGACTGAAACAATAGACACTGTTGTAGGATGATTTCCCAAGATAAATTAAAAGAATTCTTCCCTAGTGAAGCCCTCCCATCAACATAGTGCTATCTATACCAGGAGTTTAATTGGTATAACTATGTTGCTGAGCAACGTAGTTATACCTACAAAGCCTTAGGTGTAGTAGAAGCAGGTGTGATCATAGAAAGAATGACTGGAAAATAAAATACCTCTGTTTAATAAAAACATCTAGAAAATAGAAAAATTATACTGTAAGCCAAACATCTCTAATGTCAGAGATGTGACTCAAATCCAGAACAATAGCAGAAGTCCATACGTACCAAAAGAAAGTCAGAAAAAATTTACCTAAAATGCCTTCTAATCCCCCTTCCCCCCACACAAACACCTGTTCTAATTTGAAGGTATGTCTACACAGCATCTGGAAGCAAGCCTCCCAGCTGGGGTCACAGACTTGAGCTAGTAGGTCTTATGCTAATCTCTAAGGGCATGTCTACACTGCAGAGAAGACTGACCCTCTGGAAGTTGATCTTCTAGTGTTTGATTTAGCGGGTCTAGTGTAGACCCCCAAATTGAATGCTGAGGGCAGCCCCTGCCAGCATCTGTTACTCCTCATCCTGTGAGGAATAAAGGAAGCCAAAAGGAGCATATGCTCCTGCCGGCCTCCCACAGTGAAGACTCTGTGGTGGCTCATCTTAAAGTAAGCTGAGTCCAGCTACATATTTTGCATAGCTGGATGCCTCACCTTTAGCTGATCTGCTTGGTCTAGTGTAGACCTAGGCTAAAATAGCTATGCAGATGGTCTCTTTGGGATGTGACATAGGCTGGAGCTTAGGCTCTAAGCCAAGGGAGAGGGCTGGGCTTGAGAACTTGTTCTCCATCCCAAACCATGTCATAAAATCACAGTCTATGTAGCTGTTTTAGAGCACTGACACTAGCCCTGCTAGCCATGTCTGTGAGCTGGCTATGAAGCTCACTTCTAGAGACTGCATAGTTATTAGATACAAATATAAGATGTATATTTTGGCCATGGAGGTTTTTTTCCTGAAACTTAAAGTGAAGTCACTATTTCAAAATACATTTCTCCAGTTAATCTGGAAGAAGTGCCAGCTGGAAATAATACAGTCACTTCACACCTTTAACATTGTGACAATGTACAATTCATTTCATACAGGCTGCTGAATATCAGCCAGATGGTATCTACCTTATTTGCTACCAATTTATGCCTCAATCAGACAAGGGGCTTGGCTACTAACTCATCTCTTAAATTGTGCTGAAAAGGGTGAAACAACATCATGCATGTGCACTATGTACAATTGGTTTCAGGTTATGTGGGCTGTACTAATCTTACCCCATACTGCAATGCCCAAGAATGCTTTCACTAAGGAGGCTTGATCTACATCTGAAATGTAGATCTATCTAACTACATCACCCAGGACCATGAAAAGTTTTGTATCCTGATACCCATAGTTAGGGCAATCTAACACCCATGTAGATGCAGCTAGGTGAGAATGGGCATGTTCTTCCATCAAGGTGGATTGCTTCCCTCAATGGAAAACTACATTAATCAGTATAGGAAGTGATGTAGCTGTGGTGCAGTAGCAGTTCTAGCATACACATGTCCTGTGCCTTCTATATGTCAATGTAATTCTCAAACTAAGGCTATGTCTGCAATTTGAGCTAGGAATATCAGCCCCTCTGTGTGTACATATACTCACATTGGTTCTCATTAAGCTAGTGTGAGTGTATACAGAAGGGAAGCTGCAGTAGCTCTTCAAGCAGCAGCGAAAACGACCAGTTTCGGATGACCTGGCAAAATCTCCCGCCTCTGCAGCTACCAATGCTGCTACAGCTACACTGCTTTTTATACATGCCCTAGCTCCAAGGGAGTTAGCATGAACCTGTGTACACAATCCAGGGGATCACACCCCTCGCTTGTAGCCTAGACACAGTCCAACACTCCTGAAAAGTGTGCTGGGCAGGCCATTGGGTAGATAAGATGAGTCATAAAAGATGTGGACCATTTAAAAAAAAAGGTAACAAAGCAAGTTTTTAAATAAAATGAGGCCAGCTGCTATAATCCAGCATCACCCCACTGATGTTAACGGAGCTGGCTGACTCATACCAACTGAGAATCTTGCCTAGTAATTTTAAATCTCTTTTCTGATTTTCTTTTTGTGATCTTCCCAGAAGAAATTTCACCCAAGGATGAAATGTGGCATGTGTAATATTAGGAGAATTGGTTTCTTTTGGAGGAAATTAAGGAAACTGTTGAAAAAAATGACACTTTCCTTAAGGGGAAGTTGCCACACACAACTTCAGAAACATCCCAGAGAGGCAGTTCCAGGATTTGCAAACAGTGTGACTGCACATAGGTGTTCCCTTGCCCATAGTGCTTCTTGGCTGTCGTTAGGACATGTGACAAAGTATTTTTTTTCTTTTTAAAATAGGAATAAAATAGAAGGAATAACAGCAGTGGGAGACCAGTAAGAGAAGGGGGAGGAGGAGCGGGCAGGAGCTCACTGAAATGGGCAAGAGGAGAAGAGAATTGAAGAAACATGTGCCTCAAAATATCTAATATCTTGTGTTTGCCTCTGTTTAGATCAGTAGCAGATTTTGGAACACAGCTGGTCAGTTTTTCATTAAAGAAGAAATCAAAGATGAAGAGTCAGAATCAAATTTAACTGATTTCTGTGACTAGTTTATTTATACTCTAAAGACCAGGCTTTGGAGAATGGTAGTCACAAACACAGGCAAGCAATCCTCTTGTTAAGGAATTGCAGCCTCAAAAATTGACTACTTATGGGTATGTCTACACTACCTCCCTATGCATACCGAACTTGCTAATGAAGCCCGGGATTTGAATTTCCCGGGCTTCATTAGCATAAAGCCGGCGCCGCCATTTTTAAAAGCCGGCTAGTGCGAACCCCGTGCCGCGCGGCTACACGCGGCACGGACTAGATAGTTCGGATTAGGCTTCTAATCCGAACTATCTGTACGCCTCGTGGAACGTAGGCTTCTAATTCCTCGTGGAATTAGGCTTCTAATCCGAACTATCTGTACGCCTCGTGGAACGAGGTGTACAGATAGTTCGGATTAAGAAGCCTAATCCGAACTATCTAGTCCGTGCCGCGTGTAGCCGCGCGGCACGGGGTTCGCACTAGCCGGCTTTTAAAAATGGCGGCGCCGGCTTTATGCTAATGAAGCCCGGGAAATTCAAATCCCGGGCTTCATTAGCAAGTTCGGTATGCATACATTACCCCCCTAGTTCGAACTGGGGGGTAGTGTAGACATACCCTCTGAGAGAATGAGGGAGAAAGCAAACTCTCCTGCTATTTTCAACAGCACCCTAAAAGAATCTAATAAAACTAAACGACACCTAACACTCATATAGCATTTCTCATGGACTATGAAAAATGCCTTGTGATGCTGTGTCGCACCACCATTTGCAGATCCTTGGTAAAAAATATTCCCCTCTTCAGAGTGCTCCATTAGGACTACTTCACAAACATCTGCAACTGGAAAAATGCTTGGGAAAACCACTATGCTATTGTTAGGTACAATATTTCTTTCCCCTTTCCTGTACCTCAGCTTATTTCTCTGCTGGGTACAGACCAGAGTTTAACCTTTTGGGGAGAGACTTTTATGTATTTCTGTATAGAGAGAGAAATCTCCAAGGGTATGTCTACACAGCAGCATTATTTTGGAATAACTGTTATTTCAGAATAACAAAGAGCACGTCTACATAGCAAGCCATTACTATGAAATAATGGCGAGCTGGAGGACATCTTACTCCAACTTCTGTTACCTTCATTTCACAAGGAGTAAGAAAAGTCGAAGGAAGAGTGTTCTTTCTTTGATTTCCTGTTGCATAGATGGTGTCAAAAGCTGAGTTAAGCTATTTTGACTTCAGCTACGTAATTGACATAGCTGAAGTTGTGTAGCTTAATTTGACTTTTGCCCTGCTGTGTAGACATACCCCATGAACAAAAGTGACACAAAATATGTAAAGGAAAACTATGAACTGAATCAATGTGTGTGCATTTGTACACATAACATATGTACATATCTACAATCATGAACCTACAATTCATGAAACAACTATGAAGATTGGGAATAACATTTTCAAAGACCACACATTCAGGGGTTTCTTCCTCAGGGCTCTTCAGTTTCAGTCTCTGCTGTATGGTGTCCAGATTCTATAAGGCTTGCAAGCTCCAAGGCTGAGAAACAAGTAGTAGCCTCACAATCTCCTTCATACTTACCTTGGCTATGTCTACACTGCACAGTTATTTTAGAATAATCTATTCCAGAATAGTTATTCTGAAATAGTTTATTTCGAAATAGCACATCTACACTGCAGGGAAGCCTCAAAATTAGTCTGAGGCAGGCTTCCCTAGTGTAGATGTGCTGTCTCAATTTAGAGCTCCAGGAGGAATAAGTTAGAATGGCCCTGGTGAGGGGCTATTTCAAAATAGCAGCAGTGGAGCATCTACACACACCTTATTTCGAAATGGCTATTTCAGAATAGGCATTCTTCTTCATAGAATGAGGTTTACAGAAGCCAGAATAAGCCGTCCGTTATTTCAAAATAACGGAATTGCCGTGTAGACGGTCCCATAGTTATTTTGGAATAACTGCTGTTGTCCAAAATAACTTTGCTGTGTAGACACACCCCTTGAGTCTCTGTAAGGACAGTCTGCAAATTCTACTGCCTGCAGCAAATTCTGATCTTCTTCTCTATTGGGAAGAATGAGTTTGAAATCAAAATCCAACAAACTGGAAATGTCTTGGAACACAATCTTTACAGCAGATTCTTATGGTCCATATGCACCTTGGAGTTTTACAGTCTAGTTCTCTCACCTTCTGATTACAGACTCTTCTCCCTCCCCTTGAGTTTCTATTCTTGAGGTTCCATTCTCAGAGAGGAATTCGGGCATTTCCTGCCAGACCACTTGCCCATAAAGGAAAGCAGCCAATTAGCTTCAAACAGATAATGAATGGGGGAAGGAGGGAGAGGGAGACTGAGCTTGTATATGAACCATGGTAGTAGAGGAAGCGGCATCTACTACTTCACTTCCTGGATTCTTTAGTAATCTCCCAGGGGAGTCTAAGGGACCTGGGAAGCTGAGTAGCAGATACCACCTTCTCAGTTGCCTGGGAGCCAGCATGCTGCATCATAAAGAAGTGAAAACTTTCTGTGGAACACCACTCCCAGCAGGGCGGGGAAGAGGTGAACAGCCCAGACATCCAATGGCAAAGTTGGTGGCATCTGCACCAGGGGAAGCTTAGGCTATGTCTAGACTGCAGGCTTCTTTTGGAAGAACATTTTTCAGAAGAGATCATCCAAAAAAAATTATTCCGAAAGAGAGCATCCAAACACAAAAGCGCATCAGAAAAGCAATCTGTTTTCAATCACAGTGGTAATTTTTAAGAGATACCTCTTGGATCACTTCAAACACATACACTGAAGTGAGTTACTTGATACAGTTGATAAATAGGAGTAAGAAGTTATTGCCCAAGGAGCATAGATGTGTTAGAAAAGAATAGTGCACTGTCTTCAATGGTAGACAATACTGAAAAGGATGGAGAAGTAGGAACACATGAATAATGTAGCAGAAACAAATAATAATTTCTCTAAGGCGGTGTGGGTTTTCAGACTAAACTGAAAACAAAAACCCGTGAGTTTTCAGGCCTTAAACTATATGTTCATGATCTTCCAAATAAATTCTAACCTTCCACCCACTTCATAGTTTCAACAAAGTTATTCTAACAGGTTACTATCTTATTGGGTGGTTATTTTTAGTCAACAAAACAGGAGCACGTCTTTCCTTAATCAAATACAGTTTTTCATTACCTGGCCAGTGGGATAAGCCATATTCTTTGTTCTCAAACATCCTTCTTCTAGTTTCATATAATTATCCCTTGTACATGGAGCAAGGGCTAGTTGGAAGCAAGTTTACGGAAAATAGATCTATGTCGTATACAGATTCCCTCTGCAATATTATAGCATTGGTTATCGATAGTGCTGGATAATTTATTGTTTTGTTGTTGGTGCCTGGCACTCTGTGGTAATGAGATGTGTCCTGTTATTTCAGTGGCCTTTTCTGTTTTTTAAAGCACTTTCAATACTGTGTACTGTAAGTCACTGAATAATTGTCATTGTCACTCTGTGACTTGACTATATTGTCGCTGCCACAGAATGCTAATTACTGAATGGACTACAGTTAAAGGGACTCAGAAAGGAAAAGGAGTCAATTAAAGGAGACAGATGGTTATCGGTAGGCTATTTTTTGTTTATTGAAAGAAGCTCATACTAATTAGGTGAAAAAGTGGTCAGACAGTTCTAGTTCAACTTTTTTAGTTCAGCTCTCATCTCTAGACCATTTTAGAAGTGAGTGTTAATGGAACAGCAATTGATTCTGCTGAATTTGAAAAGCTGAATTAAAGAAGCAGAAATGGGATGTGCTTGAAAAGGGGGCCAACATTTTAAAAAAATGTATCAGTTGCCTTAGATAATGGCTTACGTAATAAAATACTCCAGGTCAGATTCTCATATTGTGACAACTGATGTAGTTCTATTAATGTTAATGAATCTGTGGCTATTTGCATCAATGGGAATCTGGCTCAGTAACTCAATGTTTGTGGTATGCAAGTTATACTGAATATATAATACTCAAAGGGGTATGGAGACAACCTCTTCTATTTATCTAAATTAAAACTGGCAGATTTTTAAGGCTGAGTGCTGTAATCCTACACTTTAAGGTTGAGTGTATGCTTTTTAAATGAGAGGAGACTGTTTAGCTCATTCAGCATATTCTCTTTAGTTACTAGAGATGGGTAAACTTTCTACAAGGGAAAATATTTGTTGTAATTAACACTTTTTCTGGTTGTAAATTGTTCTTGAAGAAACAATGATTTCTTTAAATGTTACTGAAATTAATCATCTATTTTGTGGGAATGTATTTCACCACAAAGACTGAAAACACATACTTTGTAAGAATTGCTTACATTTCACAATTCAAGAAGTTTTAACTGGCTACATAGTGTTGTTTGGGGAAGAGGGATTACGGGAGGGTTTAGTTAGAGCTCTGTTCAGACACAAAAATGTGGATGTGTATTCGATCCATGATCTGAAAAGATGGTAACAATACAACCATATTACATAAACCACAAATATAAAGTAAATATTGGTAGATTTGCAGGGTTCTAGTTGTAGTATGCTTCTGTCCCTTGACTAAATGAGTACAATCCTAGGAATCTGGTTCCAGGTGTAAATACTCACAATTACTAATTTAAAATTCCTTTCAGCAACTAATCTCCACTACCTGCTTAAATTGTGCTGTTTTCTGCCAGTAAAATTGTTACAGGATTCACAGAGTATGCATTTAAAAAGGGAACAGATACAATTACAGCTCAATTTCTTTAAAAATCTGACTCCAAAAATTTGTTACCATATTCATTTAGTTCTAGTGAAGAGGTTGCATTTCTCTGACAAATGTTGATTCCAGATCAGTAATTTGTGAATTTAGCATTTTAGGAAAGTTTTATAAACATCATGTATGTCTGAAAAGGACATTGGTTTAAATCATTTCAGAAAAAGGACAGTATTTCATTTTTAACTGTGATGTGAATAAGTAGGTTAGTGAAGATTGAATGTTGTTTTGACTACAAACCCTCCCATGGCTTTGTTGTCAGTTACTGTAATCATCAATTATTATAAGCTCTTCCTCTTTGGCTTTTATGCCTCTCATTTCATTCTTTTCCAAATCATCCAAAATTCTGCAGATGAAATAATTTTTCTCTTCAATTACTGAGGCTGCACAACGGCTCTTTTTCAAACCCTTCACCGGCTTTCTTTCGTCTTCTGCCAATCTTATTCTTTACCTTCAAAGCAAAACTCAGCTCCTGGAAAGTATCTACGTTTCTTCCCTCCTATTCTCACTTCTGGTTCTTTTATTGAGCCCAAATGTGTCTCCTGTTACCTCTCCTTACAGTGTTTTCACATGTTCCAGTCATTTGAAAGAGTGTCTCCTCTTCTTGTACACTCCTCTTACATATTTTAAAATCTGCTTCTTGAATGACAGCATGCTACCCTACCTCTGACCTGTTTTATCTCCATCATAAATAGATTGTAAATCAGCTCCTTGAGAAAAGATTGCATCTTGTTTCTGCAGTGTCTTACAGAAGAGATACTAAATATGCTTCCTAGACTCTCAATGTGATCTGGGGACCCTTGGATGCCAAATAGCAGAGGGTATAAGAGATACATAGAAATTTGCTGATTTGTTGATGCTGATTACCATGGCCAGGTATTTACGTGGTAGTTCACCAAAGATCTCTACCAAGAGTCAGAATTTTTCAGGTCATCCTAATTATTGTGAAATGTAGGTTTGGATATTTGAGAAGTTATACCTCTGTCTTGAAAATTATGTCTTTACGGATGTAAAGTTAAGACAAGACAGGTCACCAAAGATAATAAACATGGTCCCGTCAGGTAGGAGGAGAGAGACCCATATCTGGCTTTGTCCACTTCACAATGGTGGCCTGAGTGAGCTGAGTGCTAGGGGCTAAAGTTGGCCAAAAAGGAGAACACGTGGAGAAAAACTAGCAAGGGGATCCAGTTTATGAGTAAAGGCAATCTGTAGCATGACCATAGGGCCTGCAAGGTCTAGAGTGGAATGCTTGTGTTGTCAGTGGCATCAGGGAGCTAACCTCCAGGAGACAAAGACAAGGCTTGCTGATGCAAAGAACAGACGTAAATGAGCTGTCTTTTAACCCTTGAGTACCTCCAGGAAGCATCACACTCACCTTTGGAATTGACTCCTCTTGGCAACTGAGTCTATTCACCTTTGTGACAGACTACAAGCGGCATTTACTTTTCTTAGTGTTATTCTTTTGAGGGATTTGGCTGCAGATTTTTTTCACCTAAGTTAGATTAGAGATAGGTACTTTGTACTTCTTTGCTATAGTTAATTCCCCAGAGCCCCAAGCAATTTTAAAATGTGGGAGGAATGTTGAGATTTCCATGAGGGCAAGAAAGGCCCTTTTAAATCTTACTGACAGAAAAAGTGGGCTGTATTTCTGGCCATACTAGCCCGTGCTAGCTGTTTGTATTCACTCCTGATCCAAATAAAAATGATAACTGCCTTTCACCTCAGCCTCTCTCCCAAGGGATTTCCATGACCAAGGGCTTTTAACAAGAGTCCATGTTGGGTTTTTGACATACTGCACTGTGTAATGATGCCCCTTGTTATACTATGTTTTTAGGCTGTAGGATCAACATTTGAGGCAGAGAGTTTTAGCTGTTTGCTGAGTAACAAGGCATATACTGATGCCAAAGTATCACCACTTTTACCACGGTACCTGAAATTTTGCAGAACGTTGTATCTGACCATCAGCTTTCCAAATATGAGGAAAGCTGATGGTCAGTGGAACATGTGTGCCTATTATCTGTCACTGAGGAATACAACCATAAATCAAGAGGTGATATGACCATTAGTCAGTCCTAAGGATCAATTGATAGTCATTTTTTTATCACCTGACTAAGTTCATGCTGCTAGAATGATTGCCAGTGGTCACTTATTTTCATTTTGCGATAATCTTGACTTTATATTTAATTTGTAAAACTCTGAAGAACTGAAGCTTTTTTGAGATTCAGAAATACTCAGTTGACATTTCCAGAGCAAGGCAGAAGATAGAAACAACTGTGGAAGCAAGGATGTTTTCTTCCACACAACCGATGTACAGTATTGTCTATTTACACACTCATAAATGAATGCAGGTGACTTTGAATCTTATTAAAATATGTAAGATTCATTTTGTCAAAATGCTAATGAATTATAGGTTGGTATATGGTATTGAAGCAGGCTTCAAATCTTATGAAATGCTATGGTGGGCTGGTCACCACTGTTTTAAAGGAACTTGGGAAGCATGTACTGCAGACAGACCTACAAGACTATTTCTGGAGTCTACTGTTATAACATGGAGATCACAGGTGCTGGATCTAGAAGTGTTGGGATGGTGGGGGTGCTGCAACAATCCCTGCCATTAAGTGGTTTCCACTATATACAGGATTTCCAATTTAGTTCAAGAGCACCCCACCCACTATAATAATTGTTCCAGCACCCCTGATGGGGATGGCGGGAACATCACTTATCCATTACAAAGTAATGCCATAGGCATATATAGAGAGAGAGCACAGGGAGTTCTCTTGTTTGCTGTCTCCAGAAGAAAGCCAGTGCAAAGGGGCGAGGAAGAATTATGGGTAAGATCTTGTCAATCTCCTTCCACCCAGTGGGGAGGGAGGGAATAATCTGCCTCAGGAATTATACTAGGAAGACAAGATGTGGATGGTGATATTTTACGGGACCAATGTCTTATCAAGAGAGACAAACTAATAAACTTAAACCCCTCCAGCTCATTATTAACAATCTACAACCTGTCCTGGAAAATGACCCCTCACTCTCACAGGCCTTGGGGGTATAGGCCAATCCTTGCCTACAGACACCCCCCTAACCTGAAACAAATTATTTCTAGCAGCCAGGCAGCACACCTCCATCATACTCACCCAGGAACCTATCCCTGCAATCAACTTTGGTGCCAACTCTGTCCACACATCTGTGCGCAACATCATCCCAGGACTTAACCATGTTAGCCACCACATCAGAGGCTCTTATAACTGCATATCTACCAAAGTGATCTTCTCCATCAAGTGCCAGCAATGCCCCTCTGCCATGTATACTGGTCAAACTGGACAGCCTCTATGACACAAATCAGATTTTCAAAATGGTAACACTCATAAACCTGTTGGGGAACATTTCATATGCCAGGGTACTCTGATGGATCTAAAAGTGACTTTTTTATTACAAAGCAATTTAAAAAGCCAACTTGAGAGAGAAACTCCAGAACTTGGTTTCATTTACAAGTTTGAAACCTGGAATCAAGGTCTGAACAAAGACCTGAACTGGATGGGCTGCTACATTTCACAACCTAGTGACATGAAAAGTTAAACATCGAGTATTTAGGGCCCACTCTATTAGTCTAATTTATCATGGACACTCTAATTGACAATATTTTCCCCCAATTTTTTCCTTCTCTTTCCCTCCCCGTGCCCTCTCTTTCTCTGCTATTTATTTGTACCCTGGACCCCTTAACTCCATTCATCTGAAGAAGTGGCTTGTGCCCACGAAAGATCATAATACCATCTATGTTTTTTGTTAGTCTCTATGGTGCTATAGAAGTAGTTATTGTTTTTAAAGTTGCTTTCAGTATCCTGCACATGGAAATCAAGGGAAAATGTTTGGTCAGACTTGATTTTTATGACAATTTGAAGTTCACATTATAGCCAAACAAAAGATCAGTAAATCATTTTTAAAAATATTTTTTCTCATTGAAAGTGCAGTGGTTATATTTTCATTGTGGTATTTTAATTACTTGGGCAATGTTAAGACTTTTTCCAGGTTCCAGTGCTATTTATTCCAGTAAGCTGGAACAATATTAAAATGGAACATTTTCTTTTTATTAAATCTCCTTAGCACATTGGCAGTTTTTAATTAATTCCCTCTGCAGTCTCCTTGGAATTGTAAATGCTATATAAAGAAGAGTATAGTTATGTACCTGTAAGACACTGCATGTCTACATTGTGTTTTCCCTTTCTGCCCTGGGATTGGTGTTCATATACTGAGCAAGGTATCTACCACATGTTAGGGAATAAAACTGTTTTTCTTTGCTGTCAGATCTGCTAAAACAGAACACATCCCATTTGAAAGAGAACAGACTATCTGTTTCTTTAAATAAGAAACAGATATTCTGGGAAATTTTCATGGCAGATTTTCAGTGTTTGTATTCAGCAAATGGAAACCGATTATAAATGGCATAGCATCCTAATGAGTTGCAGTGGGTATATTCAAATGACAGGACTAAATCAATCCATTTTTATGCTGTCGTTTTTCCAGCAGCACCACACTGCCAAAATGGATCAAGTAATGTATACTTTGCATGGTCTCTTTTAAGTACAGGAACTATCCGTCCTTGATTACTAGTCTAATTAATGTATTACCTAAAAATGATCTCTTTGCAGTTTTCAGTCTCTAGATCCTGGTGTGTTTTTTGTTTGTTTGTTTTTTTCTGTTTCCTGAAAATGTTACAGAAAACTTGAAAAATGAACCAAGAGGCACCCTTCTTCCACTGCTGCTTGCAAGCTTAAAGCTACTCCTTCACTCAGAGTTTGACAGAGTGCTTTAGCAGTGGACCAGATCAGACCACTTACTAATAATGTCCAGTGTATTTGCCTTTGTTGGATGTGAGCTGAATGTTGCCCTGACTGACAGCTTTTGAGCTGGAGCTTGTGAGCTTATTTTTCCAGTAACTGAATTTCCAGACAAGAACTCTCTCCAGCTCTGTTCCTGATTTTTTACTTTGAGACTAACAATAAGGAGAAGGCATATTTTTGAATTTTTGCAAGTTGTTTTAAGATAAATCTTTATTTTGTAAATATACATTCCTGTTAAATGAAAATCTGACACATAACCTTATCTATGCTGTCACAGTCCACTCTAGGATAATATATGTATAAGTCACTCTCTTACTTTTCTTCTAGGCTTATACTTCCAATTTTCATGTTTCTGTGCGTGAAGTTGATGCAATGTTTGATATACGGCTAAAAAATGAAATCATAAATGTGTCTGACAAAAAAAAAATCACCATCTGCCATGAGTAGAACATGCCTCAGTGAATTAAACTAGAAAGTGTTCTGTGCTTTAGGAATAATGTCAAGCTGCTCCTGATAACAAGTCAATGTGCAACAGTATAGTTCTGAGCAATCAACAACCCCAATTTGAGACGAGAAAAACCCCATGTGCTCAAAAATACTGTTTCTACATTTCCAATCCAAAGCTTTCAAAGATTTCAAGCATGATTAGGCCTACTTCTTATTTTACAAGAAAAAGCACTGAACTTTGGCAAGATAGGGAAGGAAGAAATAAATGATGATAAAGCCATTGGAAGATCTCCATTTTAACAATAGCCCTTTGGAAAGTACAAGGTAAAATGTGGTTTTCCTCTTCTCTGTCAGTTTATACAATACAGGTCCCCATACGTCTATGTCATTAGAGGTAAATCGCAGGTGAATGAGGACCCTGAAATGTCCTGCCCGATTTCTGACCTTTCTTTGGCAAATTTTTAACACAGTAGAAATTGACCTGTGCTAAATAAGTTTGGAAAGATTCAGGTTTTTCTGGACACTGAGAAACTCGGAGGCCTGCATATACTATTGTGAAATGTTGCCTCTAATTTTTTCCATCTGGCTGAGTCTAGACTGGCCAGTGTTTCTGGAAAATCAGCCGCTTTTCCGGAAAAACTTGCCAGCTGTCTACACTGGCCACTTGAATTTCCTCAAAATCACTGAGGATATGTCTACACTACAGCACTAATTTCAACAAATTAGTTCGAATTAGTTAATTCGAACTAAGCTAATTTGAATTAGCGCATCTAGACTTAAAAACTAGTTCGAATTAGCATTTTCCTAATTCGAACTAGCATGTCCACACTGAGTGGACCCTGAACCGAGGTTAAGGATGGCCGGAAGCAGTGCCGGCAGGGCATCAGATTAGGACATAGAGCGTGGAGCTGCTCTCTCAGGCTAGCCGAGGGCTGTGCTTAAAGGGACCCGACCCCCACCCCGGACAGACAGTTATCAGGGGTTCCATGCTCGCTTGTCTAACTCGATGAGGGATAGCAAAGCAGTCCTGGCTTGGAGTGCCCTGAGTGCCCATACTCGGCACATCACAGCACTCGGCCATCAGACCGGCTGCACTTGCCGCAGGCTGCCAACCGGAGCAGGGGGGTGTCAATCAAGGGGCTTCAGGACAGTTTCCACCCTGAGGAGCCCACAGAGCCAGCCCAGTCCTCCCCATCTGGGGCTCGTACACCATTCATCTCTCACCTCCTTCCACTTATCCCTTCCTAGCCCCCCTTCCTGATGTACAAAATAAAGGACACGTGTTCAAATATAGAAAGTCTCTTTATTGAACAAAACTTGGGGAGACTGGGAAAAGGAGGTGGGAGAGGGGAAGAGAGAGGGTGGGAGAGGGGAGGGAAACTAAAATGGTCAGGAGTTTGGAACAGGTCCCATATGAAGAGAGTCTAAAGAGACTGGGACTTCTCAGCTTAGAAAAGAGGAGACCAAGGGTAGATATGATAGAGGTCTATAAAAGCATGAGTGGTGTAGAGAGGGTGCATAAAGAAAAGTTCTTCATTAGTTCCCATAATAGAAGGACTAAAGGACACCAAATGAAATGAATGGGTAGCAGGCTTCAAACTAAAAACAGAAAGTTCTTCTTCATAAAGCAAATAGTCAACCTGTGGATCTCCTTGCTGCAGGAGGCTGTGAAGGCTAGAACTATAACAGAGTTTAAAGAGAAGTGAGATAAAGTCATGGAGGTTGGGTCCATGGAGTGGTATTAGCCAGGGGGTAGAAATGGTGTCCCTGGCCTCTGTTTGTGGAAGGCTGGAGATGGATGGCACGAGACAAATGGCTTGGTCATTGTCTTCGGTCCATCCCCTCCAGGGTCCCTAGTATTGGCCACTGTCGGCAGACAGGCTACTGGGCTAGATGGACCTTTGGTCTGACCCAGTATGGCCATTCTAAGCTCAGGGCTCAGGGTCGGGGGTCTCAGTGGACCACCTTGATTTTCATGCACACCTGCTCCTGGATGGCCAGGCTGGCAGCTCTCCTGCCCTAGACGGCCACTTTCCTGTGCCTAGTGCAGAGGTCATGGATGAGGTCCACGATGTCTGCACTAGACCAGGTGGGCGCCCGCCTCTTGCGGACCTGGGCAGGCTCCCGGGAGGTGCCAGTTTGGTCCCGGGAAGAGGGGGAGGGCTGGGTGGCAGCGGGTGGCTGGCTTAAGCCGTGCCAGGTGCAGGGTGTGCTGGCTGGGTGCTGGCAGGCTTGCACCTGGAACGGGCACCGTAGCCAGCCCGTGCCCCTTTCAGGGCTCCGGGGCTGGGAGGGGGGCAGTAGAGTGTCCCTGGTGTTGGCCAGAGTGGCCACCAGGGAAACCTGGGGAGGGCTAGCCTCCCACTAGTTCAAATTAAGGGTCTACACAGCCCTTAATTCGAACTAGTAAATTTGAACTATGCTTAATCCTCATGGAATGAGGATTACCTAGTTCGAACTAAGCGCTCCCTTAGTTCGAATTAAGTTCGAACTAGCGGTTTGTATGTGTAGCGCCTATCAAAGTTAATTCGAACTAACAGATGTTAGATGTTAGTTCGAATTAACTTTGTAGTGTAGACATTCCCTGACTTCCTACTGTAAGAAATCAGTGCTTTTTGCGGAAAATCTATGCTGCTCCCATTCAGGCAAAAGTCCCTTTTGCGCAAAACTTTTGTGCAAAAGGGCCAGTGTAGACAGCTGAGATTTGTTTTGTGCAAAAAAGCCCCGATCGCGAAAATGGCGATTGGGGCTTTTTTGCACAAAGCATGTGTAGATTGGCCACAGACGCTTTTCTGCAAAAAGTGCTTTTGCGGAAAAGTGTCTGTGTCAATCTAGAAGCTCTTTTCTGAAAATGCTTTTAATGGAAAACTTTTCCATTAAAAGCATTTCCGGAAAATCATGCCAGTCTAGACGTAGCCTCTGTGTATGGAATACATTTTGCTATATGTACAGGGGTGTGACAGGGCGCTTGCCCTGCACTGGCCCTTTAAGACCAGGACTCAGGCCCGGAGCCTGGGCTAGACAGAAAGAGGCCAGCTGGAGTGGTTTAGGGCCAGTGAGAGCCCAGCTGGCAACTATCTAGGGCAGCCCAGTTGGCTTGTGGAAACCAGCTGAACCCATTAGGGGAGTGAGAGCCCAGTTGGCCTGTATAAATAGAGAAGCACAGGTTGCTTAGGAAGGCCAGTGGAGGGCTGACAGCAGGGGAAGCAGGAGCTCCTTGGAGGGAGACAGCCGAAGGAGAGGGACGGGAGCTGGGAGCTCTCCCTCAGCGGTTGCCAGGGACCCCAGGAGAGGCCGGAGGAAGGCGGAAGCAAGTTGGTGGCAACTGGAGACTGCCTGTTGAGGGGACGCTGGCCTGGAGATCGCAGCCAGCCGGGCAAGTCCAGGGAAGGAAACCCCGGGGATCCAGGTAGGAAGTTGCCCAGGGCAGGAGCGGGAGTCGCCCCTCCCGGCCCGAGAACCTCAGTGCGTTTCGGCTGGACGGCCGCCGAGGGAGTGACCCGGTACCAAGTCACTCACAGGGCCCTGGGCTGGGACCCGGTGGAGTAGGGTGGGCCCGGGTCTCCCTACCTGGGGTGCGCCCCGCTACAGCAGTTATAAACTGCTTTGTGGACTTGGTCTTGCTTAAAGGGCCAGCTATATACGACATTGTTGCCGATGATGAGTAACCCGTACAGACTGTAACTTTCCCTGAGAGGGGCTATATGAGGACAGTCAGGGGGCACTGAGGCACACTGGGGTGTGAACCCCCTGACAAGGGGCATGTCCAGATGTGGACCACCAGTAGAAACACATGCTGCTGACTGTGAGCATTTGTGAGCACGCTCCTAATCAGCTGAGCAACATTTTAATCTCTCCTAGGTGGGCATTGAATTGAAGAAAAGATAACTTAGGGGAGAGCCCATGAGCAATGAATACTCCACCACAACTTGTGAGTCCTTGATGGAGAGATATGCATGTGGGGGAATGTGTACGAAGATATCAGTAGCTAAGAAACAGGAGTTTTGATATCTGTATGCTGTTGCTGAGTACAGGGAGAAAGGGAGTATTGCCAATAAAGTAAAACAAAAAAAAACCTAGGAAAAATCAGTGATAAACTGTCACAGTATGTCTATACTGTGGGCTAAAGTCAAATTAAGATATGCAACTTCAGCTATGTTAATTGCGTAGCTGAAGTCGAAGTACCTTAACTCATCATTTGGCGCTGTCTTCACTGCAGGAAGTTGAAGGAAGAAAACTCATCCTTTGACATCCCTTACTCCTCGTGAAATGAGGGTTACAGAAATTGGAGTAAGAAACCCATTATTTCAAAATATCAGGCTTGCTGTGTAGATGCCCATTATTTCAAAAGAACGTGAATTACTTGGAAATAATGCTGCTGTGTAAACATACCATCGATGATCCTGATGAGGCTCTATTTTCAAAATTTGTATCTAAAGAATGAATTAAGAAAAATCAGGTGTCTTGAGATTAGATGGTGTTTTCAGAGGATCAAAGTTGTGTAGCAAAATTAATCAGTCTAATATTTAACCTATTATTAATGCTCAAACACATTAGTTTTTGGAAGGATTACATACAAATATTTTTTAAGATGTGGGTTTCCTTTTGGAGGCATTAAAGCAACATAAAACCAAAAGAACAATGTGGAGTATCAGCTCCTGTCTGTTAAAATTAAGTCCAAATGAAATATCATGACTAATAAATTCCTCATCCCTTCCCTTCTAAAAATATGAGTTATAATGGATATGGGGAGAAAATGCATTGAAATGCTACTCTAACACAATTAACAATCGTCAAATGAATTTAGGGTCCATTTTAAAGAGGATTGTTCCCAATGTTCACTGAAGGCATGACTAGATGTAATCAGTTTAGTTGACAGCAAGGGATTGACAGCAAGGGATTGACAGTTAGGAATAACTTTCTAACTATATGGGTAGTTAAGCTCCTGAATAGACTTCCCATGGAGGTTATGGAATCCCCATCATTGGAGGTTTTAAAGAACCTGTTGGAGAAATATTTGTTAGGTAAGATTTGTTAAATTGAACTCAGATGGCATCCCCATTAGCATCTGTTACTCTTGCTTCTGTGAGGGGTAAGGAAAGCTGATGGGAGCATTTGCTCCTATGGCCTCCTGCTGTGGGTACCACAGGGAAACTCAAAACAAGATACAATGACTCCAGATACTTATCCTGATTTGACATTTCCTTTTAGCATAAACCAGGCCTGAGAGTTTTGCTCTTGACTTTAGTTTGGAAAAAAGAAGATTAAGGGGGGACATGATAGCGGTTTTCAAATATCTAAAAGGGTGTCACAAGGAGGAAGGAGAAAATTTGTTCCTCTTGGTTACTGAGGACAGGACAAGGAGTAATGGGCTTAAAGTGCAGCAGGGGAGGTTTAGATTGGACATTAGGAAAAAATTCCTAACTGTCAGGGTGGTCAAATATTGGAATAAATTGCCAAGGGAGGTGGTGGAATCTCCCTCTCTGGAGAGGGAGGATCACAAAGAAAAAACAGTTGCTTGTCATTTCAACCAGAAAGGACACAGTCTTAATGACCTGCTAACCTGCATCCTACTTCAGAAGACATTCAAATCTGCACTTGAAAGGGAATCCTCTGAACTGGCATTCATGCTAAAATTCGACACTCTCCGCACCGGACTTAACAAAGACCCAGGCTATCTTACACATTACAAAGATAGCTTCCCCAATTATCACCTCTAATACTATTAACTCACAGACATTTCCCCTTCCCCACCTCTAATATCATTAACTCACTGGCATTCACCTTCCTTCCCCCCCCACATCCCCCTTCTGTTCTGAAATGTGATTTGTCCTTCTCATGTGTGTTCATTTTTTAAAATTGTATCCTTTGGTATATATGGTTGTGACTATTTTCTTCCATTATTTGATCTGAGGAAGTGGGTCTGGCCCACGAAAGTTCATCATCTAATAAACCATCTTGTTAGTCTTTAAAGTGCTACATAGTCCTGTATTTTGTTCCCTCTCTGGAGATATTTAAGAACAGGTTAGATAGACATCTGTCAGGGATGGTGTAGACGGAGCTTGGTCTTGCCTTGAAGGCGGGGGGCTGGACTCGATGACCTCTCGAGGTCCCTTCCAGTCCTATGATTCTATGATAATGTCAGAAATTCAGTCTAGATTTTAAAAAAGTAATTGCCGTTTATTATTATTAACTGTTTATTATAGTGTTTTTTTATCATTCTGCAGTATGTGTAACATTCTATTCTTTGGGAGAACACCCAGCAATTCCCATATTATTCATCTGCATATATTGTGATATTTCTTATGAAGCAATGTCACGTGAGGTATCAGGGGAAAGGTTACAATCTGCCAAAAGTTATTTCTCTATTTGTATATGTATATCATCAGTGCATATGTAATTACAGGAAATGTGTTGTGTGTTTCTTCACTAAAATATACCATGGGTTGGGGAAGCAGCCAGATAATAGCTGCCCAGAGACATAGCAAAGATAGGGGCACAGGCAGAGACAGGCGCATCCTGCAGGTGAATGCCTGGCTGTGATGATGGTGTCTCCAGGAGGGCTTTGGCTTCCTCGACCACGGGATGCTATTCCTGGAAGGACTGCTAAGCAGGGATGACCTTCATCTTTCAAGGAAGGGAAAGACCATATTTGGATACAGACTGGCTAACCTAATGAGGAGGGTTTTAAACTAGGTTTGACGGGGACAGGTAACCAAAGCCCACGGATAAGTGAAGAACATGGAGTCTTGGGAGATGGGTCGGAAATGGGAGGGAGTGTGGGCTATAATAGCAAAGAGAAAGGAGGGATGGGAGGCAAGATCAAATCAGTATCGTAGATGCTTATATACAAATGCAAGAAGTATGGGTAATAAGCAGGAAGAACTGGAAGTGCTAATAAATAAATAGAACTATGACATCGCTGGCATCACCAAGACTTGGTGGGATAATACACATGATTGGAATATTGGTATAGAAGGGTACAGTTTACTCAAAGGACAGGTGGGAAAAAAGGGAGGAGGTGTTGCCTTATATATTAAAAATGTACACACTTTGGCTGAGGTGGAGACAGACATGTTGAGAGTCTCTGGGGGTATGTCTACACTACCCCGCTAGTTCGAACTAGGGGGGTAATGTAGGCATACCGCACTTGCAAATGAAGCCCAGGATTTGAATTTCCCGGGCTTCATTTGCATAAGTGGGGAGCCGCCATTTTTAAAACCCCGCTGGTTCGAACCCCGTGCAGCGCGGCTACACGGGGCTCGAACTAGGTAGTTCAGACTAGGCTTCCATGAGATGTACCGGTAGTTCGGAATAGGAAGCCTAGTCCGAACTACCTAGTTCGAGCCCCGTGTAGCCGCGCTGCACGGGGTTCGAACCAGCGGGGTTTTAAAAATGGCGGCTCCCCGCTTATGCAAATGAAGCCCGGGAAATTCAAATCCCGGGCTTCATTTGCAAGTGTGGTATGCCTACATTACCCTCCTAGTTCGAACTAGGAGGGTAGTGTAGACATACCCTGGGTTAGGTTAAAAGGGGTAAAAAACAAGGGTGATGTCATGCTAGGCCACCTACCCAGGCAGAAGAGGTGGATGAGGCTTTTTTTAAACAACTAACAAAATCATCCAAAGCGCAGGATTTGGTGGTGATGGGAGACTCCAACTATCCAGATATATGTTGGGAAATTAACACAGCAGGGCACAAACTATCCAATAAGTTCTTGGACTTCATTGAAGACAACTTTTTATTTCAGAAGGTTGAAAAAGCTACGGGGGGGAGGGGAGAAGCTGTTCTAGATTTTAACAAATAGGGAGGAACTGGTTGAGAATTTGAAAGTGGAAGGTAGCTTGGGTGAAAGTGATCATGAAATCATGGAGTTCTTGATTCTAAGGCATGGTAGAAGGGAGAACAGCAAATTAGAGACTATGGATTTCAGGAAGGCAGATTTTGGTAAGCTCAGAGAGCTGGTAGGTAAGGTCCCATGGAAGGCAAGACTGAGGGGTAAAACAACTGAAAAGAGTTGGCAGTTTTTAAAGGGACATAATTAAGGGCTCAAAAACAAGCTATTTCATTGCATAGGAAAGATAGAAAATATGGCAAAAAACATCTTGGCTTAACCAGGAGATCTTGCATGATCTCAAAATAAAAAAAGTCACACAAAAAATGGAAAGTAGGACAAATTGCAATGGATGAATATAGGCAAACAGTACAGGAATATTAGAAAGACAAAGGCACAAAATGAGCTCAAACTAGCTCCAGGCATAAAGGCAAAAAGGAGATATTCTATAAATATATTAGAAGCAAGAGGAAGACCATGGACAGGATAGGCCCATTGCTCAGTGAGGAGGGAGAAACAGTAACAGGAAACTTGGAAATGGCAGAGGTGCTTAATGACTTCTTTGTTTCGGTTTTCACCGAGAAGTCTGATGAAGTAATGCCTAACATAGTGAATGCAAGTAGAAAGGGGGTAGGTTTAGAAGATAAAATAAAAAAAGAACAAGTTAAAAATCACTTAGAAAAGTTAGATGTCTGCAAGTCACCAGGGCCTGATGAAATGCATCCTAGAATACTTAAGGAGCTGATAGAGAGGTACCTGAGACTTTAGCTATCACTTTTGAAAAATCAAGGAAGACAGGAGAGAGTCCAAAAGACTATAACAAGGGAAATAAGAACAACCCAGGAAACTAGAGACCAGTCAGTTTAACTTCTGTGCCAGGAAAGATAATGGAGTAATTAAGGAAATAATCTGCAAACACTTGGAAGATAATAAGGTGATAGGTAACAGCCAGTATGGATCTGTAAAGAACAAATCATATCAAACCAATCTGATAGCTTTCTTTGAAAGGATAATGAGTCTTGGATAAGGGAGAAGCGGTGGACGTAGTATACCTAGACTTTAGTGAGGCATTTGATACGGTCATGCATGATATTCTTATCATAAATTAGGGAAATACAACTTAGATGGGGCTACTATAAGGTGGGTGCATAACTGGCTGGATAACTGTTCTCAGAGAGTAGTTATCAATGGTTCACAATCCGTCTGGAAAGGTATAACAAGTGTGGTTCCGCAGGGGTCTGTTTTGGGACCGGTTCTGTTCAATATCTTCATCAACAATTTAAATATCGGCATAGAGTACGCTTAGTAAGTTTGCAGATGATATCAAGCTGAGAGGGGTTGCAACTGCTTTGGAGGACAGGGTCATCATTCAAAATAATCTGGACAAATTGGAGAAATGGTCTGAGGTAAACAGGATGAAGTTTAATAAGGACAAATGCAAAGTGCTCCACTTAGGAAGGAACAATCAGTTTCACACATACAGAATGGGAAATGATTGTCTAGGAAGGAGTATGACTGAAAGGGATTTAAGGGTTATAGTGGACCACAAGCTAAATATGAATTAACAGTGTGACACTTTTGCAAAAAAAGCAAACATGATTCTAGGATGCATTAACAGGTGTGTTGTGAGTAAAACATGAGAAGTTATTCTTCCTCAATACTCTGCACTTATTAGGCCTCAGTTGGAGTATTGTGTCCAGTTCTGGGCACCACATTTCAAGAAAGATGTGGAGAAATTGGAGAAGGTCCAGAGAAGAACAACAAAAATGATTAAAGGTCTTGAGAACATGACCTATGAAGGAAGACTGAAAGAACTGGGCTTTTTTAATTTGGAAAAGAGAAGATTGAGGGGAGACATGATAGCAGTTTTCTAGTATGTAAAAGGGTGTCACAAGGAGGTGGGAGAAAACTTGTTCAACTTGGCCTCTGAGGAAAGAACAAGAAGCAATTGGCTTAAACTGCAGCAAGGGAGGTTTAGGTTGGACATTAGGAAAAACTTCCTAACTGTCAGGGTGGTTAAACACTGGAATAAATTGCCTAGGGAGGTTGTGGAATCTCCATCAATGGAGATATTTAAGAGCAGGTTAGAAATGTCTATCAAGGATGGTCTAGACAGTACTGGGTCCTGCCATAGGGGTAGGGGACTGGACTCTATGACCTCTTGAGGTGCCTTCCAGTCCTAGTATTCTATGATTCTATAAACACCAAGGGTATGTCTACACTACCCTCCTAATTTGAAATAGGAGGGTAATGTAGTCATACCGCAATTGCAAATGAAGCCCGGGATTTGAATTTCCCGGGCTTCATTTGCATAAAGCCGGCCGGCGCCATTTTTAAATGCCGGCAGTTCGAACCCCGTGCCGCGTGCCTACACGCAGCACGGAGTAGCTAGTTCGGATTAGGCTTCCTAATCCGAACTAACTGTACTCCTCATTCCACGAGGCGCCGGCCGGCTTTATGCAAATGGCGCCGGCTGGCTTTATGTAAATGAAGCCCGGGAAATTCAAATCCCGGGCTTCATTTGCAATTGCGGTATGACTACATTACCCTCCTATTTCGAATTAGGAGGGTAGTGTAGACATACCCCAAGGTACAGCATCAGCAGCTGAGTTCCCTCCCAGCTGTCTGGTGACTGCTCAAAAGGACCTTTTGGCTCTCTCTGACAATAGTAACGTATGACTTTTGTAGCAAATAAACTATAATCAATACCTGGGAAATTTTTGGTGTCATTTATAGTATTTGCATGCAGCAAAAATCCCATAGTGCATGGTCTTCCCATTGATACAAGCAAATATATTCTATATATAATCCAGAAAAGGAGATTTTGGATTTGGTTTTGGCGCACAAACTAGGGCATATGGAAAAATTTTGGGTGCATTTTTAGAAACACATAAAAATATGTCCTCATTTGCCTAGTTAAGTCATACCTATGTAAGATTTCACTTTCCAAACAGGATGTTGGCTGTTTGGTCACAGAAGTTTCTCTCCTCATGATATAATTACTAACATATTGAGTTGACAAAGTACATAAGATGCAGAAATCCTAAAGCATACGCATATTTATACAACAATAAAAGAAAAATGATGGCAAATAATGTGTTCAAAGAAAAATTAAACAGTTCAGTCGCTATTCATAAATATTATGAACAAATAGAAGTTTCATTGGTGCTGGGTTATGGGGAGAACCTGAATACTTCCTTCAGGCTGTGGAAAAAAATAAAGAAATAGCAGATGTTAAACACTACATGATCAAAATCAGTACTGAACCTGGCCTCCATGTATTGTTACACAGAACCCTAATCACCAGACTGATATGTATCTTGATACAGTGAAACCTTTCTTATCCGGCTCCCATGGGGAATGGGCGTTGCCGGTTAATTGAATGTGCTGGATATTCTAGATTATTACTCTGTCATTGTCCCCTACTTGGAGGAAACTGCAGCAACCAACCCCATCACCTTGGGAATTCCTCATGACCCTTCCCCTTTCCCCCGAGCCACAGAGCCATCCTGAGCAAGTTGATAAGCAGGCCAGTTGTTTAGGCAGCTCGAGGCATGCAGACGGGGTAGGAGGTGCCTGATGAATGATGGCAATTGGTAGTCCTGGCTGTTAGAAGCCCCACAATGGCTACATCTAGACTGCACACCTTTTTCGACAGCGGCTTTGTCAGCAGTATCTTTCGAAAAAGCCTGTGTAGAAAAAGATCGTCTAGATTACATTATGTGAATTGAAAAACCAATCCGCTTTTTGAAAAAAGAAGGCACCCGGAAGTGCTTCTGGCAGGGTATGTGGGCAGCCTTTATTTCCAGGTGCTGCTGAATGCCCTTTACAGAGACGTGTGTTTAAAGGGGTACCGTGGACAGCTGTTGCTCTGCTCCTGCTTCTGGCTTGCCTACCTCCTAGAGGAAAAACAAAGCTGCTGAGTGCTTTCTCTGGTTGCCTTGCTTTCTCGGACACCAGAGCAGTTTATTTTCTGGTTTTTTTTTTTTTTTTTTTTTCTGCTTTTCACTCTTTTTGGCCATGGAGCCTGAGCTGCCCCTGGGCAGGGGATGGCCCCATCCTGCCATGATGTAGCTTCTGCTACATCTTCATCACTCTGTCATAAAGCTCCTGCCCCATATGGACCCAGACTGCACCAGAGACCCTCCTCCAGGATGCAGGAGCTCTGTCCTTGCCCCAAAACTTTTTTGGGGACAGGCAGATTTGGAGGCATGAGACAAGTTTGGACTGGTGGGACTGGCTTTTCAACACGCATCTTAGCCAGGCTCGCATCCAGGAGGAATGCACCTTCAGCCGGCTGAAAGGGAGGTTCCATTGCCTCCTCACACGTCTGAAGATGGGCGAATGCAACATCCCAGAGGTGGTGGCCGCAAGTGGCGCCCTCCATAACCTGGTGGATGTCAAGTATGGGTTCTCTTGGCCAGGCCTCGCGCACATAGCCGAGATCTACCACGAGATCAGAAACCTCACCACATCACATGGATAGCAACAAGGCTTATCTACCAATAAAAAGGAGCTTGTCAGAGTCCAGCACTCAACACCATATATGGGCATCACACCGCACTCAGCCCACACCCATGCCACTCCCAGAGCACAAACAATACTAAATATGGTAATTGGCAATAACATAAAAACCCCTGAGCCCTAAGCTCAGGGAGGACTCCCGAATATTGGAAGACAGAATCTGAGTCTGGCTTAGGACTGATCACCCAAAGGCCACCTCCCACCCACCGAATCTAAAAAGGGGTGTACGAATCTCAAGCATGCTCCGATTCCTTGTATGTCTTTGTGCTGTAGTTGTTGCTGAGTTCATAAGTATTTAATTTACCCTCACTGTTTGTTAAGAGGTTTAAAAAAGACAGGTTAGAAAATAGGGGAAGCAGAGGTGGGTGACAACCTGGGAAGCAGTGATCATGAGATGGTAGATTTCAGGATCTTGACCAAAGGAAGAAAAGAGAGTAGTAAAATACACACCTTGGACTTCAAAAAAGCAGATTTTGACTCCCTCAGAGATCTGATGGGCAGAATCCCCTGGGATGCTAACATGAAAGGGAAAGGAGTCCAGGACAGCTGGCAGTATTATAAAGAAGCCTTATTGAAGGCACAGAAAGAAACCATCTCAACGCGTAGCAAGAGAGGCAAACATGGTAGGAGACCGGATTGGCTTACAGGGGAAATCCTTGGTGAACTTAAGCACAAAAAGGAAGCTTACAAAAAGTGGAAACTTGAACAAATGACCAGGGAGGGGTTTAAATGTATAGCTCGAGAAAGCCAGGGGGTTATCAGGAAGGTGAAAGGTTTCTACAGGCATGTTAACAAGAAGAAGGTGATCAGAGAGGGTGTGCGGCCCCTAATGGGTGAAGGAGGTAACCTAGTGACAGATGATGTGGGGAAAGCTAAAGTACTCAATGCTTTCTTTGCCTCTGTATTCATGGACAAGCTCGGCTCCTGGACTTCTGCGCTAAGTGATGCAAGATGGGATGAAGATGGACAGCCCGTGGCAGGTAAAGAACAGGTTTGGAACTATTTAGAAAAGCTAAACGTACACAAATCCATGGGTCCGGACTTAATGCATCTGAGGGTACTGAGGGAGTTGGCAAATGTCATCGTTTATGCAAATGAAGGGGGGGATTTAAATCCCTGCTTCATTTGCAATTGCGATGTGTCTAATTTGCATCCCTTTTACGGAAAAGGGATGCAGTCTAGACACAGCCAGTGTGTTTAAAGAAACAGTTTTTGAAATGTGTATATATTTGACTTAGCTGTAACTTAGGTAGAGTTGTAAAAATTGTTGTGGTTCAATTGTTTTGTGGCAAATATTGGATAATTGCTCATTTTAAGTTCAATTTAATAAATCATTCCTTCTTTGTTAAAACTTGTTGTCTTGCCATCATTCGATATTTTCACTGAGTATTTGGCCTTAAGCCTCTGGGACTCCTGCCATTTTACCGAACCGAGAACCAACAGTGGAGAGGAAGTGGGAGGCCTTCCTGCCAGGGTGGGGGACAGATCCTGAGGGTAAGGAGAGGCAATTTCAGCAGCCCCGGATGGCTGCCATTCGCCAGGCTCACCAGGCTGGTGTCCAAATACGAGAGGCCCAGAGGGAGAGTTTCTCAGAAGTAGCCCACTGACCCTCCCCAGGGCCTCCCCCATGCGGGGGTTGGCCTGGCCCACCCGTATCTTTCCCTCCAACCCTCACTCTCTTCCCATTCAGAAGATATATGACCCAGTTTTCTTTCTAAACAGAAATTTGTTTTATTAGAAACACTAGGGGTATGTCTACACTACAGCGCTATTTTGAATTAACTTATTTCAAAATAGTTAATTCGAATTAAGCTAATTCAAAATAACACATATAGACACAAAAAGTAATTTGAAATAGCATTTTTCTAATTCAAAATTGTGCGTCCACATTGGGTGGACCCTGA
This sequence comes from Pelodiscus sinensis, assembly GCF_049634645.1. Classification (NCBI taxonomy): domain Eukaryota; kingdom Metazoa; phylum Chordata; order Testudines; family Trionychidae; genus Pelodiscus; species Pelodiscus sinensis. The sequence goes on from NC_134713.1 coordinate 58,655,094, forward strand.
ATCAAAGGCAAGTCTGGCCGGAACCAGTGCTGGCAAGGCATCAGGGTTGGACTTAGTGTGTGGGGCTGCTGCCTCAGGCTATCTGAGGGCTGTGCTTAAAGGGACCCAACCCCCCATCCTGGACAGACAGTTCTCAGGTTTCTTTGCTTGCTCTTCTACCTCGCTGAGGGACAGCAAAGCATTTGTGTCTCGGAGTGCTCTGCTTGCCCTCACTCAGGACACTACGGCACTCTGCAACATGGAACCAGACCTGCCCCCAGGGACTCTGCTGCATCTTGTGGACACATTGCCAGCAGCCTGGCTGCACTGTCTGCAGACTGCCATCTGGGAGGACCATCGAGGGTCTGTCAGGATCCAGGGGGCCCTCTGGAAAGTTTCCACCCTGAGGAGCACTAACAATATCCCCGGTCTGCCACACTAGGGGCTTGTGCCCCATTCCTCCCTCTCGTCCTTCCACTTACCCTTCCCTAGCCCCCCCCCCTTCCTGATGTCAAATAAATTACACTTATTCCAAAAAGAGAAACTGCCTTTATTTAACACAATGCGGGGGGCGGGGGGGAAAGGAGGCGGGAGAGGGCAGGAGAAAGGGTGGCAGCGGGGAGGGGGAAAACTGGGAGGAGGGAGCTGAAAGGGGAAAGCAAGGGGAAGAAGGGGGAGGGGAAGCTCAGGGCTTACAGTTGGGGGTCTCGCCGGGCTACATGTCTCCTAGCACGGCGGGTGCGGGGACTTCGGCATCCCCAGAGGGATGGGGAGGAGGCTGTGGAGGTTGAGATGGGGAGGTATGGAGATTGAGGAGGAAGAGGTGGGAGGGGGAGAGAGTGGGAGGAAGATCGGGGATCTGGGGGAGCAGCAGGCGTGGGAGCAGCACGGGGCAGATGGTGACAGATGGCACAACCCTGAGCAAGCAGCTCCTGCCGGAACTCCCATTCTTCCTGCACCTGCTGCTCCATGATGTGGGTCTGGTCTTGCAGGGCCCCAGTTCTCCCTGGGGATGCAGTGGATGATGCCCAGCCCCGCTGCGAGGTGAGGGTGACCGTGCTCTGAACCGTCAGAGCTGATGTGCTTGCACAGAGGCCATGGTTGGCATGTCCGGCTTTGCCCGGGAGTGGGATCTGCCCCAAGACTGTACCCATGCCCCTGTGCCGTGTATAGTGTTGCCGAGGTGGGGGGGAGATGTCCCCTACCTCTGTGTAGAGGGGGCATGTGAAGGGAGAACATCCTGCTGGGTTACCGCCCCGGGTTCGGGAGCGTGTCAGGTCTCTTCACACATGCATGTGCCTATCGGGCCACAGCTCCTGGGTGTCACACAGCTGGAGCCACCAGCCCAAGGGTGGCATGACACGTGCTCGCACATGCACAGGTGGCTGCGTGATCCGTGGGAGGCATGGCCCACACGCGCGATCCCTGGTCTCCCTCTCCGCCTCCCTCCCGGGTAGAAGACAGTGCTGGCACTTACCTGGTATGGCCTCCCCGGATGACCCTGCCGACTCCGGTGCCAGGACAGCTGGTGGTGGTTCCTATGCTGCACCTGGGTCAGGGCCTGCAGCTCCCGGCTCTCTGTCTCCCTGGCTGGTGCGGACCACCCTGTCCCCCAGGATTTGGTTGAGAGCGGGAAAGTAGGGGCAGGTGTCAGCCCCTGCTGCGACGCCATCCCTGGTGGCCTTGGTGTATGCCTGCTGCAACTCTTTAATTTTGAGGCTCACCTGCTCCCAGGTTTGCCTGTGGCTTTTCCTGGCCATGGTGGCCACTATGCAGCAATAGACGGTTGCATTCCTCCACCTAGTACAGAGATCATGGACGTTGGGGGCCTCCCCGCAAACCTCAAGGAGGTCCATGATCTCCGCACTAGTCCCTGAGGGTGTGCGCCATCTACAGCCCCTGGCTGACTCCTGGGTGCTGGGGGACTGGACGGGGGACAGCTGGTGGCCACTGGATGGCATTGTGCGGCCACTGAGTGAGGGGCTGTGGCTGCTGGCAGGCCTGGCTCTCACACATGCCCAGTGGCCAGACTCTACCCTTTTAAGGGCCCCGGAGCTAGAGGAGAGGAGAGGAGTTTCTTAGTTGTGCCCAGAGTGGCCACCAGGGGAAACTGGGAAGGGCTGGAGGCCCCCTATTTCGAAATAAGTGTCTACACAGCACTTATTTTGAATGATCTATTTCAAATTTAGTGTTATTCCTCATAGAATATGGTTTACCAAATTTGAAATAAGTGCTCCACTATTTTAAATTTATTTTGAAATAGCGGTTTGGTTGTGTAGATGCTATTGAAGTTAATTCGAAATAACTGCTGTTATTTTGAACTAACTTTGTAGTATAGACATACCCTAGGGCTGTGTCTACATTGGCACCCCTTTCCGGAAAAGGGATGCTAATGAGACACTTCGGCATTGCAAATTCCGCGGGGGATTTAAATATCTCCCGCATCCCATTTGCATGGGATTTTGCTGGAGAAAAGTGCCAGTCTAAATGGGATCTTGCGGAAAATAAGCCCTTTTCCGGAAGATCCCTTATTCCTACTTGAAAGTAGGAATAAGGGATCTTCCGGAAAAGGTCTTATTTTCTGGAAAATCGCGTCTACACTGGCGCTTTTCTCTGGCAAAACCCCGAGCCGGAAAAAAGCGGCAGCCATGTAAATGCAAATGCTGCGGGTGATATTTAAATCCCTTGCGGATTTGCAATTCCGAAGTGTCTCATTAGCATCCCTTTTCCGGAAAGGGATGCCAATGTAGACACAGCCAAGCAGTAAAGAAAATGTGTGAACTGTTAAACAAACTTTCTCTTTTTACTGTTCAACTGTTTCTAAACAAAGTAAATCTGGACCAGCTCATCCAGCAGCCTGGTGTGCCACTTAGCCTCTGCCTCTGTCCTCTGCTGGAGGGTCCTATTGAGGTCCTGCAGGGCCACTACGTGCTCCCTCAGCAGGTCCGTATAGACATGCCAGTGCCTGCGGATGTCACGGGTCTGGGATGGTGGTGGGGCAGGTGTGGTGCTCCCCTGTTGGGTAGAGGGTCCGGCTGTGGAGGAAAAGAGGAGGAGACAATCAATGTCTGTGTGCACCCCAGCTGTCCCCGAGGGCATGCCGTGCCTGTCAGGGGCTCTCCTTTGGACAGGAGACTCAGGGGTGTTACATGTGACACTGTGTGAGTTGGGCAGTGGCCTGAAAGCCTCACAGGGGCCCCACAGTGTCAATGGGACTAGTTGGCCCCCCACACTGCCAACCCGCCCATGTGTGCTGACTCCTCAAAGCACTCACCTTATGATTCCTCCCCGGTGTCCACTGATGCCTGGGAGGCCTCTGGGGTCTGGAGGACTGGCTTCTGGGAGAGGGTCCCTGCTGCCTCCTCTTCCTTATCCTCCTCCTCCTGGTGCAGTTCTCCCATCTTTCCTGCCTCGTCTTCCTCCCTCAGGGGTCAGTCCACGATGTGGTGGGGTAACCCGGACTCCACCACATGCAGTGGAGTCTGGGCTTCCCCACCTCCCAGGATCTGTTCCAACTCCTGGTAGTAAGGGCAGCTCTGTGGGGTTGCCCTGGAGCAGGAGTTCTGGTCCTGGGCCTTGGCATATCCCTGCCGCAGCTCTTTGACTTTGGCCCTTACTTGTGCCATGGTGCAGGGGTGATGCCCTTTGGTGGTCAGTGCCTGGGCCAGGTGTTCATAGATGTCCGCATTCATGTGGCGTGTCTGCAGGGCTTCTTCCTGGGACCAGAGCTCCAGAAAGTTTTTTATTTCTGGCCCTGATCAGGTGTCTTTTGGTGCCCCTGGGTGGATCCTCCTCTCTGTCCCGAGAAGGGCCAGGGGAACCTTGAGGCTGGGACATGGCTAGCACAGCTGGCATGGGTGCTCTGGCTAGCTGCCGGACAGCAAGGCCTGTCTGGGTGCCTGTGCCTTTAAGAGGCTGTGGCCAGGAACCACAGAGGTGCTCTACATGTAAAGGCTAGACTGTCTACCAGGGCTTCTTCCTGGCGGCCTTTTTTTTTTTTTTTTTTTTTACAAACTGGCTCCCTGCGTCCACACACACCTTTTTTTTTGACAGATCTCTTTTGACAAAAGCATTCTTCCTCGTAAAACAAGGTTTACCGCTGTCAACAAAACCGCCTCATTCTGTCGATTTATTGTCGACAGAACGAGGAGGCAGTCTAGACGCACCCAGTGCTGGCTGGATGGTGGGAGTCAGGTGCACACCTGAAGACGCAGTGGTGTTGTGGCTGGGAGCAATGCCGGTTAAACAAGTTTTCAGATATTCAGGTGCCAGATAACAAAGCTTTCACTGGAAACAAGTGAAACAAGCTTATTTACATAATCATTCTTTCATAAAAATATTTTTTGGCCTGAGACTTAAGATAGCAATGCTACAGTTGTGGAGGGTATTGGAATACATCGTCCATTAAAAGGCTCAATTCACTTAAGAGCCCACATCCCATTTTTGAAGGTTACATCAGCTCAAATCCTCCAAGAGTAATAAGGTGGCTCCTTCCATTGAAAACAGTGGGAGTAAGATGCCTAAATCTCTTGGTAGCTCAGGCACAATTTTGAAAATCGGATGTAGATTGTTTAGTGCCTTAGGTGTTTTTGAATATTTTACCCCCACAACTGAAAAATTATAGTAATATGTAGCATTTATGTGATACTTCATCTTCAAAGAAATTTTGGAAAATTGTCCATTAAACTCTTACATCAACCTGTAAGCTATTGGTCCTTTTTTAATATATGATGTCCTTTTTTGGAAAATGGAGAAATGTAGTAAGAGAGAGCATGCCACAGAAAGAAAGAAATGTCAAAGGCGAAGATAACAAAGACTTTAAAATAGATACTAATTATAAGAAGGAAAACTTTGATGAACTATCCATTACTGAGTCCTTCACGCTGTCAAAATAGAGTTTAATTAGAACCTTAAGATTAACTAGATTTAATTCTGCTCTTTGACAACCAGGTAACAGAGTAGCAAGAAATGCCTTCTACCACCTTAATGTTGCTAGGAAGCTGCATCCATAAACCCAAGGACAAGGACATTGCAACCATGATTCACCTCAAGGATGGATTACTGTATATCTCCTTATCTATTACTATCAGTTAAGGTCAGTTCAAATATTCCAGCTTTTTCAATATTGTGGCAGACTGGTTTTCAGGAGGAATAGTGGCTAAGAGCATTGTTCGGCATTCTCCAAAAACTTTCCATCTGCCTCTCCATCCAAGCCACAGTTCTAGCTGTAACCTACAGTATTAGTCCCTTGAAACTCTACAGCATATTTTGTAAAACGTTTTCTAGCTTCATTCAGATTTTTTCAGCTTGCTGGAGCTGGGTTAGTACCTTAACCAGAGCAGTATAATGCTCAGGTAGAGTTTTAGCAAAGATGAGAATGCTGACCAAATAGCAAGATTCACTGTGGATATTATCTAGGGCTACATCTAGATTGCAAGCTTCTTTTGGAAGATGCTTTTCCAGAAGAGAACTTCAGGAAAAAATTCTTTTGAAAGAGAGCGTCCATACAGCAAAAGCACACCGAAAAAGCGATCTTCATTTTCGAAAGATAGTGTCCACATTGATTTGACGCTATCTCGCATTTAAGTTGTGATTATTATGGATGGAGTGGCCACTAGGACACTTGTGGTTTTTCCTGGGGATCTCTTCTTTCAAAAAAAAAAAAAAAAAAAACCAAACAAACCCTCTTCCCCAGCCACACATGCCTTTTTCCAAAAGATCTCTTTTGGAAAAAGGCTTCTTCCTCATAGAAAGAGGTTTACCACTGTCAGAAAAACCTCTGCATTCTTTCAACTCTCTGATATTATTCCAAAATAATTTTGTGAGCATCTACTCAGAAGCCCATTAATTCACACTCATCAAAACATTGTAGTCCCCCTTCCCCTGCAGCTCTTAAATCTGCAGCCACAGGGGAAAGGGCTTGTGGCAGACAGCAGGCCCTGTTTTTCCTCTGCCACACTGAAGCAACCTACCTGGCTGTCACTGCTGCCATGGGCCACTCCTGTGCTCCACCCAAGCCCTCCACAGCTCTAGCAAAGCAGGTAGCAGGCTCTGAGGACCCTGCCAGAGCACGGAAGAGATGCACACCTTCTGTGTCTGGTACAGACATTATGGCCCTCATTGAGGTCTGGGACAAGGAGGCAAACCTCCAAGCTCTCCACACCAGATGCAGGAACACTGAAGTCTATGGCCACATGGCTGAGAGCCTGGGCACCAAGGACCATGTCTACACCCAGGAGCAAGTGCAGATGAAGGTTAAAGAGCTCTGCCAGGCCCATGCCAAGGCCAGGGAGTCCAGCTCCTACTCCAAGGCTGAATCCCACATCTTCCTCTACTATTCAGACCTGTCTTACATCCTGTGGGGTGGGTCAGTCCCTCCTCTTGCTATAGTGGACTCAGGGCTGGAGACACCTGTTGTTGCCCTTCCAGGGGACAGAGATGTGGAGGAGGAAGAGGAAGAGGTGGATGATACCAGCGCCATCACCATGCTCACTCTGGAGCTGGTACCCCATGCCCTTGATGTCTCCCAGGCATCGTCCGAGGCTGGGGAAGGCACATCAGGTAAGTGCCATTACTTTCCCTACGCACACAGGGTGGAGGTGGCGGGCATTGAGGGGCTGGAGCACACTTCCTGGGGATCACCCAGCAGCCTGTGCACATGGGTGCATGTGGAATGCCAGTCTGGGGCACCCTCCCCCCCCAGGACATTGTACAAGAGGACCTTTGTTCTATTGCTTCCACCACAAGCCACCATTAGAAGGAGGCTGGTGTTATGGACACACACACACACTCAGCCGTGCTGCACACAGCATGGGGCAGCGAGGTGCAGGAGCATCTGCCACTCATTCAGACCTCCACACCAACACCTTGCCCCCTCTCATCCACAGGCAGAGATACAAGTCCTCTCTCTGTGGGATGCTGCCACTGCCAGAAGCCCAGCCTCCCCATTACCTCCCTGCTGCCCGCAGGATCCCAGTCTGGCTGGCACCTTCCCATTCCTGCTTCTCCCCAGGATGTGGGGTAGTGAAGCTCTCCTCTGCACATCTGGGTCCCTGTAGGAAAAAGACCACTGTCTAGGCCACAGATGGTCTTTCTCCAAGCACGTCACCTTTGTCTGACCCAAGAACTGTTGGTCTTGGCTCACAGATGAGGGTGAGGCTTCAGGCACAGTGTCTCTAGGGATGATTGACTCTCTTCTCTGTTCTCCACAGCTGGACCAGCTGTTGACACCACCTGTGGAAGCCTCCCAACTCCGAGTGACCCTCTGGTGCCAGAGAACCCAGGAGGAATTCCAGTGGGAGCACATCTCTGCACTGTAAATTCTGCAGCACACCATGGACCAGAGACTGAGGACAACTAGTTGCAGTGAGAGACCTGGTGGAAGATGCTGGATCAGGGCTACCCCATCTGTACTGCTGTACAAGCACTCATCACCAGCATGGTGCCTGCTTCTGCTCCTGCTGCCACACCTGCCTGTGCTCCTGCCCCTCCTGATTCTCCCTCTACCTGCCTTCCATGGCTACAAAGATCCTCGCACCTGAGGCAGTACGACTACCATAGCCAGGCACCAGTCTCACCCTCAGCCCTGTGAGCCTCTTCTCCTCCTTCCGCCGTCTCCTCCCATCTCCAAGGTTATTTCCCCAGTCCCTCCCCACTTACTTCTACTCCAAATAAAAAAAAATGTATTTTTTCCAAAACAAAAAGTATGGTTTACTGTCTCTGCAGGAGAGAAGGGAGGAGGACAAGGGAGGAGTGTGAGAGCAAAGGCAAAGAGGGGCAATGCACAGGCCCCTAGTGGGGATGCCCGGGGGAGAGTGTCACTGGGGTCCTTTTCAGAAACTCTCCCTGAGGGCCTCCCAGATACACAAAGCTCCATGATGGGCCTGCCAGATGGCAGCCATTCATGGCTGTTTGAAGGCCCTGCTGATCCTGTCAGTTTCCACCCCACTACCCACCCTGGACAAAAATAGTGAAGGACACAGCACACCACTCGAGGGATGTTCCACTCCGTGACGTCCAGCCAGGTGAGGAGGCAACAGAACCGCACCTTCAGATGCCCAAAGGCACCCTCCACCACAATGCAGGCCCTGCTGAGCCTGGCATTTGAAGTGTTCCTTGGTGTGATCCAGTGTAGGATTTCATTAGTGAGAGCAACAGAGAGTAGGCCACATCCCCTACAATGCACATTGGCATGTCCACATCCCCGTGTATGATAGTGCTGTTGGGGGGAAAAGTGATAGCATACATCTTCTGGAAGATGCTGGAGGTTGCAGAAGAAGAGGACATCATGCACCTTCCCTGGCCACCCAACATAGATATACATGGTGGTCCACAACAGCCTGCAGGACCATAAAAAAGTACCCTTTCCAGTTGATCTAGACAGATGCCTGGTGGTGGGATGTGGGTGCCATCAATAGCCCGCTGCAGTTGGGGAAGCCCGTGTCGGCCAAGCCAGCGACGATAGGGTCCGTGTTGCTTAAGCTGATGACACTGTACAGGCGGATGGTGTTGATGGCCTTCATCACCTGTAGAAGGAGACAAACAGAGATCACAGGGTTGGCAGAGCCCCTGGGAGGTCCCCGAGCCACCTTCCACTCCCCACCCTCCCACCCCACACACCAGGAGGAAACCCCTACGAACCCCATTCCCCAGCAGGGATTTGTGAATATGAGACTGATAAATCTCTTGGGGAGGGGGCTTCCACCACCAGCAACAACCCCTCCCCCCCAGGGAATACCTTTCTAGCACTTCACCAACCTTCTGACAATATAACAATAGCTGAGAGTGCCATACCTGCATGACTAGTGCCTAAACAGTTGATCTCCCCACACCAAACTGGTTCCCCCCCCCCCCAGATCGGTAGCTGTCAGTCGTGGTGAGTTTCCAGATATCAATGAAGACCTGCTTCACAAGTGGGATGATGGGTCGCACATGGCTGTCCTGTCACCTGGTGGCAGGGGTGAGCCACTCACACAGCTTCAGAAAGATGTCCTCTTGCTCACAGAAATTCTGGAGCCACTGCTGGTCACCTCACAGCTCCATAATGATCTGGTCCCACCATTTGGAGCTGGTGCACAGACTCCAGAAGTGGCAGGGCATGGTGGGGTACAGCTGTATGAACTGCACCCACAGAGAGATTATGAGGTTCTTTGTGATGAGCTCACGGTTGCGTTCCTGCAGGGCCAGGAAGGCAGCCTACAGAAACTGCTGCGGGAGCTGCAGCATGACAAATAAGAACTATTGTAAGGGCTTGGAGGCAGCTCTGGCTCCATGGCTGGAGAGCTGAGGTGTCTGCAAGGGCAACCAGAGGAGGCAGTGGAATGAGTTTGCTGACCCTTAAGCAGGTAGACAAAAGAGAGGAGCTTGGGACCTAGCTGTACAGGGGGTCCCTTTAAGCTTGAGCCTCAGATAGCCTCAGGCAGCAGCTCCTGGAAGTAACTGCTATCCTGATGTCCTGCCTGGAGGGCTTCCAGGTAGCCTTAAATGTGATTCAGCATCCAATGAGTACGGACACTCTATTTCAAAATATCTCAGCACTACTTCTATTGGCATTTGCTGGGTAGACGCACTATTTTTAAATAAGCTATTTTGGAGTATTTCTTCCAAAATAGCTTATTCTGAAATGTGTGCAGTGCAGACATGCCCTTAATGTACAGTAGGATGTTCACACAGAGTAGTTAATGCAGAGTATACCTTAATCTGGTTAAATGCAATTGACTTCTAAAGAGTACTTAATCTTCCATTGTGGAGCACCATCTATTTTACTTTTCATGATATACCACTCAGGACAGTTTGGTAGCTTGTCTAGGAAGCATATCTCCAAACTTAGAAACAGTGGGCTATTAACAAGTGTTTTTGCATGGTATGATTAGATCAGACACTTTCTCCCTTAGATTGTGTGGAGAAGGATTCTGGCAGCTGGCAGATTCTGGCAACCAAAATATTTTTGTATGTACACAATCAAACAAAAAAACCTGTGTAATGACTGATTCATAATTATATTAGCAGACATCTGATGGCAAACACCGGTAATATATTCCACTAATAAACAAGATCATGCACTTTACTATCCGGAGATAAAAGGTATTAGTCATTGCAGAATAATGAGGAGGCATTTTATTTCTACCCATTGTTGCCATTGGTCACTTAATTAAAAAAAGCAAGAGATGCTACACAAAGAAGAAAAATGCCACCTCATTAGCTGCTGGCTTATGTAAATGGCTAAAATCTGAATAACTACATAATTGGTAATTATTACTCTAACCAGCCCTCTTTCCCCCCACCCTTTAGTGTATTGTCTTTGAAACCAATATTTACTCTGTGACTTTCTGTCTTATTAGACAGAGACAGGGGACTGTTCTGCTTTTGAGGTGAATGTTCCTAGCTCTTCATTCCTGGCTCTCAAAAAGAAATCATGTGTGAGATAATCAAAATACTAACCTACATTCTCTCCAGATCTTTCCCTCCCCCAATTTCGATGCTTAGGTTTTTAATAATTTGAGAATGCTCAATGATACTTTTATACAGCTGCAAAAATCATTCCCACTAAAACAATAATCATGTCATCTTGAACCTGAGCTAGTCAGAATTTGTCAAGTATTACATTTTAATGGGTACATGAAGTGCTAATCAATTACAAAAAAGACTTTGACAAGGCCCCTCAGAATGTGCTAATAAAGATGCAAAGAAGTCATGAGGTGGGAGGGAAAGTATTGTCATTGATGAAAATGTGGCTAGAAGATAGAAAACGGTAGGGCAGTTTTAATTGTCAAGGTACTTCAAGATTCTATAATAGGTCAAGTATAATTTAATATATTTATTAATGAGTTGGGAAAAGAGGTTAATTAATGAGGTAGACATATTTGCAGGTGGCACAAAGTTATCTAGGTAGTCAAGATCAGAGATGACTGACCAAGCAAAGTGAATGAGCATCATGATTGCTAATAACAGTCAGGGTTGACAACTGCGAAATAATACATATTGGAGGGAAAAAATAAATTACTCAGCTTGTACAGTTTCAAATTATAGAGAAGGGATGTAAGTGTCATTGTGGACACTTCAATGCAAGTCTATTCTCAAGGTGCAGCTGTGGTTGTTTGCACAGCTACGATTTTTCAGAAAGTAACAAGACTGAAACAGCATGGGGTTTAGGAAGCTTAGTTACTGTGGATGAAGTATTAAGTTTTGTCATTTTTTTCTTTTTGAGAATCTTATTTCATCAATTACAAAGCATGAAGGCTGGATTCTTATCTCAACTAGAGCATGCAATTAGTGTACTAATTAGTAGCATTAGTCTACTAATGCTAGTTTCTAAAGTTCTAGTACTGGTGTCAATGAGATGGGTCTGAGACACATTTTCACTTAGCTGCCTTTGAGTTAGCATATTAAAAATAGACTGTAGCCATGCCAAGCAGTGTGATGGGCTAGCTACTCCTAGAACATGCCCATTTTCAACCTTACACATGTACGGCACTAGCCCGTCCCACAACTTGCCCTGCTCTGGCTACAGAATGTTTGTAGTATTCTGGCACCATGACAGTATGCATATGTCTCCATGACCTGGGAATCATGACCCACAACATACCTTCAATTGAGGTCATTGAGCTACTCTAGATTGATATGAATGAAACTTAGACCGTATTTTTGTCCTTCATATTAACAGTGGAAATGGCCATCCAACATTTTGATAGATGAAAGATGATGTGGCAGTCAGTCAGTCTCTTATTGAAGCTTAGCAGTAGTGTGGGAAAAGAGCTAGCTGAGCAAGTGGCAAATCTTTCCACAGTAGTGATGGGAAATGAAAGAAGATGAAGCACATTCTGCTTCCTGGCTCACCTGCAGGATGAGAGATGAGAGATTGACACCTCTCCCTGGGGCTGCATGGAGCTTGGCAGTGTGGAGAGAAGGGGCTTCCCCACCATTGCTGGACGCATATGGAGGCCCCTCTTCAATAGTGCGATTATCTTGGGGCCCAGCAGCTGACCAATGGGTGGGCAGGTTGCTTCCAGAGCTCGCTCTAGGCGGAGGGGGAGGGGCTGGTGTTACCGCTCAGATGCCACTTTGAAAAACTGTCCAGAAGGAGGCACATTAGGGACCTAGAGGTGAGAGCGGGGGGGGGGGGGAAGGGAATAAATGGGAGGGGGAGCTGGTCCAGGGGGGCTGGATCATTGGGAGCGAGTGGGGGGGAGGGCAGGATTGGGGGGGCTGGACCATTGGGGGTGAGGGCAGGATTGTAGGGGAGAGGGGCTGGACTGTTGGGGGCGAGTGCAGGGAGGGCAAGATTGTAGGGGGATGAAGGAAATTGGGCTGGACAATCCTGCAGTGAGTGAGTGAGAAATGAAGCCCATGGTGGTCTCCTTTGAGGGGCACTGGCCCAAAGGGAAGCACTGGATGATGTTGGATGGGTGAGAAATTAATCCAAGGCGGGAGGGGGGGGAGAGCCCTCAAATCTGGGCACTGGTCCTGAGTTTGATACTGGGGGAGGGGGTGAGAGATGCAGTCCATGGGAGGGGCATCTGGTCAAGGGGGTGGAGCTGGAGGAGGGACTATAGAGGTGCCAGCAGGCTCAGGTAGTTGACTCATAATTTCATCAAAAAAGATGGGAGAAGAGTTTGAGGTGTCACCAGGGCCGGATTAAGGCATGGGCTAGCCGGGCAGCTGCCCAGGGTGCCAACCTATGGGGGGGCACCTGATGGCAGCTGTAAGGGACGCACAGCACCCCTTACAGATGCCATCAGGCGCTGTGTGCCCGGCTCCCGGATCGCGGGCTGCAGTAGCTCCCAGCGGTCACCCTGCAGCGGCCGCCCTGGGCGGGGGCCGCGTTAACCCCCACAGCACCAGCCAGCAGCACCCTTCCCTCCCCGGTCATAGGACCCTGCATGGCCAGGCTCGGCCCGCCCCGGGTGGCCCCGGGCTGTGCGCCAGCGGCGGTAGCTGCACTGGGCTGGGCCAGGCACATGCGACCTGCCACTGCCAGCTCCACATGCCCTCCCCCACCTGTCAGGTGGAGGCGGGGCTGCGCATGCTCCCTCCCCCATGCACCAGTGCGGGGGCGGGGCCGCGCATGCACCCTCCCCCAACCTGGGGTGCAATTAAACTGTCTGCCCGGGGCACCGGAATGGCTTGGTCTGGGCCTGGGTGTAACCTTGAAATCTCTCAGATTCAGCAGGGCCAGCCCCATTGACTGAAGTATCCCTATACTCTTGGATGAGAATTTGCAGACCCAGCATGCCTATCCCCTACTTTCCTACCAAAAAACCATTAGCTTCTACAAGGATAATTAGCAAAAATACCATCTGATAGGAAGCAAAACAGCACTACTGAGGAAATGGTGAGGAAACAAGCCATGGTGATTTGGGGACTCTCCCTTCCACTGTGCTTTTAATGTGGAAGGGAGAGCCCCCAAATGCTTTTAATGACTCATGACATGGGAAGAAAACAGAGACATAGTTTCTATTGTGACTTTTGTATCTAAGGGTATGTCTACACTACCCCGCTAGTTCGAACTAGCGGGGTAATGTATGCATACCGCACTTGCTAATGAAGCCCGGGATTTGAATTTCCCGGGCTTCATTAGCATAAGCGGGGAGCCGCCATTTTTAAATCCCCGTTGCTTCGAACCCCGTGTAGCGCGGCTACACGGGGCTCGAACTAGGTAGTTTCGAGGAGTTTCACGAGGAGTAACGGTAGTTCGGAATAGGCACCCTAGTCCGAACTACCTAGTTCGAGCCCCGTGTAGCCGCGCTACACGGGGTTCGAAGCAGCGGGGATTTAAAAATGGCGGCTCCCCGCTTATGCTAATGAAGCCCGGGAAATTCAAATCCCGGGCTTCATTAGCAAGTGCGGTATGCATACATTACCCTCCTAGTTCGAACTAGGAGGGTAGTGTAGACATACCCTAAGTTTGCCAAGTCAAATAGCTCTGATTCTCTACATTGCAATGCCTCTTTTTTGAGTCAGAGATTTTGCTTTATGCAGCAGTAGAAAAGCATGGGGGTCTGCCATAATGGCCAGATGTCAGGCATTGGCAGCTGCGGTGTGGTTGGAGGCTGTTAGGACCAGCTTCTGGTTATCTAAATTTTGTTCCTTCGGTTTCCCGGGCAACGCTGGGTAAGTCCAGCTAGTTTACAATAAAGGAGATACTTCTAGAAAAAAGTGCAATTAGTTTTCTCAGTAATTAGGCAGACTATAAAACACAGTTCATTATGGGTTTTCATAAACACAGACTCATGTACACACACACACACATAGCCACACACACATACACTCATATAACTCAATAATTCTTGCAATACTATTTAAAATTGTCATGTCGGCTTCACTGGAAAAGGGCAAGAAGTTAAATCAGCTTGGTTTAAGGCCCTTTTCTAGGAGACATCTTTTACTGATATAATTTGTTCTAACTGATTTATTTACTACAATGATCCAAAAGATACACTTTATTCTTTGGCCATGGACAATATTTTATTGTTTCTTGGTTTATACTGACACACATTAGCATTTAACTACTGAAGAGTTTGCTTTATTCTGAAGCTTTTCGCATAACTTAAATTCATTCTCTCACCTGGAGAATCATAAAGATCATGCTGAGCTCATCCAAGTTTGATTTTACCTTCTCCAACAAAAGCCAAGTTTCACATTTACACCTGCTGTTCACTTTCAGGCTCATGTTTTTCTCTTTTTTGATCCAGACCTTTGAGTCATCACGGATGGTTTGTGTCCCATACTTTAAGGATGGTCCATATATTGTACATCTCAGAAGAGTTAAATCTTTCCTGGTGGTTATAAATTACATATAACTTTAAAGGGATTTTTAAAGAAAGGAAGCGTGACCTTCTGGTTAAAGATCAGGCCTGGGTAGCTGGAGACCTGGATTTTATTTTGGGTTTTCATAACCTTATTATAATACCCTGGTCAAATTATTCAACCTCTTTGTTCCTCAATTCCCACTTCTGTAAAATGGAAAAAATAATACGCATCTCACAGACATTGCAGAGCTAAAATTTAATAAAGAACCTTCAGTTCATTGGATGGAAGCTATTGTATAGATCTAGCAGAATTATTTATAATGATTTAGTTTATTCAGTAAATTTAGCTATTTTGGCCTCTGCTTTGTCAGCTTAATCATGATGAGTATAACTACAACTAAGAAGCAGAAGGTCTTATTAGGGTCTCAGTGGGCAGATGGAGATAACTTATGGAGCCGGGAGAAACTGGGCTTCTAGGATTTATGAATTATTAGGAAAATATAACATAATATTCTGTGCCACTCAACTCAGGCTGTTTCCTGAGACTTTTGTGCTAGAAAGAGTAGGGTGTTTAATATTGTTGACTGGTACCAAAGTACAAACTGATTTTTTCTCATCATATTCACCCAAGGAAACTGCATATTATGTGAGTGATCCAGCTGTGTGGGTTGTTGCCAAATCCATATCTGGTTTATCTAATTGCCACTGACATTGTGCAGACTCTAGCTGCAAAGGGTATGATCATGGACCCTTTTCCTTCTCGTTTAACTGTATTCATACTTTGGCTATATTTCTAGACACATAACACTTGTGATGCTGGTAGAGCAATGCTTCTGATAACTAGCAAGTCCACTTACTAGTTGCAGATTCTGTTACCAATTACCACTCGCACTGATATTGCCATGAACAAATTAGCACCTGAGTTTGCTGAGTTTGCTGCCTTACACCTATTCAGGATCTTCAGCAGTGGACCAGTGGTCCAAATGAAGTGAGATTTTAATGTGAAGAAATATCCCAAAGATCGCCTGTTTGTCTATTTCTTGCAGAAAGTCTAAGAGGCAGCGGGATCTGCCAGAGACACTTTTTGGGGAGTCAGATCTGCTGGGCACGGAGTGCATTCTGAGGCAGCATTCTGAGAAAAATCAGGAGAAAATACAATATGTTATAGTTTACACGGTAGAGGAGAATCTCCCTCTTCCTCTCCCAAAGACATTGAAAAATATCAGATAACTACCTAATAGAGAAAATAAGAATAAAAATGAGTTATTTTGCAAAATGGCATAAGCTATTTGAAAAATTTTACTTGGTACTTTCACAGTCTCTCCTGCCCTGGAATGGCTTCTGACTTTTCAAACCTCTGAGCAACCTCATACACCTTCCGGTTTTGTTAAGTTTTATGAAAACTGTTCCTTTTTTGTCAGGTGTCAAAGTACAGTCCTGACATTTAACCATCAGGGCTAAAACCAAATATTTTTGCTTTGGAAATGTTCTTAATTATTTTTTTCTTTAAATGGATTAATGGACTCTGACAGATCACTAGTATAAGACAAGCATACAAGGTCAAGATGTTTTTTACAAACTCCTCAGGAGAACCTTACCTACAATTTTAAATTCTCCACTCTGGTCACATTTAAAATAAGATGTTTGTATGTTTTTAACTTTGAAATATTTTACAGCAAATATTTTTAAACACTCTGCCATTGTTTCAAAGGTAAATATAACAGTCCAGAGCAACATTCAAATTACTCTGTTTTCAGCGCAACAACTCAGGGTCATGCCTTGGCCTAGGAGCCACTGGGAAATGTTGGCAATTTCCCAGGAGCCACCTGAGAATTTCTGCAGTGAATACAAGGAATCTCTGAAAATCTACCATAGTGTGTAGACCTGCTTGTGGCACTGGAGGTAGGACATACTGCAACAAATACTTCTTTTTCAAAGCAGTCTATGACAAGCATGGATGTCTTTGCTTTAAGTCTGCACTACCAGATCCCTGCATAGTACCACATTTTCATCTCATCCTCCAATTTCCAGAGCCCCTGACTGCATCACTGGCTATTCTCCTTCCAGTGCAATAAAGTAAACTCAGCCGAGAAAAAAACAACATTATTTTATAGAATCTCATCCTCCTCCCATTAAAGTAAGTGGCCAGTTCCCATTGTCTTCACTGGAAAAAAAGATCATTCCTTGGAGAGAGGGTTTCAGCTACAGCATTATACCAGTGCTTCTGTGCCATTCTTCTGACATGCATTATGAATAACAGAATACTTCTCAAAAGTTATCAACTTTTTCTTCCTTCACAATTCACTTTAATATAATTGAATTTCATTATTGGAGAAATACGCCATTCCTCCCCTCTTAATTTGTTCAGGGCTGATAAGAAAATCAATACAGGTTTATAAATGATTGTGAAGTGCACTGGTAATCATGCCACTGTATGAAATGCATTTGCAATAAAGCTCTCCGCTAAAAGTGCACGTGGAATCAAATAGTTCCTCAAACCTCATATGAACTTATCTTGCACAATATGCCTTTTCTCAAAACATGGGAATTCCTTGGCTCTGAAAGCATATGCAGAAAGAAGATATAACACATGTCTAGTAATATGAAAGGGAGAGATGAAGAGAAAATAATCACAAAATTGTGTTTAATGCAAATGTGATATATAAAAATTTCAGGTAGTAGTCAACCACAGAGAAGTTCAGCAGTAGTTCAGGTGTTTAATTGTATAACTGTGCCTGGCTTTGAGACAAGCCTGACATTATTCCCATCTTATTTTACATGTTATTTTTTAAATTTTTTGAGACAATTGTTTCTCAACTTGTGATCTAACAATTAAAAAAAATTATAGACAGTGTTTTTGGATAATTGCTTCCAGTCCAGAACATGTTTTATTTCTTAATGAACAAGTTGCCGCTGAAGAATGCTGTTTTTTCTTTTGGAGTGAAGTAAAATCATCATATATTGTGTTTTAATATGAACTTGAATCAATAACAGTTATCAAAGAGAGATTATATTTTGTTAACCCCAAATAGGCACATATAAGGTTTATTTAGGGATTTCTATGATTAAATGAGATTCTTGGCACAATTCTTAGTAAATTGGTCCTTTCTATTCAGGAATAGAAGCTCCCAAAAGCAATTAAACTCTTTTACATTTCCTAGGTTTTTGTCTTGAGCAAAACATTTTATGATTATATATTGCACTGTACATAGATAATGCTCCAGATGTCGCCTGTCTTTAAAACAGCTGTGAAACATAGTTGATGGAAAACACCATTGGGATTTTTCTTTGAAAAATTGGAAGTTTAAGATATAACTGGTCAGCCTTCTTTGTCTGACTCAAATCACTTCCTATCTATCAAACCAAATACAATTTTTCAGATTTTAAAATCTTTTTATACTGTGCAATTTAATAAATAAGTTGTACATCTCTGCTCTTTAACATTTGGGCTAGCAACTGCAGTGCAGAAATATGGCCATATTTGCAGAATTTTATATCTTAAGCCCCAGTGTGCACTGAATTCCTATGGATTATATTGTGTCAGTGAAAACCAGGCTTGTGTTGTTAAACTGACATTAATCATTTATGAACAAATATTTTCCCATGGGATCGCTAATTCCATAAAAGTCCTTGAAATATATGGAAGAGGAGCATGTAAAGTACTGCCAACATTGACAGATTGGCTCATAAATATTTCCATAGAAAACTGAGGAATGGTCTTTCTTAAAACAATTTGGGATGGTAGTTTGAGCATTCCCCCTCTAATATGGAGTACTAATATAGTTGCTTGGCTCTTATTATAGATGTACTCTTTTTTTAAAAATACCTCTAATAGGAGTAATGTGTGCAGATATCACAAAAGTGTAACGGTTACTAAATACTCTCCCAAATTAGAGGCTCGGGAACAGACCTAAAGCAAACTGAAGTCAACAGGAACTTGCCATTGGCTTCAGTAATATTGGATCAGGACCTTAGTTATTCTGTAAGAGCACTTCTGCGCAGCAGGGTTAAATTAGAAATAAGCTACTCAGCTTGAGCTATACTAATTGTGTAGCTTAAGTTGAATTAACTTACGTTGACTTTTAGCACTGTCCACACAGCAGTTATTTCGAAATAAAGCACTCTTCCCCTGACTTCGCTTACTCCTCGTACAACGAGGGTTACAGGAGTCAGAGTAAGAAGTGCAACATTTCAAATTTATTTTGAAACAATAGGCTTGCTGTGTAGACATGCACTACATTATTTTGGAATATCTGATAGCTTTCTTTGATAGGATAACAAATCTTGAGGATAAGGGAGAAACAGTGGACATGGTATACCTAGATTTTAGTAAGGAGTTTGACATGGTCTTCTTATCAGTAGACTAGCCAAATACAACTTACATAGGGCTACTATAAGGTGGGTGCATAACTGACTGAATAACTGTTCTCAGAGATAGTTATTAATGGTTCACAGTCATGCTGGAAGGGCATAAGAAGTGGGGCTTTGTAGGGGTCTGTTCTGGGACCAGTTCTGTTCAATATCTTCATCAGCAATTTAGACAATGGCATAGAGAGTATATTTGTTGGCTACGTCTAGACTGGCCACAAATTCCGGAAAAGGGATGCAAATCAGGTAAATCAGCATAGGGAAATCCGCGGGGGATTTAAATATCCCCCGCGGATTTAAATAAACATGTCTGCCGCTTTTTTTCCGGCTTGGGGAAAAGCCGGGAAAAAAGCGTCTAAACTGGCGCGATCCTCCGGAATAAAGCCCTTTTCCGGAGGATCTCTTATTCCTACTTCCAAGCCGGAAAAAAAGCGGCGGACATGTTTATTTAAATCCGTGGGGGATATTTAAATCCCCCGCGGATTTCCCTATGCTGACTTACCTGATTTGCATCCCTTTTCCAGAATTTGTGGCCAGTCTAGACGTAGCCATTAAGTTTGCAGATGATACAAAGCTGGGAGGGGTTGCAAGTGCTTTGGAGGATAGGGTCATAATTCAAAATGATCTGGACAAACTGGAGAACTGGTCTGAGGTAAATAAGATGAAGTTTAATAAGGACAAATGTAAAGTCCTCCATTCATGAAGGATCAATCATTTTCACACATACAGAATGGACATGACTGTCTAGGAAGGAGTATTGCGGAAAGGGATCTAAGGGTCATAATAAAACACAAGCTAAATATGAGTCAACAGTGTGATACTGTTGCAAAAAAAGGAAACATGATTCTGCAAAGCAAACAATTCTGGGATGCATTAACAGGAGTATTGTGAGCAAGACACAAGAAATCATTCTTCCGCTCTACTCCTCAGTGATTAGGCCTCAGTTGGAGTATTGTGTCCAGTTCTGGGTACCACATTTCAAGAAAGAAGTGGAGAAATGGGAGAAGGTCCAGAGAAGAGCAACAAGAATGGTTTAAAGGTCTTGAGAACATGACCCATGAAGCAAGACTGAAAGAATTGGGCTTGTTTAGTTTGGAAAAGGGAAGATTGAGAGGGGACATGATAGTGGTTTTCAAGTATCTAAAATGGTGTCACAAGGAGGAAGAAGAAAAATTGTTCTTCCTGGCCTCTGAGGATAGAACAAGAAGCAATGGCCTTAAACTGCAGCAAGGGAGGTTTAGGTTGGACATTAGGAAAAACTTCCTAACTGTCAGGGTGGTTAAACACTTGAATAAATTGCCTAGGGAGGTTGTGGAATCTCCATCACTGGACATATTTAAGAGCAGGTTAGATGGCCATCTATCAGAGATGATCTAGCTCGTGCTTGGTTCTGCCGTGAGAGCAGGAGACTTCACTTAATAATCTCTCGAGGTCCCTTACAGTTCTAGTATTTTATGATTCTATTATTCTATTCTGAAATAACACTGCTGTGTAGACATAGACTAACCCCCCCCCCCCAAATGTGTATAAACTTTAACCCTTTTTCTGTGAAGTAAAACAAGGTGATATTTTATACAACCTATTTCCTATATAGACACGTTCTTATGGCAGGCTGATATTGGCACCTTCAGCTATATTCAAGATGTAATTTGTAGTTTATTCCTGATTACTGCTGAAGATATTGCTCAAGGGGGACATATCAGCAGATGAATTAAGTTGCCTCAGCCATACTAAACCCTCAGGCATAGTTCTATTAGGCTATGTCTAGACAGCAGCGCTATTCCGGGATACTGGAAGTAGCCCAAAATAGCTATTCTGCATCTTTAAACACACCTGTTATTTCAAAATTGATTTTGAAATAATGGGTGCGCTATTCCTGTAACCCTTGTTCCATGAGGTTTAAGGGACATTTTGGAATAGCATTTTATTTCAAAATTTGCACTGTGTAGACAGCGCCAAATTTCAAAATAAGATATGAAATTTGTGAAGCTCAAATTGCATATCTCATTTCACTCTACAGCTGCAGTGTAGATTCACTCCTAAGGCATGTCTACACAGTGGGGCTAAAGTCAAATTAAGCTATTCAACTTGAGCTAAGTCATTTGTGTAGCTGAAGTCAAAATAGCTTAATTTGGCTTTTGGTGCTGTCTATACAGCAGGAAGTTGAAGGAAGAACTCTTCCTTCGACTTCTTTTACTCCTCATGAAATAAGAGTTACTGGAATCAGAGTAAGTCCTTCAGCTTGACCTTATCTTGAAATAAAGGCTGACAGTGTAGACGTGTACTATGTTATTTTGCACTAAACTCCAGTTTACATGTTTTCTCTGAATTTTGTCTTTGACATGGGTGGTAAGTGTTCTTCAAAAGAGATGAATTGTTAAACAGTAAAGTGAATAATACTAAATCAAATTAGAGCCAATAATATTACATCAATTGGTCTCCCTGAGAAAGATGGAACAATGAATTCATTGCTTTCAGTAGAACACAAATGCTTTGTAAGTGGATACAAGAGAAGACCATATATACAATTTTTATTTTCAACTGGTATGTGTGTATGTCTGTGTCTGTGCTTGTGTGTGATAAGATAAGAAGAGATAAGGGTGATAAAAAGAGAACGCTAGCCAGAACTGGCAAAACAAATGATATGATGTACAAATCCTATCAAGTTGTATTCTTCCTGGACATGAGCCCAGAAATACAACACAAAAGGAGGGTATTCATCTCTATTAGTAAAACCTTCAAAAAAGTAAACATGGAGGCAGCACTCTTAGAAGGCAGAATTAAATTCTGTGTCAGATATTTAGGAAAGAAATATTTCTGTAGGGTCAATGACACTTGGAAGCTCACAAACAAGGGCTAGTTCAAGAAAATCTCCAAATACTGACCAAGTATTTTGCTTGGGGAGTCCCTCCTCTAATATTAAAGATTCCTTGTGAAACTTCTGCTGCCTTTCCTGCCCTAACCTGCTATAGAAAGCAAGCTTCCAAGTGTCCTTGGAGCAGAGGGGACATTTCTCCTTTTGTTTTTTCACCAGGCTTTTTCTAATATCAAGAGGTTGGAAAAGGAGAAAAGAAAAGAGACAGTATTAACTGCTAAGAACTTTGCAGGGTAATGGACTCAGTATTTCAAATATAAAACATTTCTGGATTGAAAGACAGGGAAGGATCCAATTTATCACCACTAAAGTCTCAGGGAATAAAGGCAATGCATGTAGTAAAAGAGGGGACCAGATTATTATTTGTATTGCTGTAGCACCTACTGAGCTCATCTGAGACCAGGGCCTCATTATACTAGGCCATGTTCAAATATATAGCAAAAGACAGTCCCTAACCCAAAAAGTTCTACATTGATAAGAGTGACAAAGGGTATCCAGAGAAAAGTGGCTTGTCCGTGATAGAGCATTAGTAGGGGTAGGACAGATCCTTATTTCGTAGGGCCACAGGGCTTTTCAATTTGATCTGCCACTCAGGCTACAGCTACACTGTAGCCTTCTTCCGGAAAAGCTTATGCAAATGAAGCACGGAGTGGAATATTGCTGCATTTCATTTGCATAATTAATTAGCAGCCGCTTTTGCGCAACAGGCTTTTTCACAAAAAGGAGCTGTGAGGATGGCTTCTATTTGCACAAAACCCCCTTCTTGTGCAAGAGCCATTCATACTCATTTTTTTCAGGAAGAACGGCTCTTGTGCAAGAGGGGGGTTTTGTGCAAAAAGGAGCTGTCTACACAGTTCCTTTTTGCACAAAAGCCTCTTGTATAAAAGTGGCTGCTAATTAATTATGCAAATGAAGCGTGGCAATATTCCATGCCTTGCTTTATTTGCACAAACTTTTCCAAAAGAAGGCTACAGTGTAGCCATATCCTCAGAGTTTGCCTGTTAGCCAGCTGTTTGTTGACTGCTTTGGTTTGAAGTAGCTGTATCTTCAAGTAATTCTGCTCAATGTTTACCTGTTCAGAGTAATAGATACTTGAACATAGGGAATAGAAAGATCTTGATGTCATTGCTGCTTGGAGCTGCTTTTCCATATATTTAATATGGCAGCAGATGACTCTTTAATCCAATATAAGTATTTTGTAAATGTGTATACCTGAAACCTGACTCTGTTATCAAAACTGGAATTAAAAAAATTCTGATGACTAAAGCCCTAACAAATTAAATTACGTTGGCTCATGGTTTTTTAGCGATTGCAAAAGTTTACCAAGCTCATTACAACTCAGGCAATTAAAACAAAGCATTTAAAGTATCTATCTATATTTTTTTCATTGCAGCTTTAAATTGTTGCCGAAACAGAAGCCATAGATCAATCATTTTTTCTAAAAGAGTTACATCCAATGAAAGTGTTCAATATTCACTCTTTCCAGGTCACACATCAATATTGTGTTTAGACTTGTAAGAAAGGGTAGCTTTTATTATACCACAGATAATTATCTGGCAATGTTCTGTTCTCTTCCAGAAGCAAATTGTTTTGTCTAGGTGTTGCAATAGATGATACTGAACAATAGGGTTGTACTTGTTATGATAACTTGTTTTTTTAAAACCCTCTGTGTTGAAAAGGGACCATAAAGTTGAGACAAAGACGGAGTGACAGTCACCTTGGCTATCATTGCATTAACAAGGTCATTCATGTTATGCACCAATGTATGGTAATAGGTAATGATAGCTAGCTATGCAAATAATATAACAATGCTTAACCTTTACTTTTTTTCAAAAAAAATAAGGAACAAATTGTGTTACATGTACTTACACTAACACCTTGCTCCATGTAGTCCCAAATTAAACAGGACTACTGGCAGGGTAAGATACTATATGAGATGAATTAGCAGATCTGATTCTTTACCTAATTAGTTCTCTTACAACCCTTATGAAATAGATAAAGAAGTTAGCAGAGAGGTTATGTTACTTAACCAAAGCCACATAGCAAATCAATATCAGAACAGAGCTTAAAATATCAGAGTCTCTGCTTTCTACTCACAATACCCCTTTATTATTCTGTTTAGTTAAATCTAGTGCATCCATCATAATAATTTGGAGGCACCTAACCTGGAACAGAAAATAATTCTGAAAGCTGTGATTACACTGCATGGTGACTGGTAAATAATCATTTTTCAAAAGTACGCACTGAATGTGTATCCACCAAAAATTAATAATAAAACTCCTAAAAGGGACACTGGTTTTTTAAACAGTTTATGTCATGATTTGGTTGTTTATTAACTGTAACTGACATATTTATTGGTCCCAGGATAGTAGAGAGACAAGGTGGGTGAGGAAATAACTTTTAATGGACTCCTTTTTTGGTGAGACTGATAAACTTTTGAAGTGGCTATATAGGAAAGAGTACTACAGAAAGGACTCTAGGGGTCATAGTGGATGACAGGTTAAGTATGAGTCAACAGTGTGACACTGTTGCAAAAAAAAGCAAACAATTCTGGGATACATTAACAAGACTGTTGTGAGCAGGACATGAGAAGTTATTCTTCCTCTCTACTCAGCACTCATTAGGCCTCAGTTGGAGTATCATGTCCACTTCTGGGCACCGCATTTCAAGAAAGATGTAGAGAAATTGGAGAAGGTCCAGAGAAGAAAAACAAAAATGATTAAAGGTCTAGAGAACATGAGCTATGAGGGAAGACTGAAAGAACTGGGTTTGTTCAGTTTGGAGAAGAGAATACACGATAGCAGTTTTTAAGTACCTAAAAGGGAATAACAAGGAGGAAGGAGAAAAATTGTTCTCCTTGGCCTCTGATAATAGGACAAGAAGCAATGGGTTTAAATTGCTTCAAGGGTTGTTTAGGTTGGACATTAGAAAAAAACTTCATAGCTGTCTGGTTAGTTAAGCATAGCCCACTTCTTTAGATGAGTGGAGCAAGAAGCACAGTCATCCACTCACCTGAAGAAGTGGGTTGTGCCCACAAAAGCTCATGATACTATCTTTCTGTCTGTCTCTCTATATTTGATATATATATATATATTTGTTAGTCTCTGAGGACATGTCTGCACTAGGAAATTATTTTGAAATAACTTATTTTGAAATAATGACTCCCAAAATAACTATTTTGAAATAGCATGTCTATACTATGGGGAAGCCTCAGAATTAGTCTGAGACAGGCTCCATTAATGTGGACACGCCACCTCGACTTAGAAGCACTGGGAGTGTAATTACTCTGAGTGACTCTGGGAAGTAGTTATTTCGAAATAACAACAATGAAGCATCTACACTACGGCTATTTCAAAATAACTTTTGAAATTAGAATTATTCATCTTGGAAAGCAGGAGTTATTATTTCAAAATAACCAGCCCTTTATCTCTAAATAACAGGCTTGATAGTGTGGACTCTCTGATTGTTATTTCAAAATATGGGGAATTATTTCAAAATAACTCTCTTGTGTAGAGCAGGGCTAAGGTGCTACAGGCCCACAAGAATGTCTGAACACTGTTTGATTTAATTTTATTGTATGTGTTTCTTCTTAAACACAGAGTCCTGCATATTGTCTTAGCATAAGGTAAATGTGGAGTGAGTGAGAGACTTTAGAACAATCTGTGGTAGGGAATATACAAATATAAGTACAATAATTAACTCGTTGAACTGGTGTTGAATGCATGTGAGATAGGACCACAGCACAAAATATTCAAGCAGTGAGAGACTTTCAGCTGAGATAAGTTTATTGCAACTCCCAATGAATGGGCCAAGGAAGATCCCATTGGTAGAGATGCTGCTAATGAATAATAAGGATCTCAATTAAAGACTTGGTTGCAATAATGTGCAGGAAGTATGTTCAGAGAGTTCAGCCACAAGGTGGAGGACTCCACTAATTTGTTAAGTTGTTCTAGTCTATGCACCAGCTGTCACATATTGCGGCAGACTGAACATTTATGTTAAGCATTTAGCTAATTTAGCTAATTAAGATGCAATGGATGGAAAAACAACAAAAACAGAACATTCTGAAGGATCACATTTATAAAAGTGAGCTAAACTGGCTTGTGGGGCTTTGTTACCCCTAAAATCTTAGGCATGGAGGCTACAGCTGGATGGGAATTTATTTTCCTGTCCCAGGAAAACTTTCCAGATTTCAATTTTTTTCCTGTTCAGAAAAGTAGAAGTAAAAGTCTTGAAAGTGGCTCCTGGGGTGCTTGAGGGAGGGAAGGAGGAGAACTCAGGGACTTCCCAAGGGCTCAGGCACTCCCTCTCATTCTCTGTTTTGTGTGTTTCTTTGGTCAGGGCCATAAACTCCGTCCTGCTGTGCAGGGTCATCTACCTGGGAGACCTGGATCCTACTGTGGCCGGATTTCGTGTCCTGGGTTTCCCTAACTGCGGATGGGCCAAAGAAAGAACCCATATTCCTATCCAAGCACCACAACATTGAGCCACCCAATACATCAACTGAAAGGACTATTTCTCGATGATGATGCAGGTGCTGGTCCACCGTTGCGGAGAGTTTTTGGACATTTTTGTTGGGTTGTTGGGCAGGGTGCATGATGCCTGCATTTTCAGGAATTCTAGGCTCTATGAGAAGGGCACATTCTTCCCCCAGCATAACTTTTGGGTTGGAGATGTGCAGATGACATTGTGCATCATGGGGGACATGACCTATCCCCTCATGCAGTGGCTCATGAAGCCATACTCAGGCCACCTGAACCTGAGCAGGGACAGATTCAAAGCCCGTCTAAGCAGGGTTGGAATGCACCTTCGAGCATCTGAAGGTGCAGTTCAGATGCCTCCTGACCCACCTCAACATAGGGGAACACAACATCCCCGAGGTGACCTTGGCCCGCTGTGTTCTCGATAGGGAGGCCTTCCTATCAGGTGGGGGAGGGGAGGAGGGGCAGAGTCCGGCTGGGAGGGAAGAGCCTTCGAGCAGCCATGCATAGTTGCCATCTGGCAGGCCCATCAGGTGGAAGTACACACCTGGGAGGCCCTGAGGGAGAGTTTCTCTGAAAGACCTCAGTAACTCTCCTCAGGGTCTCCCCACTGGGGGCCTGTGCCTTGCCCCCCTATGCCTTTCCCACAACAACCTGTCCCTTTCCTGTAGAGTCAATAAAAACAGTGGTTTGGTTTTCAAAACATAACTTTGTATTTTATTTTTCAATAACAGTAACTGTGGAGGATGGAGACTGAGAACCTGGATAGAGGGGAGGGAGGAGTGGGGCTCAGAACCTCGATAGAGGAAGGGAGGAGAGTGGGTTCAGGATTGGGAGTGGTGCATGATGCAGCTGGAATTGCCTTTTCAGGTCTGGGGACCTCGGCTACCTCAGGGTGTGGGGTCTGGGACAACAGAGGAGTAGGCAGGAAGGGGGCAGGAATGGGGTCAAGCATGTCAGGGGGAGGAGGAAGGGCATATGCATGGCAGTGGGTGTGGGGGCAGGAGCATGGTCAAGCAGGTAAGGGAAGTGTCTTGCCACAATGGGATCCCATGAGTGGGAGAGGGACTCGGAGCAGCCTGGCCTTCCATGGGGGCTGCAAACACACTTGCACCTGGCAGCGCTGTCTGCGGGAGTGGGTGGTGCGTTATGCATGTAGGCATGCCCGCTGGGGACTCTTGTGCATTTCAAAGCAGGCAGTTGCATGCAGCCCAGAGTCAGCGGGACTTCCTGCTGGCCCCGGGCTGTATGTGGAGTTCCGCCTTCCTTCTTTGAAATGTACAAGAGCCCCTGTTGGGGCTTTTGTACATTTCAAAGGAGGAATGCAGAAGTGTCTATCAACAAGTCAATGGAAATTTCATCAACTAGTTGACTAGTCTATTAACTTTATTTTAACATCCTTAGTGTGGATGCAAATATTGTTTTCCCAGAATAACAGCTGTTATTCTGGAAAAACACTGCAGTGTAGACATATTCATAGTGAGTGCAGGTGTTTGGCCATGACAGATGGAGCTGGAGTTATTTTCTCCACTAATTCAATAAAAACATGCCTGGTTTGGCTGCTTTACTTGATATCCTCTCACTTCCCATCAGTCACTTCCTCTTTTCCCTTCGGGCATGTCTACACTACAAAGTTAGTTCGAACTAACAGACGTTAGTTCGAACTAACTTTCATAGGTGCTACACTAGCGCTCTGTTAGTTCGAATTTAATTCGAACTAACGGAGTGCTTAGTTCAAACTAGGTAATCCTCATTCCATGAGGATTAAGCATAGTTCAAATTTACTAGTTCGAATTAAGGGCTGTGTAGACCCTTAATTCGAACTAGTGGGAGGCTAGCCCTCCCCAGGTTTCCCTGGTGGCCACTCTGGCCAACACCAGGGACACTCTACTGCCCCCCTCCCGGCCCTGGACCCCTTAAAGGGGCACGGGCTGGCTACGGTGCCCGTGCCAGGTGCAAGCCTGCCAGCACCCAGCCAGCAGACCCTGCACCTGGCACGGATTGAGCCACCCACCCGATGCCCCCCAGCCCTCCCAATCTTCCCGGGACCAGGCTGGCGGCTCCCGGGAGCTTGCCCGGGACTGCAAGAGGCAGGCACCCGCCTTGGCTAGTGCGGACATCGTGGACCTTGTACACGACCTCCGCACTAGGCACAGGAAAGTGGCTGTCTAGGGCAGGAGAGCTGTCAGCCTGGCCACCCAGGAGCAGGTGTGCATGAAAATCAAGGTGGTCCACTGAGACCCCCGACCCTGAGCCCTGAGCTTACAATGGCCGTCCTGGGTCAGACCAAAAGTCCATCTAGCCCAGTAGCCTGTCTGCTGACAGTGACCAACCCTAGGGACTCTGGAGGGGATGGACCGAAGACAGTGACCAAGCCATTTGTCTCGTGCCATCCCTCTCCAGCCTTCCACAAACTTTGGCCAGGGACACCACTCCTACCCCCTGGCTAATAGCACTCCATGGACCCAACCTCCATGACTTTATATCACTTCCCTTTAAACTCTGTTCTTGTTCTAGCCTTCACAGCCTCCTGCAGCAAGGAGTTCCACAGGTTGACTCTGCTTTGTGAAGAACAACTTTCTGTTATTAGTCTGAAGCCTGCTACCCATTCCTTTCCTTTGGTGTCCTCTAGTCCTTCTTTATGGGAACTAATGAAGAACTCTTCTGAATGCACCGTCTCCACCCAACTCCTGCTTTTAGAGACCTCTATCCTGTCCCCTCTCCGTCTCCTCTTTTCTAAACTGAAAAGTCCCAGTCTCTTTAGCCTCTCTTCATATGGGACCTGTTCCCAACCCCTGTTTATTTTAGTTGCCCTCCCCTCTCCCAGCCTCTCTCTTCCCCTCTCCCACCTCCTGTTCCCAGTCTCCCCCAGTTTTGTTCAATAAAGACAGATTCAATTTTTGAACACAATTGTCCTTTATTTTGTACATCAAGAAGAGGGGCTAGGGAAGGGTAAGTGGAAGGAGGTGAGGGAGGAATGGGGTACGCGCCCCTGATGGGGAGGACTGGGCTTGCTCTGCGGGCTTTTGGGGTGGAAGCTCTCCTGCAGCCCCCCAATTACCCCCTCTCCCCAGATGGTAGCCTGCGGCAAGTGCAGCCGGTCTGATGGCCGAGTGCTGTGATGTGCCCAGAGTGGGTACTCCGGGCAATCCAAGCCAGGACTGCTTTGCAAGCGGGGCACCCCTGAGA
The DNA here is from genome assembly GCF_049634645.1 of Pelodiscus sinensis. NCBI lineage: Eukaryota > Metazoa > Chordata > Testudines > Trionychidae > Pelodiscus > Pelodiscus sinensis. Next base: position 58,684,733 of record NC_134713.1, read on the forward strand.
ACTGTCTGTCCGGGGTGGGGGTCGGGTCCCTTTAAGCACAGCCCTCGGCTAGCCTGACACAGCATCTCCACGCTCTAAGTCCTCCTCTGATGCCCTGCCGGCACTGCTTCCGGCTGGCCTTAAGCCTGGTTCAGGGTCCACTTAATGTGGACATGCTAGTTCGAATTAGCAAAACGCTAATTCGAACTAGTTTTTTAGTCTGTATCCGTTAGTTCGAATTAGCTTAGTTCGAATTAACTAATTCAAACTAAGTTAGTTCGAATTAACGTTGTAGTGTAGACGTACCCTTCCAGAGTGTTGCCACTTGTCAGGTGTCCAGACTTCAACCAAACACCTACTCAAAAAAGGAAAGAGATCCCCAAACCTCCCTAGCCTGATGAAAATGAGCAAATGAGTGAGGGTGGGGGAGAACAAGCAATGGCAGGAGCAGGGCTAGAGAGAGCAGGGCAGGTCCTCGGAGAAGGGGTAGGACAAAGATAAACACTTTAATCAAATGAAGCTATTGCAGAAAAATACATTGGTGGTAGGGCTTCTGCTCTGGCAACATTTTGAGTTGTCAGCCAGCTGCAGAGACATGCACCACCTGCTCAAGTCTCTGTTATATGTGCATGCTGGGATATGAAGAGTGGGGCATTCTGTTTCCAGGTGATATATGATCTGGTGCATTTTGTGCACTCTCTGCATAGTCCTACTATGATCTGAAAAGTTTTTGATATTGTTAATGAGGGTACTTCATTCAGTATATACTGTCTTAGTATTGAGAGCCAGAACACCTGAAAACAAAAGTAGGGAAATTCATCAATATTATAGTACATATGTAAAAATAACAAGAAGTTCTGTGGCACCATAAAGATTAACAGATTGATTTGGGTATAAACTTTCATGGGTAAAAGCCACTTGATCAGATGCATGGTTGGGATATCATATCATATCATATCATATCATATCATATCAAAAGAAGGGAGTTACTTATCAAGTTTAGGCCCAGTGTTAATAAAGACAATTCAGTAAGAGTGGATGTGGTTCGCTCCCAGCAGTTGATGCTGAGTTGTGAATATCAAGAGGGAAAATTGTCTTTGTAATGAGATAACCATTCTGAGTCCATATTCAGTCCTAATTGGATCTTATTAAATATGCAAACAAATTTCAGCTGTGCTGTTTCTCTTTGTAATCTTGTTTTGTGAAGTTTTTTTGTAGAAAGATGGCTACTTTTAAATCTGTTACTGAGTGTCCAGGAAGGTTAAAGTGTCCTCCCACTGGTTTTTGTACGTTACCTTTCTTGATATCTGATTGGTGTTCGTTTATCCTCTTGTGACAGAGACAGTCCTGTTTGGCCAATATACATGGCAGAGGGGCATTGCTGGCACTTGATGGCATATATCACACTAGTGGATGTTTAGGAGTATGAACACCTGATGTTGTGGCTGATGTAATTAGATCCTGTAATGGTGTCACTTGTATAGATATGTGAACAGAGTTGGCAAAAGGGTTTGTTGCAGGGGTAGATGTCTGAGTTAGTGTTTCTGTGGTGTGGTATGTGGCTGCTGGTATTTACTTCAGGTTGGAGCTGTCTGTAGGCCGGGACTGACCTGCTTCCGAATGTCTGTGAGAGTGAATGATCTTTTTCCAGGCTTGGTTGTAGATTGTCAATGGTGTACTGGAGGGTTTTATCTGGGGACTGTAGGTGATAGCCAGTGGTGTTCTGTTGTTTTCCATGTTGGGCCTATCCTGAAGCAGGTGACTTCTGGGTACTCATCTAGTTTGGTCAAAATATTTCCTCACTTCCCCAGGTGGATAATTTAGCTTTAAGAATTCTTGGTAAAAATCTTATAGTTATTTGTCTCTATCTGAGGGATTAGAGCAGATCACTGACTCTCCTCAGATGTTACTGTGGTATCTTTCACCCCTAACTACAAAATTCATTTATCTAGATAGTGAATATTTATTTTAACTGAGTCTATAAATTAATAGTTTCAAGAAGTCTATTAATAAATATAATTACAATAAAACAGTATAAACCAAAACGAGCAAATTCTGTATCAGGGCTGGCCCCTGGGTTTTTGGCATCCCCTCCTTGTCTCCCTACACATTCATTTAAAGAAAAATGAGAAGTCTAGAATGAAGTTTTATTTTTATTTAGATGGCATTCTAAATGAATAATATATCAACAATAACAGACTACAATAAATATACAATCTTAATCTTACAAGTACTTGTAACTTTCCTTTTATGATCTAGTTAAAACCTGTTACCAAATTTTTCAAGTCCAGCATAGTACAAATTCTTTGTGGGCACAGTGTTTTCGGGATCATGGCTTATAACACGGCAGAACAGCTGTTGTGAGTTGCTAACCAGCTTTCACTAAGAAGTGAGTAACACTGACTCAGCTGTATGACTGGCCAACACTGGGCTAAGAATGAATGAACTGCCAAACCCTGTCCTAGGCAGCAAACCCAGGTGGCGCTCTTTTGAAGCGAGGCTGTCACACATTTTAACTGTATTTACATGCACAGCTCCACATGCTCCACCATGTGAAATATAACTGCCCTGTTTTACAAGTACAATATTTGATACTTTTGTTTGTAAGAGATAAAGTATCAATGTATTTTTAATAGAAAAAAACCCACTTCCATCTAATTTGGCACCCCTTGAAGCCTTATGGCCTAGTTTGCCTATATGAGCAGGCTGGCTCTACTCTATATAAATCCGAAATGGAGAGTGATATTTCTGGTATCAGTCATGTAAAAGTAATGAGAATTATTGTGACTAATAACAAATCATAATAACAAACCACTTCTCTGTCATTAGCTTAACATGTTAATTTTGGAAAAAGAGAAATATAGTTCCTTCCTTCCTTCCTTCCTTCCTTCCTTCCTTCCTTCCTTCCTTCCTTCCAACAATTTTCATAAGTTATCATTCAGTAGCTGTGGCACTTGGGTAATTTGCTGAAATTTAAAGTAATTCTATTTCTAAGAAGCACTGTTGGTTATGGCATAAATTGTCTAAACTGATTCTTTTTTCTTTTTTGGAGAGTGACTTTAATAACATGTTTACAATGTTACTATTTTTTTAAAAGTATGATTTTGTTTACTTCAGCTGGTTCCGTTGGTGAAAGCAAAACACTTGGGGAGATTAGTATTTGCCAAAGATTTGAAGAGGGTGACACTAGGATTCTAGATTTTTAAGAAGCGTTGAAGAAGTGGTGGCCCTAAATTACCATTTTGGATGGGAAACTGTGCCTTAACTTGGCTGCACATGAGCTCTTGTGGCCCTGGTCTACACGAGGACTTTATTTCAAAATAGCCTCTCCAGATCAAATTTATAAGTGGAGCATCCATATTACCAAGCCCATTATTTCTAAATAAGGAGCTGTGGAATTCAAAATCTGTACTCCTGCTTTTCATCAGGAGTTACACTAATTCCAAAATAGTTATTTTGAAATAACAGAAGTGTGGATACTCTTCTGCTTCTATTTTGAAATAAATACTCCGCAGTGCTTCCTGGGGCTCTATGTCTGAGGTAGCGCATTCACATGTAAGGAGCTTGCCTTGGACTAATTTCAAGGATTCCCCATAGGGTACGTCTAGACTACAGGGTTTTGTCGATGGAAGTTTTGTCGACAGATACTGTCGACAAAACTTCTGTCGACATAGAGCATCTAGACATATTCACTTCTGTCAACAAAGCAAGCTGCTTTGTTGACAAAACCCTGTAGTCTAGACGCAACCCTACAGGCAATAACACCTTCTGTCGACAGAACTCAGTCGACAGAAGGTGTTATGCCTCGTAAAATGAGGTGTACCAGCGTCGACAAAACTGCTGAGTTCTGTCGATGTTATGTTGACAGAACTCAGCGGTAGTGTAGACGCAGGTATAGTTTTGTCGACAAAAGTCCACTTTTGTCGACAAAACTCAGTAGTCTAGACACACCCATAGTGTGGACATGCTAGTTTGAATTTGTTAAATCGGGAGTTATTAAGTCAAATTTATTAATTTTGGAATACTTTCCTAGTGTAGACATGGCTCAAGAGCACTTTGGACATTACTTTTGTCCTTCACTGAACTTTTTATTTAATGCTGCTTCTAATTTGGAGCCCCCTACTGGTCTGTGCAGAACCATTATTTATAGCTGGTTAACTAACGGTTTAGTGACTTTACCAAAATAATCAGAAAAAATAATTTCAGGTTGAATGAAATGTTTTATTCCATCCAAAATATTTTTATTATTGTTTGGCTTTGGCTATTTTAAATCTTTTTATTTTGTTTTGTTCCTTGAAATAAATTTGGCAAAATGCAAATATGAAACCATTTCAAAATGAAAAGAATCCAAAATAGTAACACTGCATCTTTAAACGCTCCCGCTATTTCCCAAAATAGTGAACGTGCTATTCTGTCATCTCTGTAACCCTCGTTACACAAGGGTTGAGGGATTTGTCGGAATAGTGCCTTATTTTGAAATTTGGCATTGTTTATACAGTGCCAAATGTCAAAATAAGCTCTTTCAAACTAGACTCGGAGTAAGCTATATAATTTGCGTAAGGCATATTGCGTACCTTATTTCAACAGAAGGGTGCTGTCTAGATGTACCCTAAGGTACTGCAAGACTATTTGTTGTTTTTTAAGTTTTTCCAGTTACAGACTAACACGGATCCCCTTCTGAAACTACTGGAAAGGCTGTTATGGCATCAAACCACCAGAGAACATTCCTTTATAATGCCAGTCTCTTTTTTTTATTAGCTGGGGTCTCTTTTCAAAGGGCTTCAATGTTCATTTTGGTGTGGTAAACCTCCAGATTATAAAAAGAAAATTAGCTATTGTTTTTTTAAATTTTGTTTCATACCACACAAGCAGGGTAATTAAATAAGAATTATCTCACCTCAGTAACTTCCACCTCACAGCATGTTTAGGAAACATTCTACCTGAATCTCTGTGCTTCAGAGATTGCTGTGAAAATCCTTGAGACTCAAAGCTTTCCCATGAGTTTTGACATTTTCTGGTTCTGCATAGATTGGAAATACTGGTAGTTTTTCTCCGAATGCTCAGTGCTTCTGGGTCTTCCTGTGTACATATGACCTCTTGACACCTCCCACTCAAAAACAAACAAACAAACAAAAACAGAAGACTTTTGGACTTTCTAATGTTCAAAAAGATTCAGTTTGGGTGATGCAATCTCGTCAATGCAAGAAAAGTGTCACTAGTTTAACTAAATCATTTAAACCTTCTTAATTTTTGTTTTGCTGCATCAGGTCAGTTTAATTTGATAATTTAGCCTTTGCTTGTATCAGTTTTGCTTGTGCCAGTAAAAAATTATGAGTGGAGGTTTGCTGAATAGGAGGCTTGCATGGGTTTAATGAGATCAGTTTAAAATTAGTTTAGTTAAATTGGTACAACTTCTCTTGTATAGATGAGACCTAAGATTATAATTTTTAGTGATGCTGACTCACCCATCTATATTAATTTTCTCAGCACAGAATTTGTTCCAATGATGCATAGTACAGGAGTAATCTAGCTAATGGAGCAAAGTGGAGAGATTTATGAATTTATTACCCCCTATCATTCTTGTTGTGTTATTGGGTTCTGCTCTTTTGGACTGTTGGATGTTGAGCACTGGGAGGTTGACAACTAAAGAGATATTTTATTAGAATTCATCATTGCACTTCTTTGTAGAAGTATTATCCCAGTACATTGGAAAGGACACTCCTTTTAAAAAAATGTTGTTGAAACCTGTGGCTAGTCCTTGAGCTCACCTTTTCATTGTATGGCTATGCTAAAAGAAGAACAGGAGACATTGACTTGTGTTAATCAGGCCACAACTTTATTATTAGATGTCTGGGACTAGCTGGCAGATAACAGTGTACATGCAGGTAATCCCCATGCTTATTCTGTAATCACCTGGGGGTGAGGGGCTTTCTCCATCCCTCTCCCTCTAGAAAATCCATTGCTAGGACCTTGTCAGAAACTGGGTGAGGGGCTACCACCCACTCCGCCTCTTTTTCCAACCTGGTCCCTCCAGCAAATCTGTTGTAAGGACCTTACCATACACAGATGCCTTGTAGAAGGGGGTAAGATGGGCTATAGGAATGTGGGGGTTGGCTCCCTGCCCTACTAGTCATAGGAGTCCCCAAACCCTCTCTACTCCCATTTGTTCCTTTAACGAACACCTCTTTCTGCGTCCTTTTCCAAGCCATTTACCCGATCACTGTATCCCTTTTCCATGGAGTACATGCACTGGACAGCTGCCACGAGGAGGTACCACCAATAAGTTTGAATGCCTCCTCCCCATACCCAGCTGGGTTCCCAGACATCTTCTAATGCCCATTTTTTATATTGGTTAAAAACATGACAGCATCTGTGTTGGATAGGTGAACCCCATCCACTCAAAACAACTCTTATGTTATGCTCATGTGTGAAACTACTTCCCCTCCTATGCTCCCAAGGAATTTATCCACCTTTTTCTTCACATACTTCCTTCCCTTGTCCAATATAGGAGAGAGGGGTCACAGTATTCCATCAAACTCGCCATTGAAGCATGTCTAACTAAAGAATGTTAAATCCTGGAAAAAAGTTCAAGGATCAGCCCCAAATCCCTCCTTTCCCTGAGCCCTAAATCATTTTCCTCAAGAAGAATCCCAGTTATATCTGGGGGCACTGATGGGCTCACACAGCATACAGCACTAGCTGAGCATCTAACATGCCACTTCTTGCATGCCAGCTGAATACTTCTTCATCACCAAAGCCCAGCTGCAAACCCTTGGGCAACCTGGACACATACCTATGCACCCAAAAGACAACATTGTGCCCACAGATCCACACCACTGGTTGTCCAACAACCATAATGAGATTACAATAAATTAACATTGGCTCATGACCTGAGGTCTTAGATGCATTTGGTATGCATCATAATATCAGTGCCTGATTGCTGGATTGCCTCTGGTCCCATACCTTGCTTTTCTGCTGCAGTTACCACTCTTATTCTGAATGAGGGGGAATGAAATTCATCAGTGTGTTTCAGTGGCTCATGAAAACCTGATAGAGATTATTGAGGTTTTGAACTCCTGTAAAGTTTTTATTATTGTCAAAGAGGACATTAAAATTAGCATGAAAGAAGAAATGAACAAGTGCTTATTCTTTCTTAAAGGAAAACTTGACTTGATTAACCAGCAATGGAAGTAAAAGTCTGCAAAAGATGAAGTAATAAATAAGTAAAGTGATTCCATTTAAAAGTTTTTATTTTAAATTGCATGATGTGTTGATACCGTTAGCATTAAAATTAAATATAAGTTGAACCTTTCTAGTCCCACACCCTTGGGAGCTGATCAGTGCCAAACCAGAGAATTTGCTGAACTCTGGGAGGTCAGCATTGTCTAGCAGCATTGCCAGCACTTCCACTGCTTAATGGGCTCCTAAAAGACATTTAGGGGTAAATCAGAACTGAATAACAACATAGAACACTGAGAGTCAGGACTGGTGGCTGGATGCAAACTTTACGGGGCTGCAGGAAACTGCCACACCCATGATAAGTGGACATCAGGCTACCTAAAATCATGCTGGACCAGAAAGTACTGGACTAGAGAGATTCAATGTATAGTAGAATACAGTTTAAATGTTAAAATCTCTTTTGTTTACACAGCTGAGAAAAATCAGAGTTCCAACTCATCTGACTGTGCTTCCAGATAATAATTTATGGGGTCTCCTATTTTCACATGTAGGCACTGTAGTACTGATTTAGTTACTAAAATATGGATTTAGATAAATCAAAAGCTAATACTAAATATTGTGTGAGACACACCAAAATATCTTGATTTTATTTGTAAATCAGAAATAAAATGTGTCACCATGAGACAACACAGATGTTGAGGCATATGCAGAGACTAATGTAAACTCAAAGTGAAATGTTATGTTTTGGGAATATTATTTTATTTGCACTGAGACAATATTTTGTACTTTCAATAATTCAAGATGAAAACTATTGCTGAAAATTGGAATTTCCCATGGCATATAAATTCTATTTTTTTATCAGCTCTGTGCCTAACCCCTAAGTCGGTGCTCCAGAGCACCCTGTCACTTGATTTGCATGAATTTATTTTAGAAGAATATGTTAGCTTCCCCTTGTAATAATTCAGAATTCTAGATAAAAATATGATAATTTTTATTTACCTGTAGGACAGGGTGCATAAAAACCCTGTTGGTGTGTTATTTCTATGCTGTTGAGATGGTGAGGTATGAAGCACCTTTTTTCACAAGTTCTAACACAGTTAAACATTTTGAGTTTAGATTAATTTGTGAAAAACATCCTGATTTAAAGAGAGGATTAAAGAAGTTTTATGAGGAAACTAAAAGGATTTACCAATGAGATGTTTTAGCCTTGATTTCAGTGGTGGGATTTATGCTGTACTTCAAGTTCGAAACATTTACTAAAATAATGTTTTGATCAACCAGTTTTGAGGATTTTTGTATTACACAAGCACAAAATAAATATATCAGTAAAAAAGTTGCACATTCATTTGTATTGTTAATCTTTTTTGCTCACCTACCAATGGACCCATTCCAGGAGAAATAGTGCAAAATGGCCAAATGGGTCAGCCTGACATGAATTGTCATCACCAACTTTGGCAGGGGTAATGACAGCAGTGCACTGAAAATGGGGAGGGGGAAGCATTGTCCAGGCTTGCTCGAAGAAGGCAATGGTGTTTTGTAGGGGTGAAGGAAAGGAGGGGAAGCAGAGGCAGAACCTTCTGCAAAAAGTTGAGTGGTTGTCAGTTTTTCAGCACTGACTCACCTGCTAGGAATGCAAGGGAGGAAGGCTTCAAAGTTACAAGCCCTATCACATGCATCTGACGAAGTAGGTCTTTGTCCACAAAAGCTTATGCTCCAACACTTTGGTTAATCTATAAGGTGCCACAAGACTCCTCGCCGCTTTTTCAGATTCAGACTAACACAGCTGCCCCTCGGATACTTGAAGCCCTATCATTGGAAACCCTTTTTGCCATGTGTGTGGGGAGCAGGTAAGCAAGCTCTTTGCTGGTGCCTCCTTGTGGCAGATGTCCAATTTAGGTATTCCACATGAAAGGTTTCCAGTGACCAGATAAATGGTCTGGAGAAGGACTTAAAAAGAAGGATGTTTTGGTTAAAGGAACAGAAGAGTATGAGATTTGGGGCTTCAAAGGTTGTAGCAGCAGGAGCCAACCTCCCTTTCCTATTGCCCATACTACCATCCTAGGAGCGAATGAATTTGCTGGAGGGATCTGGTTGGAAAATAGAGGAAGCTGGGGGAACCCCCAGGGTAATTACAGAATGAATAGGGTTTTTACCTGCACTGCACAATGTTATCTGCCAGGTAGTCCCAGACATCTACTAATAAAGTTACTGCCTCATTAAATCCATATCAAGTGTCGCAGGTCCTTCTTTGGGAGGGCTACACAATGAATCATTGCCTTTACAGAAAAAAAAATATGGTATTGTAGTATTAGCTTTTTGTAAAATCTATACCCCAAAATAATTTTTTAGACTGTCTGGTAGTGAAGAGAGCCTGGCTAATGTAAGAATTGTACTACTGTTGTATATGAAATGTTGCCAGTGAATAACTTGGTGGCTTTGGTTTGTAGGAGTTGTCCTGGTATTTGTGTTGGCTTCAGATTACAAGTATTTACACAAAACTTGTGCTTCATTCCAAGTGTGCGGGTAGGATATTCAAATACCAAGATCAACTGAAGCCGAAATCACCAAATTTCACCTGAACTTAACATTTGTTGTGGTTTCAATTCAAAAGCATATAAAAGCCCAGGTCCACAGAAAATGCTTGTGGACTTCAGCAAAGCTTTTGAGTTTGTGACAAAACCAAAAAACAGATGTTTCATATGACTTGGTAAAGATGCTTTTGCCCAGCTCTCAGTGACAGCTAATAAGTCTGAAACAAAAGAACATTGTGAAGTTAATTTTGTTTTCCATTTCTGTGGTAAACTTCAAAGATTAGCTATGGGAGAAAATTTCTTCCCCCAACCATGAAATTGCAGTTGAAATTACAGTACTTGACTGGCCACATGAAATTCTAATTTTGGGCCACCATGGAACAGAATGAGATTGCATTAAGTGATTTGAACAATCTCGGTTGTTGACTATTATTTCCTTCCTGAGCCTTCCATCGAATCTCAGACTGGACATGTAGTAGCTTCATCTTCTCTCCCACTATTTCCTCATCTCTGCTATTCTCTTGTGATACTTCTGGAGATAGTGCTCACAAGTATTATTACCATACTGAGTTGAAAAGGACATTATACAGAAGAGCCACAATTAAGGAAAAAGACAATTTTAACACAGTCAGGACATGTGCTCTGTAAGAATGTCTAAGCCTTTTTTACACCAACATCTATAATGAATTACTGTAACAAGCACTTAGAACAGGGGTCTCCAAACTACGGCCCGCGGGCCGGATGCGGCCCGCGAGGCCCTCTCATCCGGCCCGTGGAGACTGTGACGGGGAAGAAACTCCCCGCACTAACAGCCCCTCCCCTGGAGAAGCGCCGAGCGGCGCAGCGCCGCGGAGCTGGGGCGGGGAAGAAACTCCCCACACTGACAGCCCCTCCCCCGGAGAAGTGCCGAGCGGCGCGGCGGAGCAGAGCCCAGGGGAAAGCCCACGGGGAGGGGAGCGCGGGCGCACAGCCGCAGGCGCGGCAGGCGAGGAAGGCGGCAGGACCCAGGAGGAGAAGGGGCAGGGACGCCAGGGTGAGCGGCACGCCCCGTGCGTGCCGGCTCAAAAGGGGGAGGGGCCGGAAGGACAGGGGCGGCCGGCACTCACTTTCTTTTGGGCAGGCAGCCAGGAGAGGGAAGCCGGAGGAGCCAGCGGGACGGAGGAGGGACTCTGGACCCGCGCAGCCCTTGCCCTGGGCAGCGAGACTCCCCGGCCGGGAGTGCGGGGGATCGGAGCCGCCAACGGACGGCCACACGCCCTGCGGACCGACGGCCGAACCCGGGCTCTGTGCGTCCCTCACAGCAAGAGGGGTTGGGACTTGGCGTGGACAATTGCTCCCTATTGGCCAGTGCGTTCTTATCCTATTGGCTAGCTCTCTCATGAGGTCACTAGTGGGCTGGGCTCTATTTTGGCATCCAGGAAACAATTTCACCATTCACACTAATACAGGTGTTCATATGTAGTGTATCAATGTGTTATTAAATAATAACTGAATAAAATAATATTAAATAAATAATTAAAAACAACATCCATGTTTTGATTGTTTTTTAGTTGGACCTCAAGTGTGTAGACGGCCCCCGAACTGCTGTTTGATAGTTAATGCGGCCCTCGGGCAGAAAAGTTTGGAGACCCCTGACTTAGAACAACACACGGTTGCTTCATAGGATGTGGCTATATATACACCATACATTTTATCAAACATTCTTGAACATCCCCTTTAATAATGTTGTCTTCAGGCATGCATCCTGTTAATGTGAGCATGCTGCAAAGATCCCTTGTATGTAAAATAATTATTGCTACAGTTACTGTGTGCAAATGGTAGCCTGCTATCATACAAGCATTTCATCATTCCACCTATGTTTTGAAATGTATTTTTATATAAAATCATTTAATCTTCTAAAACTGCCTAGAACCTGTTACAAGGAAGACATGGGTGGACTGACCAAGTTTTTGGAGCAGGAGTTGGGAATCAGGCCAGTTCAGACACTAGGAGATCAGAATCAGATTTATGCCAGAGGGCAGACCAAGAGTCAGATGTTAGGAGGCAAACAAATTCAGGTTGCTAGGAGATCAAAGGTAGGCTGTAGAAGCAGGGGCACCAACAGACTCACAGGCCACTAGGTAAGGTGGGGAGGGCCAGCTCTGCTTTCCCAAAGGGGCAGGACCTTGGGAACAAAGGGTGGGCCGGGACAGCCAGCCCTGTGTGCCATGCTCTCCCTGCCCCCAGCCTTTAGAGCCGCACAGAGTGGCCCCTTTGAATTGCCAGGCCCCATGGCAACTTCCCCTTTCCCCCTTCCTGTTGGCAGGCCTATGTAGAAGCAGGTAGCGCAAGGGAAGTGTATGAAACCCAACTGAATGGACAACTTCTTCTTTTTTCTTTAACGCAAGAGTTTTTGCGTTAGAGTATTTGAGTAAGAGAACGTCTACACTGGCATGTGCCTTTGCACAAAAGATGTGCTTTTGCACAAGAGCATCCGTGCCAGTGTAGATGCTCTCTTGCACAAGAAAGCTCCGATGGCCATTTTAAACATTGGGCTTTCTTGCACAAGAAATTGATGTTGCCTGTCTATATAGGCCTCTTGCGCAAGAACAGTTGCACAAGAGGGCTTATCCCTGAGCGGAAGAGTCAGAGTATTTGCACAAGAAGCACTGATTTTATACATTAGAATGTCAGTGTTCTTGTGCAAGTACTCACAGCCAGTGTAGACAGGTGGCAAGATTTTGCACAAAAGCGGCCACTTTTGGGCAAAATCTTGCCAGTGTAGACATAGCCTAGGTGTAATACCTCAATACTTGGTTGTTTATATTCCCTTGCTCAGCCCTGTGTCTTTCAGGTACTCTGACAAAGCCTTTTGAATAACGCCAATGTTTCTGTTAAATAACATAAGATATGTTTTGTTGTTCTTAGACATTTGAATTCCCCTGGAAGCTTTTCCCTTTCTTTATCAAAATCCCTACATAAAGATGACCAATTGCTTCTTCCACCTTGCAGAATGCATGTAGTTCATCTCTGTCCTATTTATTTCAGAAAAGTTTTTGTTTACAACAATTCATATGCTAAAAAAGCACTCCATTAATCCTGTCTGAGTCCTGTTGTATGTTATTATCCTCAACTGTAGGGCACAACTGAAAAAAATCTTCTTTCTTCTTTTGTATTAATCCAAATTTTTGCCACTCCTCTTTTTTGTTTTTTTTATTTGACTTTTAAATCCCTGTTTAGTCAAGGCCATTTCCATGTAAATTCTTCTGTTTTTTACAATATTTTAAATGCTTTTGCTGCCATTTCATTCCCCATTATCCCAGCATGCAGTGGAATTCAAATTAATGTTGCATGTATTCCCATCTGTACCAACTCTGTTATAAGAAGTATGACTTGGCTGACCAAACCACTTCTACATAGTAAGACACATATTTTATCTCCATAAGACTTGAGACATAATCAGAAAAAAGAATCTCAGATGCTGGACATATATCATTGATCACATTTACCATTAATATTATTGCTACTAGTTCAGCTGTCATGAAAGCTAAATAATTGGATATTCTCTTATGTGTAATAATTCCCAATTTTAGTATACAATATGCAGACCCTAGTCTTCCTATTTTTTTTTCCTTTTTAGTACTTGTGTATATTTGAGAAAGCCAACTCTACTTTTTGCATAAATACTACTACATATCATCTTTTTCTCTAGCTGCCACTTTGCACTCCTTATTCTACCATGGATGTGAGTTTTACATTTTGGGATACTGCAATATCTTAGGTATGGCTACATTGGCAGCTGCTATTAATCCCTGTATTATATTATCATTGAGATTCTGTCATCACTCACACAAGGATTATTCATAAATTCAGTACATTTACTTGTAAACAGCTCCCAATTAGTTTGCTTAATATTTCACAAGGGTAATCTTTCATTATCTTTAACTTTCCTCAGTCTTTGAAAAGTAATACATATAGGGATCACTTCTCAATCTCTCCTCCTTATTTTTTCCATTGTATTTACTTGCAATACCTGCAGTTATAATTCCCAAGTCTAAAATTGAAAAAAAACACCTACCATCTGTTGCATTAAATCTAGTTATGACACAATTGTTTAAAATCACTAATTTTCGTCAATGAACTTTTCTAACCATTTTACATTTAAATATGTTGTTTTACTTCCCCATAATGTATTAAGTCTATTTTGGTTACTGTATATAATATATAGTCTTTTAGCATTCTTCACTTTTTCTTATAGCTTTGAGCTTTTTAATTTCCCACACAAGTAATATTTACTATAAACCTTTAAAGAAATATTTCTCTCTGCATTAGGTTCTCAATAGCATTATGTTCTAGGCTTACTTCTTCATTCTCTACTGCTACATAATTTAATTTTTCCCTTATAAAAGCACAAACATATTCTCCTCTTCCTAGTTTTTGGTTTTGCTTGATGCCCTGGAATTTTAAAAGCAAGTTTTTGAACCAACTTCTTTCCTGGATACATATGATATTGGATTGTTCTCATTCCCAAGATATTTTCTTTTAGTTCTTGATTATATGCTATCAAACTGTGTGAATTAGAAGATTATCTCCACTCTGGTCACATTTTTCTATTAATATCATTCAAAATTGTATGAATGTAGTCCATTGACAACTTAACATAGACATATTTTCACTCTGTCCTGTGATTCCCTCTGTTCTGATTTTTTCTTGTTTGTGATGTATAATATACTACCTTTATCAAAATTGCAATACATCTTTTTTATTAGTAGTATATTATTGCCTATTCCTTCAACTGTCAGAAAGGGAAAGACTACACAATTCTGTCTCAGTTTTTATTTCAAGAAAAAGTGGACTTTTCTTCTAAATGTATTTTTGTGATTTTTTTTAAAGTTCTGATTTTTAATCCACCCTTCTCCCCCAACCTAAAAATGTTTCAATATTCTAAATAACCATAATGGTTTCGGTATCTCACAGAAAGCCCGATTATTTCATTAGGAATTTTTTGTGTGTGGAAAATACCATTTTCCAAGCAGTGCTATTTACTAGCTTACTTGCATACTGTTTTAGCTGCCATGTACAGAAGTTCTATAAGTAAATGTTTTTAATCGTTTATTTTCTTGGCTTGTTAGATATGACCTTTATCAGTACACATCTAGCTGTCCCTTTTCAAAGACTGTTTCTGAGGGTATGTCTACACTACAACATTAATTCGAACTAACTTAGTTCGAACTAACAGATCCAGACTAAAAAACTAGTTCGAATTAGCGTTTTGCTAATTCGAACTAGCATGTCCATATTAAGTGGACCCTGAACCGAGCTTAAGGATGGCTGGAAGCAGTGCTGGCATGGCATCAGATGAGGACTTAGAGCGTGGAGCTGCTGTTTCAGGCTAGCAGAAGGCTGTGCTTAAAGGGTCCCGACCCCCACCCCGGACAGACAGTTCTCAGGGGTGCCCCGCTTGCAAAGCAGTCCTGGCTTGGAGTGCCCGGAGTACCCACACTGGGCATATCACACCACTCGGCCATCAGACCGGCTGCACTTGTCGCAGGCTGCCATCTGGACAGAGGGGGCAATCGGGGGGCTGCAGGAGAGCTTCCACCCTAGAAGCCTGCAGAGCCAGCCCAGTCCTCCCCATCGGGGGCTCGTACCCCATTCCTCCCTCACCTCCTTCCACTTACCCTCCCTAGCCCCCCTTCCTGATGTACAAAATAAAGATAACGTGTCTTCCAAAATGGAATCTGTCTTTATTGAACAAAACTGGGGGAGACTGGGAAAAGGAGGTGGGAGGGGGAAGAGAGAGGCTGGGAGAGGGGAGGGCAACTAAAATGATCAGGGGTTGGGAACAGGTCCCAACCCCTGGGACTTTTCAGTTTAGAAAAGAGGAGACGGAGGGGGGACAGGATAAAAGCATGAGTGGTGTGGAGAGGGAGCATACAAAAAAGTTCCTCATTAGTTCCAATAAAGAAGGACTAGAGGACACCAAAGGAAAGGAATGGGTAGCAGGCTTCAAACTAGTAAGAGAAAGTTGTTCTTCACAAAGCAAAGAGTCAACCTGTGGAACTCCTTGCTGCAGGAGGCTGTGAAGGCTACAACTAGAACAGAGTTTAAAGGGAAGTGAGATCAAGTCATGGAGGTTGGGTCCATGGAGTTCTATTAGCCAGGGGGTAGGAGTGGTGTCCCTGGCCAAGGTTTGTGGAAGGCTGGAGAGGGATGGCACGAGATAAATGGCTTGGTCACTGTCTTCGGTCCATCCCCTCCAGGGTCCCTAGGGTTGGCCGCTGTCGGCGGATAGGCTACTGGGCTAGATGGACCTTTGGTCTGACCCAGGACGGCCATTGTAAGCTCAGGGCTCAGGGTCGGGAGTCTCAGTGGACCCCTTTGATTCTCTTGCACATCTGCTCCTGGGTGGCCAGGCTGGCCGCTCTCCTGCTCTAGCCGACTACTTTCCTGTGCCTAGTGCAGAGATTGTGGACGAGGTCCACGATGTCTGCGCTAACCCAGGTGGGTGCCCGCCTCTTGCGGTCCCAGGCAAGCTCCCGGGAGCCACCAGCCTGGTCCCGGGAAGAGGGGAGGGCTGGGGGAGATCGGGTGGGTGGCTCGATCCGTGCCAGGTGCAGGGTCTGCTGGCTGGGTGCTGGCAGGCTTGCACCTGGCACGGGCACCGTAGCCAGCCCGTGCCCCTTTAAGGGGTCCGGGGCCGGGAGGGGGGCAGTAGAGTGTCCCTGGTGTTGGCCAGAGTGGCCACCAGGGAAACCTGGGGAGGGCTAGCCTCCCACTAGTTCAAATTAAGGGGCTACACACCCCTTAATTCGAACTAGGCTTAATCCTCGTAAAATGAGGTTTTCCTAGTTCGAACTAAGCGCTCCGCTAGTTCGAATTAAGTTCAATGAAATAAGGAAGCCTAGTTCGAACTACCTAGTTCGTGCCCTGTGTAGCCGCGCTGCACGGGGTTCGAACCAGCGGGGTTTTAAAAATGGCGGCTCCCCGCTTATGCAAATGAAGCCCGGGAAATTCAAATCCCGGGCTTCATTTGCAAGTGCGGTATGCCTACATTACCCCGCTAGTTCGAACTAGTGGGGTAGTGTAGACATACCCTTATAGACTAACAGATGTATTGGAGCATAAGCTTTAGTGGGCAAAGACCCACTTCGTCAGAGGCATGTAGTGGAAATTTCCAGAGGCAGGTATAAATATGCAGGCAAGAATCAGGCTAGAGATGACTAGGTAAATTCAATCAAGGAGAATGAGGCCCACTTCTAGCAGCTGATCTGGAGGTGTGAACACCAAGAGAGGAAAAACTGCTTTTGTAATTGGCTAGCCATTCACAGTCTTTGTTTAATCCTGAGCTGATGGTGTCAAATTTGCAGATGAACTGCAGCTCAGCAGTTTCTCTCTGAAGTCTGTTCCTGAAGTTTTTTTTGCGGATGGTTACCTTTAAATCTACTATTGTGTGTCCAGGGAGATTGAAGTGTTCTCCCACAGGTTTTTGTATATTGCTATTCCTAATATCTAATTTGTGTCCATTTATTCTTTTGCGTAGGGACTGTCCAGTTTGGCCAATGTATATAGCAGAGGGGCATTGCTGGCACATGATGGTGTATATTACATTGGTAGATGTGCAGGTGAATGAGCCAGTGATGGTGTGGCTGATCTGGTTAGGTACTGTGATGGTGTTGCTGTTGTAGATATGTGGGCAGAGTTGGCACTGAGGTTTCTTGCAGGAATTGGTTCCTGAGTTAGAGTTACTGTGGTGCGGTGTATAGTTGCTGGTGAGAATATGCTTCAGGTTGGCAGATTGTCTGTGGGCAAGGACTGGCCTGCCTCCCAAGGCCTGTGAAAGTGAGGGATCGTTGTCCAGGATGGGTTGTAGATCACTGATGATGCGCTGGAGAGGTTTTAGCTGAGGACTGTAGGTGATAGCCAGTGGAGTTTTGTTGGTTTCTTTTTTGGGCTTGTCCCGCAGCAGGAGGCTTCTGGGTAGACATCTGGCTCTGTAGATCTGTTTCCTTACTTCCTCGTGTGGGTATTGCAGTTTCAAGAATGCTTGTTGAAGATCTTGTAGGTGTTGGTCTCTGTCTGAGGGGTTGGAGCAAATGTGATTGTACCTCAGTGCTTGGCTATAGACAATGGATCATGTGGTATGTCTGGGATGGAATCTGGAGGCATGAAGGTAGGCATAGCAGTCGATAGGTTTTCGGTATAAGGTGGTGTTTATGTGACCGTCTCTTATTTGTACTGTGGTGTCCAGGAAGTGGACCTCTTGTGTAGACTGGTCCAAGCTGAGGTTGATGGTAGGGTGGAAGCTGTTGAAATCGTGGTGTAATTCTTCCAGAGTTTCCTTCCAATGGATCCAGATGATGAAGATGTCATCAGTGTAGTGTAGATAGAGAAGGAACATGAGTGGACGAGCACTGAGGAAGCATTGTTCCAGGTCATCCATTAAAATGTTGGCATATCATGGGGCCATGTGGGTGCCCATAGTCGTGCCACTTGTCTGGAGGTATATATTGTCACCAAATTTGAAATAATTGTGTGGGAGGAGAAAGTCACAGAGCCCAGCCACCAGGTGCGCTGTGGCATCATCAGGGATACTGTTCCTGATAGCTTGTATTTCATCTTTGTGTGGGATGTTTGTGCATAGAGCCTCTACATCCATGGTGGCTAGCATGGCGTTTTCTGGCAGATCACCAATGCATTTTAGTTTTCTCAGGAAATCAGTGGTTTCACGGAGATAGCTGAGAGTGCTGGTGGCGTAGGGTCTGAGTAGAGAGTCCACAAATCCAGACAATCCTTCAGTGAGAGTGCCAATGCCTGAAATGATGGGGCATCCAGGATTTCCAAGTTTGTGGATCTTGGGTAGTAGATAGAATAACCCCGGTCGGGGCTCCAAGGGCATGTTGATTTGTTCCTGTGCTTGTGTAGGGAGTGTCCTGAGCAGATGGTTCAGTTTCTTAGTGTATTCCACAGTGGGATCTGAGGAAAGTGGCCTGTAGAATTTGATATTGGAGACTTGTCTGGAAGCCTCCTTTTGGTTGTCAGACCTGTTCATGATGATTATAAATAATATAGATAAATATAGATAAATTATACCTGCCTCTGGAGATTTCCACTACATGAATCTGACGAAGTGGGTCTTTGCCCACAAATCTTATGCTCCAATACATCTGTTAGTCTATAAGGTACTACAGGACTCCTTGTTGCTTTTGCAGATCCAGACTAACATGGCTACCCCACTGATAGATGAGAAAAAGTCATTGCAACTGAATGAGCAGTCCTCGTGCAGTTTCAGGTTTGCCTCACAACTGCAACTGCACTCATGATAATATCACTACAGGATGACAGAATCATTTTTCAGAGGAGCACGTTTGGAAAACAGAAAATTGGTGTGGTAGTATATACATATTTCTGAAGCGCTCATACATGTATATTTTAAAAGAGCTCATTTGTAACTTAAATCTTGGGATTTTCATGCTGTTTCATTGACACTCTACAACTGTGTAAGAAAGACACGTTAGAAGGTTAAATGAAGGTTTGAGGGGCTACTCTCAAATGCTTGTGTACAGCAATATATGAAAAGATTGTGTATGTGTGTCCGAAAGTAAAATTTGTCAACAGATCTCTATATCTAGCTTAATAGCAACAAAATTTAGAGAAGAGAGATAATTTTGTTGTTACAGAATAGTCTGTAATGCTTTCCCCCTTTGTAAGTATCATAACTGGGAAAGTGAAGAACCATTTTTTCAAGAGAGAGCTTGTTGTATAACTGATCATTTCACATTCCATTCTTGTTACTGATTGATGTTCAAGACTATGAGAACATCTTGGCAGCTTTCATAGGTGGGGTACGGGTGAGAGACTTGGAGTGAATTGTTAAATCCTGGTCTACAGCCAGAGGTTGAAAACATGTTAAATGAGCTGCTCAAAGAACCACCACCCTATTGGCTGGGATATGTCAATTTTATTTAAAAAGTTACCATAAATTATTTTTGATCATCTTTTTACTAGAAAAACCCCCTCTCTCTCCTGAAAATACACATTTATGTGATTTGACATGGTTTGATTTATTAAGAAGTATGAGAATTTTTTTCCAAGCAATTAGCTCTGTGGTGAGAAAAATCCTACTAGCCAACATGTACACTGGGACATTTAAGGTCCCTGAATAGCAAATCAGATAAGAGATGGAAATAAATTTACCAATTAAAACTTGGGATTACTTACGAGCATCTGCAATGGTTACTTTTAGCACTGGCGAGGAAAAAAAATCTTCAGATGTTGGCAATTTGTTGAATTTGAAACTTAAGAACATCAGTGTTGCCATACTGGGTCCAGACTCTGGTCAGAAATGTTGCCCCAGGATGATTTTATTTTGATGAAAGCCCAATGGTACAGGGAGGTTGTGCAACATTCTGCCTCCTTTTCTACTAGATCACTTCCCAACTTGTAGGCAACCCACCTATCTGACAGCCTTTAAGTTGGGTCCCCCAGTGCTTCCAGAGTCTGTGGCTCTAGGCTATTTCATGGCAGGTGGGCACCAAGAGCTATGGGAACTTTCATGGAGAATTTTATTTATTTATTTCATTTTAATTCCAAAACAGAATGAAACCAGATTTTGAAATGTCAAATTCTGTCATGAAACAGAATTACCTTTCTCCAGATAGCACGAGTCCCTTATGCCCAGAGCTCATCGTGGAGGATAAAAGGCCAGACGATCAGCAGTTCTGAACACCCACCACTCCAAATCAAATTAATAAAAACCCCAAGGGGTCAGCACTGAAAAATCAAGCCTCTACTTTGAATGTGTGTCTGTGCGAGAGAAAGAAAGAGATGCAGCTAAGTTACAGAAAATATTCTGGAAGAAAGTCATTCCTCTTATGACAATGCACATATAAATTGGCTCACATAGAAGCTGAGAGGTCTTACAGTAACTGATTTGAACCCACTCACTTATCCATGATTTTCCCCATGGATAAAGGAGGAGTAAGACCTAAGTTGCTTCAAACTACCTGTGTACCTTCCCAGCCCTGGGTAGCTCCAGGGCCTAGTCACCTGACATAACTTACACAGCCCTGGGACTTCAGTTTGTGGCAGCCTCCTCAGGCTGCCCTATAAGCTGCAGCTATGCCTGGCGTCTCCATAGAGCTGCGTGCTGCAACTCCGCTTCTAGCACACCCTGGAGGGTGACTGCAGCAAGTAGAAAATATGTATTTTGTTTTGAACTGAAAATATTCTTCCTGAGTCACATGCTGAGATTTTTTAAATGAGGCATCCAGTGCTTCTTGACTGCTTTGTCCTGTCCTTAAATAACAGAAACAATAGGGTGTCCATCATAACTCTTGATAAATTTCTCCATTCTCTGTTAGGTCTCATCATTAGTACACTTTTCCTGATGACATTTCATTATGTTACCTCATGTCCTCTCCTTTATGTGCTCTAGTTAGCGTTGCCTACATAATTCCACAAAACCCAAATGCTTTCAGCGATATCTTTGTGACTGAAATAGAGGGTTTTTTCCAGAGGCTGGCCCACCTCCAACTGATTCCACCCAGCAGCTGCTTGAGGTGATATCTTTTTAGGGGCTGTGTTTTGCTGTTTCCCTGTACACAAAGAATATCTCCAGCTCCAGTCTGAATAATTTGATTTTGGCTCAAGAGCACAGTAAAACAGGATACAAAAAAAAGTTTTCTGTTAGAAAGAATAATATAGGTATATTCCACTGGAACAGACTGGATTGAACCTCTGCCTGTGTGGACAGCAGAATCCTTAAAGAATTACAGCTGCAGGAGTCAGAAAATATAGGCATAACAGTTGCCCAGCTAACTATAGAGACCCTCTTGTTAATACCACTACTGCTGGAAATTGGGTCATTTCCATCCTTCTGCACCAGTTACCAGAACTGATGTTTTAGAAGGACATGGAGGGATTTAAAATCTCCCCACTTGCTCCTTGAGCTCCAGCTGCTGCTACATAGTAGGTCACTCTCTCATAATTTCTGTTACTATGTTGTTTCAGTTTGGTTCATTTTATAAATGAAAAGCATTGTGGTATAGATTATAGCACTGGAAAATATTTCTTACATGGTGCCATTTCTTGCTTTTTAGCTACTTAGTAATAATAACAACAATGGCAGCAAAATCTCAATCCATCATTCAGTTAATCATTTTCACTGCTACTTATCCTTGACTCCATACGGAGTTTGTAGAGTACAGCAAGGGCAGCTGGTGCCAACACTGACAGTTCTAGTGGGTGAAGTATAAAGTTACTCTGTGTGCAGATTGTTGCTGTGGTTTGTCTAGTTTTTGCCATATCCAATCCCGACTCCTTTGCCAGGATTTTCAGTTTGGAAAACCATCTTTGGAATGACAATATATTGTATCATACACATTATGACAAGGCTTGGGTTGCTAGTGTTCCAAACTGCTGGATAACTTCAGACAGCTCTTCAGGATAGGGGTTATATTTTTCCACCTGTTTATACAGACAATGCGATCCACATTATACTTGGGATTTCTAGGCACTATTCTAAGTCAGTTGTAAGCTCCAGGGCCAGAAGGTCAGCTGAGTTTGTGGCTCCCTTATATCAAGTCTCATTTTCAAATGGGACTTAGACACTTATGAGCCTAGATTTCACTGTCTTTCATTGGGAATAACATAGAGACCTGGGCTTTTTGGAAAATTCCAAGAGGCACTCATCTGTATTTTTAGGCACCTAAATATATTTAAAAACCTTGTCCTAAAATCCCTTTTGGAAATGGGTCTAGGCTCCTCAGTCACTTAGGCACTGTTGAAAATTTTAAACCCATTGCTCCCAATTTACCTTTAATCTCTTCAAACCAGACAATCAGTCTTTTTAGAAGATAAGACTCTATTATTTATTCATCACCTGCTCCAGAGAAATTTCTCAGATGAATCTGTGATTCAATTAGTTTTTAAGCTTCGTTATAATAAGGTTCATGAAGCAAAAGTCTAGATTCTAGTTTGCATTATTGTTCACAGCTCTAATATATTGATTTTGGTTCATGGCACCATGATTTTGATTGCAAATTTAGATGCAGATCTGGATTTTAGTCCCTATATTCAAGTTTATTCAGGCCCATTTTCTTAGAATTGCAGCAGGAGATTCCCTACAGTATGGGGAAGCAGATAGAAGATGGACACAGGTTTGTATATACTATTTTAAGTACTCTTTATTGATTACAAAATGAACCTCATTTATTCCACATTCATACCTCCAAATCATACTATACCGGAGTCTATTGTTGGAAGTCCTGATGGTCAGTCAGGGTTCAGTCTAGTCAAAAAGTGCAGGGAATTCACAATTACCACACCATATCCAAACAGAGCTCTTCATTATTGAAACTCTCCAATTTACAAATGTGTGAAGCTTCCATTTATAATCCACTTTGTGATGTCATTCATCTTTTGTTTCTTTGTCTGGGCCTTCACACATACAGATCCAGAGAGAAATTCCTCGGTGAGCCACCATGATCCCAAAGTATGCCAGTTCTTACACATTTTTTATAGTAGATCACCTGGTGTTATTTCCTTCTCCGCTAAATCTTCATTTCCCTCCTCAGGACATAAAATTGTTTTTGTACAAATAGTTCTTGACCTTTTGACCTTTAAGTTGTTGCTTTGGTTGCCAACAACATGCAACGTACACACGTTTGTCTAATCACACTCCATTCACATTAGGCCCCATGCCCTACAACATACTGCATGGCAAAATGGCAGGGCTGTCAAGTGATTAAAAATCAATCATCATTAGTTGTGAAATTAAAAAAAATAATCTCAATTAATTGTGTGATTAATTGTATGGTTGAACAATAATAGAATACCATTTGTTTAAAAATTTTAGAGGTTTTTAATCTACTTGAATATTTTGTATTTAATTTACAACATAGAATACAAAGTATACAATGCTCACTTTATATTTTTATACAATTTTTGCAATGTAAAAACCAAAATAAATAGTATTTTTCAATCCCCCATTACAAGTACAGTAGTGCAATCTCTACATCATGAAAGATGAATTTACAAATGTAGAATTATGTACAAAAAGTAGCTGCATTCAAAAATAAAACATTTTAAAAGTTTAGAGTCTACAAGTCCACTCAGTCCTACTTCTTGTCCAGTCAAACATGTTTGTTTGCTTTTGCAGAAAATAATGCTGCCTGCTTCTTGTTTACAACATAAGTCATAAGTGAAAACAGGTGTTCACATGGCATTGTTGTAGCCAGAATCATGAAATATTTACATGCCAGATGTACTAAAAATGCAGGTATGAAATCACACTTCAACCACCATTCCAGAGGACATGCATCCATGCTATTAACAGGTTCTACCTGGTAATGGCCCAAAGCAATGTGGACCAAGACATGTTCATTTTCATCATCTGAGTCAGATGCCACCAGCAGAACACTGATTTTCTGTTTTGCTGGTTCTGGTTCTGTAGTTTCCACATCAGAATAAATATTGCTCTATTAAGACTGTTGAGTGTTCCATTCCCCATCTTTTTCAGGTTTTGAACCTCATGTCAAGTGCTGTCACTATCTTTAGAAATCTTGTATCTATGCCTTCTTTCTGTTTTGTCAAATCTTTAGTGAGTGTTCTTAAAAATGACCAACAGGTGCTAGGTCATCATCTGAAACTGCTATAGCATGAAATATATGTCAGAATGTAAATGAAACAGAGAAGGAGACACAATTCTCCCCCAAAGATTTCAGTCACAAATGTAATTAACACATATTTTTAACGAGCGTTATCACCATGTAAGCATGTCCTCTGTGATGATGGCCAAAGCACAAAAGTTATACAAATGTTTAGCATATGTGGCACAGAAATACCTTGCAATGCCTGTTACAAAAGTGCCATGGGAATGCTTATTCTTACTTTCAGGTGACATTATATATAAGAAGTGGATCACATTATCTCCTGCAAATATAACCAAACTAATTTATCTTAGCATTTGGCTGAACAAGGAGGACTTGAATAGACTTGTAAGCTCTAAATTTTATATTATTTTGTTTCTGAGTGCAGTTATGTCACAATCTACATGTATACTTTGCACTTTCATGGTAAGAGATCTCACGACATTATTTCTATGAGATAAATTGAAAAATACTATTTTTTTGCTTATCACTTTTACGGTTCAAATATTTGTATTAAAATAATATAAAGTGAGCTCTATACATGTTGTATTCTGTGTTGTAATTGAAAGTGTAGAAAAACATACAAATATATTCAATACATTTCTAATGGTATTCTATTATTTAGCATTGTGATTAAAACTATGATAAATCATAAGTAAAGTTTGAGTAAATTGTGTAAATTAACTGTTATTAATTGGCAGCCCTAATATATATATATATATATATATATATATATATATATATATATATATATATATATATATATATATATATATATCCCAACAATCTCTCATTCAGTTTCTCACAATTTAAATGCAATTTAAGTCTTGAGAAAAAGCCCACTGAGGTCAATTAAAAAATTACTTTTACTTCAATGAAAATTGGATTTGGCTTTTAGGGACTATTTTTTCATTAATCTGCTCATCATGATAGCATTTTCCAAGCAGAAAAAGACTGCTATATAAAGCATTGCCAAAAATGTTAAAATGTCACATCACATTTCCATATATAATAAAATGAGAAATAGTGAATCTGGGGAAAGTCCCTGCTATGTTCCAATGCAGGCTGCTGTTCTCTTTGGAGACCTACTCTCACCCAAGAAGATTTTACAGGAGAAACCTCTTGATATGATAGCTGGCAAAGGTTGTAAGTGAAATGAATTCAGGAAACATGAATGCTAGTATCTTTTTAGATACGTTATTTGAGTCGATCTAAATAATCATTAATTGGCAACTGCCCAACAACTCATTGCTGGACTGAGGGTCTCTTGGGCTATGTCTACACTAGCTCATTAGTTCGAGCTAGGTAGGGTAATTAGGGCAACCAGAGTTGCCAATGAAGCCCGGGATTTAAATATCCCGGGCTTAATTTTCATGTTCCTGGGCGCCGCCATTTTTAAATCCCCCTTAGTTCGAACTCCGTGCCTGCGGCTACACGAGGCAAGGAGTAGGTAGTTCGAATTAAAGATCCTAATTTGAACTGCCATTACTCCTCATTCCACGAGGAGTAACGGTAGTTTGAATTAGGATCTTTAATTCAAACTACCTACTCCGTGCCGTGTGTAGCCGCGGGCACAGAGTTCGGACTAAGGGGGATTTAAAAATGGCGGCGCCCAGGAACATGCAAATTAAGCCCGGGATATTTAAATCCCGGGCTTCATTGGCAACTCCGGTTGCCTTAATTATCATACCTAGCTTGAACTAATGAGCTAGTGTAGACATATCCTTGGTTTGTCATCTTTTCTGATTAAGGATTGAGTCTTTATCAGTTTTCTAAAGCATCATGCATACTTACAGTACTAAGTTAGTAGAAGCAGGAGGGTTACCTAAAGATCCAACTCTCTCTGATCTCCCATCCATGGAATGTTTTGGCTCATGAGAAGCAATTCAGGGCTGCTAGGGGAGCCCCACTTTTTATATCTTGACAAGCAGACACGTGTTTTGAAAATGGACAATTTGCTGAATAAACCACACTTTCTGTATTCTAATTGAATAGTCCAATAGTAGAGCACATATTTGTGATTTTAATGTATCACCAGTTCTGTATGTATTATTTTCATGTAATTATTTGGACAACACAAATCTTCACCACCAGTCGACTTGAACATCTCTGTGCCAACATTCTACTTTGAATGATGCAGCTGATGGCAAGTTTAAGAATTCTTACAGTTAGGTAAGTTAACTAATTACATATTAATTAGCATTACTTGCTCCAGTACATACCCCTGTGTATTTTATCTGGTCTCAGATATGATGTAGGCACGTTGATGTCAATTTGTTTTGCTGAAATTGTGATGTTTACTGCGAGATGGCTTCATCCTTGTGTTGGCACAGTTGCTACTGACCCACAACCCATCCCAGGCACTAATGATCTAAAAGGAAAAAAGGGGAAGTTAGAGGGAGGGAGGAAGGGAGGGAACTACCTCAAATGTGAGAGACGCAGCCCATTAAATATCCCGGGCTTAATTTGCATGTTCCCGGGCGCCACCATTTTGTGATATGAGATGTAGAGGTTTTATTTTATTTAAAAGAACTGATCTTATGCAAATGGGTTTGAAAGCTAAAATTTCACCTTCAAATTAGCATTAGCTATCAAAAGATAACTTTCTATTATAAAAGGTCTTATTGTTTCATAACAGTTTTTGATAACATTTCTGATTTATAACTTCATTGAGCCCACCCTGGTAATTGATAGTACTCTAAAAATGATTAATGTAATTCACACAATTGAAGCATTCACTTTTCTCGTTGGACATAATTTTTTTCTGGCCATAGAGAATACACTGAGCCAAGTAACAATGCCTGTGAAGTAGAATCATTTTTAGTTCCTGATCTCATTCCCAACACACGGCTGGAGACAGACTAATCTATATTCTTAAGAGGATAGTGATGCTGTTCTTAACTTATTGCCAAAACTGTTTCAATTCAGAACATCTGCTCATGTCATGAGCAAAGATGTAACTTCCAGAATCTCTAACAGGTCTCAATACCTGCATACTTTGTGAGAGCGCTGCAAGGCAGCATAAAGTAGGTGCTTATTTAAGGAGCTAACATATATATCTCATTTCAGCTCTTTCAATGACACATGTTGTAACTCTTGATAATATTCTGTTGTTTCCAAGACAGATACAGCTGCACATTTCTCCTCCATGGCCCCTGTAGGTCTTGTTTACAATTATCAAACTAAAAGTCTCCAATTCTTGTATAAACAAATAGAGAATACTCAAACCCTTTATTTACATTGGAAATGGAAGGAATAGAAAAGGGTTGGTGGGAATGCAAACTAATCATTTAGAAGTGGTACACAGAAAGTTTCTTGTTAGTTAAGCAAATGATAATAGAAAGGGTTCCTGAACTGCAAAGTTGCATTGCCTATATATGTCTATATATGTTGAATGGATTAATACTGTGGAGAAGGCCCTGCACTCATCTCATGATCATGCCCTCCTGGCATACTACATTGCAGAACAGGGCGGAAAGGGAAGTTGCAGAAGCCCTCTTACTTAAATATGAGTCAGGTATCCTTTCATTAATAGTGGTCAGTACCTGGAGCTTTAGAGGGACATAAAAGAAGAAACCCTACAGTAGGCAGTTGTGGAATAATTAGCTTCCACTGTGGGGTAGGTATATCCCATCACCTCCTATATCCAAGCCTAATGGACCGCTCCTGTCAAGGTAGGATAGTTTAAGGTCACAGATTAGATTCAGGACAGACATGCCTACTGGCCAAGGTCGATGGGACTGCCCCTCTACTCAGCAGTGTGGCCTAATGGCTAGAGCTAATGGGACTGCCCTTTAGCACAGGGTAGTGTGACCTAATGGCCAGAGTCAATAGGCCTGACCTTCTGCACAGAAAGGGGAGTAGATCATCACCTAAAGAAGTGCCAGCATTCTGTTTACAGGGACTCAAGGCAATCCCTGCTCCATCAGCTACTAACCCAAGCCCCTCACAGTTGTCACTGTTGTATCTGCCACTGGGTCAGTTGTGATCTGACCAAAACTTGCTGACTTTGTTCCTAGTTCCAGCACCGTATCAGTGGTCACATGGGCTATTTACCCTTCCGGCCCTGTAGTCTGCAGGTTCCCTGGTTCTCCAGAGAAGTTGGCAGGCAAAGCTCTTGATAATTCCTTCATGCAGACAGCTGTATATCGACCTGAGTCATAGAAGGCCTGGCCTCTATGACCTAGGGCTCTGAAAGCTTCAGGGCAGGAACCTGAAACTCACATTCTCTTTCCTCTCCAGTCAAGGAAGACTGAACTGAGCTGCACCTAGCTGTGGGTCTAGTTGGAGCATGCCCAGCAGCTGTGAAGGAGCCTGGTTTCTTCAGCACACAGTATGGAGTTAACCTCTTCTTGTCCAGTGAAGGGCACGTATATCCAGTCACAGCCACCAAGGTAAGTTTCTTCTCAACTGCTGTCCGTTATAAATTGGGTTATGCTGTTAAGCATGAGGGTTTAGAGGGTTTCCAAAATTCTTTATTTCAAAATAATCCTTAATATTATAATTCTGGGCATTCTTTGTAGCCATATAAATGTACATTTTTTTTTTTACATTTTTAAGGTGTTGTCCTCAATAAGAAACATAAAACTGGACTAGACAAAGCAACTGCAGAAAAAAATCTTGCTGTGGAAAAGCAATAGATTAGATAATTTAGCAGCTCTTTATCCACTGCTAACCAGGGGTGAAATAAAGCCAGTATGGCCCGGTACGACGCATCAGCAAGAAAGAGGCCAGGAAGGTCCAGTAGAGCACATGAGGTATTTATAGCAGAAATAGCATAGCTGAAAGACATCACAGAAAGTGGGGTAGAGGAAGGAGCTGGGAGTGGTACAGGTATTTTGCTCATTTTCCTGTAGTCCCTCCCACTGGGGAAAGAAGCAGAGCCTGCAGCTCCACCCCTTCAGCCTTGTCCTCTAGCTGGGCCAATGCTGTGTGTAGCTGGAAGAGAGGGTGTGTCTAGACTACCGAGTTTTGTCGACAAAAGTGGACTTTTGTCGACAAAACTATACCAGCGTCTACACTACCGCTGAGTTCTGTCGACATAACGTCGACAGAACTCAGCAGTTTTGTCGACGCTGGTAAACCTCATTTTACGAGGCATAACACCTTCTGTTGACAGAGTTCTGTCGACAGAAGGTGTTAGTGCCTGTAGGGTTGCGTCTAGACTACAGGGTTCTGTCGACAAAGCAGCTTGCTTTGTCGACAGAACTCAATGTGTCTGGACGCTCTTTGTCGACAGAAGTTTTGTTGACAGATACTGTCGACAAAACTTCTGTCGACAAAAACCGGTAGTCTAGACGTACCCAGAGACTCCTCTGGGGAAGGGAAGGGCTGTTCCTTTCCCTACTGGCAGTGGGAGAGTGGGGAAAGCTGCAAACTGCCAGCATTTCATCCGGCTCTTGTATGGCCCCCAGGATCTCCTCCACTGGGTAATATGGGATGGGGAAAGGAGGAGAAGAGCATGGAGGCCATGGGCTGGGAGCAGGGCAGAGTCATGTAGGGAGGCATTGTGGTGAAGTCAGGTGTCTCCTGCCCCAAGCTGGTGTGCTCTCTCCCATCCCAGTACCAGAAGAAAATAATTTTACTTTCATCCCTGCCATTAACTTCTTTATTTTATAATGATTCATTCTCTCTCTTGACAAACATGCTCTGCCTTGCTCATGTTCTTTCCCTGGCTATATAGGATGATGGAAGAAGCAGGGAAAATGGACGTGTCTGAGGCTAGGTCTAGACTATACCTTTTTCCAATTTTTTTTTTGAAGAGGCTTTTCTGAAATTTGGCCCGTCTAGTCTGGGCCAAATTTCAGGAAATCCCCCTTTCAGAAGATCCCTTCTTCCTCGTAGAATGAGGAAGACAGCGCTTCCGAAAGAATGCATTTGCTCTTCCCTCCCGCCCCCCCCCTCCCCCAAAAAGCAGAAGAGCAAACGCATTCCCTGGACGCAGCAGAATTTTTTCAGGATATCTCCGGTATCCCAGAAAAACCCACCAGTCTAGACATATCGGCTGTGTCTACACTAGCATGAATTTCCGGAACTGCTTAAAATGGAATACTATTCCGTTTTCAGTTTTTCCGGAAAAGGAGATTTTTCCGGAAATTACATTGGCAGGCTGCTTTTCCGGAAAAGCCCATTTTCCGGAAAAGCGTCTGTGACCAATGTAGACGCGCTTTTCCGGAAAAGACTACTGGGCTGTCTACACTGGCCCTATTCCGGAACAGTGTTCTGGAATAAGGACTTATGCCCGAGCGGGAGCAGAATAGTTTTTCCGAAATAGCGACTGATTTTGTACAGTAGAGCATCGTTGCTTTTCTGGAAATTCAACGGCCAGTGTAGACAGCTCGCAACTTATTCCGGAAAAGCGGCTGATTTTCCAGAATAAGTGGCCCAGTGTAGACACAGCCATCCTGAGTGAAAGCTTTAATTTTACTGTTGTCTTGATTGATGTTATACAAGTATTTTGGAGATCCTTGAGGTTTTTTAAAAAATGT
Source organism: Pelodiscus sinensis (assembly GCF_049634645.1). Lineage (NCBI taxonomy): Eukaryota > Metazoa > Chordata > Testudines > Trionychidae > Pelodiscus > Pelodiscus sinensis. The sequence goes on from NC_134713.1 coordinate 58,715,540, forward strand.
AAATAACAAAATCCTTTCCCTTCCTCTTACAAAAAAACCATTCAATTACAAGAAAAAAGGTTTTCATAGAAACTTAGCTTCTCACCATTCTCTTAATACTATTGGCTGTGAGACTATGTATCATCAAAGAACATTTCTCTGAATAGACTATAACTGCTGAGTAAATATTTAAATCAACTGTACTTTGTAGGGAATTTGTCAGATTGTTTGTCTGTTTGATCAAGGACTCCTAAATCTTAGGAGCTAGGAAAATCAAATTCGGTATATAGCTTCCTCTCATCATAACTTAAAGTAACATAAGGGTCTCGTTGTGCCTGAAAACAGGATGTGCTTGGAATGGGATTGTTTCTCATAAAACCAAACATAAGACAGAGACTCACCAAATGAAGGACAGTCCTCGTAATTGACATAACTGAGTGCATTTTGAAAGAAGACTGAACCAAGATGAGCCAGAAAAATAGGATGAACCTGGAACAGAATTGCTTTACAATAAACTCTATGGAAAAAAGATAAAATGGAAAAATGTGGAGTGGTGCTCTATTTTGGCACAGCTAAATCAAGGCTTAAGATTTGTAAATTAAGACGAAAAACATTATTGGAAGCCAAATTTATGATAGTGCTTTTTGATAAAACATAGTGATAAGCAGTTATAAGAATGAAGAAAAAATATTCTTGATGGAATTCCCATTTGAAAAAAAATCCCTAAAAAAATTAGCTGGAAACATTTTAACAATCCCTTTTTTAAAAATCTAAACTAAAAATTAACTTCATAAAAATAACACTTCATTTTTGAAAAACACAATCATTTATATAAAAAAATCCAAACGAACAAAATCTTTATTTGAGTTAAGGATCCAAGCAATGCTAGGTAAATCTGCCACTTCAAAATAAAAGAAAACATAATAGGAAAAGAAAATGAGCAGTTTAATTTACAAAACTTTTTTGATGCTTGGTGCTTATCTTTAAGAAAGTGTTAAAAAGAAAATTTTATTGCTGTCGCGTGCTGTATATTTTGCTAATTACTGTAGAATATTTTTGAGACCACTCAAAAAGCTGTAGTTCAGTTGTACACTCAGTGCAAAAAGAATTCAGTGATCAGAACAACAAGCATCCTTCTCTGAAACCTCATTTTCCATACCAACAATCCCACTATTGTTTAATATGCCTAGCCTCAATACCACAATATGATGGAACTGTAGTATTCATATGTACCAAAATATATAATTTGTATGGCCTATTATGAAGGCTAGGTCAAATTCTACATAAGAGTTTATCTGACAAGTGTTATATATTTGTTAATATATATTTTAAGTATTTGTATGATTAATTGATATTAAAAATGTCCATGATACGGTAGCACTTTGGTAGTATGCCCTTCAGTGAACTAAGTTTTACAAGAAGATTGTGATTCCTAATTTTTTGTAGCATTCCTAATGCTATGATGCTGGAAACTGAGAGGAATGGAGGCAAGATTTTCCAAACTGCATCTTTATAATACATGGTTAGTCATTCCTGGTCATCAATAGAGCTCTTTGCCACCCCAAGGTACTTTTAAACCATTGTATTTGTATGTAACCAAAATAATGACACAATTACACTATAGTTGCAAATAAAGCACTTTCTTTCCAATTTTTACTTGTCCTTTTCATGTCAAGGAACACAACATGATGGGGCAAACTAACATGTTTCCTTTTGAAAGAAAATAACTCTCCTTAATCTGTTAAAATTCTTTTAGAATGTCATCAACATACAATGGCAAATCATTTTTTCCTCTTACATGCACTTTTAAATGCACCTTTGAGCAGTGGTTATACCAAACAATAATAATTTATTTAGCTTGCTTTAGTGGACTTTTTTTCTATTTCTATTAAGTTGGAGACTATGGCTATGTCTAGACTGCAGGCTTCTTTCGAAAGAGGCTCTTTCGAAAGCATCTTAGCAACCATAGCCATAGCAACTATGGCTATGTCTAGACTGCAGGCGGATCTTTCGAAAGAGAAATCCGCTTTTTCGAAAGAGAGCACCAAGCGAGTCTGGATGCTTTCTTTCGAAGACGGCCTCTTTACATTGAAGAACGCCTTCTTTCGAAAGAGAAACTTTCGAAAGAAGGCGTTCTTCCTCGTAAATTGAGGTTTACCGCCATCGAAAGAAAAGCCGCGTTCTTTTGAAATAATTTCGAAAGAACGCGGCTTGAGTCTGGACGCAGGGGAAGTTTTTTCGGGAAAAGGCTACTTTTCCTGAAAAAACCCCTGAGTCTGGACACGGCCTATGTGATGTAACTTCATCTTTGTGGTGGAAAGTATGAACCAGACATTCCTAATTAAATATTATAGAAATGTAATAGAAGCGCCATGTCAAAAATTGTCTCTCTCTAACATGGTAAACTTCACTACTTTTATATTTTTTGCGTTACTTTTGATTTGATTAGTGGTTTTCAGATTTTTGTAAGAGCGCCGGTATATGTTCATTTCTCTCTGAAGCATAATAAAAACTTTAAAAGCCTTGTGTTCATTTCTATGGAAAATTAAGACATCTCTTTGCTATATACAAAGCTGGGAAAATTATAACCTACTGTAATTGACTCAACTATTTCTTTTCCTCTCTAAAGATGTTGTCTATCTGAATAAATATACAATGAGCAACTTGGACTCATTGAATCATAGAACTGGAAGGGACCTCAGGAGGTCATTAAGAGTCGCCTGCCCTCATGTCAGGACATCCCTGACAACCTACACAACCTCCTAGCTCTTTCTATATAATGAAGTGGCCAGTATTTAATAGCAGCAAAATGCTCCAGCATCACAATGGTCATACCACAAAAATAATTTTTCAACTCTCTAGGAAACAAATTATGAAATAAAAAAGTACAATACAAACCAGACAGATTTCAATGTGCATTTCTTATGATTTAATATTAATCTTTTTGGCTTACTGAAAATGCAGTGGAACAGTAAAGCATTTCTATGTTTTGGGGAGAGAGGCAAGGGCAGAACAGTTCACTATGAATCAAGACTATGGAAGAATATGTCATACTAATACTGCAAAAATGTCTTATACACAAACTCTTCTGAGCAGCCATACTTGAGCAGGTATTTCCTCACTCCTTCATTTCTTACTTCCTTTGCCTGCCAAATATTTACAGAATTGCAAGCTATTGATGTGTATTTTTGAGAATATAAAATTCTGCTTTAAAGCATCAGTTTACTAAAGAAACTGGTCATGCAGTCTTCTTCTGCACCAGAAACCAACCAGCTGGTACACTGCAGACAAGTTACTTATCCTAATTCAGTTTAAGGTGAAATATTTACTTATTTTAGTTCAAAGTAATTAGATGAGGTGCTAGCCCTACTTCAGTGAGAAGCCTCTTAAATCTATAAACTGAAAAAAATCTGTTAACAGAATAAAAATAAAAACTATTACCTCAAACATTACCTGAGATATTACTTCACCCACCTTGTATCCTTGTTAAACAAAAAGTTTTGCCGAGCTTTGTACAACTTCTCAGTATAATAGGAATTGGGTTTATGTCACTTTGAAGCTATGAATATTGATTCTATATTGCTATCTCAAATTTGTTTGTTCTTTGGCAAGACCCACCAAGTAAAATCTACATTAATGTTACATTTTTGATGACATTCAGGAAGAATTTTAGCAGATTAAATAACACTTTTGAAATCATAGGAAAGGGAAGATTCTCATAGAAATCTAGCACTTACAATTTTAGGTATAGAAAAAGCCATTTTACGTTATTTTATCTTTTCCCATGATGCCTAAAGCAACTCAACAATGACTCTGAAGCTGGTATTCAGTGATTCCTGCTTGTAATGTTGTCTACTACTGACCCACTGTTACCTTTTGCTCCTCCCTCTCTACTGTGTCCTATTACCGTCTCTTTCTCTTATACGTGGATTATAAGTATGCAATCTTCAGGGCCACGGCTATCTCTTTGTTATATGTTTGTATGGCCTCTAGTACAATGGAGACAGGGCCTTTATGGATGACTGCAATACAAATAAGTAATGATAATGATGACTACATATGTAATGTGATCTATTTGATTTGCTGGCCCTCTTAATTGGAAGTACCTTGAGATAGGGATTGCCTTTGTTTTTCCCATAATCCTGGGAGTGCACACAACATATAATTCAGCCAAGATTTTGCTTCTTAAGACTGTACATGGAAGGAAGCCTCTATCTGCAGAACTTCCAGATCCCTTAGGGTACTAGATTTTAGCCTCCATGTGCTATTTTTACTACCACCAGATCATACCTGCAGCTTCTGTGTATGATCTGGTGTATATTCTGAGGAAGGAAGCAGAGACTGTGCATATAGTTTCTGTGGAAAATATTTAAGAAAAAAATCAGTACTGTCTGGCTATCTTGGGCAATTGTGTTCAAATTGGGGATGTCTCTAATGCTGTTACTCTAATGCTTGATGTGGGGCTATGGAAAGGTGATAGTTACTGTATTGTGTGCATTATTTGGAGTATACTGTATTACTTAGGCGAAGATAAGGTTTTCTTAAAACTGCATTATCATATGTTTAAGTGCCCAAGGGAGTTTTAAAGTTTAAACTTAAATTTTCTGAGACTAAAAATCTAAGGCACATCATTATTTTTATGAGTTTTCCCTTAGGTTGTTTTAACATTCTCAAAAGCTTACTCTAGCTGTCTGGGAATTTATATCCAATTTTTTTACCCTTAATATTTTTATCTCTTTTACATACATTTGAAGCTTTCAGGCAAATGGCAGGTTGTGTGTTAAACAGAGTGAGTTAATTTGACATGGGGTTGAGCTGCGTCAAACCTCTACTCACAACAGAGATAGCAAGCTAAGAGCCACTAGCTTATGAAGTAAGCTTAATGTCTTACCACAAAACTGAAGGTGTTCGTTGGGTTCCTGGTGAAGAAAGCACCTAAATTACACTAGCAATGATTGAAGCAAAATGCAGGACAATGTAGCACTTTAAAGACTAACAAGATGGCTTATTAGATGATGAGCTTTCGTGGGCCAGACCCACTTCCTCAGATCAAATAGTGGAAGAAAGTAGTCACAACCATATATACTAAAGGGTACAATTAAAAAAATGAACAAATATGAAATGGACAAATCACATTGCAGAACAGGAGGGGCATGTGGGGGGGGGGGGAGGAAGGAAGGTAAGTGTCTGTGAATTGATGATATTAGAGGTAGGGAGAGTGGGATGTTTGTGAGTTAATGGTATTAGAGGTGATAATTGGGGAAACTGTTTTGGTAACATTGTCCTGCATTTTGCTTCAACTACCCCAGACTAACACGGCTACATTTCTATCACTAGCAATGGTGGCATTGCTAGAATGCCCTACTATATTTGTTATCAAAGAAGGTAGGGGTGCTGCTAAGACACCCGATCTCATTGAGACCTAAATTCTGGTATCACTTTTGGTGCAACATTGTAACATACAGCGTAATATACAAACATAATTTTAACCACCTTATTATTAAACTGTACATTCAAATAAGTCTCCACTTTACAAGTAATGGGGTCAACAGCAACAAAGCAGGGAGAGGACATATAAAATCAGGGGAAAAAAGAGAGGAAGAGTCAAAGGGATAGGGCAAGGAAATCTGGACTGGATGCTTTCTAATCAGATGTTTCTAAAAATGGAACTGGGCTGGGGTCATCTTTTATTCTGTGTTTGTACAGCACCTCGCACAATGAGAGTCTCGCTCGTGGTTCCTCAAAGCAAATAATACATATTTATAAAAATCAATATTCAGAAAGCTGGATACTTGCAAAGAAAAACAAATTATTTGACAATTGAGTGTTTGTAAGCTTGCACTTCAAAAATGGAACTAAAGTCAAAAGTTAGAGGGAATTTACAAATGACAGGAATTTTCTGTGATAATCAGTGTCTAGACTTAAGAATCAGCATTCAAGTCCCACCCAACAATTAATTTCTTATATGATGGCCCTCAGTAGTAAGCAATATAATAATAATGAACATGATAACAGTAATCAAGGATCATAGATTTCCACAATAAAAACCACCAAAATTCTCTAATAAAAAAAATAAAAAATCTGCATTTTTCTTCAATTAAAATGAAATTTGGTTTCTTTAGCCATAATATATACAGATATCAGCTGAACACAATGTTTTAATGCTAACTTTATAATTTTTAAGCAAGTTCAAAGCCTACTAGTGTCATCAAGCATTATAATATAAATTAATAGAATGATCCAATCAAACTGCATTGTTTCTTTAATGTTGTTGATGAACTTGCTGTTTCTGCCACTTGTTTGTTTCTTTCATTCATTCAGTTTGTGATTAGAGATTTTCAATGCATTCTACAATTATCTGCCTTTGAATGTAGTTGACGCTTCACTGCATACAGAACAAGACACTACTATTAATGAAAAATGTGTTCTTGCCAAGCTCAGTGACAGAGTCTTTAAAAATCCCCCCTAAAGTTTCTAAGTCTCATAGGGGTAGCTTTGTTAATCTGTGATAGAGATGCAGCCATGCTAGTCTGGTGTAGCTGAAACAAAAGGCAGAACTATGTAACACTTTAAAGACTAACAAGATGGTTTATTAGGTGATGAGCTTTCGTGGGCCAGACCCACTTCCTCAGATCAATATGTGGAAGAAAATCGGCACAACCATATATACCAAAGTGATACAATAAAAAAAAAGTGAACGCATGTGAAATTGACAAATCAAATTTTAGAACAGAGTGGGGGCGAGGGAGGAAGGTAAGTTTCTGTGAGGTAACGACATTAGAGGTGATAATTGGGGAAGCTATCTTTGTAATGGGTGAGATAATTTGAGTCTTTGTTTAAACCCATACATAAAGTGTCAAATTTAAGAATGAATGACAATTCTGAAGCTTCTTGTTGAAGTCTGGACTTAAAGTCTCTTTGAAGCAATACGCATGTTTTATGGTCATTAAGCGAATGATCAGTCTGGCTGAAATGGCTGGCAACAGCTTTCTCTTTGTGAGAGAGTCTTATGTCTGTTTTGTGTGTATTGATTCTTTGGCGAAGTGTCTGAGACGTTTGTCCAATGTATATAGCAGACGGACACTTTAGGCACATGATGGCATAAATTATATTTCTGGATGAACAGGAATATGTGTTCTTGATCTTGTAACTGGCATGGTTAGGTCCAATAATAGTGCCAGCAGCGTAAATATGTGGACAAAGCTGGCACTGGGGTTTGTTGTAAGGGAAAGTTCTAGGGTTGTTATTAGTGTGATATGTCCTGTGGTTGTTGGTAAGAATCATTCTGAGGTTAGGTGGTTGACTATAGGGGCATGTCTACACTACCACCCTAGTTCGAACTAGGGTGGTTAATGTAGTCAATTGAAGTTGCAAATGAAGCCTGGGATTTAAATATCCCGGGCTTCATTTGCATCTTGCCGGGTGCCGCCATTTTTAAATCCCCGGTAGTTCGGACTCCGTGCCCGCGGATACACGTGGCACGGAGTAGGTAGTTTGAATTAGGCTTTCTAATTCAAACTACCGTTACTCCTCATAGAAAGCCTAATTCGAACTATCTACTCCGTGCCGTGTTTTGCCACGGGCACGGAGTCCAAACTACCAGGGATTTAAAAATGGCGGCGCCCGGCTAGATGCAAATGAAGCCCGGGATATTTAAACTCGGGCTTCATTTGCAACTTCGATTGACTACATTAACCACCCTAGTTCGAACTAGAGTGGTAGTGTAGACATACCCTCTGAGACTATGGGTCTGTCTCCCAGAGCCTCTCGGAGTGTAGTATCCTGTTGCAGTATAGATTGTAGTTTATTGATAATGCATTGGACGGGTTTAACTTGGGGGCTATAGGTGATGACAAGTGGTGTTCTATTGTTGGTTTTCCTGGGTCTTTCTGAAGTAGATGGTTTCTGGATATTTGTCTGGCTCTTTCAATTTGTTTTTTTATTTCTCTGGGTGGGTAATTGAGGTTTATAAATGCTAATTTTTCTCAGGAAGTCAGTAGTATCTCGGAGATAGCTGGGAGTGTTGGTAGCATAGGGTTTGAGAAGAGAGTCTACATAACTGGATAATACAGTAGTGAGCGTGCTGATACCTGAGATGATGGGACGTCCGGGGTGTCCAGGTTTATGGATTTTGGGAAGCAGATAGAATAATCATGGTCGGGGTTCAGAAGGTGTGTCTGTGTGGATTTGGTCCTGAGTAGAGGTGGGGAGTTTTTTAAGGAGACAGTGTAGTTTCTTTTGGTATTCTGAAGTAGGATCAGAGGAGAGAGGTTTATAAAATGTGGTGTTGGAGAGTTGTCTAGTTGCCTCCTGGTCATAGTCGGATTTATTCATAATGACCACAGTACCCCCTTTGTCAGCTGGTTTGATTATAATGTCTGGGTTGTTTTTGAGACTCTGGATGGCATAGTGTTCAGCACGGCTGAGATTGGATGTCGCTTGTTGTCTGCTACTGTAAAACCACACCACAAAAAAACAAGTCATTCTGTAGAGACTAACATATAAATAGAGAGACTAACATATATATATAGTATCATGAGTTTTTGTGGACAAAACTCACCTCTGCTCATCTGAGGAAGTGGGTTTTGCCTGCGAAAGCTCATGATACCTTAAAGTTTCAGTCATCTTTTCATAATTTTAATTACTCACATCTGGAGACTGAGGTGAAAGTTGAGATGCATTAAAACACAAACCCTCTATATGCTGTGGATTAACCTCTATACACCAGAAGCAGTTTATCTGAGTAAGTTTAGCTATGTAAATTTAAAGTGCATTCGGAGAATCAACCCCAGGGGGTTGTGTGTGTGTGAGATTGTGTACATTGAATAAGGGACACTGTACTTTCAGTAAAATGTAGTTAATATTTCATATACTTTTTTACACACTGTAAAAACTAAAGCTTCTCTGTAAAAATGCAAATTATAATGTAAAATGTTAAGAATTTTGAAGTTCATGCTTCTCTAGGCTTCTCAGTATATCCCCTTAGCTGTATCTATCTTTCATATTGAAAACGCTTCAAAGAAGGATCTTCTTTCTTTTTTTCTTTCTCTTGTACTGTTTCATACATGTAATTGATGCTCAAATAATTTGACCTGAGCAATAGTTTCTTCATGTGGTCCCAATTAACTGTGTATTTAAGCACATACTTATTTTAACCATGTAAATATTCCCATTAACTCCAAAACTGGGCATGCTGGGGCAACTCAGGCCCCAACTTAGTACCTAACTGAGTTGGGGCCTGAGTTTGGATGATGAAGATGCTTGGGAGGAGTTTGCTATTAGACAAAAATCGAGTGGAGAGCACAGCCCTGGCCAGAACTGGCAGCAAGGAGCACAGACTCGTAGTAGGGCCAGCGGCCAGGAGCGCAGCCCCATTTGGGGCTAGAGTGGTGGGAAGCACAGCCTCAGTTGGGGCTAATGCAGTGCAGGAGCGCAGTCCCAGCGGGGGCTGGTGGTGGGGAGTTCAGCCCAGGCAAGGTTGGAGTCAGCTGGATGTGCAGCCCTGGCCATCACCAAGGGGGAGGGGACATGACCCTGGACAGGGCTGGAGGCAGCGGGGCTGGCCCCTGTTTGGGGCTGGTGCAGTGGGGGACACAGTCCTGGCCATGCCTGGCATGGTGTGGGGGCTGGAGAAAATGGCAGGGAGTGTAGCCCCACCTGAAAGCCAGGTAGGGATCCTTGACCTCCCCTCTTCCGGCAAATTCCATTGTTTGGGACCAGTCAAGTCCCGAGGGTGACAGACAATGAGGTGTGACCTGTATTATTATTATTATTATTACCTATATTGCCAGTCATAGAATCAGTTTTCCTTGTGATAATATCTGGGTACACTTGTAATTAAAAGCTTTCTAAAAAGCTTAGTGTTCACATATACAAAAAGACAAAAGGTGGGAGGAGGAGAAGGCTAAGGTAATATTGAAAGATTATGCTTGATTAGTAGCTGTCTCAGCAAACCAACTGATGAGCCCTTGTAGCATGTTTTTTAAATGCTATCACACCAGTGTTCATTTGTGTACATGGTATTTTGCACAAATTTCAAAATTGGTTCAAATTGGTTCTTCCATTGTTTTCTTTTGTCTCTGCAATATTCTAAAGCGGACAAAGTTTTGGAAAGTTACACACTGTAAAAAAAGAACACGAAAAAAGAAAAAGTGAAAAGTATTTCATTGTATTGCATTCATTAGCAAAAAAGGGGGAAAAGATGAAGACGAAAAAGAAAAATCTGAAAGTTCAGAATTTCAACATTTTGAGTGTATTTTGGCTTTCAAAAACTGAAACAAATGACAAAGGTTCCACTTTATTTCACAATTTCCCATAGAAAGAATAATTGAAGATGACATTTTCTCAGGACAAATTGCATGTCTGACAAAACGTAATTTTTCAGTAAGAGAATATTTAAATAAAAATATTTCAATTAGTCCCACTCAGTCAAAGTGATAGTTCTAATTTTTAAATTAACCATCTATGTGACTAGTATGGGATTTATGCTCTGTTTTAGGGTTAGATTCTTCTTAGCCCTCACACAACAGGAGAAGGAATCTTTCAACCACTTTCACCAACTTCTTTATAGCTCAGGAAGAATAAGAGGCAAAATTGCAGTCCTTGCCCTTAAAGCATCCTTAATAGCTTCCTCCCAAGGACAGGGAGAAATGGCAAGAAGGTGAATCTTCAAATGAGCCATCATAAAAGAGGGTGGTGGGAAAAGGTAGAATCTGTACAGTTTAAAGGGCAGGACTGTAATGAGTAGCATTCTCATCAGTGCATTGACTTTGCTGTTCTGTGATCTTTCAATACTTAAGGACCTATTGGGGATGGTTTAGATATACTTAATTCTGCTTTACTGAAGGGACTGGATTAGATAAATTCTTGAGATCCTTACATTTCTACAATTCTGTACTGAGCTCTCATTGAGGGAAGCAGGGCTATCCTCATATAGCCTGAAAAGAACAGAACTGAGTTTTTTCTGAGTTTTTTGTTCTTGTTTAAGAGGTCTCTATAGGATCTGCATTTCTATGATTCATGCTGAACTCCCATTGCTGGTAGAGATAGCTACCCATATGAAGCAAGAAGAAAAGAGAACTATGTTTCTTCCAAGTGTTCTGCTTTATCTGTTCAAGAAAGTTTTTCCCCCCCCCATGACTGTCAGCACTGCTGAGACAATGCAGCTGTAGAAGAAAGAGTTTTCTATTCAGCATCTTATATCATCAACAAAATAGGGAGCACAATTTTAATTCCAGAATCATCATTGTTGCTGAACTGTACCACCAATGTACAACGTAGAATGAACATAGCTTACTACTCACATACTAGACTGAGCCCGATGTGTTGCAATTAGAAAAAAACCCTTACTTTAATTTCTGAGTGAATTGAAAATTCAGCACAGTAATCCAAAGATTGCAGTCCAATGACACAGAAATACGTTAGAAACTAAGGAAATTCTGAATTGATGAAATACGAGAGTGTACAATGGCTATTGCTAAGTATTTTAAAAATATTTGTAATGGTTATTATGGCAGTGTCTGGGGCCCAACCAAGAATAGGCTTTTCATTGTACTAGGTACATACAAACACAGAATAGTAAACAGTCCCTGCCTCAAAAAGAGTTTTCAATTTTAATAGGCAAAGAAGGGATGGGAAGAGGGTTATGACATGCAAGTGGAATGAGCAATATGATTATTAACTCCCATGATTTGATTTCTTGGGCAGGGAAACTGAGGGGGTTTGCTAGGAGGGCTATACTAAAAGAAGACTGAGACTAGAGGGAGGAGAGGGAAGAGGGAAGAAAGTCTAGGGTATAAAGGGCAGATGGAGTGTGTCTGAAATGAAGAGATGGAAGAATGGATTTGGGAGAAGGTTGCAGCAAACAGTCAATCAGCACAACACAGAAAATGTAAAAATCACCAATGGCATCATCAGCATCCATTGTTCCTTGATGCAAAACCATCTGAGGCTGCGTCAATGTTTGTTCCTGTGAGTTGATAAAACTACTAACATTGGTTTTAATGTTGGAAAATGGCTTTTGGGGCTAGATGACAATTTTTGGAGCAAGTAGTCTTCCAACTTTTGACATTTTGCCTCAAAACAAACAAACAACACTTTTTAACTTTTTTTCAAAATTATCTATCGGCAGAAAAATATCTGACTAACTCTGCTGCCACCATCCATTTCTCTGGCCTTTGGGGGCTGGATCCTCTGTAGAATTTATGCTCAGTAGATGAGAATGATCTCTCTATCTTAGTGCCCCATAGGGGGTCACTCCAGGACAATTTTGATTCCAGGTAGGTGTTAGGGAAAAGGGTGTGGTCCTTTGTGGGCTTCATGTTTCACCTGCCCCCAAAGCTGCAGTACCACACAATCAGAATCACAATCATGTGATTGGAGACTGGTGTGCGAGGTAAGAAGCGAGGGGTTCACTGATAGATTGTTATATAAACTATTTGCAGTTGTAAATATCTATACGAAGTGCAACACAATGGAGAATCACAGGCCAGTTAGAAGGATATTAATCAAAATACCACTCAACTCCTTGGTACTTCAGTAATTCAGTTAAATGTAAACTTTTAAAGCTGAGTTATAAACCTCTCAAAAAAGGCATTAATAAAGTTGCTTGTTAACGTTTCCATTAAATACAGCTATAGGAATAGTACTGCTGCAATTCATTATTACGGAGGATTGAAGGCTGAATGCTCTTCATATCTGATTTTCACAACCCCTTCAAATCTTGCCTGCTTAAGTTTGGGATTAGCTTTTAATATTTCAATTTCATATTTATAAACTAAGTTTAAAAAGCTGTATTGCGAGCACCTGCTTTTAAAACAATTGTGTTTCATACAGAGGCAACTGCAGAAGTTATAAAGTTAAATTTCCACACATGGAAAGTTAATTCTTTGTCTTTTGAATCAGGGATTAAAGGTCATGAGCTGTCGCATAAATGATTATACTTTTGACACTGACTGCATTACAAAAGAAATGTGTCAGGTGCTCTCAAAAACCAATTAATAATTCAAGAATGCCAGGAATGTTGTGATCCTTTCACAGTGAAGAACTCTTGGGATCATGATTTTAATCATCATATTTAAAGTGTCAAGTTTAATCAAATGGATACATCCAGGTGTCAGGAATGCAAAAATGCCAGACCCACAGATCTGTTCTTACATCAGTGATTGCTGGCAAACATTTCTCCTCATCCTCCTGTATATGTTAGGTAACATTTCCAAAGACCCTGAGGTTCCTCAGTCACTTAAATGTTGTTTTCAAAACACATATAAAATTCTCTATTACTTTGCATTTCCTGCTAGAGGACTATAAACACTATCTATTCAGAAGGATAATGCCTAACATCTACTTTGCATGAGTGCAAATGACCTCAGAAGTAGTGGTGAGTCCAATGAGTGATTCTGATCTAAATTTTTCGGGTGTAAATCAAGCGTAGCTCCAGAAAAGTCAGTTAATGGAGTTATACCAGTGCAAAATTGGATTGAGATTAGAATCAGGACTTTTTAGCCCCAAAGCATCAGTGGAATTACTCATGATTTTACACAAATGTCACCTAGATCAGCGTCAGGTCCTGTGTATGCAAGTAAACTAGTCCTTATCCAGTCAGTTGAACACACAACATGTAGCTTACCTGGAGCATTACAATCTGCGGTTTGCGCCTCTTGAAAGGGACATTTGACAGATGCTGGGGTTATTCAGTAATGTAGGGTATGTCTACACTACAGCACTAATTCGAACTAACTTAATTCGTTAATTAGTTAATTCGAAATAAGCTAATTCGAATTAGTACATCTAGACCTAAAAACTAATTCGAATTAGCGTTTTGCTAATTCGAAATAGCATGTCCACATTGAGTGGACCCTGAACCGAAGTTAAGGCTGGCCGGAACCAGTGCCGGCAGGGCATCAAGTTAGGACTTAGAATGTGGAGCTGCTGCCTCAGCCTAGCCGAGGGCTGTGTTTAAAGGGTCCCGACCCCCACCCCGGACAGACAGTTCTCAGGGTTCCCCGCTTGCTTTTCTAACTTGATGAGGGACAGCAAAGCAGTCCTGTCTTGGAGTGACCTGAGTGCCCACACTCGGCACATCACAGCACTCGGCCATCAGCCCAGCTGCACTTTATTTAACAAAACTGGGGGGGGGGGGAATTAACCTCTGGGGAGACTGGGAAAAGGAGGTGGGAGAGGGGAAGAGAGAGTGTGGGAGAGGGGAGGGGGAAACCTGGGAGGAGGGACCTGGAAGGGGGAAGCCAGGGGAAGAAGGAGGAGGGAAAGTATAAAATTATGGTACGCCATATCTTCAATACTTTGTACTGATGTGGTTTCCTCACCTGAAAAACGATATTTTGGCCTTGGAAAGGGTTCAGAGAAGGGCAACTAAAATGATCAGGGTTTTGGAACAGGTCCCATATGAAGAGAGGCTAAAGAGACTGGGACTTTTCAGCTTAGAAAAGAGCAGACTAAGGGGGGATATGATAGAGGTATATAAAATCACGAGTGGTGTGCAGAGGGTGCATAAAGAAAAGTTGTTCATTAGTTCCGATAATATAAGGATTAGAGGACACCAAATGAAATTAATGGGTAGCAGGCTTAAAACTAATAAAATAAAGTTCTTTTTCACACCGTGCATAGTCAACCTGTGGAACTCCTTGCCACAGGAGGCTGTGAAGGCTAGAACTATAACAGAGTTTAAAGAGAAGTTAGATAAATTCATGGAGGTTGGGTCCATGGAGTGCTATTAGCCATGGGGTAGGAATGGTGTCCCTGGCCTCTGTTTGTGGAAGGCTGGAGATGGATGACACGAGACAAATCGCTTTGTCATTGTCTTCGGTCCATCGCCTCTGGGGTACGTGGGCTGTCCGCTGTCAGCAGACAGGCTACTGGGCTAGATGGACCTTTGGTCTGACCCAGTACTGCCGTTCTTATGTTCTTATGTTCTAAACTCAGGATCGGGGATTTCACTGGACCAACATGATTTTCATGCAAACCTGCTCCTGGGTTCGCATGTGGCCTTTGGTGGCCAGGCTGGCAGCTATCCTGCCCTAGACAGCCGCTTTCCTGTGCCTAGTGAGGAGATTGTGGACATGGGAGGCCTCCCCCCAAACCTCGATGAGGTCCACGATCTCCGCACTAGACCAGGTGGGTGCCTGCCTCTTGCGACCCCTGGCAGGCTCCTGTGAGTCGTTAGCCTGGTCCTGGGAAGAGGCGGTGGGCTGTGTGGCAGCAGGTGGCTGGCTTATGCTGTGCCAGGTGCAGGGTCTGCTGGCTGGGTGCTGGCAGGCTTGCAACTGGCACAAGCACTGTAGTCAGACTGTGGTATCGGGGCCGGGAGGGGGGCAAAAGAGTTTCCCTGGTTTGGCCCATAGTGGCCACCAGGGCAACCTGGGAAGGACTAGCCTCCAACTAGTTTGAATTAAGTGGCTACACAGCCCTTAATTCGAACTACTTAATTCGAACTAGGCGTTAGTCCTTGTAGAATGAGGTTTACCTAGTTCGAATTAAGTTCTCCACTAGTTCGATTTAAATTCGAACTAGCGGTTTGTATGTGCTGTTAGTTCGAATTAACTTTGTAGTGTAGACATACCCTTAGGCTATGTCTAGACTGGCATGATTTTCCGCAAATGCTTTTAACGGAAAATCATTTTCCGTTAAAGTTTTCTGTTAAAAGCATTTGCGGAAAAGCGCATCTAGATTGGCACGTACGCTTTTCGCAAAAGCACTTTTTGTGGAAAAGCGTCTATTCCAATCTAGACACGCTTTTGCACAAAAAAGCCCCGATTGCCATTTTAGCCATCGGGGCTTTTTTGTGCAAAACAGTACTGTGCTGTCTACACTGGCCCTCTTGTGCAAATGATTTGCACAAGAGGGCTTTTGCCCGAACGGGAGCAGCATAGTATTTCCGCAAGAACACTGACAATCTTACATGAGATCATCAGTGTTCTTGCAGAAATTCAAGTGGCCAGTGTAGACAGCTGGCAAGTTTTTCTGCAAAAGCAGCTGATTTTGCGGAAAAACTGGCCAGTCTAGACACAGCCTTAGTGTTTACTATCTGTAAAAGCTGCTTCCCAGATAAAATGAGAGCCATCTAAGAGATGCCTTCTGACTAATAGTGCAGCAAAATAGAGGGTTTTATGCATATTGTGGAAAGGAAATAAATAGCTAGTGGTAATGGGAAGCAGAGCCTTTAACTTCTAGCTCACTAATACATTTACCTCTATCTTTCACCAACAATTTCAAACCAACTACCTGCCATGAAAAAAATCCACTTTCTAGTGGACAGATGTGTGGCTCATAAAAATCACCGCTATAAATGTCCATTCTTGCTGCAATCCCAACAGAAAAGCTAATGGGCCTGATCTTAAGCATGATGAACACCTCACAAGTTCAGGTGAAAAATGGGCATGGAAAATACATTGATCTTTTGATGTGTATCCCTTTCCCTAGGGCGGGGGCACATTCATAGGTAGGTCTAATGGAAGTCTGCATTTCTGGCATGCATATTATATCTGGTTTGTGGATAAACTGAAGATACCACAGCTGCCACTTTAGGGCTTCTCATGAGCACATTTGCTTAAAAAGCAGAAAGAAACAATCCAACTCCACTGAACCTGGTAGAATTCTAAGGTTTGACTTTCATCCTAATGATGAAAAGAAATATGCAACTTAATCTGCTATATACGGCATGGCTGAAAGCAGTTTTATTTGCACTTGAAAACGATCTAACCCCCCGCTCTTAGTGGGGGTAGTACAGATGGGAAACATCTACAGTACAGATTTGACAACTAAAAAGTACTTTAATGTTTTTTGGCAGTCAGACATTGGAAAAAACTCATTAGCACTACAGATCAAAATATAAAAATACTGAACTGTAAAATCTATCAGCGTTCAAGGCTTCTCTTGAGAAAATGGTTAGAAATCTGGATCAGATACTGGATCTGAAAGACTTCAGATACAGACAATTTATATCAGTGGAGAAGATTCAAAAGGTATCTATAAGTTCAGCCTAAGGTAAAATGCCTAGTGAAGTTATATTTCCTGTGGAATTGTATTCAGTGTTCCAGGATAATGTTACACCCGTTGTGTTAGAATCTATACTGTATGTGGAAAATATGAAATTGGAGGGTTTTTCCACCTGTAGTAAAAAACCAACAACCTTTAATGTCTATGTTTTTAGCGCATGAAACATCTTTTTATTTAATTTGTTGCCAAGTGAAAATGCTATTAAGAACATTAGCCTTTTATGCAACAAATTTCACTGATAATTCTTCTTACAAAATCATATGGAATGCTGCAGAACAGCCAGTTTTCATTCCCTATGATTTTGAGAAAGTTAGGGATTTTGTACCAACATATCCTATTCTACATTCTCTTTCCCAAACTCAGCATACATATAAATAGTAAAATGAAGATAACGAGAAAACAGCTGTTTAAAATCTAAAGTAAACAAGAGATGGGAAATTTGTGGTGTGGAATCAAAAAAAAAAAAAAATTTAAACTACAGAGCTCACAATGCGGGCTACGTCTGGACTGCATCCTTCTGTCAACAGAGGGATGCAAATCAAGCACGATGAAATTGCTAATGAAGCAGGGATTTACATATCCCATGCTTCATTAGCATAAACATGGCCACCGCTTTTTTTCTAAATGGAGCTTTCTCGGAAAAAAACCCAGCAATCTAGACGTGGATCTGTCGAAAATAAACCCTTTTCCGACAGATTCTGTATTCCTCAAAAATTGAGGTTTACAGGAGCTGTCGAAAAAGGGTTTATTTTCAATAGATCCGCGTCTAGGCTGCTTTTTTTTTTCAAAAAAGCTCCGTTTCGAAAAAAAGCAGTGGCCATGTTTATGCTAATGAAGTGCAGAATATTTAAATCTCTGCTTCATTAGCAATTTTGACGTGCCAAATCTACATCGCTCTGTCGACAGAGAGGTGAAGTCTATACACAGCCGCACAGAACTGCTGACAGAAACAGCAGTGGGCAGAGCAAAATCAATGTACGAGAGACATAATGGTACTGGGGTTGCGTAACAGGATTCTTGTCCTTTCACTTCTGGATCAGCAGTTCAAATCCAATCCAGATAGATAATGGCCAGTGATAGGTGGTAATCAAGCTTTGATGACTAATGTAAAATAAATTGGCACTCTCAAAATAGTTCCTAGTGGAGAGATTTCTGCCACTGTTATTGACCACTTTGTTACAGTCTCAAGGAAGCCATGACATGAAAGGCAATTGGAATGCTACCCGGTAGAGGTAATCATTCCAGACACATTGGCTAGGTGGCATGGGAAAGTTTATTGCCTGCAGTGTATCATCTTTTTCTGTGGATAACTAAAGAGTTAGGGAGTGTGGATAACAATGAAAAGAAAACATACAATGAGGGTGGTAATAGTCACTAGAAGTGCACAGCTTATATCTGGGGTACTATGCAATTTCAAGAGATTCCAGCGATAAGCAGATGAGGTACGTATTTGATGATCTAGAAATTAAGCTCTCCAGGAAAACCTGCATAGATCCTGGGGGAAATTTTTATGGGAGATAATGCTAATGAGTCAATTAACTTCCAACTTGAGTTTTCCGCCTGGCTTGAGTTGGGAGATAGTGTGCAACCAAGGATGATGACAACCCATAGACCCTTGGGCTCCAGACAGTTAGAATCCCACATGAGCTCCCCCTTGTTCCTGGCCAGTGACCCATCCCCGGGCCTCTGGCAAGAGAAAATGAATCAGGTTTTTGGTGCCATTTAGTTTTCTGCATCAGCAAAATATTTTGTAACCTGGTGTTTCCCTGATAGAAAAGGAAGGATTTGGTTCACAGAGACTGAAAATAAGATTTATATTCCTGTTGCCTCCAGACAGAAATGTTTCAGAGGCACAGAGATAGGAAGGCAAAGGAGAAGGGAGGGTGACTTGAGGGATAAGATATTTCTCAAAGAAACCCCAAAGCATAAACAACTTTTAAAAAGTTTACTTTATTTAAGAGAGGAGATCATCCAAATTGTAGTTTTAACTAGAACTTCTCTTCCACTTCAACTAATTCTAAAGCCATGAATCTGATTTACAGGGACACTTCTGTGAAATAAATAGTGAAAGTGCTTGCTATGCTGATTTCCCTTGAAGCTCAAGTTGAATGAGCTCCTATAGCAAGTAATAAGTAAGCATTTTATTCACACCAAATAAATCTAGTTTTATTGGCTCTAAAAAGAGATACATATTTGTCACCTATGCAAAACGGTCCCCTAAAATGTTATACTGCATATTCATAGCAAAAAAGGAAGTGTTATTTACCTCCTCTCAAACACCAAAACTAGGGGTCACCAAATGAAAGTAATAGACAGCAGCATTACAGACCAAAAAAGGAATTATTTCTTCATACAACACGCAGTCAACCTGTGGAACTCCTTGCCAGAGGATGTTATAAAGGCCAAGACTATAACAGGGTTCAAAAAGAGCTAAATAAACTCATGGAGGATATGTCCATCAGTGGGTATTACCTAGGATGGACAGACATGGTGTCCCTAGTCTCTAGTTTTGCTAGAAGTTGGGAATGAGTGTTGTGGGATGCCTCACTTTATGATTACCTGTTCGGCTCATTCCCTCTGAAGCACCTGGCATTGGCCTCTTTTGGAAGACAGGGTACTTTGGTTTGACCCAGCATGGCCTTTCTTATGTTCTTAAAACATCCTATCTGGATTTAAAAATTGTCAGGGATGGAGAATCCATCACAACCCCTTAGTAAGGCATTCCAATTTAAAAATGCATGCCTTATTTCCCATCTGGCTTTGACTAGCTTACACTTCCAGACATTGGATCATGATATGACTTTCACTGGTTACACATCTTGTCAATTGATTTATACTTAACACATATCTCAGCCAAATTGCAGACACAAATGATTTCCTGATCTTCTGAACATCCTGACAAAATTATTTGAAGTCTTCGTTAATGTCTCTGACTTGATGGATCAAAACTCGAAGGGTTGGCACTCTGTGAGTGAAGGATCTATTTCTGGTCACTCCTCTAAACAGATTCCTCTGGACAGTGTCCACTAATTCCTTACACACCTCTGAGGAACAATGGATTCTGTTGGAGTTATTTGCTTAATATTCCATTCTGTCTTCCTGATTTTCAATCTTTGACTTTCATTCCTGTCTCTGTTTTCTCATTTGCTGTTCCTCATTCGCTTTCAATCTGAGTTCAGTGGCACTTGCCCTATGGTTCAGGATGCGGCCTTTAGATTTGGGCAGGACTATGTCTGCTCAGTCCAGTACCTGCAATTGGTATCCAATGGATCAATTTTCTACCCATTACTAACAATTCAATGTGTTCATTAAGTCAATAATACATGGAAAAGTCTATGAGATCATTAGCGGAAATGATAACATACAATATACGAAAGCTATTGGCATGAAGCAAAACCTATTATCCAAACTGTGTTTGAATTAAGTGCAAGATACTTAAGTAGATACTTAATTGTAAGGTCAAGCATGGTCATAAAGAACTTACTAGGGATATGTTCTTGACTAAGCACTTTGCTGAACTAAGGCCTTTGGAAGTTAATATAATTGATCTCACTACACCCAGAAGCAGAAGCAGAAGCAGAAGCAGAAGCAGAAGTTACTTCCCCCTCTCTCCCCGCCCACCCCATGATATATATAGGATCATGAGCTTTCCTGGGCAAAACCCACTTCTTCAGATGAGCTTAAATTATATTTTTTGTTAGTGTCTAAGGTGCCACAGGACTTCTTAGTGTTTTTAAAATTACAGACTAACATTGCTATCTTCTCTGAGACTTTTTTCCAACTATGAAAACACATCTCTTTTGCAACCATAGGTGTCAGTGACAGGGGCACTCACCTCTTACAAGACCCTGCTGGGCAATGGGGCTGCAATTTTATTTTTCTCCTGCAATCCCCTGTCGGTCAATGACTTCATCAAGTGGATCTTCTGTGGGTCAGCCCTCCAGCTAAGTCACACACTCAACAATGGATGAGTGAACACCTTTTCAGGGTAACAAAGATCCAAGCATGCCTACTGCTATGCCCTTTTTAGTGTCTTTGGCCCTGTCTCTCAGCCCCTTCTGGGCTAGCTTTAAGTCCATCTCTGCAGTATTATACAGCACAGTCCAGGGGCTTTCACTTTTCACCGATTCTCAATGCTCTAGTTCTGCAGCTAGTTCAGTACTTAAGTTCAATCCTCTTCAAAAGTAGCTAAGTTAAACAAATGGTTGGCCTTCTTCAAGGTCTTTAGCCTAGTCTCTGAGACTTTAGTAATCAGTCTTATCCCCTTATCAGAGTTTTGAATATGTTCCTGGGCTCAATCACTTTGTGTCCCAGCTCAGGGACCTAATAAACAGCTGCCACACACAGCTTCTTAACTAATTGTTGCTGTTGCTGCATCAGTGCCTGGGTTGCTTCCCATATGGTCCTTCACCCATTAACTTGGGTTTTCAGTCATTGGGTTCTCTGTCTAAGCAAGGCCTCCCTCGCTGGAGAGTTTCATTATCCTGCAACCCTTCCTGACCCTTCTAGTACCAGCCAGGAACTGGCCTACTAAGATCTTATAGATTTTTTTATCGCAAGATGCTGTGCTCTGATTGCTTCTTTTAGCCTTTCTAGACAGGCCTGGAGGACTCATCTTCACTGCCCTTGTCCTGAGGCAGAGTGTAGTAGGAACATAAGACCTACGCGGAGCCTCAAAGGGACTGATGACCGCATCACAGTTTTTCTTGTGTGTTCTTTGCTGCTGCCTAAGGTATATTAAAACATGATTCATTCTTTTGCTCTACTCTGCACTGATTAGGCCTCAGCTGGAGTATTGTTTCCAGTTTTGGGCACCGCATTTCAAGAAAGATGTAGAGAAATTGGAGAAGGTCCAGAGAAGAGCAACAAAAATGATTACAGGTCTAGAAAAAACGAGCTATGAGGGAAGGTTGAAGGAACTGGGGTTGTTTAGTTTGGAAAAGAGAAGACTGAGAGGGGACATGATAGCGGTTTTCAAGTATCTAAAAGGATGTCACAAGGAGGAGGGGATAAAATTGTTCTCCTTGGCCTCTGATGATAAGACCAGAAGCAATGGGCTTGAACTGCAGAAAGGGAGCTTTAGGTTGGACATTAGGAAAAACTTCCTAACTGTCAGAGTGGTTAAGCACTGGAATAAATTGCCTAGGGAGGTTGTGGAATCTCCATCACTGGAGATATTTAAGAGAAGGTTAGACAGACATCTGACAGGAATGATCTAGAAGGTGCTTGGTCCTGCCATGAGGGTAGGGGACTGGGATTGATGATCTCTCGAGGTCCCTTGCAGTTCTAGTGTTCTATGATTCTATGAATTAATCTGAACGTAGAGAAGTTCTGACTAGTAGCAGCAATTATATTATTATTAATAATATATTTATTAATTTAAAATATTTAGAAAAGCAAGAACCCACTCATGCAGGTCTATTTCCTAAGTTGAATTGAAAGTGAATAATACCACTTGCTTTAAAATCAAAATTTAAAAAGTCATTAAGAAGCACAAATCCCATCCATAAAAGTGAATTAGGCATTTATAAGACTTTCATTGAAAGTGAAAGGAATGTAGGTCCTAAATCCTAAGGAGACGCGGACTTCTAATTAAGTCTTGGAGGCTTCCAAGACACTGAGGGGCTTTTTGAAAATCTTTAAATTGTCTTGGATGCTAAGAGCTAGAGTCACAAGGGAACCTAGGTATTGTGAAGCTTGGCATCATCTTGCCTAAATATTATGGGGCCTAGAAAATCTCAGTGATTCACAAAGCCTGAATTAGAGATTCAGACACCGTGAACTGTGAAGACAGAGAGTTAGGAGCTTGAGAAGTCAGCATGCATTAACAGAAGGCAACATGCTAGGATGTTGTCTTCCCAAAGCAAGACAGTGGCTTGTGCCAAGCGGAGGGGTGTATGCTAAGCACTGCCCTGTTTCAGAGATAGGGACCTAGGCCCAGGCTGTAGGAACAGCTTCAATGACAGATAATGATGGACCCCCATATTAGAGTATCCCTTAGCTCAGTGATAATGGCATTCACCTAAAAGATGGCCTATTCCCCTGTTCAAATACCTCCCTGGATGGGGGACTTTGCTGGAACAGGGGAGGTTATTTCTGGACCCCTGTCACCAACCGCCCTAGCTTGTCCATTGACCCCCCAGCTGGTTCCCCACCTCCTCCTGGCCCCTTTGTCCTGCTAACCCCACTGGGCAGCTATCTCTGGAATGGCTCTGGGACCCACTGGGCAGCCATATGCACCATGCTGAAGCTCTGGGATCCATCAGGCAGCCACATGTGCTACACTGGGGCTCCAGGACCCTCTGAATAGCCATGTTTGCTGCGCTGGAGTTCAAGGATCCGCTGGCAGCTGTGTGCATCACACTGGAGCTCTGGGACCTGCAGGGTAGCCGTGGGCTGCATGCCATGGCTTCCTGCCCCACTAAGCTATCACAGCTCCCAACCCCACTGGACACTGAGCAGCCCCACTATCAGCATGCTGTGGGTAGTCTGATGCCCTGCCATCCCCGCAGGGATCCTTGCCATTGACCCTCCACTGGAACTCTCTGGTCTTTCAACATCAGTGCCGGACCAGAGAATCCCAGACAGGAGCGTTTCAATGGGGTACGCAGCAGGTTAAATTAAAAGTTATTTGGTAGACTGACCCTTGAACATCTTGTGCTAGCTTGCCTGCAGCAGGGCCTTATATGACAGGTGAGGTCTGAGCATGCTTAGCAGATTGGGCCCTGAGATACGCAGAAAATCACAGTGACTCAAACCAGGGCTTATGTATCTAGATTCCAAGGCACCAGGCTCCTGTGCACTGGTAGAGACACAGCTGCCTCAGAACCTTTTGTTGCAAAAATTAATATACTGAGCAAGTTTAGGTGCCTACCACTTTCTGGGATAACGAAGTGGGGGGCTGTTAATTCCAGTGGAGTTTCATTCTGGGATTTAGGCTTTTTAAGTGGCTGCTAGGCACTGATGTCCAAGCTTTTTCTCCATTTACATTGTACAGATGTCTATTGATAATTGCAGTATTTATTGTAGAGCAAGGGCTACTCAACTTTGGAAGCTCTGGGGTCCACAATGATACTCACAGCACACGTCAAGGTCTGCAACTTAAGTGTGGTTGCATATACATGCAAATATATATGCAAATAGCTTCTCTCACACTGACAGGCATGAATACAAAGCACTTCCCACAATGTCCCAGAACTTCCAGCACCTCCTCTCTGGGGATTAGAAACGCCGACGCTGTATTAATCTGTGCCAGCCAGCCTGTCCACTTGCATCTTTCAATGCTCACCCCACCTGGGGGATGCCTTGCCATTGTGGAGCATGTTCCTAATGGAGGCCATGTTCAAAGGATCCCACCTGTGGACCGCATGTTGAGCCCCACGTAAATCCAAACCACCCCGCGGGCCTCAAACAAATGGGCCGCAGGCTGTATGTGGTCCATGGGACACGTGTTGAGTAGCCGTATTGTAGAGTATTAAAGAAATATGGACTGAAACTGAAAGCAGAGTGTTTTAAATTCTCACCTATTCTCATTCATTTTTTCTTTATACTGATGTATATCATCAGTAACACTACCGAAATACATTTCCCACTGGTGCTTCGAGGGCTGAGAGAATGACGTTTACATGGTGACAATGAATTTGTCCCTTATCCTAGGGTTAATTTATTGTCCTTAATAGAATTTTGGGAGATCTTATCTAAAACTTGATGGAAATTCAGCTAAATTGTATCCACCAGGTCACTTTTATCAAATAATTTATTAAACTGTTGAAAATCAGAAAGAGATTAAGAGAACAATTGGAATAGAAACTGTTAGGATGGCAGCAGTTAAAATCATAACAATTTTGTTTGCTTCATGGAGGAAGGAATTAGCAGCAGAAGATGTTTTATGGGACCAAAGGGACTGAGAAAGTAGTAAGAGTGCTAAATTTCATTGAAAACACTTCAACACTGCATATTTATCTTGGAAGAAAAAGAGTGACTGTAAAGACCTTAGTCACAAGGTATAATGCTTCCTTAACATGGCTTTGAATAGTTACAGTATGCTCAAAAACAGGAGATAGTTTTCAGTGTGGAGGAATGTGGGGTACAGCACATTTTCTGAGATATGTGGTATTGGGAATCCTGCTAAATTTGGGTAGGGAAAAATTATCTTTTGCATTTACATAGCCAACCTTTCATGCCTAGATTTCAAAGCACAAAATAGACATGAAATAATATTTTCAACAACTCAAGGAAGATTGGTATTATCTATTAGGGCATGTCTACACTACAATGTTAGTTTGAACTAACGGACGTTAGTTCGAACTATCATTCATAGCCGCTACACTAGCGCTCCGCTAGTTCGAATTTGAATCGAACTAGCGGAGCGCTTAGTTCGAACTAGGAAAACCTCATTTTACGAGGATTAAGCCTAGTTCGAACTTACTAGTTCGAATTAAGGGGTGTGTAGCCCCTTAATTCGAACTAGTGAGAGGCTAGCCCTCCCCAGGTTTCCCTGGTGGCCACTCTGGCCAACACCAGGGAAACTCTATGCCCCCCTTCCGGCCCTGGACCCCTTAAAGGGGCACTGGCTGGCTACGGTGCCCGTGCCAGGTGCAAGCCTGCCAGCACCCAGCCAGCAGACCCTGCACCTGTCATGGCACAGAGCCACCCACCCGATGTCCCCCAGCCCACCCCCTCTTCCCGGAACCAGGCTGGCGGCTCCCGGGAGCTTGCCCGGGACCACAAGAGGTGGGCACCTTCCTGGGCTAGTGCAGACATCGTGGACCTCGTCCACGATCTCCGCACTAGGCACAGGAAAGTGGCCGTCTAGGGCAGGAGAGCTGCCAGCCTGGCCACCCAGGAGCAGGTGTGCATGAAAATCAAGGGGGTCCACTGAGACCCCCGACCCTGAGCCCTGAGCTTACAATGGCCGTCCTGGGTCAGACCAAAGGTCCATCTAGCCCAGTAGCCTGTCTGCCGACAGCGGCCAACCCTAGGGACCCTGGAGGGGATGGACCGAAGACAGTGACCAAGCCATTTGTCTCGTGCCATCCCTCTCCAGCCTTCCACAAACTTTGGGCAGGGACACCACTCCTACCCCCTGGCTAAGACTACTCCATGGACCCAACCTCCATGACTTGATCTCACTTCCCTTTAAACTCTGTTCTAGTTGTAGCCTTCACAGCCTCCTGCAGCAAGGAGTTCCACAGGTTAACTCTTTGCTTTGTCAAGAACAACAACTTTCTCTTACTAGTTTCAAGCCTGCTACCCATTCCTTTCCTTTGGTGTCCTCTAGTCCTTCTTTATGGGAACTCAGGAAGAACTTTTCTGAATGCACCCTCTCCACCCAACCCCTGCTTTTAGAGACCTCTATCCTGTCCCCGCTCCATCTCCTCTTTTCTAAGCTGAACAGTCCCAGTCTCTGTAGCCTCTCTTCATCTGGGACCTGTTCCCAACCCCTGATCATGTTAGTTGCCCTCCCCTCTCCCAGCCTTTCTCTTCCCCTCTCCCACCTCCTTTTCCCAGTCTCCCCCAGTTTTTGTTCAATAAAGACAGAGTCAATGTTGGAAGAAACGTTATCTTTATTTTGTACATCAATAAGAAGGGGGGCTAAGGAAGGGTAAGTGGAAGGAGGTGAGGGAGGAATGGGGTACGAGCCCCCGATGGGGAGGACTGGGCTGGCTCTGCGGGCTTCTGGGGGTAGAAGATCTCCTGCAGTCCCCCAATTGTCCCCTCTCCCCAGATGGCAGCCTGCGGCAAGTGCAGCTGGGCTGATGGCCGAGTGGTGTGATATGCCCAGTGTGGGTACTCCGGGCACTCCAAGCCAGGACTGCTTTGCAAGCGGGGCACCCCTGAGAACTGTCTGTCCGGGGTGGGGGTCGGGACCCTTTAAGTACAGGCCTCGGCTAGCCTGAGGCAGCATCTCCATGCTCTAAGTCATCATCTGCTGCCCTGCCAGCACTGCTTCCGGCAATCCTTAAGCCTGGTTCAGGGTCCACTTAATGTGGACATGCTAGTTCGAATTAGCAAAACGCTAATTCGAACTAGTTCTTAGTTCTAGATGCGTTAGTTCGAATTAGCTTAGTTCGAATTAACTAATTCGAACTAAGTTAGTTTGAATTAGCGCTGTAGTGTAGACGTACCCTTATATATTTGAGAGAGTTTGACTTTCTAATAGTTTGTTTGCTCAAGAATGGTAAGAGCTAGGATAACTAAATTCTATATACAGCTTCATCTTATCATAAATTAAATCAATGTAAGGGTTTGGTTGTGCCAAGAAAATGGGATGTGTCTGGAATAGGATTGCTTCTCAAAAAATCATACAGAAAAAGACAGAATTACCAGGCAGGTGAATCACCTTCTCCCCAGATTTGTATGGGAACATTGCTGGCTGTTCCCCCTGATCAGGGAGCAAGGGGAAAGTGCACAGCTGTCTGCATTCTTCGCTCTGGCCGGAGCATGCAGGGGGCAGATGAGTTGTGCACTTGCTCTCGCTCCCTGACAGGATGGAAAGGGGAAGAAAAAGCAGCACTGGTACGAATCTTGGGGAAGAGGGGAAGCGACTTTAGCTCCCTCTACCCACATCCTTACACACACACACACACACGAGTCCCTGTCTAGAGCCCCTTCCACCTCTCAACCTTAACTCCTGAAGCCCATGTCCTGAATCCATTGCTGTAAGATCCATCTTTAAGACCAGGCAATGTTGGGTACATGTGCTAGTTAAACATATAAGAAAATACAGGCACAGGGAGGGGAAGATATCCAAGGTCACACACCAAGTCATTGGCAGAGTGGTAAATAGAAAACCAAATCTGATACTCTAAGCACAAGACATTTTCTGTCCCTGTTCAGTACTGGTAGTTTCAGCAGTATTACTAAAGTATTTCACATCAACTTTTATTATTATGTGGTTTGTTTATGTGAGATAGCATCCAATGAATGTGGACTCTGTCTTTCGAAAAAGCAGATCATTTTTTCAATGCACATTTGCTGTGCGGACTCTCTCTTTCAAAATAAGTTTTTCTGGAAGATCTCTTCTGGAAAAGCTTCTTCCGAAAGAAGCCTGCAATCTAGACATAGCCCTATTGTCATCACCATGGGATGTTGTGATGACCAAAAATGTAACTGAGATCAGAAAAGAACTACATAACTTCATGTATGATGATCCATCAATTGTTATTAACCAAGACAATCAAGAACACTCAAGGTGACTCTAACTTTCTAACTACCGAAAGCTGGATTGGAAGGCATCACCAGAATAACCCTCTTTTGTATACTCCTTCTGAAGCTCTGTTACTGGTTGATGTAGGAGTCAAGATACTGGGCTAGGTAGCCCGTTGGTCAGACCCGGTATAGCAGTAATTATGTTTTTATAATAACACCTTTAAAAGACTTGTCTGCTTAAAAATAATCCCCCTCTAACAGAACAGGGCATCTGACTTTGTGAATAGTCTGGTAATAATAAAAATATGAACTAACATAGATGAAGGACATTTTGGAGGCACAGAATAGAACAGAAGAGTCAAGGGAGCTGAGTTTTAATACTGGGTGTTATTGACTCACTGGCCCTGGTCTACACTAGGGCATTATTTTGAAATAACCCCCCTTAAGTCAAATTTATAAGCAGTGTCCACATTACCAAACCTGTTATTTTGAAATAATGAGTTGCCTATTTAGAAATCTGTACTCCTGCTTTCCTTAGGGAGTAATGCTAATTTTGAAATAGTTATTTCAAAATAGCATTAGTGTAGAAGCTCTATTTCAAAATAACTACTCTCCAGAGTAATTCAAACCAATTACTGCCTAGTGCTTCCTGGGGCTCTAAGTAGAGGTAGCATGTCCACATTAAGGGAGCCTGCCTTGGACTAATTTCAAAGCTTCCCTGTAGTGGGGACTCACTATTTTGATTTTGTAATATCAGGAGTTATTAAGTCAAATTTAGTTATTTTGAAAAAATTCCCAGTGTAGACATGCCCTGGGTGAGCTTTGGCAGCTCACTTTCCCCATCTTGACAATGGGATACTACTAGCTATCTATCTACCATTCAGAAATGTGTGGAAAGGACAATGTGTTAATTTGTTCCTTGGTTTTCTGTTGAAGGCTCTACTCATACAAAAGTTGAATTCTTGTTTTGTTTTAAACTTCTTCCTCTGAGAAGCTATTTGCTTTGTGTTCTACTCTAGACACAGGAGTTGTTTTGTGGCAGCTCATGGGTGAGTGAGGGCCAGCCAACTCCCACTGTGGACTGGCCAAATCCTCACACTTCTGTTACAAAGATAGATAGATCTGGAAAGTGGTTTGACACTGTGCCTTATCGAGACAATGAACTGTGTAAAGTGATTCCTACTCTGCCTCTTTGGGTACATGCAATAATTAAAAACATACTGTAGACCTAGTATAGCTGTCAAAGCAGAAACTCATGCAAAACTATTTAATAGACTTTCTAAAGACTGCACAGGAAAATAATTCCATAAAGATGGCACATATGCAAATGATTTATAGTCCCTAACATTTTTTGGATTGTTAACCTTTAGAACAACTGTATCATAAAATGTCAGTAAATGTGCTTAAAGACTTTCCCTTTAAGTCAGAGCCAGATATTATGGAACATTGACTTGAATATTACCAGCAAAAGCCTGAAGCCGGGAAGAGGAGGGAGTTTACAGTTTAGAAACAACTAGTTTAGTTCACAAGGAAATATAAAATATACGTTTTGTAAATGTAAATGTCAGGAACACAAGGGACAAGTTTATAGAAAACCTTTCAGAATACACCATTGTGTGAATGAATGGGTAATAACAAAATTACCATGAGAACTCAGTGGAAATCTTATGTGAACTCCGTTTTACTCCATGGAAGGAAGCACTGTTGTTGGAACATTTAGCTGCTGCATTTTAATATTGCATACATCATGTAATCTTTAACTGGCAGCACATTTTGTATCACTAGCCTTAGCTGACTGTCTTGTTTCAAACACCTCTCATTTCTTTATAAGAAAATAACTTTCTACAGCTTTGACCCAAAGGAGGGCTCTGGCTGCTTATGTGGGAACTTCCCATTCCCATTCCCATTCCCATTCCCATTCCCATTCCCATTCAAAGTTATGTATGTAAAATCCCATGGTCAGATAGAAAAATTGATTCCAAAAGGTCAATGAAAGTTCAAAATAAAGAACAAGATATGAATGAGACTAACGGATTTCCAGCTTATCACTTCTGGATAAAATAGCGTGTGTTGGAGTCATGGAATCTTGGGACCGATCCCAAAAGCATTGAGTTGCTTTTCTGAAACATTCAAAACAAGACTGTTCTTCATTTATGTTTTCAGAAATAAATTAAAGCCTGATTGAATCTGAAAGATTCAGTACAGGAAAACCACAGACATACAGGATGGCATAATAAAGAATATGTAATTTTTGGCACTACTTTTTTCAACATGATGTAAAGGATATTTGGATAGATCTAGTAAGATAGAATACTAATTATACTATTTTGAGTTACCCCTTACTTCACCTCTACAAAATCATACTTGATATTATTTATGACTACTTTTGTTCTCTGTCATTCAGATAATTAGAAAAACAAAGTGAACCAAAGAACCAAGAACCAAAATTTCTGGCTTGAACAACAAGAGTTTGTGATCAACCATATACTGTAAAATGCTTCCTCTAAATACACATGGACATCTGCTGAATTATACATGCTGATACAATATATAGATCTAAAAACACAAGAAGTAGCAAAAACGTGGAACAGTAAGAATCAAATTAGGGACAAAACTATCATTTCTTTAGGGAGAATATACCTTATCTGAATTTGTACCAACTTTTAAAATTAGTTTAAGAAAACTCTTTACTGCAATTGCAATAATGTTTACTAACACATTATCAGTCATAGACTCACCTTAATGTGGCAGGGGCCAAAAGCCAATTTAAATCAATAAGATTCTTTTCTGATTTCACTGTGCCCCGATAATTTTTGACAGGCGGTTAGGCAGCAGCAAGCTAATCATGATGGCTTTCAGTGCATTGTTTGGTATTTTAACTGACTTTGGAAGTTCACATAGGAATAAGTGAAAAATGCAAGATAATTACTAAATGGATACTGCATAGGATCTCTTAGGGTATGTCTACACTACCCCGCTAGTTCGAACTAGCGGGGTAATGTATGCATACCGCACTTGCTAATGAAGCCCGGGATTTGAATTTCCCGGGCTTCATTAGCATAAGCGGGGAGCCGCCATTTTTAAATCCCCGCTGCTTCGAACCCCGTGTAGCGCGGCTACACGGGGCTCGAACTAGGTAGTTCGGACTAGGGTCCTATTCCGAACTACCGTTACTCCTCGTGAAATGAGGAGTACCGGTAGTTCGGAATAGGCACCCTAGTCCGAACTACCTAGTTCGAGCCCCGTGTAGCCGCGCTACACGGGGTTCGAAGCAGCGGGGATTTAAAAATGGCGGCTCCCCGCTTATGCTAATGAAGCCCGGGAAATTCAAATCCCGGGCTTCATTAGCAAGTGCGGTATGCATACATTACCCTCCTAGTTCGAACTAGGAGGGTAGTGTAGACATACCCCCACTCTCCTTCCTGTACCAATTCTTAAAATAAAATTAAGTAAATATAGAGGAACAAGCACAATTCATGAGTTACATAAACTGCTTCATGGCCTTATAATGTGCACTCTCTAACCTCCCCTCCTGCACTCTCCCTCCCTTAACTGACAACCTTTCATCCTATGACATGTTTAAATTAGATCGTTGGAGGAGAGATCCATCATGCTTTTGTTAAACTGCAATGTGCCATGCACAAAACATAGTGCTGAATACACAAATAATCATAGGCTCTATGTATTCCATGCGCTTGTGGGGCAAAGGCTTTCATGCTCTGACGTTATTAGTCAATCACACATTTGGCTCTAGAGGATTGTTTATTTTAAATGTATGAAACCAGAATGAAGCTCCTATGGTCTATAATTCTTCCCCACCATGCTGCATTGTCTCACCAGTCACAATCCTCTGTCTTTTTAGTTCTATTTATTAGAGCTGATGGAACAATACAAAAATTGTCCACAGTCAACTGAGATGAATTTATCTTAGCTACATTCATACTCCAGTTTTTGTTCATTTCCCATAACCTTTTTTGTAGCAAAATGTGTTAATGGAAATTGAATTTTAAAGTTAAATAATGTCATGAAAACAGATGTAATGCTATAAACTCCAGTAGTGGCCGTCATTGTCCCACAATTGCTGTATCTGTCACACGTATATATTACATAAGAATGCCAAATACTCCATGGCAACCCTTCTCTAGCCTTTACCCGTCAAATGCTGGTTGGTTTGTAAAGAGAATGAGGGCACTCAGTGCCAAACATGAAGGACTTTGGTGAAAGGGTGCACTAAGAAACAAAATTATGGGTGGCATTTAGAGGCCATTTAGTCATTTTGTGTACACGTGAAATGACAGAGGCTGTTCTAAGTTAACTGCTGTTGACTCTGTCCACTTTGCTTCTTTATTCCTAGCTAGGAAAGGCCTCTCTCCTTTCTTTCTGCTTTGGAATCTTGTCTCTGGTTTCTAGTTTCTATGGGGTACATTGCTGGAATCCTCACTCTCAGACTATAGCTTCCAGAGGATGGTTTGGTTGCTTCACAGACTCTGTCATTGGCCTTTGACTCTCCCAGTCTCCAGCATTGGACCTCTTCAGCCATTAACCCCTACCTCTCTTGTGGAAAGCTCCCTGGATGTTGATTGGACTGAAAGATTTCGGATGATTCCCCTCAGCTTTCAGAAGCTGCTAATTGAAGAGGTGGGATTTCATTGCTATGGCATTTAAAGCCAAATCCAGAGTTCCTATTAGAAGATTATCAGAGTAGCATCAGCCTTGGAGTCACTGTTACAATCATACAATTGTTGAATCAAAGGGTTGAAAGAGACCTCAGGAGGTTATTGAGTCCAACCCCCTGCTAAAAGCAGACCAATCACATCTAAATCATCCCAGCCACTATTAATAGTATGAACCTTCTTTAAATGGAAAGGCTGATAGACACTACAAATAAATTCACAGGGTCTATACCCAAAATTTCAATTCCTCAACATCTACTTTCCATTCCTCATTTACTTATCACCAATAGGCTTCCTTCAGTCTCACCTACTAACTTCTCACCATCACCACAGTCCTAGCCCTCTCCTCATATCTGCCCCACATATGCCCTTCTGTTTGCCCTTCCTTGAGTATCTTCTGCCTGTTGGTGCTAAATAGTTCATTTCTCTCATTTGCTGGAGGAAGGAGTAGAGAGCGATGCAGAAGAAACACTGAATTACCCCAGTGACTGATCTCTATGCAGCCAGGAAAGAAAAAATGAAAGTTAAAGCTTCTAGTTAGTTCTTCTTTGAGAACCATCAGCTAACCCCTTCGCACACCTCATAAGAAGACAGACCCCAGGGAGGTCCTGTCCTCATTGTTGCAACAGAACAGAAAGCTATCACAGCTACTTAGAATATGCCTTGTGACCGCATTGAGTCCAGATGTGGGAACAGAATGCAAGCTTTAGGGAACCTATACTACAGCCCCTTTTGATTTACATTGATTGACTGTAGTGAGAATTTACAGACAGGGAGCAATGATTAAGTCTTTACACATGATTGGTTGTTGCTAGCTCAGGTGAATAGGGAAGATGAATTATACTAATAGAACGATGAAAAAAATAATAATTTGATGTTGAGTAGTAAACAAAAAGGTGGTGTTGAAGATACAAGAAGCCTGGGTACATTCAAATTACATATACCTCTGCATAATGGGGATATTTACTATTTTGCTTCCCTACATCTCCTAACCAGCAGGGGATGAGCCAATGCTATTTGCAAAAAGTAGTTTCATTGTGTTAGATACCCATAAGTAGAAGCCAATAGAGAGTATTTAATGCCTGTGTATTGCCTGTGTCAACACTAACAAAATGCAGAGAAACATATTTCAATTTAAAAACCCACAGCTAAGAAAATACCAATACCTGAATCTAGTCCAGTTTATTCCTGCCATGCTTGGTAAATATTCCACTATGAACCATTTACTGTGAAAGTTCATCCTCAGAGTATTCTATATAAATAAGTGGAAGTTTGTATATGTTCCATAAACATTGAACCAGTATCATCTGTGCCGTACATCCATCAACATTGCTTTTGTATCAAAGGCTTGTCCTGAGAAATAGCGGGTGCCTAATAGAAAGCAATAGAAACATTTTTGAATTAATGTATTTGGGTCTGTGCAAGTGAAAACAAGCTCTGATTAATGTATTACAACATGGAAACTGCTTAACATTTCTATGGTCTAATTTATTAATTATGTTAATATATTATTTGTAGACATTATTTAAAAAATAACACACACAGACGGGGTGTTAAAGCCTGGTTTGTTCCCTAGGGGCTTGTGTTCATGGTGAATTAATGAATGACTAATCAGGATATGACTCTAAAGTACACTAGTCTGCCTTGCATTAGCTTACCATGTGGATCCTGCTACCACACACTAAGGGTATGTCTAGACTACATGGCTCCGTCAACTGAGCCATGTAAACTAGTTTACCGGACATAGGCATAGAAGCGGGGATTTAAATAATCCCCGCTTCATTAAAATAAATATGGCCACCGCACTGTGCCGACAATCAGCTGATCTGGCACAGTGCGGCAGTCTAGACGTGGATCTGTTGGCTGGGAAAACCTTTGCTGACCGATCCTGTAAATCTCGTTTACGAGGCATAAGGGATTGGTCACCAAAGGCTTCTCCAGCCGACAGATCCGTGTCTAGACTGCCACGCTGTGCCGGATCAGCTGATCATCAGGACAGCACGACGACTGTGTTTATTTTAATGGAAATGTAGTCTAGAAGCCATGGACATGTAGTCAATGGAGCCATGTAGTCTAGACATACCCTAAGGGTATGCCTACCCTGCAATTAAAAACCTGTGTCTGCCCCAGGCTAGCTGACTCAGGTTTGTGGGGCTTGGGCTAAGGGACTCTTTAATTGCCATACAGATGTTCAGACTTGGGATAGAGCATGGGCTTTAGGGTCCTGTAAGATAAAACAATCTCAGAGTTCAGGCAATTAAATAGGCCTTTAGCCAGGGCCCTAGAAGCTCAAGTAAGTTGGCATGGGCTAATTGCAAGAGTCTAACTACAGTTCAGACATTTTCTAACACACCACATAGACAAGCTCTAAAGAAGGTCTAATGGCAAAGGAAGGATTTAGATTAAGATTTTCATTTTTTGACTCACACACATACACATGTTCTTTGAGTGCAAGGAAATTTGCTGTACATAGATGGCCTATAAATCTGATTCATTATCTTTTTTGTTTTTGAAAAGCAAACTTTGAGGGAGGATCCATGTCCATTTATCAATATCTTCAGTCTGATTATAAAATATTCACTGAGTTAGCCTGAGTACTTTCAGACTAAAATACACTAACCACTTTCTTGATATAAAACCCAGCTTTTTGGTCTCAGATCTCAGTAAGAGAGACCAATAAAATTTACACCATTCCAAACAGATACAATATAAACAGTAGATCTAATTTATGCTTGTTTAAGAACATGTTTCTCAAACATCTGAGGAAAGGGAAATACTGAGTGAGCAATATTATCAACTTAAAAGAATTTCCTGGCTCCTATTTATTCAACAAATATTTTTTTTTTTAAAAAACCAGGTCACATTTTAAACCAGAAAACTGTGAGAGAACACAACATATGGTGATGAAGTTAAAACCTAGATCCATAATCCCAGAATTATGGTAGGGAATCCCCACAACTTGAATTAATTCATCCAGCTCCAATAATTTACTTGTAAAGCTCATGATTTTCAGCATGAGAAGACATCTCCTAGGGTATTACATTTCAGGCTATAGTCTAACATGGTACATCTACACAGCAGCATTATTCCAGAATAACTGACGTTATTTTGAAATAACAAAGTGCGCATCTGCACAGCAAGCCATTATTTTGAAATAATGTCGAGATGAAGGACTTCTTACACTGACTCCTGTAACCCTCATTTCATGAATAGTAAGGGAAGTCAAAGGAAGAGTACTCTTCCTTCGACTTCCTGCTTTATAGACAGTGCCAAAAGCTGAATTAAGCTATTTCAACTTCAGCTATGCAGCTTCAGCTTCATCAAGTTGCATAGCTTAATTAGACTTTTGCCCTGCAGTGTAGACGTACCCACAATGTCTTTTGCAGTCTTGCTCTGGAAATTTGCAACATCTCATCATAATATGTCTTCATTATCAAGAATTCATTCTGATGATGATAAGTAGTAAAATTTCTAACAAATTTGAGTAGGAATATGCATGCTACTTACATTGAATTGGGGAAATCCCAGTGTTATGTGCAACCATGCTATACTATATCGTTATAAACTACATTGCTGCCCACTCTAGAGAGTGGTACTGTTGGAAAGAAAATTCAGGATGAGAAATGCTTTTTGGACAGCACTTCAGGAAATATACTTTAGAGACAATGATCTAAATTTTCAAAATTGACTAGCGTGGTTTTGAGTGACTCAGGTTTTGGGTACCAAAGTGGTGATATACTTTAGTTCTCCTGTTTGTGCAGAAAATCTTAAAAATGTGAACCCAAACTCTCCCAATACCAGAAGGCAAATAAAAAGACTCCAAACTATGTTATTTTAAAATCCCAAGGCAGTCTCTTGGTTGGGGGCGGGAGGAGGGTTACTGATTATTCTAAAGTGGTTTGAGTTAGCAGAACCAAAAAGAGGAAACCACCAGCTCAAACAATTTCCTTCTCATTCCTTCAGGACATGGTAACGTTGAAAAGAGTCCATGGATCCTATAGGGAATTTGGTACTGGAGGGTGAGATGAATGTTTCTGTGGATGATGAAGGAAGATAGGACAGTGAAAATAATAGCATTTCAGGAGTGCAAATGTTTCTGACCAGTAGTGATGTTAGTAGATCTAAAAAATATCACTAAGATCTATATATACAAATTCATCTGTTTTTAAAGCCAGTGGGAGCCACAATGACAGTCTATTTTGATCTCCTGCATAAAACAGGTTATAGATTTTCACCCAGTAATTTCTGCGTCAAACCTATAACTTTTGCTTGAGCTAGATATATCCTAGAAAGATATCCAGTCTTGATTTAAAGACTCCACCATATCTCAGGATATAAGATGTTCCGACGGTTAATTACCTCCACCGTTAAAACTGTGCACAATATTAATAGTTTCAATTTGTCTAGTTTGGCTCTCGGGCCTCTTTTTTCTGAATTAAAAAAAAAATCTGTTATCAGAAATCTTTTCTCTATATAGGTAGATTCTTGGCAGTTCTCTGGGAATACTAGCTAACTCTCTTGCAGTAGACCTTTGTTCAAGTGTTCCAGTATCCAAATAGAAACTGATATGAATCCTTACAATATCAATGTAAGTATTTCTTTCTAAATATGTATTTTTGAATACATCTTCCTTTTCTGTGTCATGAGTGATAATTTTACTACTCTTGTCTATTGTCAGACTTAAACCATTAGTAGGAGTTCCTTTGTATTTAATATATCAATGGATTCGTTCTTGTTGTCTGTAATCCTACTGGACATAAGCTTTTCATTGATACCTCTAGCTTCTATTACCAATTGGCTGATTTTCCTAAATTCTAATTTGTACTCATAGCTATTAGTTTCCACAGTTTTACATTTATCATATTTTATTTTTTTTACATTCTTTATCTCTCCTTTTAACTAGTATATTTTAAACAAAAGAAGCCTTTTTTTTTTTGTAAATACAGGATTGTGGTTCCATGGATATCTAACACAGAATTTTTAAACTATTCATAATTATTCTTCACATTTTTTCATTTTAAATATTTTTTCCGCTCATAACTATTTTGAGCTTTGGGGAACTGACTTTCTTGAAACATTTAATATATGTGAAAATATTAGTGTAAATAATTATGTGTGCAGTTATTAATGGGTTGGACTGAACCTCTAATTTTGGGATGGGTTTTCTGAAAGTAGGGTATGTCTACACTACCCCCCTAGTTCGAACTAGGGGGGTAATGTATGCATACCGAACTTGCTAATGAAGCCCGCGATTTGAATTTCCCGGGCTTCATTAGCATAAAGCCGACTCCGCCATTTTTAAAAGCCGTCTTGTTCGAACCCAGTGCCGCGCGGCTACACGCGGCACGGGCTAGATAGTTCGAACTATGTAGCCATTCCGATCTATCTGTACACCTCGTTCCACAGAGGCGTACAGATAGATCGGAATGGCTACATAGTTCGAACTATCTAGCCCGTGCCTCGTGTAGCCGCGCGGCACGGGGTTCGAACAAGCCGGCTTTTAAAAATGGCGGAGCCGGCTTTATGCTAATGAAGCCCGGGAAATTCAAATCCCGGGCTTCATTAGCAAGTTCGGTATGCATACATTACCCCCCTAGTTCGAACTAGGGTGGTAGTGTAGACATACCCGTAGTGTTCACAGCTCTCTTCTCGTCACTCGAGTCTCTATGGGTATGTCTACACTACAGTGCTAATTCAAACTAACTTAGTTCGAATTAGTTAATTCGAACTAAGCTAATTCGAACTAACGGATCCAGACTAAAAAACTAGTTTGAATTAGCGTTTTGCTAATTCGAACTAGCATGTCCACATTAAGTGGACCCTGAACCGGGGTTACGGATGGCCGGAAGCAATGCCAGCAGGGCATCAGATGAGGACTTAGAGCGTGGAGCTGCTGCCATAGGCTAGCCGAGGGCTGTGCTTAAAGGGACCCGACCCCCACCCCGGACAGACAGTTCTCTGGGGTGCCCCGCTTGCAAAGCAGTCCTGGCTTGGAGTGCCCTGAGTGCCCACACTGGGCACATCACAGCACTCGGCCATCAGCCCGGCTGCACTTGCCACAGGCTGCCATCTGGGGAGAGGGGGAAATTGGGGGGCTGCAGGAGAGCTTCCACCCCCAGAAGCCCGCAGAGCCAGCCCAGTCCTCCCCATCGGGGGCTCGTACCCCATTCCTCCCTCACCTCCTTCCACTTACCCTTCCCTAGCCCCCCTTCCTGATGAACAAAATAAAGAAAACGTGTGGTCAAACATAGAATCTCTCTTTATTGAACAAAACTCGGGAAGACTGGGAAAAGGAGGTGGGAGAGGGGAAGAGAGAGGGTAGGAGAGGGGAGGGCAACTATAATGATCAGAGGTTTGGAAGAGGTCCCATATGAAGAGAGGCTAAAGAGACTGGGACTTTTCAGTTTAGAAAAGAGGAGACTGAGGGGGGATAGGATAGAGGTCTATAAAAGCAGGAGTTGGGTGGAGACAGTGCATACAGAAAAGTTCTTCATTAGTTCCCATAATAGAAGGACTAGAGGACACCAAAGGAAAGGAATGGGTAGCAGGCTTCAAACTAGTAACAGAAAGTTGTTCTTCACAAAGCAAAGAGTCAACCTGTGGAACTCCTTGCTGCAGGAGGCTGTGAAGGCTACAACTAGAACAGAGTTTAAAGAGAAGTGAGATAAAGTGATGGAGGTTGGGTCCATGGAGTGCTATTAGCCAGGGGGTAGGAGTGGTGTCCCTGCCCAAAGTTTGTGGAAGACTGGAAAGGGATAGCACGAGACAAATGGCTTGGTCACTGTCTTCGGTCCATCCCCTCCAGGGTCCCTAGGGTTGGCCGCTGTCGGCAGACAGGCTACTGGGCTAGATGGACCTTTGGTCTGACCCAGGACGGCCATTGTAAGCTCAGGGCTCAGGGTCGGGGGTCTCAGTGGACCCCCTTGATTTTCATGCACACCTGCTCCTGGGTGGCCAGGCTGGCAGCTCTCCTGCCCTAGACGGCCACTTTCCTGTGCCTAGTGTGGAGGTCGTGGACGAGGTCCATGATGTCCGCACTAGACCAGGCGGGTGCCCGCCTCTTGCTGTCCCGGGCAAGCTCCCGGGAGCCACCAGCCTGGTCCCGGGAAGAGGGGGAGGGCTGGGGGGCATCGGGTCTCTGGCTCGAGCCGTGCCAGGTGCAGGGTCTGCTAGCTGGGTGCTGGCAGGCTTGCACCTGGCACGGGCACCGTAGCCAGCCCGTGCCCCTTTAAGGGGTCCGGGGCCGGGAGGGGGGCATAGAGTTTCCCTGGTGTTGGCCAGAGTGGCCACCAGGGAAACCTGGGGAGGGCTAGCCTCCCACTAGTTCGAATTAAGGGGCTACACAGCCCTTAATTCGAACTAGTAAGTTCGAACTAGGCTTAGTCCTTGTAGAATGAGGTTTACCTAGTTCGAACTAAGCGCTCCGCTAGTTCGAATTAAGTTCGAACTAGCGGAGCGCTAGTGTAGCACCTATCAAAGTTAATTCGAACTAACGTCCGTTAGTTCGAATTAACTTTGTAGTGTAGACATACCCTATGTCCGTTTCATTTTCAGAGTTTTACTTCATTCATAGCATCTTTATGATTCTGAGATTCAAAATGCATCACTTTAAATTTGCTTATATTAAAATATAACATAAGCTATTTCATGGGAGGAAGATACATAAATAAGTCTCAATGCACTTCTGATGTTGCAGGGAAAGATCAGATCCATTAATTATGCTATTTCACATTGGTCTCTTTTTTCTTCTAGAAATCAGACCACTCACTAATACTTCCTCTTATAGGAAGCCAAACTGATTAGAGGGAAAATTTTAAACAGTACATTGGGACAGTTTAGCAGATAACAGATATGTGTTATTAGTTGGTCACAATTATCACCTGCAGCTTTGAAGGCAGTCCTCTGCTCTGGAGGTCAGAAAGTTTAGGAAGTTGCTCCAGGCAGGGAATAGAATTCATACATGCTTTAGCACTTCAGCCCTAAGAAAAATGCATGTTGCTTTGTAAAGTGATTACTCTCAGTATGGGATTTCTATATTGTGAAATTGTACTGCATTGAGAGAATTTGCATTTATCCTTCATGTACACATCCTGGTAAATGTAACTTTTGCAGTATGCTGCAATTGTTTGTCATCTAAAAGCAATTCACCCTCATTATTTTGGTTACACATTGATTCAGTTAGTGTTTCTCTCTGTCTCGTGATTGTGAGACTTTCTGAGAGTGAGGCTGTATTTGGTATGTGCTGCATGCACTAGCTGTGTTTTTTATACTATGTTTTAAAATTGTTATTTACTGTTTCTTTGTTCTATGGTGTTGTTGGTCTCTCCCCACATGTCACACTTTTCACTGGTAGGTGGGTGATTTTCTTGTTTCAGGAGCAGTCTGTGAATCCTTTGGTACAAGAGGGATTTTTGTTCAAGCTTTTCTTTTGTTTACACCTGCAGTGTTTCTTTTTCCTGGGATGGGGTGGGGGGTGTCATTCTTCCAAAGAGATGCTAATGTCTGCTATCTCTCTTTATGGGAAAGTAGTTTCTGCTTTCAGAAAATTCCATTAGGTTTCAAGAACCCAGATGCGAGGCATGTTATATAATTCGGAAGTCGGGTTATGTGGTTCTAAATAAACCTGACCAGCCACTGAACGTGGTTTTAAATTACTAAATAGAGGGGATGGATTACCCTCTAAAAATATGAAACATTTCCTCCATGATGACCCTAGTAATTTGAGGGATCCCTGCCCATGCACTACTGGTTCAAGGGACAGTGGGAAGAGAGCTGGTTTTGGTGTCGCAGGACAGTGACGGGGACATCAAGGGACTAGCAGGAGACAAGGCCTTATCCAATTGGCTGAAGAACTGTTTGGAGTATCTGACATACTCTAATCAAACACATTAAATTCATGACCACCAGGTTTGGAATAATTAATTTTTAAATTGTGATGTTTTTATTATTAGCAGATTTTGTAACATGGATGTTGGGTTTATTTCTGTAGACCAGGAGAAGGCCTTTGATAGCGTTAACCATGGTTATCTTTTAAAACCACTAGATGCTTTCAAGGTGGGGCTAGAATTCTCTTCATGCATTTCTTCATTGTACTATAATGTTTTTAGTATCTAAGGGTATGTCTACACTACCCCCCTAGTTTGAACTAGGGGGGTAATGTATGCATACCGAACTTGCTAATGAAGCCCGGGATTTGAATTTCCCGGGCTTCATTAGCATAAAGCCGGCGCCGCCATTTTTAAAAGCCGGCTAGTGCGAACCCCGTGCCGCGCGGCTACACGCGGCACGGACTAGATAGTTCGGATTAGGCTTCCTAATCCGAACTATCTGTACACCTTGTTCCACGAAGCGTACAGATAGTTCGGATTAGAAGCCTAATCCAAACTATCTAGTCCGTGCCGCGTGTAGCCGCGCGGCACGGGGTTCGCACTAGCCGGCTTTTAAAAATGGCGGCGCCGGCTTTATGCTAATGAAGCCCGGGAAATTCAAATCCCGGGCTTCATTAGCAAGTTTGGTATGCATACATTACCCCCCTAGTTCGAAC
This sequence comes from Pelodiscus sinensis, assembly GCF_049634645.1. Lineage (NCBI taxonomy): Eukaryota > Metazoa > Chordata > Testudines > Trionychidae > Pelodiscus > Pelodiscus sinensis. The sequence continues at coordinate 58,757,900 of NC_134713.1, forward strand.
TAGGGGGGTAGTGTAGACATACCCCTAAAGATTCATGGGAGTCTCAGCTGCTGCTTCCCAGTTAAAGAAGATTCATAAGGGCTGCCCCCTGTCCGAAATGCTGAATGCTTTTAGTTTGGAGCCATTCCTGCACCTCCTAAAAAGTCATACTACTGGCCTTTCTGTGCTGGTATAGTAAATGCTTTCCTAACTCATCGGTTAGCCTATGCTGATGGTATCTCAGTTTTGGGAGAGCAGGTCCTTTTCACTTATTTACAAGTGTATTAACTTGCATCTTCTGGCTGCATTTACTGGGCCAAGACCAATTTAATCTTACTGTGCTCTTGGCAGTTTTGTGGTTCCCCTTTGTTGCTCCAACAATTTCTAGGGGGCACCTCTGGGACTAAGGTGTGAGGGTAATTTTACTATATACTTAGGAGCTAGGAGGTGGCTGAGGAGAAGAGACCAGGCAGGCTGCAGAAATGGCACTAACTCCTTCCTGGACTTTCTTTTTGGAGACAGATTTTGAACACCAACAACCTTGTATCCTCAGTAGCACAGCACTGGCTACACCCCTTCCCCCGCCCTCCCCCCGCAGGTCTTTTGGTCTGGATTCAGAGGCGCATTGACCACTTTTTAATAATTACCACTGATTTTGACCTTCTTTGCTGTTCCTGCCCTTAGATGAAGGTGGCCAGGGACTCATTGATTTAGTCAGCAGGATGGCAACCTTTACACTATAAAAACATTGAGCTCTTCATTTGAGAAGAAGAACCTATCACACACCCTTTAAACTACAGAACTCCTACCTTTACTAAAGAAATAATTCCCCATGGCTAAAGACTATACACAGTATGAATCAGCCTTTATCCTTTTGTAGGAAAGTTAATCAGGAAGCTAGGTAATAAAAACTCTGAAGACTACTTGTCAGATTCCAATGTCCTAGATCCCTCCCAATTAGGTTTCAGGCCAGCCAGGTCACAGTATACTACCTCCATACTCATCTTGCTGAACTGCTGTGTCCTGATCATCAAATTCTCCTGTTCATCTCTAAGTTGTTGCAGGGGTGAATGAAAAAACCCTAAAATGATTTTGGTTCTTCCTTTCAGACTAAGCTTGGAGGACCAATTTGGGCCTCCCCCTCTAGTTCCCTTACCTGCTACATCGTAGAAAAATCAACAGTCTTCCCTACATTATTCAACATTGGCCTGCAAATGTTGGAAGAGCAAGCGAAATACTGTGAGCTGAATTGCCACCCATATACCAAAAAAACAGAAAGTTCTCTACATCTCCTTCACATCAGAAGCAAACAGCACCATTTTCCAGCCAGGATCATCACCTGAATGAGAAGCATTTACCTAAATCTGAACTGAAAAAAAGACTTAGTTTATGTTGCCACGGGTTTACGAAGAACATATATTCTCTGGAATATCCCCCATTATTGAAAGCATCTCTCCTGATGGTTGTCATATTGATTTATAATCGTAGGGACCATGTGGGTTAGTAATGACAGCTAAAATCCTACACATTACAAATCTATAATTAGTCAGCAGAATTTGCCTCCATTCCATGAACCTGATCTAGAAATGGTAAACAATTGATTTACAATGTCCTGGCTCAATTATTGCATTTCATCATTTCAGTTTGTTTCATATTTATTACAGTAAAGCCCCTAGGTCCAACTTAGAATCAAGACTTAATTGTGCAAGGTGTTGTACAAATGTATTCTAGAACATTAAGAAAAGTAATTCTACTTTATTTAGCTGTATTTGATTTTTTTACAATATTGGTCCTACTCAAATGTTGAGCGTAGGAAAAATAATTCTACGCTGGAATGTCACACTTGGCATCATCATAATCATCACTATAGATTATATTGTATGTTTTGTATTGCCGTAGCTCCTAGACTCTCCATTTATGGACCATGATCTCATTGTGCGTAGGCACTATACACACATGAAATGAAAAAAAATTAATTACCCCAAAGAGTTTATAATATAAGCATGGAACAAGAAAAAACAGGTGAAGAGAAACAAGCAAATGGGAGAGGAGGCAAGGTAATAATGAAGTGAATGAATTTGGTTTAATGAGGTACAGTCATCACATATCAGCTTCCTGGTGTACCAATTGCTTAGCAAAAGTCCTTACCTTACAAATGTTTATTTTCAAGAATAAGCCCAGTGCAGGGTCAAGTTCCATTATTTGCTTTTTGTTATGGCTGTTGTGAGAGTTATGAATTACATGGTTTCCATGTATTTAGAAAATTTCCATGACTTTCAACATGTTGGGATGTTTATGAATGGCTGGATATGAAGGTAATCAGCTGTGCTAATTTTACAAAGAACTTTGAATGCTGCCAAGTTAAACTCTGGTCTACACAGGAAGTTGACAGAGAGAAGGAACTCAGAAAAAGATTTTGATACAATTAATAATATGTTGGTAATACACATTTCTAAACCATTCATCACCCATGGTTTTGGTGCCTGCAAGGGTCACACCAATTAAAAAAAAGGGAGGGGGGTTGTGGAGGAGTTGGAATTCCAAAAACTTTTTCTCATAGGACTATTACCACATTTAAATGTGTTTTCCACTTTTACTATAGCACAGTGACAAACAGATGTTTGTATTAAAATAGGAATATTTATTTTTGGTACAAAACCATGTTAAATATCACTTGATTATTTTATTTACAATACTGCCATCGCCTTTGTCAGTTCCATCATATCCAGCTACAAATCAGCCTAAAGCATGGCATGCTAAAACACTCCAGAATATTGTCTTTCACTCTTTGCTCTGTGGCCTTGGGTATGATGTTAGATTGACATAAACTCATTTAACATAGGGCTGCAATGACCACTGGAGAGCAAAAATTGCTCTCCAGTGATTTAGGTGAGATTCAAATTGGTGACCAAGGAACATATTCAAAATCAGTAAAGTCCCAGCCCCGCACAGTGCTCAGCATATTATGTGATATATTGAGTGTTCTCAATTCCCAGTGAAATCAATGGCAAATTTAGCACCTCAAAATATGTGGCCAACAAGCAAATTCTCTCAGCCGATTATTTTTTGAATTAATTAGTTAAACATAGGTAGTGAGATTAATAAAAAATACTACTGGTGGAGCCACAAATCCCAAAAATAAATTCTCCTGTGGTGTACATAATCTTAGAGACACGAAGCAGTTATCAAATGACCTATGTTCAATTAGTTGTGTCACTTTAAGGTTCAGCAGATGAGTGGGGCTGTCTAGGAGGAATTGTTAAAAGGTGGTTTACTTTGAACTGTACTCTTATTATCAGTGATGTGGTAAATTTGCAGGGTTAGCAGGAAGAAAAAAATCTTTTACTTTTAAACTGATCATATTTGTATGGAAATTGAGAGATAGTAAATATGGTTGAGGAAAAGAGGAAAGAAGAGTGAGTATGGAAAATATTTTTAAACTGTATAACAAATATATTACAAATAGCAGAGAAAAGGTGGTTAAAGCCTATGCTTATATTCTCTCTCATCCTTCTAATAACCATAATCTCTATACTATAAGTACTTCATATCATTAAACTAAAGTAACAATAAATAAATTATGGATGGACGCGTACAAAGCTTACATAACTTTCAGTACATAATTCACCTTAGATAAAGAATGCACTAATTTCTCATTAATGTCTCATGTTGCAATACCTACAGATAATGCCATGACGTGCCTGAGGGAGTTTATATGGCACTTTCTGCTTGCCTTCAACCACACAATTTATGCGAGATGTACATCATTAGGCTGCTAATCCACACCTTCTGTGTTTTACTGCTTTCCTCCAACACCTCAGCCTTGGACTTAAGAATATGCTTAGTGACAAATTGAACAAGTGAATTAGCCCACTACATTATGCAGGTCAGCTATGTAAATGTCTTTTTTCAGAGGCACAATAAAGAATCAGACAAATATAGACTTTGGAAAGTGAAATATGATGGTCACAATATAAATGAAACAGTTAGACGGCTTTCTCTAGTCACAAAGTAAGGTGAACTGAACCTTGTCTGATATCATCAGCTCACACTGGCAAGACAACTTGTGTTAAAGCAAAAGTTCATCCACAAGTAGCTTCTCAATATGCTCCTCCACCTGCTTCTCTTCCCTTCCTTTTCCTCATCCTCCATTTCTTCTTCCTCTTACACCTGCTGTAGTTGCTGCTGGTATCGCTGTGTTGTAGCAGCATGGAAGCTAATGTACAAAGCTAATGCCACCAAGAGCTAATGTCTCAAATAAATTTCCATCAGCCTTTGTGCATTGACATTGACAGCACTGGAGTAGGGGGCATTTTTTGTCATTCATGCTGGATGAAATCATGGATGGGAGGAGAGGACTCTTGGATTTTTAAATTTTAATTCCAAGAATTTCAGAGGCTTCCACCTGGCTTCCACTATATGTCCCTCAGGGTACAAACTTGGTCATCTGTCCTTAGATTGCTTGTTGTGGATAAGTTTACACGGTGGGAGATTTATGGTAGAGGTGCATGGTCCACAGAGAAAGTGACCAATAATTATCTTATCTCACACCCCACTGAACATCAATCTGAGCCTGATTTACTACAAAGGAATGGAGCCTTCTGAACTGGTTTTGTACCAGACATGAAATTTGGCTGCAGTATGACATTTTGGAGACAATCCACTATGTCAGAGTGGGGACGAACAAACCATGACAAATATTGCTAAGGAGTGTAAAATAGCTTAACTTCCAGGAGGTCTTTTGTCTTGAACATTGTTGTTAAGAACACTATGGTTTGGCTTGGCTGGATTGCATAGCCAAATAATAAATAGTAGTGCTGTCAAGCGATTAAAAAATTGAATTATGATTAATTGCACAATTAATTGCCTGCACCTCCCCTTTTAAATGCTGCCATGGCATTTCAATAAGGCAGCACTGCAAGGAGCCCAGGATCAGCTACAATCCCCAGCTGACCCCAGGCTCCATGCAACACTGCCCCTTTGAAGCGCCATGGTGATGCATCAAAAGGGCAGCACAACATGGAGCCCAGGATCCGGAGTGCCCAGATGATCTCGGGCTCTGTGTTGTGCAGCCCCTTGGAAACACTGCTCTAGCACCCCAAAGGGGCAGCACATTAGCAGCCTATGATTGTCGTGAGTGCCTAGCTGATCCCTGGCTCTGTGTTGCACTGTCCCTTTGAAATGCTGGAGCAGTGCTTCAAAGAGGCAGCGCAACGCAGAGCTGGGAATTAGCTGGGCACTCTGAATGTTCCCAGGTAGGAAAGTTAAAGACTAGATAATTAGTCAACTATCTGAAAAGTTTATCGGCTAGTCAGTCAACTAGTGGACTAGTCAATTCCACCTCCTTTGCTACCTTTATCAGATGGAGGCAGAAAAGGTGGGGGGTGGGGTAGGGGTGGGAGTACTTCAAAGTGGCAGCACCACACAGCTGTATGGTGCTGCCACTTTGAAACCCCAAGATGGAGTTTCAAAGAGGCAGCCATGGAGCCCGGGGTCAGCTTGGGACTCCCCAGCTGATCCCAGGTTCTGCGTGGCATTTCCCCAGAACCCAGGGTCAACTGGGGAGTCCCCAGGTGACCCTGGGCTCCACAGATGCCTCTTTAAAATGCCACCTTTGATGTTTCAAAGGAGCAGCTGCTGTGGAGACCGGGCTCAGCTGGGGACTCCCACCTTATTCTGGGCTCTCCGTGACAGCAGAACCCAGGGTCAGCTAGGATCATCCCAGCTGACCAGGGTTCTGGAGAAATGCTGTGCAGAGCCCGGGATCAGCTGGGGTGTTCCCAGCTGACCCCAGTTCCACAGCTGCCCCTTTGAAATGCACACGGAGGTGGCATTTTAAAGGGGCAATGGCAGCATAGTCATGGCATTTCCCCAGAACCCAGCCTCTGTGCTTTTCAAAGGGGCAGTGGAGCCCTGGGTCAGCTGGGGAGTCCCCAGCTGATCTTGGGCTTTGCATTGCACTGCCCCTTTGAAGCACCACAGCAGAACTTCAAAGGGGCAGAGTAACATTAAGGCCTATGATTAACGTGTGAAAAAATGTAACGTGTTAATCCTGGACTGCATTAATTGTAGGCGTTAACTAATGTCAATTAAGATCCCCTAATAAATAGTGTGCAGCAAGAAAACTCTCAAAATGTACAGAAGCCATTGAGAAGCAATATCTGTCAGGAATAACATGAGCTTACTCCATACAGTCACTGTCACATACATACAATATGGATTGAAACAGAAAATATATACCATTCTGTGTGCAAAAACTCAATGTGAATTAAACCTCTTGCTTAGGCAATGGGTAGGTATTTTGTTTCTGCCACTCATAGCTACAGTTTTTTGGTATTTGCATACTACCAGCCATGGCACCTCTGCATTCCAAATATACCACCAAGTGATCTAGATGCATTGAGTTTACCTGCTTCTCCTATGTGGGTTAGCCTCCCTGATTGCTTAGGTGTTGACATGCAAGTTTCTCCTCACGATGAAAAGACAATGAAGGATTAGAAGGGGAAAAATATCTAGCAGGGAAAACAGGAAGGAAATGGCAGTAGAAGGATGAGCCTGAGAGAGAAACTACTCCTAAAATATTGTGTGAATTCTGTTTTTCCAGACATTGAAGCACTAACATACAAGTCCACCAAATGGGATTTACTGATGTGAATTACTATACAATTGATGTTTATGCCGAACGAGTATAACTAGTTTGGAAGATATCTGTTCATTGTAAACATAGGAAGAGTTAATACTTTTGGTACAGAGCTGGAGCCAAATATATATTGTTTTGGATGAACTATATTTAATTTATTTGTCCAATGTGGCGAACATATTGAACAAGTTACACACTCTCTGAATTTTATATTTTCTGTGGGAAGTATGGAAGATACAAAAACAAAACAAAACAAAACAAAAACCCATAACAGACATTGTTCTGATTTAAATCTTGGATTAACATGTTGTCCTTACATAAATCTCTAGAGACGTCATTTCTTGGAATGATTTTTAATCTATTCAAGAGTTCTGGAGTTTTAAAATTTTCATCATCCCTCCATTTCTCCTTTCAATTCTCCAGGTTTTTAGGTTGTATGATCTCCATCTATGTGTTTCTTCAGATTTTCTTTCATATATAGTATTTTATTTTTGTCCAGCACAGACACACACAGTTAAAAATGCTCTCTGGTCCTTTTGCCACAGAATATACTGCTGTTGGGAGATAAACAGGAAATAAATTTGGATGTCCTGGCAGCTGTCTTCCTGGGGCTTTTAGGGTGTGGTAATTCTTTAGTTACATTAGCCTTCCATAGTATATCGTATGCCCACCTGCTATTCCTGTGTGTGTGAAAATTGGGTGTATACTAAAGATTAATAATGATTCAGCTATTATTTAGGCTTATTTATTTTCCCAACCATAATGAGGTCAGCTATTTCTGCAATGTATTTGTGGTGATGTTTCTACTTTTTTAAAAAATTACATCATTTTAAATGTTGCTGATTTGGTCACAATATTATTGTCTCTTGATGGATTTTTCCCCTACTATATGTAATTGTTGTGTCACCTTTCCTTTTTCAAAAGTTAAAAACCAAGACAATTAACACCAAACACATGAGTAGTCCCACTGAAGTTAATTGAAGTTTTAGCTCAAATTTAAATATTTTGCTGGATCTGGTTCTCACTCAAAGCTTTCGGGTGAGCAAGAATTCAGGACTGGGTTCTATAGATATGTGAAATTGACACTTCAAAAGTACATATGGTAAAGCAACTTATAGTATGCTTCAAGGGGTTAGTTGACAATGGGAATCCCTTGTTACCCAGACAAAGAAGAAAAGACTAATAGAAATGGCTGTCAAATACTTGTGTAGATGAAATTTATTACTGTCTATTTTAAAAGGAGTTCTAGAATAGAGTGACATTTTGAATCAAATGAACACAAACCTAGAGACATAAGAAATCTGCAAAACATTTAATTAAAATTTACTATGGATTATATGTCATTAAAGTTGATGAGAGGCATTATATATTTATGGAACCAATTCCTGAATGACAGCGATTATGCTGGTTCAAGATTTATTTACACAGTGGGCAAAACTAGACACATTACAATATGGCCAAAGAAACTAAGTAGGCATTCACAATTATAAAATATGCAGGCAACTCATCTCAACTACATAGAAAGCAGAAGCTGAAAAATTGTAGCAGTTAAATAACAAATACTGTATTTTAGAAAAGTAGTGAGAGGAACATTCAATAAAAGAAATGTTGCTATTGCAAAACTCTTAAAGCTGTTTATAATTCCCTGACCCATGAAAGTGACAAGGATAAATGACACATGAAGGATTTTTCCTCTTATTTTGATAGTTTCTGGCAAACAAATAAGCATAATGACTTTTACAGGACTATATCTTTTGACTAGTATTTACACTACAGCTGGAACTGCTATGTACATTCTTTACTGTTTAAACATCTTAATCTTTGGTTCCATTGTGATTCATACTGAGAATCAGAATAAAAGGCTTTCATGAAATGCTCATTTTTAAAGGATTAAAATCACCACTTGCATGGAATTGTAAAATAATATACAGAGCATTCGATTTTAAATTTCCAAAGCACTTCATTTATGTCTCCTGCTGTCAGAATATAGCAGCGCACCACAAGCAGACCAAAGGATAAAAATCAAAAACAATCAGCAAACATGCCACCATGAATGAGAATGTCAAAAACCTTTATTCATGTATTTTTCTGAATGCTATTATTTTATTCTTACATCCAAGCAGCAAAGCAATTATGGGAGGTTATTGAGGAAGGTTCATAAATAAAAACATTCTGGGTGGTTTTCCAAGACACAAATGGCAGTACTATCTACCTTAGAATTTTTAGCCCACTCATGAGGCCATGCACCACAGATGCAGGAAATTGGGGTTTAGAATCCTGTGCTATCCCTTTATAACTGGGTGTCTTAAGGACCAGCGTATAGTGCTTTTGCTATTGCTCCTGCTGACGCTGTTCCACTTAGTCTGCATGAATAATCACTGGCCCATGCACTTGAAATTGAATCATCCAGCATCTAAGGCTACGTCTACACTGCAGAGTCTTTGCGCAAAAACTTGCAAAGCTTCCACACGACAAGCTTGTTTTTGCACACAAAAAAGGACAGTAGATTGTCAGAAGTCAGGGCTTTTTGTGGAAGCATTATTCCTCTTTCTATGAGCAATAAGCCTTTTTGTGCAAGAGCTCTTGCACAAAAAGGCGTGTGTGGGTGGACAACAGGGATTTCTTGCGCCAGAAAGCCCTATCGGAAAAAGCACAGGTGCTCTGATGGCCATTCTGTGTTTGGCAATCAGAGCTGTCTTGTGCAAGAGCATCCAGGGCAGTGTGGATGCGCTTTTGCGCAAGAACTTTTTGCGGAAGATCTTTTCTGCAAAAAGTTCTTGAGTAAGAAGCCTGCAGTATAGACATAGCCTAGGAGGGTGCCCTGCCTCTCATACAGTGCTCCAGGAGTCTTTGACATGCTCATAAGAAACTTTAAAATAAAGTTAGTTTTAAAATGAACTGACAGGTATACCCAATACTTTTTCCAGATTCAACCAAATAACCCAGCTACAATGTAAATGAAAAAGAACTTCCCCATCAAATACAAAACAAAACAAAATAACAAACAAACAAACAAAATCCCAAGTTGTCCGGTAGCACCTTACGGCATCTCTACACTAGGAAATTATTTCAAAATAACTACATTCAAAATACTAACTCCTGAAATAACTTTCAAAATAAGCTTATTCCCCAAGGAAAGCAGGAGTACGGAGTCTGAAATAACCTGCCCATTATTTTGAAATAACTGACTTTGCAGTGTGGACGCTCGACTTTATTATTTCAAAATAATTCCCTAGTGTAGGCCAGGGCTTAGAGACTAACAAATATACACTCATGATACTATATAGATACATTTGTTAGTCTGTAAGACAATGCCTACGCTAGGAAGCTATTTCAAAATAACTAAATTCAACTTAACCTTTGATTTTATGAAATTAAAATCACATGTTCTCACTATGGGAAAGCCTCAAAATTAGTCTGAGGCAGGCTCCATTAAGGTGGATTCACTACCTTGACTTAGAACCCCAGAGAGTATTGGGGAGTAATTAGTGCAAATTACTTTGGGGAGTAGTTATTTCAAAATAGCGGCACCAGAGCATCCACATTAACACTATTTCAAAATAGCTATTTTGAAAAAATGGGTTTGGTAGTGTGGACATTCCACTTATAAATTTGACCTAATGGGGGTTATTTTGAAATAAAGCCCAGTGTAGACTAGAGCTAAGGTGCCACAGGGCCACTCATTTTTTGTTTTAAATTACAGACTAACATGGCTAAAATAGAATAGATTTAAACTATTGTGTCATATTTTTAGTCAGTAAACTCTCTGAACGGTAGAGCTTTCTTTTAAAGCAAGTAAGATTTCCGTTACTGAAAAGTTTTGTTCTTTTGTTTGAAGGATGTCTTAGAAATACCTTGATCTATAATTCTCAATTAAGTTTTATACACTGTTGGGATGGCTGTCAGGACAGGGTCAGACTTAAGATTTTGTTTCTTTCCTGGTTTTGTGATCTTCAAATTTCCTGACTTTCAATTTCTTTTTATGAACTATAATATTTTAATTGAGACCTTTATAATTATGTGTTTATAGTCTCAACCATAACTCTCTCAAATGTTTCCCTGGGAAATTTTATATATGTTATTTTTGTGCATTTATTTCATTAAATTGTTTGTAGATTCATATATACATTATTTTCTGGCTTTTATACAAGAGCTTATAAATATTTTCTGGTGTTAAGGGAGAACAGGCACATTCTCCCAATGTATAGTCCCAAAGGGTCCTCTGTTACTGCAGCTTCTGCTGCTGTGAATCTGGCATATGCTTCTTCTGCACCTGCTCCTTTTCTGTTGCTCAGGGACATAATGTTGCTTCTATATCATCTGCTTCAGATCTGTTGTCAACATCTGCTGAGAACCCAAGGACATATGCAAGCTTATCTGTAGTGAACAGGAAAATAGATTTTCTCCCACAGGAAAAATGAATGCCCATGTACAAGAATCACCAAGTAGTGCAATCAATGTTTGCAAGAGGACCCTATTGAGAACCCTGAAGTAGCATTCTGACTAGTGTTTTTATTAATTTACTACCCATAACCCACAGAAGTAATGCAGAGTTTTTCCATTGACTTTAATGGTTTATGAATGAAGCATTCCCTGATGAATAGCCCAGGCAATTCCTGACAGCCTGCTCTACTCACACATTATCTCTCTTGAGCACAGTGAATGGCTATTAGACCAATTCCACTCAAACCATTCATCTGCCCATAGCCTGATCAGTAGGTGGAGTAAGAAATTAGAAGAGGTATACAATGATTATTAGAATTAGTATTTGGTTTGATGGTTTTGTCCAGTGCCAGGTCTTCTCCATAGCTGATATCCCACTGCTTTTTTGCTTCCTTCTTCAGCTTTCCCCCCATAGCTAGAGACCCAAACTCAGTGCCGTCCCTTAGGTCTCTCACTTTCCAGGCTGATGATATAAATGTGCATGATATTCAAAGGCTGTAGGTTAAAAAAAATGAAGTGACATTCGGGGCTGGACTTGTTCATTTTATGGAATTATATTTTCTTCAATTGTGAGTGATATTAATTTGTACTTTTGGACCAAGATGCAAGAGAAGGAAAAAAATTACATTTTAAGAGGCCCATTCTCTATGATGCAAATTACACTTTCCACTTTATATGGAGAGCCAAAAGACTATGTCTGATTTTAAAGAGTTATGCAAAGAAAGGAAATACAAAGTAAATGCCTTCTATTCCAGATTTAACCTATTCAAGGGAGATTTGGTCAGAAAGTTAATGAAAGTTTTGATCAAATTTTGATGAAAAACTGTGTGGGAATACATTTTCACAAACGCATTTTTCATTTTTTTCACCAGCTCCTTTCCAAAATATTCTAGCACAGACAGATGGTAACTTCACTTTCCAATGGTATTTCTGACAAGTTCTGTAATTTAAAATGGATTGGAGTTTTGTGTAAAATACTCCATGTTAGAATGTGACAAACATAAATTACAAGGAAAACTGGAACGTTAAGAGTTACTCTGTGTTTAACCACTTGCCCTAGGTTGATTAGGAATCATTGAGGAAAAATCCTTGTGCGAAAAGGTTGAGGGCAAGATTATATCCTGCCTGCATGAGTATCCAAAGGAGAGAGAGTAGACAAACCCTTCCCAACATGAAGATGTATGCTGGTGCTAGGCAGTGCATAAAAACTACAAAAGCCTCCTGAAGTATACATAGAGAGGCAATTGCATGGCTCTACAATGGCCTGTAGAATTGTGCTGCAGACCACATGGTCCATGCCTGATGAAAACACAATGCTTTGAAAAGCTCTTCAGACAGTGTGCTCCTGTGTCTCCCTAATGTGCGGCTCTGCCCAGTAAGTAAAGCAGACTGAGACAGAAGGAAGGAAACTTGGATTGGACTATCCAAGGAAGGGGAGAAGCTCAATCAAGCCAAGAAGCAAGGGCAGAATTTTGGGAGTGTATGGGGAGGCAGCCACCGTGCACTCCAGGATGTGACTAGCTTTTCCTCTCATTCCCTGGATGGTAAGGGAGTGAGGGGAAAGTACTTGCATTCCATGCATGCCTCTCAAATCTGGCTGGTAAAGGGAGCTCACCAGCCAGGTGTGAGAGGCATTCATGGAATGCAAGTACTTGCCCCTCATTCCCTTAGCACCCAAGTGCAAGGCTGCTGCCCCCCAGGAAGAAAATTCTGCCCTGCCAGGAAGAAAAGAGTGTTTTCCATTTGCTTTTATTAGATCAGGCATTGTGCTCCCCCACTGTACCCTCTTATTCTCAGCCACGGACAAAGGGGAGGAAGTGGACAGTTGACCTGGCAATTTAAAAGGGCCCAGGGTTCCAAAGCGCTGTTGCTATTCTGGCAGCAGCAGTGGCTGGAGTCCTGGGCCCACTCTTTAAAAATTGCTGCCAGAGCCCTGGATGGCACTATCTGGATGGCACTGTAGCCTGAGAGGTGGAGCCATGGTGCTGTCTGGAGGGCATTAAGGGCTGGCTGTCTCTACCTCCACCCCTTCTGCCCAAAGCCCCTTCACTTCCAGGAGGTCTGGAGCTGCCCTCACCCCCATATTGACTAGGCCCTGGCAAACTCTGTCACCAGCTTTGCTCTTATTTAAAAACCTGTCTATGCCTTTACAGCACAATAGAGTCTTAGCAGTGATATGTTTTCACATAAGAACAACCACACTGATTCAGACCAATGATCCACCAAGCTCAGTATCCTGTCTTTTGACAGTGGCCAATGTCAGGTGTTTCAGAGGGGATGAACAGAACAGGATGACCATCAAGTGATCCATCCCATGTCATCCACTCCTAGCTCTGGCAGCCAGAGCCTAGAGTCATCCAACCAAGGGATTGTATTCCTGACTGTCATGGTTAATAGACATTGATAAAACTATTCTCCATGAATTTACTTAATTCGTTGTTGAACCGCATTATAGTTTTGGTCTTCACAACATCCCCTGGCAACGAGTTCTATAGGCTAGGTATTTTCTGACGTTCTTCCTTGTCTTTTGTTTTAATCCTCTGCTTATTAATTTCATAGGGTGGTCCTCGGTTTTTGTGTTATCTGAAGGGGTAAAAAATACTCCTATATTCACTTTCTCATGATTTTATAAGCCTCTATGATGGCCTCACTTTATTATCCCTTTTCCTAGCTGAGGAGTCCCAGTCTTTTTAATCTCTTATCTGGAAACTTTTTCAAAATCTTAATCAATTTTGTTGCCCTTTTCCATATCTTTTCCAGTTCCAATATATCTTACTTTTTTTGAGACAAAGTGAGCAGAACTACATACAGTATTCAAGGTGTGGGATTACAATAGATTTATATAATGACATAATGAGATGTAGTGTCTTATTAGCTATCCCTTTGCTAATAGTTTCCAACATTCTGTTACACATTGAACTGATATTTTCAGAGAACTAACAATAGTCAGTCCAAGATCTTTGGTAACAGCTAATTTAGACCCCATCATTTTGTATGTATTGTTGGGATTATGTTTTCCAATGAGCTTTACTTTGCATTTAGTGTCCCTTTATTCTAATTGCGGAATGACTATATAGAAGGCACTGTTCTAAACCATTTTCTGGGTAGAAATCAGGTAAATTAAATAGATCTGATGCATAGCCTTCAATTCAACATAGTCATACATCTGCTCAGTATAAGACTCAAGAGTGTCAGGGGCTATTTTATTCTTTTAGTGTTCCACATATTTAAGATGTATTTGATGCTAAACTGTGGAAGTACATGGCTTCAAAGTACACAAATTCCAACTCGCCATGTGAAAAGTCTAACGAATGTTACAGGACTAGAGCACAAACCATATTAAAGTTAAGACAAAAATACATTCATTAAGAAAGTGTAGGACAACGAAAAACAAGTCAACCACCAGAGGTATAGATGGAAGGGATTCTGAGATGATTTTAAATTTTTATTTGAGTAAGTCATATTTTGCTCTAGCCCACTGGATGGCTCTCTGATCACTTGGACACAGTCTCCAAAGGCCTTTAAAATAGTGTCTATTTACTATGTTCACTGTCAAGACTGTAGGCCTTTTTTACTCATGAAATCTTTCTGGTGTGACTTTAAACTGATATAATTATTCCCATGTAGCTGCTTTTATTCCTGTATCAAAATGCCTTTTTCAGTTTCATATATGGTGCTTCAGAAATGATTTAAGCTAAAGTGAGACAAACAAAAAAACCCCACACTCATTCCAGTATAAAAGTGCACCGATGAGAGGTTATCCCACCATATCTACACTTCTGTAATTATGCTACGATAACTGGCAAATGTTTCCTGTGTAGACAAGACTTTAGTCTGACTATAGTAAAAAGGAAAAATAAAGCTTTTTCCTACCCCCAGGGCAATGGATCTGGGTGGAAATGGATGAAAATGACAGTATGTTTAGTTTCAGGTACATAACCTCAGGTTGTGCAAGTTTTTCAGTGAAAAATAGCATAAAGCATATTTGATCTGAGCAACTTGTGAACAAATCTTCTGTCATCACAATACAAAAGAATGAACGCAGTGTTATTCTTATGCTTTCATCTCGGGACTCTGGCAGTTAGCAGCTCCTGTGTGATTGATATGTCTTGTTGCTTACATTGGAATGAATTCTTGATGCCTCAAAGAGTTGTGTCAAACACAGGAGCTCATTGATGTGAGCAGTAAGCAGGTCACTTTGCACACCACTAAGATCTCTCTCTCTTGGGCTACATCTACATTGCACATCACTAGTGGTAGGGGTATAGGATATGCACAGCTACATGCCACAGTGAAAAGAGGTTGCATCCACGCTGCATTGTATAGCTACACATAAGGCTGTGTCTAGACTACATGGCTCCATCGACGGAGCCATGTAGATGAGGGTTGTAGGCAAAGGGAAATGAAGCGGCGATTTAAATAATCGCCGCTTCGTTTAAATTTACATGGCTGCCTCGTGGGATGAGGTTTACCGGGGCTGCCGACAAAGAGCTTTGATGTCGGCAGGGGAGCGTCCAGACTAGCACGCTGAGCCGGCAAACAGCTGATCAGCTGTTTGTCGGTTCAGCGCGGCAGCCATGTAAATTTAAATGAAGCAGCGATTATTTAAATCGCCGCTTCATTTCCCTTTGCCCAATAAACAAATCTACATGGCTCCGTCAACGGAGCCATGTAGTGTAGACATACCCTTAGAGGCTCTGGCAGTGGGGAGGCAGCAGGGAAAGGCTCCGATAGCAGAAAGCTGCCAGAGATTTTCCCTGACACTTCTCCCCATAGCACTATTGTAGCAGCGGGAAGCACTGCTTGACCATGTAAAGAGCCATATAGGGTACATATCCACATAGATATTCTAAGGGTTCAGGAATGTCTCCCCTCTATCTGCCTAAGCCAAGGATGGGGAACCTTTTTTGGGTCAGGGCCCACTGACCCACAGAAAAATCAGTTGGGGGCTGCACAGAAGTGAAAAGCAAAACAACCAAACAAAAACAAAAAACCACCAAACAACCCTCCACATGGATGTAGCATCTAGAATGAGGAGAAAGACACTCCCCACATTTCCTTTATACACCAGAGCTAGGGGGACCCAGGCTAATAAATTTGTGTGCCCTAGCTCTGTGGCACGGCAGCAGGTGGGGCTGAAGTGCCAGTTTGGGCTCCCCAATAGAGGGGGAGCCCTGAGCCTCAGGGGGCCTCATCAGGCCACTGGGCCTGAAGTTCCCCATCCTTGGCCTAAGCAATGCTTCACTGTCTACACAGGTAATATACCTGTCTCTAGGAGGAAGTGTAATGCACATACTCTACATGCCAGCAAAAGAAGAGGGCAGCATAGACATACACACACACACACACACACACAGTTAATGTTACATGATCCAGTCTGCATCAGTGCCTACTTATGATGTCAGTTTGAGTAGGTTGGGGCAGGTAGAAGAACTAGTCTCATCTAGAGCTGTCTGGAAAACAAGAGTTCCATTTAGCAAAAAGCCCTTGATGTTTGGGTCTTTTCGGATGCAGAACGAGCCAAGACTTTTACACATTTTTAGAGAAAGCAAGCCCCAGAACAGCCAAAAGCCAGGGCACCCGTTTGGAAGGTAGAACACTTAGGATCAGTGCCTGGCGCAAATCAAGTCTATCTGGGATTTGAACCTTGTCTCCCACATCCCAGGGGTTGACCCTAGCCTCTGGCCATTCTAAGCTATTTTCCTTCTTCTCACCCCCCACCCAGAAATTGAATCCTGAACCTGAGAAAATTTTTTGGCAAATGAACATTTTCTGATAAAAACTACATCAGCCAAAAAGTTCCCAGCTGGCTCTAGATTTAACTCAGATGTGGAAGATGTTTACTTCCCATCTCTTCCCATCTCTGGCAGGAAAAGAGCGCACTACTGTCTTTAAATGCTCCTCTGGTATTTAAAAATACGTTACAAGATGCCTGGACAGATCTATTTGGGGTGTTTCCATGAGCTGACAGGAGGGCATACAAGGCATTTATTGTCCTATGTGATAGCAGAGTCTTTGGCTTTTCTAAAGAGCAGTTGCTGAAAGGAATTGCCATGTACAAAAAGAAAAGAAGCAAAGATGAATATAAGTGCTCCAGTACTTCAACCTCTCCCACATTATGGTTAAAGAAGAAGTGAATGAAAGTTAAAAGAATGAGTGAAAGGAAGAGAGATTTGCTGAAGCAGTGATTTTTCAGGGAAGTAAGAACAATGCTAACCATGTTTTTTTTAAATACAGTGGCACAAAACAGAACACTGCCATAAAAAAGCATACAAATTGCCCTATTTTCCTATCTTTCTCTTTGTGTGAGAGCCGGCCCTCTGTGCTTAGTCAGCAGTTGACAGCTCCTCTCTTCCTGCTATGTGGGCCTCTAAGCCATGTCTGTGTGGGAATTGTGTGTCTGAATTGATTCATTCCAGGATGTGAACCAGGGAAAGTAGACCTCCTGCTAAAAGGAAGGGAAAGAAGGTAAAGTGACCCACATGTTCTGACAGCACTTACTCGTCTGGTTCACTCTAAATAGGAGGAATCATTGTGGGGTTGGTTGGTGGGTTTCAAAAGACCACATCATTTTAACCATCAGGGATGTTTTTAATAAACAGTGTGGAAGTTTGGCTCATAGTTTTATTCAGATTATACACCTTAGTCTGCATATCATGGAAATCTGTCTCCGCAACAGATGCCAGCACCCTGAGAAAAACTCTTCAGCACTGGGGCAGCATGAAATCTGCAACCTTCCCCTTCTCTCACTGTTGGTGCCCCTTCTAACCTGCTTGAGGTTACATTGGGGAAGTGTGTGTGTGGGTCTGACAAAGGCTGTTGAGTGTACTCATATGCACATAATCTCAGCAATGATCCAGTTTTCCCTCTCTCTGTGTACTGATTCTTCTCCACAAGCCGCGATGTGACAAGAATAGTGATTTTTTTTCTTCTTGGAGACATCACTCAAACTGAGAGACTTGTATACATTGGCTTTTCCCCCTCTCAAACATTTATGGCATCTAAGGAAGGCCAAGGGTGAACTCTGGCTGTAGGGCCTTGAGGATGAGCAATGACAGTGGGATTCTGATAAAGAAGATTCGTCACTTTTCTTTCCTTATCCTGTTCTTCTTCTGAATGCAACTCTGTTGCTCTCTAAGTTGTGGCTTTCTCAGCATCACTGGTCACTCATGCTCAGTTGTTCAACAGAAGGCACTAGAGACATGTGTGGTATTTGATGTGCTGTAGACTATTAATCAAAACACTTCACCATACTGTACACAATTTTGATTAAATAACTAGACTATAAAATTAATCGTGCACACATTAAATAGATTCAAAGGTGGCTAACTGATAAGTCTCAAAATGTAATTATACACTCAGCCTCATCATTCAGTGGATTTGTTTCTAGTGGGGTCTAGCAGTGATTACTTCTTGACCATACTCTGTTTAACATTTTTATCTACCTCCTCAAACAAAACAAATAATCACTGATAAAGTTTGCAGTTGACAGAAAGTTTGAGGGAGTGGTAAATTATGAAGAGGACCAGTCATTGACACAAACTATTCAGGTGAGCATGGCACAAGTGTGGTGACACAGGGCCCTAATGCATATAATTTTATATTGTACATTCACTGTCAATAAAGATACAATAAATCAAGTCATCAGCAGCAAAACAGGCAGGATCAAGATAGCATAGCAGCATCTGTTATTCATATGAACAATATGAGCTGAGAGGAAGTTAATCTGAATTTTGAAGGAAAAAATTGGCTGAGCACAGAGAAAAAGGAACGTGCAACAGTATTTCTTCAAAGAATATAAGGGTAGTACAGGATGAATTTTTCTAGTGTGGCACTCTCTGGTCTGGAAATATGCATGGTCTGGCATGATTTTAGTTAGCCAGATATTCATTTTTCATGGGTGTGGCCAAGTTTCCTGCAGTCCCATAAAGTTTGTTTACAGCCACCAGACCTGGCTCTCAATGTTCAATGCTGTTATTTAGCTCTAATTTACCCCTGAATGGCTTTTAAGAGCCCAGAAAGTGGTGGAAGTGTTGGTAGACAATATTGAGCTCCCGATGTCCAGCAAATTCTCTGGTTCAGCTCCAGTCCAGTCATGAGCATGCTGGACTAGAGAGGTTCAACCTGTATAATGCACATAATTTTAACTATGGAAATTACGCCTTAAACTTAAATTAATTGTAAAATGAGCCAAATTCAGTTGCCAGTTATACTAGACTAAGACTGGAGTTACTCCACCTTAACACTGCTGGAAGTGTGCACATACTTGGCAGAAGATCACTTCTTTCACTTGCAAAATGTATGTATTCCAACCCCAATCTGGAAAAAGACCCAGCCAGGTGTCAGGAATTTACTCATTACCACACGACTAATACTGTAGTTTTTTAAAAAACAGCAAATGTGCAGTTCATTACCCCATTTTCACATATGTCTGCACTTTATTGTATTGTGTAAGCAGGGCCTGAATATGATCTTCCCCTAGCACTTCATGATTAGCTAGGAGACAAGAATTCAGGCACAGACTTTATTTGTGTAGACATGACTACTCTGCCATGGAGCTGCTTTGCAAAAATGATCAATTTTGGCTTGTATGGGTAACAAACCACTCTAGTCTTTGAATGGGAAGGGTAATGTGTTATCCTGATTGTACAAGAAAAGGACAGAAAAATTGTGCTTAACGGGCATGGAGGAGGGGTTCATCCTAAAATGAACCTCATTTGCTGACAGAGTGTAGGGATGCCAAAGCCCAGTGGCGAGTGGGTGAAGACAGGCATTTCTACATGGTAATGTAGACTCTCCCTAAAGAGTCCTAGGTACCATTTGATCTGCTCTCCTCCTGTGTTTAAAGACAGAGCTTATTAGACTCAGTTGCGAGTTCTTGTTTCTGGTGGGGATTCCTGGAGCTAATATCACTGCTGGGCAAGTCTATGGGCTAAGATAACACAGGCTACCCAAAATCACTCAAAGCTGGGTTAAAAAATGGCTCCTCAGAAATGACAGGGCAGAGAAACAGCAGAAGGAAGTCAAAGGTGGGAAGTGGCCAAGGGCTGCAGTGATAGTCAGCAGTAGAGGCAAACTCACTGTTTCCTCAGCCCCAATCATCAGCAATGAACCCCTCTGAATAAACTTCAGAACTCTGGGTCCTTGCCAGCCATGGACCACCAACTGTGAAAGGAGTGTTGCAGAGTCAGTGGGCATGGTGAATGGAGAGACTTGTTTTCTGTTTCACTTTTATACCATAAGGTGCAAAACTGAGGCAAAGGACACTGCCCGGTTCACTCAGGTCGGGGAGGGGATGTTGCCTATAGTCACATGCTTTTGAATTGCAGTTTTGCTGTTTCCCCAAATCAATACTGGATCCCCTCCCACCATTTTAATAAAAGTTTGATTTTATTACACACAGACTCATTGCTTGCAAGTGCGGAAATATTGGTATTTAGAAGTGCCCAGAGGTAGTATTGAGTTTTCCCAGATTCCTATGTGGGGGCTTTATTCTATGTGGTGTTAAGATAAACCACTAGACAATTAACCAAGCCTTTTTGCTGCCAACTCTACTGGTCATAGGAGTTATATTATTTCAGTGTTTTATTCTTAGATTGTTATTTTCCCTCATCCCTCACCTCATACATCCTAACCGCACCCTTTTATTGAGATTTATAACCTCTCTCCCCTGGATTTACATGAGACTTATTAAAAGAAAATAGGTAGTTTCCTAGACCCAATGAGCAGCTGTATGGATAAATATATCTCAGTGATATTTTGCAGGGCTGGCTAATATACTTTTTTCTTTTATAACACTATAGAATCCAATATATGCACATCCCTGTAACTGTTACATATCTGGCAAATACCATTTATGGCTGTGGGGCAGTTTAATTTAAATTAATTAACTTTTCAAGCTGAAATATGTGCAGACTTCAGGCTCTAGTATTTTTGTCTCTGCTGCCAGGAGAAAGGGATTTGGCGAGCCCTTTGCAATGTGTTGCTTTATGAAGTAACACAGGGATTTTCAAGCTTCATAAATGACTTTAATCAGCATTAACTGTGCTCTTCTGAAAAAAAGCATATGGATTTTGACAGTAGCTTCAGGAAGATCTATGTAGCTGGCTAACAGGATCAAATGATACTGCTACCGTAGGTGAGATCAAATATCAATGCACAACAGTGTCCAGAGGTCTATATTCTAGCTGAAAAGTAAATTTCCCAGTAATGCACCATTTCCTTCATACAAAGATCTTTTCCTGAATAAGAACTGTAGGACTGAGCCCAAAGAATGAGCATATGGTCATTTAGGTTAGGAAAGCTATTGACCTTACACACAGTTCTTCTTCAGGATTTGGAAGAGTATTCAGAAGGTAACAGCTAAATACAAGATATAACCAATTGCTTAATGTAAGTAGTTAACAAATATTTCAAGGGTTCATTTAAGATGATGTTGCCTGTTAATGCCCCTTCAGTCATATTTGAAAACATATTAGTTAGTATGCTGAACAATGTGTACCACCTTGCATTTAGGTGTCACATTCCAAATAAGTTTCCCAGACTAGAGAAAGAGCTCTGTATCAGCTGGAAAACATGTCTCCTTCACCAACACAATTTGGTCCAATAAAAGATATTACCCACCTAGTCCACTCGTATTCTAGGACCAACACAGATATGACCCTGCATACAAAACTATTTTCAAACACTCAAGGAAAATTATTCCAGTAGGACTGTCTCTTCATATACAATTTATTATTCAGGAGCATAAGGAAACACAATATTGTGGTATAAGGATTAATAGGCATAATTTTAGAGTGGCTACATTACTCTCAATTCATAAACATACACGTAATATCATATATTCTACATATGCCACAAAGAAACAATGCTATAGTATGTCTTGTATGGTTTTAAATGTATTAATTGTCAAGTCTGTTTTTCATGTTCTGTAAAGTCAGATGTCTTAGTTACCATGAATACAATTATACAGGGTTGAAACTAAAATTATAGCACCTGATTTTCTAAGGTACTTAGAGATATCTGCAGCCCATGAATAGTCCCGTGGAAATCAGAGTTACTATTATTGGACTTAAAGTTTAATGCACGAGTTTAAAGACTACCTGATTTAAGAGCTTAAGGTCCAAAACGTTCTCTTGAATGCATAACAATATCAGAATGTAAGAGTCCATTGTATTTGGTCCTTCCAGAACTAACCCCACAACTGTGAACATTATATTGATAGCAAGGTGTTTATACCTTTGCTTATTCCTGTTCAGGAAGGGAGATAAATGAACCAGAATAAGGCACTTTTATATTGGTGTAATTGTCTACACTAAGGGTACTGACGTTATTCCGAAATAACATAGTGCGCATCTACATTACAAGCCTTTATTTCAAAATAATGTCGATCTGGAAGACTTCTGACACTGACTCCTGGTAACCCTCATTTCATGAGGAATAAGGGAAGTTGACGGAAGAGTGTTCTTCCTTTGATTTCCTGATATGTAGACAGCATTAAAAGCTGAGTTAAGCTATGCAATTTTGACTAAGCTACGCAATTGACATAGTTGAAGTTGCATAGCTTAATTCGACTTTAGCCCTGCTGTGTAGACATACCCCAGGGATTGTGCTAGTATAACTATTTTGGTAAGAAGTCACAACTCTAAGCAAAGTGATTGTACCAGTACAAATTTCAAGTAGAGCAGGTATGAAAGGGACCAATTAGGAGCTAACCAGGTGAAGAGTACTTAAAACTGTTCATGTCCAAAATGCTTTTCCTGTTAGAAATGTAGCAAGTACAGAATATACATATAGAAGTAAAAATAAGCCATTTTAAAAATCAAAACATAATTTACAGAAGGCATTCTTGAAGCTGTTATAAAAATGGGTGATTATTTTTCCTTCAACTCAAAGCTCAGATTTAGACATATGAAAAAATTCAATAATCATTTTGATAAGTTTCAATGACATTTTCTATTTTAAAGAATGAGAAATTCTGATGGAGTCATGGTAAACTTCAGATATATATATTAATGAAGAGTTTTCCTGAAGTTTTTCATTTAAAAAATGAAATTTCTGTTAAAATATTTTGAATATTTTCAACGAGAAGCATTATAAATAATACATCCAAACAATGGACATGCTCATTTTATACTATCTTGATATCTCTGCCATATAAAGCAATAGCTTATTTATCATCTGAATGTTTTAATATATAGGGATTTAGGATGTATATGTTACCAGATTATGCAACCACATGTTCTTATTTCTATCATCTATTATATGAGGGCTTCCTCATATAAACCCTCCACTGTGTGTTAGCACTGGATTATATTTACAGGTCCAGTTCTACAGCCTCACACACAAATGCTCCCATTTAAACAAATAATACTGTGCAAATAATAATGCTCTTATAAACATTGTGACGGCATCTAAATAACTTCCAGGTGACCTCTATCCTGCATGTATCCGATCTTCATTTGATACGAATTGATCTAGCTCCGTCGTGAACTATACCAATTCGTACCAACTGAAGATGTGAGTCTATTTCTTCCCTTCTATTTAGGCTATACTGGAACTGAGATTTCAGAATTCCCCTACTACATACAGTACATTCCATGCTGTGACGGTAACTATGGCTCTAATTTAACCAAAGACTTAAGCGCTATTTATATCAATGGAAATAAGCACATACATAAATGTTCCGATGAATCAGGGCCTGTACAGGCTTATCACTACAAGAGGAAGACATGCATATGGTAAGTAAAGTGGACTATAAGCATCCTTTGTCTCTCAGAAGGCCACCAGAAGGAAGGGCAAAAGAAGCAGTTTGTCTTTGGTCGCCCATTTGAGAAGTCCGCCAGAATAAAAGAGGGGCAGCTGGGCTAAATTTGAATGAGAGGAGTCACAACCTGCTACATGGGGTCACAGTGCCACTTGGGTTTGGCCCAACCACCCCTCTGTCATGAGCCAAGTTTGAATTCTGTGGCTGCAACACCATTCAGGCTTGGTGCCCACTATTGACAGTGCATGGAGCACCTTGCTCACCTCAGCCTGGTCCAGGTCCAGTCATGCCATTCAGACTACCATTGTGTCAGTCTTAAGGCTGGGAGCCTGGAGGAAAGAACTAGATTGGGGTGGCTGGGTTAATGCTCCCATGTGCAGCCCATCTGGAGTTCAGAGAGGAGCAGCTCCCTGGCCACATGCAGGGTAGAGATCCCTGCAGAGAACGAACACACCCCACAGCTCTTGACTTTCACTGGTTCCCATCCACAACCCTCTTCTTCAACTCATTCACTCCATGGTTATTTTTGTAAAGTGTGAGCACCTCAGTTTTAGATTTTGTCCCGAGCCCCCATAATTCTGTGTGTGACACTGCTAGGGTTTGTCTGCACTGCAAATGAAGGTGAATTTGTAGCACAAATAGGCCCACCCACTGCATCTTTAATCGAGCTGGCAAAGTAACAATAGTAGCAAACATATGGTATCACAGCTAGGGATGTAAAACCCCATTTAAAAAATTCACCAGTTAAACATTAAGTGCAACCGGTTAACGGAACCAGAGGACCTGGCTGGGCTGGAGCAGCCCCCTGCCTGCATCACGACACACAACTGTGGATGGGACCAGTCAAACTGGGCTTGCCACACAGTGCCACAGGTGGGGGGCTGCTCCAGCTGGGTGCACCACACTGTGCAGTGGACAGGGAGCTATTCCAGACTGGTAAGCATCACTCTGTAAGGTAAGAGTGATGCTTATCGGGAAGTCGGTTAACTGGTTAACCTTTCAAATACCTAGTCATGGGATTCAGCCTGGACTAGCCACCTAAGTACAAGCTGACTGAGGAACCTAGGCATGTACTCAGGTGGCTAGCCCAGGCCGTCACATCTGTACTACTACTGTTACCCATACTAGCTAGAATAAATCTAAATTTGCAGGGTAGAGCTTTCCCTTCACTCAGACGAATGTGGATTCTGGCAGTCTGAAGAAGCTACAACTTGGAATGTTAGCTGAATGTCTGAATGCCAACTAACACTGCACTAACTCATCCTAGGATAATGAGATGTTTAAACTTTCAAACCTTTCAAATGTTGGGGTTGAAAAATAAAATATTCACATATGTGCTGTCTAGTCTGATTCACGAATAACAAATCCCTAAAATAAAACTTCCTAAAATACCCAGGCAGCAGCATGGCTTCAGTTTTCATATCACACCAGAAATATTTAGGCGTTAAGGAAAACAGGAAAAAAACAAAACAAATATTGTCTAATTAAACAGTAATTCCTATTCAGGAATTTGCTTCTCCTACCCAGTGTTTAAGTCTGGAACATTTCACCTTCAATAAATATTTCTATTCCTACCTTGTCTGATGGAACAGACCCAGTTTAAATGAAAAGGCCAACTTCTCCTAGCATGCCACATCACTGACACAAAGTTGGCAAAAGGAAATAATCTGGATAAATTGAGTGTGAGGGTGTTTGTTTTGTTTGTTTGTTTTGTTTAATTTCACAGCGATACACTTTTACATATTTGTGTTAAAAGGTTGGCTTTTTAAAAATCATTCTTGGAGAAAAGGCAGGGCAGCTTTGGGCATTTTTACCTTGGCTCTGTATTTAAAATAAAACAAAATAAAAAGCCTTTGGAAAATCTTGACATTGCAGGATCTGAATCCAGATACAATAAGCCATGATCTCAGGTGACCCTCCAGGAGGTACCACTTGATAAATTAGCTTTAAAAGGAAAAAGTTAATGTGATACTATAAAAAAAATTATTGTTAAGCCAAGTGCTGAGGGTTTCCAGCTTTCAGACATTAGAAAACAAATGGTGTGTTAATAATATTTTCTTTTTATTAAATGTATTTATTATTTCAACACTTTGAGATCACAGAAATTCTAGTAGCAACAAAAGCACATTTGCTATGTGACTCCTCATATGTCAGCTGTCATTCTTAGTGCTGTTAATGGACTACATGAGACAGAACTTCTCCACTAAGCTTAACTTTTGCAAAAGACATATCTAGAAATATCTGTATTTGTTTATACAGTTGCCTTTCTAACTTACACATGAGTGAATGGGACTGATTTGAGAATACTTTTTTTTTTAAGATTCAATATACCTGTGATTGATCTGGTCGCAAATCTAGTCCAACAAATTCAAATCAATGGACACTGAATCTGAGTAAAAGGGAGAATGGTATTTAGCTCTGTAACAATGATCAGGATGACTAATGCTATAGAAGTATAGGGATATTATAGGAGTATAGGGATAACACTGCACCAAGTCCAGATAAGTTACATTATGTTTAAAAGCTTAAATTCTCACTGAGGCAAGAAAGATCTAGATAGAAGGATAAGGCCTCATGAAGTAGTTATCTCAAGCAGACATCACAGGAGAGTCTTGTGGACTCAGGCTTTTATTTGTAAATCTATCCCTGAATAAAGACAAACTTCAGGAAAGGGGTTGACTTTAGGTAATAGCCATTGTTTATTATGTTGGGAGCAGGATAGAGAAACCAGTGTTATCTATAGGCCTACTGATATAATATATACTTATGTACACATTAGCCACACCATACGTAAATTTAAAGTTTAAAAACTTACTACATACTGCTTGTTTGATTTACAGGGAAGATTTAACTAAGAGTGGCAGGAGGCCAGTAGACAGAAAATCCACACCATACGTAAATGTAAGGGGCTTGAGGCAGAAAGGGGTGGGGCTCGGGACTAGCTTCCCCTAGTTGTCTAGGGCCAGAGACTCTGAATTAAAAACACAACAAAGGGCTCGCAGCTGGCGGCCCTGCTGCTACTGTATTACCTGACAGCCACCAGGAGTTGCTGCAGCTATTTAAAGGGCTCACAGCTCTGGCCCCTGCTGGGGTAGCACCTGACTGGGAGCCATGAGCCATTTAAATAGGATCCTATTGCCTGATCCACTGCCTGGAAATTTGGAGGCACGGGCAGCAGGGTATAAATAGAAAGTGGCCAGATGCAGTCCATGGTCCGGATCAAAGTATTAGGTGGACTGCATCTTGCCCAGACCTGATCTAACCTCATCACTGTATCAGTCTTTGCCTTAACCTCAAGGAAGCAAGGGAACCACCCTGTCTGACATTATTTGGAAGAGAACTAAAATCTATGCCTGGAAAACAGCTCAGAGAAGTAATAGAAACAAACTATGGAAAAATATCTTTTAAGTCCATCTTCCTTTCAGTGCAGGATTTTTTTCCTAGAGCATATTTTCAGGAATTTTGTCACGTCTAGTTTTATATGTCCTAGGCAATAAGGTTTTCACAACTGTCCTCAGGCGTCTCTTCCTCTGTCTAACAAGTACTATTACCAGGGCATTTCCAAGCTAAATCTTTCCTTTCTTCATTTCATCTAATTTCTTCTATTAAAGCATCTCGCTTTAATATATATAAAGCGAGATGCTTTAATAGAAGAAATTTTATGACAAGTAACTGTATATGCTATATTATTTATAAGACAGTGTTTATCGTGCAATGTCCGAAAGAGATTTAAATGTGTAAAAGACCACAAATAAAATAGCCAGGAAAATCTATTTGACTAGTCACTCAGTTTCTAAGATGCTTATTTGCAGCTGACATTGACACAGAGCCACCCTTTAAGTACTTTGAGTAGTGAGCAAAGTCAGATTAGCAGTTCATTACCAAATCCTTCACATTGGCATAAACCCAATAAAACACGCTAAGGAGTTGGGATTAATTTTTAAAAGCTTTCCTGTCTAAAAATGCATGCAAATCAATAAAATACCAGAGATATTCAACATCTCAAAACTGATATAAAATTTTAAAAGTATTTGTCAACATTTTCACCCTTTTATCCTTTAATTTCACCTAACTTTTTTTCTTTGTTAATGTATAGTGATGGGGAGAAAAGGGAATGTCCAACCTACGATACTTTAAAGGAGCCTAATCTTCAGAAGGTGGATGCTGAGGACTTTCTGATAATTAGGCCCTATTGAGGGATCTCATTTGTCCATCCAAAATTTGAGCAATCTGAAGTTATAATTAAGTGACTTTTGAAAAGCTTGGCCATGATATTTCTCTGGAAGAGAGTGGGAACACTTTAGGAAGAGGTAGCAGAAAAGAGAATTTAATTGTAGGCAATTTTATATCTTTTGATTTTTGAGCTACAGACCTTGTCTTGGGAATCATTCCTAGAAAATGTAGGCTACTGTAATATTTATTGCTGCTTACAGTAGATGTTACATACAATTTTCTCTTGGCACATTCACACAGATCTACTGAGTATACATGTATATACTCAAACCTATTCGTGAAGGGCTGTCAGATTCTAGAAATAGTCTCTGGGCTTTCTCAAGGAGTTTGGAGAACAGTTCAACAAATCTATTCCTTATGCATAGGGCAAATAAAAGAAAGCAATTAAGCAGGTACTTAAAGTTAATCAGATGCTCAAAAATCTTTTCTGAATAGGGATGTTCTTTTGAACGAAGGCCAGAATATAGTAAAAGCTCTGTTATCTGGCACTCAATGAACCAGAAAGCTCAATTAACTGGTTTTTCTGATATCTCCTAATATAACTCTTCAGTCTAGTAACTGGGACTACAGGTTCCACTTCTATAAACTGGAATGCGCTGGTCTGGCAACATCTGTGGTCCAAAAGGATCAGAGAGTCCTGGAGTGCTGCAGGGGTAGGGTGGGGTGGGGCCCGGAGCCCAGTGCTATGCAGGGCTGGGGCAACATACAGCCCAATTGAGCTGCGGGAGAGGATGGGAGTGCTCAGGTGGAGACCAGGAGCTAGTACGCAGCTCAGCTGGATTGTGTGTGAGAGGTGGTAGCTGGTACGCAGTTCAGCTGGGCTGCAGAGGGGTGGAGTGGTGGCTTAGCTGGGCTTCAGGGGGTGCCATGAAGCCTGGTGGAGGGACAAGGTGGGGGTGTGCGTGGCAGAGGGGAGCCAGAAATCATCGCCCCTAGTCTGGAAAAATCCCTCATTTGGGACCTGTGTAGTGCAGTACTATTACTGGATTAGTGGGTACCTGTATACTATTTTATACTTTATTAATTTTATTTTATTCTTTAAAAAATGGTATTCTATTACTAAAGTATAAATCTCAGTTAACTACAGGTTGGACCTCACTGGTTCAGCATCCTTGGAACCTGACAGGTCTCAAATGAGGGGATTGGCCAGACCAGGGAAGGTCCTTTCCTTGTGGCCATGCTGCCACCAGGCTAAGGCTCCAGCCTACGCCCGCTGCTGCCTCAGCTCTGTGGGGCTTTCCATGGCTCTGCTACTGCTGGGGCTGCATGCCACAGCCAGAACTCCATAGCCAACTGTGCTCCATGGCTAGAGCTGGAGCTTTGTAGCTGCCGCTGGGTTTAAGGCTGCAGTTCCCTGGCTACTGAAGCCAGAATGCAGCCAGAGCTTCATGGCTGGGGATGGGACCAGAGCTCCCTGGCTGCCACTGGGGTCAGAGCTCCCTGGCCAGGGCCAGAGATCCACAACTGCAGCCAGGGTAGAGTTCCCCAGTCTCTGGGGCCCCGGAGCTCCACTGGGGCCAGAACTCTCCACCATGCCATCCATCCTCCCTCCACACATGTGCTGAGTTGCTGGTGCCCCTTACAGTGCTCCTGTCCCACTGCCAGACCACCCTCTTCCTGGGCTCTATGGTCCAGGAACATCTGTGGTCCATGCCAGACCATGGATATTGTTGGACCAGGGAGTCCCGGTTAAAGCAGGTACAACTTGTAGAATATTCAATTTACCAGCACCCCACCATTCCCCCAACATGCTGGATAACAGAACTTTTATTGTTGCTAGGATCAGATTCTCACTTACATTAAGGCCCCTTTCAACTACGAGTCGACATAATATGCTCCCCTATAAGGGCACCGATTGCAGAGGGGTAGCTGTGGTAGTCTGTTTAATCAAAAACAATTAGGAGTCCTGCGGCACTTTAAAGACTTACGCATTTTTTGGCCATAAGCTTTTGTAGGATGGAACCCATTTCTACATCTTATGAAGTGGGCCGCAGCCCATATAACTTATGCCCAAATAAATTTGTTAGGCTTTAAGGTGCCTCAGGACTCCTCATTGTTTTTATTAGGGCACTTTTACCCTGTAAGTGTGATGAGTAATTGTCTTAATGCAAAAAAGAATCTGGCCCATAAAGAACATTGAATATACCAGTCTGTATGCATTCTATCTTCTACCTGAAAAGGATGAGGTCACATATCCCTCATCTTATTTCATTTAATTGCATTAGAACCAGGGCTGTCTCTCCAGTCCTATTTAACATATACATGCAGCCATTTGGTGACCGACCCAGTGATATCCCCTCAGATGCTAGAGATATACATTATATCACATAACTTTGCTTAACTTTCAGTATGTAAGACCACATTATTACCACCAAGGTGGAGAGGACCAGCTCATGGTTGAAGAACAGCTGGGTTAAGTCTCAGTCCAGGCAAAACAGAGTTATGATAGTGGGCACTGAGGCTGTGTCTAGACTGCAGGCTTCTTTCGAAAGAGCCTCTTTCGAAAGCATCTTTCGAAAGAGGCTCTTTCGAAAGAGCGCGTCTAGACTACAATGCGCGGATCGAAAGATCGATCCGCTATTTTGAAAAAGAGCGTCCAGACTGCCGGACGCTCTTTCGAAATTGAAAGCCACCCGGAACTGCTTCTGCCAGGGCATGGGGGCAGCATTTCCTTCCGGGTGCTGCCTGCCTGCCCTTTGCAGAGACGCGTGGTGAGAGGGACACTCCTGAACACCCGTTGCTCTGCTCCTGCAGCTGCCTTTGCTGTCCCTTGAGGAATTTTGCAAGGCATTGCAGTGCTGCTTTGGAGTGCTCAGCTTCCTGGGACACCCCAGCAGCTTTTTTCTTTTGAGGTTTTTCTGCTTGCAGACCCTTATTTGTGGCATGGAGCCAGAGCTGCCCCTGGGCAGGCGATGGCCCCACACCACCATACTGCAGCTGTTGCTGCATCTTCGTGAGACAATCATGAGGCTCCTTCCCGAGCTGGACCCAGACCAGAGGGACGAGGGGTTCCCCCGTCCAGCAGCCACACTGCCCTTGCCTCCGAACTTTTTCGTGGACAGGCGTGTTTGGAGGTTTGACACCAGCTCTGAATGGTGGGACCGGCTCGTGATGGAGATCTGGGATGACCAAGACTGGCTACGGAACTTCCGCATGAGAAAGACCACTTTCCAGGAGCTCTGTACCTGGCTCGCCCCTGCTCTGCAACGGCAAGACACCCACCTGCGGCCCGCCATCCCCCTGGAAAAGAGGGTCGCCATTGCCCTCTGGAAGCTGGCAACCCCCGACAGCTACCGCTCCGTGGGACACCAATTTGGCGTGGGGAGATCTACTGTCGGGGCCGTCTTGATGGAGGTAAGTCATTGTCTGGGGACAGTCACAGTTTGGGGTGGGGGGAAGGGAGACTGTCAGGAAGGGCCAAGTGGAGTGGGAGTGGGAGTGGGAGGGAGCTCCTCCACTCACCCTGAATTGTGGGGGGGGGGTTCTGAGGAGGGGATTCCTGGGCTGTTTGAGAGGGAAGGTGGGCGGTGGGTTCTCCTCCTAAGACATAAGGCACCCCTTCTAACACTTTGTTGTCTGTCTCGTTCTGCAGGTGGTGAGGGCCATCAATTCGGAGCTGCTCAACAGGCTCATCTGTCTACCGGATCTGGACAGCGTCATGGCCGGCTTTGCTGCCCTCGGCTTCCCCAATTGCGGAGGAGCGCTCGATGGGACACACATTGCCATCCGTGCACCGCCCCATCGAGCAGCCCAATTCATCAATCGAAAGGGCTACTTTTCTATGGTCCTCCAGGCCCTGGTCGACCATCGTGGACAGTTTTCAGACATTTGTGTTGGGTGGTCAGGGCGGGCACACGATGCCCGCATCTTCAGAAACTCGTACCTGTACCGGAGGCTTCAGGCAGGAACACTTTTCCCCCATCGCCAGTTTGCGGTTGGGGATGTGCACATGCCGGTGTGCATAGTGGCCGATGCCGCCTATCCCCTGATGCCGTGGCTGATGAAGCCCTACACCGGCCACCTGGATGTGAGCAAGGAGCAGTTTAATGCTCGCCTTAACCGGGCTCGCAACCAGGTGGAATGTGCGTTTGGACGTTTAAAGGGCAGATTCCGGTGCTTGCTCACACGCCTCGACATGGGGGAGACCAACATCCCCGAGGTGGTGGCCGCGTGTTGCGTCCTCCATAACCTCGTGGAGAGGAAAGGGGAGGCCTTCCTACCAGGGTGGGGGAGAGCTGCTGATGGCCAGGAGAGGCTCTTTGCCCAGCCCCGGACAGCTGCCATCCGCCAGGCTCACCGGTCTGCAGTTGGCATCCGGGAGGCCCTCCGGGAGCAATTCTCCAGTGGAGGCCACTGAGTGCACTGAGGGGCTTCTGCCTGGGGACTGGGCCCTGGCCCCCAATAGAAGCTTCCCTCCACAACCCATCTCCTGACCCAGTTTGGACACATCACTTACACCAGGGTGTGTTTCAAAATAAAATGTTCTCTTTGCTTATTTAAAATTTTGTACATATTATCCAACAATGTGGCAAAAGAACAAAATTTTTTTTCATTTTTGTTGTTGCCAAACTATATACAATAAACAAACAGTTCCTTTAACCCTTTGTGTGTGCTTAATAAGTGGGGTGATGGGGGTCATTGAAACCTGGAGGGGGGAAGGGGACTGGAAACCTGGAGGGGGGAAGGGGATCAGGTTGAACGGGGCTTGGCAGATTTCCCTTTCCTGCCTGGGCCTCGTGTTTGGGGTGCTCCCCGGCTACGGGATCGGGTGATGTACCTGTCGGTTGGCTGGCTGCTGGGGGGCTCTTGGGACGTGGAAGCCTGGGGGAGAGGAGGGCCAGGGGGAGAGAGGGGCTGGGGAGCTGGCGGGACTGGGGGAGAGGGAGGTCCAAGGGGGGAAAGGGCTGCTGTTGTGGAAGGGGGGTTTGGTGGGGTGGGGTCATGGGGTGCTGGAGGAGCAGGACCTGGCACAGCAGCAGGCAAGCCGCTGACCTCCCTCAGGGTGGCGTACAGCACCGTGCGCTGCAGGACCAGCTCATTCATGAGCCGATCACGCCACCGCTCCTCTGCCTCTGCCCTCCGTAGCAGGATGGCATTCTGCTCCTGCACAGCCTCGACGTGCTGCCGGAGGATGTCGGCGTAGACACGCCTGTGTCTGCGGCTCCCATGTCTCCGAGGTGGAGATGGAGATGGAGGTGGGGCTGGGGTGCTGCGGCCCTCTTCCACGGCTGGTCCGGCTGTGGAGGAAAAGAAGAAGACACAATCAGTCCTATAAACTGGACTCTGTAGCACTTACAATACTAACAGGATGGTTTATTAGGGGATGAGCTTTCCAGGGCCAGACCCACTTCTTCAGATCAGAGTGACACGGCTACATTTCTATCACAATCAGTCATGTGTGCAACAGCTGTCCAAAAGGGCATGCCCTCTCCCTTGAGACAGGGGAAGCACACATTCTGAAGGTCACACTGTGTGTGTGTGTGTGTGTGTGTGTGTGTGTGACCTGGGCATCAGCCTGAGCATGACAGGTTTCCCTTGTGCATCACCCACTGTGCACCCACCCACCTACCTCCCCCCCCCCCGGGTGTGACACAACCTCACTGTACTCACCTGCTGCTTCCTCTCCCGCGCCAGATGACGCCTGGGAGGCCTCAGAGGTCTGGGTCACTGGCTCGAGGGTGAGGGTCGCCGTCTCCTCGGTGTCCTCCTCCTCTGGGCCCATGTCCCCGTCTCCAGAGTGCTGTAGCTCCCGCTCTGGAGCGTCCACCACCGGGTCTGCCAGTCCGGACTGCACGAACCTTCGTGGTGTGCGTGCTTCTGCACTGCCACCCAGGATCTGGTCCAGCTCTGGGTAGTAGGGGCAGTAGTGGGGGGCTGCCCCAGAACGGGAGCTCTCCTCCCTGGCTTTGGCGTAGCCCTGCCGCAGCTCCTTCACTTTGGAGCGCACCTGGTCCTGGGTGCGGGGGTAGTGGCCCTTCTGGGCCAGGGCTTCAGCCATGCGGCCATAAATGTCGGCGTTTCGCCGCCGGCTTTTGAGGGCCTGTAAGGCCTCCTCCTCTCCCCACAGCTCCAGCAGGCTCTTGATCTCTGCGCCGGACCAGGATGGTGCCCGGCGCTTGGAGCCCTTGGCTGGGTCCCCAGAAGGCTCGGAGGAAGGGCCAGGACGCTCTTGGGGCTGTGACATGCTGCAGCAAGGTCGCCGTGTGCTCTGGCTCCTTGTCTGCAACAAGTGGCTGTGAGGGTGCGCCTGTCCCTTTAAGGAATGGCTGCAGCCAGGAACCACAGACGTGCAACCCATGGCCCAGATTGTCCACCAGGGCTTGTTCCTGGAGGCCAATTCTTTCGAAAGAAAGGGCTCCCCCCGTCCAGACTCATGTTCTTTCGATGGATCTCCCTCGAAAAAGGCGTTCTTCCTCGTGAAACGAGGTTTACCGCCGTCGAAAGAAAAGCCGCGTTCTTTCGATTTAATTTCGAAAGAACGCGGCTTGAGTCTGGACGCAGGGGAAGTTCTTTCGAAAAAAGGGTACTTTTTTCGAAAGAACCCCTGAGTGTGGACACGGCCTGAAAGAGGATCCTACCTGCAGTGAAAGAATAAAAGGAGGTACAGGGATAGGAGGGCACAGAGGTTTTTTTTGCAGAGAAGAATTAGCAGTATGTAGTTCTTTCCCCTTTTCTCGCAGAATGGGAAAAGGGGAGCTCATCTCCTCCTTCGCACCTCATACATTCCTTTGCTAGTGCAGCAAAACAGAGAGTTTTAATTCTGATGGATGGAATAAACTCTGCAGAAATTACATGAGTAAGGTTCTTATCCTGTTGGCTAAGAGGCCATTCTCTTTCTCTTCAGAACTATACTTGCGTTGCATGGTGTGTAGGCTTATTTGTTTATGACATGACACAAGCGTTTGATTTTCCATTTCTTGCTCCCATGGATAAATAATTCTTGCACAGCTCATCCAGCACAGCTGTGGTCTCATTTTGATGTTACCTTGGCAGCGATTGATGCACTGGCATCATTACTGGTAACTGCTGCGAAAGAAAACAAAACAACTAAGTATATGTGTTTTAAAAACATTCACTAAAAGAAAATGATAATATATTTTGCGACAGAAACATCTATAGCCATATCCCCTACATCCTGTGGGATATTTTTCTGTTGCTACAAGACTCATACTCTGCTGGAAGACAAAATGGGGGTATTGTGGATAACAGATCAGGATGGCAGCTACAAGCAGAGTGCCTAATGCTTACCCTTAATACCCAACAAGTCTTCCGGCAATGAAGTTAGGGTTGGTTCTGCTTTGGGCAGGGGACTGGACTTGATGACCTCCTGAGGTCTCTTCCAGCCCTAGGATTCTATGAATCTAAGGGTGTGTCTAGACTACAGAGTTTTGTCGACAAAAGTGGATTTTTGTCGACAAAACTATACCTGCATCCACACTACCGCTGAGTTCTGTCGACATAACGTCGACAGAACTCAGCAGTTTTGTCGACGCTGGTAAACCTCATTTTACAAAGCATAACGCCTTCTGTCGACAGAGTTTCTGTCAACAGAAGGTGTTATTGCATGTAAACTGTCCTTTGCGTCTACACTACCATGTCGACAAAACAGCTTGCTTTGTCGACAGAACTGAATGTAGTGTAGACGCTCTTTGTCGACAGAAGTTTTGTCGACAGTATCTGTTGACAAAACTTCTGTCGACAAAAGCCTGTAGTCTAGATGTACCCTAAGGCTATGTCTACACTGCATAGTTATTTCAGAATAAGCTATTCAGGAATAGTTATTCTGAAATAGCTTATTTCAAAATAGCATATCTACACTGCAGGTAAGCCTCAAAATTAGTCCAAGGCAGGCTTCCTTAATGTAGGTGTGCTATCTCAATTTAGATCACCAGGAGGAATAACTTAGAATGGCCCTGGTAAGGGGCTATTTCAAAATAGCCGAAGTGGAGTGTCTATACTCGCCTTATTTCAAAATAGCTATTTTGGAATAGGCATTATTCTTCATAAAATGAGGTTTACAGAAGTCAGAATAAGCCATCCATTATTTCAAAATTATTTCAAAATAATGGAATTGCTGTGTAGACGTTTGCATAGTTATTTCAGAATAACAGTCATTACTCCAAAATAACTTTTCTGTGTAGACACACCCTTACATGTGTGCTTTTCTGGGGCAATCTTTGATAACACTACTGTGAGGAGATTGAAAAACGAATAAAGTCTAAGAGTTGACATGCAGGATTATATTCAGAATATTTAATCTGAATTAACTTTAAAATCACAGTTCTCATTGATTAAACTGCATTAAACCCCTCTGTGGACACTCACATTCAGGATTCAAGTGGCCTTAATCACGTTCAGTTTTATTTATTTTGGAAGAGAATTAAGCTAAACTGAATTAAGTGCATGTCACACAGTGCTCTCTTGTGGCAGGGCATAGTGTGGTAGGCTCTCTTCTCTTACTTCTCCTGCCAACAGTGACTCCAGATTTGTGGTGGTCTACTTCTCTCATGGCTCAGCTGTCCTACCAAGTTACAATTTAGTTCCACCCCTTCTGAGGAACACAAAGTACAATTAAAGGGTTCAAAAACATTGCAACCAAACATTCTTCTGCTCCCATTTGGACTATCCCTCAGCCCATCCTTAGAACTCAGTCCTCAGCTGAATCTTGAATGGGCCCACAATGTGTCATAACTTTGTCCCTGTGGCCTTTTTTCAGTTTCCCTTCCCCTGGCCACTCCTAGATAAGAGGAATTCCCTGCTGTCTCTCTCCCAGGGTTCTCTGTCTTAGGTCCTTCCTGGAGCCTGCTCTACAACTTTTCCTCCTTCCTTGTCTGAAAAATATCTAGCACCTCTCAGTTGGGATTAATAATAAGTTAAGTTTGCAGTTATTGTTTTAACTGAGCTTTCTAGTGCCAGCGTAAGTATAAACCCCATCACAGGGCACTTTAATTCTGAATGAGAATGTCCACACAGGTAATCATCTGTGGTTTAACTAATCCACTTTAAAGTCACACCTTTAAGCTATTTGGCTTATCTTTACTGATTACCTACAACAACGTGTGGTGGAACAGTGCTTTAGCTTTACTTATTCCATCCTCACTTTTGCTTTACCTTTAGCCACTCCATGAGCAAAATATAACCTGGAGAGAGGCTGATGGTGTTGTCAGTGGAAGAAAGTATAATATAATTAAAGTGGTTGTAGCTTAATTAAGTGGTGATTAGGCATCTAAATGTATAAATATTCAAAGGATATAAACACAAGCAGCTTATATTTGATCACAAAATTAAGTACAATGGTCAGAGCCATGTTTGCATCCTTTCATTTTGATTTTGCTTTGATTACATTTTGCTGCCACTACTTATGGTGGAATGCAAGTTTCAAAGTGCATTTGTGGAAGGTGAATTGCACAAATGATTAGTTGCATCAGAAGTGTTTTTGTGTTTGTCCAGTGGAGGAATTGACAACAGCAATATATCTCATATCTAATTAATTTTAGCAAACAGAGCTGAACACTTTTAAGTCACTGTTCATGGTCAATCCATAGAGTAGAGGAAAAAGTTGTCAAAGAATTCACTGAATAAATTTACAAGACAAATTCAAGGAAATAGTTACCTGCTTGCAAGTATTCTGCAAGCACAGAAACTAAATTGTTCAGATTAAACTATTCACTGTAAATTATTAATTCAGTTCTTGTATGCACCAAGGGAAAGAGACTACTGGGTGTGGTAGAAAGTTCTGTAACTAGGGGAACCAATGGGAAGACATTAAGTAAAATAAAGATTAGGAAAATTTCTCACTGAGAGATCGGTATGAATGTGGAATAGTCTTCTAAGGAAGAGGTGAAAAAACAATCACTGGATATATTTAAAACTATATTAGGCAAAATCCTAGAAATATACACTCTAGGAAATAGTTCTCCTTTATTCTTTGCAGGTTTTGCAGCTGTAATTTCTAAGATTCTATAGACATGACCCACGATCAACTAAATCTTTGCATAGTTACCTGTCATATCAATCATCCCATATCACAGCTACAATCAGAAGAGCACCGTGTAACCACCTACAGGAGAACTGAACCTGGGACCTCAGTGTAGGAACCAATACAGCTTGAACTATAAAGCCAGCAGGCTGTCAGCTTAGATGGTAGAGCTCACTCACTCTTACCTCTTGCTGTAAGCAGTCTAAGTGCTACTACATGGGACAGTAAACCACACTAGGGGTACATCTATACAACAGCATTATTTCAGAATAGTGGACATTATTCTGAAGTAACAAAGAGCTTGGCCTCCCCTCCATTCCCTCCTTTTCCATATCCCTCCAATTCATAAGAGCCAAGAAATGGCAACGTCCTGCCTCAAAGGGCTGGAGAACCTTAAACTCTCTACCATTTCACAGTGTTCTCTGCACCTGGTCTGCGACAGAAAATGTACCCTTGCCACAAATGTCTGCCTGTGGTAGCTGAGGATTGGTTGATGCAGGGGAGTCCCTGGTAAAACTCCTTCCCTGGCCAAGAGGGGCGGGAGGGGAAGCAAATGTGCTGGGCATAAAGCCTAATGGACTAATAGTGGACTAATGGAAAGTGACATTAATGACTATATCCGAGTCTTTTTTTACCTCTCTATTTTATTTGACTCTCTAAGAGCATTTTTCTTGCCTTCCTGCTCATTGTTGTGGGAGTCACACTTTGATTCCAGTCTCACAACTCCAGCCCCGCTCGTGATTGTTACTCACATGCTTATCAGATGTATCAGACACCATATTTCTGAGCAACTCTTATTCATATTGGGTCAAATCCAGGGCCGGATTAAGACCTTTAGAGGCCCTAAACACTGAAAAGATTATGGCACCCCCCACCATATGTAATTGAAAATAAAAACAATACTATACCTTAACATCTTTTTTTTTTTTCGGTGCCCCTGCTTTGCTGGTGCCCTAAGCACATACTTAGTCTGCCTATTGGGTAATCCAGCCCTAGTCAAATCCTATAGTCATCAATTGGGCAAACTGATTTCAGTTATGTTTTTCCTTTGGTATGTGGCCAATCAGGTCTACATAAAATCTACTAATTTAGTTTTAATGTCAATTATGAAGCAATTCAATGTCTCAAATACTTGTAAACCTAATTCAAATAAGCATTTTTCACTAAAAATACAAAGATTCAAACAGTCTCCAGACCAATAGGTAGGACTTTGTGTCCATTATGCAATTAATAAAGCTGTGTTATAATTCATAAAGCAGGAAAGAACAGAACTAAAAATAAATCAGATTTGGAATAGAAAGGCAATACTGTTAGTTTTAAAAGAGGAATGATTTGTCTGATGCTACCTAGATGCCAGTTAACCTAGTGTATGGTGAGCCTGGTTTTCCAGGAGTTTTTTGTGACAAGTGAAAAAGGAATGTCTTAATTTTATGTCAGTAGACTTATCATAAACATCCACACACTGGCCAGATGTTTGGAAGACTATGCTTGCACACATATAGCTTGCTAGCATACAAAAATTTCATGCACAAACTACCATGTTTTCATCACATCATATTGTTTCTATGCTTAGTAACTGTGTGGTTATAACAGCTTAGAAATAGCTGCTCCCACAAAACCTTGAAAATAGCTGTATAGAGATCAGGGGTCAGCCTACACTCCCAAGGGCTTTATGTAATCAGAACAGCCAGAATGTAATTTTTGTAGGCCAATGATTTATATGCAGAATTCTCCATTATGTTCTGTGTAAAAGATAGTGACATACAACAGTCTTATGAACCTGGTAAACAGACACAGGTAACTAATACATTTTTGTTGTTTTGGCAGATGGTCAAGCTCCCATGATACTCATGGCTTAAGTTTTATCTCACTCTATTCCCACAAAGACTTTGATTTGACAAATCACTTCAGAATATGCTAAAATCCCATTGAAATGAGAGTTTTAAAAGATGCTTAACCAATTGTACTACAGTAAGTAGACAATTTAAAATTTCTTTAAGAGAAGGGGTCTAGTGAGTTCCTAAGATCATAAAGAATGTCAGATCATTGTGTATTTAAACAAAAATAGTGGAAATTATTGATTCCTAAAAACAATGTTATTAGCATCATTTGAATGAGCTATTGAATGTCCCTAAGATTTCAGAGAGTCAGATGGGCCCTTTGTTAGTAAAAAAGTCACTACTGCACCCAGAAATCAGTACTTAAAAGGATTATAAATCCTTAACTTATAAAATTATAGAGAATTAGAATGTGATAATAAAGACAGAAATGCAATATGAAAATACCAACTTTATTAACATTTTAAATTGGCAAGATCAAGAACTCAAAGATAAGAAATTGTGCAATGTACAGTGGCTTCAGCAATATTACAGTTGCCAACTTTCATACTCGTTTATTCACATACCCTGTTTTCAGTTGCTTATTACTTTGCCAAACTTTAACCATTTGGGCTGGAATTTTTGCATGTCAGATTTCTGCCTCAGGCTGATCTTATTTATTTTTATTATGAAAATTTGAGAAAAAATGTTGCAGCCATGTCCAAGGGTGTGATTAACAATAACAAAAATCTTACAAAATTTTATTGCAAGAACAAGCACTTCTCTGATTTGAGGCAGGGACTAAATATTTTCCATGATCTCCTCCTGCTCCCCAATTTTGGCAAAGTAATAAGCCTCTCGAAAATTACAGTTCATACATGCTCTGTAGAGACTTAATTTGACAGCTAAAAATCTCCAAATACCCTGTCTATACTGAACATGCTCCAGTCCCGGGCCGCAGGAGATAAGTGGAACTATCCCTGCAATTGCCGTTCCTGTTTGCTGCAGGGCCAAACATCAGAACTGAGCTTTAGGAAGCTTGGCTTTGCTTTCAGTGCTCTCCCTGCTGGTGCCCAGGAAGCATGGAGGAGGAGGTGAAAGCTGTATGGTTGAACTGCAGAGGAGTGAGGAAAAGGGGACATGTGGGCTGGGAAACACACACAAGGATGAGTGGGAACCAAGGGAGGAGTTCAGAAAGAGAGGTGGGGATGAGAGCCTGTTGTGGGGAGCTATAAGGAACATGCATAAGGAGACAATCTGGTCCCTGGTTAAGGAGAGAAATTTTGTCTGGTTTGCCCCGAATGCCTCTCCTTCCCCATTCTTTTCTAGTTACCACTGGCAGCTTTGCCTCCCTTTTTTTGAAAGAACCCTTCTTCCTAAAAAAATGAGATGTTTTTGTTGTTTTTCGAAACAACGGTTGTTGTTGTTTTTCGAAAGAACTGCATATAGACTGCCTTTTTTAGAAAAAACTCTTCCGAAAACAGGATCAGAAGAAGGCGTGAAAATTCAGCACCAATTTGCCTATGTATCTTCTTTTGAAAGCCAAGGGCAGTCTAGACATGCCCCAGGGATTTAATGACTACACATGTCCTTACGTATGTTTTTGCCTTTCCTCGAGGTGTTCTGATTTCAGCAGTCTGAACCAGGGAAAACCACAATAGCTCATTTCAATGTTTATATTTTAAACCCTGTTTTTATGGGGTGCATAACTTAGATAATTCAATTTATATTGGGATAAAAGTTGGCTCATATTTTCTTAGCTACAGTGTTTTTGTTTTTAAAATGGCTTAAGTTAACTTGCTTTTTTTTCTTGGTTTAAAGCTTACTCCCAAAATTTGGAGTTTTTTACCCTTTAACTACAAAGTGGTGATGCATTGAAAAAATGCATGATATCTAATATTGTGCACCCAATAGAATCCAGGTAGTTCTTCTCAGGTGTGATCATTTAGGGTATAATCCAAAGCCCACTGAAAGATCCTTATTGACTTCATAAAGCCTTGGTTCGAACCCTTATTAATGTCGATCAGTGTCCAGTTTGGCAATATACTGTATAACTCACTGGGTGATATGAGTTGGTAGTAGTTAGATGAATTACAGGTCCATACTCCTATCGTTATGGTGTGCTGCACACAAGCACAAAGTTCCCAGAGAGGCATGTGCTGAAGAACAAAAGCAAGCCCTTTATTTCAATAGGCTGAAGGTGACACAAGAATCCACAGCACTTGCATACTGAGACCTACAATGTTCATGTTTAATTGCTTTCATCCTTTTACAGTTTCAGAATCACTTAAGGCTAAGTCTACACTACAGGCTTCTTGCACAAGAAGTCTTTAGTGCAAGAGTTTTTGCAACAAAACTTCTTGTGCAAGAGCACATCCACACCTCAAAGCACATCGCAAAAGCCATGTGCTTTTGTGCAAGGGAGTGTCCACACTGCATGACTCTCTTGCACAAGAAACCTCTGATGGCCATTCACAGAATGACCATCAGAGCACCTGTGCTTTTTCCCATAGGAGTGTCCACTTATAGAGCAATAGCTGTAGTAATAAAAGCAGTTAGGCCTCAGAAAAGGAGGTTTACATACGGCAGAAAAGCCCTCTGTTCTGCTGTTTAACTGCCCATTTAATTGTGCAACAGCTCATTTGAGGTGTGGACGCTCTGCAGGTTTTTGTGCAAAAACCTTGTAGTGTAGATGTAGCCTTAGAGTACATCTATACAGCGTTATTTCAAATAAAATGCATGTCTACACTACAAGCCACTATCTCTAAATTATGTTGAACTGGAAGACTTCTTACTCTGACTCATGGTAACCCTCATTTTATGAGAAGCAAGGGAAGTCAAAGGAAGAGTGTTCTTCCTTTGACTTTCTGCTGTGTAGGCAGTGCCAAAAGCCAATTTAATCTATTTCGACTTCTACTATGCAGTTGACATACTGAAGTTGTGTAGCTTATTTTGACTTTAGCCCTGCTGTGCAGATGTACCCTTACAAATACTGAAAAACTCCACATTGTCTAAGTTTAAACTGTTATGGGGCACAATTAAGGTAGACTCTCTGACCTCAGATTGCATTATTTTGCCTCATGTTCATAAGGCTCTCTATAAATCTGCTTTCTACTCTTTGACTTTGGATTTGGGCTTCCCTTTGATTCTGGATTGCCCCCTTTCTCTCTGAGATTAACTTGGCCTTTTTCCTCTCTGTGATTATTTGGTCTCTTTCTCTGGCTTTCCACAATCTCTGGCTTACTGTTGCGCTGTGGGAATGGATTGGCATTCCTGACTGCACTCACCAGTCAGGCAATCTTCAAATTTGCCAAGTGAATCTCTAAAGCTCTCATTACACCTTTGGCCATGTACCCTGGGAGAACTCCGTCTATAGAACTCAAGCCCATTTTCCCCAATTTAATTGATAGCCTTATACAAACTTGTACAAATTCTCCAGTGAGTTGGACATTTTAAAACTGAGAGAGAAACCACTTCCTTTTCCTCTCCCTTTCACATACCTACTTACAATAGTAACAGCAGAATGGAGTAAATATTGAGTAGAGCTACTTAAAAATGGGAAAACTCTTTAAAATAGTCTTCACAAACAACTGCCTCCTTTTTCTTAAAACTGTTTGGAATTCAACATTTCTGTCAAGCACTTAAACTGACGGAATATTTTACTGCAGGTATTTAACTGATGATGCCACTTTTTCTGTTCACAGT
This sequence comes from Pelodiscus sinensis, assembly GCF_049634645.1. Classification (NCBI taxonomy): domain Eukaryota; kingdom Metazoa; phylum Chordata; order Testudines; family Trionychidae; genus Pelodiscus; species Pelodiscus sinensis. The sequence goes on from NC_134713.1 coordinate 58,801,462, forward strand.
ACATCTGAACCCAAAATAATTTTCTCATTTATTTACTGTTTGATTCTAACTTATGGTGTTTTGAAATTTCTTAACATTTACTGTGTGGCTAGATCAAGAGTTTACTGCAAGAAATTAATTAGTATGTTAAATTCAAGGTATATGGTAGTCACACGGCATTATTGCTTTCCCCAGAGACTATGAACATGATCCTCAGGAGGATGTTTGGAAGAAGATGGTGGGGCTTTGACTCTGTCAAGTACAGAGTTCAGTTTAGGATAAGATGTCAGCAGGTCATTGGGATTTAAAAATGTTAGGAAGATTTGACAGTTTTTCTTTCTGTGCACAATGAGGCTTTCCTGAGGCATCATTCTCATTAAATGAGGCTCCTATATGGCATTAGGTTAAAAACAGTGTGTATGACTACACAGCAGTGTTATTTTGGAATAAGTGATGTTATTCTGTAATAACATAGTCCGCATCTTCACTACAAGCAGTTATTTCGACATAATGTCAAAATAATGTTGAACTGGACAACTTCTTACTCCAGCCCCTGTAACCCTCATTTTACAAGGAGTAAAAGAAGTCGGAGGAAGAATGTTCTTCCTTCGACTTCCTGCTGTGTAGACAGTGCCAAAAGCTGAAATAACCTATTTTAACTTAAGCTACACAATTTACATAGTTCAAGATGTGTATCTTATTTCTGCTTTAGCCCTGCTGTGTAGTTGTGCCCAGAGTGTGTTTTTTTCCTTGTCATATTCAGACAAAGTAATGCCCAGGCCTATTTGTGTTAAAGGTGTGGTTAGAGTTTTGCTTTTTATTGTCTATGTGCCAAGCTCCTGCTCAGACATTGTAGGAACCTTGTTCCCTTCCTGTGACAAGCTATATCTCATCCAATATAACCTATAACTCTTCTGGTTCAAGCATTCATATGCACAAGTTTAAATCTCACTGTTTCCACATATGAAAGCAAGCAATTTCTTCAAATGCTGATGAAAATAAGTCATTCACCCAAACAGTCATTAGTTGGGAGCACCAAAGAAGTTCAACTCCAACCAAAGGGAATTCATTTTTTAACTGGAGTGAATTGCTTTGTGCTCTTCCATAATTATTAGGGACGAAATCATCATACAGTAGGAAACATTACCTGGGCTTGCTGGGAAATAACAAAGATGTGATAGTAATGACTCAGTACTAATTGGAACTAATGACATTGCAGCTAAATCATTCAGCAGTTTATATTATAACAAGCTGTTATTATTAGAATAGATAACTCTTTTTGTAGAAGACAGAACAATGTTTGTATGAAAAAGGAAACCATCTGTGCATGGAGGTGTCCTATGTGATATTTACACACTGTGAAGAAGCAAGATTACATTATGAAATAATGCCAAAAAGGTTACAGTGAGCATTTGAAATGTGATGTCCAATAACATACTTTATAGTGCTTTAAAATCTTGTAAACTTTTTCATAGTGTTTGCTTTATTATCTGTATGCATCAGTTATAGTTGCTTTGGGGTCTATTCATTCTGTTTTCTAGCTTGTGAAAAGTACTATGTAGTATTTTTTTAAGCAAGACATTCCAAGTTCCATACATAGCTGCCATCTGCTGGGTGTGTGTGGGGGGGAGGAGAGGGGAAGGAGGAACCAAAAAGCTAATTCAAGGGAATCGTTAATGCTTCTTAGCATAAAAGGTCCTCTGCTCCACCATTCCCTTCTTACTCTTGTACAGTTGTTCAGTTTATTTTCTGTATGTTGGGATGGATCTTAACTATGTTTTGCTAAATGTGCTGTTTTGCAGTGACTACATAGAAGAAAAATTGATGGGAAAATATAGAGAAGGATATGAACAAGAATACGCCAGTGTTCTAAACAGAACTCGGGTGGCGCTCTTAGTTTATACTATGTTTTACTTCTAATCTGAGCTTCACATGATCTATGTTCCACACAAAATGATGACTCTTGTATACCAGCCTGCTCTATATAATTATGCATAAGGGCAAAGATGTTTTTATTCTTCCCTAAGAACTAAGGAAATGCTCTCTGAAAGCTATAGAAAAAGGGAGTGCTAAAAATAGATTGAAAGTGCACTATAAAAAGCAGCATGTTTAGAGGAAGTTCATTAGAAGTCTGGTTTGCATCTTCCATACTGTAATCAAAAGACAACAGTCTCCCTATTGCAATTTGAACACCCTCTCCCACACACATGTTTCTTTCTCCAACTAGCATCTTAAAGAGGGGATATTAAAACCAGTATTCCCCCTGTGATAGTCAAAGTTTAGTAAATTTTGCTAAGCTAGAGAAAGTTTCCTTGGGAAGTCAGAATTTGTGAGTAATAAAACAAAACATCAAAAACCTTCAGATTTCTAATTCATTTTCTTAACCATTCTCTCTGTGGATAATGTCTTTTTTTCCTCTCTGGAACCCAAAGAGAAAGAAATATGCTATGTACATTTACACAGTTCATTACACAATTCCTTGTACTGTGATGTTCTCAGAAAATTAATCTACCTCAGATCATTGGAATTAATATTTCCTTTGTGGATTACTATCTGGTGAAAGGAAGAGCCCAGTGCAGCTTTATTTTAGTTCTGGGAGAGCCGTGTATTGTCAGCATGAAATTGAGTAAGAGCACATTATAAAACAGCTAGATTGCTGAGTTTTCTACCCTACTAACAAGAATAGTAGACAAATATCCTTGTGAGTACTCTTCAAAAAGGTAAACTCACTAGAAAATAACATTTCATTTTTATTTAATTTGTTGCCATATATTAGGAAACACTTTCAGTCTGCTGATATTTTAATACAGGCACCCAGAAAGAAAGCAAACTAATTGCAAAATGCTGACTAATGGTAAAATAAAAATAAATAAATAAATAAAGTAGATAGGGGAAAATATTTACTAATGAATGTAGATTTAACCTAGACCATGTAAACATAGCCAAATTAATACATGTGAACTGAATAAGGTATCTTCATTCACATACCATCAAAATGATTGTAAATTCACTCATAAGTAGCAAACAGTACTGTGGCTCAACTGTGCACATGCTGGAGAATGGTAACAATCAATAAAGTATTATGCTGAACTATCACACTTGGTGAGACAATCATGCTTTAATAAATTCCTAGCCATAACAATGCTTTTACCACTACCTTTGCAATGTAGGAATAAAGTAAGCTTATTTTTTTCTTTAAAAAATATAATTTCCCTTTGCCTTAGATTGTCATGAAGTTATTTAAGATAGCATATGGTAACGACAGCATCTGAATATTGTTTCCAAACATCCACTGAATATATGTATATCGTATGAGGATGTTGGAGTTCCACTAGTGCCTGAATCTTTGTTGCTTAGCAGTTATTTGCAGCTTTCCAAAGTAAATGCAAAATGGATGTATATGTCTCATAATTCAGAGCAGTTAATATTTAGCACTTTGCGTTGGTATTACAGCTAACCACACAGCAGTCACGAATCAGGTCTTGTTTTTTCACTGTTGTCTACAGATCAACTGAGATGATCGACATTAATTCTAGTGTCTGAACATTGGATCCCAGTTCTGATTCCATTTAGAATGTAGATTTTCAATGATTCCATTCCCTTCAGCTGTGCTGTAATTCATTGCATAATTGGCTATGAAATACCTACAAGTGATCAGGCCTGAGAATTGATTGGCAAACATTTTATTATTTCATAATAGTCACCATTTTATGAATGTATTTAATGTTTACAGAAGATCTGTGAATACAAACATGTTTTTCTTCTGTGCACAAACACAAATTAAAATAATTACCTTTGACTTCATTCACTAATTTCCAGCAATCATTTCAATCATATGCTTATTGAGTCAATTTAACAAAGGCATGGGGGTAAAAGCAGTAGCCTTTCAAATGATAGTTTCTTGGGATGCGCCATAGCGATTCATAATCAAGACCATAGAGGGTTGTGTTTAGGTAGAAACTCAGTGTGGGTACAGGAACAGACGCTAAACATAGTGTATATACTATTTTCCAGCTAGCTTGTAAAGGCCATGAGCACAAATGGAAAATCTTGTTAACAATGCTTAATGACTTTTGGTGCCTGCACTTCCCATGTGCCATCTTGGAAAGGTAGCCCTAAACTTTTGAAATATTGCCAAGATGCCACAATGAGTATGCTGGACACAGTTCCTCTTGCAAATATTATTTTTGGCAAACCTGGCTGGTGGGAATGGGGAAAGAACCTCTTAGCCAGGAATAATGGCCAAACACTGACTTTATCCTCAGCAGGCTCTGCCAAGCATTTTAACTTGTAAATCAGGGAATATTACCAGAAAGTAAACCACACATTTAAAAAATAGGAGCTCTGTGTTAGGCTGGTAGCTCACAAACTGCTAAGGGGAATGAGACTTGTGAACATCCCCATCTTAAGTCTTACACTGTTACTCAAAATATTCGTATTTGTCCACACAACACAGTGGTACCCTGAGACCTTACTGGGACCTCTAGAAGCTACTGCTATAAAACTAAATAATACTTGTGTTTCAGTGTCATAACTCTTTGACAACTAAAGGTAAAATAGAAGTGTTTAACAGAGATCAAGGTAAAGCCAGACTCACTGGGAGAAACAATTCTGCCAGCCTCATTAGTTTTCTTTATTATATTCATTTTCCACTTGTTCATATCATCTTACTATGTGGAGAGCTGCCAATGGTGAAGTTACATGGGACCAAATCCTCATGAATTCAGCTCCCATTTAGGCATCTAAATAAGAACCAGATTTTCAAAACTGTTCAGCCCATCTTTTTCTCACTTGATGCTATTCAGTCAAAGTCACTGACCATTGTTATTTTTATATATATACTAATACTTTCCATGAAAAAAACACTCTTTTATTCTTTTGATTTGTCAAAATATATCATCACAGTTTGGGTATGTCTACACTGCTTGCTTATTTCAAAATAAGCTATTCTTGAATAGTTATTCCGAAATAGCTTATTTCAAAATAGTATGTCTACACTGGAGGGAAGCCTCAAAATTAGTCCAAGGCAGGCTTCCCTAATGTAGACATGCTACCTCAATTTAGAGGCCCAAAAGGCACTGTGGAGGAATAACTTACAATGTCCCTGGTGAAGGCTATTTCAAAATAGCAGTAGTGGAGCATCTACACACACCTTATTTTGAAATAGCTATTTCAAAATATGCATTTTTCCTTAGAGAATGAGGTTTAAAGATTTCAGAATAAGCCACCCGTTATTTCAAAATTATTTTGAAATAACAGAATGGCTGTGTAAACGCTCGCATTGTTATTTTGAAATTACGCTACTTATCTCAAAATAACGGTGCAGTGTAGATACACCCTTTGTGATTTGAAAAGCTGCTTCTCTGTTCACATACCAATAGCTGTTCAAAAGCTGTATTTCTTTGCAACAGTAGTTGGAGGGTATTTTTTCCCAGTGCATGAATGTGGTTAGAAAATAATACTTAGACTCAGCCATTTTGTAGCCACTGTGTATATGCATGCACGCGGGCTACAGGTCTGCCGAGGCATTTGGCTTGCATCTAGTGCTGGGCTTCTTGTCAGATACATGCTACATTAAAAATGATTATGAGATATGCACAAAGTTCACTGGAAAAATCTTGGCTGATTTTCTAAACCGTCACAATCATCTCCTCTTGTGACCTTGTCCAGGTTTGAACCCATGTTCCCAGAGGAGAATAGGAAAATGATTAAACCCACATCATCACAATTCCTTAAACACTGTGTGTCAGCTGTTGCTGATGCCAAAACATGTACTTTGCTATTGGTAGACTTGCGTTCCATTTATTTAAAGTGGTATATTCTGTGTATGGCACGTTATGCAGAAAATAGATCTTATAAATCCAAAACATTGGGACTGTTTTAATTTATTGTCTATAGTTACGATCAAGTTTGTTTTAAACAGGATGCTAGGACAACTATCTCCCTACTTCCTGCACATTTTTTTTTTAAAACAGGATTCATCTTTTAAAAAAAATATTTTCAGTGTTGAGGTTGTTCTGCCTGATCTGGTTCAATAGGCAAATAAATGTTGCTTTCTTACAAAAAGAAAGATAGAATTTGGTAACAATCTAACAACAGGCTGTGTCCGCATTGGTATACGCTCAGAAAAAAGCACAGAAATATAATGCCATTAAAAACTATGCTTGGAAACAAAGCATTTCAACCAAGATTCTGATTTAATTAAACTCAAGGCTGTTTAAAAGAGGGGAAATTCCTTATGGCAAAAATACAACATCAGAATAAAATAATGAATAGAGACAAAAACCACAGCAGCCTATAAATGCAAAGAAAAACCCTCTTGCGCAATGCCGCTATGCTGATTATTTTCAGGAATAACTACATTGTGCAAGAGGGGTTTTTTTGTGCAAGAAGGGGCAGTGTAGACAGTTCCTTCTGGCGCAAGAGCCTCTTCCGCAAAAATGGCAGCTCATCACATATGCAAATGAGGTTTGGCGATATTCCATGCTTAGACATAGCCTGTGAGATCCTATAAGATGAAAGATTATGTATCATTTTACGTATTATGATTTACATACGTATTAGCTCTATGTTATCAGGGTGAGTATTTGAAGGCTGAAATTTAACATAAGTTCCCAGGCTAGATGCTTCTTTCTAACGATTTTTATATTATTTAATTTTTGTTTCCTCCTCTGTGATGTTGTCATAACCTCTTCTGATATGTTCAGATGTTTTCCCTGACCTTCTCAAACTAATAGAATAGGACTATAAATACAGATTGTCCCACTAAACTGGGAAACAGCTGGGCTATGTCTACATTGGCATGATCTTGCGCAAATACTCTTTAACGTTAAAGTATTTGCACAAGAGAGCGTCTACACTGGCATGTGCCTTTGTGCAAGAGATGTGCTTTTGTGCAAGAGCATCCGTGCCAGTGTAGACGCTCTCTTGCGCAAGAAAGCTCCGATGGCCAATTTAGCCATCGGGCTTTCTTGCGCAAAAAATTCATGTTGCCTGACAAGAATAGTTGCGCAAGAGGGCTTATTCCTGAGCGGGAGCATCATAGTTCTTGTTCAAGAAGCCCTGATTTCACACATTAGAACGTCAGTGTTCTTGCGCAAGAACTCCCCACCAGTGTAGACAGGCAGCATGTTTTTGAGCAAAAACAGCCACTTTGACGCAAGATCGCAACAATGTAGACACTGCCCTGGTGTGTGAATACAATCATTATTAGTCAAGTTACATCATCTAATGCTGGGAGTTTGTAAATTGCATTGATAAAATATAGCAATGGCATCATAACAATTATATTCATGTGACACAAAGAATGAGGTTCCATATCAAGTCACCAGAAAAAGCTCATGCCATATATTGAATTGTAAAGTGAATCCAATGGTGATATATCAAATTTGTCAGTGGCTGCTTTGGCATTTGTGCAGTATGTGTTGAGCTGATTTTTCATCTTCAGTGGAAATGTTTCTTACCTTTTCACTGATATCTTTCATTTTCTATCATTAACATCACTACTGAAAAATCCACAAGGGAAAGATAGCAGGGAAATGTTGAAATATCTAGTTGAGCATAAAGTTTATAATATGTCATTATTGAAAGTTCTGAAGGTAGTATCACGGCCAAGTCAAAAGATTCTTATGAGATCAACTGTCAGGATCACTTTAATATGGTAATATGGTGATAACTCAGCTGCATTCCAACTGGAACTAGAAGAGAGGTCCTATTTCACCTTAGATCCAATCCTTACCAAAACTGTAACTACACTGACCTTTAGTCTATGAGAAATGTTTGGGGATTCACATTTGAAGACAATCAAGCATCATTAATTGCTATTAATACAATATTTAAATCATGCTAAAACATAAAACAATGAAAAGTTAGGGTTGGTCCTGCTTTGGGCAGGGGCTGGGCTCGATGACCTCCTGAAGTCTCTTCCAGCCCTATGATTCTACGAAAATAGTAAAAAGAGAGAGAAAGACAGAAAAAAACCCAACTAGATGGTGCAGTCAAAATTACAGCTACATTGCACAAGGCTACGTCTAGACTAGCCCCTTCTCCGGAAGAGGCATGCTAATTTCTAACTTTGGAACAGGGAAATCCGTGGGGGATTTAAATATCCCCCGCGGGATTTAAATAAACATGTCCGCCGCTTTTTTCCCGGCTTGGGGAAAAGCTGGAAAAAAGCATCTAGACTGGCGCGATCCTCCGGAATAAAGCCCTGAAGGTAGGAATAAGAGATCCTCCGGAAAAGGGCTTTATTCCGGAGGATCGTGCCAGTCTAGACGCTTTTTTCCGGCTTTTCCCCAAGCCGGAAAAAAAGCGGTGGACATGTTTATTTAAATCCCGCAGGGGATATTTAAATGGTTACCACTGATTTCAATGGGAGTAGAGATAAACTGAGCTGAGTGCTTTGGGAAAATCCACCCTGGAGATGGTTGCCACCCCAGAGCTCAGGACTCGTGACCGCAGGTGGTCTTGAAGGCACCTCGTCCTCATTCCTCTTTTGGCTTATTTGTGGTAATTGACTTAAATACTCTAATCCTGGCAAAAAAAAAATCATTTTCCTGGAATCTCATTTATTCAGTCTTTGGCCCTTCAGCGCCAGCCTTTCATCTCTTAATAACAGGCTCACTATTAACATAAGTGTAATAACAGGCTCACTATAAGCATGTTTTTAATTACACTAAAATAATGATTTTTACCATTCAAGAACATGCTAAAGAATTCTCTATTGGATGTAGCCAAGCTAAAGTACTGGGTGTTTAATGAGAGATGTGAATGCAAAACAGTTTTTATAACTAGTTACAGAAAGATAAGTGGGACTTAAGAGGCATATAAAACCTGTCTGTCAAAGTTTTATGAAAAAACCTGCACTACTTAATGTCTTTCTGCAAATTCTCTGGAGTATCAACATTGCTATTCCTCTGTGGTGGGGCATATTGCAAAAGTGTGGCTGGTTAGCCAAACTGTCTCAATCTTCTGAAACTGGCTTTGAAATCTGATAGTTGAAGGTGTTAATTTCTCATGTTTCTTGCTTCCAAACAGAGCAAACAGAGTTCAAATGCTCTCAGAGGTCCTGCTTCTCAAAAATTCTGGAAAAAGTGAAGAAGATTATGATAATGAAATAAATCTGGAGAACACTTATCTGAAGTTTTTAAATCTTCTCCTCCACAACATGTTTGTTTAGATTCTGGGACCAGTGTATTAAGACTGAGTGTTGTTCTGTTCAAATAGTTACCTATTCTTAATCATCTGAAAAATATACAAGTTGTTTAGGGTTTATTTCTATCTCAAGTATTTTCAGCTAAGAAATATATTGCAGTACACAATGCAAAAAGCACATTTTGCTAATGCTACATTATGACTAAAGCTGTAAACATCCATGTACAAAGATTAAGTGTACTAGGTTTATTCCAATCCACAGCACAGCTGCACAATTCAAATGAGGTCAGAATTTGGTATTAAAAAAATGAAATAAATTAGATTAATTAATTGAGTTCTCTATGCTATTAATAAATTTGTCAGTTAAAAATGAGACAGAAACAAATAAAATGTGATCGGATGTTTGGGAAGACAGTAGTGATGACACACCCCTATAAATAATCCACACAAGTGTTTGGGTAAAAGCAGTGCTTGCTTAGCTAATTCCCTAACTTTAACAAGTTATTGTACAGAGCAGATGGGCAGAAGAGACCCTAATACACCCATGTTTCTTCTAAGGCACAACTAACTTAGCTTATCTTAGATTCACTTGCTTTCCCTTCTTGCATAGACTCCATTCAGGCTTCAAATTATGCACCTCACTTCAGCAAAAAGTTGATTGAGGGGCTGTTTGCACAGGAACTTGATTGCACTGAAAATCTCCCTCTAGATTTCTCTTCCTAGTCAGACCCAATCACAGAAAGAAGCATTCATGTTCACTACAACACTCTCACATACTTTAGAATACTTCCTTAAGGTGAGATGCATGAAAACTAAGTTGGGTCTAAACACAAACCTTTTCTCTGGAACGCCACAAACCCTCATGATAAAAATGAAAGCTGGGGTGAAATCATGACCCAATTGAAGTCAAGGTAACCATGATATTGATTTTGTTGGGATTGGAATTTTATCCCAAAACTGAACTGCCCTTAATTTTGGCTTTGCAAACCAAAACCCTTATCATTTGTCTGTTGAGCAAATCCTTTTATCACCTGATTTAGCTAACCCAAAACTCAGATTAAACAGAATCTATACCTGACCAGATCTGGGTTTAGTCTGAGTTTGCAAAACTAAATCTTGATCACTGAGGTTTTCCTAATCCAAAATCCATCCTCCTGGGTGCACTTCTAATGGAAGCTAACAATTACAGTAACATTTCATTCTTCTTTGAGTGATTGCTCATGTGCATTCCAATATAGGTGTGTGCGTGGAGCGTGCATGCGCTGTCAGAGACTTTTCCCTCAGCAGTACCCTTAGGGACAGCAGGGAGCCCCCTGGAGTGGCACTGATATATTGGCCCATATATACCTCTGCCTCACCCACTCAGTTCCTTCTTACCGCCGTGACGGTCATTGGAACAATCCTCAGCTCATCTCAGTTGTTCTCTTCACTGTTCTTCTCCTTTGTCAGCAATCTTCTGTTAAGTACCTGTTAATTTAGTTCAAGACCTTCATTGCAGTTTTCTTTTACTCCTCTGTAGTGCTCCGTGCGCCCGTGACAGGGCATGCCCGGCCCGCAAGGCTTTAAGCCCTGCAAGAAGTGCAACAAGTCTATGCCGTGTGGTGACCCACACTCATCGTGTTTGAAGTGCCTGGAAGAATCGTACATTACAGATGTGTACAAGATTTGGAAGGCATTCAAGCCCAGGACCGAATGAGAGCTCAAGTTGCAGCTCAAGGCGCTCCTGATGGAGGTGGCACTCTGGCCAGCACCAGCTCGGGCACTGGCACCGGACTCAGCACTGAGCTCCAACGGCGCACCAGCCTTGGTGTGTGACAGCTCCGCACACCGTGCCTCTCCGGTACCGCACAGGGCCAGACGTCACTCCCAATCGCCAGTACCGATATGGAAAAGGAGGCCTAATAGGGGTCGGTCCCCGCCCAGGTACATGCCCTCCGTGCACTCTACAGTGGAGCACACGGCTCCAGCCAGTCCAGAGCCCAGGCCTTCTAGGTCAAGTGACTACTCTTCACACTGGAGGGATACGAGTCCTTCAGAGGACCTCCTGGACCCATCCACCCCGGAGGCCTTGGAGGCAGCAAGGGTCCTTATAGACTCTTCTCCCTCCCTCTGCCAACTCTGGTACTCTCAAGACGGCACTAGGTTGCCCTGTACTGCTCCCCTTCTAGGGTGCCTGGCAAAATGGTGCACGAGGTGCGGTAGAGCCATGTGGCACAGGCGGCACCTCCCCCAGCACCGGCTACTGTTACGCCAGTGCCGGTAGCACCAGCATCAGCAACGGATCCAGCACCGGACACGACACGGATTACCCGCATGGCACCGCTACCGGCCCCCGGCACCTTCCATCAAGGATCCCATTTTGGCTATGCCTCCTCCTCCACCTCAGCACTGTGGCAAGCTGGAAGCAATGTCTCAGCACACCACAGGACAATCAACATTGGCATTGGAACCGCCATGGTCCACCTTGGAGTACTTCTCCGATTCCGATGTGGAGTCTGCATGGTCTTCACGGGGCTCTCGGTCCCATTCACGACACTGCTCCCACTCCTGGTCCCAGCACTGTACTTCTCTACACTGGTACCAACAACAGTGGGCCCAGCTGATCCCCGTACCGATGGTCCAGCAGACGTAGCTGCCCCAGCCATCCAGACAGTGGCCTTTTTGGATCCCCTGGGCATACCATCAGGGCCAGGTTGTGAACCCTCCTAGACCGGCTTCTGTCACGTCAGGTCCACGAGTCCCTCCCACATTGACTCCTTTGGTCCAGTCCCCTATGTCGGCCCACTCGCTATCTCCAGGCCAGTAGTCCAGGGGAGACCATGGCTCCGGTGAGCCAACATCTCCCCCCTCCGTCTGTGGCCACTTCGGACGATCCAGGCTGTACAGATGCCCCTGTGAGCAATATGGCAAAATGGTCATCATCCTCCTCCCCGGACGAGGCTCTGGCTGACTCTATGCTCTCCATGCCCTCCATGGTTGCCAGGGCCCACCAAGACCTCCTCCACCACCTGGCCCAAAGTCTGGGAGTCCAGACGGACAAGGTCTCTGAGGATTCAGACCCAACTGTTGACATCTTGCACACAGACACTCCTTTCAGGGTGGTGTTGCTGATCAACAAGATGGTAGCCAAGATCTTGGCAGTCTTGTGGAAAACCCCAGCATCCATCCCGCCCACCGAAAAGTGGGTGGAACGGTGGTATTTTGTCCCCCAGGAGGGTAATGAACATCTCTTCTCCCACCCTCCCCCGGGTTCTTTAGTAGTTCAGGCAGTCAACCAGAGGGAGAGGCAGGGATAGCCTGCAGACACCCCTAAGAACAGTGAAGCTAAAAAGACTGACTTACTGGGTCAAAAAGTCTACATATCCAGGGGCATCCAATACCAAATTGCCAACCAACAATTCCTTCTGATACGCATACAACACCTGGGCGTCAATGGACAAGTTTACAGACTTGCTCCCCAGAGACTCCCGTGCAGAGTATAAGGCCCTTCAGGAGGAAGGGAGAATAATTTCCCGAATGGTGGTAGAAGCAGCACTCGATGTGGCTGATGTGGCTTCTTGAGTCATGGCCACCAGAGTGGTCCTGCATCGCAGTTCGTGGCTCCAGAGTGCCGCTGGAAGTCCAAAACACCTTGCAGGACCTCCCTTTCGAAGACACGTTGCTCTTCTCCGAGCAAACTGACCAGTGGCTCCATGCTCTGAAGGACACAAGAGCCACATTAAAGTCCTTGGGCCTTTACACACCTGCCACCAAGAGGCATTCATATACGAATAGGAATGCCCCATGAATGCCTCCACACCCCGATTTTACTCGTCGTAGGGGCAGGGTAATAATGGCAGGAACAATAGGTGCCGCCCTTGCCCAGCCCCGTATTCTAACCAGAGGCCTCCCAATAACCCCCCGGGGCCCCGACAGGGCTTTTGGCAAGACCCCCAAGGGCTTCTTTCCAGTCTCCCTGTTACCCTTCCGGGACCATTTATCCCGTTTCCTCCAGGCCTGGCGGTCTCGGACCAATGGTTCTGGAGATAGTGGAAATGGGTTATGTAATCCCTTTCCACTTGCCCCCTCCTTCCCAATCCCCTACCCCGTCCCTTTTCAGGGATCCCTCTCATGAGCCTCTGTTACAGGAGGAGGCTCGACATCTTCTCACCTTGGGGGCGGAAGAACGAGTTTCCCTCGATTTTTTAAACAGAGGATTTTATTCCCACTATTTTCTGGTCCCAAAAGCAAAAGGGGGCCTCCACCCAATCCTGGACCTCAGAGCTCTAAACCTCTTCATCGTCAAGACAAACTTCAAAATGGTGACTGGCATCCATCATTTCTTCCCTAACCCCAGGAGACTGGTACCCTGCCCTCGACTTAAAAGATGCTTATTTTCATGTTTCAATTGCCCCCTTCCCGAAGGTTCTTGCATTCACTGTGGGCCAGGACCATTACCAATTCATGGCCCTCCTCTTTGCTATTTCTATGGCCCCCCGGGTCTTCACCATATGCATGGCGGTGGTAGCCACCGAGCTCAGGAAAAGGGGAGTCCTAGTGTTCCCTTATTTGAATGATTGACTCCTCCAAGGGAAGTCAGAAACCCAGGTGAGAGACCACATCGCCATACTCCACGAACTTTTTCAAGAACTAGGTCTTCTTTTAAACCTGGACAAATCCACCTTAACTCCTTCCCAGACAATAGAATTTGTGGTGAAACCCTGGATTCCCGATCTCAGAGAGCCTCTCTTCCCAGCTCCCACTTTGTCATGCTACAGTCGGCAGTCAGGTCACTCCAGAACTTTCCAGTGACTATTGCCCGGGCTTGCATAGGTCTTTTGGGCCTCATGGCTGCCTGCACTTATGTAGTGCAACACTCCAGACTGCTCATGCATCCTCTTCAGATGTGGCTATTGCGAGTCCACAATCTGTCCATCCACTCCTGGGACAGAGTGTTAACTGTCCCTGCCGCTGTCCTCGTTGTGCTGGAGTGGTGGATCCACCAAGCAGAAGTCTACGCAGGGGTCCCGTCCAGTCCCGTCCATCCGACTGATCACAGATGCGTCAGACACAGGTTGGGGAGCCCACCTGGGAGAGCTGAACACTCAGGGTACGTGGTCCCCCTGTGAAACCTCCCTGCATAGCAACATTAGGGAACTCAGGGCAGTTCGGCTGGCTTGTGCAGTTTTCCTTCCCCACCTAAGGGGCAAGTCTGTCCTCATCCTGTCAGATAACACAACAGCGGTGGCCTATATAAACAAGCAGGGTGGGGCTCATTCACCTCACCTGTGCTCAGAGGCAATCAGCCTATGGGAACTCTGCATCGGGGTGGATATCCACCCTATGGCCTCGTATCTCCCAGGCTCACAGAATGTCCTAGCGGACAGCCTGAGCAGATCGTTTGTGAGCCATGAGTGGTCCCTGCTTTGGGACGTTGCCCAATCCATCTTCTGTCGGGGTTTCCCCATCTGGATCTGTTCGCCACAGGGCAGAACATGAAGTGCCCCCACTACTGCTCCCTCTGGGGCCAGGGATGGTGGTCTGTAGGGGACTCTCTCCTCCTCCACTGGCTGCAAGGCCTGCTGTACGCCTTCCCGCCCTTCCCTCTAGTTCACCTCAGCGAGGCCCAGATAGCATAGGGTTCTCGACCTTCCTCAACCTGTCATGCAAGAGGCCTCCCATTAGTCCCAGACCTGATATCCCAGGACTCAGGCAGGCTTCAACACCCAGACCTATAGTCCCTTCACTTGACAGAATGGAAGCTCCATGGCTAACGGCAGAGGAGCTCCAGGGCTCTCAACGAGTCCAAGAAGTCCTTCTGGGTAGCGGAAAACCTTCCACTAGAACTACGTACCTTGCTAAATGGAAGCTGTTTTGCTGTTGGGTTTCTCAGAAGGGAGTACACACCCGAGGTGGTCACCAGGCCCCTTGATCCTGGATTGCCTGTTGACCTTAGGCTCCAGCACTTCTCTTCCTCTTCTATTAAGGTCCACCTAGTGGCCATTTTGGCCTTCCACCTAGGGGAAAGGGGGAAAACAATATTTGCCAACCCTATGGTTAACAGGTTCCTAAAAGAAATGGACAGACTCTCTCCTCATGTCTGGCAACCCGTTTCCCAGTGGAACCTAAACCTGGTACTATCCAAACTTATGGGGCCCCCATTCAAACTGCTAGCCATGTGCTCCCTCCTCCTACGATCATATGCTGTCCCTCCTAGTGGCAGTCACATCTGTGAGATGGGTGTTTGAGCTTAGGGCACTGATGTCAGACCCCCACTACACAGTATTTTTTAAAGACAAAGTTTGGCTTCGCCCTTACCCAGCCTTTTTGCTGAAGCTAGTTTCTGCGTACCTCCCAGGATATTTTTCTACCAGTCTTTAACCCGAAACTGCATGCATTGGGGAAAAAGCAAGCTTTACACACATTAGACATCTATAGGGTGCTAGCCTTTTATTTGGACAGGACCAAACTGGCCCAAAAATCACCACAACTTTTTGTAGCTATCACGGAATGCATGAGAGGCCAACCTGTATCCACTAAGCAGATCTCCTCCTGGATAACTGCCTGTATCAGGGAGTGCTACTTTCTAGCGGACAGCCCTGATACTTAGAGCACAGTCCACGAGAACTGTGGCAGCTTCCACCACTTTCGCAGCTCAGACTCCCATCCTGGACATCTGTAGGGTTGCCACATGGTCCTTGGTCCACACATTTGCCAACCATTATGTGCTGTCCCATCAAGCCAGAGAGGATGCCACCCTAGGTGGGGTGATCCTTAACTCCTCTGTGGTTTCAACATCCGGCCCTCTGTCTAGTTAGGTTCTGCTTTGGAGTACCTATACTGGAATGCACATGAGCAATCACTCGAAGAAGAAAGAATGGTTACTTACCTCGTAATTGTGATTCTTTGAGATGTGTTGCTCATGTCCATTCCAAATCCCCACCCACTGCCCTTTATCTGGGATATGCCAGTAAGAAGGAACAGAGCGGGTGAGGGGGCCAGCAGAGGTATATATGGGTCAATATATCGGCGCCACTCCAGGGTGCTCTCTGCTGGCTTTAAGGGTACTGCTGCGTGCACACACCTATATTGGAATGGACATGAGCAACACATCTCGAAGAATCACAGTTACAAGGTAAGTAACTGTTCTTTACACAAATATGAAAGAATTTCAAACCTAGTTTGGCACTAAGGCTTGTTATTTTTTCTCTTCAATTCTGTGTAAATATTTTTGTAGACCTAAGTGAGAGGTTAAGAGTGAAATGGCAGTTGTTTGAGGATTTCTCATTTTCGCTGTCCGAAAACATCATTATTAAATGAATATAATCTTGATACATTTTTTAATTTAATTTTTCCTTAGAGGAGTTAAGCAAAATCTTCCTGGCATTTGCTTAAAATAGAGGAGCTGGACATTACTCCTTGTAGAGTGATAATCATGCAAAATAATTAAAAGTATTTTTATAGTTACCAAAATGGCTTCATAACCATATCAAATTAAAATAAAGCTAAAAATAATTAACTTCTAGAATAATTGTTTACTCTACATGCTCTGAATAGATTTAAATAAGAATAACATGGCCATGCACCAGTATACCCAGATCTGGAATATACCCTACCTAATAAGCTCCATTGTAATACAGAAGGGGTTTTCATCTACTATTTTAGGGAACACATACATTTCAGTAATGTCTATTATCCTGAGTGCAAAAGGTAGAAGTTTTTCAGAAAAAAAAAACCCTTCAAAGAAACACACTGTTCGTCTACACACCAGGGCTTAACTTGAAATAAACTACGCAAATTGAGCTACATCAATTTCATAGCTTATTTCAAAATAGCTTATTTCAAAATTGGGAGCATCTACACAGCACTTATTTTGAATTCGAGCACTCTTCCTCAAACTTCCCTTATTCCTCGTGCAATGAGGGTTATAGTAGTCAGAGTAAGAAGTCCCCAGCTTGACGTTATTTTGACATTATTTCAAAATTACTGCCTGCTGTGTAGACACGGATTAAGTTATTCCAAAATAATGTTGCTGCGTAGGCGTAACCTAAGTCTGATTTACAAGATTGTTTTTGTTCTACAGGTGCAGTTAATGTCTTTAAGTTCTACCAATGTTTTTAAGGTAAGGAGGTAAAGCAAGTTTGCACCAAATCATCTACATATAACATTTAACTTCAGGAAAAGGAAGAAAATATCTTTTTGGACTTTTATTGCTGCACTTGCTCTGAATATACAGGAAAGAGTTGGGCAACTTTAGATATTGTAGCCTGCTTCATATATTATTATGGTATTAAATATTTTCTGATACTTCGGATAAATACTTTGTTAGTAGACACTTTTTAAGATGGAAAATGAAATATTAACAATCTTGTGTTACTGGTTTTGTCCATCAACACTTTCTTAGACAGAGCTTCTCTCCAATCATGCTGTAAGTATAATGCCCCTTAAAGTCAACGAGAGTTGCTTTCATTTCCTGGCCGGAGAATTAATACAAAAGAAAATTAAGCAAATTCTATCCAGTTCTTCACTAAAAGGATCTGTTACTTAATTATGATTTTCTGCTTTTCCCTCTATTAACATCACTTTATTTTTCCTCTTACTATAAATGTCCTAATTAGAAATTATTATCATGATAGAAATGTAGCCGTGTTAGTCTGGTGTAGCTGAAACAAAATACAGGACTATGTAGCACTTTAAAGACTAACAAGATGGTTTATTAGATGATGAGCTTTCATGGGCCAGACCCACTTCCTCAGATCAAATAGTGGAAGAAAATAGTCACAACCATATATACCAAAGGATACAATTAAAAAAATGAACACATATGAAAAGGACAAATCACATTTCAGAACAGAAGGGGGATGCGGAGAGGGGGAGAGGGAAGGTAATCTGCTCTAATCCCACTGACAGAGACCAGAAACTTCAGGATCTCCACCAAGCATTTATAAACCTCAACCACCCACCCGGAGAAATAAAAAAGCAAATTGAAAGAGCCAGACGAATACCTAGAAACCATCTATTTCAAAACAGACCCAAGAAAACCAACAATAGAACACCACTTGTCATCACCTACAGCCCCCAACTTAAACCTGTTCAACACATTATCAATAAACTACAGCCTATACTGGAACAGGATACTAAACTCCAAGAGGCTCTGGGAGACAGACCCATAGTCTTCTATAGACAACCACCTAACCTCAAGATGATTCTTACCAACAACCACAGGACATACCACACTAATACCAACCTTGGTACCTTCCCTGGCAACAAACCCCGTTGCCAGCTTTGTCCACATATTCACTCTGCTGATACCATTATTGGACCTAACCAAGTGAGTTATAAGATCAAGAACACATATTCCTGCACATCCAGAAATATAATTTATGCTATCATGTGCCGAAAGTGTCCGTCTGCTTTGTACATTGGACAAACGTCTCAGACACTTTGCCAAAGGATCAATGCCCACAAAACAGATATTAGACCAGATCACGAAGAAAAAACAGTTTCTTGCCATTTCAACCAGAAAAGACATTGTCTCAACGACTTAATTACCTGCATCCTGCTTCAAAAGCCTTTTAAAACTGCACTTGAAAGGGAATCCTCTGAACTGTCATTCTTGCTAAAATTTGACACTTTACGCCGGGGTCTTAACAAAGACTCTAGTTATCTTACCCATTACAAAGATAGCTTCCCCAATTATCACCTCTAATACCATTAGCTCACAGATATTTACCTCCCCCCCTCCTGCATCTCCCTTCTGTTCTGAAATTTGATTTGTCCTTTTCATATGTGTTCATTTTTTTAAATTGTATCCTTTGGTATATATGGTTGTGACTATTTTCTTCCTCTATTTGATCTGAGGAAGTGGGTCTGGCCCACAAAAGCTCATCACCTAATAAACCAGTCTTTAAAGTGCTACATAGTCCTGTAAATTATTATCAGTCACTCTCAATTTTTTTATAAATCCAATTTAGAATGTAGAATTTCCCATGGCAGAATTTTTGTAACAATTTTGGATTCTTGAATAACTTGAAAAGTGTTTCAAAGTATTTTCTGCCAATATATGTCTATCACTTTATATACTTATTTGGAATATGGAGAGAAGGACTGATCTGTTTCTAGATGCTCTATAGTCAACACCCTACAATATGAGAGAGATTCTCTAGAGATCTTTCAGGATGAAACAGCTATTCTTGGGCTAAGACTGTCTTAGGCTAAAAGGTTGAAAAGAAACATTTTGAGTGATTGATATTTTGAGGGGCGGAGAGGCTTGAAACTGACAATTCATGAAACATTTTAGTGTTATCAAACTGTCATTTTTCACTGAAAAAAATGTATTACTCAGCTCTCATTGTAAATCCTTGTCAGATATCTGTTAGGCTACGTCTAGACTGGCCACAAATTCCGGAAAAGGGATGCAAATCAGGTAAGTCAGCATAGGGAAATCCGCGGGGGATTTAAATATCCCCCGCGGATTTAAATAAACATGTCCGCCGCTTTTTTTCCGGCTTGGGGAAAAGCCGGAAAAAAAGCGTCTAGACTGGCGTGATCCTCCAGAATAAAGCCCTTTTCCGCAGTCTGTATGCTCTCTTTCGAAAAAGCACAGTTTACATTATATAGCGCCTTTTTTCAAAAGAGAGCTTTTGAAAAAAAGGCGTTATTCCTCATAAAATGAGGTTTTCCATGGTCGAAAAAACTGCCATGTTCTTTCGATTTACTTTCAAAAGAACGTGGCAGCAGTCTAGATTCAGGGGAAGTGATGAATATCAACACAGTGAAAAATTATTGGAACATATAAACACAGTGGTTATGTCTAGACTATAGAGATCTTCTGAAAAAACTTCTTGTGAAACAAAGCATCCACACTGCAAAAGCGCATTGAAAAAGCGCATCAAAAAAGTCTGGACTGCCTGGACGCTATCACTCATGTAAGCAGTGATTGCTATGGACATAATGGATGCCAGGGCACCTGTGCTTTTTCCTCATCCCTCTTCTTCCGGAAAAGCTCCACACACACCTTTTTGTGAAAGAGCTCTTTCGCAGAAAAGGTTTCTTCATCATAGACTGAGCATTACCAATTGCGCAAAAAGCCCTCTGTTCTTTTGATTTACTGGCTGTGTCCAGACTCAGGGTTTTTTTTGAAAAAAGTAGCCTTTTTTCGAAAAAACTTCACCTGCGTCTAGACTTCAGCTGCGTTCTTTCGAAATTAAATCGAAAGAACACGGCTTTTCTTTTGACGGCGGTAAACCTCATTGCACGAGGAAGAACGCCTTCTTTCGAAAGTTCCTCTTTCGAAAGAAGGCGTTCTTGAATGTAAATAGGGCTTCTTCGAAAGAGAGCATCCAGACTCACTGGGTGCTTTCTTTCGAAAAAGCAATCCGCTTTTTCGAAAGTTCCACGTGCAGTCTAGATGCTCTCTTTCGAAAGAGGCTCTTTCGAAAGTATCTTTCGATAGAGCCTCTTTCGAAAGAGGCTTGCAGTCTAGACATAGCCACTGAAACATCAGTGGGAGAAGCAGTCACAAAAACCAATGGTATACCTTTAAGTCTGGTTTTGTTGAAGAGGAAGTGATGGGGTGATTGTTAGTAAATCCTAATCCCTTTCTCTAAGGGGATTAACAAATCATGGAAACAAATTGAGCCAATGGCATAAACAATGTTCTCTGAGTAACATTCCTAGTTTGCAAAATGCTGGAGCCATTTTTGGAGGAAACTGCTTAGGAGAAACAAAACCACAGCAATTTTTCAGAACAGCTATAATTTTGTACCAACTCTCCTGATAATTCCTTGTTCAGCCCAGCACATTTTAATCCTGATTTCAGTTTCAGTTATCTGCTGCTGTTTGGAAGATGGTTCTACAGGCTTCTATGATATTTTTTTAAGTAATCTTCTCAATTATAAACAAGCTATTTTTCCATGTAAAAATTGAACTATAATGTAAAATTGCAACATATCAGCAATTGGATTGTATTTAACAGAAAGGAAGTACAGGCAGTCCCCGGGTTACGTACAAGATAGGGACTGTAGGTTTGTTCTTAAGTTGAATCTGTATGTAAGTCGGAACTGGCGTCCAGATTCAGCCGCTGCTGAAACTGATCAGTTTCAACAGCGGCTGAATCTGGACGCCAGTTCTGACTTACATACAGATTCAACTTAAGAACCCTAGGCTCCGCGGCTTTCTCTGCTGTGCTCCCCATCCCCCTGGTCTACAGACCAGGGGGACGGGGAGCAAAGCGGCGGAACACGCGGGCAGCGGACAGCCCAGACACGTCTGGGCTGTCTGCTGCCCGCGTGCTCCGTGGCTTTGCTCTGCTTTGCTCCCCGTCCCCCTGGTCTCCAGACGGGGAGCAAAGCAGAGCCTAACCCAGAGACTCTCCACACATGTCTCCTACGTCCATCTCTACTTTAGTCCAAGTATAATGTATAAGGCAATATCTCCTCCCTTTTTTCCCCACCTATCCTTCCTGAGTAACCTGTACCCTTCTATACCAATATTCCAATCATGTGTATTATCCCATCAAGTCTCTATGAGAGCAACAATGTCATAGTTGTGTTTTTTTATTAGTACTTCAAGATCTTCCAGTTCTTACCCATACTTCTTGCATTTGTATATAGGCATCTAAGATAGGGTATGTCTACACTACCCCACTAGTTCGAACTAGGGGGGTAATGTAGGCAAACTGCACTTGCAAATGAAGCCCAGGATTTGAATTTCCCGGGCATCATTTGCATAAGTGGGGAGCTGCCATTTTTAAAACCCCGCTGGTTTGAACCCCATGCAGCGCGGCTACACGGGGCACGAACTAGGTAGTTCGAACTAGGCTTCCTAGTTCGAACTACCGTTACTCCTCGTGAAATGAGGAGTAACGGTAGTTCCAACTAGGAAGCCTAGTTCGAACTACCTAGTTCGTGCCCCGTGTAGCCGCGCTGCACGGGGTTCGAACCAGCGGGGTTTTAAAAATTGCGGCTCCCCGCTTATGCAAATGAAGCCCGGGAAATTCAAATCCCGGGCTTCATTTGCAATTGCAGTATGCCTACAATACCCTCCTAGTTCGAACTAGGAGGGTAGTGTAGACATACCCATACTGATTTGATTTTGTCTCCTAGTTCTGCCTTGTCCTTCCTTTTTGTCTGCTGTTATTGCCCACACTCCCTCCCATTTCCCAGGTCTCCATGTTCTTCACTTTCCTGTGGGCTTTGGTCATCTATGTAGGGGTTAAATTGTGGAAGAACTTTGTACGTGCAAAAGCACAGGGGTGGTGAGGCATGCATTCCCCCCTTCCCCTATATCCGATGAGGCAGAAGCCAGCCTCTAGGAACACACACTTTTTAAGATAAGCGGTGGTGCCATTGTAGCAAAAACAAGTTATAGGGCAGGAACAGATAATAATCTTGTTTACTCAGATGTACTGATCATGTAAACAAGGTCAAAGAACAAGAACTACCAGATCGATAGTTAACAGCTAAGCCATACATTAACAAGTAATACGTAACCCCTGGAAATTTTCCAAACTGCAAAACAAGGAGAGACACTGTATTTAAAGCTGCACCACAGTATAGCAATATGAACCTCACCAAGGGTACGTCTACACTACAGTGCTAGTTCGAACTAACTTAGTTCAAATTAGTTAATTCGAACTAAGCTAATTCGAACTAACGCGTCTAGAACTAAAAACTAGTTCGAATTAGCGCTTTGCTAATTCGAACTAGCAAGTCCACATTGAGTGGACTCTGAACAGGGCTTAAGGATGGCCGGAAGCAGTGCTGGCAGGGCATAAGAGGAGGACTTAGAGCATGGAGATGCTGTCTCAGGCTAGCCGAGGGCTGCGCTTAAAGGGTCCCGACCCCCACCCCGGACACACAGTTCTAAGGGGTGCCCCGCTTGCAAAGAAGTTCTGGCTTGGAGTGCCCGGAGTACCCACACTGGGCACATCACACCACTCGGCCATCAGCCCGGCTACACTTGCCGCAGGCTGCGATCTGGGGAGAGGAGGCAATCGGGGGGCTGCAGGAGAGCTTCCACCCCCAGAAGCCCGCAGAGCCAGCTCAGTCCTCCCCATCGGGGGCTCGTACCCCATTCCTCCCTCACCTCCTTCCACTTACCCTTCCCTAGCCCCCCTTCTTATTGATGTACAAAATAAGGATAATGTTTCTTCCAACATTGACTCTGTCTTTATTGAACAAAACTGGGGGGAGATTGGGAAAAGGAGGTGGGAGAGGGGAAGAGAAAGGCTGGGAGAAGGGAGGGCAACTAACATGATCAGGGGTTGGGAACAGGTTCCAGATGAAGAAAGGCTACAGAGACTGGGACTGTTCAGCTTAGAAAAGAGGAGACGGAGGGGGGACAGGATAGAGGTCTCTAAAAGCAGGGGTTGGGTGGAGAGGGTGCATTGAGAAAAGTTCTTCCTGAGTTCCCATAAAGAAGGACTAGAGGACACCAAAGGAAAGGAATGGGTAGCAGGCTTGAAACTAGTAAGAGAAAGTTGTTGTTCTTCACAAAGCAAATAGTTAACCTGCGGAACTCCTTGCTGCAGGAGGCTGTGAAGGCTACAACTAGAACAGAGTTTAAAGGGAAGTGAGATCAAGTCATGGAGGTTGGGTCCATGGAGTGGTCTTAGCCAGGGGGTAGGAGTGGTGTCCCTGCCCAAAGTTTGTGGAAGGCTGGAGAGGGATGGCACGAGACAAATGGCTTGGTCACTGTCTTCGGTCCATCCCCTCCAGGGTCCCTAGGGTTGGCCGCTGTCAGCAGACAGGCTACTGGGCTAGATGGACCTTTGGTCTGACCCAGGACGGCCATGGTAAGCTCAGGGCTCAGGGTCGGGGGTCTCAGTGGACCCCCTTGATTTTCATGCACACCTGCTCCTGGGTGGCCAGGCTGGCAGCTCTCCTGCCCTAGACGGCCACTTTCCTGTGCCTAGTGTGGAGATCGTGGACAAGGTCCACGATGTCCGCACTAGCCCAGGAAGGTGCCCGCCTCTTGCGGTCCAGGGCAAGCTCCCGGGAGCCGCCAGCCTGGTCCCAGGAAGAGGGGGTGGGCTGGGGGACATCGGGTGGGTGGCTCTGTGCTGTGCCAGGTGCAGGGTCTGCTGGCTGGGTGCTGGCAGGCTTGCACCTGGCACGGGCACCGTAGCCAGCCCGTGCCCCTTTAAGGGGTCCAGGGCCGGGAGGGGGGCATAGAGTTTCCCTGGTGTTGGCCAGAGTGGCCACCAGGGAAACCTGGGGAGGGCTAGCCTCCCACTAGTTCGAATTAAGGGGCTACACACCCCTTAATTCGAACTAGCTAGTTCGAACTAGGCTTAATCCTCATAAAATGAGGTTTACCTAGTTCGAACTAAGCGCTCCGCTAGTTCGATTCAAATTCGAACTAGCGGAGCGCTAGTGTAGCACCTATTAAAGTTAGTTCGAACTAACGTCCGTTAGTTCGAACTAACTTTGTAGTGTAGACATACCCCAATGGACTCTGGTACGGGTGCCTTGGAAGCCTAGACGACCTCCCACTCGTCTGCTGCTGAAACGGAGTTCGCAGCTTGCAGAGGAGACATAAGACATTGCTTTTCCTATCATGTTGTTCTTTTAGTTAAGGGGTCCAGCTGAAAACTGTCAGGAAATTAACTGCTTGTGTTTGACAGATACTTGTGCAGCGTGTTTTGTACTTAGAGAACCCAGTGTTGGACCTAAGACTTACTCTCGCTGGAAATAATCTGCCCCCATCAAACCTAATTTAAACCTCCTCACTAGGTTAGCCAGTCTGCATCCAAATACAGTCTTCCCCTTCCTCGAAAGGTGAATCCCAGCCCTGCTTAGCAGTGCTTCCTGGAATAGCATCTCTCCCTTTGACAGAAAGGACTGAAGAGAACACTACCTGTGCTCCAAAATCCATCACCCATACTCCCAGAGCCCTGTAAACACTCTTGATTTGCTCAGTGTCACACCTTGCAGTTTCATTAGTGCCCACGTGGAGGAGTAGCATGGGGTAGTAGCCAAAGGGCCAGATAATCCTCAACAGTGCCTCCATAACATCTTGGATACAAGCCCCCGGCAAGCAGCATACCTACCGAGATAACATGTCAGGGTGACAATGGGTGCCTCCTCAAAAGAGAGTCTCTGACCACCACTACCCTATGTTTCCTCCTCACAGTGGTGGCAGCAGATCTCCCAGCCTTGGGGTAAGAGGCTTCTCCTCCTCAGCTGTAGGGAGTGATTCCTTATCTCCTGTATCAAGAACAGCACAACAGGAGGGTTGGGAGCAGGGGTGAAACACTTCCTGCTGCCAGAAGTAATCAGCTGTCAGTATCCCCCTTGAGCCATCTCCTCCTCCACCAGCGGTGTGTCAGCAATCTTGTGTAGTGGGACAGCTACCTCAGCTGTTTCCACATGAATAGTGACCAGACTGTGAAGAACTTCAAAAAGATCTCACCAAACTGAGTGATTGGGCAACAAAATGGCAAATGAAATTTAATGTGGATAAGTGTAAAGTAATGCATATTGGAAAAGATAACCCCAATTATACATACAATATGATGGGGGCAAATTTAGCTACAACTAAACAGGAAAGAGATCTTGGAGTTATCATGGATAGTTCTCTGAAAACGTCCATGCACTGTGCAGCAGCAGTCAAAAAAGCCAATAGGATGCTAGGAATTATTTAAAAAGGGATAGAAAATAAGACAAAGTATATCTTACTGCCCCCTATACAAAACTATGGTACACCCACATCTTGAATATTGTGTACAAATGGTTTGGAACAGGTCCCATATGAGGAGAGGTTAAAGAGACTGGGACTTTTCAGTTTAGAAAAGAGGAGACTGAGGGGGGATACGATAGAGGTCTATAAAATCATGAGTGGTGTGGAGAGGGTGCATAAAGAAATGTTATTTCCTTGTTCCCATAATAGAAGAACTAGAGGACACCAAATGAAATTAATGAGTAGCAGGTTTAAAACTAATAAAAGAAAGTTCTTCTTCACACAGTGCACTTCAACCTCTAGAACTCCTTGCGAGAGGAGGCTGTGAAGGCTTGGACTATAACAGAGTTTAAAAAAGAGCTAGATAAATTCATGGAGGTTAGGTCCATAAAAGGGTATTAGCTAGAGGGTAAGGAATGGTGCCTCTGGCCTCTGTTGGTCAAAGGCTGGAGAAAGATGGCAGGAGACAAACTGATGGATCATTGTCATTGGTCCACCCCTTTTGGGGCAATTGGTACTGGCCACTGTCAGAAGACAGGATACTGGGCTAGATGGACCTTTGGTTTGACCCAGTATGGCCGTTCTTATGTTTGTAATTGCTGATGGATTTAGATGCTCCACAGCCTAGCTACCTCCTCCTATAGCTCTCCCACATGCTTCTTGAGAGATTCCACCAGCAGGCACATTTCACATTGGATGGTCCTCTCAGGCTGGATTCCAGTAGGTGAGAATTGCAAACCACAGTCCCCGCAAAACCACACCAGGGTCTGGGTAGAGGCATCAATGGTCAGGTGGCCTGTCTGGCCCACAGGCACAGAAGCAGTGCTGGCACAGGTGTTATGGGTCTTCCTTACCATAGTAGGCCTCCCTCTTTCAAACGCCCTCTTAAGCTCCTCTGTCTACAGCCCCCTGTCTGCTCTGATGGACTTTTCTGGTTTGCTAATCCATCTGGTGAAACATCTGCTTGAATGCTTAAGCTTACCTTCATTGAACCATTTATCCTGTAGTTTCAGGCTGGGTCACATGCCAGGATTCTATTCTACTGGCACTGCAGGCATTAAAAATACCATCTGGATAATGTGATTTTAAGGACTGAATGAAAGCTGGAAACAACTGTTATATAAAACTGGAAAGTGTCGAGCCCCATTTTTCCATATACAATTAGGTATTATCCTACACAGTGCATAAAGTTACTATAGCTATCAGTGGCCATTGGCTAGCGCACAATGCTTTCACTATCCCAAAATTCTTTTGACAAGCTTTCTCACACTATGTGCATAGGTCCCAAACCTGGACCTAGTCCCTTGGAATCAGTGGAGCTGACAGCCACTGCAGGCCTGGGGACAAGGTATGAGTGGGAGGTGTATCTGCACCCCTGGAAGGGGCGTAGTCTTTGTTGGAAGAGGTGGGGCCGATGGCAGTCAGTCCTTAGCACTGCTCAGAGTGCAACACTGGGCCCTCCTCTCAGCTCATAGAATTGCATAGAGCAGCGCTCTCATGGCAATTCAAAGGAGTCTGGGGCCCTGGCAGTAGTAGTAGTGGCAGCCAGAAACTCCTTTGAAATACCCGGCCCCTGTGCAATTGCCCTCTTTGTCCCTCCCCTTCACCCTGGTTAGTGGGCCTACCTGGAATATCCAAATTATTTAAGTTTTGAGGAAGGGTATTAGAGAATATGAGTGGAACAGTTAAACTGAAGTTGTTAATGATATCCAGCAATTAGCCAAATATTTGATAAATGCCTCAATAGCCTGGTGAAATGATGACAAAGCTATTGCAATCTAATCTGTGGACTCAGACAAGTGACCTGTAAACTCTTTTCTTACCTGAGTGAATTTATCAGCACAATTCAAATTGAGGGCTGCAGCTTAGCAAGCGTTGCTCTGGGGGCCTGCCTGCCAGTGGGGCCACTGAAGAATCAAGGTGCTAAAGGAGCACTCTAAAGCGATAAGGTCATTGCAGAGAAACTAAATAAATTGTTTGCATTGGTCTTCATGGCTGATGATATTGGGGAGATTCCCAAACCTGAGCCATTCTTTTTAGGTGACAAATCTAAGGAATTGTCCCAGATTGAGGTGTCATTAGAGGAGGTTTTGGAACAAATTGATAAACTTAACAGTACCAAATCACTAGGAGTAGGTGGCATTCACCCAAGAATGCTGAAAGAACTCAAATATGAAATTTCAGAACTACTAACTGTTGTTGTAACCTATCCTTTAAATCAGCTTCTATACTAAATGACTGGAAGATAGCTAATGTGTCGCCAATATTTAAAAAGGACTGTAAAGATGATTCTGGAAATTACAGACCGGTAAGTCTAACATCAGCACTGAGGAAATCAATTGAAGCTATAGTAAAGAACAGAATTGCCAGACACATAGATGAACATAATTTGTTGGGGAAAAGTCAACATGGTTTTTGTAAAGGAAAATCATGCCTTACTAATCAACTAGAGTACTTTGAGGGCATCAACAAGCAGGTACACAAGGAAGATCCAGTGGATATACTGTACTTAAATTTCAAGGTTCCTCGCCAAAGGCTCTCACGTAAAATAAGATGTCATGGGATAAGAGGGAAGGTCTACCTCATGGACAAATAACTGATTAAAAGATTGGAAACAAACAGTAGGAATAAATGGTCAGTTTTTAGAATGAAGAGAGATAACTAGTGGTGTCCTGCAGGGGTCCATACTGGAACCAAATGTTCATAAATGATCTGGAGAAAGGGGTAAACGGTGAGATGGCAAAATGGCTGCCATATGAGGAGAGATTAAAAAGACTTGGAGTTTTCAGCTTGAAAAAGAAACAACTAAGGGTGATATGATAGAGGTCTATAAAATCATGACTGGTATGGAGAAAGTAAATAAGGAAAAGTTATTTACTTGTTACCATAGCACAAGAACTAGGTGTCACCAAATGAAATGAATGGGTAGCAGCTTTAAAACAAACAAAAAGAAGTGTTTTTTTCACACAACACACAGTCAACTCGTGGAACTCCTTGCTAGAGATTGCTGTGATGACCAGGGCTTACCAGGTTTCAAAAAAGAACTAGATAAAATCATCAAGGCTAGGTCCATCAGTGCTCTTATTAGGTGCATTAATGTCTATCAGCCAGGATGGGTAGGAATGATGTCCCTAGCCTCTGTTCTTTTTATTCCTTCTGAGGCACCTGGCGTTGGCTGCAGTAGGAAGACAGATTATTGGCTAGATGGGCTTTTGGTCTGACTATTTTTATGGCTATTTTTATGTCTAAAAGCTTTAGAATTTGCCCCCAGAAATGACATGTGAAGAGGCAGGCTGGGTCACATGCTCTCCCCCGCTCAATTTCTGCTCAATTTCTGCTGGAGTTCACTCCAAAACATCAGACATATCTGGCTGCTGCCTGCTGCCCTCATGCCTTGCCTTGCCTTGCTCAAGAGCTGCCCCTGGCCTGTGTGTTTGCAGAGCTCATCCTTCCCCTTTCCTACCTCCTGTGACTGGGAGAAACTCCCAGGCCTTCTCAGGTGCACTGCCAAAAGGCTACTGCTGAACCAGCCACCTCTTATCTCCCACCTGCAGCATGGGCAGGAAGAAGTTACAGAGACTTTATGCTTTGGGTTTCCTGGGAACCTTCAGTGGTGGTTGGGATCTGGGAGAGAGGAAAAGGTGATGCTGAATCCTTCCCTGGAAAGAGGGCCATGAGGAGTCCAGTGCTGCCTGGATCTTTCCCTTCCCTTCAGTGGCACAGATGCCTTCCTGGTCTGGTGGCACCTCCTGCCATTGCTTGTCCTCCTGTGCAAACAGCAGCAGCCAAGTAGGGCAGCGTCCTGGACTCGGCCCTGGCTGTGGGACCCTGAGGGGTCTCCAGTGAGAAGCTTGTGCTGTTACTGCAGTCTCTCTCCAATGCTCTCAAAGTGCATTGCAAGCCACAGTGCACTGCTAGGAGCAAGGTGGGAATTCCCCATTATAGGGGTGGGAGGCTTTGAGATTAACTTCATGCAGCCATGAGGGCATTTGTGTGTGGAGGGGCTGCACCCGCAGCCCTGAAACCAGGCCCACCTGCCTTGTCCAAGCTCACAGAACCCATCAGAGAGCCAAGGGCTGGATCCTGCTGCCGAAGGCTGGGCGGGACCAGGAGACTATGGTCAAAGATGGGGCTGGCTATGGGAGTGAAGGCTGGGAGCTGGCTCTGAATTGGGAGGTGCTGGAAGCTGCTCTGCATTGCATTGAGAAAGGCTTGATGCGTGACTGTGAGGCTATGCTGTAACCCATAAGGCCATATAGGGGGGTCCTCATGCATTGCCTCAAATTTAAAGTTTCACACTAGAGCCTTTACATTGTACCCTCCACCCTCCACTTTCTGCAATTACATGTCACCTCTCTTTAGATTTTAATGAAAATATGTTAGGATTCTCTCCCCACAAATTATTACAATACTGTGCTGATTTTCCTCTGCTACAGTGGCCAGCAGTCTTCCAAATGATTCCAAAAGTTCTTGGCGAGCTTCTATTTTTGCTGGGCCCACAAACAAAAAAACTCATCTCCACAACAAACAATTGGTTTTAAACCTGTTTTACTCATTACCACCCTCTACACAACCTTCAAAAGGTCTCAAAAGTCACAATATGTTCAAGGACAAAGCAGTCCATTGGCAAACACTTATCTACATATATTCTGCTTGAAACTGGAAACCAGGCATGTGAAAACACTCCAGATGCACTGGAAGTAAACAATAAGCAGATAGAAATATGCTTTTTTCCCATTATTTAAGCACTATTCTTAATTATGTCAGCTCTGATTACGGAGTGCAAAGAGGCAAAATAATTCACATCACCACGGATGCGTGTACTAAAGGTGGGTTACGTGACAGTCTCTGCATGTCAAGTAACATTTTAGTCTGATAACTCTAGCCTCTCTCCACTCCAAATGTCATCAGAAAACTTGTCCCGCTGTATGATTTGTTCAAAGTTAACAAAACATTATTCTGCTGTCAACCAAGACTGAGAGGTTTGTCACCTTAATGCAAAAGGGACTTTTTCTTTGACTTTGTCTCATAGCCTTAGCATAGACGAGGAACAAGAAATCCCTTATAACATCTCAAAGTATCTCACACATTCCAAAAAAGCTCACGACAAAAATTATGAAGTAATCTGAAGGAAAACAGCTTTCCCAATCACCATCTGGGCATGAGGTTGCAATTTATTCGCACTCTTTGAATTCAATATTTTTGGCCGCTTCTATCGCAATTGATAATGCCTCATGCATGGCCATATACAAGCTCAGTCAGAGAAGCATTTTTCCTCGATGGAAACTATTCAACAACTGTGTTGATAAAAGAGTCTGAAGTGTTTGATCCAAATGTTTAAGCTAGGATCAACACGGAAAGTTGCTCAGTTTAAAACAAAACACACAGATCTCTGTAAAAGTGTCCTCAGAAAATGGGCTTCTAACTCCTATCATCCTTCTGTTCAAAAATGGGTACAGCGCCCAGATGGCAGGGAATGCAAAAGCAATCAGTGAAGCAGCCACATTACCTAGCAGGAGCAGCCAAACAATGGCTTCCTAGTGGTGCTGACGGTGATAAAGAATAGAGCTAGGGATCAGCCCTCGGCAAAACCAGATATTATTTCAGTTCAAAAGCAGAGAAAAGCCCCATTCTATGGAAGCTGTGGGAAATGTTTCCAGTTTTTGCTCTCTTCTAAGGAGACTTCAGGTTTTCACTCACTGCCAAGAGTGGGGCAGGATCAGGGATTAAGTTGTGTGAGGTCTTCCACAATGAAATGTTTATAACTCCAGAAAGATATTTAAACATGAATAGAACTGAGAATTTGCCTGTGGTCAGTGCATCTAAAAATTGTGTTCACTAACTAGGTTATCAGCCATTCAGTAGATACTAACTGTGTATGTCTAATGATGCTGGTAATGAGCCATATTCTGCCCATTATACACATGTGGCCATCACTAAGTTTAATGGGAGGAATGGATGTATGTAACAGCAAAGTTTAGTTCATCATTATCTGGAGGAATCATTATCTGAGGTCTGGTGGTCTATCTGCTACTTTTCAAATCATGAGTCATGTCAATATAGGGGCACCCTGGAAAGTTAAGATGTATCAGCAGGAGTTGTTAGGAGCAGACGAGATGTCATTCTTCTGATCTACTCCATATTTATTAGGGATCAACTGATGTACTGTGTCCAATTCTGGGCATCACATTTCAGGAAAGATGACAAATTGGAAAAAGTCTAGTAAAGAACAACAAAAATGATAAAAGTCTAGAAAACATGTCATATGAAGGAAGATTGAACAAACAGGGTTTGTTTAATCTGGAAAAGAGAAAGCTGAGAGAGGAGATGCTAACAGCTTTGCAATACTTAAAAGGTTGTTACAAAGGGGTGGGAGACAAGTTATTCTCCATAATTCCTGCTGATGGGACAAGAAGCAATGGGCTTACCTTTCAGCAAGGGAGGTTTCGGATGGACATAAGGAAAAACTTCATAACTGCCAGGGTGATTAAGCACTGGAAGGTTGTGGAATCTCCATCATTAGTGATTCTTAAGAACAGGTAGGACGAACACTCATCAGGGATGGTCTAGATGGTGTTTGGTCCTGTCATGACTGCAGGGGACTGGACTCGATGACCTCTAGAGGTCATGTGGGGATTTCAATATTTTTACATTCCATCAAGGGGATTTTGTTCCCCACTGGTTTTAATAAAATATTATTTTTTATCTCTCTCTTTATGCATACTTCCCTGGGACCTTTTGCAAAAGCTGTATGACTGCCACATCATGTGTCAACAATTATGTGAAACCAAGATAGAATTTAAATTATTGTTCTGTTAGCTGAAGGTCTTGAGATAGCAAACAGAAATAATTGTTTTCATCCACTGGCAAAAAATAGATTAAAGCTCCGAGTTTATGGGAATGGAAAGCTTACATATCACACCAAACAAGGAAGAAGAGTTTTACACATTACTTGCATTTATAGCAGAATTAATTTGACAAAAACACATTTTAACAAACAGAATCCTGGAACACATCTAGACTTTCTCCATATGAAAAAACCCCAATAAATCAGTAGCTGTTAATGACATTTTAAACCATATAAAAACTATCTACCTGGCTGTGTGCCCTAATTGATTACACTGACATATATTGGCAAAAACACAGGACATACCGGTTTAACATATTTTCAAAGATTTGTTCTGACATAAAATAGGCTTGATTACTAGATGCACCTCATGCTTCCTAACCTTGGCAGCTAGCATGTAAAGTAGGGGCTAGATTCTGATCTTATTTACATTATTGTAAATGTTATCAGGATCTGCCCAAGACTGCTGGGTGAGGTATTTAATAGGACTTCACAATATAGTATAATTTGATGTTTAAAAAGAACAATAAGCAAGTCTACATAAAAGAAGGTCCTGGATTTCTCTCTTCCAATGTAAGGGTGTTGGGCTGCACATAGAAAGAGATGTAGAAATTATGCCTCTTATATGTATAAGCAAAATTTGATTCCTCAATGATATTCTCTTTGAGTGTGTCATAATTTTCTTCCTATTACACCCATTGTATGTTGGTTACATTTCACCAGGCCTAAGGTAAATTTCCCTTGTCTATTCCTCACAGAAATCAGTGACTGCTCACTGGAACTTACCAAGAAGAAGAATCGCACTTCAAGATCTTGCATGACCCTTCTCATAAACCAATTAGGGAAATACAATATAAATGGAGCTATAATAGGGTGGGTGCATAACTCATTGGAAAATGGTTCCCAGAGAATAGTTAGCAATGGTTCACAGTCATGATGCAAGGACATAAGAGTGGGGTCCTGCATGAATCATTTCTGGTTCCAACTCTGTTCAATATCTTCATTGATGATTTAGATCAGGGATGAGGAAACTTTTATTAGTCAGGAGCTGATGACCCACAGAATAATCATAGAGAATACACTTATAAAGTTTGAAGATGATACCAAGCTCAGAGAGTTTGCAAGTGCTTTGGAGGGTAGAAGTAACTTTCAAATGATCTGGACAAACTGGGGAAGTGGTCTGAGGTAAATAGGATGAAATTCAATAAGGACAAATGCAAAGTACTTCACTTAGGATGGAACAATGAGTTGCATACTTACAAAATGGGAAAGACTGCTGAGGAAGGAGTGCTGGGATGTACTGGCAGGAACTCTGGGATGTTTTAAAGGGTCCAGGTCAGCAGAAGGCCATTCTGACTCTCTAGAGTTCCCTGCTCCTCAAGAGGGAAATTGCAGTGCTGCAGTTGCCAGAAAGTTTGCTTGGCATATCTCAGCCTCGTTGTAGCCTGAGCAACAGTGTATAAGGCCCAGTCTAGGGTGCAGCCTATACTAACAGTTTATAAGGCCCAGACCTGGGTCAGGGCGGGACGGACAGACAAATGTTTAAATCAAGCAGTTCAATAGTTTACAGCTCTTTCCTGGTCCCAGCTGGGCAGGGGTCAGGTCTCCTCGCTGGCGGTGAACCGACAAGTGCAGGGGTTTTGTCCCCACAGGTGGAACCTGCCACCCAGAGGGAACGGGTGGCAGGGGGGACACAGGCCCACCCGCTCCACTGCATCCCTGCACAGGGCCCTGACAGTGGTGGCATAGCAGCCACTGGGTCGGCAGGGATCCGGGCTGCAACATGCTGACCAGGTCTGTGGGTCAGCGTGGATCCAAGCTGCAACATGCTGCCCACCTGGTCTCCATCTCCTCAGCCACCCCAGAGTCAGCTGTCCCTGGGCCGCTTCCCAGTTCCCCCCGGAAGCTTACCTGGCTCAGGTGCTGTTCCTCGAGGTCACCAGAGGATGGAGGTGCTGGCAGGGTGTCCATGGGTTCTAGCTCAGGCAGGGGCCCAGGTGAAACACTGCATTCATTGGGGCCTAGTGAGGGTCCCAGAGGTCTTGGCATGTCTTCAGGCCCTGGCAGTAGTCTCAGCAGTCTGGGCCAGTCATCGGGGGCAGCATGGCTGAACCCTTTGCTATGGGAGCTGGGGCCAAGCATCTGGCCTGTTCAGCTGCCGGGCTCTGATTGAGCTCCCAGCTCTTATACTCCTAGTCCTGCCTTCCTGCTTTCTGTGGGAGGGGCTAGGTGAGGCTGGAACAACCCACCAAGGGGTCTTAGAGGGCCCTTCCTCTTCCAGGTCAGAGGGAGACCATGTTGCTGTCCCAGACTCATTATAGATGAGCCACAAAAAGTAATTCTTCTGCTCCACTCTGTGCTGATTAGGCCTCAGCTGGGGTATCATGTCCAATTCTGGGTGCCACCTTTCAGGAAAGATGTGGCAAATTGGAAAAAAAAATCCAGAAAAGAGCAACACAAAGTATTAAAGGTTGAGAAAACATGGCTTATGAAGGTAGATTGAAAAAAAATCCCTGGGTTTGTTTACTCTGGAGAAGAGAAGACTGAGAGGGGACACGATAGCTGTTTCCAAGTAAATAAAATGTAGTTACAATGAGAAGCGAGAAAAAAATGCTCTTAGCCTCTGAGGATAGGATAAGAAGCAATGGACTTAAATTGCAGCAAGGGAGGTTTAGGTTGGACATTAGAAAAAATGATGGAGGTTGTGGAATCTCCATCATTAAGAAATTTTAAGAGCGGGTTAGACAATCATTTGTCACAGATGGTCTAGATAGTACTTAGTTCTGACATGAGTGCAAAGGACTGGACTAGATGTTCCTTCTAGTCCTACGATTCTATGATATATGACCTTTGGGGTTTTTTTGGCTTGATGTGGCAGGACAAGCTGAAAACTCTTCCACTTCACTTCTTTAATAATTTGCCATTGAGTCAAACTATGGAGCCACATTTCACTTGTAAGTTTCTCCCCTTTCCTTTGGAAATGGAATGCATCATTCTAATAACTTACCCACTAACCATGTTTTAGATCTTTGATTATGAATGAGGTTCAGTGGTGTTAACCCATGACTTTAAACATGTAAATGTCCAAAGTACAATACATGCTACCATTTAAAAGAAATTACCGACAGACTTCAGAAAACTCTTGTGATAATAATAAAATTAGAATCTGTGTGTATTTAAAATAGTCACTGCTGGTAAGTTGCCCATTATGAAGGTTGACCTACATGTCTCATTATGGGTATGTCTACACTGCCACCCTAGTTTGAACTAGGGTGGCTAATGTATGCATTCGAAGTTGCAAATGAAGCCCGGGATTTAAATATCCCGGGCTTCATTTGCATCTTGCCGGGTGCCACCATTTTTAAATCCCTGTTAGTGTGGACTCTGTGCCCGCGGCTACACGTGGCATGGAGTAGGTAGTTCGAATTAGGGTCTGTAATTCAAACTACTGTTACTCCTCGTGGAATGAGGTGTACTGGTAGCTCAAATTAGAGAGCCTCATTCAAACTACCTACGCCGTGCCGCGTGTAGCCATGGGCACAGAGTCCGCACTAACAGGGATTTAAAAATGGCAGCGCCCAGCAAGATGCAAATGAAGCCCGGGATATTTAAATCCCGGGCTTCATTTGCAACTTTGAATGCCTATGTTAGCCACCCTAGTTCAAACTAGGGTGGCAATGTAGACATACCCTATAAGAGTATGGATTCAGTTACTTTTAATTTAGGCAAAATGTATCCTTTCGGGTTAAAATATTCTATTCAGGATGAATGCATCAGGCTGAATTTGTTGAGTTACATGTGTTTTGAAATGTTTCAGTCAAAGAGTTAATCTATTGCATAAAATGAGATTAGTTTAAAAAAACCCCAACAACCCAGTGTTTTGTCCATATTAAAAATTCTGGGGACTTAAAAAAACCCATCTCCCACCACCCAGTTACCGATGAGAGACATTACATTTGGCAGAGGAATGGGAGTGGCCCCTGGGATATGGGATAGACCCAATATGCGAGTCTTTTATAATTTGTCCTATTAAAGTGATTTTTTTTAAACATATGGACATGGAAGCACAGACGTGTGCTTGGATCCTCTGTGTTCTAGGGGAGTATCTCAACTGCCAGTGTAAAGTGTCATTCTTACTTTTTTTTCTTGGCCCATAATTATTTAATGTGTTTCTGAATTTCTATGAATTGCCACTATGAATGACAAACATCTGTTTGTCTATCTGCTAGAAACTGGAGGATTCCATATGCTGAGCCATTTTGTCCTGATATCTAGACTCCCGGTCTTGAAAGATATGCACTTTATTATATTTTCCAAGATGGTGAGCCAAAATTGAGAGAAATTATGTCTGAACCATAATATAGCTATTGAAGCATATTTATTTCAGTTTGGGATTTTTCACGGGTGCTATTCAGAGTTAAAAAAATCCACAGAGAGTAAAAAATGCAACACCCTAGAATATATTTGTTTCACAACTCCAGCATCTACCTGGTTTTGTCATGAGTCGCAATATTACAAATGCTGTGATTGTGGACAGCTCTCAGGAGAACATGAAGGCTGCTCAGGCATTTCCCCATAACTGCCGATGGTTTCTATTGTTGACTGACAAAGGCAACTGCATCACTTGTGTTGCAGGAAGCTGTAGCAGCAAGTTGTGGAGCTTCACTATGCTCTACGAGTAGGACAGAAGGTCGAAGGGCAGAGCAGAGTCTCCTGCTCCTTGAGCATGCAGCAGCAGGCTCATCTATCCACCCAAAAGGGAGACAAGCAAGAGGGACACCAAAAAGTTGCCTGGAGACATCACTGTTGTCCATCTATTTTGCATGGCAGCAAAATATTATACGGTGTGAGTAGCAGAACGAAATGTTCAGATTCAACAATCTCTGTTCAGGTTCTTTGTAGTCTAATGATGCCTTTGTGCTAAAAGTATCCTCATTATGCAGTCTAGACTGAGAAAACAATGCTACATAGCCACAAAACTCTGAAAGATTTATTGTTAAAGGCGAATAGTTCAAGAAATATCCCTCACCGATAGCTGGAATAATCTCTACTGTTGTCGTTTTACTGCTCCAGCATCAAGCTAGAATATTAAGGCTTGCTGGAGAGTCTTTTGCTGAGCACATGGTCACTAGATGTAAGGCTTCTGAACATGAATATTTATTGGTGCAGCATCTGCACTGCTTTAGCAAACTTTTCAGAAATGCTCATCTTACCTTTTCATTGCCTAGAGCCAAAAAGGATGCTGCCGGCATGCATCCTCTGATGAGCATCTGTTTGCCATCTGTGTTCAAAGGGCTTGATAACATGTTATAAAACTCCCAGAGACTGAGTAGCAGCTGGTTCTGATCAATTTCATACATCTGGGCTGGGGAGGAGAGGAGTTCATATTAAGAGGAACAAGCAATATCCAGTTATCCAGCCCAATAATAAACATGATATTTTTAAAAAGTGAGGGTCATTTTTGGACTCCCTAAAATGTTATTTTTAAGCCTTTATTAATTTTTGCAAAGAGCAAAACAAAAGGAAGTTTTCATTAAGCACAGTGGGAGAGAAATTTAGGTCTGAAGCCATTACAATGGGGCAGATTGCACTATTCTTGGTTACCCTCGCCATGCTGACCTGAATATTTTAAATTCTGTTTCATAAATTTTAATATGTGAAATATGACATTCTAGACAAACAAGAATGCAAACGTATCCTCTGCCTATCATTGTCATTCTAAACAGTTCCATCCCTGCTCTTTGGAAAGGAAGATAAGGAACGTTTCTGAAAGAGGATGAGTACAGTAGAACTTAGGTATTATTATATTATCTTTGCTCCAAAGTTCCCCTACGCTTTTCATCAGTAGCTTTCAGGGCTCTTTGCCAAGGGTGTCTGTGTCATTATTCCCATTTTCCAGAAGGGAAGCAGAGGCACAAAAACTTCCTCAGGCCCTTGGCAGAGTTGGAAAGAGAGCTCCAGTCTCATGATACTCACTGCTATGCTGTAGTCACTGGAGCACACTGCTCTAGGGAATGTTGCATTAGGATGTTCTAATAGATGAAAACGAGTAATCCTGTGACACACTAGAGACTAAAAAATATATGAGCCAGAAAGCTGAAGAAATGTGTGTGTGTGTGAGTGTGTGTATGGTTAGTCTCTACGGTGCCACAGGACTATTGTTTTTAAAGTTACAGACTAACACAGCTATCCCCTGCATCCCCCTCCTGTTCTGCAATGTGATTTGTCCTTTTCATATTTGTTCATTTTTTTAAATTGTATCCTTTGGTATATATGGTTGTGACTACTTTCTTCCACTATTTGATCTGAGGAAGTGGGTCTGGCCCACGAAAGCTCATCGTCTAATAAACCATCTTGTTAGTCTTTAAAGTGCTACATTGTCCTGCATTTTGCTTCAGCTACCCCAGACTAACACG
Source organism: Pelodiscus sinensis (assembly GCF_049634645.1). NCBI lineage: Eukaryota > Metazoa > Chordata > Testudines > Trionychidae > Pelodiscus > Pelodiscus sinensis. The sequence goes on from NC_134713.1 coordinate 58,840,519, forward strand.
GCTACATCTCTATCACTATCCCTATGAGTCTTATAGATAAAAGTTGTTTGAACACAATTGTAACCGAAGGCTATGTCTACACTGGCATGAATTTCCGAAAATGCTTTTAATGGAAAAGTTTTCCGTTAAAAGCATTTTCGGAAAAGCACGTCTAGATTGGCAGGATGCTTTTCCGCAAAAGCACTTTTTGTGGAAAGGCGTCCGGGGCCAATCTAGACACTGTTTTCCGCAAAAAAGCCTCGATCGCCTTTTTCACGATCGGGGCTTTTTTGCGGGAAACAGTTCTATGCTGTCTACACTGGCCCTTTTGCACAAAAGTCTTTCGGAAAAAGACTTTTGCCCGAACGGGAGCAGCATAGTTTTTCTGGGAAAGCACTGATGATTTTACATGAGATAGTCAGTGCTTTTCCGGAAATTCAAGCGGCCAGTGTAGACAGCTGGCAAGTTTTTCCGCAAAAGCAGATGATTTTGCAGAAAAACTTGCCAGTCTAGACACAGCCTAAGATTAAGCATCATTTGCTAGAGAAACAAGGCAGGTTAGGTAACTTCTTCAAGTCTGAAATTTTAAAAAAAAAGAATCAGAGCTGGGTGTAAGCTTCAAAACTTGTCTCTCATACCCACATTTTCTACGTAATATCCTGGGAACAACCTGGTTATGCAACACAGCTAACCACCCTTACTCACTTTTGTTATGTTCACAGCATACACACAGAGAAATTAGATGAATACAGTCTCTTGCTGGGAGGTTGCAATGAAACACCATTTCATTTCTCAGAATTCAGAATAAAACACAAGAACCCCAAAACAGAGAGAAACAAAGCCAGATGCTCTCTAAAACAGGTAGGCTCAATTCACCTTACCTTAGGGTAAGCTGTCTGCAGACTGTACTCCATTACAACAGTGCCTAACACAATGAGGCCTTGTTCTTAGTCGGTCCCCAGAATATCATAAATAATAATAAATCCTTCTCATCATATCCCATGCCTTGCCTGTGGCTCTGTATACGGAGATAGGTGGATAAAATTTTAAAAATTACTTAGGTACCTGATATAATAGAGGTGCCTCATGGATAATAATGAGTAGGGCTCGACTAATTATGGAAAACCCTACTCACCAGACAAAAAAGGGACTCGCCACCCTTCCCTCCAAAAAGTGTTTTTAATGGCATAAATTCCTAATAAGAATAAGAACAGTAATTACTAATAAGTTATTAATAAATATCACCCAAGTTATTAATAAATATCTTATAAACCTCTACCTTTTCCCTCTGCTGCCATGTCTCCTCCCCTTGCTCCATCAGCTCCCCTGGTGCCTGCTGCCCCCCAACCCCTCACCTTTCTCTGCTGTCCTGGCTCCTGCCCTTCTCACTGCCCTCAGCCTTTCTGAGACCTGCCCCCCTCCACCAGCCCTTCTCTCCCCCCTGTGCCCACTCCTCCAGTAGCCCCACTCTGATCATGTGAGCTACCCCTCCTCATCCCCACTCCTAACACCTCCCTCTACACACCTGCCCTGCCTCTCTCCTCTGGTGCTGGTCCCTCCCCTGCAGGTGTCTGCCCTTCTGCTTCACCCCCAGAATCCTCTGGCACCTGCACCCTCCTGGTGCCTCCCCCTTCCCTCACTGCCTCTGCCCCCTTTGTCCTCTTTTTCCCTGATACCCACCCCCTCACCAACCTCTGCCCCCATTCTCCTCATGCCCCTGTGCCCTTACACATGCCTGCTCCATCCCTGCCTTCCTCATGCCCACCCCTTCTTTCAAGCCTTCTCCCAGCACCTCCCACTCCCCCCTCTAGTCCCCAGTGCTCTTACCCTCTCCTCTCCCAGCATCACCCTGTTTCTCCCTCCCACTGACACCTCCCCTCCTGCCCTTTTCGGGTATGTCTACACTACCCCGCTAGTTCGAACTAATGGGGGTAATGTAGTCATCCGCAGTTGCAAATGAAGCCCGGGATTTGAATTTCCCGGGCTTCATTTGCACGAAGCCGGCCGGCACCATTTTTAAATGCCAGCTTGTTCGGACCCCGTACCGCTCAGCTACACGCGGCATGGACTAGCTAGTTCGGATTAGGCTTCTAGATCGGATTAAGCACGGGGTCCAAACTAGCTGGCATTTAAAATTGGCGCCGGCCGGCTTCATGCAAATGACGCCCAGGAAATTCAAATCCCGGGCTTCATTTGCAACTGCGGATGACTACATTACCCCCGCTAGTTCGAACTAGCGGGGTAGTGTAGACATACCCTTCCTCATTGTCTGCACTTGGGCCCCTGGGATTTGTGTCTTCTGCACCCCTGTCCCTTGGTGCCTTCCCCTTTCATCTTCTTCTTCTCCTGACCTTCTCCCCTACCCTACCCTCAGCACAAGCCCCTTCCCCATATTTTCCCCCTCCCCTCTCCTCTCCTCTCCCCAGCCCAGCCCAGCCCAGCTCAGCTCCTTCCCCTCCCCCAGGGCCAGCTCTAGGTTTTTTGCTGCCCCAAGCAAAACATGTTTTGGCTGCCCCCCCCTTTTTTTGTTGTCTTTTACACGTTTGCATTTTTCAATTTTTTTTGTTTGTTTTTAGCCCTATAAATAGCAAATAGAATTTTCATTAGTTTTTTTCCGTAAAGGCAAAGACGCTTCAAGTGAACTCCCCCTTTCACTGCTGCTGGGTCACAGCAGCCTTTTCCCTGCCCTGTCCAGCCCCTCCCTATGGACAAGCACCCCTCACTCCACTCCCACATGGGGAGCAGGGTGCAGGGACAGCATAGAGCCAGAGGGGAACAGGGAACAGTGGGGGTGTACAGGGGTGGTGTGGGGAATGGGAGGCACAGAGGGATGCAGAGATTGGGGGGAGCAAGGTGCGGGGTGCGGTGGAGGCACAGGGAATGGGATGCAGGGAATGGGAGGGGCAGAGGGATCGGGGTCTAGGGGCAGTGCAAGGAACGGGCAGCACAGAGCTGGGAGGGAAGGGATCAGGGGGAGCAGGGTGCGGGGTGCAAGGGCGGTGCAGAGCCAGAGAGTCGCAGGGAAGAGGGAGAGCAGGGTGTCCGGGGTGCAGGGGCAGCGTGGGGAATGGGTGGCGCAGAGACAAAGGAGCACGGAGAAGGTGCAGCGAGCCTGGCAGTCGACAGGGAGCGGTCTCTTGCTGGCAAGGGGGCTGTGGCCATGGCAGGACTGGAGCTGGCGGGGCGGAGCGGGGCAGGGCCTGGCTGCGCCTCATGCCACAGCCAGCTGCCAGGGACACACAGCCAGAGCCGAGCTGCCACGGCCCTTTAAAATCGGCGGGGCCACGTCCTGCCGGTGTCCTGCCCTCTGGTTTGTGCCCTGCCTCCTCACGCCAGAGCTAATACAGGCACCCCAGTGGCAAGAATCTCCGCACTTCTCCCTCCCCGGTGGCGTTCTGTTCCTCCGCCGATCAACGGATCAGATGGGGCCACGCCACCCGTAGTACGGGCTTCAGCAAGCCCATCCCAATGGCCCACTGGGCCAATCCACCCCTGCACTCGCCAGCTGGCAAAATCTACTCACCACCGGGCGAGTGGATTTGTAAAGCCATGATAATGAGATAGAAGTATTAGATATATCATAGATGATAACGAGCTTAAGGTCTAAACTAAGGCTACATTGTGATAAAACTTGGGTTATATACTTTCACAATGTGCTTCTAAACTTCTTGAGCCTCCTTTTAAAAGTAGGGATAAAAGTCACTACTGCTCCATAAATCTGAGACATTGTGGTTTGCTTGCTATTACTTGAAGTGGAGCCACCATATTTTGTCTCTGACAGGAAAATCAAACAAACCAACCAAAACCAAACATTCTAGAATATACTAGAACCCACGTTGAGCAATTAAGATCTAAATCAAGCAGCTAATACATTCTCAGAGAAGAGCAGACCTGTGATTCCCCAGATAAAGTAATCAGCAGCAGCGTCATACTGGGAAATGATTTTGGAGCTCAGTTACAGCCGGTAGCAAAGCGTAGATTTTTGAACTAATTTGGTAGAGTAAAATTCAGTTAATCCTTTAGATAAAAAAGATGAGTAACACTGATGTAATTGTCAGAAACTCGACTGCTCTCGTGTGCTTAGCTGAGTAGCTAAAAATGAAAGCTATGTCCTAGATAGGGATATGTGGGCGTCAGGGAATTGTTAATGAGGATTTCACTGTGGTATAGTACTCTTTGCTGGATAGTGACAAAAATTGTAAGTTATAATTTGTAATTAAATATGCCCCTTACCTGTGAGCAATGATGAGACAACAATTCTGAATCTCTAGGATCATTCTTCAGAAGTTACTGCATGAAAGAACTCATCAATGTATCGGGGACAGCAGGCACGTAATCTTTTATAACATTTAGCTTCAGAGGAAGCAAAGATCATGTGTGTTGTTGTATGCGTCCAGGGAGGTGGGGACAGGTTAGTTTTATTTTTAAATTATTTGATTCCTGCCATGTTCTGCTTCTGGTCTGCCTCTCACTCACTATAAAGGATGTTGGGAAATAGGTTCATTCTACTGCATTCGGCACTTCCCATTCAGCTGTACCAGGAAGCACATGTGCTAAAGCCCCCTGCAGAGCCACAACAGGACACAGATTAGAGTTTGCCCTTTAAGAACTTTGACTTGGTGGCTTTTTGATTACAGCAGAAAGGAAAAGAGAAAAGTCATTCAGAAAGGCCTGTTCTCAGTGCTTCTGCAGCTGTCCTTGACAGGGGATTGATCGTAATGGAACAATGAGCTCTTGTATTGGAACAATGAGTTTACTCCCCATCACATTTCAATCTGCAAGTCATCCTGGTTACAGGACTGATAGATGTAGGACCCCAAACCAGCCTCATCTACTCCTAGGAAACCCCATTACTTTCTACGGGGTTGCCCAGATATATGGGAGTATAGAATTTGACCCCTCAAAGAACAAAACCCTGCTTACCTGATTCACAGAATAATCTTATTGAAATCAATGGAGCTGTGGTCCTGCGTCAAATAAACAGGAATGGCGCTGTGCTTGCATGATGCAATATAGTTGGTTCACAATGATATGTGAAAAGAGAATTAAATAAAACTACAGAATTAATGACAATCATCCAATAAACAATGCTTCCATAATAAAATGTGAACATTCTTTCACCTCCACTAAAATGAGAAGTGCAGGCATTTTGGCAAAATAATTAAAAATGTGCTTGCTTTGTTTTACTCTAGCTTCAGCAATACTGAAATTGTCTGCTGAGATTAGTTTTGTTGTTTCACGCAGCAATACTCACCAGTGAATCACACAGTACAAGGACAGAAGTGGATATAGAACAATACTCCAGAAGAATGGGTTTCTTCTTGTCATGGGTTGGACTCCTTGGGATATCACCTGATGAGCTGAGGTTCCATTAAAGCCAGCTTTTCTGCAAGTCTATGCACCCTGTAAACCTATTTTGCTGGGCAAGGCTCACAAGTCTCTTCCAGCTAAGCTCACAGGTAGGGCCACACCCAGCTGCAGAATGATACAGACACTGAAATCAGCTCTGGGAAGACTCATCTTAAGGGATTTGCCCCAGCCAAAGGTATTCACCTCCCTTGGAGTACAAACCACAAATTAGATGAAATTTGCCTCCTTCCTCAGCGTGAAGGAAGATATTCATAGCTTCCTGCACATCGTTCCCTAGTTAGAAATTAAACAAACTGGGTTATATTGTAAACCAGAAATAAGATTAGTAAAGTGTATTTTAAGTGGTCAAAGAGGTAGCAAACATAAAGCAGATTACTAAGAAAATAATATAAACCACACAAACTAAGATAGAATCATTAAAGAAATAGGTTACAAATAGTAATTCCTCATCCTATATATTGTTTTAGATAGAGTCTCTCAGAGGCCAGAGGTCTCTTTTTAACCTAGGTCCAGCAGTTCTTTCCTCCCTCACCCCACCTCAATTCAAGTCCTTCTTTTTCCAGATACTTTCAAGTTATCTTTTTGGGTGGGAAGGTGATGTTTTCCTCCTGCATCTTATATAACATTTCCATAAGGTGGAAATCCTTTGTTTGATTCCCCCACCACTCAATGGGGCAGATCATCAAAGACATAGGTTCATATCAGGCAACCAGGTCAGATGACTCTGTAGTATCACAGCATCCATGAGTCAGTGAAAGTATGGAGGGTCTACAGTAAGGCCAAGCCTTTTCACAGTCCATTATCCTCACTGATGGGCCAACAGCCCTCTCTGGATTTTCCACCACAGTACCTGAAGTGTTAGCAGTGAACATCACTCAAAGTAGCATAGTTGGAAATACATACACAGTCAAAATATTTGTGACTTCAGACACAAAAATGATAAACGCATATAAATAAGATAATCATGCTCAGTAAGACATGTCTTTCCCAATTATCTTATATGAGTTATCTTGAATAAAGTACATCTCAATGATGTCTTATTCATGTCATAAGCATATTTCATAAAGAGTATGGAATGGAATGTCACACTTCTTTTTTAAGCAATGGAAGAATATAGTTTTCACAAACATCCTTGCAAGTCTAACACTTATGGCTTATATACATTAAAAGGAGTTAAGTGGTAGGGCTATTTAAATAAACTGTACTGGAAAACTCCTTTAGTGGAGACATAACTTAGAGGCGCAGAACAGTTCTTTTCCTATGAGGCTTATATCAGTTCCCTGAACAAAATGAACAATGCAGTCAAAAGGAGATTTTGTTGGTTTACTCGAGGGCTTTTGCTGGCAAAGTTATGTTGGTTAGGGGTATGATTTTTTTCACACTCCTAACCAGCATATTTATGCTGGCAAAACTTTTAAGCAAACACCAGGCCTGCAGTTCATAAATTGCCCTGACCTGGCATGCACAATTCCTTTTTGATATTACTAACATTCTACCAAAAAATCAAGGACATTGTCTTATAACACAAGCCACAAAGCCATTGATCATAAAAATATAAAGGCATTGAAAATAAATATGTCAGTGCAACCACTAAAACCCAAGCCAAGATACTGAGAACCTGATGATGATTTTAAAACTTGTTTAAAACTATGACAACATAGTTACTCCTAGCTTACACTGTTGTAAGATCATTATCAAACCCCAAGACTTTAAAGCACAGTCGAAAAGTTACATGTCTATGTTGTGCCAGAATAAAAACTGAACTAACAGAGTTTAGCAAAAAAAGAGACATTAAAAGATTTTTTTGTCACTCCATCAAATCAACCGTGGTTTATACTATACAATATAAACAACTTTGTTGAATTAGAGTGAATTGCAGATGCACTGCCACAGAAACCTGAAAAAAATGATCAAGACATAGACTGAAATAATTAACTTTTAGGATTCTAAACCGTACACAAAATCTCATTATGTTTATATCTATATATTAAATAGACTGCAATATTTTCTCCTGTAAGACTTGTTACACTGATAAACATTTTGAAAGATGCTATTGAAGTCAATGAAGTTACTGCAGATTTAAACCAGTGAAACTGAGATCTGAATTTGGACCATTTTTGTACAGTATAAACTCCATATTTGGTATTATTGAGTTAAGTAAATGAATTGTGCGAGAGCCCTCTGTAGGATGTTGGTTATAGTCAAAGGATGTGGTGCTAAAAGGTTTAGCTATCAAACCCCAAAGGAAATTCAAAAAAGTTACCATTCCCACTAAAAGATGACTGAGCTTTTCTGTGTATATATTAATACAGACCAGAGGCCGTAAGAGAACTAAAATCAGAGACCTGTGATCAAGGTGACATAAAAGCATAATAACCTTATATAATAAGGGGATCGATTTTTATGATATATGGCCTATATCATTTATTTTATTTTCCTCTCTTAATTGACTTTAGTGCTTGAATTAAATAAGACCTTTCAAACCAGCTATATAAGGTCTTTTCAATTAATGAGAAAGTTGCTCAAATTAAGTACAGACCCAGGAGATCATTAAGCAACAAAGGCCAGTTTTGTTGAATTTATGTGCTTGTCAAGCATGTAGGTAGATAAGGAATTATGTGGGAAAACCATATTTATTGCTTTGAAATTTGACCTGATAGTTTGAGAAGGTATACTAATTTAGACTACTTTGACATAGTAACCTCTAGTCACTGGTGACAGTTTAAATCATTTTCTTTGGGTGAATCTAGATTTAGTAACTCTGGAATTGGGCCTACTGGTTAGGCACATCAAAATAAAAAGGTGATATTTATAATAACTTGTTTTACTGCAGCACCTAAGAGCCACAACTGAGGTCAGAGACCTTTGTACTAGGCTTTGTTCAGACACACACACAATAAGAGGCAATCCTTGTCCTGAAATAAATTATACATAGACAAGACAGACAAAACGGGGCAAAAAAAGCCACGGAGACGTGGGGCAACTCTTGCAAGAACACATGGCCAGTCAGAAAAAATGTAACCCCCCCCCCCAAATCTGGAGAAGAGCAGAGAAAGGAGTTAAAATTTTAAAAAGCCGGGGGGGGGGGGGGGGAGAGGGAGGGACAAGCTAGGAGGATGACAGAAAGGTGAGAGGGAAAGAATGCCAAAAAGGAAAAGTTATGAAAGTGAGAAAGAGACAGAAAGAAGCAGAAGAAAATGCAGAAGGAGATAGAAAAAGTTTGAAGGAAAAGAAGATGAAATGGAAAGAACTGAAAGTGAAAAGGCTGGGAGAGAAGGATGGAAAGGTTAAGATGAATAAAGTGAAGGAGAAGTAAAAAGTAAGGGTACCTCAGTTACCTCTTTTTTTAATGTTACATTCCTTTCTTTTACCTGCCTTTTTTATCCATTTGTATCCCTTGTTTTATATGCATACAGCAAAGGAAAGATATTGTGCTTGAGAATGAACATGCCAGTCATTTACATTTACTTTTAAAATAATTTAAATTATATTCAAAGTGGTGAAGAACATTTTACGAATGATTCATCTAAATCCAGAACTTTAATTTACCCAATGAAAACTGAAACATTTTCAAATTAATATTTGATATATTGCCATAAAATCTGTAAAAAATTATCAATTTCACCTCTGATTATCCATTGCTCAAATAAAGTACATTCTATTTAAGTGCCAACTAAATACTGGGAAACATGCCATACCACAAACATAAGATATTGTATATGATTATATTTTCAATATATTTTATATTTTTGTTTTCATAAAACAAAAAAAGGAAGCTTTTCTTCATGAAGCACACAGTCAACCTCTGGAACTCCTTGCCAGAGGATTTGGTGAGGACTAGGACTTTAAAGGGGTTAAAAAAAGAGCTAGACAGATTGATGGTGGTTAGCCTGGAAGGGTAGGAATGCTGGCCCTAGCCTCTGCTTGTCCAGAAATGGATGAGAGGAGAGGGATAATGTGAGGATTAGCTGTTGTGTTCCCTTCTTCTAGCATTGGCTACTGTTGGCAGACAGGATACTGGGCTAGATGGACCTTTGGTCTATCCCAGTATGGCCATTCTTATGTTCACAATGTTGAGAAGAAAAAGAAACAACACTCCAAAGTTTAAGACTATATTATTTTGATAAGAGCTACAATCACGAAATGAGAGGTTATTTATGATATCCAGTAACTGGAGATCTTTGAGATTTTTGTCTCTATGGGTTCTCCATTCCATATATACATGAACCCATGTATGAGTGGATATTTTTGACCGGGGTACCCATTAAATCTACCAAAGGGCCTTATTTATCCTTGTGTCCCACACCAAAGGTGTACAAAACTGTGACAGTTTAACCACTCTTAGTTCCTTCTCCACTGCATAGAAGCAATGAGATGAGATGCCACAGCAGAGAGGAAGGAGGATGAGTAATAGAACACCCAGTATTGCAGTTAGGAAAATCTGTCACTTTCTATTAATTCCTCTTCATGAAGTAGTCACTGATATTCACAGGTATATGCTCATTAGTTTCAGTTTGTACTTGGAGGCTCAGAAATGTCACTTAATTGGCAACACAGGCTAGCAGCTTAAGCACTGAATTGGGAATCAGATAGCCTGAGCTGTGATTCAAGATGGTACAAATTTGCTATGCCTGACCTTGGACCAATGATTTAACCTCTATGAGCCCATTTTCTTAAGGTGGGGGTTTTAGTCATTGTTGCCATCTACCATGCCCACATTTCAAGAAGGTTCTTGATAAATTGCAGCGGGTTCATTGAAGAGCCAGGGGAATAATTAAAAGATTAGAAAATGTGTCTCATAGTAATAGAGTCAAGGAATCTATCTATTTGGTTTACCAAATGGATGGTTAAGAGATTATTTGATTACTGTCCGCAAGTACCTACAAGGGGAACAAATAAGATAATGAGCTCTTTTATTTAGTAGAAAAGAGGAATAACACTATTCAATGTCTGAAAGTTGGAAGCTAGAAATAATCAAAGAGGAGATAAATGTGTATATTTTTAAAAGGGAGGATTATTAAGCTTTGGTACAAATTACCAAGGGTTCTGGTGGATTCTCTATCACTGACAATTTTTAATCAAGATCATAGTCTAAAAGCTCTTCTCTAGGAATTATTTTGGGAAAATTCTATGATCTGTGTTATATAGAAGGCTGGACTGGATAACAGGTTCTTCTGGCCCTAGAATCTATGAATGTGCATGTGGGAAAATATATTCCATTTTCACAACTGCTAATAATCATGGTAAACAGCTTTTTCATGATCTATGTTTTGTAAACACACACAATATGAATAAGTAAATTCAAAGTTATTGTCATGTGGCCCATTCACACAAACATTTGCCTTTATGATAGTTATCTGTCATGCAGATAGAAGTGTGGAAAATTCCCATATTCAAAATAAGCCTTATTTTCTTATTTTTTATATGAACTTTTCACATATAACTCTATATGTGAGAACTCTGAGGGTGTGTTTAGACGGGCAAGATTTTGCGCAAAAGCAATGTCTACACTGGCCGCTTGAATTTGTGCAAGAGCACTGACTTTGTAATGTACAAAATCAGTGCTTCTTGTGCAAATACTTTCATGCTCCCGCTTGGGAAAAAGCCCTCTTGTGCAAGAATACTTGCGCAAGAGGGCCAGTGTAGACAGGGAAGAACTGTTTTGCGCAAAAAAGCCCAGACGGCTAAAATGGCGATCGGGGCTTTCTTGCGCAAAATCGCATCTATACTGGTGTCAAAGTCAGACAGGACTCACAGATTTGGCAGACTGCTCTGTTTATTCAGCAAAGCTTTGCTAAAATGCATGGAGAAAATATGAGTACCATACAAGGTTCAAACCCCTTGATTTTATACAGTCAAAAGGCCAAGTTAACAAGATTAAAGGGTGTGGCAAAACTTCACATTATTAGTGTGGTTAAGTATTTTCATTTCAATATCAAGCACACAGCAATCTCCTGGCTATATCTCCCTGATTATCTGGAATTGCTTTCTGTCTAACACCTAATGTTCCTTTTCCTGTTAAACCCAGGCCCAAATTGGCTAGCACCTTGATCTGCATACCTACAATTAACATTAACATACTTTTCTTCTTCCTCTTAAAAGACAAACAGAATTCCTTCAACTTATTCAATTATTACAGTACAATTCATCTTTCTCTTACAGTATAATTCTTTCTACTTTCACAATCCCTCCTTTTGGTCAAGCCTCGCCTATGACCAACAATTACTGGGATCCTTGCATTAACCGTTCTTTGTCTCTCTGTTCATCAGTGATATTTAAAATCATCAGATTAGCACTCTGGTGAGGGGTAGCTAGCTGTGTGATATGTTTTGCACAGTTTTGGATACAACAGAAGATTAACTGAAAACATACAAAAATCATTAAGATCCCAAATAAGATAGTCAGGGCTTCCTGAAACAACGAGTTTCCTATGCCAGAGAAATTGAACAAGTTACTTAGCCATTTTCACAGGGAACTTGGCTCTTCGTGAGGAAGATATGCAATCTTTTCTAAGTAGCTAGCGCGATCTATTACATCATTGGTGTTGTCTGGTATATATACACAACATTCTTTGCCAATGAGAGCACAGGTCCCTCCTTTTGCTGCCAGCACTATATCCAATGCCTGACGGTTTTGGAGGACCACTTGTCTGATCACTCCCGTTTCTTTGGCCAGGGCCCTTAAACTTTCTCCAGTTTCATTTGCCATGATTTCAACTACTGCTTGTAACGTTAGAAGCCTTTTTGCATGATGTATTACTCCCCCAAGTGGGATAAAGGAACCACCAATAGCCTCTTTCCAAGTTAAAGGGCTTATGTGATTCAAAATGCAGGACAATGTAGCACTTTAAAGACTAACAAGATGGTTTATTAGATGATGAGCTTTCGTGGGCCAGACCCACTTCCTCAGATCAAATAGTGGAAGAAAGCAGTCACAACCATATATACCAAAGGATACAATTAAAAAAAATGAACAAATATGAAAAGGACAAATCACATTGCAGAACAGAAGGAGGATGCGGGGGGGTGGGAAGGGGGAGGAAGGAAGGTAAGTGTCTGTGAATTGCTGATATTAAAGGTAGGGAGAGTGGGATGTTTGTGAGTTAATGGTATTACAGGTGATAATTGGGGAAACTGTCTTGGTAATGGGTGAGAAAGTTCAAAGACTTGTTAAGTCCTTGTTGGCAAGTGTCGAATTTTAACATGAATGACAGTTCAGAGGATTCCCTTTCAAGTGCAGATGTAAAAGGTCTTTGTAGCAGAATGCAGGTGGCTAAGTCATTTAGAGAGTGTCCTTTCTGGTTAAAGTGGCAAGAAACTGTTTTCTCTTTGTGATCTTGTCTGATATCTGTTTTGTGGGCATTAATCCTTTGGCGAAGTGTCTGAGATGTTTGTCCAATGTACATAGCAGACGGACACTTTCGGCACATGATAGCATAGATTATATTTCTGGATGCGCAGGAATATGTGTTCTTGATCTTATAACTCACTTGGTTAGGTCCAATAATGGTATCAGCAGAATGAATATGTGGACAAAGCTGGCAACGGGGTTTGTTGCAAGGGAAGGTACCAGGGTTGGTATTAGTGTGGTATGTCCTGTGGTGGTTGGTAAGAATCATCTTGAGGTTAGGTGGTTGTCTATAGGAGACTATGGGTCTGTCTCCCAGAGCCTCTTGGAGTATGGTATCCTGTTCCAATATAGGCTGTAGTTTATTGATAATGTGTTGGACAGGTTTAAGTTGGGGGTTGTACCATTGGGCATCCGACAAGTCCCTTCTTTTTCGCCTAAAATTACGGAGGCGTTCTCGTGGGAAGGACTCTAACACTCGGAATTGTGGGAAGAGTTGGGCGGGATAACAGATACCTGACCAGTTAACTGGTAATGTGGTATAGGCCTTTGTCCCACAGACCCAATGATGCCCTATCAAAGCCGGGAAGGGTCGGTTGCACCCCTTTGCCATATAGGTGTTTACAAAGGAGGAGTAATATCCCCCGAAGGGCACACGGTGATTCTCCTTACGGGGAGTGGTGTTATTTGCATGGCATTAAAGATTGTACTGATGTTACAATATGCTGGAGACAACTGCTCCTCCCCAGATTCAGCCCTGTCCCATTACACACCAAACACCAGTGACCTTTTTCCTCCTCCACACTTATCCGTTTAGATACATTTATTCCCACATTTATTCCCACGGCTTCCCAAGTGTCATTACTGTTCCATGTCTTGTTAAACAGGTGAGGCCTGGGGAATTAAGTGGGATTGCCAAGGCAGGAACCAGCTTGTGAGTGGGATGGAATGTGGCTGCAGACCCAGCAATTAGAGATATTAAGGGTCTGAGCGATCTATACTTGCTGGTGGATAAAAGAATTGTCATTGTCATTGTGGAATCCCCAGACCTTAAGACACCAGTGGCCGAGGAACAGGCCCCACCAGAGGCACATGTTGGAGGCAAGACCCTTTTGGTTCTGACAACCTCCACTGAGGGAACTGCAGTTACGGTTTTAGGTCCACCAGGCAGCAGGCGCTAGGCTCACTACTGCTTCTTCTTGGGCCTTGCTTTTGGTCCTCGTCTGCTTCAGGCAATCCTTACGCGAACGTAGGTTGTAAGGTATTGCAGGCTGTTCCTCTACGTCTTCTTCTGGAGTCAAAATTGACTCTGCATGGTCCTGAGGCGATGATTGGTCCGCTGGGGATGGTGCCTTCTTACACTGCGAAGCCTGTATTCATGCTGCGATGCCGGATAACTTAACAGCCATTTGGGTAGTGAGCAGCACCTGATGCGGGCCCTTCCATCGGGGTTCCAGGGCGTGTTTTCGTTGGTGGTGTCGTACGTAGACCCAATCACCTGTCTCGAGAGTGTGGCAGGCATCCGACGTGGGTTCCGTCGGCCAGACGGCTCGAACCTGTGAATGGAAGTGACTTACAGCTTGCATTAGTCCCTTGCAGTACTGAAGGAGTGTACTGTGAGTCAAGTTCAAGTCTGAGACTGGAGTAATGGTAGCCATTGTTCTCATAAACAATTTGAAAAGGACTTAATTTATGTCTTTGGGATGGTAGGGACAGTGCAGCAGGTGTGTGACATGTAACACACGATCCAGGTGCTGAACAAGTTGTTCAGTAAAATGTGTACCCCGGTCACTGGACAGAGTGGCAGGAATTCCTTTGGCAGGCATAATATGATTTAACAAACATTTGGCAACAGACAGTGAATCAGCTTTGCGACAAGGAAAGACTTCAATCCAACCCGAAAATAAGCATACCATAACCAAAATAAATTCATATAGTTGACACACAGGCATTTGTACAAAATCAAGCTGCCAATGCAAGAACAGTGCTTGGGGCAGGCCCCAGAACCCTTGAGCTACCTTTACAGGTTTGCCAACATTGTAGCTTTGGCAAGTGGTACAGGCGGCACAGTGGCGAGCTGCAAAAGAGCTGAAATGGGGGGCCCACCATTCTGCCTTAGTTACAGCAGAGATCATACCCTCCTTTCCGACATGCGAAACGCCGTGTAGCAGGGCGGCCAGAGCTGGGTAGAGCGAAAAGGGGGACACAAAGGCACCACTAAGCGAGCGCCAAAGGGAATCAGGGTGTAGAGAGCAACCCTGGGCAACCCAGGAGTCTTTTTCTGTTTCTGAGGCAGAGTCTTGGAGCAGGGTGAGTTTAGAAAGGGACTGCGGTGGTACAGAAACAGAAAGGGAACCGAGAAACGCACCTGGGGAAGGTTCTATGGCAGCATTACCCTTAGCAACATCAGTATCTGCTGTGGAGTGACCAGGGCACTTAACAATAGCTAATGCAGATGGGAGTGCATACAGGAGAGCAGCAATGTAGGGGCCATTCTTGATAGGGGTACCAGCAGAGGTAAGGAAACCCCGAGCTTGCCAGAGGGTGCCAAAGTCATGTACAACCCCAAAAGCATATCGAGAATCAGTATAAATGGTGGCGGAGCGTCCCTCAGCCAGAAAGCAAGCGCGGGTTAGGGCAACTAGTTCAGCGACTTGTGCTGAGGTCACAGAAGGTAAAGGCGCAGCTTCTAGGGTTTCCGAGAGTGATACCACAGCGTATCCTGCGAGGAGACGACCTTGGCTATCTCTAAAGCAGGAACCGTCAGTGAATAACACAAGGTCGGAGTTAGAGAGAGGGACATCAGAAAGGTCGGGGCATGGGACGGTGACAGCAGAGACACTTGCAAGGCAGTCGTGGGGTTCACCGTCATTAGACAGAGGAAGGAGAGTGGCAGGGTTCAACTGAGAACAGCACTTTATGGTGATATGTGAAGCCGAAAGCAGTAAAAGTTCGTACCTAGTGAGGCGGGCAGAGGAAAGGTGAGCTGTATTACGTTGTAGCAGGAGAGTTTCTACAGAGTGAGGGACCATGAGAGAAACAGGAGAGCGGAAGACAAGGGACTCAGACATTTCAATTAGGCGTGCCGCGGCAGCCACAGCACGCAGACAGCGGGGTAGACCTTGGGCAACAGGATCCAAGGTGGCAGAGAAATAAGCTACTGGACGATTTTTGCCACCATGCTCCTGAGTAAGAACCCCAAGTGCACAACCAGATTGCTCGTGGCAGAAAAGGGTAAAGGCTTACAGTAGTCAGGTAACCCTAAGGTGGGGGGGCAGTGAGAAGCACTAAAGAGTCAGTTTCTGAGGCAGATAATGAAGGGGAACAGAGGAGTAAATCATTTACACATTGGACCAATGTGGACCCAGAGGGGAAGACCAGGTCAACGAGGTGTTTGGCTAATGCTTGGGAAAAGTAAGATGGGCTTTCTGTGTACCCCTTGGGAGGCATACTGCTGCTTCTTGTAAGAAAAGGCAAAAAGATACTGGGACTTAGGGTGAACCGGGACAGAAAAGAAAGCAGAACACAGAATGTTGCAAAAAAAAAAAAAAAAAAAAAAAAAAACCATCAGTCAGTGTGTGTGATAGTTGCCTGGGTTTCTTTTCTTTTTTTTTTTTTTCTTTGTTGCTGTTTACGGGGTTATAAGTAGCTTACACAGTTGCAGGAGGTCTGCTTCAGAGGGTTCATAGGCATTGCACACTAGCAAAATTCCTCTGCAAATTTGGTAGGGTTTTCCTGGGGCTTTGGAAAACCTTTTACAATCGAGTAGAGCTCCGTGTGGGTCCAGGGTTTATAGCTTCAAGGGAGACTGGTCTGAGTCTTCTTGGAGGACGGGGTAAAGGGAAGCGCTCGGTCTGGAGGTGGGAGAGGAGGTTTCCAATAAAGCTTTTTTCTTATAATTAGAATTTTTAAGGGAGGCGAGCTTCGATTCAGTTTATTTAAGATTTGCCTCGTCCCACCACTGCATAAAGCAATCTACCTCTCCTCTAGCCAATTTAGTTTTGTGAAGGCCAAGTTCGTCTTTTAAGACGTCCACTTGGTCTTTGTTCCAAGATCCTAACAGTGGCCACTGAGTTTTGGGATCCCCCCAGAGTTAATCTAGATCATTTTTCCAGAAATTTACAGGAGTCCGGACCCTTTCTAAAAATATATATAAACTGAGCCAGGGTCCCTTTAGGGAACTATCCCTGCTTAGACGTCTAGTTACCCATACAGGAGGATTTCATACACCAATCACACAAGGAGGAAATTCGGGTTCGTCAGAGCGGTGCCCAGTGCAACACACAAAAGAAGCCCACAGGCTACTGCCTCAATCGCCCTTGCGTTCACTCCAAGGATTTTATCCAAGGTGCGGTGCGGCTGCGATTGTGCAGATTCCAGTCACACAGACCGCGGGGACAGGAGCCCCTTGGTTGGCCAGTCCCTGGACAGGGATGGCTCCCAGACTCACTCACACCACAGGGAAGACGGATAGACACAGAGACAAGACAGTCCTCAGTCCGGACAAAATAATTACCTGACCAGAGTCCTGATGTTAGATCCCGGGATCCCTACCAGAACAGAGCAGGAACCAACAGGTTCGATGGCGTAGACTTCGCTGTGGCTGTGCACCTTTCTGTTCTGGCGGAGGACTGCTCGGGCCAAATGCCCAGGTGCCGGCTGCCACGGTCATCCTGCAAGACGGTCAGGGATCACACAGCTTCAGCGAAGATGGTTGCCATCTCGGTAGAACCTCCAAATTGTCAAAGTCAGACAGGACTCACAGATTTGGCAGACTGCTCTGTTTATTCAGCAAAGCTTTGCTAAAATGCATGGAGAAAATGTGAGTACCATACAAGGTTCAAACCCCTTGATTTTATACAGTCAAAAGGCCAAGTTAACAAGATCAAAGGGTGTGGCAAAACTTCACATTATTAGTGTGGTTAAGTATCTTCATTTCAATATCAAGCACACAGCAATCTCCTGGCTATATCTCCCTGATTATCTGGAATTGCTTTCTGTCTAACACCTAATATTCCTTTTCCTGTTAAACTCAGGCCCAAATTGGTTAGCACCTTGATCTGCATACCTACAATTAACATTAACATACTTTTCTTCTTCCTCTTAAAAGACAAACAGAATTCCTTCAACTTATTCAATTATTACAGTACAATTCATCTTTCTCTTACAGTATAATTCTTTCTACTTTCACACTGGCCATGGATGCTTTTGCACAAAAGCACTTTTTGCGCAAAAGCATCCGTGTCAATCTAGACGTTCTTTTGCAGAAATACTTTTAACGGAAAAACTTTTCCATTAAAAGTATTTCCGCAAAATCATGCCAGTCTAGACGTAGCCTACATGTATTCTCTTCATCCTTCCATAGGAACAGTACATGCTTCTCTAAACTCTGAAGTAATTTTCAAAGGCTGGCAGCTAAATTGTGTTATAACATGTGCATATATACCTATTGCAACTGCATAACCTGAAGTTGTGCGTGCAGACTAGGTAGTCACATATCGAACAGATGCAATTACTCATTCTGCTAAGGGTGGTCTTGCAAATTTTGCAGTATCAATGGAAGCAGCAATCTCAGAAAGTTGGCTGTAAATAATTTTGTGGGCTCCACACCAGTCCTTTGCAGAATTTATTTTTCAAGGTAATAAGTTGAAAAAAAAAATCAATATTCTTTGAGCATTAAACACAATTCTACATCTTCAGGTAAATAAGATTAAAAAGAGCAATTATGCTCTAAACCTAAAGATCCTGAAACAACAATTAGTGAGCCCATTTAAACCCCTTATATTTACTTGAAAGTAGATTACAAACAAGATGAAAAACATTTCCACAAAAACACAGAGTTGTTCTCTTTATTCACAGAGCCTTTGGTGTATTTTGTGAAGACTTTGTAACTCTGATGCAAAACAGTTTATGTGAATGTTATGAAGTTAAATAAAAAGGGTTAAGCAATAAAATCTCTTAATGCACAAGCTCCCTAAATTTTCCAGTTCCTTTATGTTTGTTGTTAATACTTTCCACTATGTAGCAATTACTAGCCCACTCCAAGAGGTAAGAAATTAAACATTTTCACATCTAGGAATCCTAAATTTTTATACTAGAGCAGTATTAAGTTATTTAGCACAATGATTTTTTCATGCTGTGCTCAACTATTGGAGAAATTCAGCTCTATAGTCTGGCAGGATATTATCAGTTGATTGGACTGTAAATCAAATATGATATAAGTAGGAGAGGGCAAGGGAAACCATAGATGAGAGGGATGTCAAAGCCCGACGGAATATCATTATACCAAGTTCAAGGCTCCACTTACTGGTGTGTGCTGCTGAGATCTTGCGCACTGCCTGCAGTGAAGCCTATGGTTCAAACATATATATTCCTAAATTGTCAAGGTAATCAAAACTTTTAGCTTGAGTCCTTGCTATCTGGTTAAGTACACAGTTCATTGCTTCTGTTGGAACATCACACAACATGTCTGGATTCTTTGGAATGTGCCATGGAATCTCAAGCTCAGAATGATTAGGATCAATTTGAATAAGAACATGAAAGTGACAGGAAACTATTGTTTTAAACAAGTCAGTTCATGGAGTTCACAGGACAGGAAGACAGAAATGAGATGGAAATCATGACAAAAAACAGGCAACTACTGCTTAACATTTTCTTTTACCAATACAAAGGAGAGACATTCAGCAAAAATTGTGCCATCTGGTTTCAAAACCTCACTCCTTCTGTTGTGATGGTGGAGGGGGGAGAGGAAGGGAGGGGAATCAGCCATCTCCATGACATTGTTTTGTTAAGGGAATTATTTATTCTTAAAAAATCTTATCACAAATGAAACTGCCTTAGAGTTGTATTTAGCATTATCACAGAGGCAAAATGGGCTTGTTTAATGTCAGTGATTAAAAAAATGCCATCTGCATGAATTTTTTGGAACTTAGTGAAAGTGAAAGCCTTCTTTGGCTAAGAAGGAGGATGTATCTAACCACTTTGTTATTTCAATATTACTGTCTCACTCTTTGGAGTGTCTTCCACCACTACCTGGATCAGTGGTACTTTTGGGTAGATCTGATATACACTGTGTTCTCATTCTGACAAAGTCAGGGCTTCATATAAACAGGTTTGTCTAATTTGATTTACCAGATGAGTGGAAGAAAATGCTATTTTCATTAGTATCCTTAAAGTGAGACATCAAGTATTGAAAACTTTGAAACTATCCATCCATTTAATATTTAACACAGAAATCAATTAGTCTTTAAAAAATCATGATCAGCCTGAATGAAATCACACAAAAGAATAAAAAGCAAAGCAAAAAGGATTTTACTCCTTACATGAAAAGCATTACAGAAACTGCAATGAAATTATTTAAGAAATAGTTGATCCTGTTAATCATAGAATCATGAAATACTAGAACTGGAAGGGGCCTTGAGAAGTCATCGAGTCCAGTCCCCTGCCCCATGGCAGAACCAAGCACCATCTAGATCATCCCTGATAGATATCTGAAAATGGTTATCCAACCAGTCATTCACCCACCTTATAGTAGCCCCATCTAGATTGTATTTCCCTAGTTTATTTATAAGATCATGTGAGACTGTATCAAATGCTTTACTAAACAACATCTATCACTTCCCCCTTATCCACAAGATTTGTTATCCTATCAAAGAAAGCTAAGAGGTTGGATTGACATGCTTTGTTCATGATGACTGTTACTTATCACCTTTTTATCTTCTAGATGTTTGTAGATGGATTCCTCAATTATTTGCTCTATTATCTTTCCTGGCATAGAAATTAAACTGACAGGTCTGTAGTTTCCTGTGGTGTCCTTATTTCCCTTTTTATAGATGGGGCACTATATTTGCCATTTTCCAGTCCTCTGAAATCTCTCCCACCTTTCATGACTTTTCAAAAATGCTAACTAATGGCTCAGTGACTTGAAGACATCTAACTTTCTAAGTAATTTTTGACTTCTTCTTTTCCTATTTTAAATGCTGAACCAGCCTCCTTTTCTCCAACATTCACTGTTGTAGTCTCCCAATCACCATCGGCCTTCTTCGTGAAAACTGAAACAAAGAAGTTTGTCACATGAGTAAGTCATCCATCCATGCATGACTCAGTCCTTAGCAGCCATTGCCTTCATGTTGGTCTGAACATTCACGGCAAAGTTCCTTAGATATAGATTAGCTCCACTTGACCCTTTCACAAAAGGTCAGGGAAACCTGCTGATATCTCCCAGAAGCAAATAATCTTTGTACACAATTTGGGGCCTAAGCCAGTCTGAGAAAGGCAGGAAAATAAAACAACATACTAAGTGCTTGACTGCTTCAAAACAAGGAATTCTGAAGCAAAAAATGCTGAATTATGTACTACCTTGGGAAAATGTTAGATTCCATGCTGAAAAGTCATGTAGGCTGTCATACTTTGGTCTAATTTTGATGGCTGGCTTTAGCTTGTGGGTGCAGGGTGGTGATACACAAAAGGTCATACTAGATAATCTGGCCATCAATGTTCCCTCTAATATTTTCCACCCATGTGTGAGTTTTTTTCCATCCATGTGTGGAATACCCTTTAATGTGCACCAAGACATGTGCAAATGTGCACCACCAATAGAAACCCGGTTTTTTTTGGTTGAGCAGAAAAAAACGTGGGATAAGGCTAGGACTTCCAGGCTCAGAGGGAGGGCCACTATCAGCGCTGGAAGTCTGTGATTGCGCAGAAGCCTTGTGGGGGCGGACTCCCAGACACTCTCCTCACCCCCGCCAGGCTTCTGCACAATCACAGGCTCCCAGCGCCGATGTCCGCCCCACCGCCCAGCCTGGGAGTCCCAGCTGGTAGGCACGGCTGTGATCACTGCTCTGGGCACTTCAGAAGCCTAGCCGGGATGGGGGGAGTGGCTGGGAGTCCCAGCTACTCCTCCTGCCCCCACAAAACTTCTGAAGTGCCCAGAGCAGTGATCGCAGCCCCACCTCCCAGGTGGGGAGTCCCAGCTAGTAGGCGAGGCCACGATTGCTGCTTTAGGTGCTTCAGAAGCCTAGCCGGGATGGGGAGGGTGGCTGGGACTTCCAGCCACTCCCCCCGCCCCTGCCAGGCTTCTGCGCAATCACAGGCTCCTAGCGCTGATCGTGGCCTCGCTTTCCAGCCGTTCCCCCTGCCCATTCCAGGCTCCCATCCGGTGTGCCACTGGAAAAATCAGAGAATACTGGACATTGCACATGTACGGTATTCTCTTTTTTTTTTTTTACTAGACAAAGAGCGCAAATACCGTATTGTCTGGTAGATACCGGACACCTGGCAACCCTATTGCTAGGTGGCATTAGACTCTCTCCTGAGTGGCCATACAAGCACTTGTCTTACAGGGAACATTGCTGGCTACCCTTTCTGGCTTAAACATTGTGGCTGCATCTAGACTGGCAAGTTTTTCCGCAATTTGGGGAAAAACTTGCCAGCTGTCTACACTGGCTGCTTTGAATTTGCGCAAGAACACTGACGATCTAATGTAAGATTGTCAGTGTTCTTCCGCAAATACAATGACTCTCCCACTCGGGAAAAAGCCCTCTTGCGCAAATGCTTTTGAGCAAGAGGACCAGTGTAGACAACTGAGAACCGTTTTGCACAAAAAAGCCCCGATGGCAAAAATGGCGATCGGGGCTTTCTTGCGCAAAACTGCATCTAGATTGGCATGGACGCTTTTCCACAAAAAGTGCTTTTGTGCAAAAGTGTCCGTGCCAATCTAGACACTCTTTTCCGCAAATGCTTTTAACGGAAAAACGTTTCCGTTAAAAGCATTTGCAGAAAATCATGCCAGTCTAGATGCAGCCTGTGACCATGTAGTCCATGAGACTATGTGTCAGATGGCTAGTTCAAAACTCCCAGAGCCTTTTGTTTCAGACTCTGCAGACTCAGGAGGCATCGATTAACACGTGGTCCATATTTTTGTTGTTTTCTTCTCAGACAGCAAAAGGCATAATTTTTTCATTTAAATGAAAGCTGAGATTGCAGAGCACAGTTCTATAGTGAGGGATTTGTTCTGCAGCAAATTCAGTGACCATGGAATTGCAGAAAACACAGGCAACATACTTAGTTCCCAGATGATCTAATGTCACCAGGAGGCTTCGCTACAAGGGTGATGGGCAGCAGTACAAAACCCTCAGAGTGTGACTCACATCCAAAGTAAAAGTCATCAACATTGAAAAATAAGCTGAAGCAGCAGCTGTATAACAAATGGCATAGAAATAATATAAACCAACTGCAAATGTACTGAATGTTGAAAAAACAAAGGCATTAAAAGACATGTTTCCAGTTTTCACTTGCTTGTTTTAAGGCTCCAGCCATCTGTAGCTGGTTTGTATTAATAGCGGGCTTATTTCACTATTGCCAATTAAATATAAAAAGAGTGATCTCAGTCAAAGATCAAAACTGCTGTCGGGGACATCTGTGACTGCTCCTCCAGCAGCCACACCCCACAACTATAGCTAACCTGTGCAGAGGAATAGGAAGAACACTCCTCAGCACTGAATCAACAACTTACTTCTCTTTTCCTTCCTCTTATAATATTGCTATTGAAAATAACCTGCCTCAGGATAGCCAGTAATCTGATGGCTAGGGCACTCATCTGGAAATTAGACAATCTGGGTCCAAATGTGGTGGATTTGGAACAGGGCATTGAACTTAGGTCTCTTCCCCTATCACAGGTTGTGTCCTGACCATTAGGCTATAGCAATAATCTCTATGGCTACCTGAATATTGGATTATTTCTGCAAAAAGTAGTACTGTGCCACCTGAAGAGATGGAGAAACCTCCACCCCCCACCCTCACTCCCCAGAACACCCATAGCCTGGCAATGCTTGGAGCACCCACTTGGTTTGTCCTAGGGAATGGGGATGGTTTTGAAACCTAATTGGCAGGACTCATATTTCTGCTGCTTTCTTCTGGTGACAATTGCAAACAGGAGGGTAAATGAAGTGTGTTTCACTGTGTCTCAGACCCACTATGTATATGACTATCTTGTGCTTTAAACCCTTGGCAACTGGTATCAAGGCCCAAGTCTATAGAGTACTAAAAACAGCAGTGTATGTGTGATGGTTGGCCCAAGGAGACAGGTGTGTTGAAACCCATCCCTCCTTGCTGGGCTTCACAGCCTAAGCTCAGGCCCAAAACCAAAGTTCTGCCCTGCAAGACCCAGACTCTAAGATTCAATGCCACCGGTTTTAAAATACAATGTAAAGGTAGCCCATGATAGCCGCTTCTTTGGAGCCAACTGCAGGCTGGCAAGAGATTTAAATCCAACCTGTTGGTGATGATTTTAAGGGACTCATGATTTTTCTTTTGTTGGGGCTTCCACAGTTCAACTCCCCAGAAGCAGCTGAAGATTTTTCTTTTTTACTTGTCCCACAATAAAAATGTTATCTATAAGGACATTTATGGCCTGCTTGTCACTACAGCATATGAGCACACTCATCCTACTGGATGCTAAAAAGACCCAGTTATTGTGCCCACATTCTATGTATTATTCGCCTTAATAGAGTTGGCAAAAGTAAGCAAACAAGTATTGCAAACATAGAGATAGAGACAGAGATAAAGAGAGAGAGAGAGAGAGAGAGAAATCAGGGGTTGTGTCTACACTGGGCCACTTGTGTCAGAAAAGCAGCCGCTTTTCCGGAATAACTTGCCAGCTGTCTACACTGGACGCTTGCTTTTCCGGAAAAGCAGTGACGATCTACTGTAAAATTGTCAGTGTTTTTCCAGAAAAACTATGCTGCTCCCATTCGAGAAAAAGTCCATTTCCGGAAAAATGGTTCCAGAAAAGGGCCAATGTAGACAGCACAGTAGTCTTTTCCGAAAAAAAGCCCCGATCGCGAAAATGACGATTGGGGCTTTTTTCCGGAAAAGCGCTTCTACATTGGCCACGGACGCTTTTCCGGAAAAAGTGCTTTTCCGGAAAAGCATCCTGCCAATGTAGTCGCGCTTTTCCCGGAAATACTTATAATGGAAAACTGTTCTGTTTTAAGCATTTCCAGAAAAGGGTGCCAGTGTAGACGTAGCCAGGGTGTATAAAATTGAAAGGTTTGGAGTGCCAGTGTAACCCAACTGTGCTGTGCATTCTTGTGTCCCCCTCTAATAACTAATCCACACAAGAGGTTAAGCCCCAGTAACTGCTACCAGCTAATGGAGTTTCCTCTTCATCTCAAGAGGCTTGTTTTTAACAATGAGGGTCCTTAGTTCAAACTCTGCTGGTAAGTCAAAGTTGCAATAAAAAAAGTGGGAGAATAATGTGGGAAGCAACCACCAGAAAATTTAGAAGGCACAAGATAGCTCCTATGGTATCTCTTCTTGGGCTGTCAAGCATGTTTGAACTTGAGATGTGCCTCTAGTGTCAGAGCTTTAACCTTCCCATCTTAAGCTCAGAGGGTTACTCTGGAAGGGTATGTCTACACTACAACCCTAGTTCGAATTAGGGTGGTAATGTAGGCATACCGCACTTGCAAATGAAGCCCGGGATTTGAATTTCCCGGGCCTCATTTGCATAAGCCGGCCGGCGCCATTTTTAAATGCCGGCTTGTTCGAACCCCGTGCCGCGCGGCTACACGCGGCACGGGCTAGATAGTTCGAACTAGCAAGCCATTCTGAACTATCTGTACGCCTCGTTCCACGTTCCACAAGGCGTACAGATAGTTCGGAATGGCTTGCTAGTTCAAACTATCTAGCCCGTGCCGCGTGTAGCCGTGCGGCACGGGGTTCGAACAAGCCGGCATTTAAAAATGGCGCCGGCTGGCTTATGCAAATGAAGCCGGGAAATTCAAATCCCGGGCTTCATTTGCAAGTGCGGTATGCCTACATTACCACCCTAGTTCGAACTAGCGGGGTAGTGTAGACATACCCGAAGAGACTTAAAAAACAATGAATGGTCCTGCAGCATCTTAGAGACTAACAAAAATGTAGATCATATCATGAGCTTCCATGGGCATTTTTTCAGTTACAGACTAACACAGTTACTCCTCTGACACTCCTGAAAATGACAGACATATTAGAACTTATCTTTCTATGGGTATGTCTAGTCTACAGAGTTTTGTCAGAAAAATGTCCATTTTTCTGACAAAACCTGAGTTACGTCAACACTGCAATTGCGTTGTTTCGAAAGCAAATTGAAAGAGCAGAGGGGTTTTTCCAGCATTGGTAATCCTCTTTCTGTGAGGAAGAAGCCTTTTTTCCGAAAGAGCTCTTTCAGAAAATGGTGTGTGGATGAGGAGAAGGGTTTTCTTTTGGAATAAGGCCTCCAAAATAACACAGGTGCCCTGGTGGATGCTCTTTCCATACTAATCACAACTCTATAGTTCCTTTCTCCTGCCAGCTCCTAAAGCTGCAGGCACCCTGGACAAGCCTTATGGCAGGAAGCTGGCCTGAGAGCAGCACCCTGACTGCATGGCTCTCTGCTACAGGCCTTGCCACCCATGGCCCAGCCTGAGGTGCCCTGGGGTCTCCCTGACCCTCGCAGAGAGCAGCCCCAGTGGTCCTAGGACCCACCCAGGGGGTACCAAAATGTGGGTATCCTCCTGGTCCAGAGCAGAGATCCTATTCCTCCCTCAAGCTGTGGGGCGAGGAGGAGACACTCCAGGATCTCCACTCCAAGCAGTGGAATGCTGATATATTTGAGTGCATGGCCAAGTCCGTGGCAGAGCATGGACACCCAACCCAGACCTTGGAACAGGTCCAGAGTAAGGTAAAGGAGCTCCGCCAGGGATACGTCAGGGCCAGAGAGCCCACCTCACACTCAGGGGCAGGACTCCACACCTGCCCCTATTACCAGGAGCTCCATCAGATCCTGGGGGTGAGGAATCCGTTTCCCCACCCATTGTGGTGGACTGTGGCCTCGAGACACCCATCATAGGCTACGGCTAAACTACACCCCCTCTGTCAGCAGAGAGATGTAAATTAGACGTTTCAAAAGTGCAAATGAAGTGCGGATTTACATATCCCACACTTCATCTGCATAATTGCACTCTGGTGTTATTTCGAACAAGCGCCATTTTGAAACTGAAACCACGGTTTAGATGCAGTTTTTCCAACAACAAGGCAATTTTTCGAAAGATCCTCAGGAGAACTGGTATATTCTTCCACAACTACTGAACTAGTCAACCATGATTTCAGCTCATGTTCACAACTTTACATAATATGTTGCTATACACATTTTTTATATAATTGAGACATTAGTTTACAATTGAGATATTATTAGTTTAGGTGTATTTTGTACAAAATTTATGAAAATAGGGTATAAATATAGTGATGCATTTGGTTACAGCTCCTAACTTACATAATTATTATAAGCAATGCTTTTATGCATCATAAAATAAAAGTACTGAGGGTGCGTCTACACTGCACCTGTAGCTTGAAATAAGCTCTACAATATGAGCTATGCAAATTGCATAGCTTATTTCAGGTGAGTTTCTGTTTTAAAGGCACCAAATTTAAAAATAAGCCACTATTCCAAAACATTCCTTAATATTCATGGAACAAGGTTTAAAAGGACATTGGAATAGTGAACCTATTATTTTGAAAGCTATTTCAAAATAATGGGCTTGTTTAAGAGATGCGGGATAGCTATAGGAAGTATCCCAAAATAGCGCCGCAATGTAGACGTACTCTGAAAGTCCTTTTAAAGCAACTAATATGAGAATTTTGAATTTTTCTGAAACTATTCAGTACTCTCAATTAGGGTCTTCTAACTTCTAAATTTATACTCACGTGGTCTGATCTAAGGCATTCTGTAATCAATGAATAGGAAGTCCCCACTGACTTCAATGGTTTTTCAATCACACCCAAAATTATTAGAAGATTTCTTGTTAGATATGTTTTTACAACTATATAATTACAAATTGGTAAAGTTTTCAACCAATCTGAATATTTGTAATGGAAAATGAATGAGATCTGATTTTTGAGACAAAAAATAGGCAAACAGATACAACAAGGAATAAAGCTGGCTGTACATTTACTGCCATCTTTCTGTGGAAGTAAACTCATGCTGAGGCAAAAACTTCAATTCCCATCATTACAAAGCCTGTTAATTAATAGGACAAAGTGATTACTATTTCATTCTTCTGCCCACTGAGAACTTTGAACCCAGGAAATTTAGTTGGACTTACCTTTGACAATAAATCTGTTGCTGAATCCCACATTTCAGAGTCAGAGATGATGCAGTTGTTTACTGGACAAATCTGTTCGGGTGCTGCTAAAGGTTTGAAGGGAAGTTCAGTATTCCAATCTAAAGGTAGAGGAGAAAATTGCTCAACATGGAACAATGGTACACAGTAGACATATGTTTTTAACAAGTGTGCAAATTCAGTATCTCAAGTTAAACAGTACTTAGATATTTGTATGTGAATGCAGCTGTGCTTTTAAACTTGAATCCTACATAATGAATGGAAATGAAATACAATAAGATCATCTCTCTGCTTGCTTTGTAGTTCTCCATTTTGTTTTTATGTTTAGTGTCTTCATTATTATTATAAATACCTCCTGAGGTGTATGGAATAAATACATTTAAGAATCTAGACAAAATTTTCTTCTGCTATGATTAAGTTTACTTTATTCTAAGAATGACATCCCAGTTTTCCTTTGAGTCAATCCCACATTTTTATCCTCCTGTCTGGATCCATTTATTACTCGTTATTGCTTAGGAAGGGACTAGTGCTATTTTAATACAGTATGAAAAACTGAAAAATCCCCAAACCCTGGGGCTATTTTATTTGTCAGTTTTCAACTGTGCGCTTTGGTACCTATTTGTTCTATTTATGTCCATCCAATCATTCCCCTTCAGTAGGAACTGTGTGATGCTGAGACTGAATTAAGCAGTAGCAAGAAGAACATAAGAACAGCCATTTCGGGTCAGACCAATGGTCCATCTAGCTAGTATCCTGTCTTCTGATTGCGGCCAATGTCAGATATTTCAGGGAAAGAACAGAATAGGGCAATCATCAAGTAATCTATCCAGTCCCATCTTCTGGCATTTAGAGGTTTAGAGACACTCAGAGCATGGGGCTGCATCCCTCGCCATATAGGTTAATAGCCATTGAAGGAGCTATCGTCCATGAACTGAGCTAATTCTTTTTAAATCCAATTACACTCTTAGCCTACAAATCTTACCCTGGAACTAAATTATATGGGTTGACTGTGCATTGCATGAAGAACTTCTTTATGTTTGTGTTATACCAGCTGTCTGTTAAATGGAAACCAACAGTCACCTAATGAAATTATATGTAGGGGTATATAATACTGCCCTTTATAGACCTTTATCATTAGGCAAACCTTTTCTAAGATGAACAGTCCCACACATTTTAATCTTCGTATGGAAAATGTGCAATACACCTAATCGTGTGTTTTGCCCTTCTCTGTTGCTCTTCCAATTCTATTAGATTTTTTGGGATGGGGGATCAGAATTGTATGCAGTATGCAAGGAGAAACTGTACCATGGAATTATATAGTGGCATTATGATATTTCCTATCCCATTATTTATCTTATTTAATTGCTCCTATCATTGTTAGTTTATATGAATACTGGTACACAGATGTTTTCAGAGAACTATCCTCAGTGACTCCAAGAGCTCTTTCATGAGCAGTAGCAACTAACTTGGATACCATCTTTTTGTGTATATACAATTGAGGTTATTTTTGCTCAAGTGCATTTCATTGCATTTATCAGCATTGAATTTCATCTGCAGTTTTGTTGCCTAATTTTATGAGATTCCTTCATAACTCTTTGCAGTGAGTTTCAGATTTAAGCATCTTGAGTAATTTAGTATCATCTGCAAACTTTGTCAGTTCCTTGTGTAGGAGCAATGGTCTCAAGTTGCAGTGGGGGAGGTGTAGGTTGGATATTAGGAAAAACTATTTCATTAAGAGGGTAGTGAAACACTGGAATGGGTTACCTAGGGAGGTGGTGGAATCTCCATCCCTAGAGGTTTTTAAGTCCTGGCTTGACAAAGCTCTGGCTGGGTGGATTTAGTTGGGATTGGTTCTGCTTTTAGCAGGGGGTTGGACTCAATGACCTCCTGAAGTCTCTTCCAGCCTATTATTTTATGAGTCATAGTTGCAGCTCAAACACAGGAACCTCCACCTTGACTACACTACAGATTATTTGGAATCATTTACATTGTCCACAGGTGTGAATAATTCACACCCCTGTTGACTAAATTATGCAGACCTTAGCACCAGTGTAAAATGCGCTAGGTTGGCAAGAGAGCCTCTCCCTTGGACATAGCTGCTGCCTCTCCTATCAGCTTACAGCTTCTCTACCACAAGTACTGTTGTGTACGTGTAGCCCTAAGGGCTGCAGCCACATCAGAGCCCTACTGTTCTATAGTGATTGCAAGTCCCTACTCCAAAAAGCTTAGATGTTTCAGAGACCCTGCACTCTGTAGGCTAATTATTGACAATAATGGTAGAGTAATGATAGTTGACTCAGCACTAAAAATAATACTTTTTCCTGGCAAAAAGAATTTTGCTAGGCTGCCCTTAATTGCTTAAAAGGTTTTTAATGACTCTAGTCATGTGTAATTTTTAAGGAAAGCCAGACATTTCCACAATTTGGCTAACATGTTCTAAAACCCAAAGTTTAGATGACAAGGTGAATCATCATTGGCACTGTCATCTGCCCTGCCCTGCAATGACTCCACATTATGGCTGGATTATCGTTTTCCCACTGTATGAAGTTAACCTCTTTAAATAGGGCCAAGGCAAGGCAAGGGCCCCACATGATGGAAATCCTAAAACAGACTGCTTAATCCTTGTGCTGTAACATATTACTCCATGGGACAGATTCTTACCTTCAGGATCATCTTACTCTGATGACTTCAGTAGGGATTGTTCACGGAAGAAGGTGCTATTTGCCACAAGGACATTATGGTCTGGTCCTGAGTTAATAATTCTCCCTCCTGTAAAGTTAATGACAAGGAAAGCCCTGCCTTGAAGAGTTTGCCTTACAGTTTTTCAAGGCTGCTCTGAAAAGTGACATGGGATCCTTTAATGAAATGTACATTCCTAATGGTGATTCCACTTTACTTCTCCCCCCTTCCAACTGGCCATTTACTTCCAAAAGTTAGTTGCTAAATCAGATGATACTTTCATATTCCACCACTAAGTTTTATGTTTTCACTGGCGTGCACAGTGATTACTGGCTGTCAGAGCAAAGTGTAGGGAGCTCAACCAGGCTTCTGTACGGAATGTTATTACATTGTTCCCATTAAGTAAAACAAAGTTGCAAGATGCTATGACTCAGTTTTGATCAGGATGATCCTTGTGTCATGAAGCAAATGCCTTCCAGTCTTATGTCTGGAAACACACTCTTAATTAGTGCCCTCCTCAAGCTATGAGAAGGGGAAAAATCATTGTCAACATTGACTCATTTCACATACTTTTTAATCAGTCTCATCTTGGTGAGCTGTAACATAACGCATTTAAAAAAGCAGGAAAGCTACCCTTTGTTTTATTAGCTAATGGGCTTGCTCCTTCAAAATGCTGAGTGCTTTCTGGTCCCACTGAAGTCACTGGGGGTATGTCTACACTACCCCCCTAGTTTGAACTAGAGGGGTAATGTATGCATACCGAACTTGCTAATGAAGCCCGGGATTTGAATTTCCCGGGCTTCATTAGCATAAAGCCGGCGCCGCCATTTTTAAAAGCCGGCTAGTGCGAACCCCGTGCCGCGCAGCTACACGCGGCACAGACTAGATAGTTCGGATTAGGCTTCTAATCCGAACTATCTGTACGCCTCGTATAGCCGCGCGGCACGGGGTTCGCACTAGCCGGCTTTTAAAAATGGCGGCGCCAGCTTTATGCTAATGAAGCCCAGGAAATTCAAATCCCGGGCTTCATTAGCAAGTTCGGTATGCATACATTACCCCCCTAGTTCGAACTAGGGGGGTAGTGTAGACATACCCTGGGATGGAAGAGTTCTCAGCATCTTGCAGTATTTGGACCATTTATCAATATCATTTTGAGCAAATCAGACACAGAGTTTTATTATTTTGTATTTTCCAAACAGGGGCCTTCACAGTGCTAGAATTTTTACACAACACATCTATGGCCCATATTAGGGATGGAATAGTGTAGTCAGTTAACTGATTAACTGATAGCAAAAGCTTATAGATTAATGCTAGAGACTACATGCATTTCTCCCTGCTCCCCCTTCAGTCAATTTTTTAGCAGGCTGGCCTGCAGCCTGACAATGGGTCCAGGAGCTACTCCTGCTGCAGCTTTGCATTTAAAGTGTATTAAGAGCTATGCGGACAGGCAGCCTGGCTCTGTTCCAGCTTATGTTGGGTCTGGGAGCTCAGATACGCTCCCCTCCCAGACAGCGGCCGCTGTCTCTGTGTCAGAGGCAGCAGCACATGCCAACAGGTAGCTGGTCTGCGAGGGGAGCTGTTTTTTAAACTGGCTCCTCTCATGGACCAGCTCCCACCTGGCACACCATGCTACTGCCTCTGATGCAGCGGAGTGGCAGGGGGCTCCTCAGAAGTGGGGCTGGAGTTCGCTGGCTGCTGGTCCCGCCTCAGGGTACTATAGAATAGTCAAGTAACCAATAAGAATTTATTGGGTTACTCGACTATTCAGTTAACCAATATTTAACATCCCTAGTTCCTATCTCAAACAGCTGATGATCTAGGAAAAGAAGTAGGATGCAGAAAGTGAAGAATGAAAGATATAAACAAATGTAACAGCCATGTGGAGTGGGCCAGCTCCTGGCATGCCAGACTGAGCCTCTTGAAGAGCCTACCCTAGGGATTACACAATAGTGGCTACCAGAGCCCTCTGACACCATTTCTTAGAGTTGGCAGTATGAACAGAGTGGGCTAGAAACTCCTGCTGAAACCAGTGGGCAGGCTTCAGAAGGGGGCAATCAGGAGAAGCTGAGAGCGAAGCAGTGGAAGAGCTGAGGGAGTTCTGACTGACTCTCACTGCACCCAACAGGGCCTTGCACAGACCAGTGTACAGAGTGGCAGAGATCCAGCCACTAAGAACCAGCTGAGACCTCCTCAGGGAGGATCTAGGAGAGGACCCTGCTCTAGTCACGGTGAAGGCACAGTAAGGGGAACCTTTTTGTTCAAACCTGCCAATGTTCCCAGTGCTGCAGCTCTCATCTCTGACCTCACCCCCAGTGTGCAGGCAGTAGAAGTATTATTAATTTTCCCAAAAGACAGCATGCCTTATTTCTTGGACACAGTGAGGAGTCACCTTGTGGGGTGGCCCCAGGCATCAAAACAAAAGAATCTAGGACCCAATCCTTACAAGGAGAGGAAGAAGCCATTCTAATGAGCAAGCACAAGGCAGGAGACTTCTGTCTCCTCAGGAAAAAAAAAAGTACCAATTCTCCTCATTTGCCCTTTTAATTCACTATTTCTATGGATAGGAAAACATATGCCTAGATAAATAAAAGTAGCAGAATGTATGTAAGGGTATGTCTACACTAGCTCATTAGTTCGAGCGAGGTAGGCAAATGAGGGCAAACGGAGTTGCAAATGAAGCCCAGGATTTAAATATCCCGGGCTTCATTTGCATGTTCCCGGGCGCCGCCATTTTTAAATCCCCCTTATTCTGAACTAACTGTCCGCGGCTACACGTGGCAGTTAAACGTTAATTCAAACTAACTCCTTTGTTCGAATTAACAGTTACTCCTTGTGGAATGAGGAGTAACAGTTAATTTGAACTAAGGAGTTACTTCGAATTAACGTTTAACTGCCGTGTCTAGCTGCGGGCACATACTATTTTTTTTTAATTCTAGAAGTAACACTTGTTATCCTTGATTCAAATATAGAGCAGATTTCTAATCTAACTGTGAGATATGAGACCTATAAAACCACTAAATAGTGCTCCCTTGAAAGTGCAAAATAGATATATCAGTTAAAAATATTACATTTGGAGAGACCTAAGTGAGATGCAAAGAATTTTGGATGGTATACTGGTCCTATTGAAGTTAATGACAGTTTTACCACTGACTTCTATGGGGCAAGATTCCATCTTTTGTTTTCAAATTGGGTTCATGTCCTTTAATACTTTATGATGAATAAAATGCATCAAAGTTCTTTTTTTAAAGTTTAACTCTGTATAGTGTTTGCTTTGATTTAACGTTCAAAATATAAATTCTGATCTTTCCTGGTCAATAGTAATTCTCACATTTAAATGAAGGTAATTAATCTTTTACACAAGTTTCCTTTTCCAACATGCCTGTAATTTAAATGATGTGATTCAAAGCATTTAAAAAAATCTGATTAAAAATCCTTGTCTCTCACATTAGGTCAGTTATCACTCTGAGTTCTTGTGATTCTATCATTTTACTAATTCTCCAGCCAGAAGCTTGCAAACCAGAAAAAAATAGACTGTCAAATGGAAAAAAAAGCTGAATTAAAAAATAAGAAACTTAGTTTTCTTGTTATGTAACAAAGAACCAGCAAGCGCTATAACTCCGGTTTATTTTTCCTTTTCAGCTTTAATTTATTAATAAAGCTCACATGCTTTTAATGAAATCATAGAGGATTGACATAGTGCTAGGTTCTGAAGAGCACCTCATTCTCTCTACTCAGACAGTTCATATCATAGAAATTTCATTCACTGGTATTATTTTGAAAACTGACTCACTATTCAATTCTATCCCTGTGGAGGTGAAGAGATTCCCTGCACTACCCCCCGAGGGGTAGTGTTGAACTGCAAGTGTTCTTCATCTTAATTTCCCTTTGGTAATTGGTTTGCTTTAACAGCCAAAGAGAAAGGAGAACTCACCATGCCCTCCACTCAACAAAATATGGTAGCCTCCTATAATTAGGCTTCAGAAAGAGTAATTATAAAAACAGGCCATAAGGGCCTCATATCAGAAACCTTTTTCAACTCCCAAACTTAAAGTGAATAAAACAAAGACTTTGTCTAGGCTGGTCTCTTAGGTGCATCTACACTGTTATTTCAGAATAACTGTTATTCTGAAATAACAATGCGAGTGTCTACACATCAATTCCGTTATTTCGAAATAACATAAAAATAATGGACGGCTTGTTCCAACTTCTGTAAACCTCATTCCATGAGAAATAACTCCTCTTCCAAATAGCTATTTCGAAATAGGGCATGTGTGGATGCTCCCCTGCTACTATTTTGAAATAGCTCCTCCCCAGGGCCATTCTAAGTAATTTCTTCCCAGTGCTTCCTGGGGCTTTAAATTGAGGTAGCATGCCCATATTAGAGAAGCCTGCCTTGGACTAATTTTGAGGCTTCCCTGGAGTGTGGACACTCTATCTTCCGGAATAGCTTATTCCAAAATAAGCATGCAGTGTAGACGTACTCTTAGAGATTGAAAGAAAAGAACCACAACATACAGTGCAGACTCTCTCACTCAGCCACCTGTTTCTGTTTACATAGTCCTTTTCTAAGTTGATTACACCCCAAGCTGCCTTAGGTGTTGGCACTAGCCTGTCTCTTGAAGGGGCAGAATCCCTCAGAATCCTGTTCATGCACCTTTCTCTGCATTTTTCTGTGGATATTTGAACAACTGTTTTTTGTTTATATAAAACTTTGTGTAGGCCAGGAATGGGGAAACTATGGCCTTGACTCAGCCTGCAAGGTTTGAGCATCCCCCTTTTCATAGGGTGAGCTGGTGCTAGCACAACAGCAGTGTGGCAACTCTCCAAACCTTGGCACCGCTCCGCATGGCTAGAACACAAACAGCAGGAAGCTGGCACTAAAGCCTCTGCATGGCTGGCTCTGTCTAGTATGTGGAAAGGGAGGAAGTGGCTCTACATGCTGCTGTTCCCCCTCCCTGTTGGATGGGGGAATAGCAGTGCAGGGAAGAGCTCACTTGCAGGCTCCACCCCCATTGACTAGGAATCATGGCAGGATGGGGTGGCATGGAGGCTTTTGTGACCCCTTAGGGGCATATCTACACTGCCACCCTAGTTCGAACTAGGGTGGCTAATGTAGGCATTCGAAGTTGCAAATGAAGCCCGGGATTTAAATATCTCGGGCTTCATTTGCATCTTGCCGGGCGCCACCATTTTTAAATCCCCGTTAATGCGGACTCCGTGCCCGCAGCTACACGCGGCACTGAGTAGGTAGTTCGAATTAGGCTCTCTAATTCGAACTACTGGTACACCTAGTTCTACGAGGAGTAATGGTAGTTCGAATTAGAGGGCCTAATTCAAACTACCTACTCCGTGCCGCGTGTAGCCGTGGGCACGGAGTCCGCACTAACGGGGATTTAAAAATGGCGGCGCCTGGCAAGATGCAAATGAAGCCCAGGATATTTAAATCCCGGGCTTCATTTGCAACTTCGAATGCCTACATTAGCCACCCTAGCTCGAACTAAGGTGGCAGTGTAGACATACCCTGGGAGCTATACCAGGTAAGCACCCCAATCCCCTGCCTCCTCCTGCACCCTCCCTCTCTCCCAGACTCCACACTCCCACCCCGCTCCTGCACATTACCTCCCACCCAGACTGCACATGCCCATCCTCATCTGGCTTCTGCATCCTAACTTCTGCCCCAAAGCCCCATTCTTACTCTATTCCCTGGAAGCCCCTCCCACACTAAACTCATCATTTTTGAGCCTGCAGAATCTACTAGCCTCCCTCCCAACCACACAGCTCACAATACACTGTAATGAATGCAGGAGACAGCACTTTTTAAAGGCAAAATTCGGTTTGGTAAGGATTCCTGGAATAAATGAACAGAGAGTTCATGGAAGCACGCTGGTGTCTTTTTGCTTACTGGTTAATAAGTTTTATATAGCAGTGTACATACATGCGTATTCTTGAACAGAATGAACAGCACCAATATCCATACCTATGAAATAACCAATACGTTGCAAAACTCAATTAGCAGGACAGCAACATTAAAATAGCTGCATCTGATGGGAAAACTAGAATTTCAAGCTCTTTAAAAGACACTTGACCAGATTATGCTCCAAATTACAAAGGAAAAGGAGTGAGGCTCATCTTTAGGATGAAAATTGAGAATGAGTAGTAGAGTATAATGCTTTATAAGATTACAGACTGATATTGGTGGCCAGATAATGAAATTAAATGTTTTCTTTGTGCTCGAAGAGTGGTGACGTGGTGGAGGATGTTGAATGAATCATGTCCAGCCTAATGATTCAGAGAGACGCTGAAACAGACCCTGTTGTAAATGTTTTTAATATACAAATAAGTGCTTGTTTTTAAAATATAGTTAGTTTTGTTACACATAAATTATACATAGTAGTATCCTAATGGTTTAATGCAGAGTTGTAATGTGTAGGCATGAGTACATTTTGTACTGTGCTAGCAGTGAGGCATGTGGAATATATTCCTCTCTGGCGGCTTGCTTTTAATGCTATTTTCATTACTTTTTCAGTATGTTATGATCAGATCTAATGGGAACCCTTCCCTCTGAACAGCAACATGCATGAATTGAGTAAACAGCTGAACAGGAGAGATTAGTAAGCTCTAAAACTGTGCATATTGATGATCAGGGGTCCTAATTTTCTGTGATCAAGACTCCCCCAAAATTCTCTGATAAAACACGTACAAATGTTTTCCTCTATTAAAATGAAACACTTTAGTTTCCCTAGCCACAATACATAGTTATCAGTTGAACACAATGGTTTATTGATATATTTATAATTTGCAAGCAAGTTCAAGGCCAACCAATGTCAGTCATTATAATAAAATAAAATTTAGGGAATTGCCACTTGTATTTCTTCTTCCCATACACCAAATACGTCAATGTCTGTATTCGATATTATCAGAAAATTGGCTTTTTTTAAAAGCAAAAAACAAAGCTTGGGTTGTCAGCCTTGTGCAGCAGAGCTGTTACTGTCAGCTGCAATCCTGTTAAAATATGTAGAATCTGTTCAGTCCATACCAGGTTGAGTTTAGGTTTATGTGGCCCTCCTGTGTAATATGGTGGGCAACAGTGTAATAAGTGACATTGGTAATTTCAGTAACATTTATTTTATTTTTTTAGAAACTGTAAAAACTAAAGATTCTCTGTAAAGCTACAAAGTCCAGTTTTTTCCATGGTGCACAGATTCTTAGGATCCTTTGATACAATATTCAAAATTCTTTCTGTGCATTTGCATTCTGGGCACAATTCAAATTATTTTCCTGTTAGCTCAATATGTCAAATTGTAGCTGTGAAACAGCAATCTCCTGCTATTAGGTTATTTGTGTGTGCATCCATCCACCCCACCACACAATACAGTTTGGTCAAAATTAACTGAATGTATAATTTAAAGATAATTTACAAGATGGTTCATGAAAGTGGTAACATCGGGCAAGATTTTGATGCTATTGATTGATAACCAAATCGGCAACCCAGATTCAGTTGCAATACTCCCCTGAGCTGTAATGAGCTTATCATCCCATCTCTCTTTATTTTACCTTCGACATGATCATATTTTAACTCTTAAGTTCCCTTAACATCCATCCCAGCTATAACTAGAAAACTCCTTCATGGCTGTGATGTGACAGCATACTGTGCTGGTACAAGCTACCACAAAAACCCAACAGAGCATGGAGCCAATCCTGTTTTAGGTGTAGGTAAGTCCCAGTTATGATTAATATGAAAAACACTGAGTAATTTGGAATAATTAAGGAAATTGTTATTATAGTTAATATACATAAAGAGATAAGAAAATATTGATCTATTTTGGATAAGAAGTTTCACATACCTGTGATTTCAATAATGGAGGTGGAACTAGTGAAAAGAAATGAACTCTTGATATTTCACAATGTGTATAAACTCCTGCATAAATCTGAGCTAAAGAAAGATGGGACTTAGTATAGAGAGATGTAGCATAGAACAATCTTTTGTTTCCATTTATGAGAACTGTGTGGGAAAATCTACCACTTTTCTCAAACTGTAAGAACAATTCCAAAGCAATTAATCAAAAACTTTTTTTTTTTGCTTCTCAATAACTCAATTCTAGTTCTCTTCAGACTAAATTTGGGCCAACTCCCCTTAGAGACTATTCCATATGTACAACTCTCAATAGACCAACAGACTCTGTGTACACAGATGTTGCTATTTGGGGAAAAAGCCTTGGAGACTCACAAGTGAATTGTGAGCATTTCTAAAATTTAAATGCAGCCTTGTCTCTACTGTAATAGGGGATTAACATCACCTATGAAAGAATTTAAATCCATTTTTATTTTATTATCTTGGCTCAGAACTTTCACCTACCATTAATTTTGGCTGCTTGCTAGGTAGTGTCGACTGAATAATAAGTAGTAAATAATGCATTCATAGAATGTTGCCACCTTCTTGCATTCATTAATTTT
This sequence comes from Pelodiscus sinensis, assembly GCF_049634645.1. Classification (NCBI taxonomy): domain Eukaryota; kingdom Metazoa; phylum Chordata; order Testudines; family Trionychidae; genus Pelodiscus; species Pelodiscus sinensis. The sequence continues at coordinate 58,879,491 of NC_134713.1, forward strand.
CTGTGAGTGGACTAAGATTTTTGTGAATAGGGCACTTCCAAATGTGTCAATTTCTTCAGCAAATACTTCTTGCTTTGAAGAGCATTCAAAAACAATTCACTACAAATTTTCAAAATACATATTAAGGCACATGGCATTATTTCTATTTCCAGAGTGGCCTTTATAAGTTGTTGAACCATACATTGTTGAAACAATAAAGCATGAATCATATCCTGAAGTGCAAATTTTACAAAAATAGATTCATTTATATTTCATAATTAAGCTTAACATTTGCTTTGTGAGTGTTCCTGCTAGTGAAACTGTTTTCTAGAACATTCACAGAAGATGAACATAAGGGCCTTGAATAGCCAAATAAGTTGATTTTTTTAAAAAATAAAATATTTATGGCAGTCGCAAGGGATATTTTTGGTAAATAGTGTATAAAAGGCATAGAGAATTGCTACAATAGAACAAACCTGAGATCCAATTTTAAATTCTGAGTCTCTATTACAACTTTTTTAAGGTATGGGCCTGACTGCATTTTAATGAAATCCTGTTCCGATATTAACACCAGAAGGCTCTACAAGCTACAAAGTTCTGAGACTCAGCTGCCCTGTCCAGGATGATCCTCAAACAATGTTTTGGCCCCAAGTTAAAGAAGTCCTAAGGCTTGCTTGAAGTGATTTCCTAGATTCACAGGTATAGGCTATTGTGACATTGGGGAAGGAGGCATAATGATCATATAGGCTACGTCTAGACTGCAAGCCTCTTTCAAAAGATACTTTTGAAAAAGCCTCTTTTGAAAAAGAGCATCTAGACTACAACCAGTACTTTCAAAAAAGCAAATTGCTTTTTTGAAAGAGAGCACCCAGGCAGTCTGGATGCTCTCTTTCAAAAAAGCACAGTTTGCATTACATAGCTCCTTTTTTGGAAAGCATACTTTCGAAAAAAGGCGTTATTCCTCGTAAAACGAGGTTTACTGAGGTCGAAAAAACTGCCACATTCTTTCAATTTACTTTCGAAAGAACGCAGCAGCAGTCTAGACACAGGTAAATTTTTTTCAAAAAAAGGCCACTTTTTTTTTAAAAAAAGCCTGTAGTCTAGACATACCCAAGTGGGTATTCTTTCCTTGCCCTCTCTCCCACAGACCACTCTCCAGTTCTTGTACTAAGCACATATTGGCTGGATCCAAGGATCAGAGACATAGGAAGTAACAGCAATACATAGGAAAGCCAAGAAAACAAAAATTATTCTGTTGTATAAAGTTTGTGTAAAGCTCAAACCCCAGCGAACATAATAAATTCACACAGAAATAACTCACATATTGGACACCAAATACCCAGAGGAAACAAAAAGTCACGTAGTTCCACATTTGGCTATTCATAGTAGCTCCTTTAGCCACTCAGTGTTCTGGATAAAGACTTAGATTCACAGTGTAAAGACATATTAGTATTTAGACAGTGTGCCGCAGGGTGGAACAATTTTGTAAATGATGCTGACTGCTTTTAATTTAACCAAAAATGTACTTATGATGAGAATTCTTTGTGGGCAGCTTAGTTTCCGTGAATCAGCACAGACCCAACAATAGAGGTTGTGGTTTTCACCAGTCTTGTTCATCTGGTATAAGGGTGGATAACGTTTAAAAAGGAAAAATCTACGTATCTTTAGGAAAGCCTTGCACATATTAGTTTTCTAAAATAAAATATATAATCAAAATCCCCATATACCTCATACCCTGACTCTTATTTCAGTCCAGGTTAAGCTCGGCACACTTGAGTTATGAAGAGAGAAGCAAGCAAAGATGGCTTCAGGCACCAGCTTTGTCCCTCTTAGCTTGTGTAGGAGGATCCACTGCTCTACAGTATACTCTCTTGCAACAGCTGTTCAAGGACTGCTGAGAAGCTGGAGTGCATGTTCCTAGCCTTCCTGATTGGACATGCTTCTTTCCATGTCTAGCCACATCCTTACAACTCTGTGGGCTGGGCTGGGGGCGCCATGATCCCCCATGCTGGCTTCCCTGCCCCACCTCTTCCTGGGGCACAAAGATGCCTCTCCCCTCTCCCCCTGCCCCCCGCAATGGCCTGTGGAGGCTCTCAGCTCTCCTGTACATACTCATGGGATGTGGAATGTACTGAATGTGGCAATCACCCGTCCAACCTCTCTACTCCATATTTGGGTGTATTTTGCCAAGCAGTGGAATTTCCAAACATTTTCAGATGAGTACAATCAAAATACTAGGATACCGTCAAACCACTTCACAAAGTAGGTAAGCATCATTACAGTAAATTAACATTTGAGGAAACATTCATAATGAGGGTTGTGGTTTTTTGGGTTTTTTTTCCCCATATACTAAGTACACCACAGAGACAAAAATAGAAGCCATCTTTTCTAATTTACTCTGCTGAACTATGTTGCCACTACTTATAATAGCGTCTGAATTTGACTGTTACAGTACTTGGAAGGCGTGCATTTCATTGGGAGAAAATGGCAGGTATATTTTTTCAAATACTGGTGCTACAAATCAGGGAAAGACATTTAATGAGGAGCACAATGTCTTTTTCCTTTGAGAGCAATTGATTGAGGAGACCTCACTGACTCACCTCTCACCATCAGTCGATGTGACAATACTGCTTTTGTAAGGGATCCAGTCAAAGGATGTGTCTTCTCTACAACTTATTGCCTCTGCTGTACTCTGACTGAAGAAAGATGTGACACGTCTAGTACTGGCAGTAATATCAGTTTCACCTGCTTTCCCTGGTTTACAGGAAGATTTAAGAACAGATTGGTGGTGTTTGATGGAAAACATCTAGCAGAAAGTAGGTGAAAGTGAACTGGACCAGCGCCCTGAATGCTGTGTCATTTCAGCTCACACCCAGAATGTCCCCACATTCTGAACACTGAGAAATTGTCCCAGACATATCCCTAATAGATATACGTGTATACTGATTAGAGGTCATATTTAGTTTGTGAAAGGTGAACAGGATTTGGTAAAACCCTTAAGTGACCTCTTTGTTTCTTGGAAATTCATGGTAGCTCAGGAATATGACTTGACTGGCTGTTCAACAGTATTGTCACTTTGAGCTCCAATAATGGTAGTTCCTCTTGCTTTTCAGAATTTGTCTTTCCTATGATCAATGTTTGGAGGTGTAACAAGAAAAGTAAAGTACAGCGGACATGAGGGTTTGAATTACATAAGTTTAACTGTTAAACTCAGATCACTGATGCAGCCTTCCTGTCTCACCTCAGTTGCTTTTCCAGACTATAAGGATCACAAATGCTACAGTTATGCTAGTGAAGTGTTTAGCTAGGATGTAGTGTAGTTGCAGTCCCTCCATCCTTTCTCTATTCCCTGGATCAAAAAGTGAATTTACTAGTGGGAGGCAGATTGAAGTATTAAATCCAAACAGCTTTCAGGGTACACTTCCCTTCTTGCAGCTGAAACTATGCTGTGAAAGCAATCCACAGTTGGATGAACTTTAGCTAAGCTATGAAATAAATGTTTTTGTAAATTATAAAAAAGACCCTTTGGCCTGTTTACTGTGTCTTTCATCGCTATTTTCAGAAGAGCTCTTAAGCACCCTCTGGATCAGCATTATTTGGAAATTAAAAACATCGGAGGTTAGTGCAGCATAGCCTGCTAGCTAAAGAATGAAGTCCACAAAAGTGGCCATTGTAAACCACGACGACATGCCGGTGTCTGTTACTGAAGTAGCCGGGTCACAATTTCCCCTAGTGTCTTTTCATGAAATACTAAACTCACCAGTACTGCAAGGCATGAAGCAAGGGAACAAGCAAGCCTTTAAAGTTCACAAACCCTCATCACAGAACAAGGATTAATCTCATACTTTTAGGTGCAATCCCTATGGTAAGACAGCCTGATCTGTGATGGTCTTTAGCCAAAGCCAATTCAGATATTTTAATTTACTGCGGGAACAGTAGCTTCTAAGACATAAATGAGCAAATGGAATAGACTAAAGTGTAATATTTCTGAACAAATGTTTGAGCAACATGTTAGTCTGCACGCATTTTTCCATTACTTCTCTTTTCTGTTGCCATTTCACCAGGGAGATAGTAGAGGCAATATGCAAGGAATCCTTGTGTTCAGAGATATATTTTCAAGGCAAGAGCACATGATGAGCAGACTGATGAACTAACACTTTCACATTTGTATCTGGTTAGAGTTCATACTCTTGCTGAAAATTTCTGTCTCGAATCAAAAGCTTGAAAGTTTACAGACACAAGTCAGTGAACGTATTACTACACTGAATTTTTATTTGTCCCTACATGCATATAAAGCATTCCATACTGGGCTATAAAAGCTGCCTTGTTTAAATTCAGCATGTTTATTTATTCCAATTACTTTTAAAAGTATTTCCTGTTTTCCTTCCGTGAAGTTGTAAGTCTACTATCATAGTCTAGCAATGAATCTGAAACCCACTAGATTGATCCCTGGGGACAGTAGTTAAAATGGACTATGCAGGCTCAGAAAAATAGCAACTTGATTTACCACTGTTCATTTCTTCCCACACTGGAGGCTGCGTCTATATTGAACTCTTCTTGCTCAAAAGCCTATGCAAATGAAGCATAGATTAGCATATTTCCATGCTTCATTTTCATAATTAATTAGGAGCCCTTTTCGCACAAAAACCTCCTCTTGTGCAAGAGCCATTCTTCCTCATTTTTTCAGGAAAAATGACTCTTGCACAAGAGTGGGATTTTGCAAAAAAATGGTTCCTAATTATGATAATGAAATGTGGCAATATGCTAATCTGTACTTCATTTGCACAGGCTTTTGCACAAGAAGGGTGCAGTATAGATGTAGCCTAAGAGATTTGGGACAGACTTTCTAGATTGGGTAAAGGACAGTGGTGCTCAAATATTTTCAGATACCCCCCCTCCCCACCCATCAGTGACCAAATCTGTCCATGCACCCCGTCCATTGCTACACAGCCAAGAGTTCTTCAGAAATGGAGCTTGGGCTGGAGGCACAAATGGGTTTCGGGACAATGGGTGTAGGGTGTAAACAGGGGCAGTTCTGAAGTGGAAACCTAAGAAGCTGCGGAGCCTGGGGAGGAAGCTTGAGTTGAACTTTTTTATATTATTTCATCATCTTACTTAATATTGTGTGTGGATTTTATCTGAGGGGTAGTTGTGAAAGGAAGCTGTCCACAGGCCAGTTCTACATATACACAGGAACCCAAGTAACTTAATTCAGGAATAGTGCCACAGAGACAAATAGCATTGCTCATGTGAGTACAGTTACATGTGACAAGGATCAGAAGTAGTAACAGGTCACCACTTTTGAGTACATATTCCTAAGAGAAGAACAGGTGAGAACTTCAAAGATCAGGCATTGCCTTTTATAGCAGAATCATACAGCATCCAGACCTAGTTTAGCCTGTGACAACTTCTGTGATGCAGTCATAGGTTAGCAATGGGGGCAGCTATACAACACATTGCATTTCAAATGCAAACAACATAACAAAAGGAAAATTGTGTGGATTATAATATTTACCGTTGGCTAGTCATTAAAGACCTAGCTTTTAGAATGTAAATGACTCACAGAATTTCCAATATGTGGCACCAGAAATCTTTTAAAAAACCTACTTAGAAATACATAAGGGCTTGTCTAGATGTATCTAGTTTATATAGCAGATCCTACCCTTACTGTTACGTACTTTGTGTAATCATTTACACTTGTTCAAAGTGAGTAAAATACTACCAGAACAAATGGAAGAGGTTTACAATTTATTTTCTGATGTATAAATAATAGGGCAGCAGATAATTTATTATACTGTGTTTATTGTTACTCATGCTGTATAACTAGAGGGTGCCAATATAAATGGAAGCAGGTGAATTCAGGATCAGGTCTCAAAGATGACTCACTGTGCAGATAATGCGGTATCAAAAGTAGTTTCACACTTGCAATATGTTAACACTCAACGCAATTTCTAAAAAATAATTTTTTTAGAAAGAATTTTCAATGTATAAGAGCTATTTTGTTAAGAAATTCCTTGTTCTTTAGAAGCAAATATGAAAAAAATGGACAAATGTTTTATTTGTCTTTAAGAAAAGAATAAAGATGCAAATTAACAAAGTTTTAATGTTTCATTCATACAGCACTTATAAAAAGCCCTTAATTAAGAACAGCATCAGATCTCAGAAGTGCATTATGATTTAAAATAGTAGCTCAATATTTAAAATATTTTAATTTATCCTTCAGTCTAGAAAAATCAGAGTCCTAAAAAATAATCACTTGCTGACAAGTGACTTCTGTCACAAACTAAGTCTGCGTGAGGAGTAATATGTAATTCTAATCTGAGATATACATTTGCTCGTTGGTAAACATAACTACTATTAATGCTAGCTGGAATTACTCATACTCAAGGAGACAATATGCTTCCAACATTATATATAGTATTTGAAAACAAGCAATATTACAGAAGGAAAACGGGGGTTGTAAAATCCAGTGACCACTTTACCATGAGGTCATCAGAGGGTTTTGAAATGGGAAGGCAAAATTTCCCTCTCAATAAATTTTAAAGGAATCAATGAAGTCTTATTTAAAAAAAATCATCCATAGGGTGTTGCCATCTAACGCATTTATAAGGAAAATGTGAGGAAATACTTTGCTACTACAGGTTGAACCTCTGTAATCCAGCACTCTTTGATCCAGCAACATCTGTGGTACGGCATGAGTTTAATTAACCGCTTATGAATGTAGCCAAGTTTCCTGTGGTACTATAAAGTTTGTCTACAGCCACGAGGCCTGCCTATCAGTGTTCTGTGATGTTATTTAGCTCTAATTTACCCCTGAATGTTTGCTAAGTAATTAGTGGAAGTGCTGGCAATGCTGCTAGACAATATTGACCTCCTGTGGTTCAGCAAATTCTCTGTTTTGGCACTGCTCGGGTCCCAAAGTTACTGAACTAGAGAGGTTCAACTTGTACATTTAATTTATTCCTGGACTAGGTATTTATACCCTGGTCATCTCCATGATATACAAGCATATTATAAGGACTCATCTAATTGTGATATCAATCTAACATTTTCAATTAGCAATGTAAATTAACAAAAAGATAAGCTCGGAAGGAGAGAGTAGTCAGGAAGGAGCAGTGTAAATAAGCTAACTAAACTGATACAAATGGAAATTGCTTATTGGTTATGTATTTGGGTCAAATCCTGGTCCCAAGATCAAAAGCAGCCTTTCAATATGGTTAGTAAAAGATCTTCCTTGACCCAGGGGCAAGATACAGAATATCTGCAAGATACAGAATATCTGCAGAGTTCTTATACCTGACTCAGTGCTACTGAATCACATGCATTCTTACCAGGGATCTATAAAGGTGGGAATAATCATACCCCTTCCCATACCAACATAGTACTGCCACCAGAACAGAATGTCACCACCTGGTCTCATGTAGGCTGGAAAAGAGAGTGCCCAAACATTTAACTGGGTGTAGTGAACCATAAAACAAATTGATTTTAACATCATCTTCTCTGTTGACAGTGAATGTTTAGAAATGTGATATAGATGCAGCCGTGCTAGTCTGGTCTAGCTGAAACAAAAGACAGGACTATGCAGCACTTTAAAGATTATCAAGATGATTTATTAGGTGATGAGCTTTCGTGGGCCAGACCCACTTCCTCAGATCAATTTGTGGAAGAAAATTGGCATGATCATATATACCAAAGTGATACAATAAAAAAAAAGTGAACACATATAAAATTGAAAAATCAGATTTAAAAATGGGGGCGGAGGGGGAAGGGGGAAAAGGTTAGTGTCTGTGAGGGTATGTCTACACTACCCCGTTAGTTCACACTAGCGGGGTAATGTAGGCATACCGCACTTGCAAATGAAGCTTCATTTGCATAAGCGGGGAGCCGCCATTTTTAAATCCCCGCTTGTTCGAGCCCCGTGCAGTGCGGCTACATGGGGCTCGAACTAGGTAGTTCGGACTAGGTTCCTATTCCGAACTACCGGTACACCTCGTGAAATTCAAATCCCGGGCTTCATTTGCAAGTGCGGTATGCCTACATTACCCCACTAGTGCGAACTAGCGGGGTAGTGTAGACATACCCTGAGGTAATAATATTAGGGGTGATAATTGGGAAAGCTATCTTTGTAATGGGTGAGATAATTAGCATCTTTGTTAAGACCCATACGTAAAGTGTCAAATTTAAGCATGAAACAAATTTAAGCATGAATGACAGTTCTGAGGATTCTCTTTGAAGTCTGGAGTTAAAATCCCTTTGGCTATGTCTAGACTGCATTCCTTTTTCATAAAAGGGATGCAAATTAGACGTATCGCAATTGTTAATGAAGCAGGGATTTAAATCTTCCCCGCTTCATTAGCATAAAAATGGCTGCCGCTTTTTTTCGGCATGGAGCTTTGCCGGAAAAAAGTACCAGTCTAGACGCGGATCTTTCGGAAAAGAAAGCCTTTTCTGAAATATCCCTTATCCCTTATTTTAAGAGGAATAAGGGATCTTTCGGAAAGGTCTTTATTTTCCAAAAGATCTGTGTCTAGACTGGTGCTTTTTTCTGGCAAAGCCTCATGCCGAAAAAAAGTGGCAGCCATTTTTATGCTAATGAAGTGGGGGAAATTTAAATCCCTGCTTCATTAGCAATTGCGATACGTCTAATTTGCATCCCTTTTACGAAAAAGGAATGCAGTCTAGACGTAGCCTTTGAAACAATATGCATGTTTTAAGGTCATTGAGAGTATGGTCAGTCTGGTTAAAATGGCAAGCAACAGTTTTCTCTCTGAGACAGAGCCTGATGTCTGTTTTATGTGCATTGATTCTTTAGCGAAGTGTCTGAGAAGTTTGTCCAATATACATAGCAGACGTACACTTTAGGCACATGATGGCATACATTATATTTCTGGATGAACAGGAATATGTGTTCTTGATCTTGTAACTCGCATGGTTAGGTCCAATAATGGTGTCAGCTGAATAAATATGTGGACAAAGCTGGCACCTGGGTTTGTTGCAAGGGAAAGTTCCAGGGTTGGTATTAGTGTGGTATGTCCTGTGGTTGTTGGTAAGAATCATCCTGAGGTTAGGTGGTTGTCTATAGGAGACTATGGGTCTGTGTCCCAGAGCCTCTCAGAGGGCAGTATCCTGTACCAGTATAGGTTGTAGTTTATTGATAATGCGTTGGATGGGTTTAAGTTGGAGGCTATAGGTGATGACAAGTGGTGTTCTATTGTTGGTTTTCTTGGGTCTGTCTTGAAGAAGATGGTTTCTGGGTATTCGTCTGGCTCTTTATTTCTCCAAGTGGGTAATTGAGGTTTATAAATGCTTGGTAGAGATCCTGAAGTTTCTGGTCTCTGTCAGTGGGATTAGAGCAGATGTGGTTGTATCGAAGGGTTTGGCTATAGACGATGGATCGTATGGTGTGTCCTGGATGGGAGCTGGAGTCATGTAGATAACTGTAGGAGTCAGTGTGTTTTCTGTAGAGAGTGGTGTCCAATCATGCTTAAATTTGACACTTTACATATTTACATATGGGTCTTAACAAAGATGGTACTAGTAGTTTGGAAACTACTTTTTTTTAAATTTCCTTGTAAGACAATTCCAGTTTATGACCGGCTCTCCTATTCACTACAAAATATGCCATCATATTGTATTCCTACAGAGACACTGTGAAGAAAACTTCATTAATGTAAAGGTTGTGAATGTAAGAATCTATAGTAAGTATGGCTTTGTCTAAAAATACTTGTTTTACTAATGACCTTTTTTTGTCAGAGAACTTGAGCAGTGAAAGTGTGAGAGATTTATGGATGTGTGACTGTGTTTACAAAACAACATGCCTGATGTTTCCTAGGAATTCCTTGGAATGAAATATTGCATGTCAAACAGTAATGTGTCTAGGAGCCAAAGTGTAAAAAGGAGGTTTTGAAGAGAAGGTTCCTTATCATTAGAAATCAGCCCTAGCTTCTAATTCCATAAAACAGACCATTTACTTTCCCCTCGATATTTCAAACTTATTCTCCACCCCAACCCACAGAAATCCCAATTCAAACCAATTTTGTTTCAAATACAGAATTGGGAGAAACTCACATTCTCTTAGTATGAAACAGCAGTTGGAAGAGGAGTGTGTCCATTCCCTTTTCATCTCTCCAACTCCTTCACCACACCAAACATGGAAACTTCCTTTCACATGCATCTTTGCTTTATGTTCCTGCAAAGAATGTTCTCAGAACAAAGCATCAACAGGTGCCAGGAAATAAGACACAGTGCAAGTGAATGATTTCTTTCCCAGTTCTGACAACATGAGCAAAACAAGAAAATGTTAACACTGACAAATAAGTTTGGCTTCAGATCCTCTGAACTCCGCAACAGATGTTTGATGCTAGACAAACATGTTATATATGATATTAATACAGAAAAATTGCACTCAGAATGCCCTTTTCATCCTAGTACAGCATTTTAAATACTGTAGATAAGTTTTGTCAAAGCCCTAGTGGGGCTAGTGAAACTGATTCCTCACTACAGCCTAGCTTTAACCAAGACCTGTTCATTGTCTATCTATATAAAATAAGGTGTATATTATTCTTTGCATTATAGTAGATAATAGTGGTTTCCACAGACTAGTTTAGGGAGAGTATTCTATACACCAGGAGCAGCAAGGTAAAAAGCATGTGAAAATTTATAGGAACAACAGGACAAAAGAGGATTTAAGGCAGGCAACTTTGGCAGAGCTGGAATAGGATTAAGAGTCAGAAGTGTGTAAGTATGGGGAGAGATCTGTTTAAAGGTCTTGAAAGTGATGATGAAAACACTTGAAATTGAGAAAGGGAAGCTAATACAGACATTTCTTGAATCCTGGTAAAACAAAAGGAAAAAATATGTATCACTTTAAAGACTAACAAGATAGTTTATTAGGTGATGAGCTTTCATGGGGCAGACCCACGGATCTGAAGAAGTAAGTCTGCCCCACAAAAGCTTATCACCTAATAAACTATCTTATTGGTCTTTAAATTGCTACATATTTTTCCTTTTGTTTTACCAAGATCAGACTAATACGGCTACCTCTCTATTACTTTTCTTGAATCCTATTAAAGTTTTGCATTTGCTAGCAGATCCAGAGATGTAATTATTCCCTTTTATTTGGCTCTGGTGAGGCCACATCTGGAGTACTGTGTCCAGTGCTGGGCCCCCCACTACAAAAAGGATGTGGACACATTGGAGAAGGTCCAGTGAAGGGCAACCAAAATGATTAGGGGGCTGAGGAATATGACCTATGAGGAGAGGCTGAGGGAGTTGGGTCTGTTTAGTCTGCAGAAGCGAAGCGTGAGGGGGGATTTGATAGCAGCCTTCAACTTCCTGAAGGGAGGTTCCAAAGAGGACGGATAAGGCTGTTCTCAGTAATGACAGATGGCAGAACAAGGAGCAATGGACTCAAGTTTTGGTGGGAGAGGTCCAGGTTGGATATTAGGAAAAACTATTTTACTAGGAGAGTAGTGAAGCACTGGAATGGGTTGCCTAGAGAAGTAGTGGAGTCTCCATCCCTAGAGGTGTTTAAGTTGGGATTCATTCTGCCTAGAGCAGAGAGCTGTACTTGATGACCTTCTGAGGTCTCTTCCAGCTCTATGGTTCTATGAAAGTTCTATCTTCACAACATCCTCTGGCAAGGAGTTCCACAGGTTGACTATGTGCTGCGTGAAAAAAAACTTCCTTTTGTTTGTTTTGAACCTGCTACCTATTAATTTCACTTGGTGACCCCTAGTTCTTTTGTTATGGGAACAAGTAAATAACTTTTCTTTATTCACTTTCTGCATACCTGTCATGATTTTATAGACCTCTATCATATCCTCCCTTAATCGCCTCTTTTCTAAACTGAAAAGTCTCAGTCTTTTTAATCTATCTTCATATGGCACCCATTCCAAACTCCTAATCATTTTGCTTGTCTTTTCTGAACCTTTTCCAATGCCAAGCTATTTCTAAGATGAGACAGCCACATCTATATGCAGTATTCAAGATGTGGGCACACCATTGATCTATAGATAGGCAATAAGATACTCTGTCTTACTCTCCACCTCTTTTTTAATGATTCCTAACATTCTGTTCACTTTTTTGACTGCTGCTGCACATTGAGTGGATGTTTTCAGAGAACTATCCACAATGATGGCTACTGTAGATAAGATCTCTCTCTCTCGAGTGGTTAAAGCTAAATTAGTACCCATCATATAATATGCGTAGTTGGAATTATTTTTTCCAATGTGCACTATTTTGCATTTATCAATAGTCAAACTCATTTGCCATTTTGTTGATTGGCTGAATGGCCTTGGAAAAGTCACTTTGTCTTTGGTTCAGTTTCCATGCCTCTAAGATAAGACAAATAATTACGTCACATAGGTATTGTAAAGTTTACTTAATGTTTGTACTTTGCTTTGAGTGCTATAATTTATTGTAGAGTACTGATGGGACAAATTTTTAAGAACTCATAACACGGCCACAGTTATAATTCTCTATGACAATCTAAAACTGCACAGCTACATTGTGTAACTTCGGGCACAATTCTAAAAAGCTACATTGCCTCAAGTTTACGATTTTAATAGTAGAGGTACCTAGATTAATAATATTCAATTGGTGCATATAGAATTTTCAACACTGAAGAGAACAAGATTAGAAAAATAGTACAATTTTTTCTGCAGTCTGGTGTATCTGCCCTTTCAGGCAAAGAACATACGGGTATAAGGAGAGTGAGAAAAGTTTCTTTCTAGGTGTAATAGTGTTTCATTAGTTAGTGGCAGGGGAAGGTAGGTACGTTGGGCAGGCTAACTCCTATATTAGCATTAGGCAGAGCATAATCATCATGAAGCAACACAGCAGCAATAACTGCTTAAAGGGCCAGTCAGGACAGAATGGCCTTACTGGGGCAGACCAAAGGTACATCTAGCCCAGTATCCTGTCTGCCAACAGTGGCCAACACCAGATGCCCAAGAGGGAGGGAACACACAGGTAATCCTCTTGTGATCCTTCTCCTGTCACTCATTTTCAGACAGAGTAGGGACACCATTCCTATACATTCTGGCTAACAGACATTGATGGACCTAACCTGCATGAATCTATCTAGCTCTTTTCTGAATCCTGTTAAAGTCCTAGTCTTTACCATATCCCCTAAGGCTTGTGTTGTTTTGTTTACTCTTTAAGAGCAAAATCTCTGAATGTTAAAGACCAAAGGGACTATATTGGCTCTGAGCCTAAAAACAATCTGGTAATATGGCTTTGTTGAGTTCTGGGACAATTCTGATTTAATAAGAGTGTTCCTATGAAAGATACAATTCACACTCAGACAGGCTCTCTTTGCCATGCAAATCAGGAGAGATCTTTGATGTATACAGCTTCTAGTTCACTGTACAACTACAGGCCAACTACTATTAACACTTTTGATTTAAGTTTGAATATATATTGGGTGTCTTAAGGGTCTGAGAATGTTCCCAGATTTAATTGGGATCAAGAACCAGCCAGTTTGGTTGATGCTATATATCTCCTACTATTCCCACATACACCTTTTGAATCCAAACAGCAAATTCCACATAATTCTCAGTCATGGTGAAAAAGTACAAAAGGATTGCTGCTACAAAATGAATCATCTGCTTTAGTAGTTTTTTTAATTAAAATATGGTGAGGAATTGCCATCTTAATTAATTCACATGTGAGCTATATTGTGGAACTATTTGAGCAAGAGAGAAGTTTAATTATTAGAGTTGAGGGTTTCATATTGCCTCCTCCAAGTGGTACCATCTTAAAACCATAGGATCACACACTTATGAAGCAGAAGGGAGGAGCCACTCAGATACACACAGATATCCATTATATAATCTCATACTACAGTGATGAGCACAATCCAATAATCCAGGCAGATGAATAGATCATCAGATTAGATGATGATGATCTCTCTTCTTTCCTCCCTCCTTTCATTTACAAGGAAACAGTTAGTGTTGAAATTTAAATCATCATCATTATTCTTCAGAGTCAACACATAGTGAGAAGAAAGGGGGCTAGTTTATAGCTTTAGGAGGAAGCTTGTTTCAGACAACTTACTGTAGCTATTTACTGTGATTCACATTGAGTGATCTAGAATTTTTATAATTGAAAAGACGTGAAATAATAACTTGTTTCTCCAGTGAGAAATCCCAATTTCCAAAACTAATCTCTACACTAGGTTAGTGATAAGGCTCTAATCCTGTAATGAGTTTCACATAAGCAGGTAGGCCTCTGCAATGGTACAGAGACCCACTGACTTCAATAAGGATTGATCTGAGTGCAAAGGGTAAAATTTTCAAAAGTGCCAAAGTGACTTTGAAGCCTAAGTCCCATTTTAAAAGCTGGAGCATTTGGGGCAAAGTTTACAAAATGGGCTTAGACCCTCCACTGTAGGTATCACTGAGATAATCAAAACCATGCAGGTGCCTAAAATCCCTGACCACTTCAGCTTCTGAGGACACAATTCCAAAGCCATCTGAGTTGCTAGTGAACTTGCAAAGGCTGCTGAGCTGCTCAGTTCCTAGCTCATTTCCAAACCCCAACACGAGTAATGGATTAGTCCATCTATCTTGCCTGTGGGTCCCAATCCAGAGGTGTGCTCAGTGCATGCCTAATGTGCATAAAAGACAAACAGATTAGCAACAGCAGCGTCCATTCTATTCAATAGCCAAAATGGGTAGATTGCTGACCTGGGGAGTAGGAAACCTGGAAATAAGTCTCTGTTCTGAGATATGGTCTTAATAGTAGGCCTCCAACACTGCACACGAGTATCCTCAAGCCCAAGCTAGTGAATATCTGATAGGAAGGGAAGTAGTCTCAATTTCTCCTATTGAAGCTGTTCTATCTCATAGAAAATAATAACATTCACAAGGACTAAGACAATGAAAATGACTTTGTAGCCCAATGGTTAGAGCACTTACATGGGATGGCTGAGTTCCAAGTCTTGCCCCGGCCTTAAGAATATTTAGTTATTCACCCAAAATAGAATAGTTCTAACAGAAGAAAGTGAGCAAGCCTGAACTCAGCCTAGCTCTCAGGGCACTCTCCTGGGACCTAAATTCAAATCCTTGCTCCAACTCAGGCACAGCAGGGATTGGAAAATACATTCTACATTCAAGGTGAGTGCCCACCAGCCACTGGGCTATTGGGTAGGATGCAGTGAGTCTTACTCTCTCATTTTTTCATGGGACAGACTGTTTTGCCCTGCCCTAAGCTCCTAACTTCAGCAGTGGGTTCCAAGCTATGAATTCTGACCCGAGATAAGTACCTCCCTTCAGCATTTCCTCTGTGCTAGCTTAGGGTACGTCTACACTGCAAGCTTATTTTGGAAAAAGCTATTAAGGAAGATATCTTCTGAAATAGCTTATTTCAAAATAGAGCATCTACACTACAGAGAAGCTGCCAAATTAATCCAAGGCAAGCTCTCCTAATGTGGACACGCTCTCTCAATTTAGAGCCCCAGGAGGCACTGGGGAGGAATAACTTAGAATGCCCCTGGTGAGGAGCTATTTTGACATAGCTGCAGTGAAGCGTCCACACACAACCTCTTCCAAAAGAGCTTTTTTGGAAAGAGGTGTTATTCCTCGTGGAATGAAGTTTATCAACGTCAGAAAAAGCCTTCCGTTATTTTGATATTCTTTCGAAATAACAGTTGTGTGGACACGAGTATTGTTTTTCTCGAATAACAGCCATTATTCTGGAATAGCAGTGCAGTGTAAACGCCTCCTTAGATAGCGTCTATGAATCCCATTTGTAGGTGCCTAACTTATTCCATCTATTGAATAGGGAGTCTAGAGTCCTAATTTAGATTTGAGGATTTACTGAGCATTTAACAGGGTGAAAAATGTCCCTTTGCACCTATAGCACTTAGGGAATAGATTTTAAGATATATTTAAACACCAAAAGATACAGAGAGGCAACTAGATGCCCAATACGATTTTTTTAAACCTATCAGCAAATACCTTTTAAAATCTGGCCTTTAGGAGTCATAGTTTCTTTGAAAGTCAATAGAACATAGTTAATCTAAAGCTCATTTTAGTCTACATAGTGAGTGATTTGGACAGATGTAGAAACTTGTCCTTGGAGACAAATTAATAGAAAAATGAATGTGCTTCCCTGAATACTATTTATCCTGAAATGTCTCCCAGCTAAGTTTCTTAAAATAAAATGGAATAGTAACAACATTTTAAAAATATTTCCCTGGGTGGGAGGTCGAGACTGACGTGGGGTAAGTTGCAACTCTCAATCACATCTGCAGGCTCCTGTTTACCCAACTTGCAGCATTAGAATATGTACATAAGCTTTATTTCTAGCCACTCAGTTCTCTGGCTTCAGAACATAACAGTATAGACCCTTCTCTGGATGCTGCTGGAATGGGAGTTGATCCATCTACGCCAAGTGGCAGGAATACCAACTATTACCATTTATATTGTAAAGTGACCCCTCAATATTGACTACCAGGTAAGCCTGGTTTGGGTAAAGAATTTAAATTCCATCCCTTCTCGTGAATTAATGCTATACTTGGCATAACCCATAGTTGAAAATTGATAAGAAAATATTAGTGTGGAGAGTAAATGGATAAGGGGAAAACAGGGGTCTCCAAGTTGATCTCAGAAGATCATTATCTGTCATTCCAAGGATTCCAACAATAATACAACCTACCTGATCCAGCTGCTTTGCATTACCTGCAACTTAATCCTCTCTTGAAGGACATATTTGGTCCAGATGTTTTGGAAGCACCAGGCATTCCAAAATTTTTGTTGACATAAAAAGTTTCATAGGTTTACTTATTTGTAGCATGTTGTGATTTCCTGGCCCAAAAGACCCTTCCTTCCTAACTTAGATTGCCTGCATTAAGCCTAAAACAAAAAATTGTGTACATTCTTGGCTCCTAGCCAATGTGGAAGTGCCTTAAAAATTACAATTAAGTCACATGCAGCAGAAAATTATGATTCATTCACACTGGTATCCACATAAGTTAGAAGAGAGTAGGGGCAGAGAACCTCCAGTATGCTGGCCAGACATAGTTTGCCTGGGTTAGCTCCTAGAGGGCTGCCAAATATTTTGTTTAACAGAGTGTCCACAGGCACAGCTGCTCCCATTCCTGCAGCTCCCATTGGCTGGGAATGGCTACCTGCAGCCACTGGGAGCTACAAGTCTCTGTTCCTGCAGATACTCAGGTAAACAAAGCATTTGGCAGCATGTCAGTGGTTCATCCTTTGGTTGCACCAAAGTTGTGTGCCAGAAGTTCCCCACTCCTGCGACAGGGAGTTCATATGGCTACTGGCTGGTCCACTTGATCTCTAACCCCTTGCCTCACTGTCAGAGAGCAGTAGTCGTGCCTGGTCCCTGTTGCCACACCAGGAGTGCGTAAGTTTCCAGCTTTTGCCCTGGAGTGGGACAAGGTAGGTCACATGCCAGGGCCCTATGGAAAGTAACACAGGCAGGTTCATCCCATAAAGGGCCAAAATTTACCACTCTGGCCCACTACCTAGCTGTATGATGCTTCAGTCTGGGCTATAGGAACCACATCCCAAACAGTCAATAATTTCACAAAGTGTCAAGTGACCAAAGCCCTGCAAGATCTACTGCTCTTTGAAGAGAGTACAGTTGGGGAAGGTGCTTTCCAGTGCCTTGCCCACTGTGTAGACTCCTCTCAGACTTTCTATCCAGCTTTCTTGAAGATTCTTCTCTCCAGCAGCCTGTCCACCAGCCCTTCCCTGGTGTTGTGAGCTCCCTTTGAACCAGCTCCTCCAGCTAAGTTATGCTCAGGCCAAGAATTGTCTTTTAACTTTTGTGGGCCAACATGGGATAAGTATTCCCCATCACAATTTACAGGGTTATGGCTCACAAGCCTTGCCAAAGCAAACTGCTACTGGAGATGTGGGCCTCCTGGAGTCACACGGACTCATGTATTTTTACAACTGTCTCAGGATACAGTCTTTTTGGCAAGAAGAAGGTAGAAGGATTAATACAATAATTGATGCCTCCTTAAAAACAACTTCCATCCCTTTACTTTTTTGTTCTTTTTTCTTTTCTGTTTTCCCCCTTATTTTTAGGAGGGGAGAGGGAGAGGAGGAAATAAAATATAAATTTAAAAAAAAGAAAGCCAGTGAAAACCTAAATACCTCACTCAATTGTGTAAATGAGACTGACTCCTAGGAGAAGGTTTTTCAAAACAGCCAATATTGGTTGGGCACCTAACTTTCTTAAGTACTTTTAAAAATGGTGCTATGATGTTTCCACAGTACTTTTAAAAATCCTATCCAAAGTGACTTCCAAAGCTCATTGCAAGGTTGGTGACCTACAGAAAATCTGTTTGTTTTTTTTAATAAAGGATAAAGGATATCACTACCTTTCAGCTTCTAATTAACTGGACACTGAAAACATGAAAGCAAATGCTTATTTTAAATGGGAATTTTCATCCGATATCATTCTCACCATCAGATTTAGAACCATTGGCATGTCTGCATCAATGTCAGCTTTTCAGCACTATTTTTACATAGCTTCACTCACAGGAGCATTATCTGCAAGAGCCAGCTGTGGAAATGTGCAAGCTATTAGCATGAACTTTTGAACATTTTCTCTTTTACATTTTTAATACCTGAGAAAAAGGACTACTGCTTTTTGTGGGGTTTTCTTTTCCAAAGTCATCATGGATACAGTAGCACTAGGAAGTAGGACTGGCTTGGCAGTCATAGAATGAAAGGAATTCAAGAGGGACAAAAGAGGCTTTAAGTCTTAAAATACTAGAATGTGCTAAATGTACTTCACCACATGACAAGTAATTTCATATGCTAAATGACTTCCAGTTCATTCCTTTTAATATATACCTGGTATTGTCATGCAGCTTGGGGTGGCTCAGGACTGTAAGGGTGTGGTTAGACTACAGGTTTGCTTTTTTTAAGTGGCCTTTTTTCAAAATAACTTCCCCTGAGTCTAGACTGCCGCCATGTTCTTTCAAAATTAAATCGAAAGAACACACAGTTTTTTCAACCGAGGTAAACCTCATTTTACGAGCAAGAATGCCTTTTTTCCAAAGTGCTCTTTCAATAAAAGGTGTTCTTGTACGCAAACAGGGCTTCTTCGAAAGAGAGCATCCAGACTGCCTGGTGCTCTCTCTCAAAAAAGCAGATCGCTTTTTTGAAAGAAGTGGTTTCAGCCTAGATACTCTCTTTCAAAAGAGGCTTTTTCGAAAGATACTTTCCAAAAAGCTTCTTTCAAAAGAGATTTGTAGTCTAGACATAGCCAATATGCCTACTCCAGGCCAGGCTTCAGAAACTGGGCAGACACTCAAAATGGGTGGGAGAAATATAATCATAGATCATACATCTTAGTAAAAAATGAAGTCCTGCATTATTATATCATTCTTACCATGGAATCCTGGACGGTGCCCTTCAGCTCTCCAGTCTATTTTGCTCCCCAGGCAAGTTGGGCTTAATGGCAATGGTCAGTTACCCCCAAGCCCACAAGATATTCATGTTACTTCCAGTCACTTACCTCAGATCACTTGGTACTCTAGATCAGTGTCTCTCAACCAGCAGTACAAGTCCCCTTAGGGGTACTCAAGAGACATCTGAGGGGTACATTAACACAACTGAAATTTGAAGAAAACTGAATTTTTGTTTTAAGTTTTACAGCGCTTTATTATTTTTGTACTTTTTACACCCAAAAAATTCATCACCCGCCCGGTTACGATTAAGTTGTTTAAACAAATATGTTGCAATGGTAGAAAAAAAATTGTGTGTCTGAAAACTGTAGGTACTTATTTTTTAAAAAAAGGGGTACTTTATAAAAAAAAAAGTTGAGAAACTGCCATAGATCTTACACTAAAGCCAATGCCTGTAGCTAATCTGTAACAAGCTATATAAAGGTTTACTTATGTCTGAGACAGAACAACAAAAATGGCTGCCCGTCACAGGTGAGCCATAGCCTATTACTCCCCAAGGCTGGTATCGGGGGCTCTGTCTGTGAGGCAGAGCGCTTTCCATATAAGGGCATACAGAATAATTATCTTTCCCTACTCACCCACTGTGGCAAAGATCAGCAAATGAGGTGATAAGTGACTGGGCAATAAAACAGGCAGGCAACCTCTCTCTTACTGGGGAATCACATCGTGTGAACGCCTGGCCTGATCACCCAGACACCTTGCACCCCCCGCTCTCGAGTCTTACTGAGCGTACTCCGAGTTGGTCGACCCGAGTGGAGACAGTTTATGAGCATGTGGCTGGTACTTGTGTTTCTGCTGTCTCCAGAACTGGTATAACACCCCTCCCCCACCATTATCCCTATCCTGATTGATTTTTCAGTTGCCCTTATTGCCTGTCAAGTGACAGTGGTTAAAGAGTCATTGTGTTAGTTTACAAATAGTTGTTGTTAAGGTTTTTGACTGTTCTCTTGTATAAAATAGTGTAAATAGTTATCTTTATGAACAACATCAGTATCAATTCTACTGTTCCCAACCCCTGGGCAATTGTTGAGAATTATTGTGACTTAGGGTACGTCTAGACTACATGCATCTGTCGCCAGAGGCATGTAGATTAGGCTACCAGACATAGTAAAATGAAGTGTCGATTTAAATAATCACCACTTCATTTAAATTTACATGGCTGCTGCACTGAGCCGACAAACAGCTGATCAGCTGTTTGTCGGCTCAGCGCGATAGTCTGGACGCGCGGGTGTCGACATCAAAGGTATTTGTCGACCACCCAGGTATGCCTCCTGGAATGAGGTATACCTCCTGGAATGAGGTATACCTGGGTGGTAGACAAATACCTTTGATGTCGCCACCCGCGCGTCCAGACTATCGCGCTGAGCCGACAAACAGCTGATCAGCTGTTTGTCGGCTCAGCACGGCAGCCATGTAAATTTAAATGAAGCGGCGATTATTTAAATCATCGCTTCATTTTACTATGTCTGGTAGCCTAATCTACATGCCTCTGGCGACAGAGGCATGTAGTCTAGACATACCCTTAGAAAAGCCCCAAGGAATTGTTTTATATTGTCTGGTAATTTGCTTATTTTTTATTCTGATGATTGTCTGGTGCCTGCGTATGTGACTGAGTTCTCAGTCATTAGGTGTCAGAGTCATCATTAAAATAAAATCAGTTTCCCTTTTGTAACCCCAAGTCGTGGTCTCATTCTTTCCAGCATCCCTTTCGAACTTCGTGTATTGCGGGGACTGACAATTTACAGATCAAATCTAGCAACAAGTACATACAATTAAATTACAGTCTGACTCCTAAATGAGTCAACAGTGTGTCCTGGTTTCCAAAAGGCCAGTGACATATTGGGCTGCGTAATGGGAGTATTGCCAGCAGATTGAAAGAAATGATTATTCCACAGTATTCAGCACTGGTGAAACCACATCTGGAGAATGGTGTCGAATTTTTGGCCCTCTCCCCCATGACAGAAAGGATGTTGACAAAATGGAGAGTGTCCATCCGAGGGCAACAAAAATTAAAAGAGTGCTGGGGCATATGAATTTTGAGGAGAGGCTGAGGGAACCGGGCTTATTTAGTCTTAAGAAGAGAAGACGAGGGGGGGGAATGACTTGATAGAAGCCTTCAGCTATCTGGAGGGGGGTTCCCAAGCGCAAGGAGCTAGGCTGTTCTCAGTGGTAGCAGGTGACAAAACAAGAAACAATGGTCTCTAGTTGCAGTGGAGGAGGTCTAGGGTAGATATTAGGAAAAACCACTTCAACAGGAGGGTGGTGAAGCACTGTGTTACCTAAGGAGGTGGTGGAATCTTCATCCTTAGTGGTTCTTAAGGCCAGGCTTGACAAACCCCTGTCTTGGATGATTTAGTTGCATTTGTTGTTTTTTTGAGCTGGGGGTTGGGTCTAGATGACTTCATGAAGATTCTTCTAATCTAATATTCTATGATTCTATGATCCTAAGAGTGACAGATTGGTCTGTTCAAAATGGCTTTTAGGGTAAACCTAGGGATAACCAGAGAGTGGGAGGATGGAAACCTCTTTAGAGTCTCTGGCCCTGTGAGAGTTCAATCAGCAAAGCGATGAAACATTCTCTTGTGACCTCATTTTATCTTTTACATTTAAACTTCCATTCTATCAGATGATTTCCCTTTCATACACCATTTCCAAGGCATGATAGAATCATTTATAATTTTTTGTGTTGTATTTTCCTTAATGCCTCATTTACAGCAGGACTCCTGAATAGATTGGGGGAGGGGATGATTCACATGTCTGCATTCAAAAATTCAGAGCAAACATCTTCAAAGTCATAAAGCAAAACTTGTATATTTCCTTACAGCATAGAACATAGAAGTTATAAGTGAGGTTAATGCATGCAGCAACTTACACGTACTCTGAACAAACTAATATATAAGTGGTTTGCTTTTCAGCTATGACTTTGTCATTTGTTACCTACTGATCACCACCGTGACAGAACTGGTACTTGGCAAGAGTGTCACACTGTACCTGTCCCTTTTCTAGTTAGAAAGAGTTATTGTTAACTCTTCAGAGTAGGAAATATTGCGTACTATAAGTCTCATTCTCAGTTGCATTACGTCTCTTTAATGTCATTCTAGCCCAGAAAGGATGTTCAGAGGGTGTGGAGAGTGACTCCTGAGAAAACTTTATGCAGGAGAACTTCCCAATCCAGATATTCCTGGCATAAAAGATCTAATTTACATGTATTCCCAACCTCTGACATAGGGAAAAAACTAGCAGGAGAGAGACGATGCTACAGCTCTTTTGGATTGCTAGGGGAAATAAAATACAAGCTGGTGCAGCCCTGAGGCATCTCTAAATTGCACTTTGAGTCAGGCATGCTCAAATCTAGAAGGGACTTTGAGACATCATTTAGTCTAGTCCCCTGCCACCGTGGCAGGACCAAGCACTGTCTAAGCCATCCCTGATAGATGTCTATCCAACCTGCTCTTAAATATCTCCAATTATGGAGATTCCACAACCTTCCTAGGCAATTTATTCCAGAGTTTAACCATCCTGACAGGAAGTTTTTCTTAATGTCAAACCTAAACCTCCCTTGCTGCAATTTAAGCCCATTACTTTTTGTTCTAACCTCAGAGGCTAAGGAGAACAATTTTTCTCCCTCCTTCATGTAGCACCCTTTTAGATATTTGAAAACTGCTATCATGTCACCTCAGTCATCTCTTTTCTAAACTAAACAAGCCCAATTCTTTCAGTTTTCCCTCACAGGCCATGTTTTCTAGGCCTATAATTATTTTTGTTGCTCTTCTTTGGACTTTCGCCACTTTTTCCACATCTTTCTTAAAATGTGGTGCCCAGAACTGGACACAATACTCCAAATGTGGCCTAATCATCATAGAATAGAGAAGAATAACTTCTCGTGTCTCGTTCACAACACTCCTGTTAATGC
The DNA here is from genome assembly GCF_049634645.1 of Pelodiscus sinensis. Taxonomy (NCBI): domain Eukaryota; kingdom Metazoa; phylum Chordata; order Testudines; family Trionychidae; genus Pelodiscus; species Pelodiscus sinensis. The sequence goes on from NC_134713.1 coordinate 58,902,833, forward strand.
ATCCCAGAATCATGTTTGCCTTTTTTTTTTTTTTGCAACAGTGTCACACTTTTGACTCACATCTAGCTTCTGGTCTACTATGATCCCTAGATCCCTTTCTGCAGTACTCCTTCCTAGACAGTCACTCTGTATGTGTGAAACAATGTGTTATTTCCTAAGTGAAGTACTTTGCATTTCTCCTTATTAAACTTAATCCTGTTTAACTCAGCTCATTTCTCTAGTTTGTCCAGATCATTTTGAATTATGACCCTGTCCACCAAAGCACTTGCAACCCCTCCCAGCTTGGTATCATTTGCAAACTTAATAATCATACTCTGTGCCATCATGTAAATCATCGATGAAGATATTGAATAGAATCAGACCCAAAACAGACCCCAATGGACCCCCACTTGTTCTGACTACCCAATTACAATTATATGGCCACATGGCTCTGCCATGCTGTTAAAACACAAGTGGCATTTTATTATTCCAGAAATACTTCCTTTCCAGTCATGAACATGGGTGCTGAGAGGGCAGCAGCCTCCACAGCTTGGATTGGTTTCCATCATATACAAATTTAAAAATGTAGTCAATAGAAGTTAACACTCCCTAGTGTAAAAATGGTGCTAGTATCACTAGTCATGAACACCAAACCAATTTAGCGGGAGATGAAAGTCAGGGAATTGTGTATGCCCCCATTCAATGTAAGTAATTAGCAAAGTGTTTAGATAAACACATTCCAAAATTTGGTGCATTGAGTCAGCTCTCTCAGTGATATCTACACTAATTAATTCCATACAGGATAGAGATAGAGTAGATATAAAGATGGTCGCTAGAGGTAAGATAAGAGAAAGTATTGCTTTAATCTTTAGTGGATTTAGCTTCCTACTTTAAGAATGCAATTAACATACCAGATAGTATATGTGGAAGATGGACATACAAACCTATCTGGCACAGAGATATGTGACTCTATACTGTATTTGGATGCTAATAAAGAACAGTTATACTTTGTAGAAATAATAATCTCATTCAATAGTTATAGAGAAAGCTGTCCACTTATCCTATTGCTGAAGCTCAATATTCAAGTCACCATCTTCCCTCAGGCACACTTTGAGCTATATTCAACATTACAGGAAAAGATGCTGTAATTTACACACCAGCTGTAAGCAGATGACTTTGTTTACAACTGCTTTGCACCTTATGTGTTCATTAACACTGGTGCAAACTGAGTGAAAAAGCTCTAGAAAAATTCTCCACATTCTTGAAGTGGTGCCAGGATTTCACACCCACTTTTTTCTCATGTTGCGCACATGTAAATAACTACACAAGATGCAAAGCATGAGAGCTTCTTTATGTTGTCCAGTTGTTGATTTTTTATTTGGCCAAGCAGAAATAACAGGGTTTTTTTTCACAATGCATAATTAGGTTGTGAATCTCATAGTTCCAGGTTGTCATTGGAGCTAGGAATTCATCAAAATTCAAAGACAGATTGGACATTGATATGGATTGCAAGTCTTCCCAGAGTTAAAGCAGCTGATAACCAAAAGAGGATTGCTAGTGAGAAAGAGAGAGAGAGAGAGAGAGAGAGAGAGAGAGAGAGAGAGAGAGAGTGTGCATGTGTGATGATGTTAAATCCATGTCTTCAACCAGAAACTAGAAATGGGAATAAGGAGTCTAGAGGTCTGTGTAAAAGAGAGATTAGGTGTTTTCAGATGCCTGATTGTGTAACGGCTCAGCAGCCTTAGATGCATTACTTCAAGTTTCCTATGGTAGTTTCTTCAGTCTTTTTGGGACATCTGCAACCGGCTACTGTCATATACAATCAGTTATTTGTTGAGGCTTTACAGACTGTAGAATAGCTAATAAGGGGCCATTACTTTAATATCTTAGGGTATGTCTACACTACCCTGCTAGTTCGAACTAGCGGGGTAATGTATGCATACCGCACTTGCTAATGAAGCCCGGGATTTGAATTTCCCGGGCTTCAATAGCATAAGCGGGGAGCCGCCATTTTTAAATCCCCGCTGCTTCGAACCCCGTGTAGCGCGGCTACACGGGGCTTGAACTAGGTAGTTCGGACTAGGGTCCTATTCCGAACTACCGGTACACCTCGTGGAACGAGGAACGAGGTGTACCGGAAGTTTGGAATAGGAAGCCTAGTCCGAACTACCTAGTTTGAGCCCCGTGTAGCCGCGCTGCACGGGGTTCGAAGCAGCGGGGTTTTAAAAATGGCAGCTCCCCGCTTATGCAAATGAAGCCCGGCAAATTCAAATCCCGGGCTTCATTTGCAAGTGCGGTATGCCTACATTACCCCACTAGTTCGAACTAGCAGGGTAGTGTAGACATACCCTTACTACTCTTCCAGGTAGAAATGCATGGGCCCTAACTCCTATTTGAATACATCACATCAAAGACCCAGCTAGAAACAATATCCCCTTATTTAGGGAAGCTAATCTGGAGTCTGCAGAACTCCTGCTCTTCTGAAAATATGGACTGAGTGCTCATTGTAAACCATACACAAACCTCACTTGCCATGACAGTGCAAGGCACCAAGAGTGCTCAGGGCACTAGACTATGACCCAAACCAATCTTTAGAAATCTCATGAGCATCCTACCCTTTTTGTGTCCTGATGTGCATAACCAAATGATTACTTGCAGTCCCATAAAACTTTGAAAAAGTTGACAAAACAGGATGCAATACTATGCCCAGTTAATTCAATTTAATGGCTGAAGAATCTGGATCAGCACAGATCCATTGACTTAAGAACAGCTCTGTTAATTTGTACCAGCTTCAGATCTGGCCCATATGTAAGAGTGAGACCAATACTATTCTTTACAGCTGACTTTGATTTGTTGCAAACTCTCCAAATGACCATCAATGGATATTCAGTTGTCAAATGCCAAATACCTGGTCTACTTTATAAAATATATTTTTGTTTAGAGAAGCAATCAGAATATGTTCAGCTCACCTTTATTTTAGAAATGGATTCATAGAATCATAGAATCATAGGACTGGAAGGAACCTCAAGAGGTCATCGAGTCCAGCCCCCCGCCCTCAAGGCAGGACCAAGCTCTGTCTACACCTTCCCTGACAGATGTCTATCTAACCTGTTCTTAAATATCTCCAGAGAGGGAGATTCCACCACCTCCCCTGGCAATTTATTCCAATATTTGACCAACTTGACAGTTAGGAATTTTTTCCTAATGTCCAATCTAAACCTCCCTTGCTGCACTTTAAGCCCATTACACCTTGTCCTGTCCTCAGAAACCAAGAGGAACAAATTTTCTCCTTCTTCCTTGTGACACCCTTTTAGATATTTGAAAACCGCTATCATGTCCCCCCTTAATCTTCTTTTTTCCAAACTAAACAAGCCCAGTTCATGAAGCCTGGCTTCATAGGTCATGTTCTCTAGACCTTTAATCATTCTTGTCAATCTTCTCTGTACCCTTTCCAATTTCTCCACATCTTTCTTGAAATGTGGCGCCCAGAACTGGACACAGTACTCCAGCTGAGGCCTAACTAGTGCAGAGTAAAGCGGCAGAATGACTTCACGAGTTTTGCTTACAACACACCTGTTGATACAACCTAGAATCATATTTGCTTTTTTTGCAGCAGCATCACACTGTTGACTCATATTCAACTTGTGGTCCACTATGACCCCTAGATCCCTTTCCGCCATTCTCCTTCCTATACAGTCGCTTCCCATCTTGTATGTATGGAACTGATTGTTCCTTCCTAAGTGGAGCACTTTGCATTTCTCTTTATTAAACTTCATCCTGTTTACCTCTGACCATTTCTCTAACTTGCTAAGGTCATTTTGAATTATGTCCCTATCCTCCAAAGGAGTTGCAACCCCACCCAGTTTGGTATCATCTGCAAACTTAATAAGCATACTCTCTATCCCAATATCTACATCATTGATGAAGATATTGAACAGTACGGGTCCCAAAACAGACCCTTGTGGAACTCCACTTGTTATCCCTTTCCAGCAGGGTTTAGCACCGTTGACAACAACTCTCTGACTACGGTTATCCAGCCAATTATGCACCCACCTTATCGTGGCCCTATCTAAGTTAGATTTGCCTAGTTTATCAATAAGAATATCATGCGAGACCGTATCAAATGCCTTACTAAAGTCTAGGTATATGATATCCACCGCTTCTCCCTTATCCACAAGGCTCGTTATCCTATCAAAGAAAGCCATCAGATTAGTTTGGAATGACTTGTTCTTCACAAACCCATGCTGGCTATTACCTATCACTTTATTACCTTCCAAGTGTTTGCATATGATTTCCTTTATTACCTGCTCCATTATCTTCCCTGGGACAGACGTTAAACTGACCGGTCTGTAGTTTCCTGGGTTGTTCTTATTCCCCTTTTTATAGATGGGCACAATATTTGCCCTTTTCCAGTCTTCTGGAATCTCCCCTGTCTTCCATGATTTTTCAAAGATCATAGCTAAAGGCTCAGATACCTCCTCTATCAGCTCCTTGAGTATCCTGGGATGCATTTCATCAGGACCTGGTGACTTGCTGACATCTAACTTTCCTAAGTGATTTTTAACTTGTTCTTTGTGTATCCTATCTTCTAAACTTACTCTCTCTCTGCTTGTATTCACTACCTTAGGCATACCTCCAGATTTCTCAGTGAAGATCGAAACAAAGAAGTCATTGAGCATCTCCGCCATTTCCAAGTTTCCTGTTACTGCTTCTCCCTCCTCACTGAGCAGTGGGCCTACCCTGTCCTTGGTCTTCCTCTTGCTTCTAATGTATTTATAAAAGGTCTTCTTGTTTCCCTTTATGCCTGTAGCTAGTTTGATCTCATTTTGTGCCTTTGCCTTTCTAATCTTGCCCCTGCATTCCCGTGTTGCTTGCCTATATTCATCCTTTGTTAGTTGTCCTAGTTTCCATTTTTTATAGGACTCCTTTTTTATTTTGAGATCATGTAAGATCTCCTTGTTAAGCCAAGCTGGTCTTTTGCCGTATTTTCTATCTTTCCTACACAGCGGAATTGTTTGCTTTTGGGCCCTTAACAACGTCCCTTTGAAATACTTCCAACTCTCCTCAGTTGTTTTTCCCTTCAGTCTTGCTTCCCATGGGACCTTACCTACAAGTTCTCTGAGCTTATAAAAATCTGCCTTCCTGAAATCCATTACCTCAATTGTGCTGGTCTCCCTTCTACCTTTCCTTAAGATCATGAACTCTATTATTTCATGATCACTGTCCCCCATACTGTCTTCCACTTTCAAGTTCTCAACTAGTTCCACCCTATTTGTTAAAATCAAATCCAGAACAGCTTCTCCTCTGGTAGCTTTTTCAAGCTTCTGAAACAGAAAGTTGTCTCCAATGCAATCCAGAACCTTATTGGATAGCCTGTGCCCCGCTGTGTTAGTTTCCCAACATATGTCTGGATAGTTGAAGTCCCCCATCACCACCAAATCTTGGGCTTTGGATAGTATTGTTAATTGTTTAATAAAGGCCTCATCCACCTCTTCCACCTGGCTAGGTGGCCTGTAGTAGACTCCTAGCATGACATCACCCGCATTTTTTACCCCTTTTAGCTTAACCCAGAGACCCTCTACACAGCTATCTCCTATGTTCATCTCCACTTCAGTCCAAGTGCGTACATTTTTAATATACAAGGCAACCCCTCCTCCCTTTTTTCCCCTGTCTGTCCTTCCTGAGCAAGCTGTACCCTTCCATACCAACATTCCAACCATGCGTCCCATCCCACCAGGTTTCTGTAATACCAATGATGTCATAGTTGTATTTATTTGTTAGGAATTCCAGTTCTTCCTGCTTATTACCCATACTTCTCGATTTGTATATAGGCATCTAAAATACTGATTTGATCTTGCCTCCCTGTTGTGCCCTGACTCTCCTTTCTCCTTGCCATTATAGTCCGTAGTTCCCCCCATTTCCAACCCATCTCCCAGTCCCGCACATTCAGCACTTACCTGTGGGCTTTGTTCACCTGTCCCTGTCGAACCTAGTTTAAAGCCCTTCTCACAAGGTTAGCCAGTCTGTGTCCAAACAAGGCCTTCCCGCTCCTGGAAAGGTGAACTCCATCTCTGCCAAGCAGTCCTTCCTGGAAGAGCACCCCATGTTCAAGGAAGCTGAAGCCCTCCTGGCGACACCATCCTCGCAGCCAGGCATTCACCTCCAGGATGCACCTTCCTCTGCCCGGGCGCCTATCTTTGACAGGAAGGATCGAAGAGAATACCACCTGTGCCCCAAACTCCCTCACCTTTACTCCCAAAGCCCTGTAGTCACGCTTGATCTGCTCAGTGTCACACCTGGCAGCATCATTTCTGCCCACATGGATGAGTAGCATGGGGTAGTAGTCAGAGGGCCGGATAATCCTCGACAATGCTTCCGTAACATCTCGGATACGGGACCCTGGCAGACAGCATACCTCTCGAGATGAACTGTCAGGGCGACAGATGGGCGCCTCCGTTCCCCTCAGAAGAGAGTCTCCAACCACCACTACCCTACGTTTCCTCCTCGCAGTGGTGGCAGGAGACTGCTCAACCTTGGTGGTGCAAGGCCTGTTCTCCTCCACTGTGGGGGGTGACTCCTTGTCTCCTGCAGAAAGTATATTGTAATGTTTATGTAACAACACAGTGGGAGGGTTAGGAGCAGGGGTGGAACACTGCCTGCTGCCAGAAGTAACCAGCTGCCAGTGCTCACTCTGTACCATCTCCTCCTCCATAAGTGGCAGGTCAGCAGTCCCACATCCTAGGACAGTGACCTCAGTGGACTCCACAGGAATACTGTCCAGAGATTCCTTATGGCCTCGAACGCTCCTCAGCCTGGCCACCTCCATCAGCAGGCACCTTTCACAATGGTTGTCTCCCCCAGCCTGGATATCAGTCAGTGGGAATTGCAAGCCACAAATACTGCAACACCACACCAGGACCTGGGTAGAGGCATCCATGCTCAGGTTCTCTGTCTGGATACAGGCACAGGTGGAGGAGACAGGAGAAGTACTGGCACAAGCGCTTCGGGTCTTCATCACCATCAGTCACTCCCTCTGCTCAACTCCCTCTTCAACTCCCCTGTCCGCTTCGCTCCCCTGGTCGCACTGCTCTGGCTTTTTAAAGCCTGCTTGCCTAGGTCAGGCCTGCCCCCTTCTGAGTCACACAGGGGAAGGCTGAGCCTGATGCTAATCAGAGGCAATCATAATGATGGCAGGCTCTCAGTCCCAACTGCCACAGAAGCTGAAACTGAAACTGCTAGCACTCACCCCAGATTCTCAATTCACACTTCAAACTGTAAAATTCAAACAGTCAGGCACACACACACTCACACCACAGCTTGTACTCTCACCGGGTAGCCTCTTTGGCGGTGGGGTCACTTTGCTCTCCCTCTTCAACTCCCCTGTCTGCAGTCCCCTGTCCGCTTTCTATTTGAAGAAAACAATAGATTTTTAAAATATTACTTGGCTTGTTATACTGAGAAAATCAGGTTTATATCAGGCTGGAATTTCTTCCTGGAAAATGTTTAGTCACATTCAAAGTGCTGCTCTGTTGAAATGTCTGTGTTCTTGGATCCTTTTCAAATGTGTTATAATCAACAGTCAGTGTATTAAGAGGTTATTGGCATAGCATTGCAAAAATGGGCTAAAGACGACCTCTGAACTATAAATGGACTTTGACCCAATACATTTGTCTTAAGATTTATATCCCATCCCAGAAAATAATTTCAGAGAAATTTTGTAACTGAGCAATGAAAAGTGAAATATGAAGATTCACTATTCATTTCAGCACTTAACAGTGAGTGGAGTTGAATTATTTGGACAACAGCCTGAAATACATAATGTAGAAAGAAGCAGGTACAGTTTGAATTCCAGAAATAGACAGCTGGAAATCATTTCAAACATATCACTACTGGCTCACATGATGTTTATATTAAGCATTGTATTAGTCAGCACTTTCTTCCAATCATCTGATTAAAATAGATGGCTGGGGCAAATGGTAATCTTCTGTAATAAATATATTTTTCTGTAGAACATGCCCAGTAGCTCATGATTTACATGTTATATACAGGCAGTCCCCGGGTTACGTACAAGATAGGGACTGTAGGTTTGTTCTGAAGTTGAATTTGTATGTAAGTCAGAACTAGTACATATTGTAGGGGAAACTCTAGCCAAACATTTCTCCAGAGCTCAGTTTTATTCTCCCACACCTCACTTCCCTCAGTCCTTTATTCTCAAGCTGAGATGTCTACCGAGAAAAGCCGCTCTGCGTCTCCCTGGTCTGCTGGGGGGGGGGGGGGGGGGCACTAGCTTCGCGTCTCCCTGGTCTGCTGGGGGGAAGCAGCTAGTGTGGGGTTGCCTCACCCCGTTTGTAAGTAGGGATCCGATGTAAGTCGGATCCATGTAACCCGGGGACTGCCTGTACTCAATTTTATGGTGAAATGTAAGAAAAGTTTCTGTGCTGAACATGCACTGTTTCAGAGGACATTTTTCATCAGATCAAGAAGTAAAATTTTCGAGAGTACCAGTTTGGAGTTTCCTGTTATAATTGTAGAATATAATGCATTGGGATATTTAGTGTATGCATAGGTTGAATAATTCAATAGCACGACTGTCAGTAAAATGAACCCAGGAAATTGGAAAATAGCTCTCATTCTATATTTCTTAGGAATAGTTGAGGGGCAACACAAAAGTCGTTTGCTTTGATGCTTTGACCTTGAGACCAATATGGCAATCACAACTGCAAACAAAAAATCTGGTCTTAAGCCCATTTAAAAAGGATACTTTGAAATTGTTATCCCGTGACTTTATAGTGGACACAAATAGATAAATACACAATATCACCAAAGCCACATCAGGTAAAGATATATGAGAGAGGCCATGTTTTATTCGTTCCTGAACTTCAGCTCCAAAGAAACGTTAAGATAATTTAGGGGTAGATTGTGCTGATGGTATAACCCAGTGAAGCTGCAGGTAGCATAGAATAATTTCCTTGCATTCCAGTGTCACTCTGTGGATCAGTGTGTAGGTAGGAGGGGTTGGGCCTTGCAACAGGTCCTTATTTGGGCAATATTATCACCCTTTGGGGCTCACTTTATGCCATCTCTTTCTGGTGGCAGTGGGAGAAGTGAGAAAGCTTCTTGTGATCTCTTTGCCAGTTCATCCATTAATCATGCTATGAGTGTGCAACTCTGTCTTCCTGCATGCATCTGACGAAGCGGGTCTTTGCCCATGAAAGCTTATGCTCCAATACATCTTTTAGTCTATAAGTGCCACAGAACTCTTTCTCTTCCTGTAGTGGTTGATCCATATAAGAAGCATATGCATTTACTACTGTTTTTATGTTATTTGTATTAATGTAGTACCTAAGATTCCCGGCTGGGAATCTGGATCCCTTTGTCTGAGGTGCTATGCAAAGAGACCCCAAAAAAGTGTCCAAGCCTATAATGGCTTACTATATTAGAATAAGATGAAAGAGAAGATGTGGATACAATGGAGGAATACAAAGAAACAACGGACAACACCACTTCAAGAAAAATGAGTGAGTCCTGTGCAGTTTTCTAAAATAGAGAGCCAGTTATACACCAGCAAAATGATGCACAAGAGCAAGACACAATATGGTCCTTGTCCATCATTTTGCTAACTGTTCAGCACATAGGATCTCAGTTTTCATACAACTTTTCATTGACCAAATGATCACAAGGCTAAGTGAATATATCCAAGACAACACTCAAAGCTAGGGATAATACTCAACTGATTTTTAAATTATAAGGTAAATAAAACTACTTGTTGCCACTCTCTTCAAAAAAAGCTGTGAAGCTGCATTCCCCCCCATTTTCACACATTAATCTTAGATGGAATAAGGATCAGGAGTAGTAAGATTGTTGATGCCTACTGTAAAAGCCACTCACACCACTCACTTTGCACCTGTCAACATTACCATTTAACTCCTTTTCAGCTGTTTACACACTGAACACTGGGCTGAAACTTGACATACAAGGTCTGTGTTTTATCAAATTACTTTTTCTAATAAAAACAGCTAAGTAATTGTAAGTCATGAATGTAATTTGCCTTCTTCCCTTTCTTCTCCAAGAGAAATTTCCCATTTTGTGCTCTTAAATATATTCCAAATGCCAGCTGATCATAATGCAAACTATAGTTTTATTTTTCTGTAAATTTTTAACTTAGTCTTGTTTGAAAATTAATTACTAGCTGTTATAAGAGTGTGTACTTAGAGACAACTAGTTGGTACATAGCCTGGAGATTTTCCTAGCAACCACTTCTACTTCTCTTTCCAGTTAGTCAGAGAAGAAAATGTTGAACTCCATACAGAGGCTTATATTTTCAAGAACCATTACTTAAGTGTGAAATCCACCTCATGAAAGGCAAGCCTCTTGTCTCTGAATTCTTCCAGGGGATTTATATAACAGCTGGATGCTTTAACAAGGCAGGCGCAGCTTCAAGAACAGTATAGCCAGTTGCTATAGTTTTCTGGACTAAATAGCTTTCGCTCATTTCCCTGCTCTCAGAAAAATACAGGAACTCCTGTTACATCAGCATCTTGAGGCGCTTCAAATGCTATGGGTGTAACTCTGTGCCACAGTAAATATTTCCTCTCACTGTTGGTAACCCTGCTTGTGGAGTTTGAAGCCTGTGATACAGACATTAAATCAGATGTGTCTCCTATCAACAGCCTGGGGGCGAGTCTCAAACACCGCACTCGGTGGGTGGAGGGGCAGCTAGTCCTGAGCTCAAGGACTTTTTCTGAAAAAAGCTTCAAAGAACAAACAATGTGGGAAGAAGTAGAGAATGTGCAAGATATCAAGACAGCCCCTCAGGTTTGTCGTGGGGAGAGGACTAATTTTTCAGGAAACACTCAGTAATATGCTCCAGTACTTAGAGTAGGGATGAAGAGATCTGTTATTGCAGCCCTCTACTGTCTGCAACAGTTTATCTGCCCATTGCTGCTGTGGAGAGAGCCTTCTGACCTTTGGAGTAAGCTGAGGCTATGTCTACACTACAAAAAAAAGTCAGAAAAAGATACGCAAATTGTGAACCACAATTTGCATAACTTTTTCCGCTTTTCTTCTGAAAGAGGCTTTTCCAATACTTGGCCTGTCTATACAGGGCCAAATGTCTGGAAAAAAAACCCTCTTTCGGGAACATCCCTTCTTCCTCATAGAACGAGGTTTACAGGGACACTGAAAAAACACATCTCCTTTTCCAATTTTTTTTCGGGGGAGGGAAGGGGGGAAAGCAGATGCTTTCCTTGGACATGGCAGAGCTTTTCCAGGATATCCCGGAAAAGCTCTGCAGTACAGATGTAAGCCTGAGTGAACTGGTTTTTTGTCTGCCACAAACCCAGAAATTCAGATGCTGACAAGAGAACAAAAACTTCATCCAGTTGTGCAAGGGGAGACTATTCACATTGAAGAGAGCAAAAGGTTTAAGGCACCAATGAGTAAACACTGCTACAAGAAGCTTAACTGATGAGATGAGAAGTCTTGTGACATCTTATAGACTAAGGTATGTCTACACTACAGTTATTTCAAAATATCTTATTTTGATATAGTTAATTCAAAATCGCTTATTTTGAAATAACACATCTACACACAAAATGCATTTCAAAATAGCGTTTTGCTATTTTTAAATAGCATGTCCACACTGAGTGGACACTGAATTGCATTGAAGGCTGGCTGGAACCAGGTCCAGCAGGGCATCAGGTCAGGCTCCCACCCTAGGGAGACGGTTCTCAGCTTTCCCTGCTTGTTGCCTACCTTAAAGAGGGACAGCAAAGCATTTGTGTCTCTGTATGATCTGGTTGCCCTCACTCGGGACACCACAGCACTCAGCAAAATGGAGCCGGAGCTGCCCCTGGGCACTCTGGTGCTTCTTGTGAACACGTTGCTGCGAGCGTGGCTGCACTTTTTGCAGGCTGCCATCCAGGAGGTCCATTGCAGGGCTGTCAGTATCCAGGAGGCCTTGTGGGAGAGCTTCCACCCTGAGGAGCACTAAGAGCCCACCTGGTCTGCTGACAAATATCCACTGGGGGCTTGTGCCTCATTCCTCCCCCACATCACTCTACTTAGCCTCACAACCCCCCTTCCTGATATCAAATAAAATACACGTATTTTCATGAACACAAACTCTTTATTTAACAAAACTGGGGGAGGGGATGAAACTGGTGAGACTGGAGAAAGAGGGTGGGAGAGGGCAGAGGGAAATATGGGAGGAGAGAGGTGGAAGGGGGAAGCAAGGGGAAGAAGGGGGAGGGGAAGATCAGGGTTGGAGGTCTCGTCGGACCAACTTGATTTTCATGGGAACCTGCTCCTTGGTTCGCATGCAGCCTTTGGTGGCCAGGATGGCAGCTATCTTGCCATAGATGGCTGCATTCCTCCATTTAGTGTGGAGATCATGGATGTTGGGGGCATCCCCCAAACCTGAGTAAAGTCCACCCTGATCTCCACCCTGGACCAGGAAGGTGCCCGCCTTCTCCGTGCCCTGGCAGGCTCCTGGAAGCTGGCAGACTGCTCCTGGGGAGCGGAGGAGGGCTGGCTGCCAGTGGCTTGCTGGCTCATGTTTTGGGGCCACTGGGTCAGTGGCAGTGACTTCTGGCTCTGGGCCAGCAGGCTTGGAGCTGGCACAGGCACTGTGGCCAGAGTCAACCCCTTTAAGGGATCCGGGGATGGGAGGAGGGAGAGAAGTGTTCTTGGTTGAGGCTGGAGTGGCCACCAGGGCACCCTGGGAAGGCTGGAGGCCCTCTATTTTGAAATAAGTGTCTACACAGCACTTATTTTGAAATAGCTATTTAGAATTTGGCATTATGCCTCATAGAATGAGGTTTACCAAATTCTAAATAAGCACTCCGCTATTTCAAATTAATTTCAAAATAGCGGTTTGGCTGTGTAGATTCTAGGAAAGTTAATTTGAAATAATGGCTGTTATTTCAAAATAACTTTGCTGTGCAGACATACCCTAACAGATTTTTTGGAGCATAAGCTTTCGTGGGCAAAGACCTGCTTTGTCAGATGCATTTAGTGGAAATGCCAGAGGCAGGTATAAATATACAGGCATATGAAAAGAGTACCTATCAAGAGCAAGGCTAGAGATAACAAGGTCAATTCAGTTAGGGAGGTTGAGGTCCACTTTTAGCAGCTAATGTAGAGGTGTTAACACCAAGAGAGGAGAAACTGCTTTTGTATTTGTCTAGTCACTCATAGTCTTTGTTTAATCCTAAAGTGGGTGACCATCAACATCTCATATTTCTAGAAATTATGTACATAGCTGTAGGTATCTTACCATAGATATATTTTGCAATGCCAAAGCCCATTAGACACATAGACAAAATGTAGGAAATGGTGTAGCTAGGATGGAAACAAAACCCATATCTTCAAGCTGCTCCACAGAAACAGAGGAAAGATTTCAGTCTTCAAGCACACTCTAGGCTTCCTATTCTGGAATATTATGTCTTAGACAATGCTCTCATTAATGCTTCTGGAGAGGTAGGTTGTTAAGCTAGGGAGAACAACACTGCATAACATGATGAAAAAAATAACACTACAAGGAGATGACAAAAAATGAGAAACAATGTCTGAACTGATCATGGCATTTCTTTTCCTCTACAGGACCCAGTTGTGAAGCAAAGCATTCTTTGCAGTCTGCCTCTCCACTCTGAGGATTGGTCAGGCTAGTGTGGCATATATGATGTTGAGATCTACAATAAGGACCCAGCAGACATTATTTGTTAAGCTTCATGAAATAACAAAGTATGCCATTTAGTTTAAGTCAAGAACTATAACCCATACGAAACTGAAAAGGGTAAGGGCATTCCCTAAGAACACAGTCAGAGCTCTGTGTCTTGGCAAACTGCCTTCATACACAACTTATAAAATCCCCATACTTTGAATGTGTGAAGAAACTGAAGGCTGCACTTTTCATAAGCACAATAAATTCTGTTAGTTGGCCATGGACATAGCATGAGGACCCTAGAGATGAAGCTTAAAGAAGAGGTCATCTCTAGCACTGCTTTATTGTTCACTACAGGACATTTACCTGCTCAGTCTAGGTTTTAGAAGTCCCAAATAAGAGAACTGCAAATCGTGTCATCTGGGCAGGTCTGGCAGAATGCAAGATGGGGAGACTTAGCTCCAGGCCCCCCCAAGAGTGGGACTGGGGGGCTAGCCTCTCCCACCCAGCTTTCAGCATCACCCGGACCTCACTACAGGTGAGTCCCATGATGATTAAAAGGGACTGGGCCTACCTCTTGACTCCACACTTGATTGACAACCCTGCCTCTAGGAAGCTTAGTATATCTTACTCAGGTTTTTTTTCATATTTTCAGACTACTCTTAGCTCCTTCTGCCTTAGCAGAAGTTGATCTTCCTTCTTGGGGTTTAAACCTATCCAATACTAGTCTCTCTTGACTGCCACTCAATTATGTCATACATGTTTAAATAATTGAACCAGTCTCCTGATAGTACTATTGTTAATGTGTCCACCCAGACAGGGAGAAAAGAACCAGGTCTACTCCCCAGCAACTTGATGAGGCTTTGACTTTTTGTCAGGTACAGCCACTTCATTGTCTCTCTGGCTGTGTCCAGACTCAGGGGTTTTTTCGGGAAAAGTAGCCTTTTTCCGAAAAAACTTCACCTGCGTCTAGACTGCAGCCGCGTTCTTTCGAAATTAAATCGAAAGAACGCGGCTTTTCTTTCAATGGCGGTAAACCTCATTTCACGAGGAAGAATGCCTTCTTTCGAAAGTGCTTCTTTCGAAAGAAGGCATTCTTGAATGTAAATAGGGCTTCTTCGAAAGAGAGCATCCAGACTCACTGGGTGCTTTCTTTCGAAAAAGCGGCTTGCTCTTTCGAAAGTTCCGCGTGCAGTCTAGACGTTCTCTTTCGAAAGAGCCTCTTTCGAAAGAAGCCTGCAGTCTAGACATAGCCTCTGAGTGCTCATCTATAAGAAAGAGTTGCACTACTATAAATGTAATCAGTGTTTGAACCAGTGCAAGAAACTTTGTGCATACTTATTTCTGGTAAAGTGACTTATTTTGATTTAGCTAAACCACTTATTGACTTAAATTTAAGCAAAGCCACTTACTGACATAAGGTGTGAAAATGGATTTTGCATGTTTAACTGTTTCTGATTAAATTCATATCCTAGAGTTATACACAGTGCTACTTTTTTTAGTAGAAAAAGTCACAGAGAACCTACTACCGCTCTCACTGTACCATCTGGTTTCCCTTTTTCAGGGTTAATGGTATAATTACACCAGCACAGTGATTTATTCATCCACTAGTACTCTCTAAGGAAGTCATTAACAGAAGTCAAAAATCAGGTGTTAGGCTATTAACAAGACATTCAAATGTCAGTCATGTATACTGACTCCAGAAAAATGTTCCCTGGCTCATACTCAATGGGTACCATGGCTTAGGTTAGTTGCCCTTGTTCATTGGAGTCTTAATTTACAGCATGTAAACACCCCTAGCTCTTTCTGGCATTTTAAATTGCTTTACACAAGGTATAGAGGCACCTAAGAAAAACATCATGATGCAGAACAACAGGCCAGTTATCAAGCAAGCTAATTTCTCCCTCTTCCCTCCCCCAGGAGGAAGCTAATGTCCTGACTGAGGAGGTCATGAAAGAAGAGGTTGTTTTATTTGGAAACAGCAGAGTGTTGGGGGTCAAAAGGATGATGGGGGTGGTGGCAGAAGGTTCAAAATAAATTCCCTGAGGCAGAACCAACGTAACTAAAAGGAGTTGCCAGGATTTGCTTAGGAGAGCTAAAAACAAGAATTCTTCAGAAATGATATTTTCTTAACTCTCATTTGCTGTAAGAAAAACGTGGAATAGCAGAGAATCACTGTGTAGACAGACTTGTTGAAAGCATGGCTAACACAAGGTGGGAAAGGTCCAAACTGCTCTGAATGTCTCTGCAAAATAAAAAAGCATGAGATGTTTTTCAATTTAAAAATATCTTCCTGATAATTTGAGGTGGTTAATGAATGGCCAAGTATTTTACACATTCACACACATGTTGCTGGACATTTTTAATGGAACCATTAGATATTATGATTAAATAAATAGTTTCATTTTGGTTATTTGGAAACTAGTGAAATGTGGTGGGGATCTGAAAACAGATGTCTTTACATCCTTCCCCATTTTTCTTCCCTTATCTTCCCAGCAGAAAAGTAGGAAATAATGGAAAGAGAGTGGCAAAGCCCAGGAAATCTGAATTTGTTCTATTTTTTTCCAACAAGACTTTAAAAAAGCAACAAAAACAATATTTTTTTAATAGCATTTTTTCATTTATCCCCAGAGCTCTGATCAAAGGGAACACTTTCTGCATTGTGGACAACAGTAAAAACTTGCTGACCTTTCAGCTGATCTCATCCATTGCTTGCTGTATCACCATTCCCTGAGTGAACAGCATACTGTCAATGAACAATTAGCATGTTGGTATAGGGACAGTGAGTTCAGCAGTAGAGCCTGAATGGAATCCAGTCACCTCAGCAAAACTGACTGACAGGCTGTACATCTGACTGGCCACAGGGAATGTCTGGTTACATCACAGGAGCTTCAGGAGCACAGTCACGCATTGTATACATTACTGAAAATATGGGTCAACTCTTCTGGCATATTTTGCAAAGCAGCCTAATTTCCGTTTGTGACATCATAGCTACTGTTAGGGAAAGACATTATTAAAGACTAACATAAGATATCCAATAGAGATGGGCTATGTACAGACATTCTATTTTTTTGGACCTCAAATAGTGAATACTTTGGAATATCACTGCACTTTTAAAGTCTGGATTTTGGTGTGCCTTCTGAAGCTACTTTACATTTGCATTATCCATACATTTAACTTGAGTATTTTAAATTTTTTCAATTACAATACAACTGTGCTCTCACAGTCACACCATGTTAGTCTCCAGTTCACAAAGTACCTCTGTGCATGCTTAATTAAAATTGAGCACATGCTGAAGCACTTTCCTAAATGTGGGTCTTAAAACCAACCCCCCGGCTTTACTCTCAATATTATTTTCATTTCTAATGAAAACGGACATTGTAGTCTCAAGTTAATGTACCACAAACATGTGAAATGTAGACACTGGCTATTTCATAGAATCACAGAATCATCGAACACTAGAACTGGAAGGAACCTCATTGAGTCAAGTCCCCTGCCCTCATGGCAGGACCAAAACCATTTGGGGAAACAAAAAAATGAATTTTCTTTATGTAATACTACACACCTGCACAATAATTTGTATATGACAGTTCCTATATCTTTATCACAGTTGGCTGAACAACTTAGACAACAAATTCCACATTTCTCAATTTGTGAAGGTATAAGGGAAGCCAGTTCACTGAAGTCAGAGGCCAACACCTGGTTTAAAAAAAAAAAAAAAAGAGCAAGAAATTGAGAGGATGAGCAGCAATACCTGCCAGAGGCTGGAGCTGATGCTGGGAAGAATTAAATCCAGAAACAAAAGTGGATAGAAAAGAGACTTTGAGAACTTCTATTATCAAAACTCTGAGACAAGAGCTAGGAACTCTGGGTTAAGAAATTTACTCAGGAATTGGAGAAGTTTTGCTCTTGTTTGTTTAGGAAATTTGAAATAAAAGAAAAAGAAACCTCAACAACTGACCGTAGTGCAAACTACTTTTCTGGACTAAATGAAAAGATACCTAGCGGAGGGCACTGGCTCAACATGATAGGCAACAGCAGGAAGAGGGTACGATAAGGCAGGGCCCAGCAGCTTACTAAACTGTTCAATGATTTTAAAATTTATTTGCCCATTTTAGAAAGTTGAGAAGAGGTCATATTCTTAATATATACATATATTGATTTAATGAGAATGAATATATGAGAATGAAGAGTAATATATATGTATATGTATATCATTAATTTTCAGACCTAGTTTACTTCTGATGTATGTGCTAGTATGTAGTGAATTTTAAAACATGAACTATTATCATAGAAAGAATAACTGTGACTTGGTTAACATTTGCTTTTATTACTATTTGGTGTACAAAGCCATAGATCTTTACAGAAAGAGAAGATCTCTGCTTTGAGAATGTTACAGTCTTGAGCCCTACTGTTGCAAAGACTCTCTCACATGTTTATTTTTGCAGGATTGAGACCTTGGTTAATACTGAGTGAGACAGCAAGAGAGACCTAGAGCAAACTACTTCATTTTATAAAGGGTACATGTTGTGGGGCCTGCTTAGTGGATTGACAGTTCAACCCAAAGCAGCAAGGCTAATTCACTCACATGCTAGTAAAAGAGAAAGATATGTTAAAAGGACTTAGCTTGTTCAAGCCAATTTATTTGTTAAAATATAAAAAAGGCAGTTATCACATTACCTTTACATGGCATATGCATGGATAATTACATTTGCTCTAAATGCTTGAAAACTAATGAAATGCTAATGTTATTGTCTTTACTCATCTAAAATGTGTTGATCTATATTAGCCCTGGATCAAATAGATGTATTAGCATTTAGATGTAAATTCACTTAATATGGACAATTTAGTGTAGTGAAAAAAAAAACCCTAATGAAGGATTGTTTCTGACTATCACATTGTGATTGCATGATGTTTAGCCTTTGGAGATTGGAAATGTAAATGAAAAGGTTGTTAACTTCAAAGCAAGGATCATTAAACAACAATGGATTCACAGTCCCCATATGCATTTCCTAATCTTTATCATCACAGGAGGCACCCATGTGGTTCAAGACAGTTATCAGTATGCCTCTGTGAGTAGGATCCATAAATCCTGATTCAAGAGAATGATCCTCTATCTCTTGATAGAAATGTAGCCGTGTTAGTCTGGGGTAGTTGAAGCAAAATGCAGGACAATGTAGCACTTTAAAGACTAACAAGATGGTTTATTAGATGATGAGCTTTCGTGGGCCAGACCCACTTCCTCAGATCTGATCTGATCTGATCTGAAAGCTCATCATCTAATAAACCATCTTGTTAGTCTTTAAAGTGCTACATTGTCCTGCATTTTGCTTCCTCTATCTCTTCTCTATCTAGATGCTGTTAGGGAGCATTCCAGATACAAGACAGAGATCCTCAAAGCCATTTTGGGCAAGCCTAGGAGACCTTAGGGAAAGAAACAGATACCACATATCAACCAGAGTACAAACTGACTCACCTGTAATGTACTTTACCTGTTTTAACCTCTTAATTCTAATTTCTTTTTGTTAGCTAATAACTCTTTAGTTAGCTTACTAGAGAAATTGACTACAGCATTTTTTTTTCCTGAGCTGAAGCATCTCCTTTGACCTGAGGTAAATGGCTGGTCCCTGGGGTCAGAAGCAACCTATTGTGTGGTGAATTTTGGTTTTAATAATGTTTTATCATAAAGATGAGTATGCTTGAGTAGCAAAGAGGTGCTAGAGAGCTGAAGGGCACAGGAGGATACATTTGTCGCTGGCTTGGTGCAATCGAATTAAAGATACCATTAGTTTGGGGTGGCTGCTCGGTTTTCTGACAGTCCAACTGTGGAGTGGTATAGTGTTCAGCCAAGAATGCCAGACACTATGACACAAAACATATTAATTCTTCTAAGGCTAAAGGTACAATATCAGTCAAACGTTCAAGAGGGAGAAGGTATAGGGAAATGTATTAGGGAAAGATACTGGAAAAAGAGTAGGGTCCTAGACTAAGAGGAAGTCAGAATAGAAACAAAGTAAGAAAATAGAGACATGAAGTAACTCAAAACTAAAATGGAGCCAGAAATGATTATACAGATAGGAAGAAAAGTGGTTCCCAGTCTAAAGCACAAATACAACTAGGATTCACATTTGTCAAACATATTGCTGTTTTGTGAATGTGGATTTTCATCTTCAAGGACATTGCTAGGTGTGGGGAAGAGTTATAGATGTAATGACTGGTTAAATGCCAGGAATGAGGAGAATTTTATTTATTTCATTTAAGAAGAAGTTAAAAGATTGTATAGAGCAGAGGCAGAGGAGCTCAAATACACAGAGCATCAAAAAAAATGTGACCAAATATAGAAGAATGGATTAAACATGGATATTTACCTTATGTCTGCACTTGGAACTATCACTGTGATTCTCAGCTTGTGCAGAATTTCTCACACCAGCTCATTAAGCATGTGCATGGAAAAAATAGCACGTTAGAAGTGAATCGCAGGCAGTGGTGAGTGGTGGCTCAGGCTTGCCATCCTGATAATCAAAGCACCCCTGTTCCTACTACTGTGGCTACACTGCTCTTTTCTGTGCTAACTTGCTGCAAGCAAGTGTGAGTAATTCTATACGATCCGGGAATCCCACTCTCAGCTCAAAGTGTAGACTTAGCTAATTTTCTATTCAGGGACAGGATGGTCCAAGAGGTGCGAGGGCTGGAGGGAAATGAATTGAAATAGGTGAGAAGACAAAAGAAAGGACAGGTGACGATATGTGCTAGAAAGCTTAGAATGAAAGAGGAAAATCTCATGCATCTAGCCACAGAAATTTTGGATGGACAGATTAAAAATAATTTTGAATGAAAGAAAGTCTCAGAGGGGTAGCCGTGTTAGTCTGTTACTTTAAAAATGAGTAGTCTTGTAGTACCTTAGAGACTAACCAAAACATATATAGTATCATGAGCTTTCATGGGCAAAACCCACTTCTTCAGATAAGCTAGATAATATTTTACGCTTCAGATAATATTTTTGTTAGTCCCTAAGGTGACACAGGACTACATGTAGAATGAAAGATTATTGATATGGAAAAGTAGTGATGATTACCGGTCTCATAGATTCTTCAGTCCAAAGGAGTCCCCTGCTAAGTAATTAAGGTCAGATCATGAAGTACATTGATGTCAGGAATAGTATGACTAAACATTAAAATCCCCAGCATTCTATTTCTATTATTTTGAATATTTGAATATGTTTCTCTCAATTTGTTAGTTGAGTTTCACAAGTAGTAGTTAAACATAACAAGAAAACATGTTAAAGTGTTTGTGTAAAACTCTCTGTGTGTGTGTGCGCGCTTGCGTACTGTATAAATATAAAAGAAAGAGAGCGTGCGCAAGAACATATTTACAGAGAAGAATTTCCCAGGCTGAAGGGGAAACATTAAAAAATATTTCCTCTCTCAAACAAACTCTTTAGACTTGAAATGTCAGTGTCCTAAAAACATATTTTAAATTGTTTTCAGTTTTCTCTTCCTTGGCTCCTCACTCTTGAAAATCTGCTCAGGAACAATACCTCTTCGTATTGTTTTCTATTACTATAAAGTACAAATATTTTAATGTGGTAAATTTCATTGCCATGTACTGTGTGTGGATAAAAACTGTAGGGTTAGAAATCTCTATTTCAAATGCAAAATAGTCACTACCATGGGATATAAGAAAGTAGCTATTACGTAAATTCATAGTAATCACTATTTCTCCCAGACTATAGTTGACAATTAGCTATCAATAAGGGGGAATATTACAATTTAATACCTGGAAGTGACCGAATATAGATTGTAGCTATATTAGTTAGAACATCTTCAATATATTTCTAACTAGAGAAGTCTTTCTGAATACTAAACTGTTAATGAAGAAATCCACTTCAATTTGTTCAACTCCCACTTTACACCACCACTTTCCTCAACAAACATGCTAAGAATATAGTAGTTTCTCAAACTCAATTACAAATAATTTCATACCTTATTGAGCACATATAAGGGGAACACAGAGGGAGTGACATAGGAACTGAGTCATCCATTAAAAATATAGATCAACCTTTCAAAGTATGAATTCAAAGTTACATAACCAGAAGGCATCTTTTTCTTTGTTGTACATCAATGTACTAAAAGGTCATAATATAAAAGATAAGACATCAAAGTCATATTTTGAATGGTTATATGCCCATAACCAGAAGTTCCAATAAGGGAAATAATGAATCCATTAGCAGTTTAGTTCCTTTTAAGTTCATGTATTTGTTCTTTTATTTGTACTGAAATAAAACTCTAGGTTAGGGCAATCACATGAGACATGAATGAATATATTTCTCAACTCCTTTTAGCATGTATTGGAATTTAGTGCTCCTGAAATGTGTTGGATTGATCTGGATTTTCCACTTTCAGGAATACAGAGGCCAGATCATCTGGGCTCTCTCAGCAAAACGTACCTACAATCTGTACTATCCATCAATTACCTCTGAGAATGCCTACAGCAACATCAACCTAGAACATTATTAGAATACTGCATGTAATTGGTTGAGTGATTAATTCTAACACCTGCCCCTCTGGGTGGAAGGAGGAACTGATGGAAATACAAACACTGACAGGAGACCTTTCTGACACCAGACCTGTGAGTCTGAATAGTGATAGAAATTCTGCTGATACCATTATTGGACCTAACCAAGTGAGTTATAAGATCAAGAACACATATTCCTGCGCATCCAGAAATATAATCTATGCTATCATGTGCCAAAAGTGTCCGTCTGCTATGTACATTGGACAAACATCTCAGACACTTCGCCAAAGGATTAATGCCCACAAAACAGATATCAGACAAGATCACAAAGAGAAAACAGTTTCTTGCCACTTTAACCAGAAAGGACACTCTCTAAATGACTTAGCCACCTGCATTCTGCTACAAAGACCTTTTACATCTGCACTTGAAAGGGAATCCTCTGAACTATCATTCATGTTAAAATTCGACACTTGCCAACAAGGACTTAACAAGAATTTGAACTTTCTCACCCATTACCAAGACAGTTTCCCCAATTATCACCTGTAATACCATTAACTCGCAAACATCCCACTCTCCCTACCTTTAATATCAGCAATTCACAGACACTTACCTTCCTTCCTCCCCCTTCCCCCCCCCCCGCATCCCCCTTCTGTTCTGCAATGTGATTTGTCCTTTTCATATTTGTTCATTTTTTTTAATTGTATCCTTTGGTATATATGGTTGTGACTACTTTCTTCCACTATTTGATCTGAGGAAGTGGGTCTGGCCCACGAAAGCTCATCATCTAATAAACCATCTTGTTAGTCTTTAAAGTGCTACATTGTCCTGCATTTTGCTGTGAGTCTGAAGTGTCAGTGGCCAAGACTTAGAAATGCTATCCCTTCTCATTAACCATGATATGCATGAATGGCCTAGAAACCAGAGAAAGGCAGTGTTTCTGGGCACTGTCTCCTTCCTATTTAGGAAGGATTTAGTAAATAAAGAGAAAGGGTCGTGATGCTGTCAAAAAAGGCATGATCTAGTTCTGTGCAACGAATAGCTTGAAGGAAACTAACCTTGAATATTTATGGATTAATAGTCTATTAGATCACACACACAAGATGAGCACTATTGGGTGTTTGCTACAGACTGCCAAATCACACAAGGGAACAGAATGGCATCCTTTTTCTGCAGCGAACCATAATATGTAGTGGGGAAAAAAGACTGAGATGATGGAAAACTTCAATATAAATGTCATATGCTGAACGTCTTATACTACCAATACTAAAACATCCTTTGCATTTCTAATATAATAGATGACAAACTCCAAACAAAAAATGCGGCAGCCAACACAAGGGATATCTTTATTAGACCTTGTCCTGAAGATCAAGATAAACAGATCGCAGAACTAAACATTAATGATAGATTAGGCACAAGTGATTATAACTTGATCACATTTATAATATGCAAGCAGAATGTCAAGACAAATAATTTATGTACAGTGTTTTTTAATAGAACTAATTTCACAAAACTGTTAATTATGAGACAGATCATCTGGGGGAAATAATTTAATCGGAAAAATGTGACTGAGAATTGAGAATCATTTAAGCACATCTTACTAGATACTCCAAAAGCTACAACTGAGGAAGAAGGCTGTTTTTTCCCGAAAAACCTCATTTGGAGAGAAAGTGAAGGCAGATGTAAATAAGTATATGAAAATGGAAGAAAGGGAGAGATTCATAGTAATGAATATAAATCAGAAGCTGGGAATTCTATAAAATTGATAAGAAAAGCTAAGGAAAACCAGCAAATAATGATGGCAGCATAGTTAAGGGCAATAAGAAGGGTTTTTAAAAATATATGAGGAACAAAAACAAGCCCTGACTATAGTATCGGTTTCTAGTAACAGACTAGATAGAAAGATAACATTATCAGTAATATGCTGAAAAATAAAAAGCATTCAATACATGCTTATGTTCTATATCAGGAGAGGAGAAACACATGATATGGTCTCACCATATGGTGATGACAACACTCTTTCCTTTCCATTAGTATTTCTGGAGGAAAACAAGCAGAAGATGCTAAAGTTAGACATTTTAAAATCAGCAGTTCCAGATTACTTGCAGCCAAGAGTTTTATATGGGCTTGTTTAGAAATTCTTTAATGGACCTTTAAAGTTGATTTTTCAAGAAGCCTTAGAGCACTGGGAAGATTCTAACAGAAAACTAATATTGTGCCATTCTTTTTTGAAAAGAGTAAATGGTATGACTTGCTGATATGAGACTCAATTGATAAACAGCTAATAAATACATACTGTCTAACTTGATTTAAAAAAACCACAATAGTGTTGTATAATGTTTATATTTCTATAAGGCATTTGAATTGGCAGTTAATGATGCTTAAACTAGAATATAAAATTAACATCGCATAGATGAAATAGATTAAAATCAGCTAATTGATACACCTTAAAATGTAATTATGAGCAACAGATCATTATCAACAGATCCCTCTAGGGCCACTGGAATTTGTTCTTGGCCCTAGAGGACCTAGGGGGCAACATAAAATCATCACTGATAAAGTATGCAGATAAAACACAGATTGGAGGCATGGTAAATAATGAAAAAAATGGCTCACTGATTGAGAAAGATCTGTCTCAGTAAACTGTGTGCAAGCAAACATATGTATTTTAAAATAGTTAACTATGACAGTATGCATTTAGGAACAAAGAATGTAAGCTATTCTCACAGGAGGAGGGACTCTATCCTGGGAAGCAGTCATGATGGATAACCAGTTTATCGTGATTCCCATTACACAGCACTGGGAACGTACAAGTAGAAGCATACAGGTTATTTCTGTATATTTCTGATTGCTGTGACCACTGCCAGAATATTGTGTCGAGTTCTGGGGCTCAAAATTCCAGAAGGAAATTGATAAATTAGAGAGGGTTCAGAGAAGAGCTACAAGAAACATTACAGGATTGTCTATCAGAGGGGTAGCTGTGTTAGTCTGAATCTGAAAAAGCGACGAGCAGTCCTATGGCACCTCATAGACTAAGGGTATGGCTACACTGTAAAGCTAATTCAAAATAACAGCCGTCTATAATTAACTTTAATAGCACCTACACATGCAAATCACTATTTCAAATTTAATTCGAAATAGCGGAGCCCATAATTTGAATTTGGTAAACCTCATTCTACGAGGAGTAATGCCAAATTCAAAAGAGCTATTTTCAATTAAGTGCTGTGTAGACACTTAATTCGAAATAGGGGGCCTCCAGCCCATCCAAGGGAGCCCTGGTGGCCACTCTGGGCATAACCAGGAAAACTTACTCTCCTCTCTCCCAGCCCCAGAGCCATTAAAGGGGTAGACCTTGTACACAGTGCCTGTGCCAGCTCCAAGCCTGCCAGCCCAGAGCCAGCAGTGGCCACCGGGGCCCCTGACCGAGTGACCCCAAAACATGAGCCAGCAAGCCACTGGCAGCCAGCCCTCCACCACTCCCCAGGACCAGTCTGCCAGCTCCCAGGAGCCTGACAGGGGCTGGAAAAGGTGGGCACCTTCCGGGTCCAAGGTGGAGATCATGGACCTTATTTAGGTTTTGGGGGAATGCCCCCAATGTCCATGATCTCCACACTAGATGGAGGAATGAAGCTGTCTATGGCAGGATAGCTGCCAGCCTGGCCACCAGAGGCCACATGGATCCTGACAGCCCCTCGATGGACCTCCCGGATGGCAGCCTGCAGCAAGTGCAGCTGAGCTGATGACAACGACACCAAGAGACACGCCAGCGTGCCCGGGGCAGTTCTGGCTCCATGTGGCTGAGTGCTGTGGTATCCCAAGTGCGGGCACTCAGAGCACTCCAAGACAGGACTGCTTTGCCGTCCCTCATCGAGGTAGACAAGCAATCAGGGAACCCTGAGAACTGTCTGTCCGGGGCGGGGGTAGGGTCCCTTTAAGCACAGAGCTCGGCTAGCCTTAGGCAGCAGTCCCACACACTAAGTCCTAACCTGATGTTCTGCCAGAATTGGTTCCAGCCAGCCTTAACTTCAGTTCAGGGTCCACTCAGTGTGGACGTGCTATTTCAAAATAGCAAAACGCTATTTCGAAAAAGTTTGTGTATCGATGCGTTATTTTGAATTAGCTTAATTCGAATTAACTATTTTGAATTAAGTTAATTTGAAATAGTGCAGTAGTGTAGACATACCCTAACATTTATTGGAGAATAAGCTTTCGTGGGCAAAGACTCACTTCGTCAGATGCATGTCTGACGAAGTGGGTCTTTGCCCATGAAAGCTTATGGTCCAATAAATCTGTTAGTCTATGAGGTGCCACAGGACTCCCCGTGGCTATTACAAGATTAGAAAACATGCTTTATACTGGTAGGAGCTTAATTTAGTTAGCTTAACTAAAAAAGCTTAAGGGGTGACTTATTCTAGTCTAAGGACTTAAATGGGGAATTAATATTTAATAATGGGCTCTTCAATACAAAAGAACATTATTCACTGTCTGGAAGCTGAAGCTAGACAATGCAGACAGTAAATAAAGCATAAATATTTAATGGTGAGTAATTAACCATTGAAACAATTTACCAAAGGTCATGGTGGAATCTCCATTACTAACCATTTTTAAAATCAGCATTTGAATTTTCTTTTCTAAAAGCTGTGCTCTAGGAATTATTTGGGGAAACTCTATGGCCTGTATTATCCTGGAGATCAGGCTTTATGACCGTGTTCCTTCTGGTTTTTGAGTCTATAAAATTGCATGGAAACATACACCAATTTTCTATAATATTTGTAAAACAGTTACCAATTTGCTATCATTTTTGTAAAACAATTAACTACTGACATGCCCTCAGGATTGAAAATCAATAGTTCCAGCAAAACCTCTGTACTCTCATACATTTTCAATTGACACTAAATTTGAGAAGTGTGATATTTCCTGACATTCTAAATGCTTTCTGTTTGGTCTTATATTAACTGTTTTCTACTGGCACTACATGACATGAATCTATGTAGACATCATGGGGAAAAAAGGAATGTGTAGGTCTGATTCAGTGCCCATTGCTTTCGAGCAGGTGCTAAATGAATATTCTTCCATGAATTGGAAATGGCATGGAAGAAATAATGAAGAGGAGAATGGTAGGAGAATATGAAATGTTATGAATTCCTCCTGGTGTTTCACCTAACTTATGAAAGTTAATGATTCATTTCAAACAACTGGCTATCTGCCTTTCAGCAGCTCTTTTCATTCCACACCAACTCATCACTCCCAATAGTTATCCTCATATGGCCTCTCTAGGATGATCTAGTGGCAGGTGATTATCCAAAATTGGCTTTTTTCATTATCTACTGGGTTTTTG
The DNA here is from genome assembly GCF_049634645.1 of Pelodiscus sinensis. Lineage (NCBI taxonomy): Eukaryota > Metazoa > Chordata > Testudines > Trionychidae > Pelodiscus > Pelodiscus sinensis. The sequence goes on from NC_134713.1 coordinate 58,930,324, forward strand.
CATCCCTCATTAAATGGCTCAGAAATGAGTGAGGGGTGTGTGTAGGTATGGTTGTGTGTGAAGTAGTGGGAAGGGAAATTTAAGAGAAAAGACAATGTACAAAGAAACATGATTTTAAAAAAACTGTCAGAAAGAACACCCATTAAAGACAATTAAAGCGCAGAAAAAAATCTCTTTTCATTTAGATTAATACAGAACAGCTGTTCACTCATACATTGCAAAGAAGTGAATAGAAACAAACAAAAGTGAATGGAAACAAAAAAAGAAGTCAGCATAAAGAATAGCACTGAGATACACATTTATACTGGACAAAAATAAGTGGAGGGGATTCTGAAGAGAAGTTAAGAAATGTTAAAAACCATCCTGGGTATTTTTCATCTTAGAGAAACAAATCCAAAAGAGCAACCTGTATTACTAACTCCTTGGGGAAATCCTGAAAAAGCTTGCAATTAGCCCCATAAGACATTTCCTGTTTTCAAATGACATATTTGGAGCCCTACACTGTGCAAGTGATTTGAATGTGGGAGTACTCATTGAACTCCAACATGCATCTCCTGGCACAGATTACACACGCTTCAGAGACAGAGCAAATGTGCCAACTTGTACTCTATTGGTGTGGGTGGGCTTCATTTAGTCTTAATTTGAGAAAGACTTGTTGTGTTATAAGACCACTCTGAAGCAGGATGAAGGAAGAAAAAAAATGCTTCTGCCACCAGAGCAGTGTATTTATCATATGAAAAATACAGTTGCGAAGCAATATGATTGTTTTTGTAGCATTTTTCTTTAAGACACTTTGAAAACATCATGGGGGGGGGGGGGGAGTCTGTAGACTTCTATACATTTTGAAGAAAGAAATCATGAAGGATTTTTCTTCATTTTATAGGAAATTTAAACATGTAAAATTTATATAGAACTAAAAGATTTATCCAGTATTGCACAGATCAGTAGTGCTCCCATACGAATTAGAGAAGGAGGGGAGCTTCAGCCACGCCCTCCCTAAAGAGCATCTGGGGGAGGGAGGCTTGGGTGAGACTGTGAACGAGGGGTTCAGGATGCAAGCTTCCCTAGGAGTGAAGACTACCCCAGCTGTGTCTCACTGCAGCAGCTTGTGAGATGAGAAGTGCCTGTCCATGACTGCTTCAGCTACAGTGAGCACAGGTAAGAGGCGGATACATATCCCCTGGGTGGGAGACAGACAGACACACAAACAAACTCTTAAATATATAGTATATAGCTTTATCTTTCTCCACCCCGTCCCTCTGCCCCACTGTTTATCAGAGGGTATGTCTACATTACAGCATTATTTCAAAATAGTTTACTTTGAAATAATGTGTCTACATACAAAATGCATTTTGAAATAGCTTTTCACTATTTCGAAATAGCACATCCACACTGAGTGGACACTGAATCGCATTTAAGGCCGGCCAGAACCAAGTCCAGCAGGGCATCAGGTCAGGAGTTACTTTGGGTGGCTGCTGCTTGAGGCTGAGGCCTGTGCTTATAGCTGGTTCTCTGGTTTCCCTGCTTGCTTGCCTACTTAGATGAGGGACAGCAAAGCATTTTGTTTCTGTGTGTTCTGGTTGCCTTCATTCGGGACACCACAGCACTCTGCAACATGGAGCCAGAGCTGCCCATGGGCACTCTGGTGCTTTTCGTGGATGCATTGCTGTGAGCCTGGCTGCACTTTCTGCAGGCTGTCAGCTGGGAGGTCCATCGCAGGGCTCTCAGTATCCAGGGGGCCCTGCGGAAGAACTTCCACCCTGAGAAGCACTAAGAGCCTTCTTGGTCTGCCCCCCTGGGGGCTTGTGCCTCATTCCTCCCTCACTTCCTTCCACTTACCTCTCTCTAACCCCCCTTCTTGATGTCAAATGAAATACACGTATTTTCATGATCACAAACTCTCTTTATTTAACAAAACTGGGAAGGAGGTGGGGGGCAGAATGAAACTCTGGTGAGATTGGGGAAAGGAGGCCCCTGAAAACAGAACCCTCCCTTTCTGTGTTATAAGAAAATCACATTCCAGGTATATCCCACTGTCCTGGCACAATCAAACTCTGACCTTACTTTAAGTTTTAAGAGGAAATTGCATACCAAATTTGGTGTGCAGAGGACTGAACTTGACCTCTCAGCGTTCCTTCCACTTCTTTTAATCTATGAACTGCTAAATATTTGAGATTGTCTGTCTGTCTCTGTTAAAAATCCTCCTAAATGATAAAAGCTAGAAGGAGTTTTTGAACAGAAAGACAGACAGACAAACTCTCTCAAATATACAGTAGTTCACAAATTTATAAATTAATAGAACCGGATGGAACTCAGAGGTCATCAAGTTCAATCCCTGGCACTCAGGACCAAGTACCATCTAGATCATCCCTGACAGGTGTTTGTCTAACCTGCCCATAAAAATCTCCAGTGATGGAGATTCGATAGCCTCCTTGGCCAATGAATTGCAGATCTTAATAACCACCCTGATAGTTAGAAAGTTTTTCTGAATGTCCAGCCTAAACCTCCTTTACTGAAATTTAAACCCACAGCTTCTTGTTGTATCAGAGTTTGAGAAAAAAAATTCCCTCTTCCTTGTAACATTTTTTTAGATACTTGAAAGCTCTTATGTTCCCCTCTCCATTTTCTCTTTTGTCAAAACAAACTCAATTATTTCAATCTTCCCTTACAAATCAACAAAAAATAAAGGTTTAGAAGACATACTCTTCTCTGGACTTTCCCCAATATTTCCACATCTTTCCTGAAACGTGGTGTTCAGAACTGGACACAGTACTCCAGATGAGGCCTGATCAACACAGAATAGAACAGATAATAGTAATTCTGTTTATTTAAGAAAACTGGGGGGGGGGGGAGAGAATGAAACTTTGGTGAGATTGGGGAAAGGAGGTGGGAAAGGGGAGGGGGAACCTGGGAGGAGGGAGCTGGAAGGGGGAATCATATCTTGTCTAGAACACTTCTGTTAAACACATCCTAGAATGATGTTTCCTTTTTTTGCAACTTTGTCACACCGTTGACTCATATTTAGCTTGTGGTTCTCTATGACCCCTAGATTCCTTTCTGCAGTACTCCTTCTTAGGCAGTCATGTCCCATTTTGTTTGTGAGTAACTGATTATTCCTTCCTAAGTCCGTAAACTGATCCCTTCAGAACCCCATCAGTTATGCCCTTTCAGAATGACTATAAACCACTGATAACTACTCCCTGGGAATGGTTAATCACCAGTTATGCAACCCACCTTATAGTAGGTTGCATTTCCCTAGTTTGTTAATGAGAAGGTCACGTGAGACTATATGTCTTACTGAAATCTAATAATACCATATCTACCACTTTCACCCCATCCATCAGGCTTGTTGTCCTGTCAAAGAAAGCTATTGGATTGGTTTGACATTATTTGTTTTTTTATGAAACCATGCTGACTATTACTTACTACAGTACCTTATTTTCTAGATGCTTGGAAATGGATTCTCTCATTATTGGATCCATAATCTATCCTGGTACAGAAGTTACGTTGATTGGTTTATAATTCCCTGGATTGTCCTTATTTTCCTTTTTTTTTTAAATAGATGGGCACTATATAAAGTATGTGTGTGCATGAGTATACCACTCCTAAAAGTGACTACTCAGCACAGTCATGGTCTGCTTAGCCCCAGAAAAAATACATGCTGGGCAGTGGTAGTGTTAGATTCCCCACATGGCCCTAGCATTATGCTACACCTTTGACTGGGATGGACTGCGGAAAGGGAAGTAGCTCAGTCTCCTTGCTCATTCAGGAGCAAGATGGCATCTGGCAAGCTCTCCTGAGACAGAAGACATGAATAACTGTAGTACTCTGAGAACAAAGCAAGTCCTTTGTCCATATCTCCTTTCAGGAAGTACAAGGAATCAGCCTTTTTCCTACTGGTTTCAGAAATAGCGGTGAGGCTGTTTCAGCAAAAACAGCAAGGAGGTCAGTGGCACCTGAAAGACTAACAATTTTATTATGGAATAAGCTTTCGTGAGTTGCAGCTCTCATCCTCAGATGTATGAAGTGAAAGAAAGAAATATACACACACACATACCCCACACCACGTCCTTAGGCTATAGAACTGGGAAATTTGATTTGTCCTTTTCATATGTGTTCATTTTTTAAATTATATCCTTTGGTATATATGGTTGTGACAATTTTCTTCCACTATTTGATCTGAGGAAGTGGGTCCGGCCCATGAAAGCTCATCACCTAATAAATCATCTTGTTAGTCTTTAAAGTGCTACATAGTCTTGTTTTTTGTTTCACCTACACCAGACTAACATGGCTACATTTCTATCAGTGCAATACAGACATTGAATCTTTTCTGGTGTGAGGAAAATGCAGTTTGGGGCACAGCTTCTAAAAAGTCCACTCAAATGGGATCAGAACCCCAAATAAATCATTCAGGGAAGTTCCCTTTAATAATGAAAGGGAGATGTAAACACTGATTGTTCACCTAGGTAACAATTATTTATACTGGGCTTGATAGTAAACAAAAGTGACTTTATTAAGTACAAACAGTAGGATTTAAGTGAAAACAAGTAGAGCAAAGTAAATTACAAATGTAAAATAAGAGAAATGCATAGCTAGTTCTAACGCCCTAAAGCTTATAGGAAAATTACCCTAAAACTGTTTTTATTTCAGCTAACCTTCCCCCGATGTATCTGGTTATCTTCTTCGGTGTGTCATGCCAGCCAAAGACCAGAAGTCTGAAATTTTTGCCTCTTAAACAAGAACTCTGTTTCTACATTCCCTCCTTCCATGGAAAGTTACCTGGTCAGTCACTACAAGTTGGGGTGGTAACATGTCTTCCTAACACCAATCACTACTTAGACTTAAAGAACAAAGGTGGCTGTTTACAGGTTATCACCCTGACATTGAGGGAATGTCCTTCCAGGGACTATGTTGATGGCTTTCATTTGCACAAAGCCATAAAGCATTCCATTTTCTATAGTTCTAACTTCACATGCAAGAAGAATACATACACCAAAATAAGATATGCAGATCTAGCACACGGGGACATTAAAATTGATAGGTTACATGAGGTGTTTTGTCCAAAGCATCTTCGAATTTTGGATATGAACATGCATAAGACAATTAATTCAGCATGGGGTGAACTGTTACATCTCCCCTTCACCCAACTCCCCCATTCCAAAATGGTTCCAAAGCAAGACAGGATTATGCTGATGTTGAATGAACTGTTATTATGAATTTGGCTTAAAAAAAAAAGACACACCACCACCTACTTCTTACAAAGATTTTAATTTAAAAAATTATACCTCTCTCTGCGCCTTTCTTGGCTAGCAGTTAGTAGCAATGGTGGGCCAAATAATTTGGGGAAAAGAGGGGGCAGGTTAGAAAGGACCCAGCTGGGGATGGGTGGACAGATGGGCAGGTCTGGGAAGGGAACAGAACACATTTGTAGCACACTTGGTTGTCTGAAGAAAATTTATAGCATTCCTTTCTCTGTTAGAAGATTACAGAATTTTTACTCTCCCTGGTCTGACATATCCTTTTGCACAAGAAACCCTGTATGTTAGCTGAGTATTCGGTCAATTTCCAGTTGAACTGCCTCCCAGACCTATAGGCAAATTTAAACAATTTTCTGGCCTAGCAAGACACCAGCTAGTTCAAGTTTCAACAGCTGTGCAAATCTGCTTGTTCCAATTTCATTGCAGACCAAAAAGATCGCTCAATTCAACAATATATAGAGGGATGATCATTAACAGAAGCAGCTCACTGGCATAGATCTCCTCCACAACACAGGAAAGTTACCTCCCCCTGCCCACCATACACACACTATGGTACCTTGAAAACAGTTATGTTGTTCAAATGTTGGCTAGCCTTTTCGGAAGAACTTGCAATGTGGTAACATAGTCCCTGGAAGGAACTCCACCAGCCCCTCCCAAGACAGACATGAAAACTATAAATATTTTAAAACATTTTTCTTACCATTAGTAACCTCTGCTTCTTCCTCAGGAGTTGCCAAAGTTCTGAGGCAGTGAAAGTCTAAGTCTTATTCCCAGAACATTGCAAAGTGTCAATATTGAGACCTTCCTTCTGGAGCAAAGTTATGTGGGGGAGGGGGAGGAGAGACTTCCTGACTTCTTTTAAAGGAAAAAATATGCTACCTTTGTCTTTGAACTGGCAGAATCTTTGATTTCTGAGGGAGAAAGCATTCTGCAGGGAGGGCAAGAGCAGAACCCCTCAGACAGCAGAGGCAGATGGAGAAGGACCCTGGAAGATCTGTTCATATGAAGAGCCAGGAGGAAACAGGGGCAGTGAGAGTTCCTCAGGGCCTGAGATAATCAGGCTGTTATTAAACTGGTTGATCAGTGCCTCTTCATGCTGGAGCAGGAGACACACCATGCAGAACAGGTAAATTCCCTAATGGTAAAGCTCATTAAAGTGGTGGCTAATGGACCAGAATCTGCCTGCTCCTGAGGACACAATTACTTCATCTTCAGCAACCACTATCCCTCCCCACTGCAAGTGATTTAGAAGAAAACATGGATCCTAGAGGATTCCTGGGATCTCACTGTTCCCCAACATCTGAAATGCCTTTTAGGGGATGCTCCTGAGCATCTGGGCGGGAAGGACAATGTGCCTGTAGATTCATGATCGCCTCTGCCCACAAACAGATGTCAGAGGCAATGTCCTTGTTCTTTCGCCATGTGTCGTTTTGCCCCTTTGTCCTCCCTTGTCAGGAGGATGGTAAGGAGACAGCTTCAGAGACCATAACATTTGGCCGGAGCATTCAATTAATTTTTTTAAAGTCTTGTGATTCAACTTCCTTATTAAAATATTTATACAGTATTAACTTTTTCCTGCAGTTCAGGACTGGGCACCACAACTCTCAACACAGGATATTGAATTGCATACATGTGAAGTGATGAGTCACCCCCAAACTAGAACCTGATGGTTCGTCACCTCCACAAGCCAGGAGCTGGTCTGGGGATGCACAGGTCAGGTATATAAACCAAACAGGAGAAACAACTACTCAATCTGCCCAACATTACTTCATGGCTTGGAACTCGGTGGCTTGATATGGTAACAATTTCCATCATCCTTAGACTTTTTTAGCACTCTCCTTGATCCAGTCTGGCTCCCAGCCCTACTCTTGCTTCATTCCAAATCTTTTCTTCACTCCTGCTCCAATCTTTGGGCCCAGTTCCTGGCCTGGCTGTTACCACACTAACCACTCTGTCCCACTGTCACTGCTTGAACTAATAAACCTGGCCCTCCACATGTCCATGTGTTCACAGAATGCACTACTAGTTTTCAATGCACCAGAACTCTACAGCAGAGGTTTTCACACTGGAGGTGCTGCTGCTGGTGGCAATACTGCCCTCAAATCTGTGTACCCAGCCAGCAACTGCCACTCTCTGGGCACCCAGCTCTGAATACAGTGCTGCTGCTAGCAACAGAGAAGCAATAAGGATCACAATATCATGCCATGCCACCTTTACTTCTCCATTGGTGCTGGCAGTGCTGCCTTCAGGGCTTGAAAGATGGCCAGCATGCACCACTCCCCCCTCTGCTTTTGGAGTTGGATAGCTGAAGAATGGCAGGGGAGGAGGGAAATGTAAATTAATGCTGACAATCAAATAGATTTGTAAAGCAGTGGTTCTCTAACAAACAGAAAATAGTTAAATGAATAGCTTTATGGGTTATGTCACATGCAGGAAATTGAAACATTTCTAACAACTCTACAGGCAATGCCAGCATTTGCCGTCATGCTGAAAACCAATAGCCCCTTCATCCTCCTCAAAACAATTAGCAGTTACAACTATGGTAGGAATTAGTGCTCTTTAACAATGGCTAAATCCAATTAGCACTGCTGTCAGTGACTAGTCAAAACAATGGCTGCACATCCCCTCCCTCCCAAGAATATATTCATAAATTCATGGAGAAATTGCGTGTTCCTGAAACAGCAGTCTCTATCCAAATGGGACTAATGAAGACAAAAAAAAAAAAACCCACACTCATTAAAATTCAGCTGCTACCAAACCCAAAAGCCAACCCTAAGGTGGTAGCTCAGTAGAGATGTCCAGTTATAATTGCCTTCAATCTGTGCACAAATGGCTAATGACCTTCAGCTACAAGGGAACAAAACCTTCACAAAACTATTTAGACCCACATGTACAAAAATAACTTTGTACATTTCTGGCATGTGCATGTACAGGGTACGAAGGAGCCCCATGGTACAGACAGATGTCATCCTCTACCTTCCTTATGAACCAAAGAGTGTACAGCTGCAGCATCCTGACTTGTCTGGCCTACCGGGAACCAGAAACAGTGTGTAAGGGGCCCCAAATCTGTCCTGGAGTTATTTGAGATAGAAGTACTTTCATTTATTCTGCAGACATTATGAAGTGTGCATCAGATGACAATTATACCAATGGCTGTTGACACATTGGTGTTCAGGCATAGTGCACAGGCAGCATCACTGACCTTGCACCACAATTATACAGTAAGGGTACGTCTACACTTGCTCCCTAGTTCATGCTAGGGATGCAAATGTAGGCGACAAATTGCTAATGAAGCAGAGATTTAAATACCCCATGCTTCATTAGCATGATCTCGCCAGTTCATTACTCTGCTCAACGGCTGATTCGAAACATGTCGGCGAGATCATGCTAATGAAGCATGGGATATTTAAATCCCCACTTTATTAGCAATTTCAGTCACCTACATTTGCATCCCTAGCTCGAACTAGGGAGCAAGTGTAGACATACCCTTACTGAACTTATAATTAAATTCCTTTTTCCAGGGTCTTTAATGTGGGGCACAATTTCATGAGCCATGTTGAAGCAGATATGCAGAGACCCAAGACAGTTGGCACAAACAAATGATATATTCCTCAGAAACAATATTCTAAATTCCCTCCTTTTCCCTTCAAGTACAATCCTGATCACCTCAACATCTCAGTGTTATGAACTCTTGCAGTGTCTCCCATGTTTATTTTTATGGATCTGACTCTTGGATCTATTGATTCTTGTAGAATGAGCTAATAGTAACTTTTTAAATTCATACACATTTGTCTCCCATCATGGGCAAAACACTAGGATAGGGGACTTAAGGAAATCGAGGCGTAGGTGATTTTCAGTGGGATTCTGCCTGTTCCTAGAGAAAGGCAACAAAGGTGTGATAGGATTATGATGCTCAATAGGTGGCTCAGGCAGTGGTGCTGTGAGGAGGGCTTTGGGATGTATGGTCACTGGGAGGCATTCATGGACAGTGGACTGTTCTCTCAGGATGGACTTCACCTAAGTAGGGAAGGAAACATACTTCTAGGATGGAGGCTGGCACAACTGATTAAGAGAGCTTTAAACTAGGAATGGAGAGACGTCCAGGTAATCTCTAAGCCAGATTTTAGCATTGAAAGGGAGGAAAATGAAGTAAGAAAGGATATAGCCGAGTGTAGAAAAAAAGTACATAAGGGGGAAGGGCAGACTGGATACTATTCTAATAGGTCATATTGGAGGTACAATGTTCATGCCAAATGGGGTAAAGAATGTGAGTGAGGTGAAACAGCAAAAATTAAGATGTTTGTACACCAATGCGAGGAGCCTACGTAACAAAATGGAGGAACTAGAGCTGCTGGTCCAGGAAGTGAAACCAGATATTATAGGAATAACAGAAACATGGTGGAATACTAGGCATGACTGGAGTACAGGTATTGAAGGGTATGTGCTGTTTAGGAAAGACAGAAATAAAGGTAAAGGTGGTGGAGTAGCATTGTATATCAATGATGAGGTAGATTGCAAAGAATTAAAAATTGAAGGAATGGAGAAGACAGAGTCTGTCTGGGCAAAAATCACATTGGGGAAGAAAGCTATTAGATCCTACCCTGGGATACTGCTTGGGGTGTGCTATAGACCACCGGAATCTAATTTGGATATGGATAGAGACCTCTTTAATGTTTTTAAACAAGTAAATACTAATGGAAACTGTGTAATCATGGGAGACTTCAACTTTCCAGATATAGACTGGAGAACAAATACTGGTAATAATAATAGGGCTCAGATTTTCCTAGATGTGATAGCTGATGAATTCCTTCATCAAGTAGTTGTTGAACCAACAAGGGGGGAAGCCATTTTAGATTTGGTTTTGGTAAGTAGCGAGGACCTCATAGAAGAAATGGTAGTAGGGGACAACCTTGGCTCGAGCAATCATGAGATAATTCAGTTCAAACTAAATGGAAGGATAAACAAAAATAAATCTGAGACTCGGGTTTTTTATTTCAAAAGGGCTAATTTTAATAAATTAAGGAAATTAGTTAGGGAAGTGGATTGGACTAAAGAATTTATGGATATAAAAGTGGATGAGGCCTGGGATTATTTTAAGTTAAAGCTGCAGAAGCTATCAGAAGCCTGTATCCCAAGAAAGAGGAAAAAATGTATAGGTAGGTGTTTTAGACCAAGTTGGATAGCAAGAATCTCAGGGAGGTGATTAAGAAAAAGCAGAAAGCATATAAAGGAGTGGAAGATGGGAAGGATCAGCAAAGAAAGCTACCTTATTGAGATTCGAGCATGTAGGGACAAAGTGAGAAAGACTAAAAGTCTTGTTGGCTGTATCTACATTGGCACCCCTTTCCGGAAAAGGGATGCTAATGAGACCAGTCGGAATTGCAAATTCTGCGGGGGATTTAAATATCCCCCGCGGCATTTGCATGAACATGGCTGCCGCTTTTTTCCGGCTCGGGGTTTTGCCGGAGAAAAGCGCCAGTCTAGACGGGATCTTGCGGAAAACAAGCCCTTTTCTGCAAGATCCCTTATTCCTAAATTAGGATTCCTACTGGATTTCTGGATTATTTCTGGATTCCTATTTCTGGATTATTTCTCGTAACAAAGGGGTGCCAATGTAGACACAGCCGTTGAGTTGGACCTTGCAAAGGGAATTAAAACCAATAGTAAAAGGTTTTATAGCCATATAAATAGGAAGAACACAAAAAAAGAGGAAGTGGGACCGCTAATCACTGACGATGGAGTGGAAGTTAAGGATAATCTAGACATGGCCCAATTTCTAAACAAATACTTTGCTTCAGTATTTAATGAGGGTAATGAAGAGCTTAGGGATAATGGCAACATAACAAATGGGAATAAGGATATGGAGGTAGATATTACCAAATCTGAGGTAGAAGCCAAACTCAAACATCTTAATGGGAGTAAATCAGGGGGCCCAGATAATCTTCATCCAAGAATAGTAAAGGAACTGGCACATGAAATTGCAAGTCCATTAGCAAAAAGTTTTAATGAATCTCTAAACTCAGGGGTTGTACCATTTGACTGGAGTTCCTATTTTTAAGAAAGGGGAAAAAAAAGGGACCCGGGTAACTACAGGCCTGTTAGTTTGACATCTGTAGTATGCAAGGTCTTGGAAAAAATTTTGAAGGAGAAAGTAGTTAGGGAAATTGAGGTTAATGGCAATGGGGCCAAATTACAACATGGTTTTATAAAAGGTAGATCATGCGAAACCAACCTGATCTTCTTCTTTGAGAAAATAACAGATGTTTTAGATAAAGGAAATGCAGTGGATCGAATCTACCTTGATTTCAGTAAGGCATTTGATACAGTACCACATGGGGAATTATTGGTTAAATTGGAAAAGATGGGGATCAATATGAAAATTGAGAGGTGGATAAGGAACTGGTTAAAGGGGAGACTACAGTGAGTCATACTGAAAGGTGAACTGTCAGGCTGGAGGAAGGTTACTAGTGGAGTTCCTCAGGGATCAGTTCTGGGACCATTATTATTTAATCTTTTTATTACTGACCTCGGCACTTAAAGTGGGAGTGTGCAAATAAAGTTTGTGGATGACACGAAGTTGGGAGGTATTGCCAATTCAGAAAAAGATCGGGAAATCATACAGGAAGATATGGATGATCTTGTAAATTGGAGTAATAGTAATAGGATGAAATGTAATAGTGAGAAGTGTAAGGTTATGCATTTAGGGATTAATAACAAGAATTTTAGTTATAAGCTGGGGCCACATCAGTTGGAAGTAACGGAAGAGGAGAAGGACCTCAGAGTCCTGGTTGATCACAGGATGACTATGAGCTACCATTGTGACATGGCTATGAAAAAGGCTAATACGGTCTTGGGATGCATTAGGCGAGGTATTTCCAGTAGGGATAAGGAGGTGTTAGTGCCGTTATACAAGGCATTGGTGAGACCTCATTTGGAATACTGTGTGCAGCTCTGGTCTCCCATGTTTAAGAAGGATGAATTCAAACTGGAACAGGTACAAAGAAGGGCCACTAGGATGATCCGAGGAATGGAAAACCTGTCTTATGAAAGGAGACTCAAGGAACTTGGCTTGTTTACCTTAACCAAAAGAAGGCTGAGGGGAGATATGCTCTCTTTAAATATATTAGAGGGATAAATGCCAGGGAGGGAGAGGAATTATTTAAGCTCAATACCAATGTAGACACAAGAACAAATGGATATAAGCTGGCTATTAGGAAGTTTAGACTCGAAATTAGGCGAAGGTTTCTAACCATCAGAGGAGTGAAGTTCTAGAACAGCCTTCCAAGGGAAGTAGTAGGGGCACATGACCTATCTGGCTTCAAGATAAAGCTAGATGGGTTTATGAAGGGGATGGTTTGATGAGGTAACATGATATTGGGAATTAATTGACCTTTCACTATCAGTGGTAAATAGGCCAATGGTGGGAAGATAAGAGTTGCTATAGAGAACTTTTTCCTGGGAGTCTAACTGGTGAGTCTTGCCCACATGCTCAGGGTTTAGCTGATTGCCATATTTGGGGTTGGGAAGGAATTTTCCTCCAGGGTAGATTGGCAGAGGCATGGGGCCTCTTTGTAGCATGGGGCACGGGTCACTAGCAGGAGGATTCTCTGCATCTTGGGGTCTTTGAACCATCATTTCAAGGACTTCAATATCTGAGATATAGGTGAGATGATTATTCTAGCAGTGGGTGGGTGAGATTCTGTGGCCTGCATTGTGCGGGGGGTTGGACTAGATGATCAAAATGATCCCTTCTGACCTTAAAGTCTATGAGGGGTACCATCGAGGGACCCTGCACAGTTCTGAAAACTCATCCTCAAATCCAGCTATTATTTCTGGATTATTTCTCATAACACCTACTATGGGTAGATCACTGAGTTAAATGCCTTATGAACCTGCACAGCCATAACCTCAATAGTGAGCTTTCCAGCCACAAAGTGGTTTGCAAAGGGCTCATGTCTATCTGGTGTGGTCAGCTTCCATGGATCAATAGCAACCCATTTCTGAAGCGGTGTGGCTTCCCTGAATTCATTGTTCTGGTACTGGAAGTTTCTTGCATGCTCCTCCCATCGGCATACCATAGCAGGGCCTCTTGAGTAAATTCATTCTCCTCTCTAAGGGTACGTTAGTTCATTGGTTCAAGCTAGGTAGGGTAATTAGGGCAAGCAGAGCTGCAAATGAAACCTGGGATTTAAATATCCCGGGCTTCATTTGCATGTTCCCGGGTGCCGCCATTTTTAAATCCCCCTTAGTCTGAACTCTGTGCCCATGGTTACACGCGGCACGGAGTAGGTAGTTCAAATTAAAGATCCTAATTCGAACTACCGTTACTCCTCATTCCACAAGGAGTAATGGTAGTTCGAGTTAGGATCTTTAATTTGAACTACCTACTCCGTGCTGCGTGTAACCACGGGCACGGAGTTCAGACTAAGGGGGATTTAAAAATGGCGACACCCGGGAATATGCAAATAAAGCCCGGGATATTTAAATCCCCAACTTAATTTGCAACTCCGCTTGCCCTACCTAGCTTGAACTAACAAACTAGTGTAGATGTACCCTAAGTGGTCTAGGTGCCACTTTTGATAAGACGATACACCACATTCAGAAGGTGTGCAGGTTACACATGTACAATACTTGAATATGCATGCTAGTGTAGACACAGTGTAAGTGACCAGTGTGAGGTGTGAGAAGCATTTTTTTCCATTGTCTTACATCACATCGACTCCCCAGGAGGAAAGACTACATTGAGATTCTACTCCTTTATACAACTAAAGAATTAAAATTGTGTGTCTTACAATGTTATGGGGATATATAAGTTGCAGGGCATCTGGGAGAGGCATGGGAAATAAAATTTATCTGAAAGAGAAACAGTGAGTAAAAAAAGAGCCACACAAACAAAAACAAAGAAAAATCTTTCATTTGAATATGAGACTATTTATCACTCCAAATTTCTTCAAGAGCAACATAGCATAGCAAGAAAGAAGATGCTAGCTTCAGTTTCATCTCATGTAAGTTGCCTGCCTGCAGTTCAAGAATCATTTTGTTTCCATCTTAATGATTGTAGCATTCAGGTGTGCATCATAGTGAGGATGTTCTAAAATGGTATGAGAGCACATGCTTAATATATATATTAAAGCTGGTTGGAAACACTTTGATAGAAATGCTTTGCATATTTATTATAGAAATTGTGTTGGGAAAAAAGTTACAGCATTGAAATGGGATGATGTTTTTCAAAATTTTATATGTGCAGAGAACTCAGAAATGTTTGTGTTTGTTCTGATTCTAATGTCATAAATTGCCTCTTTCCCTCTCAGAAATAGAGATTACAAAATACTGGCTTAATTACTGCTACACTTGTTTCTTCCTGCTATTTAACTGTATTGTATTGTTGTTCCTGCAAATTTTAATGCACATCCAATAGGTCTTCCAAACCAAAGGAATAAATCCTCCTGAACTGTCTTACATGGTCTAATATTTTAATATGCTAAAATACTAGAAAGTTGCCTATGACCTCTGGCCCAACATTTTTATTTCACATCTATGTCTGGTGCTAATTATGACTTTATTCTTATTCACATTTGTAGATTTCACATTTAAAGTCTCTCTCCCCGTGAGGTCTCTTTGTTCCACAGTAATAGGTTTTTATTGAAATTCATGTTAATTTAGCTACATATACTTTAATTCTAGCAGAGGCCTGGGGACTTTTTTTTTTAAAAAGAACCAAACACACGCCATGAATGGATACTAGTTTAAATTTAGACAGATATTTGCTTGACCCGTAAAGGGTGTTTTAAAGGTTCATATCAATTTTATCTTCCTTTTTAGAGCAGAGCAATTTTATCTTCTCCCCCCAGATATTAAGAACATAGCTTCTTAAGACATCTTAGGCTGAGGAAGCTATTCAACTACAAAAGACTTCTGACACACCATTGGTGGAGGAGGAGATGCTCCACTCAGATCTCAACCCACCCTGGTTCTGGAGAACTGTTATGCTGCCCTGGATACAAAGGATAAGGAATCATATCCCAAGAAGGAGAAGAAGCCATGTACCCCCAAGACTGGGAGGTCTGCACCACCACCGTGAGGAGGAAACATAGGGTAGTGACGGTTGGAGACTCTTCTGAGGGGACCTGAGGCACACATCTGTCGCCCTGACATGACATTCCAGAAGGTAGCTGCCTGCCAAGAGCCTGTATCTGAGATCATCCGGACCACCTACTACTAACCAATGCCAATTCTTAATGTGGACACTAACGGTACTGCAAGGTATGACCTTGAGCAGATCAAAAGTGACTACAGGGCTCTGGGAGTGTAAGTGAGGGTACGTCTACACTACAACGTTAATTCAAACTAACTTAGTTCGAATTAGTTAATTTGAACTAAGCTAATTCGAACTAACGGATCTAGACTAAAAAACTAGTTCGAATTAGCGTTTTGCTAATTCGAACTAGCATGTCCACATTAAGTGGACCCTGAACCAGGCTTAAGGATGGCCGGAAGCAGTGCCGGCAGGGCATCAGAGGAGGACTAAGAGCGTGGAGATGCTGTCTCAGGCTAGCCAAGGGCTGCGCTTAAAGGATCCCGACCCCCACCCCGGACAGACAGTTCTCAGGGGTGCCCCGCTTGCAAAGCAGTCCTGGCTTGGAGTGCCCGGAGTACCCACACTGGGCACATCACAGAACTCGGCATTCAGCCCGGCTGCACTTGCCGCAGGCTGCCATCTGGGGAGAGGGGGCAATCGGGGGGCTGCAGGAGAGGTTCCACCCCAAAAGCCCGCAGAGCCAGTCCAGTCCTCCCCATCGGGGGCTCGTGCCCCATTCCTCCCTCACCTCCTTCCACTTACCCTTCCCTAGCCCCTTTTCTTGATGTACAAAATAAAGGACAATTGTGTTCAAAAATGGAATCTGTCTTTATTGAACAAAACTGGGTGAGACTGGGAAAAGGAGGTGGGAGAGGGGAAGAGAGAGGCTGGGAGAGGGGAGGGCAACTAAAATGATCAGGGGTTGGGAACAGGTCCCATATGAAGAGAGGCTAAAGAGACTGGGACTTTTCAGCTTAGAAAAGAGGAGACGGAGGGGGGACACGATAGAGGTCTCTAAAAGCAGGAGTTGGGTGGAGAGGGTGCATACAGAAAAGTTCTTCATTAGTTCCCATAAAGAAGGACTAGAGGACACCAAAGGAAAGGAATGGGTAGCAGGCTTCAAACTAGTAACAGAAAGTTGTTCTTCACAAAGCAAAGAGTCAACCTGTGGAACTCCTTGCTGCAGGAGGCTGTGAAGGCTACAACTAGAACAGAGTTTAAAGGGAAGTGAGATCAACTCATGGAGGTTGGGTCCATGGAGTGCTATTAGCCAGGGGGTAGGAGTGGTGTCCCTGCCCAAGGTTTGTGGAAGGCTGGAGAGGGATGGCATGAGACAAATGGCTTGGTCACTGTCTTCGGTCCATCCCCTTCAGGGTCCCTAGGGCTGGCTGCTGTCGGCAGACAGGCTACTGGGCTAGATGGACCTTTGGTCTGACCCAGTACGGCCATTGTAAGCTCAGGGCTCAGGGTCGGGGGTCTCAGTGGACCACCTTGATTTTCATGCACACCTGCTCCTGGGTGGCCAGGCTGGCAGCTCTCCTGCCCTAGCCGGCCACTTTCCTGTGCCTAGTGCGGAGATCGTGGACGAGGTCCACGATGTCCACACTAGCCCAGGTGGGTGCCCGCCTCTTGCGGTCCTGGTCAAGCTCCCGGGAGCCACCAGCCTGGTCCCGGGAAGAGGGGGAGGACTGGGGGGCATCGGGTGGGTGGCTCGATCCGTGCCAGGTACAGGGTCTGCTGGATGGGTGCTGGCAGGCTTGCACCTGGCACGGGCACCATAGCCAGCCCGTGCCCCTTTAAGGGGTCCGGGGCCGGGAGGGGGCAGACAAGTTTCCCTGGTGTTGGCCAGAGTGGCCACCAGGGAAACCTGGGGAGGGCTAGCCTCCCACTAGTTCAAATTAAGGGTCTACGCAGCCCTTAATTCGAACTAGTAAATTCGAACTAGGCTTAATCCTCGTGGAATGAGGATTACCTAGTTCGAACTAAGCGCTCCGTTAGTTTGAATTAAATTCGAACTAACGGAGCGCTAGTGTAGTGCCTATGAAAGTTAGTTCTAACTAACGTCCGTTAGTTCGAACTAACTCTGTAGTGTAGACATACCCTGTGGCAGTAGAGTGTTCTCTTCAATCCTTCTGGTCTAAGACAGGGGCCCAGACAAACACAGATGCATCCAAGAGGGGAGTACCTGGCAGTAAAGATGGTGTCACCAGGAGGGCTCTGGCTTCAGCTAAATAGACATCTGTTGGAAAAACACAGCAGGGTACAGACTATCCAAGAAGTAATTGCAATTTGTATTATTTCAGAAGTTAGTGAAAGCTATTTGGGTAAGGCTGTTCTAGATTTAATGTTATCAGAGAGGAACTGAATGAGAATTTGAAAGTGGAAGGCAGCTTGGTTGAAAGTGATCATGAAATCATAAAGTATGACTACACAACAGAGCTAAAATCAAAGCAAGCTATACAACTTCAGCTACATCAATTGTAGCTTGGCTTTTGGTGCTAAGCTATCTATACAGCAGGAAGTTGAAAGAAGAACACTTCTGACTTCCCTTACTCCTCATTGTAGCCAGACAGGAACCCCCCCATAACATCCATTTTTGCTTGCCTGAAGCATGCAGGGCACACAGAGCAGTAAGCCTTGAACAGAAGGCCTGGATATGTAGGCTGTTGTGACCCTGAATGGCTGTAAACAGAGATATGCCAATTGCTGACCAAGAGGCTGCCGAAGAATGCCCTTGACTGAAACCCATATTGATACGAACACACAGCCGTCCGCGGGGGGAGGAATCTCCCGCCCAGTAAAAAAAAATGTCCAGTACTCACAATTTAGTATCTCTCTTGCAAGTGTAAATTAAGTTGAAACTTGCTTGTAAGAACTAGCGCCACAAAAACAGACCAACACAATTTGGCATCTTAGATAAGAAAGAGGATACGGGCCCCTATGGGTATAAAGATGGGTCCAGCAGCACACGTACTCTGAGTGTCAATCTACCATCTATCTGCTGGTCGGGTTAGGTGTTTGACCTCCCGAGGTTCCAAGGGGACGCCCACCTCGTATTCGTCTTTCCTAGGAATTGAGGGACCGGCCCTGGCTTGACCCGCTGGAGTCGAGAGGCACATTAGGGGGTAAAAATTGTACTTGGATGTGTCCTTTGTCTTAAGTGTACACATAGACTTAGAGCTCTTTAAAGATTAAGCTGTCACTTGGTACCATTATTTCTATTTTCTATCTTTATTTTCTTTGTAACCATTTTTAAGATCTATATTTGCTAGCAGTTAAAAAATAGAGCAATAGCCATTGTAACCTTATGATTTATTAGCTTCTTTAATAAAACTGTAACTGTTTAAGCTGTAACCTGACTCCTTCAGTTGCTGTAACAGAACCAAGAACAATTTAAAAGAACTTCAGCCGGTCATAAGGGACAGTTATAGGGAGAGCTTGGGCATTTGGATTGTGTCACTTCCAGAGGACAGATCCATTGGGGCATCTCTCAGTCTTCCCTAGACTGCCCGCTGCAAAGGGATCCTGTATCCTAGCAGTTAAAATCTGAGATGTAATAAGCTCTTCCTATAAACTCTGGGGCATCTGTCAGCCTGTTGGCTGCCCTCCGTGACGGGACCCTGGTCCTAGCGGTAAAAAACACGGACATTAAACTTCTCGGGGTCCCCGTCAGCCTCCCTAGGCTGCCCACTGTGACAGGGCCTTGTGTCCCAGCAGTTAAAGACTCGTGTGTAACACACACACTGCCCTGACACTCATGAAATGGGAGTTACCATGGGTCAGAGTAAGAAGTCCTTCAGCTTGTCATTATTTAGGAATAAAGGCTTGTAGTGTTCATGCATTTTATTATTTCGGAATAATGTCAGTTATTCCGAAATAATGCTGCTGTGTAGACGTACCCACAGATTTCATGATTCTAAGGAATGATAGAACAGCAAAATAAAGACAATGGATTTCAGGAAGGCAGACATTAGTAAACTCAGAGCTGGTAGGTAAGGTCCCATGGAAAGCAAGACTAAGAGAAACCAATTGAAGACATTTGACAATTTTTCAAAGGGACATTATTAAAGGCCCAAGAGCAAACAATTACAATGAGTTCTGAAGATAGGAAGTATGGCAAGAAAGTACCTTGGCTTAACCAGCAGATCTCAAGTGATCTAAAAATCAAAAGAGGAATTGTATAAATTGGAACTGAAAACTAGGTCAAAGTACAAAGGATGAATATAAGCAATCACTACAAGTATGTAGGAGCAAAATTAGAAAGGCAAAGGCAAAGGCACAAAATAAGCTGAATCTAGCTAGAGACATGAAGGGTAACAAGAACACATTCTATGAATATATTAGAAGGAAGAGGAAGACCAAGGGTAGGTTAGGCCCATTGCTCAATGGAAAGGGGAAAAACAATAGTGAATGCCAATAAAAATGAAGTAGATTCAGAAGTTAAAGTTTAGAAAAGTTAGATGTCTTCAAGTCACAAGGACCTGATGAAATGCATCCTAGATTATATCTCAGATACTTCCTTGAATATTCTATCTTCTTTGAGAAGTAATGAAAGATGGGAGAGATTCCAAAAGACTTGAAGAGGGAAAATATAGTGCCCACTTATAAAAAGGGAAATAACCACCAAGGAAGCTATAGACTAGTCATCTTAACATCTGTGCCAGGAAAGATAATGGAGCAAGTAATTAAGGAATCCATCTGAAAACATCTGTGGGTGCATAACTGGCTGGATAACCATCCTCAGAGAATAGTTATTAATGGTTCACAATCCTGCTGGAAGGGTATAATAAGTGGGGTTCCACAGGGATCAGTTTTGGGACCAGTTCTGTTTAATATCTTCATCAATGATTTAGAAATTGCATAGAGAGTACACTTCACATAATACCAACTTGGGAGGTTGCAAGTGCTTTGGATGATAGGGTCATAATTCAAAGTGAGCTAGACAATTTGGAGAAATGGTCTGAAAAACAGAATGAAGTTTAATTAGGACAAAATGCAAAGTACTCCACTTAAGAAGGAGCAATCAGTTTAAAACATACAGGCTACGTCTAGACTGGCATGATTTTCCGCAAATGCTTTTAACGGAAAAGTATTTCCGTTAAAAGCATTTGCGGAAAAGAGCGTCTAGATTGACACGGATGCTTTTCCGCAAAAGCACTTTTTGCAGAAAAGCGTCCGTGCCAATCTAGACGCGATTTTGCACAAGAAAGCCCCGAACGCCATTTTCACCATTGGGGCTTTTTTGCGCAAAACAGTTTTTAGCTGTCTACACTGGCCCTCTTGCTCAAAAACATTTCCAGAAAAGGGCTTTTGCCTGAATGGGAACGTCAAAGCATTTGTGCAAGAAGCACTAATTTCAGAGGCTGAGTCTACACTGCACCCCTTTTCCGGAATAAGGAATAAGGGATCTTTCGGAAAAGGGTTTATTTTCTGAAAGATCCCGTCTAGACTGTCGCTTTTCTCCCGCAAAGCCCCAAGCCGGAAAAAAGCGGCAGCCATGTTTATACAAATGAAGCGGGGGATATTTAAATCCCCCGCTTCATTTGCAATTCTGACTTGTCTCATCTGCATCCCTTTTCCGGAAAAGGGGTGCAGTGTAGACAGCCGGAGAGTAGAACGTCAGTGCTTTTGCGCAAAATCAAGCGGCCAGTGTAGACAGCTGGCAAGTTTTTGCACAAAAGCAGCTGCTTTTGCAGAAAAACTTGCCAGTCTAGACGCAGCCACAGAATAGAAAGTGACTGTCTAGGAAGGAGTACTGCAGAAAGGGAACTAGGGGTCTTAGTGGAACACAAGTTAAATAAGAGTCAACATTGTGACATGGGTGGAAAAAAAGTAAACATTCTGAGATGTATGAACAGGGAGTGCTGTTAACAAGACAGGAGAAGTAATTCTTCCGCTCTACTCTGTGCTGAGTAGGCCTCAACTAGAGTATTACATTCAGTTCTTGGCATCACATTTCAGGAAAGATGTGTAGAAAGTCCAGAAAAGAGCAACGAAAATTATTAAAAGTCTAGAAAATATGATCTATGAGGGAAGGCTGAAAGAGCTGGGGGTTTTTTAGTTTGGAGAAGAGAAGACTGAGAGGAAGCATAACAACTTTCAAATATCTAAAAAGGTGTTACAAGGAAGAGGGTCCAAAATTGTTCTCCATAACCTCTGATGGTAGAACAAGTAGTGATGGGCTTAAATTGCAGCAAGGGAGGTAGAGAGTGTACATTAGGAAAAGCTTCCTAACTGCTACAGTGGTTTAGCACTGGACTAAATTGCCTAGGGAGGTTGTATAATCTCCATCACTAGAGAAATTTAAGAGCAAGTTAGATAAATCCCTGTCAAGAATGATCTAGATGGTGCTTAATTCTTCCGTAAGGAGATTGGAGTTGATGGCCCCTCAAGGTTCCTTCCAGTTCTAGTGTTCTATGATTTTCAGGAACAAAACATGCTCAAGAAACCAAGTGAGGACTGGCTACTTTTAAATAAAATCCTTGATAAGTTATCAGCATTTTTGTAATAGAACATTTTAGTTCAGTTAAGGTATTTTAGTTAACATATGTAGACAGGTGAAAGAAATTAAACCCAAGTAGCATGAAGAGCTAACCAAACCTCCCCTGACGATATATTACTTTGAAGAAATAGAAATTCGGGTATTAACAAGTTTGCTTCACCTAATTAATATTCCAGAGAATGCCCTTATATATGATTCATGTGTAAGCCAGGGGCTGAATTACTGCATGCTATCACCCAGCTAAGGGGAGAGAGAGCTGCCCTGGCGGTGGCTGTGGTCACACCAATTGTTTAGCTCTGCAAGATAATTAACTGTTGATATGTAAATACAGCTCATGCCAGAAGGGGGAAGGAATCCGAAGTGTGGCTATGTAAATCCAATTCAGTCAGGGCTGATGGAGGATCAGTGTTGGAATGGAATGTGGTGTACTGTAACTAATTTTAGGCTGTTGTGTGTGTGGGGAAGGAGGGGTCACAAATCATGCTACCCCTAAATGTGGGAACTGTAAAATATGACACCATCATTGGTTGCAGGAGAGACACCATGGCTACGTCTACATTGGCCCCTATTCCGTAATAGGGATGCTAATGTAGCACTAGGGAATAGGCAAATCCGCGGGGGATTTAAATATCCCCCGCGGGATTTGCATTTTCATGGCTGCTGCTTTTTTCCGGCTTGTAGATAAGCCGGAGAAAAGTGCCAGTCTGGATGCGATCCTCCAGAAAATAAGCTCTTTTCCGGAGGATCTCTTATTCCTACTTTCAAGACCTTATTTTCCGGAGGATCGCGTCCAGACTGGCGCTTTTCTCCAGCTTACCTACAAGCCGGAAAAAAGCGGCAGCCATGAAAATGCAAATCCCGCGAGGGATATTTAAATCTCCCGCGGATTTGCCTATTCCCAAGTGCTACATTAACATCCCTATTACGGAATAGGGGCCAATGTAGACACAGCCCATCATTGTAAGAGGTCTCAGAGGAACAAGCCTCCCCCCGCCAGACTTGAGTGAACTAAGCTGGGGCGGGGGAGAGGGAAGGGAGCTTGAGTCAGCCTGCTTCATGTCTGCCAGGTATGAGCTGTAAGACTGGCTCAACCTACCCCTTTCCCCCTGGTTTTAAGGACAGACCTAAAGCAGACTTCATGAGGAGTCTTTTTACCAGTCCAGTCGAAGCTGAAATCTTTGGCCAGCCTAGGTGGTGGCTAAAGAGTTGAAATCGCTAAGGTTGTGTCTATACTGGTGTGATCTTACACAAAAGCGGCCACTTGTGCAAAAACTTGCTGCCTGTCTACACTGGCCATGTGTTCTTGCACAAGTAAACTGACGTTCTAAAGTATGAAATCAGGGCATCTTGCACCAGAACTCTGACGCTCCTGCTCAGGAATAAGCCCTTTTGTGCAACTGTTCTTGCACAATAGGCCAGTGTAGACAGGCAACATGAATTTCTAGCGCAAGAAAGCCCTATGGTTAAAATGGCCATCAGAGCTTTCTTGCACAAGAGAACGTCTACACTGGCATGGATGTGCTTGCACAAAAAAACACATGCCAGCGTAGACAGTTTTCTGGAAAAAATTTTTCACAAGAACTCTTCCGCAAAAATGAGTTCTTGTGCAAGAAGCTGCCAGCGTACACATAGCCCACAAGTTGAAATCACTGCTTTGGCTGGAAGCCAGATCCATCGCAGCCAGCGGTGAGGCTGGTGGGAATGACCATCAGGAGCAGTGGCAGGCAGCCATGACTGGCTGGCGGCTGGTAGGAGCGGCGGCAAGTGGCTTGCAGGGATGACCGGTGAGCAGCCGGGGACAACCAGTGGGCAGCAAATAGGAGTGATGGCAGCCAGCATAGCCTCAGGCTCAAGGAGTAGAGTCGTCAGGATCTGGACTGACCGGACAGAGCTGTAAGTGGGGTGTTTGACATGGGCTACGGAGAAAGTTTGGGTAAGTGAATGGAACCCTTACCTTGTTGGACTGGTAAGCCTGAGAGTCATAAGACATTGCTCAATCCTTTTGAGCTGGGACAGTTACTTGTGGGGGAGGGGGCTACAAACTCTGTTTGTGGTATTTTCCCAAGATAATACCACATGACTTCTCTCTCTCTTTCATTAAAAGTTTCTTTTTAACACTTAGACTCTGTGCTTGCGAGCGAGGAAGCATTGTCTCTCAGAGACGCTCAGGGGTGTGTGAATTTCCCAGGCTACTGTGTGAGGGCTCAAGCTGGTTCTGTGAGAGATGGACCCCTAGATATTGAACCTGCCCTTGGTTGCTGCCGGGCCTTCCCGGCGGAAGGGTTACAGGAGTATAAGGAAGCAATATCCCTTGAAATATACTTCTCTGCTGTTACTCTGACTTAAAGTACTCCATTCACTATATCACTGCTTATTTCTTTTCATGATGCAGGATCCACAAAGGCCTTCTGTCCACAGAAGCCCTGTTCCTTTGGCAAAAGCTGTGCAAACATGAAAATATACAGTGGCATACATCTGAAAGCAGGCATTGGACGTGCACTGTAAATGTACCAAAATTAAGAAAAACTTCTCACCACAGCCCATGGCCATGTTTTAAAAAAAATGCCACATCTTGTAAGGTACAATTCAAATGTAGAATTGTGTCACGTGATTGAGCAATTTGATTTTTACATTGTTTTCAGACACACAAACTAAAAAAATGGAATCTTCCAGCTTCCCTGCCACCTTCCTGCTCTCAGGCATTCTGATGGTTGAGGAAACAAAAGATCCATATAATTAAGACACTTTTTAAAGTTAAAATGTAACCCTTTTGATTTAATTTCTAAAAGTGACATGGCATAGTTTATTTAGTTAGAAATGTTCTTCATTCTAGTGCTTGCGAACTTGTCTGGATATTGGTCTTGGTTCAAATTCTTCTTTACACTGTCTAATATAGGTTGACTGCCTAACATTTTGTAGCTGTGCCCTGTACTCAAGAGCTGTACTCAAATTGGGGCAGTGAAAAGATGCTTAAGAATATTTTGCCTTAAACTTCATTCAATCTGGTTATGTAACTTACATATTTTTGGTGCCCAGGAGATCAAAGCTGTTAATGTGTTGTGTTTCTGAATGACAAGTAGAACACACTAAAGACAGCATTAAGCTGTTTTTCTAAGACAGTTTTAGGGAAATTCCTGCAGCTCTAAGTGAAACACTACCCTGCATTTCTAGCTATCCAAGTATTTCCCTTCTTGTACTGAGGGCTGAATGATTCATTGTGCCTGAGATTTCTGTTGACTAGTAGGTATGAAGTTGACTGTGAGTATAGAAAGCAGAGCCAGCAAACAGGAGCACTTCTTAGACTCTGAGAATGCGAGACACCCAGCACTGAGTCATGGAAAGGAAACATTCCTTCTGGTAATTTACCAATAATATGGAGGGCTCAAGTGCTGCCAGAAGTCATAGCCATTTCTCTCAGCAAGGTGTCCTAACAGTGTAGTTCTAATCTGAGAGCATAAACAAGGAATTTCCATCAGGAGCTACACAATGAAAATAGATATGAAAGGTGACAGAAAATGTAAACAATTGCATGAAGGCAAGGTAAGAGCAAGGATTAACTTGTGAAGAGCTAGGTCAATTGAAACCAAGGATACTGAACAGAAAAGTTTGTCTTTTCCACCCAATGACTCTGGTTAAAAGTATATTCTGGGCTGGCTTCTTCGATGGCATAAATTATTGCAACTCTATTGGTGTCAGTGATTTACACCTGTTAAGGAATTGCCTCATTGTCTCTTCCACATGCTTTCTCTTTTACTCACTCCAGCTGTAGCTCATTCTATAGCCTCTTCTTTTAAAAGATTCATAATATTTCCTCAAGCTATTCCAAGACACAGAGCATGTCAAGGTGCCAAAAAGAACCACTACACAAATACCAAAGGGGAAGGATGACTTTTCTCTCTTTTGGTCACTATATCAAAATCTGATTAATAAAAGAAAATTTCAAAAAGCTTTCCTTTTTCGGCACAAGGTCATTAAGCTCAAAACAACAAAAGCAAAAATCAATATCAGAAGAAATTAGCATGGCATTACTGGAAAATAAGGAAATGCAAAAATGGAAGAGTTGGTTTTTTACACTATGAAACTGGCTAGATTACCAAGTATTCACTTGACTTTCATGCAGTAGTTACATACCAACATACAGAGCATCTTCCAAGTCAGTTTACATAGCAAAAAAATAAGGCCATTTGGTGACACTACACTTTCCTCATAGAATTCATGAGGAAATTAATTTTATAGTGAATTTCTTCTATATGTCAGGTTCAAAATGTGTTGATGTTGAAGTAGTTGACCTGTGCAGGTGAGGCCTAGCTTCAAATATGTTATGAAAGAATCATTCCATGATATTCAGAATACAAAAGGCCCAGGGTGATATCCTAGCTCTTTGGAAGCAAATGGGATTTCATCCATGTATTTATATTGTATGATAGTTTTCAACACATACCCCTGAATTTAAATGGGCATTTCTGGAAACTCCATTATCTAGGTTCTTGTCCTTTCTGTAGTGAGCTTAAGAAAACACAATAATGGGTCTGATTCCCCTAGTTTGCAGGTTTTCTGTAGGAAAACTATGAGGTTTTTAATAAATGTACCCCAATATGCAGTAGTGTAAGTGTCAGCAGAACCAAGTTCAGCTCTATTTCTAAAGCATCCTTTAAAGCACAATATAGAAAAATTAAAAGAAAAATTAAACCCCTTTAACCACAGAAAGGCAATCAGAAGTCACCCTCTCAACATTCACATGGATAAAAGCAAAAAGGTCACACAATATGGTCACTGGTTGCTGTGCTCACTATTGGTCATATATCCTTCTGGAAATCCTGGGGATTAGCTTAATCCAATACAGCACTTTTTCCTTCTCTTCCACTGTAGCAGCTCATCTCCTGCTCACAGAGTCACAGCAGTGGCTCAGCTCTGTGGTCAGGTCATATTGTGATTCTCCTCCCAGGGTAGTCTGTCATAGTCTATCTGCACAAGCAGCAATGGGCAGTCATTATGTCCACTGCCCTATCACTCTCACTGCTACTCACACAATCTTTTCATTCAACACTCCAAGCAATACCTCTCTGCAGTGGACAGAGGGGAGCTGAGGCCTGCCTTCTACTCTGGGCTCCCATCTAGCACAAGAGAAAGAGCAGTTAAGGTCTGGTTCTCTGCCTCCCTTACTGCTCTCTTCCCTGGACTACTTACTACAATGCTTCTTTAATCTGCTTCTTCACCAACCTTCCTAGTCAGACCCCTCTCTTTAAGATCTACTAGATTAAACCCTTCCTCATGGATTTCTATTCACCCCTCCTCCTTTATTTTAGGGAGATGTGAAGGCTTTTAACTTGCTGCCTCCCACACTGTTGGAAACCACCTGGCTCTACGGAAGCCCTGTTTGTTTTCTCACAGGTGATTTTCCTTCCAATTAGTACCATCTGTATAGTCTAAACCTGTTTGCAGTTTAATTAGTTGATTTGAATTAGGCCAGGTGTACCCAATTGTGTGGAGAGTATGCCACATCACAAATCCATGATATGAGGCAGAAGCTCTTGCAATCTGACCCCCATTTTGCCATCAAGAGTTACTTGCATCCCTTTCAGTCCAAAAGAGCAGAACCAGTCCTCCATCTATTATCACTAACTGCCCCTTTTTAGGTATGAGCAAAACTATTGGCAGGCAATTCCACACACCTTAGTAATATAACTTAAAGAGAAAGAAAACAATCAAGGTCATTTATTTGAATGATATGCAGCCTCAATTGACCAAAATGGCTACCAGTCATGCTCTAAAACCATTTTCAGCCTAGAGAAGTATCAAAATGCAGATGAAAGAGAAGAAAGCATATTGAGTAAAACCAGGGAAAACAGAGGAAATAATATCTTTGGCTAACAAGATCTTAAACAATCATGCCTTAAACCTTATTTTGAAGAGGTGTCAACATTGTTAACATAATTTGTACAAGTAACATTGCACCAGAACATTCAAATATACATTTTAAGTTATTACTAAGTTCCCAGAAGTTGATTTTCATGTCATAAGTTTACTGGATGTTGTCATATCCACAGTTTAAAAAGGCTTAAAATGGAAGAACCATGAAGGAGGCACTCCTAAGTTGGGGGCAGAACTGTGGTACCATTCTCTGCAGCTGATGTACCTTTTTCTCCCTTCTCAACACCCTCTGCTATATTTTCTAGTACCCCAACCAATTAGTATAAAAGAAAGGGGCAACATTTAGTCCTGATATCTACCCCTTTTCCCAGCAGCAATATGAACTCCTGCAACACTTCCCAAGAATCATACCCACCCCCAACCACTACATGACTGGAGAGCCAATAAGTTTTCAGTTTTTATAACATGCTCATCACAGCATTAATTTATCACCTAATAAAATCAAACTTACATTTCCCTACTTGTAGCTGTGCGACCTTCTCATTTAAGCAGTCACTACACCTGAAATGGAGGCTGATGCTCCAGGAAATAGCAGAAACTGCTCTGCTATGTCTACACTGGAGGCTTCTTGCGCAAGAACATCTTGTGCAAGGGTTCTTGTACAAGAAGTCTTGCGCAAGAAAATGTCCACACTGCCATGTGTGAGCTGTGCTTCTGCGCAAGAGCTTCCATGGCAGTGTGGATGCTCTCTTGTACAAGAAAGCTCTGATGGCCATTTTAGCCATAGGGCTTTCTTGCACGAGAAATCCCTGCCCAGCATCCACACTGCCCTTGTGTGCAAGAGCTCCTGCACAAGAGGGCTTTCACCTGTTAAAAAAGAGTGTAGCTCTTGTGCAAGAATCCCTCTCTTACCATGCTGTACTATAAATTTCCTTGCACAAGAGCGGGAGGGCCGTGTGGATGCTCTGCAGATTCTTGCGCAAGAACAGCCATACTTGCGCAAGAAGCTGCGAGTGTAGACATAGCCCTGCAGTGGAGAAAGAGATTCCTATGAGGATAAAATTCTTCCTGACTGAAAAACGTGAATCAGCATTGAAATATGTGCTGCAGAAGCACAGCCAGTAAAATTGAAATATATGAGGTACCACTTAGGTTAGATTATATAACGCATCTGTAATTTATATCAAAGGTCTATGAATGGACTCAGTGGAAAGAAACTTTAGTTTAATTATATCACAGACCAACACAGAATATATTGTTTTTAAATTGGAAGTTCAACAGATGATTACAAAGATTAGAAGTATCAACTGACAAAAATGCTTTGTCTAGTTTCTCTAACATGGGACATGACTCTGACCCTTTCCTGGAGTTGAATGTTAGCATTGTAGGATATGAAGAATTCTTTCAAAGCATTTAATTTTGGTTATTTTTTCAGTAAGCCACTGGCATATTCCTCTGAGGCAGAGCAGAGTAGTAAAAGCCAAAAAAAAATCTCTCTTTTATCTTTTTAATAAGATCAGTTGATGGACACATTGTTAGAACAATGTTGCTATTTGACCAAAATGCACATTTTCACAATCTCTTTAAAAAAAAGCTAAATTTAGCTCATTATTAGGCAAGGCCTATATAGAAAAGGTTAATAACTAAGTAACTAGTTGGCAAGTCCTCAAACAAGCAATTTGCAGATCTTGATAAAAGGTTTACATTTACGTGTCAAGTGTGTAAGAAATACAATACTTTAATGTTACTAATTGCTTAGAGGGGCATAACTATTTGGAGTGACAATATTCAGGTTAGTTGAAACGTAGCTGCATTTGATTCATCACTGTGTTACTCCAGTTTTGCATTATTGTAAGCAGGGAAATAAGATAAAGCAAAAAAAGAAAAGAAAAAGAAAACAGACACCTCACTCACACTCAGCTGGGGTTACTGGGATTCCACTCTTGCTCTAGGCCTGGGAGGGAGCAAGGTTGGGAGACTTGCCGCTGAGCTGGAGTGTGAGCACTGGCTCACCTTGCTGTGAGGGAAAGTCCCAAGCCTCACCACAGGCCCGATCAAAGTAATCCGGAGAAGGGGAGAGGGATGAATTCAGCCCATGAGCTGTAGGTTCCCTACCCCTGCACTAGAAGCGTGCAGCCTACAAAGCAGCTTCTGTAAAGCATTTCTGACTCCTACTATAAGGAATATTCTGATTACTGCTCAAAGTTATGGTTAACTTATCTAAAATATGTCACCAGCTCTATTGTGAGTCTCAAAAGTTTAATAATAAAGTCTGATACTTTCCTCCTCTTGGGAATAACTCAATGAGACTGATTGTGCGATAGTATAAGTTTACACTTACACCTCTGTCGGAGGAGAAGGTCTGTTTCACTCATCTGTAGCTCCTCTGAATCTTACAGAGGTAAAAAGTTTCTGAGCTTTGCTTCTGCACTGCTACACATGTCTTATTCCCTCGCTCTATGGAGTGATGGTTTCCTGAAACAATAAGGCTATGTCTACACTGGCATGATTTTGCACAAGAACTCTTTTGCAGAAGAGTTCTTGTGCAAAAACTCTTCCAGAAGAGAGCGTCTACACTGGCATGTGCCTTTGCACAAGAGATGTGCTTTTGTGCAAGAGCATCCTTGCCAGTATAGATGCTCTCTTGCACAAGAAAGCTCTCATGGCCATTTTAACCATAGGGCTTTCTTGTGCAAGTAATTTATATTGCCTGTCTACACTGGCCTCTTGTGCAAGAACAATTGCACGAGAGGGCTTATTCCTGAGCAGGAGCATCATATTTCTTGCACAAGAAGCACTGATTTCATACATTAGAACGTCAGTTTTCTTGCTCAAGAACTCATGGCCAGTGTAGACAGGCAGCAAGTTTTGGCGCAAAAGTGGCCACTTTTGCGTAAGATCGTGCCAATGTAGACACAGCCTTAAAGTTGTTAGTAGCAGTCCCAGGCTGTGTCCAGACTCAGGGGTTTTTTCGGGAAAAGTAGCCTTTTTCCGAAAAAACTTCACCTGCGTCTAGACTGCAGCCGCGTTCTTTCGAAATTAAATCGAAAGAACGCGGCTTTTCTTTCGACGGCGGTAAACCTCATTTCAGGAGGAAGAACGCCTTCTTTCAAAAGTGCTTCTTTCGAAAGAAGGCGTTCTTGAATGTAAATAGGGCTTCTTCGAAAGAGAGCATCCAGACTCACTGGGTGCTTTCTTTCGAAAAAGCGTCTTGCTCTTTCGAAAGTTCCGCGTGCAGTCTAGACATAGCCCCAATGTATGGCTTCTCCCAGAACCCCCTATTAACAGTAACTTATGCTGGTTTGGGGATGGGAAGATTCTAGTACAGACAAACCTGATTCCTAGCTTCCTCTGTTCCCCACACATTCATATCTGGAACCCTGCTGAGTCTCCACCGAGGTTTAATTTTATTCCTCATTCAAATCAGTAATTCTCTCAGCTATGTATGGGACAGATAATGCCTCTGATTACCAAGGACTTGCACATGCTTCTTAAGAAGCAAATAATTCACACTTTCCATCAAAATTCTCTTCTGCAGATAAATATTTTTCTCCTCACTTTACATATAGTTATGCTGAGATGCAAAGAGGGAAAGCACCAAACATCCCTAAAGAATCTGCTCATTTTAGGAACTTCATTTTTTGGCTATTTGGCTTGATTTTCAGAAGTCCTAAGCACCCACAATTATAAGCCAAGTCAATAGAAGCTGAAGATGCTCAGCACCGTTACAAACCAGGCCTTAGTTGCATTATGTAGGGGTATCCCAAAAGTTAGCCACCCCAACTAGTGGACATTTATAAAAATGTAACTTAAGAAAGCTGGTCAGGGTATGTCTAGACTACAGAGTTTTGTCAGAAAAACAGCCATTTTCCCAAAAAAACTCGCAGAACGTCCACACTGCAAGCACATTCTTTCAATAGTAAATTGAAAGAACAGAGGAGTTTTTGCACAATTGGTATTCCTCTTTCTAAGAGGAAAAAGCCTTTTTGCGAAAGAGCTCTTCCACAAAAAGGTGAGTGTCGACAGGGAGGAGGGTTTTTTTGCACAAGAAGAAGCCTCCAAGAAATAGCACAGGTGCCCTGGTGACCACTCCATACCAGCTAATCACAACTCTATAGTTCCTATCTCCTGGCCCCACTTAAAGCTGTAGGCACCCTGAACAAGGCTTGTGGCAGGAAGCTGGCCCGAGAGCGAGGACTTCACTGCGTGGCTCTCCCTGCCACAGACATGTCCACCTCAAAGCCCCCCATAATCCTCCCTGGCCCTCGCAGGGAGCAGCCCCAGGTGTCTGAGGACTCACCCAGGAGGAGCAAGAGGCGCGCTCTGTTCTGGACAGGCCCAGAGATCCAGTCCCTCCTGGAGCTGTGGGGTGAGGAGGAGATGCTCCAGGATTCCCGAGCCAAACGGCGTAATGCTGAAATTTATGGCCACCTCCCTGGCAGAGCGCATATATCCACCCCGGACCATGGAACAGGTCCAGAGTAAAGTTAAAGTACTCCACCAGGGATATGTCTGGGCCAGAGAGCTCAGGTCCCATTCAGGGGCTGGACCCCACACCTGGCCCTGCTACAGGGAGCTGCATGTGAACCTGGGAGGTAGGGAAACATCTTCTCTACCCATCCTGGTGGACTCCGTGGTTGAGACCCCCGTCATTGTCTGGCTGGAGGTCACCTCAGAGGAGGAGCAGGAGGGCCAGGGCCAGCCAGCTACACTGGAGGAGAAGGAGCAGGAGGAGACGGGCACTGTGACCCTCTCTATTGAGCCAGTGCAAGGGAGCCATGGCATCTCCAGTTCTCGTCGGAGGCCTGGGAGGGATCTTTAGGTGAGTGGTCTCATCCTCAGGCACCTCCTTCCTCCTCAGCCTGCCTCGAGTTGCTGGAAGCTGGATCTTACCAGAGGGCTCCTAGGTAGCTGGCCCACTCATCTGCCTGCTGTGTATTAGCAGGACACAATAATCATACCCTGAAGCTGTGTCTAGACTGGCAAGTTTTTCCGGAAAATCATCTGCTTTTCAGGAAAAACTTGCCAGCTGTCTACACTGGCCGCTAAAATTTCCGGAAAAGTACTGATGATCTCACGTAAAATCATCAGTGCTTTTCCAGAAAAACTATGCTGCTCCCGTTTGAGCAAAAGTCTTTTTCTGAAAGACTTTTGCGCAAAAGGGCCAGTGTAGACAGCATAGTACTATTTTCCACAAAAAATCCCCGATTGTGAAAAAGGCGATCGGGGCTTTTTTGCGGAAAAGCGCGTCTAGATTGGCCACGGACACTTTTCCGCAAAAAGTGCTTTTGCAGAAAAGCATCCTGCCAATCTAGACGCGCTTTTCCGTTAAAAGCATTTTCGGAAAATCATGCCAGTGTAGACGTAGCCTGAGTGAGTGAGTGTGTTGGAGGAGAGTGGTCTGCTCCGTTATTACTCCAGGGTTTGTTAGTCCTTTTTTTCTGATGCATTGTACTTTTCTATGTGATATAATTGAATGACAACCTAACCTTTTGCCTTCAGAACAAACATTCTGAATAACATCCTGAATGACCAGGTGTTCTCAAGGGGGCTGGGAACTGGTCACTGCAGTAGGGGATGGGGCAGAGCAATAAACTTGTGCATCAGGCACTTTCAACTACCCAACAACCCCCATTGCCCACGAATACCAGATAACATTTTCATTGTATATTCCTTGAAGCTTAAACCATTTGAGGTTCTGCTTAAATGGATACATGATATCATTTCTCAACATATTAAACATAAAGTCACCTTTTACATAGAACCTCATTTTGAAAATAAACAGCTGATGGCTTGGTCTAAAAATTAAAAAAAGAGGGTTGATTTGAGATTAATAATCATCAGGGCTTGACAAATTAGGCAATCTAATCACCCTTGGCAAGTAGATTTTAGCCCGGCGGGGCTGCGCTGCATGGTCTGCTCATGCGCAGCGTGCACTTCCGTGTGGCTGGTGAGCTGGGCTCGCCTTCGCTTGACGAGCCCTGATAATCATTATAATCAAACTTTTATTTTTTCACCAGAATTCCTACTTTTCTGTACTTCTACATTTTGCATGTCTTCATTTGCATTTGTCAGCTAGCTAAGAATTATTTTACAAGGGTAAAAGCATCAAAATCATAGAATCCTAGGGCTGAAAGAGACCTCAGGAGGTCATTTAGCCCAGCCCCCTGCCCAAAGCAGGACCAACCCCAACTAAATCATTCCAACAAGGGCTTTGTCAAGCTGGGACTTAAAAACCTCTAGGGATGGAGATTCCACCACCTCCCTAGGTAACCCATTCCAGTGCTTCACCACCCTCTTAGTGAAATAGTTTTTCCTAATATACAACCTAGATTTCCCAGAACAAATATTATGGATACTATGGGCCTTCTCCTCTCACTTTAATTGGTGATGATTGGTAAAGGAAGTCCAGTATATCAGTAAAGTTACACCAATGTAAAATATGTATAAGTGAGAGAAGAATCATGTTGCTACTTCTAAACATTTTTTCAATTCCAAGGATTAAATATTGCTACTGCATCTGGAGTGTATCTAGATGGTTAATGACATTAACATGCATACATTAAATGCTAATATGATTGACTGCTGGAATGGCTATTGTTTGTAGTTTTCAGCAGTGTATACAGGTTTGATTTTGTTGTTCAAATTAATAAGTCTCTCAGGGCACTTCTTCACTCACCACACCAGAGACCCATAAATCAAATGCTGAGGGCATCTGCAAGCAGTGTGAGGAGTAAGGGAAGCCAACAGTAGCATTTTTTCTCATTGGCCTTCCACTTTGTGGACGCCGCCAAACTTGACTTGACGCCAAACTTCTACGTAGCCGGAGTTGCATACCTTAAGCCAACCTTCCAGGTCTAGTGTAAACTTGTCCTCAGTAATCTAGGGGACAGATAATGCTATTGATTATTAAGCAGAATTTCTTACTGTTTACTTAGTACTTAAGAAAGATAAACTTCAGTCCCTCCCGCCCCACACACACAATATGGAAAACACATTGGGACAGATTTTCAAAGGTGTCTAGATACCTAATGATAAAGCTAAGGACCCAGTGGGATTTTCAAAACCATTTAAGGTCAGGCACTTAATTCCCATTAATGATGATTCATAACCACCACCCAACCAAGGAGTATTGGATAGAACTCTCTTTGGGTATGTCTACACTACCCTCCTAGTTCGAACTAGGAGGGTAATGTAGGCATACCGCACTTGCAAATGAAGCCCGGGATTTGAATTTCCCGGGCTTCATTTGCATAAGCGGGGCACCACCATTTTTAAAACCCCGCTGGTTCGAACCCCGTGCAGCGTGGCTACACGGGGCAAGAACTAGGTAGTTCGAACTAGGCTTCCTAGTTCAATATACTGTTACTCCTCATTCTACGAGGAGTAACGGTAGTTCGAACTAGGAAGCCTAGTTCGAACTACCTAGTTCGTGCCCCATGTAGCCACGCTGCACGGGGTTCAAACCAGTGGGGTTTTAAAAATGGCGGCACCCCGCTTATGCAAATGAAGCCCAGGAAATTCAAATCCCGGGCTTCATTTGCAAGTGCGGTATGCCTACATTACCCCGCTAGTTCGAACTAGCGGGGTAGTGTAGACATACCCTTAGGAACTGATTAATAAAAAAGTCTGTAACCAGTCAAAAGGGATCAGTTGCTGAGATATTTCATACCTTTGCCAGCCTAGGTAGCATAAAACCTTCACCACGAATGGAACTCATGTCTGCGGCAAACAGTAACAGGAAGCAATTAAAGCCAGCCAAAATATTTGCCTTGATTTCATGATATTCCTGTGTCAAACTGAAAATAAAATCATAGAATTCAGCAACATAAGAACAGAAGGACAAGAAGCAATGTGCTTAAATTGCAGCAAGAGAGGCTTTGGTTGAACATTAAGAAAAACTTCCTAATTGTCAGGATGGTTAAGCACTGGAATAAATTGCCTAGGGAGGTTGTGGAATCTCCATCATTGGAAATATTTAAGAGCCAGTTAGATAAATTTCTATCAGTGATGATCTAGATGGTGATTGGTCCTGCTGTGAGGGCACAGGACTGCACTTGATGACCTTTCAAGGTTCCTTCCAGTTCTAGTATCCTATGGATCTATAAAAATGGTAATATTGGGTCAGATTAAAGGGCCATTTAGACGAGTAACCTGTCTCCTGACTGTGGCCAATGCCAGGTTCCCCAGAAGGAATGACTAGAACAGGTAATCATCAAATGATTCCTCCCCGTCAACCATTTCCAGCTTTTGAGAAACAGAGGCTGGGGACACCTTTCCTGCCGATCCTGGATAATAATTATTGATGGATCTATCCTCTATGAATTTATCTCTCTCTTTTTTTATCCCTTTTATAGTCTAAGATTTCAAAACATTGTCTGGCAAGGAGTTCCACACATAGACTGTGAATTATGTAAAGAAATACTTTCTTTTATTTGTTTTAAACATGCTATATATTGAGACCTTTGAGACTTTTTTCAGTACAACTTTTCCTTTGTTTTAATCAAAGTCGATTCTCCAGAATTGTATACCTTTTTTTGCGAATTTGTTCATTTTCAAAGTGAAAATCCTTATCCTTCATTTCACAGAGAGAGGAAAAAAATATGCTGCATGAGCAAAGATAATTTTGGTCTTTAATTATGTAAAACCAGCAGAAAATCCTCAAAGTCTTATACTAGTATTTCAGTATTCCACAATTTGATCTGAGGAAGTGGGTCTGGCCCACAAAAGCTCATCACCTAATAAACCATCTTTTAGTCTTTAAAGTGCTACATAGTCCTGTTTTTTGTTTCAGCTAGACTAGACTATCACGGCTATCTCTCAATGGGTGAGTCTAGACTGGCAAGATTTTGCGCAAAAGCGGCCATTTTTGCGCAAAAACTTGCCGGCTGTCTACACTGACCTCTTGAATTTGCACAAGAGCACTGACTTTGTAATGTACAAAATCAGTGCTTCTTGCACAAATACTTTCACGCTCCCGCTCAGGAAAAAGCCCTCTTGTGCAAGAAGACAGGGAAGAACTGTTTTGCACAAAAAAGCCCCGATGGCTAAAATGGCGATCGAGGCTTTCTTGCGCAAAATCGTGTCTAGACTGGCCATGGATGCTTTTGCACAAAAGCACTTTTTGCGCAAAAATATCCGTGCCAATCTAGACGCACTTTTACGGAAATACTTTTAACGGAAAAACTTTTCCGTTAAAAGTATTTCCACAAAATCATGCCAGTCTAGACGTAGCCTACTAGTATTGCAGAGCATGTCCTAGATTAGTTTTTTAACTTTCTTTGTAATATTTTTCTCTATAACTTACACATAGGTGTGTCTTAATATTTTTAATGCTCTTTGTTCCTTTGCATGGCTGCATAATTCCTAGCATTCCTCTAGATGTTCACAAATTAAAATAGCATCAGCTTATTGTTTTAAGCCATATTCCTTTCCCTGTAGGATAGTGACATTTCTTTCCTTTTGAAAAAAAAAGAAAACTACAGAAATAAAATCGGAAGTCTGGCATTTAGGAAACCTGCTTTACCTGTCAAGATTATAATGGAAAATATGCAGAGATCATTACAGTGTAGTTGAGGTAAAATAGATGGGAAA
Organism: Pelodiscus sinensis; assembly: GCF_049634645.1. NCBI lineage: Eukaryota > Metazoa > Chordata > Testudines > Trionychidae > Pelodiscus > Pelodiscus sinensis. Next base: position 58,967,627 of record NC_134713.1, read on the forward strand.
GACAGGAGAGATTGTAGATCTAGTGTTCAGCTGCCAAATATCATCATTCAAATAATTTATTATCTGCCATTCTTATTTATTATGATTTTCTACAATGGGAATTTTCAGCAGAGTATATCCTACTTGCTGGTGTCATTGCACATGGAATTAATAATACAAAGATCTGCAGAACTAAAACCAACATTGAATTAAAAAAGCTATGCAGTGCCTTAGTCTGTACTGAAAGGTGTATATTTGGTGTGCACTGACTGGCCCATGTGAACACTGGTGGTGTGCACTAAAAGTTCTCTAGTCTGCATCAATGTAGTTTTGTCTCAAAGGGTGTATCTAGACTACAGGGTTTTGTCGACAAAAGTGGACTAAGGATAGAAATGTCTTGCTTGTACAATAACAGTGTAGCAGTAGGAATATACAACCAGCCACTGGACCAGGATGGTGACATAAGAACATAAGAACGGCCGTACTGGGTCAGACCAAAGGTCCATCTAGCCCAGTATCCTGTTTACCGACAGTGGCCAGCACCAGGTGCCCCAGAGAGGGTGGACCGAAGACAATGATCAAGTGATTTGTCTCCTGCCATCCCTCTCCAGCCTCTGACAAACAGAGGCCAAAGACACCATTTTATCCCCTGGCTAATAGCCTTTTGAGGTGAGGAGACCACATCTGTACACAGTATTCAAGATGTGGGCATACCATAGTTTTATACAGGGGCAGTAAGATATTCTGGGTCTTATTTTCTATCCCTTTCCTAATAATTCCTAGCATCCTATTTGCCTTTTTGACCGCCGCTGCACTCTGTGTGGAAGTTTTCAGAGAAATGTCCACGATAACTACAAGATCTCTTTCTTGATTTGTTGTAGCCAAATTAGTCCCCATCATACTGTACGTATAGTTGGGGTTATTTTTCCCGATGTGCATTACTTTATACTTATCCACATTAAATTTCATTTGCCATTTTGTTGCCCAATCACTCAGTTTGGTGAGATCTTCTTGGAGTCCCTCACAGTCTGCTTCTGTCTTGACTATCCTAAACAGTTTGGTATCATCTGCAAACTTTACTACCTCACTGCTTACCCCTTTCTCCAGATCATTTATGAATAAGTTGAAAAGGATTGGTCCCAGGACTGACCCTTGGGGTACACCACTAGTTACCCCTCTCCAATCTGAAAATTTACCATTTATTCCTACCCTTTGTTTCCTGTCTTTTAACCAGTTCTCAATCCAAGAAAGGACCTTCCCTCTTATCCCATGGCCATGTAATTTACACAAGAGCCTTTGGTGAGGGACCTTGTCAAAGGCTTTCTGAAAATCCAAGTATACTATATCTACTGGATCCCCCTTGTCCGCATGTTTGTTAACCCCTTCAAAGAACTCTAACAGATTAGTAAGATAGGATTTCCCTTTACAGAAACCATGTTGACTTTTGTCCAACAAATTATGTTCTTCTACATGCTTCACAATTTTATTCTTTACTATTGTTTCGATTAATTTGCCCGGTACTGAAGTTAGACTTACCGGTCTGTAATTGCCAGGATCGCCTCTAGAGCCCTTTTTAAATATTGGTGTCACGTTGGCTACCTTCCAGTCATTAGGTACGGAAGCCGATTTAAAGGATAGGTTACAAACCACAGATAATAGCTCCGCAATTTCCCATTTAAGTTCTTTTAGAACCCTTGGATGAAAGCCATCCGGTCCCGGAGATTTGTTAACATTACGTTTTTCTATTTGTTCCAAAACCTCCTCTAATGACACTTCAATCCGGGACAGTTCCTCAGATTCATCACCCACAAAGGACGGTGCAGATTCAGGAATCTCCCCAACGTCCTCAGCCGTGAAGACTGAAGCAAAGAAATCATTTCGTTTCTCCACAATGGCTTTATCGTCCTTGAATTGTGACGTTGATTGTGAAATGCTCAGAGAGGCTACAAAAACAGAGAACACATTAAAGCAGTGGGTGGAATTTCTATTACTTTATTAAGCATAGAACTAGGTTACAGTGACTCTGCCCTCAATATATTGAAATCCACATTGTTTTTTATTGCACCATTTGTTTAGATTCCCAGGTGCAAAGCTTAACTGCTGATGCAAATATGCTTTTCCAGAGCAGCGTATGTTCTCCTAGCTGGTCAACTGACTGCATGTCTGTATGACAGTGCTGATTGTGGCAGAGGAACTTATCCCCCACTAGACTGCAGAACCATTTTGATGAACTCTGCCTCTGTGTTCATGTAGATGTTAAGCATAATTATATCCTCTGACACACTGGGGTTTTGTGCAGTAGCAATGGACACTACACTTCTGATCTGTGAGACCTGATATGCCCTTTACATGGAACTTAAACTTATAGCAGGGAGCAGCAGCTAACATGCATTAAATCACTATGATGTTGCTAGACACTCGCACATTATTTATAGAGAGGCCCAGGCCATTAACATGGGCCAGTTATGTATGTTAATTCATCTTTTGCAAAAATGTAATTTTCCTTCATTTGTAATTTGTCTTCAGCTATCCCAGTGGAAAGTTTTTGAGTGATATTTTCATGTTTTGAGGGCTTATTTTTATTATTTGTATCCATTTCATCCTCATTTATAAATCTGTAATTGCATTATAAATGACAAACTCAAAGCAGGCACAGAACCATATATTTTCCATTGGTGGGAAGCAATAAAGAACAGGTTGGCAGACAACCTCATGCTTGGCATAACCCCACACAACCTTTGAATACTGAGAGTAAACTTCCTTGGGATCCAGCTATATCACAACTGCCTACAGTGGGGTTTCTTGCTCTTTTCTTTGAAGTCATTGGTCCTGGCCACTGTTATATACTGGACCAGTAGTTCTTAACCAGCGGTTTTTGGCCTCCTCAAGAGCTACAAGCAGGTTTCAGGGGGGCTGTCAAGTATGGCTGGCTTTAGACTCACTAGGACCCAGGGCAGAAAGTCAAAGTCCTGCCATGAGGGACTGCAATCTACCATGTAGAGCTGAAGCCAAAGTATGAGCAACTTAGCTTTATGTTGCCCCCTATGGCATGGGGCACCGAATGAATTTTCCTCCTTGCTACCCCCTAACACAAGCCCTGGTTTTGTATGTAGAAAAACAGTTGTGGGTCAGGGAGTTTTTATAGCTTATTGAGGGAAGCCTCATCCAGAAAAAGGTTGAGAACCCCTGTACTAGAATATCTGGACCTTACACAGGCAGTCCCCGGGTGACGTACAAGATAGGGACTGTAGGTTTGTTCTTAAGTTGAATCTGTATGTAAGCCAGAACTGGCGTCAGCTGCTACTGAAACTGATCAGTTTCAACCACGGCTGAATCTGGACGCCAGTTCTGACTTACATACAGATTCAACTTAAGAAACCCAGGCGTCCCCAAGTCAGCTGCTGCTGAAACTGATCAGCGGCTGATTCCAGGAAGCCTGGGGCAGAGCAGCTGGGGTGCTGCTGGGTTGGTCCGGAGCAGCGCTGCGGGACCAACCCGGCAGCCCCCAGCTGCTCTACCCCAGGGGTAGGCAAGAAAAGCCTGGTCTGTTGGGGGGGGCACTAGCTGCACCCCCCCCCCAGCAGACCAGGGAGACGGGGGGGGGGGCCAAGTCCTCCACGGCTTTGCTCCGTCTCCCTGGTCTGCTGACCTGGGAGACACGGAGCAAAGCCGCAGAGCACGCGGGTAGCGGGACAGTCCAGATGTGCCACGCTGTCCCACTGCTGGCGTGCTCCAAGGCTTTGCTCCCCGTCTCCCTGGTCTGACCTGGTCTGACTTATGTTGGATCCGCAGTTACGAATGCGGCTTTTCTCGCCCCGGAGGACACGGACAGCGGGACCGCGCGGTCCCGCCGCCCGTGTACTCCGGGGCAAGAAAAGCTGCTCTGTGTCTCCCTGGTCTGCAGACCAGGAAGACACGGAGTAAAGCCACAGACGGGCTCGGGCACCCGGGCCGCAGCCCCAGCCCCTCCGCGGCTTTGCGGACCAGGGAGATGGGGAGCAAAGCCTTGGAGCCTTGGAGCCTTGGAGCACGCCCGCAGCGGGACAGCCCGGGCGCGCTTGAGCTGTCCCCCTGCGGGCGTGCTCCGTGGCTTTGCTCCCTGTCTCCCTGGTCTGCAGGGAGATGGGGAGCAAAGCCTTGGAGCACGCCTGCAGCGGGACAGCCCAGGCGCGCCTGGGCTGTCCCGCCGCCGGCTTCCCCCGCAGTTTTGCAAAGCCGCGGAGGGGCTGGGGCTGCGGCCCGGGTGCCCGAGCCCCTCTGTGGCTTTACTCCGTGTCTTCCTGGTCTGCAGACCAGGGAGACACAGAGCAGCTTTTCTTGCCCCGGAGTACACGGGCGGCGGGACCGCGCGGTCCCGCTGTCCGTGTCCTCCGGGGCGAGAAAAGCCGCATTCGTAACTGCGGATCCAACATAAGTCGGATCTGCGTAAGTCGGGGACTGCCTGTAATCTGTTCTGATCCAGCATGTCAATCTTCATGTTACATTTTTCCCTCTCTTTGTTGGTTAAAGTTTGTCTGCATAGGCTACAGAAGGGAGTCATCTTCAAATCTCTAGACAAAGAGAGACAAGGAAAAATGGTGGATAATTTGCTGGAGCTGAATCTACATTTATTACGTCAGTCTTATATATTTATGTAAGTGATAGTTCCAGTGATTTTTTTCAAACCTGCACTGTGTTGCAGTTTTCTATATTTGTGTCTTTTTATCTGAGTAATACAGATTTTTAAAGGTATTAGATGATGCCATGCTCAACATTTCATTGCCGAACTGATTGAGGAGGCTAAATCTCATTTTCCAAAGATATTTAGGCCTTTGGGAGCATTTTCAAAAGGAAATGTGTCAGCATTACAGATCTAAATTAGTATAACTTTGTCATGCAGGGGTGGGAAAAATCCACATTCCTGAGAAAGGCAGTTATATTGACCTACCCCTCATGTTGACAGCACCATGTTGATTGGAGAGCTTCTCTAGTTGGTATAGCTATTGCCTCTTGGGCAGGTAGATTAATTACACGGATGGGAGAAGCCCTCCAACTGGCATACAAGTGTCTTCACTAAAGTGTGACAGCAGCACAGCTACACCAGTGCAGCAGTGCCATTGTAGTGCTCTACAGGGAAAAAAAGCCTTTAGGCTCCTAAATTACTTAGGTAATTTAATGCTGAGCACAGCAATGAGTAGATACCTCAGATTTTAGACTCTATACATTTGCACTTTGTATTTCTTTTTCCTTACCTTGTGCCTTTTTTTTCTAAAGTGGCTAGAGTAAATTAATTAATAGATGCATAGCTTTTAAGGTCAGAAGGGGTCATCTAGTTTGATCTGCTAACACAAGCCATAGTATTTTACCCACTAAGTCCGAACCAATAACTCGAGGTGCTGAAAGGCTTTCTAAATTATAAACCTACTATGAGGTACAGTTGGCTCTCAGGAAGTTTACTATACTTTTGATGTCTGTTCAGTATTCAAAGAGGGGCAATTTTCCCCTCAGAGATTTGAAAACACTTCAGATATGAGTCAATTTAGTGGCAATACAAGTTTAAGTTACCTTTGAAAATGTCTCCTTTCTATCTTAAATTATATAATGTTTTTCAAAGGCAGGGTCTAAGTCTTGCTTTATATCTGTATATCCCCTAGTACAAATGGGACTCCTTTCCCATTTTGGATTTTGGCCATCAGTACAGTACAAATCATAAAAAATAATTAATTGTTGTAATTCAGAAACAAAGTGGGTACTGTAACAAACTGTGTGCCAGCCATAGACTAAGTGGGTCCATGTCAAAGGATCTGTAAGTGCCAGTATAGTCACAAATTCCTAAATAACATACAAATAGGTGTCACAGAATGCTTAAGTCACCTGCAGGTAAATGGTGATGTTATAGACAAAAATAGTAGCCAAGAGATCAAAAGTTCACATTTCTGCAGTACTGAAAAAAGTATGTACTCGCCAAATTTTAATATGTAGGTCTTAATTAACACTAACTGAAATTTTCTCTCCTGAAAATTTTATTGATGTTTTTCTTCACATGAAGGGAAAAAACAGGCTTACATGTTGTGATTTGTACTGAGGTAAGGAAATGCTTGCAAATCAATTAGGTACAGCAAGCCATAAAATAAATGCAAACTAGTCTGACACTTACATTCATTTCTGTGTGAGGGAGATCATCCATTGCCTTTGTGAATTTCAGATGGACTTATTTTAGAAGAATGCATAATAACTCTACAGAGGAGGGGGGAGATTAAAATTATCTGAATGAATCTGTGTCTTTCAGCTAAATGTAGATATTATCAGCCACAGAGAAAACTGTTTGAAGAACAAATTTCCTAATGAAGATTCTTCAATTTGTGGACATGACCATAAAATACTATTCAAAAGAATGAGATAATATTTGAAAGGAATTGTTATCAATAGGAAGTTTTTAAAGCAAATCAAGTGATTTACGTGAACTTTTTAAAATAGGAAATTAGAAGTAAATTAAAAATGTTCAATGTGCAGAGCTGTATCTAAATCTCTTTGCATATGATGGTTGTGTAAACGGTATCATCTATTTAGCAGCTGACTATTTGGTTTGAGCTCTTTGGGCTGGATTTGGGCCTAATTATCTAACATGAACTACTACTTACACTGCCTAAACTTCAGAGAGATTAGTCACTCAAGCAACATTTTACTTGCCTTTACATTCAGCCTGACTCAACTAAAGTAAATCAATAATGGTTAGTAGACTGTAATGGCTAGCAATAGAATTAGGGTCTTGTCATGTAGTTGCTGAAACAGTGGAATCACAGAAAATCAGGGTAGTTTCAGGAACATTGCCAAAATGGAGTAAATCATGGTGAACTGGAGACAGACATGCCACTCATAACAGAGGGAGAGGAACTGGTTGATTGCAGGACAGCTTCTATCTATGGGGGAAAAGCTAGTTCACTTCTAACTCTGCATTATCCGTAACCATGCTGACCTCCAGTCTATGAAAATAATTGCTCGGGTCATGTATACTATTCCAAGCAGGGGTTTTTTTAGCATAAAATGCAGAAGACCTGAATAATAAGTTCAATGGCTTCCTTTTCTTTAGAGTCGTTATACCTTGTGCACAATTTGTTAATTAAAATTGTTCTCCCGAGGGGAATGTACACTAGAATGGAAGCAGAGGCAGCTGACAGATGGGTGCCCTACTTGAAAGAGCAAAATATAGCTGCGAAAGTATGTCAATAATATTTAACAATGGCACTTCATAGTTTTATGCAGTTCTGGCTTCCAAGCTGCCTAATTTAAATGTGATTTGAAATTAACCAGACTGTAGAATCAAAAAGCACATTTGCTTTTCTTCACTGCAATATATAGATTTTGTCAAAGAGATTAGAAAGTCTATTTAAATATTCTGCGGGTTTTAGTTATGCAGTTTCAGTGCCACAACGCCTGCTATTTGATCCCTCCACAGTTGCCACCTTACAGATAATCCTGGGTCTCATAGACTTTAAAGCCAGAAGGGACCATCATGATTATCTAAGAGACAGTAAGGGGGTTGCAGCTCTCTCCCCATCCATCAGACAGGGAGACTATGCCCCCTTGCTACAATGCTTCAGGAGTGACTGAAGCCAACATTAATGGCTCTGGCCTACAGTCAGGCCAAGCAGCAGTGAGTCAATTGGCCTGGAGCCCTCAGTCATGGAAGGGCAGCAAATAGTTAATGACTCTGGCTTGTGGGCAGCCAGAGCACCAGCAAGTCTAACTGCTTGGATCCCTCAAAACCTGGGTGGGGCAGGAAACAGTTAATGGCTATGGACTGTAATCAGGCATAGCAGCAGCAATCTAGTGGGATAAGCTCTCTGTCTGCTACACTAGCATGGGTTGGTGACAAATCAGTGCAGGTCTCATGGCCTAAAGGTGAGGAGGCTGGTACCCCGGGGTAGAGTGGCAAGGGATAGGATGATGCAAGCCCACCTGCATCCCAGCCCAGAGCCCTAACTGTGGTGGACTGCTCCACCACTATGTCAGTGAGGAAATCTGGCCACAACATGCTGGCTGCTTGTAGTCAGTAACATAGCCAAACAAATTGGCTTTGCTGGGCTCCTTCCTACACTCCCAGTCAAGCCCACCAGGTTTAGTTCCTGGTCTATTTGCGCCTCTGCAGGACATCACTTCCCATCACTCCCATTAGCTACGAATGGTGACCCACGGCCAACAAGAGCTATGATCGCCTGATACCTGTGGAGGTGCAGGTAAATATAGAGGTGGGGGCCTGCTAGGGACTAATTTTGTGGACTGGATCTGGCCCATGGATCAGAATTTGCCCACCCATGATCTAAACTCACAACTCAAACAAACACAGCCAAGCACATCATGGATTGTATTCGGACATAAGAAAACTAAGAATTATTCTGTAAGTTGGTCAAACCAATCCCTACTTCAGATGGAAATTAGAAAACTCCCTGCAAGAAAAAGCTTGCCACCCTGGTCAATGCCTCCAAATTATGTACTTTACTAAATTCCAAAACTTACAGCATAGTCCTCCCAAATAAGAGGGAGGCATTGACCAGCGTGGTGAGCTTTTTCTTGCAAGTGGAAGAAGCAATATCACTACTAGAGCTGGGCAAGATATTTTCATTAAGAGTTTGTATCATTTTTTTCCAATGAAAATTAAGATTTTTTTGACCCACATGAACTTCCAGTTTCTTGAGAAATAAAAGAAGCAAAATAGAGTAAGAGTTGGTAAAAATGTGTGGATTTTAGTAACATTCATCTTTTGAACCAGAAAATTTTTACCAGACACTGAAAATGTTTACCAAAAATGGGTTTGAAAAATGGAAAGGTTTTTTTTCTGTATTTCACCATAAATCTGAAAAGTTTGCTGTAACTAAAATATATATATATATATATGTATATTTGAGAAAAAATTGGCATGTTTTGACCAATTCTAATTACAGCAACTCTTCAAGGGGCATGTGTACACTGCTCTCCAGTTCAGACTAAGGATGTGACTTGCAGTGTGCACAAAAGTGCTGAGCTGTACTTTCCCCCACTGTGTGGATGCTGCATTCATGATCTTAAAGGTCCCAAGTTTGCACTAATGTAATCCTGTTCAGAGTGCCATATGAAGGAGTAAATTCAGAACTTTTTAGTTCTTGCCCACAGAGTCTACTTTAGGGAGTTACAGTGCAGCATTTTGGATCACATTCCTATTCATGCTTCTTTAGTTTAAACTGTTAGATAGGTTAGACTGTGGGGGATAGGAGTGGTAATTAGACTGTGGGGGATAGGAGTGGTAATTAGACTGTGCGGGATAGGAGTGGTAATTAATGGACTAGCACCACTGCACACTACCAGCAATACCCCAAAGCCCACATAAGTCTATCTATTTTGGTACTTACATGGTTTCCATCCTGCAATATTTGGAGCTGTCACACACACTGATGAATTTATCTTCAACACCTCTGTGAGGCAGAGAGTATTTTATTACTATTATCCTGGTTTCACAAATGGAGAACTGAGGCTCAGATCTGAAGATTGAATTTGGTTCCCCTGAAGTCCCACAGAAGGGCTTTTACCACAGGACAAATAATGATGCAATAGCTAAAAGATAGAGAAGAGAGAAAAGTGGGCTTTTGCTGATGCAGACAGACAGACTCCACCAGAAGACATTTTTAAAAACCTCTGCCATGAAGGAAGCAAAGAGAGCTCACATCTTTTCTGCATAGGGGTAGGTCACATTATATGCCACTGTACTTTTACCAACTGTATAGTTGTTTCATAAGCCAGGGATGCCTCCACGCTACTTAAATGCAGGACAATGTAGCACTTTAAAGACTAACAAGATGGTTTATTAGATGATGAGCTTTCGTGGGCCAGACCCACTTCCTCAGATCAAATAGTGGAAGAAAATAGTCACAACCATATGAAGAAACTTGCTTATATATGGTTGTGACTATTTTCTTCCACTATTTGATCTGAGGAAGTGAGTCTGGCCCACGAAAGCTCATCATCTAATAAACCATCTTGTTAGTCTTTAAAGTGCTACATTGTCCTGCATTTTGCTTCAGCTACCCCAGACTAACACGGCTACATTTCTATCACTATTCTCCAAGCTACTTAGTGTCTTCTGCTGCAAGGAGTCTCTCACCTTTGGTGGTGGGTCTAAGACATCAAGAATACCGAATTCAGAGCAAGATCAAGATTCTCTTCCCAAGAATTTGAACAAGAAGCCAAGAATCCTGAAAGCATTAACAGTGGTCTAGAACCACTACCTATGTCTCTTACCACAGTGTTTCCTCATTGATAAAAGCAGAAAACACCCATGGACTGTCAATACTCCTTTGAAGAATTCTACTTCGCATTCTGAAGCAGTCTGGGTCTGGCCCTTCATTCTGTGGTATTGATCTCTCCAAGTACCACTTCATGCCAAATTCTTCCTTTTTGAAGTACACTAATTGAAAAGCTAGGAAAGAATTGCTCAATGTAGTAAGCTTATCCACCAACCTGGGCTAATTTCTAAATTCGATACTTATTTTCGGGTTAATGTGTAGCAGTGGTCTCCAACCTTTTTATGCCCAGGATCACTTTTTGAATTTAAAGGCAACCCAGGATCTACCCTGCCCCATCCCTGAATCCCCACCCTTTCTCCAACCCCCCCCCCCCCCACACACACACACAGTCACACTCCCTCATCCTCACTCATTTTCATCGAGCTGTGGCAGGGGTGTGTAATATAGGAGGGAGTGAGGGTGAGGACTCTGGGAGTTTGGGTGCAGGAGAAGGCTCTGGGCTGGGTAGGAAGTTGAGGTGAAGTAGGAGGTGAGAGTTGTGTGGGCTTTCAGAGCAAATTTGGGTGCAGGGGGTGACTCCAGGCTGGACACGGTGTTGGGGTGCAGGAACAAGAAGCTCTGTAAAAGAGTTTGACCCAGCCTGGAGTTCCCTCCTGCATCCAAGCTCCTTCCCAGAGCTTGCACCCATCACTCCTGCACCCCAACCCTCTGGGTAGAGGAGGGAGCTCCAGGCTGGGGCAGGGTATTCAGAAGAGGATGGGGTGAGGGGTACAGGCACAGGACTGGCACAGGTCAGCAGCACAGTGGAGCTCAGGCAAGGAGACTCTGTGGCCCCAGACAGCTCCTGGAAATCGCTGGCTGGCTGAGCACAAGCACATCTCTATGTGTGGCTCCTGGGGGATTGAAGGTCTTCATATGCTTGGAAAGTGCTGGCAGTAGGGGCAGTATGGTTCTGCCTCAGCCCCCTCCCAGGGGCTGTGAAGATGTGTCTGCACTCAGCCAGCCAGCTGCTTCTGAGAGAAGCATGGGCAATGCAGTCTACCTGAGGATTGCAATCGATTGGCAGAGACTCCAGGATCTACCCGTCAATCGTGATCGACAGGTTGGTGATCACTGAGGTATAGAGTAGATCACAAAGACTGCAAAGAAAGTATCTTATGGTGCTTTGAGCGCCAAACCACTTCTCCCAGACATGGATGTGAAGGACCTATTTAAGATTTTAAAAAGTTGATTCCCTTCACTTTGTACTGACTTTTTACTCTGATTTCATTTTCAAAAACACTAGGTAAGTCATGCATCTGACGAAGTGGGTCTTTGCCCACGAAAGCTTATGCTCCTACACTTCAGTCAGTCTATAAGGTGCCACAGGACTCCTCGCCACTTTTGCAGATTCAGACTAACACGGCTACCCCTCTGATAGGTAAGATAAGGGATTGTGTGCACCAACCAGGGTTAGAACAAGTGCAAGGTTGTATTCTTATTTTAAGCCAGGGGTGAAGAATCTTTTTTGGGTCAGCGGCTACTGATCCATAGTCGGGGGATGCACAGAAGTGAGAATAAAAAAAACCTGACGTTGCCCACACCAGAGCCTATGGGGGGCTCAGGCTACTAGGTTTTGTGTGTTGCAGCCCCACAGAAGAGGAGCAAGGGGTAGGAGGGCTGGAGTACCATCATGGGCTCCCCAATGCTGATGGAGGAGTACTGAGCCTCAGGGGCTGGATTCAGGCCCCAGGAGTTAGGTTCCACACCCCCGTTTTAAGCGCACTCTGCTCTCCTGGTCTTTGTAAATTCATGTTTTCCGGTATGTGGATGATATAAAAAATATTGCAAGTGCATGCAAGAAACCTACTCCTCTAAATAACCTGACAACCTGACAAGTAATTTTACATTAATTAACCAGATACTGAGCAACCATTTTTTCTCGTCTATACAGCATGGCATTCAGCTTCCCCTCCAGACTAATGTTAATAACAAAAGTGCTCTCATGTAGATTTGAAAAGGCAAATTTATTCATTTGCTAAAAACTGTTGCCAAGCTAGATGATCAGTAATTCAGTCACTTGTTCCCCCATCCTCCCACAGTAAATCCTCCTAAACAGTAAATTGTCTGCATACACAGTCCTTTGAAAGTACAAACTACCTTCCACTCTATCAAAACAGTGAGCATTGTTGCTAAGAGCCAGGTGTGCTGTGCCAAATGAAAATGTCTCATTTAATTGGCTTGAACTTCAGACTGTAGAAGTCATTCTTATGTACTTTATAATCCCAAACTGGCATTGCTAGTTATAAACAAAGGATGAAATACATCGGTTCTTTGTTTGCAGAGGGTGTGCATCTGGGATTAATATGACCAAGTTTCTTTTAAACATTTTATAGAAGGCTGATGAACTAAATCAGAGTAGAAAATTAAAACTTTACTTATTTTATCCTATTGTATTTAACATTACAGCTACAATTATCTTTCAATCTTTAGCACACTATGGTATCTGAAAAAAAGATAATCCAGTTTTTTATAACACTGGTCTACATTTACACATTTGCACACACTTGGTAAAATGCACTGAATCCATTTAACAATATAGAATGTGTTGAGATGTTTTTAAAAAAATACTAAATGTCACCATTTTAAAGTGCTCTTGGGAAAGAAGACAAAGGATGCCAGATGACAAATGCTAAGTGCTCATAGTTTAGCAAACATCCTGAGCAAATGTCACAAATCTGAAAAGCCATTAGGTGCAAAAACTCCACCCCCAGAAGTCTGGAGGAAGAAAACAAATATAAAAGCTGGCATCACAATAATGCTAACAGGGTTTAATGCTACCAACTTACGCCACTATTGAATGAAAAAGACATGTATTGTGGTTAGCCATCACATTACATTAGTTTTCAAGTATTGTGTTTCAAGGTGAATACGTCTCAAGGAGACTGAATGGAGATGAATTTGAACAGGAGCATATTTTCTAGAAATGCACTGCTGATCTACTGGGAAAACCAATCCTTCCTCATAAAAAAGTCTCTTCTTATTTCTTCCCTTTGCTCTTTACAACTAACGGATTGATAGTACATTCAAAGAAGTGAATTCATTACCCCATATTTTACTAATGTATACTACCCGCAACCAAGGTCAGTTAACATTGGCAGCATTGAGTTCCCACACCTCTGATTAGTTCAGAACTCTTTTCAAAATACAAACAGCATGCAAGACTACAAAGAGGTAAAGACAGGATATACATGTCTGACCTTCTGTTAAAACAGACAAAGCAGCCAAATCTGCTGAAGCATCTGATGTAATGAAGCATCAGGAGGTATGCCAGGGTGGGGCAAAAGGGCCTCCACAGGCCAGGATCTGGCCCACCAAGCAGGGTGATCTGGCCTGCAGAGGCCCTGCCACTCCCCCTCCCCCAGGCCAATCAGGGCCTAGGGATGAGAGAGTACATGGTGCTTAGAGTCTACCCTGGCGGTCGACTCTAAGTGCCACATGCCATAGGGCAGGGAGCAAGAGACTTTGCACTTCCCTTGCCCCAAGCAGCTGGTGGTTGACTCTACCCTGCCCCTGCCCTGCAAGGAGTGAACAATGCTTAGAAGTGCTGGGCACTCCTTGAAGGACAGAAGCAGGGTGGGAGAAAACTTTGCATGCTCCCCACTTTTCACAGGCCAATCAGGCCCTGAGGGTGGGGGGGGAACCACACAAAGTCTCTTCCCACCCTACTTCTGTCCTCCAAGGAGTGCCCAGTGCTTCTAAGCATTGTTCACTCCTTGCAGGGCAGGGGTAGGGTGGGAGGAGACTTTGCATGCTCCCCTAGCCCCCAAGCTCTGATTGGCCTGCAGGAAGGGGGGATCATGCAAAGTCTCTCCTGCCTTGCAAGGGGCTTGGCACTTAGAATCAATCTCCAGCTGCTGTTCAGCTGGCAGGTGACTTTAAGCATGGTGACTTGCAGGGCAGGGGCAGACTCTGCATGCTCCCCTGCCCCCAGGTCCTGATTGACCTGAGGGACAAATGAGGGGAGAATGAAATGTCTCCTCTCCCCGCCAGGGGAGTGGGCGCCTAGAGAGAACTGTCAGCTGTTCAGATTAGCTGGCGGGTCTGTCTGGGGAGAAGTGGGGGCAAAGACTTCATGCGCTCCCCCGCCCACAGACCAATCAGGGTTCACAGGTGAATGAGAAATCCTGGATCTTCAGACTCCAAGAAAAGTTTGATGACATGCCAGCTATCAAATGAAGTACATACACATCAATGAAGCCATAAAACTACCCTGGGAAGGGAAGTTGTACCCTGGCCTTTTAGAATGGAAGTTATAAACAGTCAGAAGATGCCTCCATTGATAACATATTCCCCACATCTTCTTAGGATATGCCCCACTTGTCCAAAAAGTGATGGGAGAAGAGATTGTGATGGTGTGATAGGAAGTATAAATTTACTATTACATTTTCAAGGACAAAGAATAAAATGTGTTGATCAGGGACAAGGAAGAGAAATGCCATGCAGGAAAGGAGGAGTGGATTAGTCTTCACATGCTTCTCTATCCAATCATCACAAGGTACATGTGGGTTGAACCTACACCAAAAAAGAGCAAACTTCCATCCATACCCACTGAGGGGAGGGGAGATGGTGTTAAGGTGGTGTTTGGAGGATGCATCTAACTAGGCTCAGGGAGGTATGGAAATGTGATATAGTAACACGAAAGAATGCAGATGGGAGGGGTCAGGTAGCTGAATGGGGAGGCTGCAAAGAGGGATCATGGAATTCTAAGGCTAGGGCACAGTCAAGAGTTCTGTCTCTTAAGTGGCAAGGATTTGCAGATAGAAGGGCATGTAATTCTCTACTACTCTACTGATGCTGGATTCACACTGGGAAATCTACAATGAGGGACAGAGGGATCTCTAAAGTGATGGGGCTTGCTACAGCTGGGCCTATGAGGAGCTGTGGAAGGTCAAGGAGTCCAGCCAGCAAAAGAGTGCTCCAAAGTGTAGCAGCAGCATATTACCCATGCCAGTCTCTATGGCTACAACACAGCAGCACTTTCTTTGAAGGCATATTTGGTCAATTTTCAAAGACGACCATGCCCAGCAACAACGTCGGATGCTGAGCCTTTTGAACAATCTAGGCAATGGGTTACTGCAATCTGAGCCCCTTCTCCCTACACCTTCAGAAAGGTAAGGAGCTGAAGAATCTTTGGTCACACCTTAGGGGTTACAAAACATTGCCCTCAATTGGGAAAATAGTTTCCAGTGGCTGAGCCCTGGTCTACACTAGAAAGTTATTTCAAAATAACAAGCGGAGCATCCACACTACCAAGCCCATTATTTTGAAAAAAGGGACTGGTTATTTTGAAATAAATCCTGCTTTCCACAAGGAATAATGCTTATTTCAAAATAGCTATTTCAAAATAGTGGTAGTGTGGACGTTCCACTGTTGATATTTCAAAATAACTAGAACATAATAACATAAGAATGGCCATACTGGGTCAGATCAAAGGTCCATCTAGCCCAGTATCCTGTCTGCTGACAGTGGCCAATACCAGATGCCACAGACGAAGGGATCACAACAGGTAATCCTCATGTGATCCCTCCCCTGTCACCCACCTCCAGAGAAACAGAGGCTAAGGATACCAAATCATTTTGTTGCCCCTTTCTGAACCCTTTCCAATGCCAATATATCTTTTTTGAGACGAGGCAACCACAATTACTCCTCAGAGTCATTCAAAGTAAATACTCCCCAGTGCTTCCTGGGACTCTAAGTCGAAGTAGTATGTCCACATTAAGGGAGCCTGCCTCGGACTCATTTTGAGGCTTCCCTATAGTGTGGACACACTGATTTGAAATACAGGTTGAACCTCCCTTAATCGGGACTCTCTGGTATAGCAATATCCATGGTCTGGCAAGACTAGGGACGTTCCTGGAACACAGAGCCCAGGTGTAGGGAGGCCGGGTCATGGGGCAGGAGTGTGGTGCCAGAACCCAGGACTCAGCTGGGACTCCATCTGGGAGGGGGACATGGAGGGGCAGTCAGCGAAGAGGAGAGTTCTGTTCCCTGTGGCCAGGAGGTAGCAGGAACTGGCAGTGGCTGCGGAGCTATAGCCCTGGCCATGAAGCTTGAGGTCTGGCAGCGACTGCAGAGTTCTGGCCCCGGCCATGGAGCTCATGTCTGGCAGCAACTGAGGAGCTCCAGCTGTCGAGGTCAGTGGCAGTTAGGGAGCTCCAGCCGAGGGAGTCATGTCCGGGCTGCAGCCCTAGCAGGGGGCAGCAGTTCAGCATGGGCCATGTTGGAAAGGACCTCTCCTGATCCAGCAAATCCCCTTGATCAGAACAGGTCAGGTCCTGAGGGTGCCGGACAAGGGAGGTGCAACCTGTAGTTATTTTAGGAGTTATTATTTCAGAATAAGTTATTTAGAAATAACTTTCTAGTGTAGACATGTCCTGACTGTGCAAGTTAACATCTCAGATCAGCAGATTAGTGTACAGTATAAAATAGATAACTGGCAAGCTCAGATTAGTATTTGAGTAAGTCCTATAAGTTAAGTTAATGCGTATTACACCCACTGGTGTGTACGGCAGCAACAAAGGTTCTCCATTTTTGTTTGTCTTTGGCTATTTTCTCCAGTTTGTTCCAGCTGTAATTTATTCTCTTCATGTCTGCCTCAACAGTACGCTGCCATGTTGTCTTGAGCCTCCCACGTTTCCATCGTCCTTCAGGAGTCCAGTGAAGTGCTATCTTTACAATAGCATCTGCCTCCCTTCTCATCACGTGCCCTATCCATCTCCAGTGTCTTCTCATAATGATAGTGGTCATGTCCTCCTGGTGGCATCACAGGAGAGGTCATGGTTGGAGATTGTTTTTGGCCAAAAGATGCGAAGTATCTTACAAAGGCTGGTGGTGTGAAAGGATGAGAGTTTGGCACGGTCGCACTCTGTCATCCACCAGCACTCTGAGCCATATAGTAGTGTTGATATGACACAGATCTGGTACAGCTTAAGCTTGATGTGGACACTGTACTGTGTAGATCTCCATACATTGTTCATACTCCTGAGGACATTTCTGGCCTTACTTAGTCTGCTCTGGATCGGTATGGGAAAGCAATGCAAGGTTGTCCGCAAAGTCAAGATCTTCCAATGTGTAAAAAGGTGTCCATCTGATATCCCTTGTCGCATCTGCAATTGTTCTCCGCATCACCCAGTCAATCATCATGTTGAAGAGTAGTGCAGAAATGACACATCCCTGTCTAACCCTAGTCTTCATTTCAAAAGACAGATCGCAGTATCCCACACTACATGTGAAGTTGGTATAAAGTTGTAGAGAGATTCCGTAGGCTCTCAGAATGTGCCAAAGGCTTTCTCTGTGTATGCTGTCAGAAGCCTTCTCAAAGTCAACAAAGTTTATGTACAACTGTCTCTGCCACTCTGTGCACTGCTCTATGATGTTTCTCATGGTGAAAATCTGATCTATACATCCTCTTCCCTTGCAAAATCCAGCTCATTCTTTCCTCAGAGACTTGTTGACAGCATCTGAGATCTGCTGGATGATGACCTTGGATAGGATCTTGCTTGGTACGGATAGAAGGGTGATCCTGCGCCAATTGTTGCAGTCTTTGAGTGCGCCTTTCTTAGGAATCTTGATGATGTCTCCTTTGGTCCAGTCCTTGGGTATCTATTGTCCTTCCCAAATTGCAACAAACAGTGGTTGGAGAAGTCCTTTAAGCCTATACTGAAACATGGTGATTTCAAAATCTTGGCCTTTCTTGTTCAAAGAAATAGGAGAACATCAGCCTAGTGTCCCGGCCAAATTCCATCTCAGGTTCCTGCCTATTTAAATTTGTCACTCTAATAGTAAGCAGAAGTTATTTTTCACTACTACATTTGATGAATATTAGAATTTGAAAGAGATCTTGATATTTTGGATAGAGCATCATTATCTCAGCTAAGAAAATCTGTCAAATTTTCTATGTGTGGCTGCCATGAGCTGCCAGAAAACAACCTCATATCTGTAATGGAAGAGTTTTCAGAAGAATAGTAAGAATCTTTATTTATTACAATACTTTAGAATAGCCATTTTGTTTAAGAGAAAATGTTTCATTTAGCTTTTTAGTCTTCATTCCTCCCAATAGGAATAAGCGGTAATGTCTGAATCTCAAATGCTTTGCTTGCTTATTTGAGCATAGACTGAGCAAAGAGAAATAAAAAGCTTGGGTTAATTGTCAATGCTAAAATAGAATAGTACATATTTCTTTTTAAAATTTTGATTCAAACACTTGTAAATGAAATAAGACAGAAAGAGTGAGACTTTGGTGGGTGTAGTAGATACAATTGAAACAGATTTTTTAGGTAAAATATGTTTAAGAATGTGAAAGATTAGAGGACACTAGATTAAAAACTTGGGAAACTAATGCTATGTTCTGAAATAGTCTGACACTAATGTATTTGTATGCAAAGCATTTTCCTTAGTGTTTTGTTTTTCCTCTAATTTTTATGTACTCTTTGGATCTGAATTCTTTTTTCTTTTCTAGTTATATGCAACAGAAATTTTCTTTTCCATGACAAGGGCTATATTATTCAGTTAACACGCCATTCAGTATTCTCCAGGAGACAGAGGCATTTATCCATGAATAACACTTTACTGTTGTTCTAAAATTAAAATGTCAAAGGAGAAAATAGTCAACCATATGTTAGTTTACATCAGCATCACTGTAGAAATGGCAGAAACATTAACATTTACAGAAATCCACGGTATTACTTTGGAAAGATTTGAATGTAGAAAGAATTAAGAAGTTAGTAGGCATGTTCTATTAGCAGAAAAATCCACATCTTTGGCAACCTGCATGTAAATCTACTCTGTCTTTATTTTTGTAGTTTGTTTTTTCTTTGTAGCAGATCCAGACCAGAACTTTTCAGAGTCCATTTCTAATATCTCTCTGTATATTTAAATCATGTCAAGTTAATGTCAATGCAGTGTTGAGTTTGAAAAAATCAAGCACAAAGAGACCAGAAACTTGCAAAGGTTCTTGTTTAAACTACAATTGCATATCCTATATACCATCATTTTAAACTTTTAGGACACTGTTTTAGAATACGAATGCCTATATACAAGAGACCTGATTTTCAGAAATCAGAGACAAGTTCAACCTGCATATACATTTTCAGAGATGGGCAAAGGTTTCTATGTTCAGATCTGAATTCAAATGCTACCAGAATTTTAATTCAGTCTGGATTCTTTCCAAATCCTGACAACTACTTAAATTTGAACTATTGAACTATCAGAAATCTCAAACCAGAACATAATTGATATGACACATTTTAGATGTTCCACTTTCAGGGCTATCCAGAAGGGGGCATGGGCTGCCGGGTCTGGCACAACCCCCTCAGTGCTCCAGGCACAGGGGCCAAGACAACCCCTATTCCACCTCTGCTGCACTCCTTCCCGCCTCAGCCCAAAGTCACCTCCCTGTGTGACATGAGTCAGGGAGTGGCCAGAGGGGCTGGCACAGGGCAGCAGCAGGGGTCAGCCCACACCTCCCACATTCACCACATCAGTGGGAGCCAGCAGCCTGCCCCTGTACTTCCTGCCACCTTCTCCTAGCCTACAGCACTCCACCGAGGCAGCAGGAAATGGAATGTGCTGTAGTCAGTTTTGGTTCACTGATTTTTGGTTCCACACTTTTGTTATTTACCAAGTATGGTCTTACCATAGCCCTTGAGTAGCTGTAGGAGACCTTTGTGTGTAGACAAATTCCCCTTTGGACCTTTTCCCAACAATATCTGTTGTTATAGGTTATTGCGACATTTTATGATTTCTCACACACTTCTCACAGTTGAGTTCACAATTGTAATGTATCTAAAGTTTGTAATTCCAATGACCATAACAACACACAGAGTGATTTTAAGACACCAGTTCATAGTTAACAAAACAACAGGTTCAAACAGTTTACACCAGAAATTCCCAGAAACGTTCAGAATCAGCTCCCTTATCAAGACTTTATCTGTTAATCCTGTTTCCATCTTTATGACTCATCCTAAAATCTCTGATTTATTAAATGAATTGTATAATTCATCTTATAGTCTCTGTCCTGTGAAAATAAAACTATAGTGTTGCGCACAGAATGGGATGACTCATTCGGTTTATCGGGATGTAAATTAAAGGGACAACACAAAATTCTCAGGTTCAGTTTTCTTACTGAACTGATCATCTTTACTTGACCAATGTGTATGTTACTTTATTTCCAACCTGCATTTCTTCTAATGAAGACAACTTTCAAAGTAGAAAGCCATCATTGTTTTTCAAACTGAAAAATGGCAGCAAATTAACCTCTTCATCCTTTTGTACTTCGGTTCTAGGAAAAGTGTTAAAAACCTACATTGTTTAAACAGGAAGAGTTCTCCTCTTTAGTGATATATCTCCTATTAATATTGTCCTAAAAAGCATTTCTGTAGGTGCAATTTGCAAGATGAGTGGAACCTTTTAAGAAAAAAATCCAGACTTTCTGTCCACCAGGCCATTTTGCTACAATGGCAATGTCATAAAAGTGCTTATGTAAAAAAAAAACAAAAAACCAAGAAACCCAAACTATCCATAAAATCTCCATTAGCTTCCCACAATTCCCAGCCTATTGTTGTTTTAGTAATGAAAATAGTAATATTTTGTGACCACAGTATTGCAATCACCTACACAACTAAGTAACTTTACTCATGGCAGCAACCTCATTGACATGACTATTTAAATCTCAGTATCAAAGTATTTTGAGCAAAATGCAGTCAGCCAATCTTCATTTAGGGCAGGTGAAAAAAAATCTCTTGAAGGTTAAGGATGAAATTCTGCATTTGTGTGACTGCCACTAGGTTACAGTAGGTATATGGATTATATTTGCATAAGTATAAAAGACCAAACTGAGTTTTCTGTTTCATATTCTTAATTGACCCATGCTGGATTAAAACTAGTTTAAAGGAAAATCATTACTGCACTTAAAGTAAAGAAAATTACCAGCCTTTTTAAAGTGACTATTACATTCATGAACAAAGTGCCATTACTGTGGAATGCGGGAATACCCCATTCAGCTGCTTCCTCTTCACAGCCAACAAGCTAGTTTCCCATGACATAGATTACTCTCTATCTATCAAGCTGAAACTGCATTTGCTGCCAAATGATGAAACCTTACAGAGTTCATTGGTACTACATTTTGAAACCTTATATTAAAAACAATCAAATGATTGTCTTCATTCAAGCCTGGGTAGGGCTCAGGAAGTAACAATAACTTTATTATTATGCTGTTAATTGTTTTCACAAGCTCCAGTTACTTTCGTTAACTTTGATTACAGAAAAAGCACAGATTTACATAACAATCAGAATTTCATATGAAGACATGAATCTTTTTTGGGTACTGCACATTCTGGAAAAATAATCTTATCCCTGGAGCAAACCAAGCAAATTTTTTGCTTGCCCATCAATGCATTAGTGAATGACATCATTTCAAAACACTTTTGCTTCTTATTGTGCACTCTTGCTGAAGGATTTTCCTCCCACTGCAAAGAGAACCCTTAGGGAAACAGCAGGCTGTCAAGTTGCTATCTAACCATAATTACCTCTGACTCATATCAGATGAAAACAGGAAAAGCACTATATAGATGTAGTCTGGCAATTTAATTTTAGCTAGATGAATTGATATTCATGTTCTTGATCAAGTACCCAGATTAAGGAAGACTTCTTCTAGGAGTACATTTGAGAAAAAGTGCAGATCAGCAAAAATTGATAAACAAACTAAATTATCACCAAAAGCTGACAATATTAGCATGCTTGCACTTTACACAAGACTTAAGTTCAGCCTCACAGTGAATATGGATTGTTTATTTGGCTTCTCAGTAGTGATTTCCCCTTGTATTTGTCTTTTTTGTAGAGGCACAAAGAGATATCTATGACCTGGGTGCTCAGATTACTCCAAAACCTGGGAAACAATAAGACCATGTACTGAATCATTATTCATAAGAGGATGCAGATTTTTTCATACTGAAGTATCTTTTATGGCATAGTAGGGAAGTTGACAGAATGAGGTAGTATCAGACAGAAATTGTGTTTATTTATTAATAATGCCATTGTATATCTCCTTGGATGGCCAAACTGTAGACTTGAGCTTCTAAGGCATGTGCAGCTGATCTTCTGATCTTCCGGGGTTGTGTTATCAGGTGTAGTGTAGACCTGTTACACTGAATTCAAAGGGCACCCTCGTCGGCACTGGTACTCCTGCTTCTCTTGAGGAGTAAGGGAAACTAAAAGGAGCATTTGCTTCCATCAGCCTCCTGCTGTGTGGAAAGTGCATAATTTACGTAGCTGGAGTCGTGTGTCTTAATGCGACCTTCTGATGTAGTGTAGACCAGCACTTAGAGCTGGATCTTCTCTTTGACTATGTCTAGACTGGCCAGTTTTTCTGGAAAATCAGCCGCTTTTCTGGAAAAACTTGCCAGCTGTCTACACTGGCCGCTTGAATTTCTGCAAAAGCACTGACTTCCTACTGTAAGAAATCAGTGCTTCTTGAGGAAATACTATTCTGCTTCCGTTCAGGCAAAAGTCCCTTTTGCGCAAAGCTTTTGTGCAAAAGGGCCAGTGTAGACAGCTCAGATTTGTTTTCCGCAAAAAAGCCACAATTGCGAAAATGGCGATCAGGGCTTTTTTGCGGAAAATCGCGTCTAGATTGGCACGGATGTTTTCCGCAAAAAGTGCTTTTGCGGAAAAGCATCCATGCCAATGTAGACGCTCTGTTCCGAAAATGCTTTTAATGGAAAACATTTCCGTTAAAAGCATTTCTGGAAAATCATGCCAATCTAGATGCAGACTTAGGGTCTTAGACAATTTGCTGTTCTAATTTTTGCCTGACTACAGTTAAATACACGGGCTCCCTCCTTGCCTAGAATGTTGGAGAAAATATTTAAAAGACCAAAAGATTATACCTTCAAACCTACTAGATAAAATGTTATCTAATATAGCGTGCATAAAATACACCATTGGCTAGCACAAATTAGTGTTTAAGATGTATATTTTTATATCTTTCAAGGCTGTTTTAAAATACAGAATTGTATTTTGTACATTGTAATAATTGTGCCTCTTTGTTTTTGTAGCTAGTTGGAGTATGTAGTCAGGGGAAATGTTTGCTTATGCACATGATTTGAAGGAAGGAATAATAGATGCTTGCCTTGTATGGATAACTATTGCCATGAAGGCTTCCTGTTGTCCAATAACTGGGGTAAAAGATTAGAAATCCAGTTTCACAGTTATCTTAGTAAAACTACGAATAATCGCATGCCTGATAAAGGAGTATGAGCTGGATTAATGGTTCTGAGGCATTAAAATGACAAAGTCAAAGAGGAAATACATAGCTGATCTTTGACACAGTTGGGCATTTGGAGCAATGTTCTCAACATTGGCCAATTTGGGTTTACAATTTAGGACCCTTTTCCAGAAAGTTCTTTTTG
Source organism: Pelodiscus sinensis (assembly GCF_049634645.1). Taxonomy (NCBI): domain Eukaryota; kingdom Metazoa; phylum Chordata; order Testudines; family Trionychidae; genus Pelodiscus; species Pelodiscus sinensis. Next base: position 58,991,310 of record NC_134713.1, read on the forward strand.
TCAAGCTTCTTGTCCGCAGTTGCAGGGCAAGCCGTTTCCCCTCCCTCAGATCTCAATTACATCAGTAGATGGGGCTTTTCATTTCACAACCCAGACACACCATGGGAAATACGGGAAGTTAAAATTAACTTAATTCCAAACGGTTAATACTGCTTATATTGCTTAATGAAATATTAGGGTCCCTGATTGTTTTACAGCACTGGATTTTAATATCATAGATACACTATCCAGTTTGCAGCCTTTTTTAAATGTGTAACTGAAGTGTTCTGGGACCAGTAGATCGAGAACCACAAATTTTGCAAAGCTTAATGCATAAAAAAGCTGATTTAAAAGTCCTTTACCCAAAATATACTTCATGCTGCAGACCAACTGTTCCTCTAACACCGGTTTTATGTGTATTTAAGTTTAGTTTTTAATGTTTTAGCTTGCACTTCAACTGACAATGTGATGACTATAGTACAACAACATTTTACTGCTTTTGCCAATCCAAGAGGGAAATATTAGATATGTGAGAACTCTTTAAGTGTCACTGAATCCATCTCTTATGAATGAAATTTTAGCTATAAGTAATATTGTTACTACTTCATCCAGTATTCACAACTTCTGTGGGGAAAATAATGTAACATTTCACAAAATGTTTAAATGTGAATTTTTCAGTGTCACCAAATTTCAACACTATTTTTCAAATGTTCTTTTTGTTTTTCATAAAATGCTGTGAGTCTATATGCCCACAGAATGTGCCATAGGCTATGAGTGCTATCAAAGCCTTATCAAAGTCTATGAAGTTTATCTAGAGTTCCCGTTGCCATTCCAAGCTTTGATCTATTATGCTTCATAGAGTAAAGATTTGGTCTGTGCATTCACACCCTTGATGAAAACTGGCTTGCTCTTTTCTGAGAATGCTATCAACTGAAACCAAAACTGAGATGAAACTGGCACCCCTTCTATAATAAAACTGGCAGTGAAGGACCTGATCCAGAGTGTGAGTATCTTGATTCACCCAGGAGCCCCACTCAAGCAACAAGTAAAGTATGAGTAAAATCACTATTGTTATTATATTTGCAGGATAAGATCCTTCATAAGATCCTGAATAAACATATTAAACCCTCGATAGACATATTAAACCCTGCAATAGACTGTGTAGTGAGCGCCATTGGGACCTGTCTGCATTGAGTCACTTGCATGGTTGGGGGCCAATACAGGATTTAGAGAATCAATTTGTATTGGATTAAAGCCCTGTGAGAGATTTGGTTGAGCAAAAGACTCCATAACATGTATGTCTCTTTTTCATGTAGCACAGGGTTAATGTGTCACATGCATTTTCAGGAGTGAGCCTTTAGACCTTACATTCCTTTGATCACTGTTTGGAAGCATTTTTCCACTGTCACTACAGCTTACAAGCATTCCCAACTACTGTCAATTCTGAATTTATTACATTTGTTGACCAATCCTTTGTCATAAATAGTACCAGATGATATCAATGTAAAAAACTATGCTATAGAGTGCTGACTGATAACATTAAAATGATTTATTTATGATCAGATGTTCACAAGAATTCATATATGAATATATAGCTACAGTCAAATGTCTTTTCATGTACACTTTCCTGTAGTATATAATTCTGAAGATATTTTGCAAAAAGCAATGTTCCACATTTCAGCTTTCATCATTTGTACTTTTGTAACTGAATTTCAAAGTATTGATTGGCCAGAAATAACAATACCATATTATTGTACCAAAATCTAATTTGATGTATTTTCCTTTTATGCTCTAATTGATTTCATATTCTTGTATTGTTTTCATGCTATTTCACACATTAACCATATTGCATATTGTTATTGTAGAACTATGAAGCAAACATCATTACAAAAGTATGCCAGATCTGACGAGCATGTGATGAATGCTTTATTAGCATTTAGAATGCAAACAAAATTCTTCATGTAGAGAGACTGAAAAATGCAGACTTTTCTGTTTTTACTTTTCTAATCCTTAATGAAATTTTCAATCAATATTTGTGCTAAAATGTTAATGAATTGTACCACCTTATTAGAACCTTCACAGTTTCCCCATATACTTATTTTCATTCTCTAATGCATAGTTAAATATCATGCCTATGGCAAGCTTAATCAATTTCCTCACTCTAAATAGATTTGCTTCCTTTTTTTTAATAAAGAGCCTTTACAGAACGTAAACCAGAGTCTGAGCTTTCTCCTGATTCTGCTAAAAGCTACATTTGTAAACTATAATTTTCCTTTGTCATACTACAGGCAGTCCCCGACTTACGCGGATCCGACTTATGCACTTACGAACAGGGCTTTTCTCGCCAAGGAGCTCACGGGCGGCAGGTCGCCACCCGTGCTCTCCGGGGCGAGAAAAGCTTCTCCCGCTCTCGCTGGTCTGCTGGGGGGCGTCCAGCAAAGCCGCTGGACCCCCTCAGCAGACCAGGGACACCCGAGCAAAGCCGCCACCTGGGCAGCTTTGCTCGTTTGCCCGGGAGCAAAGCCTCCCAGGCAGCGGGACCCCCGCCACCTGGGCGGCTTTGCTCCTGTCCCCCTGGTCTGCTGGGGGGGTCCAGCAAAGCCGCTGGACCCCCCCAGCAGACCAGGGACACCCGAGCAAAGCCGCCACCTGGGCGGCTTTACGAGCAAAGCCGCCCAGGTGGTGGCTTTGCTCGGGTGTCCCTGGTCTGCTGGGGGGGTCCAGCGGCTTTGCTGGACCCCCCCAGCAGACCAGGGAGACAGGAGCAAAGCCACACGGGCGGCGGGGTCCCTCCACCTCTGCGGCTTTGCTCGGGTCTTCCTGGGATGCTGGGGGGAACTCTCCCCAGCACCCCAGGGAGACAGGAGCAAAGCTATACGGGCAGCAGGGTCCCTCCGCCTGTGCGGCTTTGCTCGGGTCTCCCTGGTCTGCTCGGGGGGGAGGGGGCGCAGCTAGTGCGCCCGCCCCCCCCCCCCCCCCCAGCAGACTAGGCTTTTGTTGCGGGACTCCTCGGGTAGAGCAGCTGGGGTGCTGCCGGGTTGGTCCTGTGGGAACCTACCAGGCAGCGCCCCAGCTGTTCTGTCCCAGGCTCCAGATTCAGCAGCTGTTGAAACTGATCAGGCTGATTCCAGGAAGCTGGGGGCAGAGCAACTCTGCCTCCGGCTTCCTGTAGTCAGCCCCTGGTCAGTTTCAGTGGCAGCAGCTGAATCTGGAGCCAGTTCCGACTTACATACAAATTCAACTTAAGAACAAACCTATAGTCCCTATCTTGTACGTAACCCGGGGACTGCCTGTATTTCTTTACCTTTCCAAGACTCTGACCTATCCTTTTGATCACCATGATGAGGATGACAAACTATGACAAACTTTTTGTTCAATATGCACAGGGCAAGGTAACAAAACATTGTTGTACTTATTATTGTTTGTGGTCTTTGAATTTAGCCCATTATTTCTGACTATAAGACAAGGAAAGCTTGACAGCAAAAAAGGTAGCTTTTTATGGAGTGAAAAAGCATGGGATTGAATCAAGGTTCATATAGTGACTCCTGTGGTCTTAATGTACCTCCATTTAGCTATCCTTTTTGCTCTATGTTTCCTCATCTGTAAATTGAGAATAATACTTATCAACCTCACAGGAAGTTTTGATGATTATTTATTTAAGAACTGCATTGAAATATACAAGTAGAGCTGTGAAATAATGGATTTTTCATTTGATACTATTTTTTTAAAATAATCATTTTGGGTAGACCAGAAATAAAAACTTCAGTGGACTAAATGCTCATAAAATCATTTCAGTTTTGAGATTTTAAAATTAAAAATACAATTGCAACAACAGGAAATTGTTGATAACCTGACAATTCCTCTTCGCAGAAATGTTTTACATATTGTAAAGTTATGGGTGCCTCATTTTAATATTTTAAAATCTTGCCTAAAATTTCCAACAGCCTCGTGTTTAAGAATAGTGAGTCTTAATAGTGTCCTCCAATAGTGGCCAGTACTAGATATTTCAGTGGCAATGAATAGAATGGTGCTATTATCAAGTGGAGCTATCCCATTATTTAGTCCTACCTTCTGCAGTCCAGCCCTTTATGAATATGTTGAACATCATAATAGAGATCCTTGGGGGACCCTACTATTTACCTCTTTCCTTTCTGAAAACTATGTATTCCTACTTTTGTTTCCTATCTTTTAACCAGTTACTGATGCCTGAGAGGATCTCTCTCTTCTCCCATTACTGCTTACTTTGCTTAAGAGTTTTTGTTGTGGGACTTTGTCAAAGATTTTCTGAAGTCCAAGTTCACTGTATCAACCGGATCACCTTTGTCCACATTTGTTCACTCCTTAAAAAGAATCCTAACAGACTGGTGAGGCATGATTTTCCTTTACATACGATGTATTGACTCTTTCCCAACATATTATGTTGATCTATGTGTTTTATAATTTGTTCTTTATTACTAATTCTGTCCCTTCTATTAATTTATCTGTAACTGAAGTTAGCATTACTAGCTTGTAATTGCCAGGATTGCCTCTGGAGCCTTTCTAAAAAAATGGTGTTATATTAGATATTCTCCAGTCATCTGTGATTTAAGCAAGCACAACAGGGCTTAACTTTAAATAAGCTACGCAAATTGAACTACATCAATTGAGTAGCTTATTTCGAAATAGCTTATTTTGAGTTTTGGTGCTATCTACACAGCACCTATTTCTAAATAGAGCACGCTTCCTCCAACTTCCCTTACTCCTCATAAAATGAGGGTTGCAGGAGTCGAAGTAAGAAGTCCTCCAGTTATGTCAAAATAACTGCTGGCTGTGTAGATGCAGACTATGTTATTTCAAAATAATGCTAGTTATTTAAAAAAATGCTATGTAGATATAGCTTAGGTGACATACCGTAGTTAGAAGTTAAAATTTTCATATTTGAATTCCTGAAGAATTCTTGAGTGGATATATACTGGTCCTGGTGACTTATTATAGTTTAATTTACAAATTGGTTCCAAAAATTTCTCTCTTGGCATCTCAATCAGGTATAATTCCTCAGATTTGTTACCTAAAAAGAATGGAAATCTGCAGTGATGATTAATGCTAAAATAGGCCCATCAATGGGGGGAGGATGGTGGGGAGGGAAGGAACAACTGCACCAGGGCCTGGGTGATATACAAGGGCCTAGAGTTCCTGGCCACTGCTGCTACCGTGACACTGGCAGCAACCAAAGCCCCGTACCCTTTAAATCACTGCCAGATTGCCACACAGTGCTCATTCCAGGCAGCACTGAGATCTGCCTAGCTGCAGTCCTTCCCTTCCACCCAAGGCCCTGTGCCTTCTGGGGCTCCCAACACCCCACATCTTGCCCAGGAACTTAGCAAGGCTGTTGGCCCTGCTGTGAATAAACATACAAGTTTTAAAGGATAACTTTTTTTTGTCTCTAATGGCCTCTTCTACTCCATTTAACCACAGTGCCATATTTTGGTCTTCTGACTAGTGTGTGTTTTTTTAAATATGGTATGTATATTTGTTTGGGACCTCTTATGGTGTTTTGACAAAAGTTTCCATGAAGCTTGCAGGCATTCTACTCTTGTGAAGCTTCCTTTTCATGTCCACTTACTGAGCTTTCTTCTTTTTGTGCAGTTCCCCTTTTTTAAGATAAATGCTACTATTGTGGGTTTCTTATCCCCATGGAAGGTTGTTAAATGTAATTACATTAATGTCACTATTACCAATCATCTTAGCTATATAAACCTCTTGAACCAAATCTTTTGCTCCATCTATATGTAAATTAAGACTTGCCTCTATTTTGGGGTTCCAGGATGAGCTATTGCAAAAAGCAGTCATTAATGAGTCTAAAGATTTCATCTTTGCACTTTATTAGATTACCCAGTCCACATAGGGATAGTTGAAATACACCCTTATTATGAGGATTTCTCTTTTTGTAGCCTCTATAATGTCCCTGAGCATTTCACAATCACTATCAACATTTTGGTCAGGTTACCAATAGTATACTCTTATTGCTGTAGTCTTTTAATTCAGAAATGAGAATTCTGTTCCTAAAGATTCTGTGGTTCAGTTTGATTTATTTAATATTTTACTAAATATGGTATGGTGCCAACAGACAGAAATTAGTTGCACATTGGTAAGTTGGGAGTAAAAATTTTGTAGGCCTATTCCAAAATTACAAGGTGGAGTCTAGACACACCTTGCCACCACTATTTCATGTATCATGTGATGGGGTAATAACATGAAATGGCTCTGTGTTTTCTAACACTAAACCGGCTCTCTATTAAGAGAACTATTTATAAAGGAGCAGCTCTTTCAGCTAGCATTCCAAACATATGCCCACAGATAGTTTCCTGGGTTTTTTCCTTCAAAGTCTCGTGCAACTGGTGCTCCCCTCTCAAAATTTCATACAGGTTGTGAAATCCACCTCCACGTTTCCCACTTTACTGTTCTAAATAGAGTGCTGTTTCCTGGGATGTGGTCAACTTACCCTATTACCAGGCTTGGGCACCAGGAATCATGTACAAACTGGTTTTTGTGGCTCATGCCTATCCCAGCAGAGGATCTGGACCTATGTAGGAGGACTGCTGCTGAAAAGATCTGATGTCAGTATGGCAGGGAATAAGCTCATTATTGCTGAACTAAGCATATTGATTTTTGCCAATTTTTAAGTGGTTCATGAATTGCTCACTTTATTGCAGTTGGGAAAAAATGTTGAATAAGCGAAGACTGTCTGTATTCTCTGACTCCACCCAGTGTACGCGTTCCCATTTTAGCAAATTTGATACATTTCTTTGATTTGCTGGATAAAGCAGTTATTCTGTGCTAATCTGAAAGGGGAAAAAACACTTTGAACTTTCACTGTTACAGATTTTCATTTGAAATCAGTATTAATATTCTCCTTATTAATATTTTTTGGGCCTGGTCTACACTACATTGGAAGGTCAAAGTAAGATACACAATTATAGCTATGTAAATTACGTAGCTGGAGTCAACATAATTTACATCACCTTTCCACATCGTCCACACAGCTAGCAGCCAACAGGAGCAAATACTTCCAACTGCTTCCCTTAGTCCTCGTAAGGAGCAGGAGTACCAGCACCTACAAGGGTACCTTCTGAGTTCAGTTTACCAGAAGATCGACCACAGCAGTTACATATTATGTATCACGCCACCACTACAGTAAAAACACCCTTAAAGAGTCATATGTCATAAATGGCTTATGCCCCAGTCATGTTAACAAATACTGTGATTATTTCCTTGATTAGTCCCAGCTGAATTCAATAGAACTATTTATAGTAGTAACCAGTGTGTTTGCTAGTACATTTGAGCAGGATCAGGCCTTTAATAAGCCCAAGGTAGTCCAAAGAATTGCTGAAGGAAGAATTATAGAGCAACGCATTTCTGATATTTGTCTAGTCACTGAATTAATTGTATACATAGATGCAAATACTAATGTTGCTCTCAAGAACAGCAACTAACACATCTAAATTGGTGTTTGGCAACTATACTTTTATTGTTCACGTCAGGCTAATTTTCCTGATGTATTAGATATGGCACCCAGCTACAAAAATGAGATTTGAATCCACATGTAGACTTTCCTCCCATTTCTGGACATGTTTGAATTTGGATGTTACTATCTACTTTTGTGGCTCAAATAAAATTTGATTCAAATTTCTGATTCTGAAATTTGGCAATAGTCCCTGATGTTTGCTGTCTTGGTGATATATTCAAATAGATAGCGCTTCATAGTTTCACAAATTATAAAGCAAGAAAGGACCTCAATTACCATCAAGTATTGCCTCCTTATAATACAGGTCATCGTTGGGACCTCTCTCAAAACCTGTTGTCTCCTAAATGATTCAGATATAGTCTTTGGTAGATATGTGTTTTAATGTTTTGTACAATCCCCATTTTAAACAATTTTTGGAAGAAAAATAATTATCCTGACAACACAATTTATCTAAGAATCAGCCTGCTTCCCTGATTTGCCATATATCTGTTTCAGCTATGATGTACATTTAAGGGCCCAGTTCTATTCCCATCTAAGTCAATCATAAAACTTGACAGGCTTAGGTCTACACTTAACTATTACTTTTGAAAATTTCATCACTGGACACGTCAACTGTACATTGAATATAGGAGAGCCACTGGCATTTGAAGCATCGTGTTGTGCAATCCTTGTTAGAGAGAGAACTGATGTATAAAAAAAGTTTGTGGATTAGTTTTACCAAATCAGGAAACTCCTTCGGTTATATTGATGCACAAATTTTTGTGCAGACAATTTTGTCTTGAAAGTGGAATTCCCATTGTTGCGGTTGCCAGTTGTGCTCTAACTGTAATAGTGCAAGAGTGGCAATTGTTAAGAAAAACCTCAGTGCAAATATGGCAGTGACTTCTACAGACTCAAATTCAAGCCCTAAGATGACATTAAATTTTAATAAATCTTAAAAAAATAGCACAATCAATCTGGCACAAACTAAATGTGGTAAAATGTAACACCTTGCAATATAAAATGTTCTGAAAATATTTAAACAAGGTCCTATAGGACCACTGTATTATTTCTTTTAAATAGCTTAATTTAAACTCAAATTTCTGCACAATGGAGTCTGTTCTCCTCTAAATGTCCCCACAAAACCAGAAGTGAAAGTAAGGCGGTGTGTCCTAGTGCACCACTCTGGCAAGAAGGAACTGGCTGGCTGGAGCACTTGGGAACTGTTTGAGTCCACAATCTCTGAAGAATTTAAAGAGAATTATTTTCAATTATTTTATTAACACCTTTGTCTTTCCCCCTTTGTATTGCAGACACTCTCCCCACCTATCTTCGCTCCCAAAGATGGGGATCTGTGGCAGAGTGAGGGGCAAAGGGAATGCAAAGGGAGCCAAGGTAGCATAAGCAGGAAGAATTGTGTTGCTGCAAACAACTCTGCGCTCCAGATTGTTGTGGAAGAGATTCTGTGGGGCAAATGCTGTGAGTTCAGAGGACTGGCAAACTCCTCTCCTGCCCCAAGAAAACAACCAATCAGAAACTCCAAGAATCAACGTGAGACTCATCAATTATGCACAAAAAACAGCCAATAAAAGAGCACCAAAACCAGTATATTTTAAGTGGTAAGTTTGAGAAAGTCAAAGGGGCAAAACAGCTGCTTGTTCAAGCAATGAGAGATGTAAATCAGGGCTATGCAGAAGAAAATGAAATTTACCCCCCCAAACCGCCCCCCCCACCCAGAAACTGGGAGACATGATATAAAACAAAACTGTAGCAGTGTAAAGAAAATAATGATCTGAGCAGCTTTCTTTCTGAAAGAAAGAAATCTTTGCCTTGAAGAGAGCCATGAGCAAGTAAAAGACAAGGAATATGCCAACACATTTTTATAAAAATTGAAAGCATATGTGTTGCATTCAAACCTACAATTCAAACAAAATGTAGTTGATAGGGATTTGTTTTGCTGATGGAGAACAGTGGGGTGGATTGTGCTTAGGAAAGACAGCCCATGGCAGGGAGTGGTGGGGAGCTGCACCACCCCAAGGGGGAGCACTGGAAGGCATCTAGGGAACAGACCATGTCATGAAGCTTCTGAACACATGAAGACAGGGCACTCAATACTATAGTCAATGATGAGGAGTAGTTTGCTACCCTCCCTAATGGGGCAGGGAGAGTCATGACTCCATCTCTTCACCATCCTCTTTGGGGTGCTAGGAAGCACAGAGGAGTAAGGGAGGAACAGTTCCCATGCTTATTGACTTCAAGGACTGCAATTCTCCCTAGCCCTTCCTCTCTCTAACAACTTGTCACATAAAAAAAAGGCTGTTCTTGTGCTCCCCCTCAGCCATCTTTCCTTGGGACCTAACAGGCTGTTTTTTCAGCTCTTCCTCCCACTTTGCTTTCTAAACCTCTGATCATTGCTCTCCTCTAGACTAGCTTCATTTCTTAAAGTGTGGGGCCCAGAACAGATCACAGTCATCCAGATGAGCCCTTCCTGGAGGATTAGCATCTCACCTCCCAGCACTTTGCCCCTCTGGTATCCAATCATCTGGAGGAAACCATCACAAATTCTAATAGACAAGAGCACTGTAATGCATGTTAAATAGGTTCATTTTGCTTTTTTTAACATTTGTAAACATGTACCAAAGGAAAATCAATATTAGGGGTTTTTCACAGTGGAATATCAACTGCAGTAATGTGTTCTAAAATACTGACGTTGTCACCTGTCCTACTATGAGAAAATTTGCTTCTCACGTGTTCCATATCAGTAAGTACAACTCATTGAAAACACCAATGCTTTGATATACAGTTATTTAAAAGCTTACTCAACATAGAAGCCAAACGATTGTGGGGATACAGTATGCAGGTTGGAATACCACTCATCAGTATGCAGGTTGGAATACCACCTCCTCGGGTTTCTCCATCTCTGACTTTCCAAAGTTTAAATATTTTTCCCAAAACGCAACTCAAAAGTGTCCTCAGCATAGCGAGATAATATAGTCTTGTAAGCATAACACTGGCCAACATTATGTCTAGCCTTTAAATTTCCACTGGCTTCAGACCCAAGCCATCATGTGACTCTGTGTCTCTGTTACTTCAGTATTTATGGTATCCAAAACTGAATGTCTCAAAGCCGCTGAGTTTTCAATTCCATTCCAGTAAAAATGAGAGCCACTCCTTTGGGGAAAAAATAAACTAAACCAAAATCAACTCAGCTTGTCAACCTTTCCTTCTACCTTTCAGCTCAAATGGTAAAGACCATATTTCTAACAAAGAAGTTAATTGTTTTAATTCTTAAACTTTTGAATTAGCCCTGAATCAAACAGTGACAGACAATTTTTTTTTACCATGTGAGGAAAATGGCCAGCCTGATATGGTTTAGTTTTACTGCTGACATTAGTCTGGTAATGGTTCCTGCATTTGTCACTTCACACATCGACTATTATGCTCATTGTAACATCCTACTATTTGGCCTCTCAGAATAGGCAGGCAAAAGACTCCAGCTGACTAAACCTGCCATAGCATTCTGAATCACTATCTCAAAAGTGTTTTTCTTCATTCATTCAGTTGGTTCCCTTTAAAGTTTTTAATTCAACAATCTGGCTAATCTACAATACAAAATCTTTGTCTCTAGATGGTTTGATCTGTGCATTATGTTCCCTGGTAGAAAACTAATACAGACCCCTACAATAGAGACAGCAGATGTCAACAACCTGATACGTTGGCAATAGGTTAAGGTCTTTCACAATCTTGTGAGCATTCTAATAAACGTGTGTTCCAGAGCCTATGCTTGTTTTGATATTGACTGTTTGCTGTACAGATCTTAGTTAGGATAGGAATTAGAAAAAGGTAATGTCTGAAATAAGGTTTTGCTGCCACAGAACTATATAATCTAAAAATCAGACAGGGCCAAATGGTGGAAAAGCCTTTTCCAGAAAAACAATCGGAAAAAGCTTCTCAAATTGCAGAGTACAATTTGCATAGCTTTTTCCGATAAAACCCAATAGTGTAGACCTAGCCTACTTTACTTTAAGCAAATTTGTGCTGTTATTTTTCTGTTCAGAAAGAAAGTGGAGGCCTTTCTTCGGTGGCTTTTTATATTCTTAATACAGTTTGGGTATGTCTGCACAGTGGTGCTAGCTCAAAATAAGCTAAGCAATTTGAGCTGCGCAAATTGCATAGCTTATTTCGAGATAGACTATTTCAAAATTTGGCACTGTCTACACAGTACCAAATTTAGAAATAGACCACTATTCCTACAAATCCCTTAAACCTCATGAATGTGGTTTACTGGGATGTTGGAATAGCAAGCCCATTATTTCGATTGCATTTTGAAATAACAGGCGTGCTGTGAAGATGCAGAAAGCACTATTTCAAAATACCAGACGTACCCTTTGATGCAAAAATGTAATAGCACAAACAGGGGAGGAAGGATGAGGGTGGCAGTAATAAGATGGTGGGTGCTTACTCAGTTTAGCTGTCAGCACAACTTGTAGATGCCACTAATAGGATTTTATTTGCTTGTTTTATTATAACAATCTCTAGATTGTAAATTATATTGTAAGCTCTTTGGAGCAGGATTTTGATTCTTGAGAAGCTGGAAAGTTCCTAGGACATAGTCAGCACTACCATAATTTATTATTATTATTATTATTAATTATTATTAGCAATTTCTGAATAGCATTGTCTCAGGATCTTTGCCTGCCTCTGTCTCAAATAGTTTTGTACACATTTTGAGCTTCTGCCAATACCATTTGTAGTGGCATTAATTACTGTATACCACAGAATGGCTCCTGTCCCTCCAACCAATGGTCCATATCCCCAAACAGAAAAGCCTGGTTTCCGTAGCTGACCTCGGTTAATTTCTGCAACAATGGCAATGGGGATGGGACAATGCGTTGGAAGCGACATTTTCTCACTAGCAAACTATCTCTAGTCACATCTGTCACTTGTCTCCAGTCATGGATGTGGAGGGGATGACGTCATTCTCAAAGACATCACTACATGCATCAGGGAACACTGTGCTCATTTTAGTTAGTACAGCACCACATGTTAAGCCAGGGGCAGTCACAGATGCCAAGTCCATGTGGTTTGCAGCAGTATGACTGGTGCACAGCTATCTGAGCAGGAATCTTCTAGTACTGGGGATCTGGTGGGAATATTCAGGAAAGACAATGTAAATCTGTTAGTTTAATTGCTTCTTTTTAAGGCCATGCAAAGGGAAATCAGTCAAGTGACTTTTCTAGACTCCAAAGATGCAGTATGAAATTATTATTGTGAACTAGTGTTTATTTCTATGCTGACTTAGTAACACCCTGAAGTTTGGATTAAAAGTACACATTCTATCTATTTTATTCATAATACGAATCTCTAATCCACCTAGCTGAGCATTTGTGTAAAGTAGTTTCCTATGTGTTGTATTTATGTTTCCATGCCTAAAATAGTTTTGTTTTTTTACTTCAGCAGTGGCATCTGCTACTGTTCATCAGAAACTCTTGGGGACCAAGGCTCCAATTAACTTGGGCTGCCTAGGAGTCCATTCTTCAATGAGAACCCACTTTTGTTGGGTATGGGCTGCTTCTTGAGAGGTGTTCATGCCCTCAATGACCAATTATTATTGGGAGAATTAAGGACTCTGAGAACCTCAGAAAGTCAGGCCTTGTAAACCCCTGTTCTTATTCCTAAAGCTCATGGAAGAGCACAAACTTACAGATCAATTGATAGTCACATTAATGAGCCATTGGGAATTCAAACTTTTGAAAGTATATGATTTTATTGAGCGGGCATGGAAAGAAAAGGGATGTTAAGAAAAAACTCACTAGGTCCTGTTCTTTAATAAAAATATTTCATTGTGGCTGAATGTAATCTAAGTGTAAAATGTGGAGAAGTGGAAAGGGGAATATAGAACAAGTCCCAAAACTGCACTTTAAAACAGATATGAGTTGCAAAAAAAATGGCACACTTGGCTAATTATCTATTGCTTATTGACAGTCACAGAAAGTGAAAAATGAGATGTTTTCATCTGAATGTTTTACTCTAACAAAAAGCTCTGACAATAATAACTTCATGCAAGCCCTCCTTTTGGAAAAACTAAGCAAGGTCTAGGCCTGAGGAAGGCTTTTAAAGCTACTCTGTAAAGGTCGATGGGGATTTTTGCACTCTTTGAGAGAGTAGAGTTCCAAAATATTTCCCACAGGAACACACAATCAGACATGACCCAAAACCCAGCTGGTTCCTGGGGGTTGCCATTATTTTTATCAGAAGGAGCAAAGCCCATCTGCAGTCATAAAAAAAAACCCTCTCTCAGCCAGACTTCCCATTTCTCCTACTAGCTCTTCTTTCCTCAGAGAGGTACTAAGCTATGATTTGGAACTGAACAGACAGTTTTTAGGCAGCCAGGATGAGTCACCTAAATAGCTCAACACCTCCACTGGATACTAAAATTGGACATTCTCTCACAGAAAGCTCAGTTAGCATTTCATCCCTTTTGGGGTCCAAAAGAAGCTAGTAGCCAACCTCAAACTGCTTCTCTGAAAGCAGGGTTGGGCCCTTAGGGATTTTTTTTAATCCCCTCAACTTCCAATTTTTTAGTTTACCTATATTAGAGTCTATACTTTTTGTGTCACATAAGTTATTGTATTAGGCTATCACTGTTACTTTCTGCCTCTGTGAGAGAAAAGGTGTAAATGATATCAACTTAGACATAATTCAGCAGTGAGTGATCTCATATTAATCTGGAGAGAAAGAGGGATAGAGAAAGAACTTAACCTTCCTTCCCTCTCAGTCATTTTCTGAGGCCATAAGGATTCATAGAAAAATAATTTTCCATTTGGGAAATGGAGGGGTTTGGATCATGAATACAAAATGTCATCATTTCTGTCATAGTGAAATGCCATAAAATTTGTCCGCATTTTTCATGAAAATTTGTACGTTCATTGTAACAGGGTGGAAAACAAAACACTGGAAATTTCATGCTGCTGCCTTTTTCTTGATAGTTATAATGTTCATTCAGCTAAGGGGAAAATAACTTTTGGAAGGAATATAAACTACAGTTAAAATAGCTGCACACTTATGGATCCCAGAAAGCAAGAGTAATAATTGTGAACACAAAACAAAAAAATAATCAGTATCTGCCAGTTCTTCCATTTTGTTGTTATGGGATATTTTTTCAATGAAGCACAGCAGGAGCTGATCAGCACTGTCTCCAATTTTCATACACTAAAAGAGGAATTTTCCATTTCACAGATCATTATGAATTTGATAAATTGGTTCTCCAGAAACACAACCATAACCTGATATAGCCTCTACACAAAGGTTAGATTAAGATGGTTTTACTTTTGTTCCCTCTCTCCTTGGGTACATAGTGTGGAAGATTCTGTGAGGCCTCTTCTATAGGGTTAAAAAATGTAGTATTGTTTGCTCTCATTGACGTGGGTGTCAATCATTTTGGGATGGTTTCACCAGTTATGCTGTACTCACTTATTTTAGTGGGGGAATCTTTGTTGGGGAGTTTTTGTGGTGACAATAAAAAAAAGCCCCTCTTTGATTATTTTGGGCCTCATAAAACCAAAGAAATATTTTGGTTTAATAGGCCGATGGATTTTTATACTGTGGTTGTCAGCTGACGGTCAGGGCAGTGTGTGTGTGTATGTTTCTGAGAAAAGGTTTAACGTCCGTGTCTTTACTGCTAGGACCGGGGTCCCATTGCAGAGGGTGGCCAGCAGGCCAACAGATGCCCCGTTATATAGGAAGAGCTTATTACACCTTAGATTTTAGCTGCTAGAACACAGGGGTTCCTTCGCAGCGGGCAACCTGGGAAAGGCTGAAAAGGTGCCCCAACAGATCTTGTCACCTGGGAGTGACACAGATCCAAACACCCAAGCTCTTCCTATACCTGTCCTTTATGACCGGCTGAAGTTCTTTTAAATTGTGCTTGGTTCTATTACAGCAACTGAAGGAGTCAGGTCAAAGCTTAAACAGTTACAGGTTTATTAAAGGAACTTATAAATCATATGGTTACAATGGCTATTTCTCTATTTCTTAAATGCTAGCAAATATATATATAGATCTTAAAAAGTGGTTACAGGAAAAAGGTAAAGATAGAAAATAGAAATAATGGTACCAAATGACAGCTTAATCTTTAAAGAGCTCTAAGTCTATGTGTACACTTAAGACAAAGGACCACATCCAGGTACAATTTTTACCCTCTTCTGTGCCTCTTGACTGCAGCGTGTCAGGCCAGGGCTTGTCTCTCAATTCCTAGGAAAGACGAATACGAGGTGGGCATCCCCTCTGGAACCTCGGGGAACCCCTGGGGGCCTGTATCCTCTTTCTTATCTAAGATGCCGAATTGTACTGGTCCGTTTTGTGGCACCAGTTCTTACAAGCATATTTCAAGTTAATTTATACTTGCAAGAGAGATAACTAAATTGTGAGTACTAGACATTTTTTTACTGGGCGAGAGATTCCTCCCCCCGCAGACAGCTGTGTGTTCGTATCAATATGGGTTAAGTCAAGGACACTCCTTGGCAGCCTCCTGTTCAGCAATTGGCATATCTCTGTTTACAGCCATTCACGGCACAGCAGCCTGGGCCTTCTGTTCTGCGCGCCCTGCATGCTCCAGGCAAGCAAAAATGGATGTTACAAGGGGGGTTCCTGTCTGGCTACAGTGGTAAAAGATTATATTCCTCTCAATATTAATATGTTTAGGATATTCAACCAGAAAAGGAACCAAAACCGATAGATATCAAAACTTGGTCCATATGTTCATGGAATTCTCACTGATGTGTATTGGAGCAAGGCTTCTGGTTCAAAGGCATTATATAATATTTGTATCATATAAAAGAATAATTGCTTTAAGGCATCTTGCTTTTAAGGCTAGGACAGGGGTAGCCAACCTGTGGCTCATGAGCCGCATGCGGCACTTCAAAGAAAAAATTGTGGCTCCTGCACCAGCACCTGCAGCTCACGGCTTGAAAGGGAGAGCATGTTTCTGTCTGACACACAGAGCCGGAGTTGCGGAATCCCGTGCAGAGTTCAAAAATGGCTGCCTTCAAAATGGCAACCTTAAAAAGGCAATGCCTTCTCTGCACCCCCCCCCTTTTTTTTTTGCTCCACAACTTTTTCCCCTTGGGTCTTTGCATTGTATCTACCATTATTTTGGCTCTTTGTCTATAATGGGCTGGCCACCCCTGGGCTAGGATATACATTTTTCTCTGCCCTTTTACCTTGAAACAAATTCTCTGATGCTGCTCAGAACGGCTGACTTTCCAGTTTGCCTTTGTTTAAGTGAAGGTAACACAGGCAGGAATAGCCTCTGTGACACTACACCCCATATTCTTCATCATGGTATGATTTTGATACAGTCATGACATAATTATAATGAAGTTCATACAAAATGAGTCATCTGAGGTGTCATTGGAAAAGTTATGATTTCCTGAATATGATTATCTTATTTATGGTCATGTATCATTTTGTATCAGAAGTTATGGATATTGACCATGTAACTATATTTCAAATAGGCTTAAAAACAGCTTTTCTGGTGCAATGATGAAGTAGATAGAAATTGCTCATGGCTCATCAGCCAAGACAATAGACTTTGAAAAGTTTAGCCTTCCTGTAAATGTTTTGGCTGGCCTATAAGTAATAGGTGTTATGACAGAGCAAGAGCATGTGACCAGGGCACATGATACTGAACTCCATTTTGGATACCTGTACTTTTCCAGCAACTGGGTTGAGAGCCATTTTAGAACAAAGGTTCCTGTCATATGTGAAAGCTATAAAAGGCAGGGTATGACATCATCCACAGGTCTCACTTCCCACATATGGACTCTCTTGGAAACACCTGAGGACAGTGACTGACCTGGAGGAAGTGCTGGACTCAGGTTAAAGGGATTTCTAGTCTTTGTATGGAAACCTGGTGGACTGCTTGTACTGTCGGTCTAGAACCTATTGTTGGTTCAAGCAGTGACTGACTGCAGCCTGCATGCAACTGCAGCTAGGTGTGTCGTCATCTACATGAATGCTGGTGGGACTGTAGGACAGGGAGTGGTCTACAGCTTGTCAGAGCAGCACAGTGCTAAGAGTGATCCCATTCCTGAGCTGGTGAATCAGAAGCATCAGCAATACAGTTCGAAGCAGCACCCTACAGGGGATCAATCATAGTTTCCACACCCAAGGGCTAGAGATTTATAACTACCCACAAAAGGGGTCAGGATAATAATATTTATCTGGAGCTTTCAGTAAAAAATATAGAAAGTATACCAGAAAATCTTTGTTTGTACACAATTTGCACCTAACTTCAGAACAAAATCTGATGGGCAAAATATTTAGCTAGGGTACATGGGCATAACTGAACTTCAGCTAATGGAACCTGTCTACAGCGGAAAACCTGGGACAGTATCTTTAGTTAAGCTAATTAATTCTTAGACATTTGAGGTGTTGGGAGTAGCCTGAAAATGTGGAAACCAAAATATTCCCATACAACTCAAGGGACTGGAAGAGATGAGGCACTGAAAAATATATGGCTTATCTTCATTAAACCAAAACAAGTTTATGCTTACAGACAAATTATGACTCCCTGTCTACATTCAAATACCAAATGTTACTGTGTTACTTTAAATTGATGAAATTAGACCATTGCAAAACTCTGTGTGGCCATTCTAAATTTGATCTAAAATTGATTTATTTTATTTTATTTTATTTTATTTTCATCTAAGTCAATACACACTGTCCTAATGGATAGCGGGATAGCAATAGATGGCTATGTCTACACTACCAGATTATTTTGAAATAAGTATTTTCAAAATAAAATAACTCCTGAAATAATTATATCAAAATAAGCTTATTCCTCTTTACAAGAAGGGGTTATTATTTGAAAATAACAAGACCATTATTTCAAAATAATGGGCTTGTCAGTGTGGATGCTTACCTGTTATTTTGAAATAACTCCGCAATGTAGACATGCCTGATATGATATATCTAGATTGTAGTTAGACTTTTACCACAGTCACACATGATATTCTTTTAAGGAAACTAGGAAATGTGGTTTCAATTAAGTTACTATATGGTTAGTGCCAAGTGACTGAAAATCTGTATTCAAAGACTTTCATTATCAAACCTGAAGGACATCTTAGGTTACAGTTGTAGGTCTGATACTTTTCAATATTTTCATTAACAACTTTGATAATGGAGAATATGCTTCTCACATTTGCAGGTGACACCAAGATGGGAGGGGTTGTAATTGCTGTGGAAGACAGGAATAGCATTCTAAATGATCTTTGATAAATTGGAGAATTGATAAAAATATGAAGTTCAATAAAAAGGAGTGCAAAGTACAATTTGAGAGAAAAATCAAATACATAACTATAACATTGGGAATAACTGGCTCGGTGTTAGCACTGTTAAAAGGGATCTGGGTGATAATAGTAGATCACATATTGAATACCAATCAACAACATGATGCAGTTGTGAAAAAGCTAGTTAATTCACCCCAGAATATGAGAGCAATATATGTAATATACTGGAGGTTAATTATCTTGCTCTAGTCAGCAGTGAGCGAGGGCCCAGCTGAACTACCAAGTTCAGTCCTGGTTGCCAAACATTAGGAAAAATATAGACAAATTGGTCACAGTCCAGAGGAGAGCAACAAAAATCAGAGTTTAGAATACCTCACCTGTGAGGAAAAGTTTTTAAAAAATTAGCATATTTAGTCTTGAGTAAAGAAGGCTGAAGGGGGAATGGGTAAGTATTCAAATACTGCTACAAAGAGGATGGTGATCAATTGTTCTCCATGTCTACTAAAGGTAGGAGAATAAGTAATGGTCTTAATCTTCAGAAAAAAGAGATTTAGACTAGATATTAGAAAAAAAATTATCATCATTAGGGGAATTAAGATCTGGAATAGACTTTCAGGGGAAGTTGTGCAACCCCCATTACTGAAGGTTTTTGTTTTGCTTTAAATACACTAGACAAACATCTGTCAGGGTGTTCTAGGTTTAATTTGTCCTACGTTAGAGATGGGGGCTGATATTGATGGCCTCATGAGGTTCTTTTCAGCTTTGCATCCTATAATTCTATGACTCTGTATACCTTGCTTCAATTACATTAAAAACATTCACACAGGGTTTTGTACTAATTTAACTAAATTAGGCTTTAAATCAGAAAAACGTTAAACTAGTGCAATTTAAAATACAGGCAAAACATAAACAGGTGCAACTCCACTGCTTCAGTGGGTCTGCACACATCCTGGCTGAGTTTGTCATCAGTAAGGGTCACAATACATTTTATTTTAAATAAGAACACACTTTTTTTCCCAGTGTAATCACAAATTACATCAGCCAGTTATGTCATCCTAAAATTGAAAGCACAAGATTCAGATGTTCTACATTTTTAGGCTAACTCCAGATCTGGTGTAAGTGGGTTGAATTGTATTAAAACTCTACATAATTAGTTAGGCCCTTTGCTTTTTAGCTAATTTTGTTTCTAACTTGTCAGTTCCTGTTTTCTCTTTAGGTCAATCATGGAAGGACTGCAAGAAATTTTGAACTGATGTTGTATGTTCCACTTCTTGATCAAGACCAGAAAAGTGGTCAGTTTAACTCATTCTTGCCATTTTTTGTTACATGCCTTTCTATGACACCCATCACTGAAGTATCTGTGATTATTCAAACTGTAATTATGTGGCTTTCCATGCATGCCATGTCTGCATGGTCAAATAAAGAACAGAAGGAAAACAATTATTTTCAGACCATGTTGGGAACAAATTCAGTTTTTATGCCATCAGTTCAATCCATATCATGTTCAAGACCACCATCATCCCAGGGTAGCAGCCACCAGGGTTAGCCTAACACACTATATGGACCTAATACCTCTTTGTATCAATTACCATTAACATCAAGTATATAAAGACAAGGGGTGCTATACAGAAAGGCTGTGAAAACATGCTGTATTAACCTGAAACAGACCTTATTTTTGGTTTAGAGCTTGCTGTACAACATACACTGCAGAACACATGATTGGACTTTGCTCCCAAGTACTTTCCTCCACAGCCTGGCTGCTGGAAGGAGAGGTTAATTCAAAGACATTTTGTATTATTATTTGTACTGCTGTCTCACCCAAAGAATATTTCAAGGTCAGGACCCCATTGAGGTAGGACACTATGCAAGAACATATGGAATTAATATAGAAAAACATCAACTGGCAAACAATACAATGTCCATCTGCCCACCCATAATAACCTTCTTTGGCTATCTTTATAAAACCAGAGAAAAGGCTCCAAGGACTTTCTGCAGCTATCATAATACCCTCTTTTTTCAAATTAGCAATCTCTGCCTGCTAATAGCTGAGGCTATGTCTAGACTATACTGATCTATCGGAAAAAGGTACGCAAATTGCAGAGCACAATTTGAGTACCTTTTTCTGATAGTTTTTTTTTTGGAAGAGGCTTTTCTGAAATTTGGCCTGTCTACATTGGGCCAAATTTCAGAAAAGCCTCCTCTTTTGGAAGAACCCTTTTTCCTCGTGGAAGGAGAAAGACAGGGCTTCCAAAGAGAGTGTCTGCTCTTCCGCAAAAAAAAAAAAAAGTGGAAGAGCAGATGGTATCCCGGAAAAAAAACCCCATAGTGTAGACATATCCTGAGAGAATGTGCCAACATAGAAAAGTCCAGTTGTGCCATAGCCTTATCTTTTTCATGGCACTGAAAGTCCCATTCTTTTGTTTAATAAAACCACTGATTAAAATTATGCACTCAACTTGCAGTCATCTAAAAGGGATTTTTCTGTTATCAGAGGTTCGTGAATCACAAAATTCACCCTTCTCCACATCATTCTTGAAGACGGTATCCTTGTTCCCCTTAGAAATCAAGGTCAGTCGTAAGGGGGAAAGTCACACTTTACCTCAGCCCAGGGCATCTACACTTAGGTGTGAGATTCTGTGCTGTACCTCTTAAAACTCGCAAGCAAAGATAAAGGAGGAGTGAGGCCTAAGTTGCTTCAAGCCATGTTTGCTTCATCCCAGCCCTAGGCAGCTCCAGGGTCTAGTCACTTGACATAAATTACACAGCCCTGAGACTTCAAGTTGCAGCAGCCTCCTTAGGGTGGCCTATGGGCTGCAGCCCTGCCTGGCATCTCCATAGAGCTGCGTGCTGCAATGCTGCCTATAACACACCCTGGAAGATGACTGCAGCAAGTAGAAAATATGTATTTTGTTATGAACTGAAAATATTCTTCCTGAGCCAGACGCTGAGATTTTTTAAATGAGGCATCCAAATCATTTCCTCATTACAGGAAGAGCAGGACATGAGTGTGATTAGCTCTACCTGAGCCTATGGGAGCAAAGTACAATTATACGCCTGGCTGCGAAGATGGTGTCGCCAGGATGGCTTTGGCTTCCTCGACCATGGGATGCTATTCCAGGAAGGACTCCTAGGCAGAGATGGCATTCACCTTTTGAGGACGGGGAAGACCCTATTTGGACACAGACTGGCTAACTTAGTGAGGAGGGCTTTAAATTAGGTTCGACAGGGACAGGTGAGCAAAGCCCACAGGTAAGTGAAGAACACGGAGACCTGGGAGATGAGTCAGAAATGGGAGGGAACATGGGCTATAATGGCAGAGAGAAAGGAGGATCAGGGCAAAACTGGGAGACAAGATCAAATCAGTATCTTAGATGCCTATATACAAATGCAAGAAATATGGGTAATAAGCAGGAAGAACTGGAAGTGCTAATAAATAAGTACAATTATGACATTGTTGGCATCACAGAAACTTGGTGGGATAATACACATGATTGGAATGTTTGCATAGAAGGGTATAGCTTGCTCAGGAAGGATAGACAGGGGAGAAAAGGGAGGAGGTGTTGCTTTATATATTAAAAATGAACATACTTGGAGTGAGGTGGAGATGAACATAGGAGACGGAAGTATTGAGCGTCTCTGGGTTAGGCTAAAACAGTTTAAAAACAAGGGTGATGTCATGCTAGGAGTCTAGTATAGGCCACCTACCCAGGTGGAATAAGTGGATGAGGCTTTTTTTAAACAGATAACAATATCATCCAAAGCCCAAGATTTGGTAGTGATGGGGGACTTCAACTATCCAGATATATGTTGGGAAAATAACACAGCGGGGCACAGACTATCCAATAAGTTTCTGGACTGCATTGGAGACAACTTTTTATTTCAGAAGGCTGAAAAAGCTACCGGGGGGAAGCTGTTCTAGATTTGATTTTAACAAATAGGGAGGAACTGGTTGAGAATTTGAAAGTGGAAGGCAGCTTGGGTGAAAGTGATCATGAAATCATAGAGTTCAAAATTCTAAAGAAGGGTAAAAGGGAGAACAGCAAAATAGAGACAATGTATTTCAGGAAGGCGGATTTTGGTAAGCTCAGAGAGCTGATAGGTATGGTCCCATGGGAATCAAGACTGTGGAGAAAAACAGCTGAGGAGAGTTGGCAGTTTTTCAAAGGGACATTATTAAGGGCCCAAAAGCAAGCTATTCCGCTGTGTCGGAAAGATAGAAAATATGGCAAAAGACCGCCTTGACTTCACCACAAGATCTTGCATGATCTAAAAATAAAAAAGGAGTCATATAAAAAAGGGAAAGTAGGACAAATTACAAAGGATGAATATAGGCAAACAACACAGGAATGCAGGGGCAAGATTAGAAAGGCAAAGGCACAAAATGAGCTCAAACTAGCTACGGGAATAAAGGGAAACAAGCAGACTTTTTATAAATACATTAGAAGCAAGAGGAACACCAAGGACAGGGTAGGCCCACTGGTCAGTGAGGAAGGAGAAACAGTAACAGGAAACTCGGAAAAGGCAGAGATGCTTAATGACTTCTTTGTTTCGGTCTTCACCGAGAAGTCTGAAGGAATGCCTAACATAGTGAATGCTAGTGGGAACGGGGTAGGTTTAGAAGATAAAATAAAATAAGAATAAGTTAAAAATCACCTAGAAAAGTTAGATGCCTGCTAGTCACCAGGGCCTGACTAAATGCATCCTAAAATACTCAAGGAGCTGATAGAGGAGGTATTTGAGCCTCTAGCTATCATCTTTGGAAAATCATGGGAGACAGGATAGATTCCAGAAGACTGGAAAAGGGCAAATATAGTGCCCACTTATAAAAAGGGAAATAAGAACAACCCAGGAAACTACAGCCCAGCTAGTTTAACTTCTGTGCCAGGGAAGTTAATGGAGCAAATAATTAAGGAAATCATCTGTAAACACTTGGAAGGTGGCAAGGTGATAGGGAACAGCCAGCATGGATTTGTAAAGAACAAATCATGTCAGTCCAATCTGATAGCTTTCTGTGATAGGATAATGAGTCTTGTGGATAAAGGAGAAGTGGTGGATGTGGTATACCTAGACTTTAGTAAGGCATTTGATATGGTCTGGCATGATATTCTTATAAATAAACTAGGCAAATACAACTTATATGGGTCTACTATATGGTGAGTGCATAACTGGCTGGATAATCATAATCAGAGAGTAGTTATTAATGGTTCACAATCCTGCTGGAGAGGTATAACAAGTGGGGTTCTGCAGGGGACTGTTTTGGAACCAGCTCCATTCAATATCCTTATCAACTATTTAAATATTGGCATAGAAAGTATGTTTATTAAGTTTGCAGATGATATCAAGCTGGGAGGGGTTGCGACTAATCTGGAGGATAGGGTCAAAATGATCAAAACCATTGGAGAAATGGTTTGAGGTAAACAGGATGAAGTTTAATAAAGACAAATGTAAAGTGCTCCACTTAGGAAGGAACAATCAGTTTCATACATACAGAATGGGAAGCGACTGTCTAGGAAGGAGTATGGCAGAAAGGAACCTAGGGGTTATAGTGGACCACAAGCTGAATATGAGTCAGCAGTGTGATGCTGTTGCCAAAAAAGGAAACATGATTCTGGGATGCATTAACAGGTTTGTTGTGAGCAAGAAACGAGAAGTCATTCTTCTGCTCTACTCTGCGCTAGTTAGGCCTCAGTTGGAATATTGTGTCCAATTCTGGGCACTGCATTTCAAGAAGGATGTGGAGAAATTGGAGAGGGTCCAGAGAAGAGCAACAAGAACGATTAAAGGTCTAGAGAACATGACCTATGAAGGAAGGCTGAAAGAATTGGGTTTGTTTAGTTTAGAAAAGAGAAGACTGAGGGGGGACATGATAGCAGTTTTCAGGTATCTAAAAGAGTGTCTTAAGGAGGAGGGAGAAAAGTTGTTCATCTTGGCCTCTGAGGATAGAACAAGAAGCAATGGGCTTAAACTGTAGCAAGGGAGGTTTAGGTTGGACATTAGGAAAAAACTGTCAGGATAGTAAAAAACTGGAATAAATTGCCCAGGGAGGTTGTGGAATCTCCATCTCTGGAGATATTTAAAAGTAGATTAGATAAATGTCTATCAGGGATTGTCTATCTTCCCCCTCAGTGCCACTCTTGGCATCCCAGGAGAAGAGAACATGAGAAAAACAATCAATCAATTCTGATTCCCTGATTCACTTCCTCAACTTAGATTGGGGAAAATATGGGTCTATGCGACCTTGCTTCAGTTTGCTATGATTTCCAAGAAAACATGAACCAGCTGGGAATAGTCAGACAGCAGCATGCACATACCTTCTTATTAACTGATATGTCTCCTCCACCTAGGGCTGCAACAAGGGAAACATGAGAAGTTTTAAAATAGAGATGTTGTATGGTGGCTGATTCAAAGCCCTGCTCTATCATCAATAAGACAGAATCTGTTACAGAGGGTAAGGCATTTCAAAACATTCCTCAAACTTCTCCAAGCCTCTTGTAATCTAAAATAAAGTCCACCATTTGAAAAACCTTCTTTCTCCGCCCACCCCCAATATTCTTATGAATCATGTACACATATAAATGGGCACCATGGACATAAATAGAAATTGAACCTGGGGCTGCCAGAACCAAAACCGCAAGACGTCTACCACTTGAGCCAAAGAACTATCTTCATCTGCTGGCAACAAAAAGCATTCTTCTGTAGTAATTGGGACAGCCAACAGAGGAAAACATGATCACACACTAAGTCAGTGCATTACATATTTAGACATGCTTACCACAAGAATATCATGTGATAAGTGTCGAGTCTCACTTTTGGTGCTCTCTTGTAAAACACAATAGCCACAATCACAAAGTTGATCAACAGGTATTGTACCTAGGACCTTTACTATTCGAGTTGTAGGTTGGAGGATGACACAGCTGTTGGGTCAGCCCCAGAGGGAAATATGATTATGTGTATGCACATGTGCACACACACAGATCAATGTTTTCTATTTTGTCCTATTAAGATAGGGATAACTGCTGACAGCAAGTTACTGTTACTCAAAGAGAGCCTTCATTTACTCTCAGTTTCCTGCAGTAATTTTCTGGTTTTCCATGGATCAAGGTGACATTTTGGTGTCTGACTTCACCTAACACAAATTGCTCCAGAACATTTCTCCCTCTATGTCATATGCAGATAATTTATGACTCTTCCACCTGGAAACTATTTTTGCTAGATGTTAGTATGGCAGTAAACAACGAAGAGTGTTTTTTTCTTGTATGTCGAATTTGGAGCTAGGTTTTGTAATATTACTAAATTTCTCAGCACAGAAAGCCTTCTGAGCATCTTGCTCTCAGTAAAACCTGCCTTCAGTGGCTACTCAAGAAACTTACAGGAATTAACTGCTTTATTTTAATGGTCTAATATAAGTGGAGCAGAACTGTGCTCAGTATGGGTTCAATTATAGCTTTGCCTCAAGCCCTGAGCAAGGATCAACAAGTTGTGTTGTTTCAGGAGCCAGACTGTGATTCTCAGTCACAATTCTTGTTCCACATTCCTCCCTCATTTCCCTGACATCAGATACATTGCACTGGCTGATGTGCAAGAAAGAAGTAAAGGGCAGATTTGTTCCTCTACCCATTACCTTCAAAGACCTATCTGCTCAGGAGAAGGAGCCACAAGGCTGTTCTCTCCACTGTGATGCAAATGGTCTGTTCAAAGTTAGCTCCTCAATGCCGCTTTACTCCTTTGTTCAGGTATATAAAACAGCTCATAATTTTGCCCTACATTTGGGGTTACTTTGGGACAGTCTCTGGGGGTCTTGTGTAGAAAGAATGAAATCATGATCCTTTTCCCATAATCCAGTGAGAAAACTTAATTATGAAAAAAGATGGTAAATGTTTTCTGAGAGTGCCATGGGAATGAATGGAGTGTATGCTGACACAAAGGAAAATGGTAGCAAGTGCATCAGGAGTAAGGTGGAAGCTGAAAAAGTAGCAGAAAGGCATTCCCCCATCTACACATGTGAATCCAGGATTTTTAATTTAAACCTAATGTTACTTGCTTTTACAAGCACATTAATCTTTTGTATGTATCATTTGACATCCACATCAAATACAGTTAAGGGCATTAAAACAAATGCCCATATTCTTTGCAAAAATATAGCTGACAGCAGAGGCAATTATGATCTGTGCTTATGTAAACATTAGTGTGAAACTTCCTTTTTTTTTCAAATCTGGTGGCTAACATTTATCACCCATTTACAGTTTGTTTGGATTGTACTTCAGAAGTTAGAATACTCTTACGCAATGCTTCCTCAGAATCTGTCCTGACTTTTGAAGTGTTCCTGGTGCAAGATTCAATTGCCACCCTACCTCAAAGTTTTTGCTGCCTTTCATTTTCCTACTGAGACTGTCATACGTATCCCCTTATCTATGAAAGCAATGTGGCCCAGATTTTCAACTGGCATAAACTGGTGTTGCTCCACTGGAATCACTGCAGTTATGACAATTTGCGCCAGATGAGAATCTAACCCTACTTCCTCAGTAAGGTAGGATCAAAGAGTTGGTTACACTCTGTTTTTACATCACCAGTGACTAATATACCTATATATGTGTCTGTGTAATACTGATTAATGAAATGCATTTACTGCAGATGTTATAAAATAACACAGCATTGATTTCCAATGCTACTTGCTGCTCCATCATAATGAGCATTCTGAAGAAAATGCTCAGTTACTGAAAATGGACATTTTATTGCCACTTCCTGCAAAAGACCGCAATCCTGCACATGATCCTATGCAGGCACATTCACATTTAAGTCAATTAAGCAGTCTGCCCATGTGAAGTCAACCTAAGTGTGCATAGAGCGGGATGGAGTACAAGAGGTTTTGGAGTGGATTTTTCAAACTTTTAATGAAATCTAATACTTGTGGCATCTCAAATTGACAGTCATAGGTTACTCTATACACGGCGT
Organism: Pelodiscus sinensis; assembly: GCF_049634645.1. NCBI lineage: Eukaryota > Metazoa > Chordata > Testudines > Trionychidae > Pelodiscus > Pelodiscus sinensis. The sequence goes on from NC_134713.1 coordinate 59,019,015, forward strand.
TATTTTGGAATAACTGACTCTATTCCAAAATAACATAGTGTACATCTACTCTCCAAGCCTTTATTTCTAAATAATGTTGAGCTGGAGGACTTCTTACACTCAATTCACCAAAAGCTGAATTAAGCCATTTCAACTTAAGCTACGCAATTGACATAGCTGAATTTGCATTGCTTAATTCAACTTTAGCCCTGCTGTGTAGACATACCCAAAGTGTGGAGGAGTTGAGGAGGAAGGAGTCATAATACACTGGAGTGAAGAGAGAATGTGTATAGTCTATTTCAGATTATCATACTAAAGGCGGAGAATAGGAGACTTTAGATTGGTGACTAGCTATGTATTTTAGTTATACCAAATGTGGCTGCTTTTTAATTTATTGTTTTAAGTTAGTAAGAACTAATGAAGATCAATTAAGTTTAGTAAATAAAATGTAAATGTTTTGAAGATTGTTTACTACATTGATTGAGGTATGCTGTTAGATGTGAATATTTAGAGACACTATTCATGATGTCACTCAGTAAAGACATTGAGTCTTCGTAAACAGGAAATAAAAAAATAATCTCCAGTTCACCCCAACTAAGGAGACCTGGGTTTCTATAATCATTACAGAGTGGGAAAGAGAAGACTTACATTCTTAAGTTTTCAGTAATAATTCTTGTCCATTTCTTTTTTTCTTTTTCCCTCCCTTGTTAAGGGGCTTAATCTGATACATTGTGCGGATGACTACAACTTGCTGTTACATATGTGAGGTTTGGAGGCACATTGAACATTTGACCCCACATTTTTACTTTACATTATTTCTGTAACCTTGTGTCTTTTTTTCACTATGTCTGTGGCTAAAATTTCCATGATCAGGAACAAAAGTCCCAGTTTATACTGTTTTCAACAACTATTAGCTACTGTCGTTTGGAAAGAAAATAGAAGGGTGCTGACTGAACTTTCTCTTCTTGTTTCTCCCTACCTGGGCTTAGAAATGGGGTGGGATGGAAGGAAGTGTGTCATGTCTCACCAGCCCCTCAAAGAGAGTTGTGCCAAGGGCATTCTCATGTCTCTATGTTTGATCTTATTGAAGGGAAATGGTTGGAAGTCTAAGGGGCCCCGCTGAATTAACAAAAGTAGAAGCAGCACTACACGAAATTGTCATATTTTTGCAAGCAGAAGTGGTGGATTATTGTCTAGCTGCCAGCAATTGGGGATAAAAATGAAGCATCAATACAGTTTTACTTACATGATTACATACTATTTTTCTCCACTGAACTCTCGCTTTTTCCAGAGCACAGGATGGATGGAAGACAGAGACTGAATCAGGGTTTCATAGTGAATAAGGCTGTGGTCTACAGGATCCCTATCTCATTTGCTGCAATACTGTGAAGTGTGCAATCATTGTGGCAGGGAATTGCAGGAGGAGAAAGAACAGTCTTGTGGTTAACACAGTTGAATGGTGCCCTAAAGAACTGTATTTTCGCCCTCTAAAGAGAATTCCTGTATACTGCTGGGCTAGGCATTTAAATCAAATCCCTGGTTCCCCTGTAATCTTAAATACATACTGTATCCAGGGTAAGGTTTGTATGTTGTGCAGTAAAATAAGGCCCGAAACCTTGCAATAAAAGATGAAGATAAAAAGAAATTTTGGAGAGCTACCTATTCAGTGAGCAACATGAATCCTGTGCACTCAATGAGGCATGGATTTTGAGGAGAAAAAAAAATGTTCAAAGGTTTACCACAATGCATAGTCACAAGGGGGCTGAACTAAGGTTGCACAGGCAACCTTGATTCTGGAATTTTCTAACTTTTGAATGCTTGACCTTGAAACTGTAACATTCTTATAGTTTTTGTGAATATCATTCTATATATAACACATAACTAGTTTATAATGAGCAGATGAAATATTTCAAATTGTTTTGATCACCTAACACAAGAATTACCTTTATTTTCTGTTTTAAGATATGTTAAATATCGTTTTATGGTATTAAATATAAAACTACTTTATTGTTGACAATAGTATAATGTGTTTATTCTAGATACATTTTATGATTTTTAAGCCAAACTTCAGTATCCTCTCTTGCTTTGGTGCCAGTGTTGGAAGTTTTAACAGAATTAATTCTTCTGCATGTATAACTATAGTATAACCCATGACAGTAAGTCTTTGCTGAATTCAACAATATAAATGCAATAGTATGACTGATTTTAATTAAAATATGCAAAGTACAAATAGCAGTTATTGTGAGATTATTCCATGAAACCACAAGACAAATATTCAACACTAATTGCAATCCCAGTACTTTAGTATATATATTTTTAATTAAGGATTTTACAGACTACAAGCTGCTATTTATTTAAATTAGTAAAACGGGTCTTCTGCATAAAGCAAATGAAAGAGAAATGGAAGACCAGTGAAAAATTAGCATAATATTTCCCCTGGCACTAATAAGCAATACATGAGTCTAGTATTTGCAAAGTATTTATTATGGAAAGTGACTCATCAGTGATGATAAGCAACATTCTAGATGAGCTTTGTAAATTGATATTTTTTATTTGTGGGAAAATGCATACTAGCTGCTATTTTCATATTTGTATTTGGGTACATTCCTAAAGGCTCTGAAATTTTACAGCAATCTGCAGTGAAGTTGTTATTCACAAACCTGATAAATGGCCAAGCATTTATATGGAGTGCCTTAGTTGTGGGAGAAAATTTTGTTAGCAATTTTTTTTTTAGAACCAGAGAAGAGGTTACACCAAATCCCCCAAACTTTGTGTATGTACAGATCCAGCTCCAAATTCTGCAGCAAGATGATAACGAATTAAATCAAACCACCGAGCTCTTCCTCAACCAACATTGAGAAAATGTGGATCTAACTTGGAACTTTGAAGCTTAAAGGCCTCTCCATTTAAAACTGACTGAATAAAACATGGGCACTGGGGAAATTTTATAATCTCTGAGAATCCCAAAGGTTTTAAAGTAAGCCATGATTTTTAATTATTTCAGGCAGCCATACCTTTCAGAAGAGCAAGAACTTAGTTGCCTGTATCAGCCACTTCCATCTCCAGATCATTCTAATGTACAGCTCTAACTTGCTGTGAATTTAACAAGTGGAGTAGTCCGAGATGCATTGCTGGATAACACTTTTACATAAATGGAAGGACAAGCAGCAATGATGATCTTGAGTCATAGAATGACTCAAGAGGTCATCAAGTCCAGCCCCCTGTCCAAGGCAGGACCAATCCCAACTAAATCAACCCAGCCAGGGCTTTGTCAAGCCGAGATTTAAAAATCTCTAAGGATAAAGATTCCACCACCTCCCTAGGTAACCCATTCCAGTGCTTCATCACCCTCCTAGTGAAATAGTTTTTCCTAATATCCAACCTAGACCTCTTCCACTGTAACTTGAGACCATTGCTCCTTGTTCTACCATCTGTCACTACTGTGTCCCCTCTCCCTGGGGCAACCTGCATACTGAACCCTTCATCCCCAGCCCCACCCAAGAACCATGAATTAAGTGAAGAAAAACAAAGCATATTTGAGTTAAGGACCCAACCTGGGTAAATCTTCTATATTTTGTGAAATTTCTCTACTGAAAACGAGATCACAATGTTCCCTCAAACAATTCTTTCCCTTCCTATCAGCCAATGCAAGCATCATAGGAGAAAAGGTAGTTCGAAATATTCAATCCCAAGGCAGTGAAAGCAGGCACTCAAAATTATACTAAAAATTCTGTCCCAGACAATATGCTGGAAGCATATTAAGAAATGAATCACTCCAGAAGCCTATTGTAAATGCTAAATGAGGCCCAAAGAAAGAAAACAGGAACGGGGGAAGTCACAAATGAGAACAAAGAGAAAAGGGTTTTGATGCTGTCTTCTGATGCAGACATTCAGAGTTTTGTTAGGTGATTGCAACCAATGTAAGGGCAACAGACCTGGAGACTTATAACACCTCTCTAAAGAAAGAGTAAAGTGGAGAGAGATTCAGAGAATTTTCTCTCTCCCTGGGACACTAAAGAACTGAGCTGGATTCAAATAAAGGCACAGAATCATACTGTCAATCTCTTAAACCCTCTTTTTGTAGTCTTTCTTCCAAGTAGGAATATTTTCATCCACCAAAAAGCTGTCTTCTAAGGAGGGGGAAAAGGAGTGAGGGGGCATGGGGAAGACACAACAAAGCTTTCTGAGCAAGTTTCTGTTGCAAACTAAGGTGGAATCAGAAAAATTAACTGAAGCACCTGTAAAGCCTCTAAACGCTTGTCTACACATAAATGTGGTACTTCTAATTGTTTGGTACAGTTAAAACTACTGGTGGTATACATGTGCTTAGCAAATGTAGTTTATGCCTGTTCAGGAAAGGGACTATAAAATATACTGGTAGACGGAAAAATTATACTGATATGGTGAACACCACATTAGGGATTGGGCCAGTATAACTATTCTGGTAAAAATTCACACTCCTAACTGAAACTGTTATTCCTATACAAAAATCATGTGCTGACCAGGCCTGATGACATCACAAAGAGTTGCTACAGAAATGATTCTGATGTCATAGGTGACAAATATTACATTAAATGAGGGATAAGAGAAGGAAAAGATGACCACATAAACAGAAACAGTCGTGTTTTCATGGAAACATCTCTTGTAAATAAAGTAAAGGAAAAAGAGTGGAGGGAAGAAGTGGAGGGAAGCGGGAGGAGGCAGAAACTGTATAATACCATATCTGAAACATTGCTCTAAATACAATGCTTTTGAGAGTTTTCCCCATCATGTCAACAGCTCTTTAGAGCTTTCCCTAGCACATTGTTAAAGCTGGAGAGTAGAGTAACCTGTATTATAAAGAGAGTAGTTACTGGGGCAAGGGAACAGAAACTCATCTGAAGCCAATTCAAAAAGGTAGCCTTATCCATTTAATCTGAGGACGACTGGCACAAGCCATTACAATGTCTTCCAAGCAATATCTTATGCTTGTAATTCTTTTCCTCCATCAATGTTTCAAGCTATTCAAACATTTCTAAACCAGTCTGGATCATCTCTGATTTTAATCTTGGGATGCCGACAATGCTACAGTATGTTAATGCTTACCAGATTATTCTCCATTGGATCAAATTCTGCTCTGACTGAGTCCAATATAAGACTCCTGTCCCTTAAATTGCAGCAGTGTGCTAGGTAGTTGGTTTTTCCATACATCCGTAAAAAAGTATGTTTTAACCTGGTAACTATTCTTGAAGTGTGTGGGGTTTTTTATTTTTGTTATTTGTTTGTGGTAGGGTTGTTGTTTTTGTGTGTGGGACAAAAGTAGTTCTTTTATTTGTCTTTTAATTTGGACAATTTAAAATTATAATTTCACATTTACAGTACAGCAGCACCTGGAGGCCACAGCCAGGCCAGGACTCCATTCTGCTGGATACTGTATAAATATATAGCAAATGAGAGTCCCTATCCCAAAGGGATTTCAATCTAAGAAAGCAATGGGCAACCTAAGCTAGAGACTTGGCCACATGACAAAACAGTCCCCTGGTATAGGTTAGTTTTCCTAACTATGCTTGCATATAAAGAATTTGTGGGATGTGCCACTGTCATGCACCGACCCATCAAGTCACGTGCAGGGGCTCCCCAAGTGGGGTGGAGGGACCCTTAGCCTTCTGTCGCAATAGCCCAACCGGCCCTTATGGGGGCCTTCCAAGGCTGAGGGGGACCTGGGCCCTCCCCCTCTCCAGGTCCCAGCCCAGGACCCTAAGGGTAGGCATCGTAGATGTGCTTCCCGACCGGGGGGGGGGGGGAGCTCCGGCCGCAACTCACCAGTCCCTGGGGTTGCCCTGACCCCGTCCTGGGCTGCTTCCTCCATCTCGGCTGGTCCTTGTCTATCCCACACCGTCCGGTGGTGGGAGGGGCTCACCTCTTCCAGCTGTGCCGGTCCTCCGTTGGTGCCTCCGGTACCCCGTCGGGTCTGGCACGGGTCTCCGCTGGCTCGGTCCAGCTCTCCAGCATCCTCCTCCTCCTTCCCCTCACTCCTGACTGGGAGTCATCTTTTGAAGCCAGTGCCCCTTGCCGGGGATGCCAGCACCTGTGCGCTGGGCCATCGGCCCCCTTTCCCCAGGTGACCCGCCAGGAAAACGACAGCGCCTGCACAGGCAGCCGCCTAACAGGCTTGGCAGAGCCACCCAGACTTCCCGGCGGCTACGCCGTCTGGTGCTCGAGTGTGGAGTGCGGGGCTGGCATCCACAGTCACTGCCACTCCGTCACAGCCACCTGAACTGTAGTAGCATTTTGACTGGCTGCAGAGGGAGCGCACGGCTCTCACAGTCAATGTTGACAAGGAATCCTGTAGCACCTCATAGACTAAGTGGACTGACAAAGTGGGTCTTTGCCCATGAAAGCTTATGTTCCAATACATCTGTTAGTCTATAAGGTGCTACAGGACTCCTTGTCGCTTTTGCAGATCCAGACTAACACGGCTACCCCGTGATACTTGACCGTCAATGTTGTGTGCAATCAGCACTCCGCTCACTTCATGTACACTTACTTTATGTGCATGTCACTTCAGTAAACCAGTAGGAAAAACACTATATGGATGGAAACCCAAGGAATATGGAAACCCTGTGCATGGTAATGGTAAACAGAATGTTTGTGGGTCACACATAGAATGCCAATGGGCCACATGTCGGTCCCAGGCCACCAGTTGCCTATCACTGGTGTAAGAGCTTGCCTACAATAAAAAGTTTTGGTGCTTTCACCATACTGGTATAGACTGAGGATGCATCTAGACTGCAGGGCTTAACTCAAAATAAGCTATGCAAATTGAGTTACGTCAATTGTGCATCTTATTTTGAAATAGCTTATTTAAAAATAGGGAACATCTACACGGCACTTATTTTGAAATAGAGCACTCTTCCTGCAACTTCCCTTACTCTTCATACAATGAGGGTTACAGGAGTTGGAGTAAGAAGTCTTTCAGCTTGACAGTATATTGCCTCTATTTCAAAATAACTGCCTGCTGTGTATACGTGGACTAAGTTATTTCAGAATAGCGCTAGTTATTTTGAAATAGTTTTGTAGTGTAGACGTACCCCGAGTGGCAAAAAGACAAAAAAAACCACATACTTTAGCATGGAACTTTTCCAGGGCACACCAGTGCTAATGTCCCAGTCCTAAAACATACACAGGTGCTTTACATACTGAGAGCCAAGAGGCATCATATTGAAGGATGAAATGTTTAATCTTCTTGGCCAAAGGTCCATCCATCAGGTTTAAGCAAGCAACTATCAGCTTCCAGCATGACATTTTTGCCTGTATGCCATAGAGAGGATGCACAAAGGCTCCTGTACAAAATTCTATTCATGCCAACTGAAATTTCAACTTCTGGGATATTTTTACCCTTGTTTAAATGAGTTGTTGTCAAGCGCTAAGCCACAGCTCAGAAGAGTTGCATACCAACTGAATCCTTGTTCAAAACATATTCTTTTGTTTTATTTCTCTTCCTTGAGCAAAGTTCTCAGCTGCCCAAGCAGACATGTAATAAAAAACACCACCATTGTGCAAAATGTGTAGAGCAGTAATAGCTATGAGAGAAATAAATCACAAGAAATGATGGAGGGCAGAGTCTGACACTGAAAAAGACTCACATGTATTGATCTTTTACCACTTCAGAGACCAATCAACATTGAATCATCAATTTAAGATGAGTAAAGCCAACCATATTAAAAGATGACATACTACAGTAATAGGTTTCCACAAATCCCAAAATGAAAGCAAATAAACCCCTGAGGAACCTTCCAATACAGATTTGATTCTATTTCCTCTCAACTGCAGCCTTCATATGCCCTACAGGAGAATAAAAGTCAAGACTGGGGGAAAAAAAAGACCTTGTAAATAATTTTCCCTTTGGACTGATTTAAAAGGCCAAATTGTACTCCATTACCCTGGTGTAAAACTGCATGAGGCATTCCCCCAGAATGTGCAGGAGACCAGAGTTATCCATTTGTATAACCTGGAAATGCCTTGAGACTAGTACAATGAAGATAAATATGGCCTTTGCCCAATTACTCCTTTTCCCCTGCCTCTTATTTTCTCTTGCTTCCTATGTGGAGGACAAAACTCATACACTGTGTCTAGATTACATTCCTCTTTTGACGGAGGGATGTAAATTAGGCACTTTGAAATTGCAAATGAAGCCGGGATTTGATGTTTACAGGATCTTTCGAAAAAGCCTTCCTTTTTTGAAAGAATCACATCTAGACTGCGGTTTTACTTTCGAAATAGCATGTTTTCGAAAGAGTGCCATTACGTGATTATGCAAATGAAGTGAGGGAAATTCAAATCCCGGCTTCATTTGCAATTTCAAAATGCCTAATTTACATCCCTCTGTCAAAAGAGGAATGTAATCTAGACATACCCATGGAGAAGCTTCCTCAGAGACTTGATGGAATAATGATAAGCCCACAAGCAGTCTTCCGCAAGGAGGAGCTGAAGGATACCCTTCTAAGCTCTGTCCAGCAGACACAACCTGCTCCCCAAAGAACTGCAAATTTAATCTGCAACTGTGGCCTAGAAGGTTCACTGAAATGGGAATTCTTTCTCCAGTGACAGAGAGATTATGATATATTAAGGACTGACATCAATGGGCAATGCAGTAGTTTGTTGATGCTCATGATACACTTCAAAGCCCATCTTTTCATGCGACCATTGGGGAGGGATTGGTACTTAAAAGGCAATGTTTGGGGAAGGCAGGGTCTTTTTTCTTAACTAACAAAAATTGCTGTAAATGATAAAAGTTGCTGGTCAATTTCTAGTTACATTTTGACTTGTGTTATTACATGATTGGCTATGGTACCCATTGCTAAGCATTTGTTGCTGTTGAAAATTAACAAAGAAAAAACCCACAAACCTTATAGGTTCTGTATCTTCCAGTCAAGGAATAGGACTCAATGAAACTTGCCTGGGGATGTCCCAAAATACCTGATCCTCAATGTGCCTGCAGATTAAATACTTTATCCAGTGATTTTCTGACAAAAACCAGTGGTTTTATCTGATAAAACAAAAATGAAACCTCAGTGTATTAAAATAAATGACTCAGTGTTACAGCTCAGTCATGCACAAATGATATACAGGCAGTCCCCGGGTTACGTACAAGATAGGGACTGTAGGTTTGTTCTTAAGTTGAATCTGTATGTAAGTCGGAACTGGCGTCCAGATTCAGCCGCTGCTGAAACTGACCGCCAGTTCTGACTTACATACAGAATCAACTTAAGAACCCCAAGCGTCCCCAAGTCAGCTGCTGCTGAAACTGATCAGCAGCTGATTCCAGGAAGCCTGGGGCAGAGCAACTCTGCCTCAGGCTTCCTGTAGTCAGTGCTGGTCAGTTTCAGCAGCAGCTGACTTGGGGACGCCTGGGGCAGAGCAGCTGGGGTGCTGCTGGGTTGCTCCAGTAGCACCGCTCCTCGGCACTACTGGAGCAACCCAGCAGCACCCCATCTGCTCTGCCCCAGGTGTCCAGATTCAGCCGCTGCTGAAACTGACCAGCAGTGGCTGAATCAGGACCAGAGCAGCTGGGGTGCTGCTGGGTTGCACCAGTAGCGCCCAGACCGGCGCTGCGGGACCAACCGGCATCACCCCAGCTGCTCTGCCACAGGCGTCCGGAGAAAAGCCTAGTCTGCTGGGGGGGGGGGGGGCGTACTAGCTTCACCCCCCCCCACCCCAGCAGACCAGGAAGACTCGGGCGGCGGACCGAGATGCACCGCGGTCCCGCCGCCTGGGTCCTCCACGGCTTTGCTCCCCGTCTCCCTGATCTGCTGGAGACCAGCAGACCAGGGAGACGGGGAGCGCTCTGAGGACGCCGGCAGCGGAGCAGCCCAGGCGCGCCTGGGGTGCCCCGCTGCCCGAGCCCCCCCCCCCCCCCCCCGCGGCTTTGCAAAGCATGGGAAAGCTGGCGGAGCAGTCCAGGCGCGCCTGGGGTGACTTGCTGCCCAAGGCCCCCCCCCCCCCCCGCGGCTTTGCAAAGCGCGGGGAAGCCGGCGGTGGGGCAGTCCAGGCGCACCTGGGGTGCCTCGCTGCCCAAGCCCCCCCCGCGGCTTTGCTCTGCGTCTTCCTGGTCTGCAGACCAGGGAGATGCAGAGCAAAGCCCCAGAGTACACGGGCGGCGGAACCACGAGGTCCCGCAGTCCGTGTACTCTGGGGCAGCCCCGTTCGTAACTGCGGATCCGACATAAGTCGGATCCGCGTAAGTCGGGGACTGCCTGTACTGGAGATATGAACAGATACAAAATGTAATTACATTATTATTTTGCTTCTGACTGTACATTTAGATAGCAATTTCTCTACCATAATTGTATATGTGAGGGGAAAGATAAAACAGGCATTTCTAACTTTAAAAAACACTGTTAACTTGAAATCTAGTCAATTAAAACATCAGATTAATGCATTTTCAATTACTACAGCTATGTCATAATCCCATCAATGTTACAATGGAAATATTATCATTTCTTTATTTTTAAAAAAATCTCTCCCTTATTTCTGTGTAAGGGTACATCTACACAGCAACATTATTTTGAAATAACTAGCATTATTTTGAAATAATTTAATACACATCTACACAGCAGGCAGTTATTTCAAAATAATGTCAAAATACTGGCAAGCTGGAGGACTTCTTACTCTGGCTCCTGTAACCCTCAGGCTGTGTCTAGACTTGCACCCCTTTTGTGGAAAAGGTATGCAGATTAGCCACAGTTCAATTGCAAATGAAGCGGGGATTTAAAACTTCATTTGCATAAACATGGCTGCTGCTTTTTTCTGGCTCGGGGCTTTGCCGGAGAAAAGCACCAGTCTAGACGGCGATCTTTCGGAAAATAAAGCCTTTTCCAAAAGATCCCTTTTCCGCAAAAGGGGTGCAGTCTAGACACAGCCTCATTGTACAAGGAGCAAGGAAAGTTGGAGGAAGAGTGCTCCATTTCAAAATAAGTGCTGTAGACTCTCCCAATTTTGAAATAAGCTATTTCAAAATAAGCTATACAATTGACATAGCTCAATTTGTGTAGCTTATTTTGAGGTAGGCCCTGCTGTGTAGATGCACCCTAAGAGACTTCTCACTGGCAACACAGCAGAATAAAAATAACCATTGTCACAAATGCAGTAAAACACACATCTTAAGCAAGCAGAAAAGATAGATGAAGTTATAGTAACATTAGAAGGTCACACTTTTTGTTCAAATTATTTTAAAACTTGGGAGTGAGGCTGGATTCTACCACAGTGAAAGAGAAGATATCAGCCAGTCAGTGTGGTTTAGGTATGTTGCTTTAGAATGCAGTTAATTATTCTCTTTGGGTAAAAATATTTCCCTTTACACAATGTTCTAATTAGGCTCATTGTGGGGATTTTCACAAGTGCTTGGGGTAAACCAAATTCTTCAACCAACCCAAAGGTAACAATTGTGGACACTGCCGCTCTCCGATCTTTAGACCAGGGTTTTGGGTTACTGGATTCAAATAAGCATATCTCATGTGGTCCATCTACCTGACTCCCTCAAGACTCCTTCCGATGTCATCCTTTAAACCAGCTTATATGGGGCCAATAAACCTTATTTTGCCTTTGTAGCCACATCATATCCACATCATCTCACCCGGTGCCACTGCTCCACCTACACTCTCCACTTCTTCTACTGCACAGATAAACCAAAGGACTGAAGAGATGCACAGGGCTTTGCACTGGTCATCTGCACTTGGAGGAACATCACCCTTTATAATACTGAGACATTTCTCCAATAGCTTTAAACTACAGCAGATTAAAGTTGTGGGGAGGTAAGCACTCTCATAGGGCTCCCGTAATAAATTAGAAAATAAAAATTGATACTACCTTTAGAAGAATAGCCTAAAGCACCACAAAGATTTATCTTCAGCTTTTATGCTTTTACATTTTAAAGATTTAATATTGTCTTAATATTATATGGCTTAAATTACAATATAATACATTTGTTGCCTTTTTTTAGTCATATCCAATTTATATGGACCAAATCCTGCCTTACCCAGATGAGGAGCAAAAACTGGCAGATTATTTTTTGCTTCCCAAACCTGCCAGGGATGAATGCCATGGGAAAAGCAAGGCACGGCAAGCTTCACACTGGCTCTCTTTTGAGAAAGAGCAGTATGCTCTCTTGGCTGGCATATGCTATTAGGCGGCAACAATGGGGCAGGCCAGTAGACAATCTCTCTTGGAACTGCATGTTCTAGTTGGCATAAGAGTTTGTCTGTCTGTCTGCCTAGTACCCCAAAGCAGAGGACTGCTAAGTTTGAAATCATGCTATTTGAGGAGGAAATTATCTGTGCCTTTCATTCTCCCACTAATGCATCTGCATAACACCCCTCAGCTCTGATGAAAGGCAGGAGCAGTCATTTTATAAGTTTCTACCAAACAGAAAAAATTACGGGGCTAGATAAGGTTGGCTTTCGAGTAAGGACACAATGAACACTGGAAACACAGTTGATGAAAAAATAGCTAATGATAATAGATCTTATAGGAGTCGGAAGAGCTTGAAATTACCCTCCTTGTGCCACAAGTCCTGCAGGGAGCAGCAAGAGCTTTTAATCATCATTTTAGGAAAAGCGGCTCTAAGAATCTATGAGACATAGAGGACCCAACTGAAAGGCAATGGGAAAGCTTTCAATCAGGGAAAAAATTAATATATTGATGTTATCATATAGTGAAGGGCTGACTTGGTAAATGAGGAAAGATATAACTAGCATAGTAATGTTTTAGAAAGATTTTCATAGGATCTAATGCAAACCCCAGATTGAGACCCACCCTTAAGGTTAGCATAAGCTATGGATAACAGAAGATAGTGTGTATATCACAGAATGCAACATTTTAAAAAGTGACAAACTCAATCCCATGAGAGAAATGAAATCAATAAAACCACATCAGAAAAGGGTCTGAAAGATTCATTACACGTTACCAGTATTTCAAGGGAGGCCTCATGAGATTTGCAGAAAACGAAAGAATTATATTGGTGTCAGACATACTACCTATGAAAAATGGTCTCCGCAAAATGCAATTTTCCTTGGTTGTTGGTATCGTGGCCTGACATTAAAGAGGACTTACATAATCAGACGGTCTCCTTCCCCTGCACCCATACACTATTAGCTGCATATCCAGTGTGTGCATCCAAATGTAGATGAACATACTGCAGAGGCTCAGTGTGGGATTCTTACAGTCTATAGACACTGGCTAGGCATGTTTGAACAAGGTCAGGTAAAATGAGAAATATCTAAATCAGATGCCAATTTTAGATCTAGACTTAGACCAAACCCTCTATATAGTGTTTGCATAAGAAAGTCCCCTTCACTGGATGCACCAGGAGCCTCAAGAGTTAGCTCTTATGAGATTTCCTGCTCAAAATGCTAACCCATGCTGATTGCAAAGGGCAGATAAGTACCTGAATATTTTGATGCATCCAAGTTTCCCATCTGATTTCTGCCACCATTTCACCCTCTTAACTATCTTCATACCTTCCAGGCAGCTGCCTATACTGGGAACAGATTCCCTCCTCTGGGCACATCTACACAGCAGAGCTCAAGTTGAATTAAGCTACATAATTTTGGCTACATCAATTGCTTAACTCGGTTTTTGGCGCTGTCTATACAGCAGGAAGTTGAACTGCTCTTGCACAAGAAGGCAGTGTGGACGGGCAACAGGGGATTCTTGCGCAAGAAACCCCTATGGCTAAAATGGCCATCAGAGATTTCTTGCGCAAGAAAGCGTCAACACTGCCATGGACGCTCTTGCGCAAAAGCACATCTCTTTAGCAAAAGCACATGGCAGTGTAGATGCACTCTTGTGCAAGACCTTTTGCTCAAGAACTCTTACGTAAAACAGTTCTTGCACAAGAAGCCTGCAGTGTAGATGTAGCCTAGAGGTAAATGCCAGCTAGCTCTCAGCTAAGGCTGTAGAGCAAATTCATTCCTTTTCTCTGTCTAAGTGCCATTACATGGGACAGTGAACCACATCCAGTAGGTGTGTGGGTTACAACTGCACAGTAAGCCGGAGATGACTCCAAAATCTGTTCCAAAGATAATGCATACACACATTTCATCCTGTCCAAATGTATCGTCTTCCTGGGTAGATGCCAGAGACCAATGATCACTGTGTCTGTCAAGTCTAGCAAAGGGAGAGTACAGCTTTTCTGAACTCTTAGAGATAACACAAAAGGGCGGGGACTACTTTTTGGACACTAAAGTCTTAGCAGATGTCTGTTGTGCTTGCTGAGAACTGCTTTTCGAAGACTTATGACATTTTAAATCTTCCCATCAGTCAAAGGCACTTCACCTCATTAAGCCTATTTACATTCAAAGCGGCAGATGTTTTTGTCACAACTTGTCAAAAATGTGTGGAGAGAATGTTCAGAAATAGAGAAAATGTATTTCCTATTTATACTTGGCATTACATTACTGAAAATCTCTTCTGGTAAAAATCAAATTGAAGTTAATGGAATGGTACTGTTATAACTGACAACAGAATCTGGCCCAGTACTGTATCTTTAATTATATTGGTGTGTTTCAGAATTCTTTTATGAACTAAAAATGGCCACACTCTTTTGTTTAATCCTAACTAAAGAAAAAAGGACCTCGCCTATGTCATCTGTGTTCCAGCTCTTTGTGCTTCTTACTAAGTAAATATGTTTCTGTTACTCTGCAAAGTTGAGGTTCATTTTTAAGATGCAAGATTGTTTTTCCATTGAGGGAACAGTTCATACTCTAACGTTTATATGAAGGGCAACTGTATTTTCCTATACTTATAATTAATAACATGAGGAAAAATCACTTATTCTAATATCACACTTCCTAAAAGATGGAGTTCACCCTGACTGGTTTGACAAACCAACAAGCTTATATAGAGGCTGCAAACAAACAGAAATGATTTGTTTTGTTCTCAAACATGAAACATTCTTGTTGTAAAATAGGCATTTGTTATCAGCCAGAAAGATAACACCATATGAAAGAGAGAGGAACTTGGCACATCATTACACACTGTACATAGAAAGACGAATCAAATTAAAAAAACCCAACCTGTTTTTTATGCAGCATTTGAAACAGCATTAGAACTCATAAGGAGAAGCTTTGTGGTCTAGGGAACAGTGCACTTGCTTTGGACTGGGGAGAACTGAGTTTTATTCCGTTTATAGAATGATACCAAACTCATTTGTAGAACACTTTGAGATCTACTGATTGAAAAATGCTGTAAGAGCTAAGTATTATTAAATTAATGTGAGTATACTAATCCAAATATGGGGATGGATTCCCTGGTCAGGCTGAACATGTCAGTGGAAAGAGACTGAGGAGGAAAATGATTAATAGAATTGAGATTCCAAAGCTAGAAGTGACCATATTGATCACTTACTCAGGCCTCGAGTATAACACGGGCCATAGAATTTGCACCCAAAAATTCTTCTAGTATAAAAAAAACTATCAATCTGGATTAAAAAATTGTCAGTGATGGCGAATCCACCATGACAATTTTTAATTGTTCCAATAGTTAATAACTTTCACTATTCAAACTGTATGCCTTATTTCCAGTCTGAATTGTTTAGCTTTGATTTCTAGCAATTAGATTACTTATACCTTTGTCAGTTCAACTGAAGAGAACATTATTAAATATTTGTTCCTCCCATAAGTACTAAGGGTACGTCTACCCAGCAACATTATTTTGAAATAACTAGTGTTATTTCGAAATAACTCAGTCCACGTCTACACAGCAGGCAGTTATTTCGAAATAATGTCAAAATACTGTCAAGCCGGAGGACTTCTTACTCCGACTTCTGTAACCTTCATTGTATGAGGAGTAAAGGAAGAGTGCTCTATCTCAAAATAAGTTCTGTGTAGACACTCTCAATTTTGAAATAAGCTATTTCAAAATAAGATGAGCAATTGACATAGTTCAATTTGCGTAGCTTATTTCGAGTTAAGCCCTACAGTATAGATGCACTCTTACAGACTTCAATCAAATCACCTCTTAACTTTTGATTGGTTAAATTAAATAGATTGAGCTCTTTAGATCTATTGATATAAGGCAGGTTTTCTAATCCTTTAATCGTTTTCATGGTTCTGCCCTGATCCCTTTCCGATTCACCAACATCCTTCTTGAATGCTGAATACCAGAACTGGACACAGTATTCCAGAATTGGTTGCAATGGCACCAATACAGAGCTAAAATAACCCATGTAAGATTCCCTTCCTTATGCATTCCTTTCACCCACAGTTTTGTACTGGGAACTCATATTGAGCAGATTATTTAACATGACTGTGAAATCTGTTTGAGAATCCTTGTTTTCCAGGATAGAATCCCTGATCCAGTAAGTCTGGCCTATAGTCTGGCTACATCTACATTGCGCATTCTTGTGCAAGAAGATATGCAAACGAGGTACGGTGATGAATATTGCCATGCCTCATTTGCATATCTAATAAGCTGCCATTTTGTGCATTTTCTACACTGCTCTTTCTTGCCCAAAAGCCCATTGCGCAAAATGGCGGTTCATTAGATATGCAAATCTTCTTGCACAAGAATGCACACTATAGACATAACCTCCTTGTTCCTAGGAGTATACATTTGGCTATATCACAACCATGATGTTTCTCTGTTCTCCGTTTAATCAGGTAATCCAGAATGCTCAATGTCAGATTACTATTCATTAGTTATCACTCCCCCAATTGTGTAATCTGCAGATTTTATCCCTGAAGATCTTGCATTTCCTTCTAATTCTTTCTTCCAAGAACTGATTCCTAATTGATGATGATTCACTATTTACAATTACTTTGAGAATGATCAGATAAGCAGCTTTTATTCCACTAATGTGTGCCATGTTAATTTAATACGTAACCCTTCTGCCAGTACTGGTCAGCAACCATAAGGGCTGGGTTCAATGTCTGGGGGTGGGGGGTGGGGGTTCCTTCAACAAGGTGACTAAAACTGGCTTGAGACCCCACCCAGTAAAATGGGAAAATTCCAACCTCTCCACTGGGTGCCTTTAGAGGCAATACTTTCCCTCTCGTAAGCACTGAGTCAGAGATAGAAACAGTCTGTTTAATCACAGTAGGCAATTATCAAGCCACAGGACCACACATAAACAGTGAAAATCCATAACACAAAAGAAACCTGTCAGCAAGGTACCATCCCCAGGGTCTGCAGTGTGAAGTCTTTTGCCTAGAGGTCTTTAGTCCAACCCCACTTCAAACGCCCCACTTACAGCTCTGTCCAGTCAGTGCAGACCCAGACACATCATCCTGATGACTTCCCTCAGAGAGCCTGATGTGATGCCACCTGTGTGCTGCCCCTGCTGGCTGCCTGCTGCTTCTCCTACCAGCCGCTGGGCAGCCACTTCCACCAGCTGCTCTTCTGGCTGCCTGCCGCTGCTCCTATTGGCTACCGACCGATCACTTCCACCAGCCACTCTGCTGGCTGCAATGGGTCTGGCTTCAGGCCAAACCAGTGACTTCAGTTCTTAGTGATTTCAATTCTTTATCCACCACGTAGGCTGGCAAAAGATTCCCACTTCCACTGGAATAACAAAAAGACTCCTGATGGAGTCTGTTTTATGTTTATCCTTAGACGGGGGAGGGAGGGAAAGGCAGGTTGAATCAGTCTTAGAGCTCACATCTGACAGGCATGAAGCAGGCTGGCTCAAGCCTTCCCCCCAACTCAGTTCATTTAATTCTGGAAGAGGGAGGCTTGTTTATCTGAGAAATGATAATGACGGTGTCTCTCCTGCAAGCACTGGTGTCATATTTTAAACATTTAACATGTCTTGTGACCCCACAACAGCCCAAATTAGATACAATACACCACATTCCATTCTAACAACTGATTCTCCATCAGCCTTGGCTGAATTGGATTTACATAACCACACCCTGGATTCCCTCCCCATCCCAGCATGAGCTATATTTACATATCAACAGTTAATTATCTTGCAGGGCTAAACTTCAGTTGGCTACATTGCAAGCAGTTCTTCAGACCCCTGGCTTACTTATATAATGCTAGTTTTTAATCAAAATGCCATGTTGTAGCAAGTCAAATCCCTTGCAGACGTCTAAGTATCACCATTATTATATCTACCAACCAAACGTGTAAACTTATAAAAAGTAAATATCAAATTAGTTTGGTTTTTATGTGATTAAAATGTTAATTGATAAACATAACAGTGTTGCTATAATATTTTGTGTCTTCTATAAGGAGTTTTACAGGGTACCACATGAGATTTTGATGAAAAACTATAATGATATAAAATTAATGTGGCCTGAGAGTTGTGTGAAAGGTGACTTTAAGCTTCAGAAGACAAAGGATAATCCAATGATTTGCACACTAACTTTGAACCTGGGAGTCCTGTGGAATTTCCTGCTTCACCAGAGACATCTTGTGGGATGTTGGGCAAGTTTTATTTCGTGTGCCTACCTCTTCCATACTATGCAGTGAGGACAATGTATTAAAGATTGGGAGGTGCTTAACTATAACAATAAAATGTAGGGCCACATAAATCTCACAAGGTACGTCTACACTACACCATTACTTCGAGTTATCTTAATTTGAAATAGTTAATTCGAATTAAGCTAATTCAAATTAATGCATCTACACACAAAACCTATTTCGAAATAGCGTTTTGCTATTTTGAAATAGCGCGTCCACACTGAGTGGACCCTGAACCGAAGATAAGGCTGACCGGTACCAGTGCCGGCAGGGCATCAGGTTAGGACTTAGTATGTGGGGCTGCTGCCTGAAGCTAACTGAATTCCTTGCTTAAAGGGACCCTACCCCCACCCCAGACAGACAGTTCTTAGGGTTCCCCACTTGCTTGTCTACCTCGATTAGAGATAGCAAAGCAGTCCTGTCTTGGAGTGCCCTGAGTGCTCGGGACACCACAGCACTCGGCCACATGGAGCCAGAGCTGCCCCTGGACACGTCGGTGCATCTTGTGGGGTCATTGCCATCAGCCTGGCTGCACTTGCTGCAGGCTGCCATCCAGAGGGTCCGTCAGGGGACCGTCAGGATCCAGGAGGCCCTGAGAGAGATCGTCCACCCCGAGGAGCCCTCAGAGCCACCCCGGTCCTCCCCACTGGGGGCTCGTGCCCCATTCCTCCCTCACATCCTTCCACTTACCCCTTCCTACCCCCCTTCCTGATATCAAACAAAATACTCATAGACTCAGAGGGTATGTCTACACTACCACCCTAGTTCATAACTAGGGTGGTAATGTAGGCAACCGGAGTTGCAAATGAAGCCCGGGATTTGAATTTCCCGGGCTTCATTTGCATCTAGCCAGGCACCGCCATTTTTAAATGTCCGCTAGTGCGGACTCCATGCTGTGCGGCTACACACGGCATGGACTAGGTAGTTCGGACTAGGCTTCCTATTCCGAACTACCGTTACTCCTCATTTCACTTGAAAGTAGGAATAAGGGATCTTCCAGAGAAGGGCTTATTTTCTGGAGAATCGCGTCTAGACTGGCGCTTTTCTCCGGCAAAAACCCCAAGCCGGAAAAAAGCATCAGCCATGTAAATGCAAATGCCACAGGGGAAATTTAAATCCCCCGCAGATTTGCAATTCCGAAGTGTCTCATTAGCATCCCTTTTCC
This sequence comes from Pelodiscus sinensis, assembly GCF_049634645.1. NCBI lineage: Eukaryota > Metazoa > Chordata > Testudines > Trionychidae > Pelodiscus > Pelodiscus sinensis. The sequence continues at coordinate 59,038,600 of NC_134713.1, forward strand.
GGAAAGGGATGACAATGTAGACACAGCCATAGACTTTAAGGTCAGAAGGGACCATTATGATCATCTAGTCTGACCCCCTGCACAAGGCAGGCCATAGAATCTAACCCACCCACTCCTGGAATAATCCTCTCACCTATATCTCAGATATTGAAGTCCTCAAATGATGGTTTAAAGACCCCAAGATGCAGAGAATCCTCCAGCAAGTGACCCGTGCCTCATGTTATAGAGGAAGGCGAAAAACCTCTAGGGCCTCAGACAATCTACCCGTATCTTCAAAAGACCCATATGTTCAAAAATAGAAACTGGGTTTATTGAACAAAACTGGGGGGGGGGAAGATGAATCTCTGGGGAGACTGGAAAAAGGAGGTGGAGGGGGAAGAGAGAGGGTGGGAAAGGGAAGGGGGAAAACTGGGAGGAGGGAGCTGGAAGGGGGAAGCAAGGGGAAGAACAGGGAGGGGAAGCTCAAGGCCCAGGGTGGGGGGAGTCTCGCCAGACCAACTTGATTTTCATGCAAACCTGCTCCTGGGTTTTTATGTGGCCTTTGGTGGCCAGGCTGGCAGCTATCCTGCCATGGACAGCCGCGTTCCTCCATCTAGTGTGGAGATCATGGACATTGGGGGCATCCCCCCAAACCTGAATAAGGTTCATGATCTCCACCCTGGACCAGAAAGGTGCCCGCCTTCTCCAGCCCCTGTCAGGCTCCTGGGAGCTGGCAGACTGCTCCTGGGGAGTGGTGGAGGGCTGGCTACCAGTGGCTTGCTGGCTCATGTTTTGGGGCCACTGGGTCAGGGGCCCCGGCAGCCACTGCTGTCTCTGGGCTGGCAGGCTTGGAGCTGGCACAGGCACTGTGGCCAGGATCTACCCCTTTATGGCTCCAGGGCTGGAGGAGAGGAGAATAGGGGTATGTCTAGACTATATGGCTCTGTCAACAGAGCCATGTAGATTAGGTTTCTAGACATAGGGAAATGAAGCGGAGATTTAAATAATCACCACTTCATTTACATCAAAATGGCTGCCACCCTGTGCAGATCAGCTGTTTAGTGGCACAACGCGGTAATCTGGATGCTCCGTGGTTCACAAGGGAAGTCCTTGTCGACTGCCCCGTTATGCCTCGTGGAATGAGGTTTACCGGGGCAGTTGACAAGGGCTTCCCTCGTCGACCACAGAGCGTCCAGACTACCGCATTATGCTGCCAAACAGCTTATCAGCACAGTGCGGCAGCTATTTTTATGTAAATGAATCGGCGATTTAAATAATTACCACATCATTTCCATCAAAATGGCTGCCATGCTGTACAGATCAGCTGTTTGGCGGCATAGCGTGGTAGTCTGGATGCTCCAAGGTTCACAAGCAAAGCTCTTGTCGACCACCCCATTATGCCTCGTGGAATGAGGTTTACCGGGGAAGTCCAGACTACCGTGCTGTGCCACCAAACAGCTGATCGGCACAGTGTGGCAGCCATTTTGATGTAAATGAATCGGCGATTATTTAAATCGCCGATTCATTTCCCTATGTCTAGAAACCTAATCTACATGGCTCCATCAATGGAGCCATGTAGTCTAGACATACCCTAAGTTTTCCTGGTTGTGCCCGGAGTGGCCAGCAGGGCTCCCTCGGAAGGCCTGGAGGCCCCCTATTTCAAATTAAGTGTCTACACAGCACTTAATTCGAAATAGCTATTTCAAATTTGGTGTTACTCCTCATAGAATGAGGTTTCATAGAATCATAGAATCATAGGACTGGAAGGGACCTCGAGAGGTCATCGAGTCCAGCCCCCCGCCCTCAAGGCAGGACCAAGCTCCACCTACACCATCCCTGACAGATGTCTATCTAACCTGTTCTTAAAAATGTCCAGAGAGGGAGATTCCACCACCTCCCTTGGCAATTTATTCCAATATTTGACCACCCTGGCAGTTAGGAATTTTTTCCTAATGTCCAATCTAAACCTCCCTTGCTGCACTTTAAGCCCATTACTCCTTGTCCTGTCCTCAGAAACCAAGAGGAACAAATTTTCTCCTTCCTCCTTGTGACACCCTTTTAGATATTTGAAAACCGCTATCATGTCCCCCCTTAATCTTCTTTTGCAACCCCACCCAGTTTGGTATCATCTGCAAACTTAATAAGCATACTCTCTATCCCAATATCTACATCATTGATGAAGATATTGAACAGTATGGGTCCCAAAACAGACCCTTGCGGAACTCCACTTGTTATCCCTTTCCAGCAGGATTTAGCACCGTTAACAACAACTCTCTGACTACGGTTATCCAGCCAATTATGCACCCACCTTATCGTGGCCCTATCTAAGTTATATTTGCCTAGTTTATCAATAAGAATATCATGCGAGACCGTATCAAATGCCTTACTAAAGTCTAAGTATATGACATCCACCGCTTCTCCCTTATCCACAAGGTTTATTAAATTCAAATTAAGTGCTCCGCTATTTTGAATTAATTTCAAAATAGCGGTTTGCATGTATAGATGCTATTAAAGTTAATTTGAAATAATGACTGTTATTTTGAATTAACTTTGCAGTGTAAACATACCCATAGATAGGAAGTACACAGAGCATGTCTTTGGAGTTACACCAGTGGTGCCAACCTGATTTTAGTAGAGTTGTTCCTTATAAAAACTGATGTTAGAGAAGGGCGAGGCTGAGTTTATTCTATGGTAAAGCAATGAAGTGCACATTGTTTTTCATGGCTTTCTGCAGCTTCTCATTTTTTCTGTTTCTGTTTAATTTCCCAGTATCTACAACTGAAAGATGCTTGAAAGTTTATCTTATTCTCATGGTGTAATATCCAGCATATTATACGCGATGTCCAAACACGTGTACCACTCCAACTTTGCAACTCCACACAAGTGCCTAGATAACATAAAAATGCACCTAGAAATACAAAGTGATGTCGGTTCCTTTTCAGTGTTAATGTTGAGTAAATGGCAATGCCAGGTGGAGAGTTTTGCCAAAAGTTCCAACTTAATTGCAAAAATGCTTTCACAGTGCAATGTTGGTACAGTGCCTGCACTTTGCATTTTTCCTTTTTTAGGAAATTTGCCTTGTCAAAAATAAAAGAGGTAAGTTAATGCCAATTTTTTTATTTTATTTTTAAAAGAAGTTTTGGCACCAGTCTTGATGCGACAAGTTCTCACGGAAAGTTTAATTTAAAATACAGGCAGTGTACCAAGAATGGATTCTAAAACATGGTTGTTTATGACATTTGACAAACAGATATATAGTGCTTTGTTATTTAAAATATATATGTTCCAAGTAAAGACTAATAACTGTTAATATGTCTACAGGGAAAAAAATGTTCCATATACAATACAAATTACCAAATGCTTAAGTGGCTAACAATATAATTACTAATAATCAACTGCAGAAAGAATTCAACATGGGAAGATATACATTTAAAATACAATTACCGGTATTTAGTACCTCCAGCTGCACGGCAGTAATTACCTGAGTACGAGGTAGCTGTGCTGGTGTAGAAGAATCAGTGTGGAGAAGATGATATTCTACATCTTTGATGCAATATACAAATGGAGTCACAAAAAAGAGCTAAGGGAGGTAAGCAGCAAGTAAGAAAAGTCATTCTGAGGTAGATAATACTCCAGCCAGCTCACAAGAACCTTTCACTTAATATCAATGATCTCACCAAACATTCCCCCCACTCCATCGGCCCTTTCCCATAAAGATGATGACTAGAAAACTCTGCCAAGACATGATCACCCTGAACATTTTAGACACTTCACAATCAGGAGTTAGACTGGGATGTGATGTTTAAATAGCTCCATGTACATTGAGGGACATATTTAAACTTTATATATTCTAGGACCCTGGGCCTTGGAGACTTTTTGGTGAATTCCTGGCCATTGACTTAAATGATGCCAAGATTTCATCTCACATTTCTCACTGCTAGGCACGCAACTGGGATTCTGAAGTAGACCACAGGATTACTCAAACTGAATATCTTAAGCACTGGAAGTACCAAGAAAGACAGACAATAAAGGCCCCAAGACAACACAGTGTGTGCCTCCATTCCAGCAGGTTGCTTCTCAGCTAATTAGGGTGAACACATGGCAAGTGTGAAAAATCGGGACAAGGATGGAAAGTAATAGGCATCTATATAAGACAAAGCCACAAATGTTAAGATACTCACTATAAAATCCCGACATCTAGCTACCCTACCACAAACTTCCAAAACTGTGTCCTCCCTTGCAGACCTGTCAAAGTATAAAGGTGCACTCCACCAGAAGGAACAAGAATATATATGTCATTACATATATTCTAACTTGGAATCCTTGCACAGTATCTCTCTCCCTTGGTTGTATCTGAACGTTGCACGAACTGTGCACTAGAGTCTGCATGCCATATATGGCAGGAAATAGGAAAGCTAAGATCGGTGTTTAAACTGGAAGACATGAGATCATGACTCTTTTGCAATCTTTAATGCACACTTATTGGGGACCAAATTAAAATTAATCATATCATTCCCTCAAATGCCTTGAGGCTTTCCCTTCACATAAAATAGGATAAATGTTGTTACCTGTCACAAAAGAGCATAGTCAACTTTAGATGATAATGGTTTACATTTTCAAATTCTCTGTGCCTCACTTAAGTCTTTAGGATAGGTTATACGAGGCCTTCAGTTTATACCGTGGCTGCACCATACATAGCAGTAAACGTGTATTTGTTCAGCATTTTGAGATGGAAGGTTTCAAAGAACTACACAGTATTAATAGATTCTGATTTTGAAACAAGTGCTACAGATATTCACATAAAAACCTGTGATTATTTGCTCAAACAGGCATTTATGCGTGACAATCAGGTACTAAGAGGTGCCACCACCAGATCCATATGTACATATAGCAGTTTGTATTACAAAAATAAACATATTTGCACTATCTTCTGTTATACTCTGTGCTGGTTGCAGTCATTCTTTCATTCTACTCTGCACTGGTTAGGCCTCAGTTGGAGTACTGTGTCCAGTTCTGGGCACCGCATTTTAAGAAAGATGTGGAGAAATTGGAGAGGGTGCAGAGAAGAGCAACAAAAATGATTAAAGGTCTAGAGAACATGACCTATGAAGGAAGGTTGAAAGAATTGGGTTTGTTTTGTTTAGAAAAGAGAAGATTGAGGGGGGACATGATAGCAGTTTTCAGGTATCTAAAAGGGTGTCATGGGGAGGAGGGAGAAAACTTGTTCATCTTGGCTTCTGAGGATAGAACAAGAAGCATGGGCTTAAACTGCAGCAAGGGAGGTTTAGATTGGAAATGAGGAAAAAGTTTCTAACACTGGAATATATTGTCCAGGGAGGTTGTAGAATCTCAATCTGTGGAGATATTTAAGAGTAGGCTAGATAAATGTCTATCAGGGATGGTCCAGTCAGTACTTAGTCCTGCCATGAGGGCAGGGGACTGGACTCAATGACCTCTTGAGGTCCCTTCAAGTCCTAGTATTCTATGATTCTATGATTCTATTTATATGTGTTCAAATGTCTCTTGGGCACATGTCCATTGCATTCATGTGAAACTTTTGCCTATGAAACTAATGAACAAAGACTTTTCCACTGGCTTTTCAAACAAAGTTTGTCAAATCCCAAATGTCATTAAAGCAACAACTCAAGGCAACAAAACAAAGCCTAACAAAATAGCAATCTACAGAGAAACTGAAAACATTGTTTCATAAATATGTCATGCAATTTAACAATGTTTGGATTTAAATGTCTCTAGGAGTTGTATTACATCTACTGCAGTCAAAGGTGGAGGAGTGGCAGCAGAAGTGAGCTTTTAGGACTTAATTATATACTCATTTAAGTCAGTGGCAAAGTTCCCCTTGACTTACATGGTGTAGGATCTGGGCCTTCAACTGTACTCCTTGGCTATGTCTAGACTGCATCCCTCTGTTGACAGAGGGATGAAAATCAAGCACGTTGAAATTGCTAATGAAGCAGGGATTTAAATATCCAGTGCTTCATTAGCATAAACATGGCTGCTGCTTTTTTTTTCGAAACGGAACTTTTTTGAAAAAAACAGCAGTTTAGATGCAGATCTGTCGAAAATAAACCCTTTTCGACAGATTCTGTATTCCTCAAAATATTAGGGTTTATTTTCAACAGATCTGCATCTAGACTGCCATTTTTTTCCGAAAAAGCTCCGTTTTGAAAAAAAGCGGTGGCTATGTTTATGCTAATGAAGCACTGGATATTTAAATCCCTGCTTCATTAGCAATTTCAACATGCCTAATCTACATCTCTCTGCCAACAGAGAGATGTAGTCTAGACACCACCCTTGTGGTAGCCTGTGCCTTAATTTTTGTCCCTAGTACAATAGCACTAAGCATGTTGCATACCCTCCAGAAATAACGATAACAATTAAAGTGATCATTTTGCAGGTTTTTCTAGCTGCCCTGTAAGAAGTTTATAAAATTAAACAAATTTTCTAGTTCTCTAACAAGGCTTAATACTTAGATATGCTGAACATACACAGTTCCCATCAAAATCATTAAGTCGGTGTGCCTAGCATCTTGGGGGATGTCTACACTATAGCGCTAATTCGAACTAAGCTAATTCGAACTAGTGCAGCTAGACTTAAAAACTAGTTCGAATTAGCGTTTTGCTAATTCGAACTAGCGCGTCCACACAGAGTGGACCCTGAACTGAGGTTAAAGCTGGCCGGAAGCAGTTCCGGCAGGGCATCAGATGAGGACTTAGAGAGTGGAGCTGCTGTCTCAGGCTAGCCGAGGGCTGTGCTTAAAGGGTCCCGACCCCCACCCTGGACAGACAGTTCTCAGGGGGTTTCCCGCTTGCAAAGCAGTCCTGGCTTGGATTGCCCTGAGTGCCCACACTCGGCACATATCAGCACTCGGACATCAGCCCAGATGCATTTGCCGCAGGCTGCCATCTGGGGAGAGGGGTCAATCGGGGGGCTGCAGGAGAGTTTCCACCCCGAGGAGCCCACAGAGCCACCCCAATCCTCCCCCACCTCCTTCCACTTACCCCTCCCTAGCCCCGCTTCCTGATGTACAAAATAAAGGACATGTGTGGTCAAAAATAGAAACTCTCTTTATTGAACAAAACTGGGTGAGACTGGGAAAAGGAGCTGGGAGAGGGGAAGAAAGAGGGTGGGAGAGGGGAGGGCAACTACAATGATGAGGGGTTTGAAACAGGTCCCATATGAAGAGAGGCTAAAGAGACTGGGACTTTTCAGCTTAGAAAAGAGGAGACGGAGGGGGGATATGATAGAGGTCTATAAAAGCATGAGTGGTGTGGAGAGGGTGCATACAGAAAAGTTCTTCTTTAGTTCCCATAATAGAAGGACTAGAGGACACCAAAGGAAAGGAATGGGTAGCAGGCTTCAATCGAATAACAGAAAGTTCTTCTTCACAAAGCAAATAGTCAACCTGTGGAACTCCTTGCTGCAGGAGGCTGTGAAGGCTACAACTAGAACAGAGTTTACAGAGAAGTGAGATAAAGTCATGGAGGTTGGGTCCATGGAGTAGTATTAGCCAGGGGGTAGGAGTGGTGTCCCTGGCCTCTGTTTGTGGAAGGCTGGAGATGGATGGCACGAGACAAATGGCTTGGTCATTGTCTTCAGTCCATCCCCTCCAGGGTACCTAGTGTTGGCCACTGTTGGCAGACAGGCCACTGGGCTAGATGGACCTTTGGTCTGACCCAGTACGGCCATTCTAAGCTCAGGGCTCAGGGTCGGGGGTCTCACTGGACCACCTTGATTTTCATGCAAACCTGCTCCTGGGTGGCCAGGCTGGCAGCTATCCTGCCCTAGATGGCCACTTTCCTGTGCCTAGTGCGGAGGTCATGGACGAGGTCCACGATGTCTGCACTAGACCAGGCGGGCTCCCGCCTCTTGCAGTCCCGGGCAGGCTCCCAGGAGCCGCCAGCCTGGTCCCGGGAAGAGGGGGAGGGCTGGGTGGCAGCGGGTGGCCGGCTCGAGCCGTGCCAGGTGCAGGGTCTGCTGGCTGGGTGCTGGCAGGCTTGCACCTGGCACGGGCACCGTAGCCAGCCTGTGTCCCTTTAAGGGCTCCGGGGCCGGGAGGGGGGCAGTAGAGTTTCCCTGGTGTTGGCCAGAGTGGCCACCAGGGAAAGCTGGGGAGGGCTAGCCTCCCACTAGTTCGAATTAAGCGGCTACATACCCCTTAATTCGAACTAGTTAGTTCGAACTAGGCTTAGTCCTCGTGGAATGAGGTTTACCTAGTTCGAACTAAGCGCTCCGCTAGTTCGAATTAAGTTCGAACTAGTGGATTGCTAGTGTAGCACCTATCAAAGTTAATTCGAACTAAGGTCTGTTAGTTCGAATTAACTTTGTAGTGTAGACATACCCTTGCAGAGTTTGGTTGCGAATCTCTGCCCCCATTTTACTGCATGAGAGAGTCTCATCTGTCAACTGTGTGGCCACTATCCTCACAAACTCTCCACTCCAGGCTCTTAGAGCATCTCTCTTTGCATCTGCAAACTAGCAATTTGCATATACCTCACCTTGTTACTACTGAGTGCTCACTCCCTTGTCTACTGGGCACCTTCAATGTACATCGATTCTCTGTCTCAGTGGAAGCTGATTCACCAGCCTCCCTTCATTCAACACCCGTTAATGCAAGACACTTGGTCACATCCGTATAAAATGAATATAGGTTTATGTGGCACAGCAGAAGGAAAAAGATCCAAAATAGATGCAGGGTAAAAAGGTTGGCAACACCAGGTTACATATAAAAGACAAATATAAAATGTAATCTGGGGCCTCTATTTGTTATCAGGTTCCTTTCCAGTCTAATAAGGTGTTTCTCACCAACTGGTAAGACCATACAGTGTTTGTCCAGTCCAGAGTGTTGGGATCCACTTTTGGTGAGATACTCAGGCCGTGAGATTGTCACCACCATAGTGGACAACATCTTGTACCCTTTCTTCTTGTCTTATATAGTCCTACATTTTTTTTGTCTCTCTTCATAATCAGGGCATTTCATTAACTTTAGCTCAGTCCTGTGTGTCCCATATTTAGAGTCTTTTCGTGGGGTTCTTTTTTTCTAAATGCCAGGCCTGCTTCTACTCCAGTCTGTAACACAGGGTGAAGAGATATTGATAGCCCTCAATCTTGATTTAATTGTCTCTGAGACCTCTCCCATCTCAGGTGACATGGCTCATCTCCAATAGTTTTGAAATATCATATTCTATATATCTAAAAATATTTCCTGCACAAACATCTTGCAATAACCATGAAGACCAGCTACATCTTAGCTTTTTGGCTAAGAAAACAAACAACTCTCCTCCCCCATACTCCAGACACATACTTTGGTGAACTATTGAAAAGTTGGTCACATGCAAGAGTAATATGCCTGCTCGTGAATGTCTATTTCACCTAGGCACATAGACAACCACAGAGCAGACAGCGGCTTATGCCCAGCCCTTTCCCACACTGGTGTACTAAAAAAACCCTTACTATTTCTTAGTTTTATAGTACTGTGAAATGCAGAGCAGGGTTGGGGTTTTTTTCATCTTTTATTGGAGAAATCCTCATTATTTGAATAAAATAGGATGCTGTTGTAGAAGATTCTTTGGAAGCCTTGGAAAATGTTTAGCCTTCAGTAAACAGATACATGAATGTTTTCAACAAGTGCCTTCTTGCTGCTTCAGAGTTATCCAAGAGTAAACCAAGAAAATGCACCATTGAAGAGACAAAGTTGCATGCCACACCAAAAGGAATCTCAAAGAATTGACAACATGAAGAGCAGGGAGCCAGGGATACTAAAGTGTGCATCTGTGAAATCATAAAACCTTTACAGGAAAAGAATATAGCTGCCACAGCCAGCACCTCAGAGTCAGCTAGGCAGTAAACTTACTGTGGGAGCCAGTCACCAATATAAAGGAAACTTCCAGAGTCTGTATCTTTGGTAAGTGTTTTTGCAGCAGTTGTATAATGTTTTTATTATGCATTGTTACAGTTTAATAGTTTATTATAAAAGTGATGATGACTCGTGGAAAATTTTGAATAAAATATTATTTGGAAAAATATCAATGGTATGTCCTATTTTGGTAGGTTCTATTTTTAATTTCCTTTCTGTTTATTACTTGGGAGATCTGCACAAAAGCAATATCATTGTTTTTAAGAGTTCATCTTCTCAAGCAAGTAGTTCTCCACCTGATGACACTGAAGTGTCTTGCATAATTTGGAGGGAATATAAATGATAACCACAGTATCCTTTTTGTAATATTATAAGAAATTATTAACACAGACATGAACGATTAACATCTAGAGCAGGGCTGCAAGGAGAAACATAGCTCAGTAAAAATAAGCTATTTCTGATCCTCAAAGTGAAGAAAAACCAAACATGAATATACAAAATTCATGCTCTGTCCTTGTGTGCACACACACAATCAGACATTTTAAAAACTGAATATTTACCAAATTCACTTGGCACTCTTGGATATGGCACTGACACTCTTTTAAAATAAGGACTCATATCTATATGTAAACATAACCAAATTTAAAAACCAGCAGTGGAGGTCTGCTAGCTCCAAATATTCTTCCTCCACATCTGCCCATATGAGAAATGGGAATGCCTTTCTTCCTTCCTCTAGCATATAGTATGTGGTGTCAGAAGAATGCTTTGGCTAGAGCAAAAATATCCACCTCATAACTCAAATGGAGTGTGATCCATTCTCAGATGACAGCTCTGTAGCAAATACAGGTTGAACCTTTCTAGGCTGGCATCCTTGGGACCTGATTGGTGCCGAACCAAAGAATTTGCCAAACCACAGAAGGTGAATATTGTCTAGCCACATTACTAACACTTCTACTACTTACTAGGCTCTTAGAAAACATTTGGGGTAAATTAGAACTAAATATCAGCATAGAATGCTGAGAGACAGACTGGTGGCTATAAACAAGCTATATGTGACTGTGGGAAAGATGGCCACCCCCATGCAATGCGGACATTCATCTAACTAAACTCATGAGGGACCACGGATGTTGCAGGACAAGAGAATGGTGGATTAGAGAGTTTCAACCTGTATATTTTTTCATTATGTAGATCTTAATCCTACAAGGTGATGAACACTACTGTAACACGCTGAGTGCCCTCAGCTCTTATTAAAGTCATTCAATTCCTTATAAGGGTGCTTAGCAATTTAGAGGATTGATCCGTATTCTTCCTTTGATCTGTGCAGAGCAATGCTCTTTGGCATAAATGCAGCAGGATGCTGCCATGGATTGAAAACCGTACATGGCCATTAGGGTCCAATTCCTGAGTGACTTGTATATTCCACAAGGTCAGTTTTCAATTAATTTAAAATAATTCCACATGTGACTCACTCATGCTGGATAATTCAAGCAAAAATATTATTTATCAATGTGGATTAAACTCTGTATTTCAGGACTCTGCCAGTATTTGTTAAAAGTGTTTGAGGCCAAATAGACCAGAGTGAGAGATTGGTAATGGAATGTGAAGGCTTTTAATGCTTGGTCACCAGTTCAAATCTGGCCCAAGGTCACTAATAAATGAAAATATGTTGTTACCATTTGATGGATGTTTGGTTGTCATGGTGAAATTAGTTGCTGTTCTCATTCCAGCTTATAGGGGGTAGGCATCCACTTGCCAAAATCCTTCTTTATAACTGGAACCAATGATGTTCAGTCTCAAGACAGGCCAAAAACTGAATGGGCATGCACAACATTGAAATAGGACTGAGGCACACTGCTGGTACACCATGCTAGGTAAATGAAACAATCCAAGGCTGTAAATCTTTTATTGTAAATCTTTTACCTTTTATTGGATCAACTTTTGTTGATGAGAGAGGCAAGTCTTCCAGCTTGAGATGTGAAAAGGAGCACTGTTTAAGCTCAAAAGCTTGTTTCTTTTACCAGTAGAAGTTGATTCAATAAAATATATTACTTCATCCACCTTGTCTTTCTACTACCATGGGATTAAATATGGCTACAACAACACTTCATTAGCTAACACTAATATTCAAAATTTTTAAGTCTAAAGTATGTCAGAAGATATGATTTACAAGAAACCGAGCATTAAATCATCATCTGATAAATCACAGATGATTAGTGTTAACTGGCCACGCAACATATGCTAAATATCCTTCTTTTTGGATTATTAACACTGTTATCCCTTTATAGAAGCATTTACCCAGATTTTAGGGCCTTACTTGTTTCTTTCCATTAGGAGAAACTGAAGGCGAGAGACAGGTATTTCTTAGTCTAATGCTGTGTATTTACAAAGAACCCAATATACCCAATGTCCAGTTTATTGAACACAATAGGAACAAACAGTAGAAAGCAGATTCTTTGCTCACAAATCCAAGCCAGCAAGCACTCTGCACAAAAAGAAGCACTGTCTTTTGGCTGGCTCCCTAACGGCCGTACTCACCAGTGCTTACCTGTTTTGTTTGGGTTTTTTCTGGCTTTCTGCTCCCATATATCTGGACAGACACAGATTCACCAATTGATGCTCCAGTCTCTGCATTTGTATTTCTTACTCAGGCTATCTGAGTTAGTCTAGCATCTTGTGCAAGCATTTCTATTGTTTCAGCTATCACTAACCAAGGGGCATTTAATTGTGCCCTCATTCAGTCTGAATGAAAAATGGCTAGCATGCTGATCATCTTCAATGAGGTCCATGATGGATCAAAACATACTTGCTAGTAGACACCAATATCTCCAGCATAACAACACTGTTTCATGCTGCTTTCAGATAACATTTTCACTTTTGATCAATGTATAACACAAATATGGACAACAAATACCTGGAGATTCACAGTTTTTCAGAGAAGACCTCTAATCAGTGCAGTCAACATCTGTTGGGAATCCAGTACCAATTCCCTGAACTCTTCAGATGAAATGCTGATCCAAAAAAAGACAATGGAATTTTGCCATAGTCTTCAGTGGACCCAAGCTTTCACCTTTCATTATCTACTAGTAATCATACAGGCTGACTTTTGCTTTTGCTGGTGAATACTTTAGAAGAGGTGTGTGTGTTGAGGAAGGGAAGGAACACTCTGTCAGTTGTGGGGGAAAGCTATTTTCAGCATATTTATACACTGCTTTCATGTTCTAGTTATTGAATGTGTCTATCATTGGTATCTTCACTATTGTATTATCAAAAATTAGAGTATATTAAAATCATTGAAATCACCTACAAGCTCTCTTTGCTATGTCCCTATTTAAAGACATTGTGTCTCCCTCTAGCTTTCTGAATGAAACTGCCTGCAATCTTATTTATGTCTAGTTCCCTGATATTGAATGATGTGTGTCAAGGACAGCTGCATTACTCACTTCTGTTTGTCCCATTCATGACTGGGGAGAATTTTTAAGTCTTCTAAAGCTGGAGAATGAGCTCAGGATGACACAGGCACAGCATGGACAGGGGTAAACCCCTGGGTGGAGGAGTCTGGCCACCCAGCCTTACCCCTTCTCCCTGAGGCACTGGCTCTTACACACCCACCAAAGCCCAGTCCCCACTGTGGCCATGGTCCCCGCCCCAGGCAAGTGTCCGCTGTCCCCCCATGGCTCTGGAATGTTGGATAGCATGTCCCCACCCATGATGGGTGGTGCAGCTACCATGATGCCTGCCTTAGTCTCTGTCAGGAAACAACAGACAGGAGTGGGCCTGGAGCTGGAGCATGAGTGAGGACAAGTCAGGCAGTTTGGGGAGGCAAAGCCTTGCCGTGCATATGGTATCCACAACCCATGAGGCACAGTGAAGAGGAGTCTTATAAATTTGCAAAAATAAAGAGCTTCCAGAGTATTGCCCTGACACTGAATGTCATCTGCCATTCTGTTACCAAGTCACCCAGTTTTGTGAGATCCCTTTGCAACTCTTTGCAGTCTGTTTCGAACTTAACTATCTTGAATAGTTTTGTAACATTGGCAATCTTTGCCACCTCACAGTTTACCCTTTTTTGCAGCCCATTCATGAATATAATGAACAATATTCATCCGAGGGCAAACCGCTGGGGAAGAACGTATCTAGGGTTTTTTTGGACCCTGCTAAGCAACCCTGTTGACCACTCATTCCTATCCTTTGTTTCCTATATTTTAAACTGGACTATGTGGCAATGCTTTCAGGATCATCTAACAATCCTTAATTTAATATAATTACAATCTTTTTTTTACCTCAATCACCTTGCCCCTGGTTATAAACAAACTCCCTATCCAATGGGCAGAAGCTGTCTGGGTATGTCTACACTACCCCGTTAGTTCGAACTATCTAGCCCGTGCCGCGTGTAGCCGCGCGGCACGGGGTTCGAACAAGCCGGCATTTAAAAATGGCGCCAGCCGGCTTATGCAAATGAAGCCCGGGAAATTCAAATCCCGGGCTTCATTTGTAAGTGCGGTATGCCTACAAGCCATTCCGCACTATCTGTACGCCTCGTTCGAACTATCTAGCCCGTGCTGTGTGTAGCCGCGCGGCACGGGGTTCGAACAAGCCGGCATTTAAAAATGGCGCCAGCCGGCTTATGCAAATGAAGCCTGGGAAATTCAAATCCCGGGCTTCATTTGCAAGTGCGGTATGCCTACATTACCACCCTAGTTCGAACTAGGGTGGTAGTGTAGACATACCCTTAGCGACACAGAACTTATTAGATCCCACACTCGAGTTCTGGTTCCTGTGTGATGAGCACCCACTATTTTTTCAGTGGATCCTAGAGCCCCACAGCACCCGTGGAATCAGAGCCTAAGCCAGTAGTTCTCATAACTTGCCATTTAATATGGTTACTTTTGCTGAGAGGATTGTAACTGTTAATTCCTAAGTTGTGTGCAAAGAAGATATCAACCTTGACATGAATTAACAAAGATTTTCAATGTTAATGTCCTTCATGTCAAAAGAAAGAGAGAAAAGTGAAAGCATCTATCATATCATCTGGTGTAGCTGTCAGGTTTCCAGAAGGAAGCAATGGTGCCTCATGTGAATACCCTCTTTTTTAAAATCATGCTAATGCCACTCAAATTATAATGTGCTTGTTGATATTTTCATAGCAACATTAGTGGAAAAGGTAAACAACAATAGAACAATTTCTGCAATCATTTTACAGGTGTGGCTTAGAAAGTAAACATTTAATTACAGAACTTGAAGATCTATTAGAAAGGTATTCAAATGACCTCTTTGCCAGAAAAACAATGATGCTCTAACAAGAATTCTCTTTTCCTAGAGGAAACAAAATTACCAAAATAAGCCCACTATAAATATTTGTAAAGACAATCAGTATGGTTTGTAGAACTCAACCACTTATCTGCAAAATAATATCTCAAATGATCTTTAATATATACAAGCCATGCTGGATTACTTCCAAAGACTGCCTACTGTCCATTTATATTGGTTCACCTTGTGAAGTATTAATCTAGCCTTTTATGTATCTATATGGGTTTCATTATCATAGTGGTTGAATGCCTAATCAGCATAAACAATTATACACTCATCAAAACATGCTTATAAGATAGAGAGATATGACCCTCATTTTACAACTGGCACAGTGAGACACAAAGAAATTGTCTTTCCTATAGTCACACAGGAAACTTGAGGCAGACCCAGGAATTGGATTTAGTTTCCCTATATTCCAGTCCAGTTGGGCTTTCTCCATTAAGCTGTCCCCACCTCCTCTACAGACCATCTTTTGAATTTCTGACCATAAAGACACGTACATGTTGACTGATCAAGATCATGAATAAAGGAAGATAATTTTAAATTAGGATTATGTGAAACAAAAGGCATGCGCGTGGAAAACTATCTTCAAACAAAGATCGCCAGTATCAGGCAAGAAAAGCCATTTGTGTTAATGTTCCCCTTTCTTCCATTCTCCAAATATGAAAGTCTCATTTTCATGAGTAGGTATCGGCAGAGCAAACGTACTGATTCCTGAAGTATATATGGTATTTTTTCTAACAGATATCATTACATTTTTGTCAATATAATTCATGTTAATCAGAGTTAGAGTGCAAATTAATTCTTGAAAGGGTCTTGGAGAATATCCACAACCTTAAGTGGTTTAGATCAAAAGGAACACCAGTCATTTGTGGAAAGGCCACACTCTGGTTTCCCAACCAATTGAATGGCAGAAGAGCTGTCAGCCTCTGTCTAGCTTTATTAACTGAAGAGGAGCATTACTGAATCTCAGTTAACTGAGAGTTTCAGCTAACTGGCGTTCAGCTGAAGAAAGGTATATTGCAATTAATAGATTTCCTTCATATTTCTAGTGCATATGAACTGGAGAAACCTCCAGCAGGTCCTTGAAATTCTGCTATTTAAAATGTATATCTGTTTCAGTCCTGTCAAAGTTGGGCTGTATTATTTATCACACGTATTATTTATCACACTTTAAAAGTCTGTCTATTGTTCAAAAATTTAGCAGTGGCAGTTGAAATGACTTGGTTTAACTTCATCAGCTCATAATAATGGATCTTCTTTGATATGTGTGTGTTATAGTTACATCTAAATTTTGCTGTCTATCTATTATGAGGATCTATTGTACTCTACTGTTGATGTTCTCCTAATGGTGATCATTGGAACAAGCCATCTAGTAAAAGAATGAACTCTCATAAATAAGTAGATGTCCAAGTTCATGGCTCATAGTTTTCAGCAAAGTTAATAGAGAATTTTATACTGAGGGAAGAAAACAAAAAAGAATGAACCAGGAAAGGAGACATTGTCCCTAGCAATGTAAGTAAGACAGCTGGAATGAAGCACATTGTATATTTGGATCACCAGCAGCACACAAGCTGTAAAGCTGTTCATCTCTGACAAACAGATGTTGAGTTTCAGGCATGTGAATTAGCCAGATCAGTGCTGGAATGGGGAAAAAGGAATTGCCCATGCTGATTGCACAATATTTCTTTCTTTTTAGCAGTGCCATTTATTTAGGTTGTTTATGTGCCAATAGACATGATGCATTTATAATGAGTCTGGATTATTTGCTCCATTGTTTATGGATACTGGGCTATATCTAAACTGACTGCACACACAGCTTCAGTGATGTTCATTTTGGGTTAACTTTTGACTGCATTTTTCTCAATAGTGATGGATGTATATTCATATAAACACTTCATATTTGATAAGTGACATTTAATAAGTACCATGCAATAGGCCAAAATTTATTCTCTGGCACAATCTCATTGAGAAGAGAGTTGGCTCTAGTATGTTTATTCTGCTTATAAGATCAAGCTGGTCCAAACTCTGCTCAGTTACACTGGGGTCGCTCCACTGACTTCTGTATGATTGTAACTTTGAATGTAAGAGCAGAATACGACATAATGAGAGTAGATTATACAAGCAACTCCAGTTAGAAAAATCCAGTTGCTGTCTCATGAACAGGTATGGGAGACCCTCAAAACATGACTCCAGACAGTTCAAGTAATGAAAAATTGGATGTTTGTCCCAATATTTTTGGGTTACAAAAACTCATATGCACATTTTATGAGAAGAGTGTGTCATGAAAGATTTCTGCCTCAAAGGCTGGAATTATTAGAAAGTTGTCTCTCGTGTTCTCTGTACTTCCATATTTAAGTTAGGTTTTCTCTCTCACTTTTTCATGAAAATGATAGACTACACATATTAAATGTTTAACATCCATGATCTGTGCTAACACTTTGGGCTCGTCTACACTGGCCCCTTTTCCGAAAGGGGCATGGTAATTTCAGAGATCGTAATAGGGAAATCCGCGGGGGATTTAAATATCCCCCGCGGCATTTAAATAAAAATGTCCGCCGCTTTTTTCTTTGAAGTAGGAATAAGATCCTCTGGAAAAGGGCACTTTTTCCAGAGGATCGGGGCCAGTGTAGACGCTCTTTTCCGGCTTTTCTAAAAGCCAGAAAAAAGCGGCGGACATTTTTATTTAAATGCCGCGGGGGATATTTAAATCCCCCGCGGATTTCCCTATTACGATCTCTGAAATTACCATGCCCCTTTCGGAAAAGGGGCCAGTGTAGACGTAGCCTTTGGTTATATAACTCGTTCAGACCTGAACTTCTACAAGCCTACAAGGCATGCATACTTGATTCAAACTGCAATGCCAGAAGCTATTTATCTTCAGTATATTACTTTATGAAACAACTGTGAATCATTTATCAAGAGAATAAATTGAGAATTTTCTAGATTTAATTCAATATCCAGCTGCCACTAATGTTACATGCCAACCCCATTCCATCAGCAGCCAGAATATGCATCTTTATTTCTAGCCTGATAAGTAAAGTGTGACTAGTATCACAATGCAGCGCCAGACACTGACACTCCTGTGAAACAACAGTTTCCAAGCAGATAATGTATCTAGATGTATAAATATCAGGTCTTTTAAAGGTTTGTGCTTGTATCCCATCTGTTTCGTGTCTATGCAGTAAATGACCACAGGAGAGTTTTCCAGCCAAATGATCCAGAACTACTCCGTAGATGTACATGGGTTTCTACAGAAGTATCAAGGGAGAATTTGGAACTTCAGTATTTTGTCATATTCTCTGTCTTTTTTTGGGAGGATTGGGGTGGGGAAGCAAATAAATTTGAATAAATCTGCAAGGGTACATCTACACTACAGCGCTAATTCGAACTAACTTACTTCGAATTAGTTAATTCGAACTAAGCTAATTCGAACTAACGCATCTAGAACTAAAAACTAATTCGAATTAGCGTTTTGCTAATTCGAACTAGTAAGTCCACATTGAGTGGACCCTGAACAGGGCTTAAGGATGGCTGGAAGCAGTGCCGGCAGGGCATCAGAGGAGGACTTAGAGCGTGGAGATGCTGTCTCAGGCTAGCCGAGGGCTGCGCTTAAAGGGACCCGATCCCCACCCCAGACAGACCGTTCTAAGGGATGCCCCGCTTGCAAAGCAGTCCTGGCTTGGATTGCCCGGAGTACCCACACTGGGCACATCACACCACTCGGCCATCAGCCCGGCTGCACTTGCCGCAGGCTGCCATCTGGGGAGAGGGGGCAATCAGGGGGCTTCAGGAGAGCTTCCACCCCCAGAAGCCCGCAGAGCCAGCCCAGTCCTCCCCATCGGGGGCTCGTACCCCATTCCTCCCTCACCTCCTTCCACTTACCCTTCCCTAGCCCCCCTTCTTATTGATGTACAAAATAAAGATAACGTTTCTTCCAACATTGACTCTGTCTTTATTGAACAAAACTGGGGGAGACTGGGAAAAGGAGGTGGGAGAGGGGAAGAGAAAGGCTGGGAGAGGGGAGGGCAAGTAACATGATTAGGGGTTGGGAACAGGTCCCAGATGAAGAGAGGCTACAGAGACTGGGACTGTTCAGCTTAGAAAAGAGGAGATGGAGCGGGGACAGGATAGAGGTCTCTAAAAGCAGGGGTTGAGTGGAGAGGGTGCATTCAGAAAAGTTCTTCATGAGTTCCCATAAAGAAGGACTAGAGGACACCAAAGGAAAGGACTGGGTAGCAGGCTTCAAACTAGTAAGAGAAAGTTGTTCTTCACAAAGCAAAGAGTTAACCTGTGAAACTTCTTGCTGCAGGAGGCTGTGAAGGCTACAACTAGAACAGAGTTTAAAGGGAAGTGAGATCAAGTCATGGAGGTTGGGTCCATGGAGTAGTCTTAGCCAGGGGCTAGGAGTGGTGTCCCTGCCCAAAGTTTGTGGAAGGCTGGAGAGGGATGGCACGAGACAAATGGCTTGGTCACTGTCTTCAGTCCATCCCCTCCAGGGTCCCTAGGGTTGGCCGCTGTCGGCAGACAGGCTACTGGGCTAGATGGACCTTTGGTCTGACCCAGTACGGCCATTCTAAGCTCAGGGCTCAGGGTCTCAGTGGACCCCCTTGATTTTCATGCACACCTGCTCCTGGGTGGCCAGGCTGGCAGCTCTCCTGCCCTAGACGGCCACTTTCCTGTGCCTAGTGCGGAGATCGTGGACGAGGTCCATGATCTCCGCACTAGCCCAGGAAGGTGCCCGCCTCTTGGGGTCCCGGGCAAGCTCCTGGGAGCCGCCAGCCTGGTCCCGGGAAGAGGGGGTGGGCTGGGGGACATTGGGTGGGTGGCTCTGTGCCGTGCCAGGTGCAGGGTCTGCTGGCTGGGTGCTGACAGGCTTGCACCTGGCATGGGCACCGTAGCCAGCCCGTGACCCTTTAAGGGCTCCAGGGCAGGGAGGGGGGCAATAGAGTTTCCCTGTTGTTGGCCAGAGTGGCCACCAGGGAAAGCTGGGGAGGGCTAGCCTCCCACTAGTTCGAATTAAGGGGCTACATACCCCTTAATTCGAACTAGTAAGTTTGAACTAGGCTTAGTCCTCGTGGAATGAGGTTTACCTAGTTCAAACTAAGCGCTCCGCTAGTTCTAATTAAGTTCGAATTAGCGGAGCGCTAGTGTAGCGCCTATCAAAGTTAATTCGAACTAACGTCTGTTAGTTCGAATTAACTTTGTAGTGTAGACATAACCTATCAGACTAAGGGGAAATTAAAAAATTGGGGGAATTGGACTGGGCTAAGCGTTACACAATCTCCTGCAGAGTTCAAGCAGAATACAGATAATCTTCCTTTTGTTTGGTGTTTATCACCTTCCTGCTTTGCTCTGAGCTGCAGACTCAGCTGATTGGTGGAGTTCACTTGCAAGACTCAGCTTCCAGGGACAGTGAGAGTATGTCAACACTACCACCCTAGTTCGAACTGGTAATGTAGGCAACCGGAGTTGCAAATGAAGCCCGGGATTTGAATTTCCCGGGCTTCATTTGCATCTCGTCGGGCTCCGCCATTTTTAAATGTCCGCTAGTGCGGACTCTGTGCCGCGTGGCTACATGCTGCACGGACTAGGTAGTTTGGATTAGGCTTCCTAGTCTGAACTACCGTTTCACGAGGAAGCCTAGTCCGAACTACCTAGTCTGTGCCGCGTGTAGCTGCGCGGCACGGAGTCCGCACTAGCGGACTTTTAGAAATGGCGGAGCCCGACGAGATGCAAATGAAGCCCGGGAAATTCAAATCCCGGGCTTCATTTGCAACTCTGGTTGCCTACATTACCAGTTCGAACTAGGGTGGTAGTGTAGACATACCCTAGGGGACAGGAAGAGCAGGACAACAGAGTCTGTTGCCCTCTTTAACATCCCAGCTGGTATTGATGGACCACTTCAGAAAAGTTTGATTTAAGTGACTTCCCAAGAATCACACAGGAATTATGTGGCACAGGCATGGATAGCATCCAGTTCTCCACTGCAGCCTTCAACTGCCTTAAGCAGGAGACCACTCTTTTAATTTGAGCAGTTCCCTGCCTCATTCAATTTTTGCACAAATGAGGCAGGTTTCCTATAGACAACAGTCTCCTTCATTATATAACTTGATTCACCCCCAGAGTAGGTCCAGCCTGTGCACTGAATGAGGCAGGGGTCCTGGGGAGAAAAAAAAAAAAGGTGTTGACCACAAAATTAAAAACTATCATAAGGTTGCACAGGGAACCTTGGGTGCTTGACTTTGCAACCTTAATAATGTTCTTTAACACTAATTTATCATGTGTAGTATATAGTTAGCTGACAGTGTTTATCTACTGAGAAATTCTGAGCATTAAAATAAATTATTCCTGGGAAAGATGGGAGATCTTTCTCCCACATCCTCCTGGCACTAAGCAGCACTATCTCCCTTCAAAGTAAAAATAATCAGTGATAAACCTCATGATGATGCAGATCATCCTATAAGCACATTTGGAAAATTAAGGGAATAAAAATATGACAAGTGAAAGACTGTTGGAAAATAAGTATAAAAAGTATTTTCACTTCATAACAAAGATAGCGGAGTACTCTAATCCTGGCATTTCCCCTTTCCTGTAGGATCATGCTGGACAGTTCTGGAAAAAAAAGAGATTTAGAAGAAATTAATGTGTAGATACGACAGGAGACATAAAAACAAATCTAAAATCAAATATGTGTTGTGGTGGAAAAGCCTGTATGGTAATTTCAGACTCTTTGGAAAGTGGTGAGAGGCAAAAGAGAGGTGATTCTGGTGAAAGATGCAGAGGCAGATATCACTGTAAATGTAGCCCATAAAACCTGATAAGAGTAATCTTAACACATCTTGCTAGAATCGGCTTCATAACGTTTGCTCATTAGTTTGTTATATTTAGCTGTAGGCCTAAAAACTAAACAACTTTAAGGCTAGATTCTGACACATTTTACTCTCATGTAGTTGATTCATTAGGCAGTAGGGTTACCAACACTCCAGGATAGTCCTGGAATATCCAGAAATTAATCTATAGTTTTAAATTACAGATTATGTCATGAGGACAAACCTCACCCTACACGAGAGGTTTATTCCCAATGGAATATATTATATATATTCTGCATTTTTAATGCCCAACAGGTTCTACAATCACCAACCAAACTTTCCACCTCACTTGAAAATAATTTATAAGGAACTGTGTTCAAGTTTTCTACCTCTCTGTTTCCCAACAACATACACATCATACACAAAACCTTGTGAAAAAGCATTACAGTTACAAAGTCAACAGTACAAAATCAGGAAATACCAGAATTAACAATGCATGTGGAAAACATATCATTAGGGTGACCAGATGTCCTGTTTTTAAAGGGACAGTCCCACATTTAAGCTATCCTGCTGATGTCCTGACCTCTTAAAAAGAATTGTCCTATATTTTCTGCCTCTCCCTTGCCCCACATTAGTACAGGTGGGTCCTGCTATTGGCCAGATCCCTGCTTGCCACCCACCTACTCACCCACCAGCAGTGAGTGGGGGGTCCCTTGTACAAAGCTGTTGGTGGGGCAAAGCTGCAGTGAGGAGGAACTGGCTACTCCCTCTGCTGGTCCATCAGCATAGCCCCTGCTGCCTATATAAAATGGCCACCACGTTTTGTCAACTCAGTACTTTGTCAGCAAAAACAGGCAGTCTAGAGGGGGATCTCTCGAGAAAGAAAGCCTTTGTTGACAGATCCCTTATGCCTCATGCAAGGAGGTTTACAGAATCTGTCGAAAAAGGCTTTCTTTCTCGACAGATCCCCCTCTAGATTGCCTCTTTTTGCCAACAAAGTGCAGAGTCGGCAAAACGCAGCAGCCATTTTTATGCAAATTAGGCACGGGATATTTAAATCCCTGCCTCATTTGTAATGTCGACCTGCCTAATCTGCATCCCTTTGCCAACAGAGGGATGCAGTCTAGACATACCCTAAGAACCTCCCTGGTCTGCCCCACTGGGGGCTTGTGCCTCATTCCTCCTGCACATCCTTCCACTAACCCCTCTCTAGCCCCCCTTCCTGATGTTGAATAAAATACACGAATTTTCATGAACACAAACTCTCTTTATTTAACAAAACTGGGGCGGGGGGAATGAAACTCTGGTGAGACTGGGGAAAGGAGGAGTGAGAGGGGAAGAGAAAGAGTGGAAGAGGGGAGGGGAAAACCTGGAAGGAGGGAGCTAGAAGGGGAAGTAAGGGAAAAGAGGGAGGGGAAACTTAGGGCTCAGGGTTGGGGGTCTCGCTGAACCAACTTGATTTTCAGGCAAACCTGCTCCTGGGTTCACATGTGGCCTTTGGTTGCCAAGCTGGCAGCTATCCTGCCATAGACGGCTGTGTTCCTCCATCTAGTGCTGAGATCATGGACATTGGGGGCATCCCCCCCAAATCTGATCTCCACCCTGGACCAGGAAGGTGCCCACCTTCTCCAGGCCCTGGCAGGCTCCTGGGAGCTGGCAGACTGCTCCTGGGGAGCGGTGGAGGGCTGGCTGCCAGTGGCTTGCTGCCTCATGTTTTGGGGCTACTTGGTCAGGAGCAGTGACTGCTGGTTCTGGGCTGGCAGGCTTGGAGCTGGCACAGGTGCTGTGGCCAGAGTCAACCCCTTTAAGGGCTCTGGGGAGGGGGGAGGGAGAGGAATGTTCTCGGCCGAGGCTGGAGTGGCCACCAGGGCACTCTGGGAAAGCTGGAGGCCCCCTATTTCGATATAAGTGTCTACACAGCACTTATTTTGAAATAGCTATTTCCAATGTGGCATTATTCCTTGTGGAATGAGGTGTACCAAATTCAAATAAGTGCTCTTCTATTTCATTTAATTTTGAAATAGCGGTTTGGCTGTGTAGATGCTAGTAAAGTTATTTCGAAATAACTTTGTTGTGTAGACATACCCTTAGACAATTCTTTGGACCCTAGTGTTTCACACACCACAGGTTAAAAACCACTGTTTTACATTTTCAGACCAGAAAATTCTAAGTAAAAAATATTGCTTAGCTTTGTTTTGAAAAAGTCCAGGAAACTCTTTTTAGTTTAAAAAATAAAACTTAAATAGTTATCTTTGAAAAACCCTTCACAGGAATAAATTTGGATTTTCCATCCAGCTCCACTTTTGATTAATATGGTTAACATTTCTCTTTTCTTGTCTCCCATACAGATTATACTGAGAATGACATTACGGCTAAAAGTATAAGTATGTAAGTTATGATCATTACATCATATTCTTCATTATTTAAGAACTCTTTTATTGAATACGTGTTTGCAACACTGCATTATTTATCACAACAGCATATTAGTAAATTATTGTTTTTATTCTTCATCTCTATCAATTATCATATTTTGTAAACTGAAATTACATGCCATTATTTCAGTTAAGTGAAAGCTCTCTATCCCACTTACTACCTACTTCAAAGCCTACTTAACAAATCCAGCCAAATTTTCAGTCTAGAAGGTGAGAGATCATCCCATTCAGCTAATTGTCATTGTAATATCCTGAGCACCCAAAACCTTTCCCTCTCAACCACAAGCACTTTCATCAGTAGGGGATCTATATTGAACTTCATCTACAATGGAAGTAACACACAGAAGAGCATCTGTGTCCTTCAAGCCCATTTTTGTTCCTTGTCCCAGTTCCTTGAAGTACTTCTTGCCTATAATGAATCTTCCTTTGCTGTTCTGTTTTGTTTCCACATGTATTATAATCAGTGGGATCAACTGCCAAGATTAGTGGGCTGATATAAACAAGAATAGGCTTTCCCATCATTCTGGAAGAACTTCATTAGTCTAACTGTAACATTCTGTCTCCTAGCAACAACACATCCTGTTTTGTTTTAGTTAGTTAGTTAGTTAGTTATCTGGGTTACATATGTCTCTGGTGATATTCCTCCAGAGAGTTACCCATCAAGAATATTTGACAAAAATGTAAAACCCTTTCCCAGGCACCAGACAGCCCTATAATCCCTATAGCCACCCAGAAACATCACTACTATTCCAGTCTTTCATCAATCTACCTCTCAATTCCACAAGCAGAACATGAGTGGGACAGGTCAAACTACTCTAAGAACTCATTTTACTTTGTTGTAATAGAGTTTTGGGAGATGCCAACTTTACATGCTAGTGATGTTTCCAGGTTCCTTTCTCTTTACTGATTGGTACTTCCCTCTCTATTACATGGGATAAGCTAACAATTGTCCATCTTCCAGTGCAGTTCTGAAAAACAAGCATAAAACTGCAGGCCTTACCATTCACAAGCGTGTTTGCTTACTGTTTTGTACCTTTTATTCTTAAAAACATAATTCATCTGATAGAAGTTTACAGTGAAAGTTAATAAAAACAAAAAACAAAATCACTTTTACTTTTCCTATCTGAATCCCTGCTATGAACTTTCACTCCATGTATGGAAAAACTAGTACCAATGCATTTAATTGCCATAAATTTGTTTGCTCTCATATTCTATTTTCCATTGAAAATCTCAAGACATGTTAGAAAGGAAGATAAGTGTCTTCATCGCAGCTTTACAGATGAGTTGACTGAGATACAGAGAAGAATTGAGATTTACCTACAGCTACACAATAGGCCTTTGGAGGAGAACCCAGACACCCTTACTTCCAGGTAGGACCCTATTCTCTAGAGCATGGGTGGAGAACCTCTTTTCTACCAGGAACCTTTGACTCACAGGAAAAAAATCAATCACAGGCCACAGACAGTCCCAAGGTAGCAGGCATGTGGACAGTACTAGGGTCAAGGTTCCCTCTAAGTTGTGCAACAACAACACTCCACAGCCACTTAATCAGCCCACCCAGTCAAGCAGCTCTGTGCTCAGAGCCCTGAGTCCCTCACCAGATGGGGCTGATTAAGCAGCTGCGGGGCTGTGCTGCTGCCCAGCTTAGAGGGAACCTTGACTGGGGTGAATTGAGTTGGTGCATATGGCTCCAGCCCTATGTAGGGCTGAGAGCCTTGGGAGGCCCAAAAATGAGGGGTTCAGGTAAGGGAGGGGCTCTGGAC
Organism: Pelodiscus sinensis; assembly: GCF_049634645.1. Classification (NCBI taxonomy): domain Eukaryota; kingdom Metazoa; phylum Chordata; order Testudines; family Trionychidae; genus Pelodiscus; species Pelodiscus sinensis. Next base: position 59,064,767 of record NC_134713.1, read on the forward strand.
TGGAGCAGGGTGTTGCAGTTTAGGAGGGGGTTGTGGGTCTAAGGTGGGGATGAGGATAAAGTGTTTGGGGTGTGCATGGGTTGCCAGGAAGCAATAAGAGGTTCTGACCTGGGCCAAAAGTTTCATGGTGCAAGTTCCAGCTGGGCAGTGCTTATCTCAGGCAGCTCCTGGTCAGCAGTGCAATGAGGCTGAGGCTCCACATGCTGCAGGCACCACCCCTACAACTCCCATTGTTCTGACAAAAGGGAGCGGGGGATCCAGCGCTGGGAGCAGGGGCAGCACATGGAGTTTTCTTAATCACTCCTTTGCCTAAGCACCACAGGGACAGGCCCACTGCTTCTAGAAGCAGCGTGGAGCCAACTGGACTTTTAATCACTTGGGAACCCTAGCATCCCCCTCCTCCCCCACAACAGGGTGAGCCAGCTCACGCTGCTCCAGCTCTGCAAGGAGGTGCCGGGGCTCAGAGCTTCCAGCCCATGGTACGGAGACTTGCCATGTCCCAGATTAAATTAAGCAGCAGGCCAGATCCAGCCTGCAGGCCATAGGTTCCTCACCTCTGCCCTGGAGCATGCTGCTTTCCTTTTTCCTATTATCACAAATACACATTTAATAAACAGAAGATTTAGTAAATTTACATATGCTAATTTAATGAGATCATACATATTAAAACTTAAATTATGCAGGACTGTCCAAGTGGAAACAACTTGATCAGTGAATAACATGAATAGGTCAAATAAGGGGAAAACAGCTGGCGAAGTAGAAAAAGTGAACCAACACATATGCTTTCATTTGTGCAAGTATACAAACATACATGCTAATAATTCACTTTTACTACAGCTGCTTCCAATTTCGGTTTCTGCCAACTCCGGCTATACCTTTGTTGTGCAGATTCAGTCTGTACTCCCATTCCCAGCTCACTTTGCCTCTGCGGTTCAATTAAGGCCTGAACCTGTCCCAATGACGTCAACAGGAGTTTGCTATTGAGAATAGAATTAGAATGGAGCTGGGCAAAACTTACAGACTAACATTTTATTGAACAAACCAGTTTTGACTGACCCCAAACTAGTCACAAATTTGACACAAATAGTTTCAGCCATATATATACACCGACCAGAGCAGGAAGAGGAAGAGATGGCACCACTAACCGATTCCGTACCACAACCTGCTTTAGCTCAGGGATTAGCGCACTGATGTGGTGTATAAGCAATGCAAGGTTGAATCTCCATCCAGAAACAGGGTTTTTCTTTCCAGCACAGCTCTGCATTTCCAGCTTCTCAGAGCCTCTACATTCTTGCAATCTATCTGCTGACATGATTTTCCTTTCATCTTGTAGATTGTTTCTAGCAAATTTAAATCAGTATATGAAATATGTTCTCGCCAACTCCTGTTCATACAGCTCTTATGAAATTACAGTATAGACTCGTTACCAGCTCTGTACTTCTGCAATGCAGGGAGGGAAAAAGGTAAAATTCTAGACTGTGTTTGATCCCTGTCTAAACTTTCTTATTCACAAGAAAGATAGTAAAAATGAAATTTGTTCAGCCTTGGTTTGACATGACAGGATACACGTTGCTTGAGCAATTTCCAGTGATTAATCTCAATGAAACATATGCATTGTCTGAAAACATAAAAAAAAAAAAACCAAGAGCAGAATATATTCTCTGAGCATTCCCTTTTCTGTATTTAACCCTGCATTTCTCATCAGTTTTACATCTTGCTCAGCAATATTCATTTCATGTGCCATGTGAGCACTTGATGATGAACTCAAAGAAAGTGGTGGCTTTGGAAGAGCTACAATTAAACATCCACTGATTCATTAGGAAATGTTTTACATTTGTTTCAGTTCTTTGGTACTAGGAAAATGGTCTTAAAATGGGTAAATGTCTATATTGCTGTTTGCATCAGTGTGCATATGGTAAATAATTCATCTGAGCACAGTTTGGAAGAAGCTGCAGCAAAGCATAAACATCATTTGCTACAGTTGTCACATTATCTTGCATTATTGCTTAGGGATTACTGGGAGGCTTTTTAAAATAGTTATGGTCAGAAAATTGACTATGTAAATGGCACCTTCTTAGTCAAAAGAATTTGCTTCCTATGTGTATCCAAAGCCCTAGATTCTTGCTTTCATTACATAACTTTATACTTTTTTTTTTCCTCACTCTCACTGGCATTAGAAAACCTGCACAGTTTGGGAAGAGTAAAATTGATTCCTTTCTGATTTACACGTCACCAGCAGTTACTACTTTTAACTTTAGGAACTTCAAATAATTTTCAGTAAAAATCAGAATTGTTGTTTTAGGCAGAACCATTATTCACCAGTTGTCTTTTTCTTTACTCAGAAAAAGGAAGCCTTCGTTTGCCAAAGCCAAAACCTATTACCTAATATGAAAGCTACCATTGAGAACATGCAGCAAAGTTGTAGGACTGATCTTGATTAGAGGATCTAATACCTCTAAAAAGCAGGGAATGTTGTTGTTCCCTCTACTCTAACATAGCAGTTCTTTGGGCTCCTAGCTGTTCTACCATTAGGAGTATGCAGGTATTACACACACCCAGGAGTCAAGCAGTTCTCTGAAACACAAGTGCTAAAGGGTGCACGGCAGTAACCAAGTAGACCACAGTGAGAACCCAGAACTGAAGGTACCAGAGAAAGTAGGGAAACAGCAGAGAGGAAGCCCTCTCCTTTTTTTGAGAGTTTTTAAAAGGGACAGTCTTCTCAGTGGTACTTGAAGTACCTGGTCAAAATGTATTAAAGGCCCAGTCCTGATCCTACTGAAGTCAATAGCAGAACTCCACTGATTTCAAAGAGCAGAACAGGCTCCTCAGTATTAACTCCCCAATGAGACACAATCAGATTGTGACTGTTCTTGGCACAGGTATCTGGATAATTGATTTGTGGGGAGATGATAAGGAGATAAATCCCCCTCTCTTCCTTGAGCTCTTCAAGTTATAGTACTGCACAGACCTGAACACAGCAAATGTTCTTCGATTGCTCTGCTTGCAGGCCAGTACTTAAAATTTGTAATGAAAAGATGTGCTAGGGCTAAAGCAATATTTTTACTTTCAGAACTGATATGGCAAGCTCAGAGGTGCCAGGGATATGAAAGGCCAAGCCTAGAGGTGCTGGAGCTCAGCCTTGACACAAACTAGTGTGAGGAAGTGGGTCTGGCCCACGAAAACTCATCACCTATTAAACCATCTAGTTAGTCTTTAAAGTGCTACACAGTCCTGTTTTTTGACACAAACTAAGCACTGTTGCAGGCTCTAGGCACTCCAAAAAGGGTGAGGAGGAAGTGTTTGCCTTTCTTCCCATCCAGCACAGCTTGAAAGTGATTGAGGAGCATGCATACTACATGCCTTTCTGGAGTTTAACAGTAGGCACCATCCTGAGACGTGTGAGACGCATTCTTATGCCTTGTAGGTGAGACTGAGCCCTAAACATGCATCAAGGCAATATACCAGCAATGCAGAGTTTGCCCTACAGAAGAATCACCATCGGGAGTAAAACAAGAGGTCAACAGAAACTAACACAGACATGCGTGGTGAAATTATGAGTTGTGTGTTTGTAAATCTAAACTGAAATCTAGACTACATCAAGGAATAAGTCAACAGAGTGGAATGAGGGTCTTGTCACTGGAAAATGCTAAGCATAGTGGTCACCCTTAAAAACATGCCAACTGCCTCTAGGAACTGAATGTTACTTCAGCATTTACCCTATTCCCTCTATGGGAAGAGCAAGCAACTGTATCTGTTTATCTAAAGCAAAACCGACAAGTTTTTAAGGGCAACTGTGCCAAAAGCTTTTGTTAGCCAGAAAAATGACAGAGTGAGAACATATGCCAGGCTTTCTGAGCACGATTAGGATATTATTTACAGCAACGTAAGTCAGCAGTGACTCCAGTAAAGTCAACAGAAATACATCAATAGAGTCGGAAGAGAATCAGCCCCACAGTATTGTAAACTGATCTGGAAACAAGTGAGAGTGGTAAAATAGTAAAACTTTTGCAGACATGGCATTGACTAAGGGTACAAAAGATAAACTTGCCAAGGGAGTGAATGGGATGTGATGGAAGGGAGGGAGTAAACACGAGGGAGGAAGAAAAAGGTATAGAGCTTGTGAGGTGCTGTTACTTCATGTTAGTTAAAAAAAAAGTCAGGAAAAACAATCTGGCACTCAACCAGAATAACTTAGTAGGATCCATGTGTTCAGCAGGCCATGGTTTCAATTCTATAACTTCTGAGAACTGGGCTCAAGAGCTGAATGACACAATATAGACACTGATGTTGAGTGCTCGGCTGAATCCATCAATTGAATGCAAATATGTATTTTATTTCCTTCTTTGGATTTAAAGCTGTAACAATGAGAATAAAAACTACTTAGTCCCAAACCATCCTTATTTCCGAACCTCTCCTTTCTTTATGAAAGACTGAAATCCCCTTGAAGCATGCAGTACTAGGAAAACAAACAATCACACTAGTGACTTTCCATTAGATGTTGACAGTACAATATATGTTAAATAAATTTCAGCCAAGAGGAATTAAATGTAATGTATTTCCATATGATAAACATAAAATTACAGTTATAAAAATTATTCTCTTTCCCTTGTCCCCCTTCAGCTTCAAAAACGTTCTACTTTATGAGGCCGCAGGTTCTATTGGATGATTAGGTGGGATGAACAACAAAATGCAATGTTTCCCCGGCAATCCCTGAAGCATAGTGACAAAAGGAAGAATCTATGGTTCTGTCTGTCAACATTTGCTAACTCCTCAAAAAACTTCAAAGACAACATGCTGCCAATTACAAAGAACACTTCATTTGCAGCTTAATTTGCTTCTCAGGTTGCTCTCTTTTCAACTGTTACTCCATTAATGGCAAGAAGCTTAACCTTTTTATTTCCAGACATTTAAAAATAACTATGTGAATTTCTTAATATATATTAGGCAATGGTATCTAGACCTTTATAGTGTATGACCCATATTAAATTCCTGCTTAAAATACATTCGCTTCAAACTTTTATTAGACATTAACTACTCATGTGGCACTACATCCACTGGATTATATCTCTCCTTTTCTCATTTAATTGCAACTGAAAGTAATATTAGATAGAAATATGGTAGGAATTATGGCATCCCTGGAGCTGGTTGCAAAGTTTTCAACTGAACAAATTTCTGTCATAAAACGCAGTTACATCAAAATTAAAGCATTTTGGAGTATCATGATTATTTCAATGACATCTAACCAAAAAATGATTGAACTAATCATTTCAGCTTTCTCATTTCAACTTCCATGATAGTAAAATATAACATATGTTTAATATTCATTATATGTAATATTTTCTATTACAATGTATAATATTCTTGAAACAAAACTTCTCAAATATTTTCACATCATAATTTTTCACATCTATACAAACATTTGAACAATTTTTTTAAAAAATCAGATTTTCCTACAGGATATAATTTCCATTTTCTGAACAACTCTTATCACACCTCATTTTGGATGAAAAGCCTAACATCAGAAGTTTGTATTATAAGATACAAAAATCTCTATTTTTTTGGTACTGATGAAAGTCAATGGAAAAGGAAAAGATATTTTCCTGTATCAAGACTGTTTCTGATAGGACCATAATTTGATATAAATAACTAAGGGTTGAATATTTGCTAGACAAACCCAGTGTATGAGGGAGTGTAATTAACAAAGAATTGGAGAGAGAGAATTTTGGCTGATCTACTTATCCCGGGATTTTCTACAGCATCCATTGTTATGGTGTCTAACTGAGAATCACAAAGGGGCTATTCTTCTGATTTATTGGAATGTTCTTCTGGAACATTGGCTCAGGTTCTTTCTACCTTTGAATCTGAATTTCATTTTCAGTAGCACAGATCCAAATTTCAACCACACTGAACCACCAGTGGTATCATGAAGGCCAGCCTAGAGTCTGTCTACAACTTGCCTTGGGACAAAGCCTACAACTTATTCAAAAGCATGTTTGAAATTTTTGGTCAAATAGAATCCACATCACAGTGTTCTGTTTCCTCTTTCACCATTTTTCCAATCTTGCCTAATACTTCTGCCTGTTTAGATTAGGGATTGATGACTTTGGATCATTGCTATTTTACTGCTCCTGGGATTGAAACTGAATACGTAACCCACTAGCAATGGTTGAAGAAATCAATAAGACTAAAATCCTTCCTTTGACAAGGAGAAGGTGATCAGAAACCGGTTGCTACCTGGAACTGATGTGCTTCAATAGCTATACGAACACAGAATAAAAAGAAAGATTGAAAATTTAACTTAATTGACTACAGAATCACCCCGTTTTCTACTCTTTCTTTCCTATAGTGCGTGAGTGCTTGTCTGTCACCAAGGGCAGTAACTGAACAATTAGCATTTAATAAAAAAGAACATTCACTAAATTATTACCAACAGAATTTTTGGCAAGAACTTTCTAAGTAAAAACGAAACTCTTAAATGAAAACATGTTGCAAAAGGAACAGGGGGAATAGAAACTCCTAAAAATGAGTATGTTGGTTTTAAATGTTTTTTTAGTATTTCTTTAATCTTGTTCTCTCCTCAGTTTGGTGTATTAAATCAATTATAAAAAGGTTTTTTTATGTTGTTTTCTTTTAATTTCAGGTCACTAGCATAGAAAGAAGTTGAAAGCAAGCTCACAGTGCCAAATCCTCAATTGATGTAAGTTGGTATAGTGGTACTGACGTCTATGGAACAATGTCAAATGTTAACAGTTGGCCCTATTTGTAGGTGCAGTAAATCTGGATTATGAATTCAGATTGTCCTAAACCCCACAGTCCATACTACAGAGCACATCTCATCTCTGTAAACTGAGTCTCTTCTAGATTTTGGATCAAATCCTGCCCCGCATAACCCTCATGCTGGTTTTGTATCAGACTGGGTTAGGCATGAAAAAAACAAACACTTGACAAATGGAAACAGAAAAAACAGAGTTTAACCAGACCTCACGTCACTTAGAAAACCATTCAGAAATATTTCAATAATTTTTCCACTTACATCCAGAAATGGGTAGCAAATTGTACAATTGTGATGTGAGTGACAGCTGTTTAAGTACTGTAAGAATTACCTAGTGTTTGGTATCAGGTATCAGGCATTTTTTTAAAATGAGGACAAGACCTTGAAGCTAAAATCATCCCTAATCAACATAGCTGCAGTGTTGATATTTCATGGAAAATTGTTGCTCGTTCCTGAAAGAAGTCAGTGTGCAGTTTTTTAAATATAATAGAGCAAGGGATAGCATGATAATAAATGACAGATGTACACAAGTTAAAGAAGTTACTGTAGACATATTTCTAGAAAGGAAAATAATGTGCTGCCATAAAGAAAACAGTAGCACACCCTTATATAACAACTAGACCAGAACAGATTAACTACTATAACCATATCCGTATATTTAAGCACAGCTGGGTGAAAAATTTTGGCCAGAACTTTTTTAATGCTGAAAAATGCAAAATTGAATCAAATGAAACTAAGGCTGTCAAATGATTTTATCTATCACAAATAATAGTGAGATTTTAAAAAATAGTTGTGATTAATCATGGTTTTCATTGTACTGATAAACAATAATAGAATACAAATTTAAATTCAGCATAGAACCATGCCCTCTGAAATTGTGATCAAAGCATGAAAGAGCATACAGATATTTAACATATATGACATGTAAACACTTTACAATGCCAGCTTCAACAGTGCTATATGAACACCTGGTCTCATTTTCACATGACATTGTAAATAAGGCAGCATTATTTTGAGTAAATACAAAAACTTGTTTATCTTAGTGATTGGCTGACAAGAAGTAGGATTGAGTGGACTGGTAGGCTCTGAAATTTTATGTTGTTTTGGATTTGAGTGCAGTTATGCAAAACAATTTCAACATTTATAAATTTCACTTTCATGATAAAGAGATTGCACTATGTACTTGTATGAGCTAAACTTAAAAATAAGTTTCTTTTGTTTATCTTTTTATAGTGCAGATATTTACAATACAAATTATATAAAGTAAACATTGTACAGGTTGTCTTCTGTGTTGTAACTGAAATAAATCTATTTCAAATATGGAAAAACATTCAACATATTTAAGTTGGTATTCTGTTACTGTGCAATCAAGTGATCAAAAATGTGATTATTTGCAACTTTATCTAATTATTTTTTTCTGAATTAATTGCATATGATAACTACAACTAATTGACAACCCTGTATGAAACATTTTATGAGTTCATGTCATTTTCTGAAAAATTGTTCAGTTCCAGAAGACTGGAAAAGGGCAAATATTGTGCCCATCTATAAAAAGGGGAATAAGAACAACCCAGGAAACTACAGACCGGTCAGTTTAACGTCTGTCCCAGGGAAGATAATGGAGCAGGTAATAAAGGAAATCATATGCAAACACTTGGAAGGTAATAAAGTGATAGGGAATAGCCAGCATGGGTTTGTGAAGAACAAGTCATGCCAAACTAATCTGATAGCTTTCTTTGATAAGATAACGAGCCTTGTGGATAAGGGAGAAGCGGTGGATGTCATATACCTAGACTTTAGTAAGGCATTTGATACGGTCTCGCATGATATTCTTATTGATAAACTAGGCAAATATAACTTAGATGGGGCCACGATAAGGTGGGTGCATAATTGGCTGGATAACCGTAGTCAGAGAGTTGTTGTTAACGGTTCTAAATCCTGCTGGAAAGGGATAACAAGTGGAGTTCCTCAAGGGTCTGTTTTGGGACCCGTACTGTTCAATATCTTCATCAATGATGTAGATATTGGGATAGAGAGTACGCTTATTAAGTTTGCAGATGATACCAAACTGGGTGGGGTTGCGACTTCTTTGGAGGATAGAGACATAATTCAAAATGACCTTAGCAAGTTAGAGAAATGGTCAGAGGTAAACAGGATGAGGTTTAATAAAGAGAAATGCAAAGTGCTCCACTTAGGAAGGAACAATCAGTTCCATACATACAAGATGGGAAGCGACTGTCTAGGAAGGAGCATGGCGGAAAGAGATCTAGGGGTCATAGTGGACCACAAGTTGAATATGAGTCAACAGTGTGATGCTGTTGCAAAAAAAGCAAATATGATTCTAGGTTGTATCAACCGGTGTGTTGTAAGCAAAACTCGTGAAGTCATTCTGCCGCTCTACTCTGCGCTCGTTAGGCCTCAGCTGGAGTACTGTGTCCAGTTCTGGGCGCCACATTTCAAGAAAGATGTGGAAAAATTGGAAAGGGTACAGAGAAGAGCGACAAGAATGATTAAAGGTCTAGAGAACATGACCTATGAAGCCAGGCTTCATGAACTGGGCTTGTTTAGTTTGGAAAAAAGAAGATTAAGGGGGGACATGATAGCGGTTTTCAAATATCTAAAAGGGTGTCACAAGGAGGAAGGAGAAAATTTGTTCCTCTTGGTTTCTGAGGACACGACAAGGAGTAATGGGTTTAAAGTGCAGCAGGGGAGGTTTAGATTGGACATTAGGAAAAAATTCCTAACTGTCAGGGTGGTCAAATATTGGAATAAATTGCCAAGGGAGGTGGTGGAATCTCCCTCTCTGGAGATATTTAAGAACAGGTTGGATAGACATCTGTCAGGGATGGTGTAGACGGAGCTTGGTCCTGCCTTGAGGGTGGGGGGCTGGACTCGATGACCTCTTGAGGTCCCTTCCAGTCCTATTATTCTATGATTCTATGGTGACCAGATGCTCCAACATCCCATCTTGATTTTTTCATAGGTTCTGTCTGGATAAAACAAAATGGAATGAAAAAAGCCAACATTTTGGAAATGTCAAAATATTTTATTTCAATAGTAATCAAATTCCTTGTTTGCATTTTTCAGACTAGGTTCAAGCACCAAAATATCAGAGAAGGAGGAGTTGGAGGAAGAATATTTGAATAGTCATTACCATGACAATTCATATTTAGTTAATCTAGCCCTTCGTTTTCTTTGATTTTTATTAAGAATGCCTGACATCTGATTTTTCAATGTTTTCATCTTTCAAAAATACCATTTAATTAAAAAATCAGTTATTCATCCATCTCTTATCTTGGATGAATCGTGACCAGCTTCAACTGTTAAAGCAACATACTTGGTAGTTGCAGGTAACCAGAACTGAGGCAGCTTATCATTTCATCTTCAAGTAAAAAAGGGAGGGTTAGCCATTTAACAGAATCAAGACTGGGCAAACTTTCTCATAGAACTCCCCCAATATACTTTCATCCTGCCTATAATAAAATTTCTGCTATTTTCATCACCAGGCCTGTTCTAAGCAAAGGCGGTCAGCTCAGTCCAAGTTTTGAGAAGAAGAATGTGTACCAGGATGAAGACTTCATTTCCATTTTCTCTTTGATCTTCCTAGATATCAAGGTGAACATTTGGTATAATAACCTGCTGAATCATCTCCCTGCTCACAGCACAACACAAGACTGTCTTTAAAGAAAACTAAATTAATTTGCCACCATCAAGAAAGCATTCTAGTGTATCCATGAAAGGGGCAGATAACACTTATGAGACATTTCTACACTCCATTTGTGTGGAACAGTAGAAATGTAGCCTAAATATGACTGCATCTGGAGTCTGGGGGAAAGACAGTTTAAATGATTCTACCCAGACATGAATGAAATTCTTAATTTTTCTGTTTCAGCTCTGAAAACCCAAAAACACTTTGTATTTTGTATTGTAATTGAAATAAATTACTGAATTCCTGTTTGGGTGTTGGTGTCAATTTACTGTCTTTCCTAAATGATGTAAGTTGTTATAAAATTAACAAATACTTTGGAAAATGCAACACAAATGTCTAAGAAATGTTATACTTTCATTCAAAGACATGGGTGGTAAACAATGTATCTGAGTTTGCCAGGAATTCTCAGGCTCTAAGTACTAACATTCCATTGCACCTTGTGCAGGATGAGGAACATAACTTTGTAAAAATCATATTAAAGAAATATTTCAAAGTGGAGAGAACACAGATGGAAAATCCAAAGGAAGGCAAATGTTTGATGGGTGAGGATTATCCTACAGCTGTAAAGTTTATATTTATATCTGAGATCTCTGAGGCTGTAATTTAAAATAGAAAAATCTATATTTCCTACTTTTTACCTCAGGAAAAAAAACACAAAGAAGCAATGAGTCATTGACCTTATGCCTCACTCTACTTCTGGGAAATAAATAAGAGTTCTCTTTTACTTGGGAACACTATTGGCTTTCCTTTATGTTATATGTATAATGGTTCTTTGATACAGTGAGACAGATTCTGACCTATTCAATGGCCCCTATGTGCCACTATATCACTGTAAAACTGGTACAGCCTCTCTGGGGATTCTCTGTGGAATGTTAGCCATTCCAAACCCCTCTTGTAACATTACAACTTAGGGGCATAGCATAAGCATCTTGGTGCTCTTGTGTTTTTATGTTCATGGCATACAAACAGGCAAATCAGATAAAAAACAAATAGTGTTACTTGAAGATTGCGAAGTAATTCTACTTGTTTTGTAGATTTCCATAAAAGAATCCAAAAATATGATGGGTGGAGGAAGGAGAGAGAGGGAGAGAGAGAAAATAAAACTCCTGAAATAACTATTTCAAAATAAACTATTACTCTTCACAAGCAGAAGTTATTATTTTGAAATAACAAGCCCTTTATTTTAAAATAACGGGTTTGGCAGTGTGGATACTCTCCTTGTTATTTTGAAATAAGTGGAGTAATTTTGAAATAATTCCCCAGAGTACATATGCCCTTAGGGTACGTCCACACTACATGGCTATTTTGGGTTACCCTGTGTCTATACAAGTTGCCCATTATTTTGAAATTTATTTTAAATATCAGGTGTGCTATTTCACCATCCTGGTAAGCCTCATTGCATGAGGGTTAAGGGATAGCTCGAAATAACAACATAAGAATGGCCATACTGGATCAGACCTATGGTCCATCCAGGCAGGTATCCTGTCTGCTGACAGTGGCTAATACCAGATATCTCAGAAGGAGAGAACACAATAGGTAATCCTCACATGATCCCTCCCCTGTCACCCACCTCCAGAGAAACAGAGGCTAGGGATACCATTTCTACCCATCCTGGCTTATAGCCATTGATAGACCTAACTTTCATGAATCTATTTAGCTCTTTTTTGAACCATGTTAAAGTTCTAGCCTTCACGAGTCCTCTAGCAAGGAGTTCCTCAGGTTGACTGTGAGCTGAGTGAAGAAAAATTTCCTTGTGCTTGTTTTAAACCTGCTGCCTATTAATTACATTTGGTGACCCCAATTCCTCTGTTGTGGGAATAAGTAAATAACTTTTCCTTATTCACTTTTTCCATACCAGTCTTGATTTTATAGACCTCTATCATATCCCTCCTTAGTCTCCTCTTTTCTAAACTGAAAAGTTTACATCTTTTAAATCTCTCTTCATATGGGACCCATTCCAAACCCCTAATCATTTTGTTGCCCTTTTCTGAACCTTTTCCAATGTCAATATATCTTTTTTGAGATTAGGAGACCACATCTGTATGCAGTATTCAAGATGTGGGCGTACTATTGTTTTATATAGAAGCAATAAGATATTTTCAGTCTTATTCTCTATCCCTTTTTAAAGGACTCCTAACATTCTATTTGCTTCTTGACTGCACCTGCACACTGAATGGATGTTTCCAGAGAACTATCCACAGTGACACCAAGATCTCTCTCTTGAGTAGTTGTGGCTAAATTAGTCCCCATCATATTGTATGTATACTTGGGATTATTTTTTCCAATGTTCATTTCTTGACATTTATCAGCATTAAATTTCATTTGCCTTTTTGTTGCCTAATCACTTAGGCTACACCTAGCACTGTAAATTCGAAAAAAGATACATAATTTGCAGGAAGGAAATTGCGTATCTTTTTAAAATTTAATTTTGAAAGAGGCTATTTCGAAATTTGGTGTGTGTAAACAATGTTTACAGGGATGGTGAAAGACTGTCCGCTATTTCGAAATTTTTTCCAAAATAGCAGATGCGTTCCTTGGACATGATATTGCTATTTCAGAATATTTCCTGTATCCTGATATAGCAATGCAGTCTAGACATAGCCTTAGTTTGGTAATATCTGTTTGAAGTTCTTCGCAGTCTGATTTGGTCTTAATAGCGTTTTATTTTGAAATGTGATACGTTATTTTGAAATTTGGGTCTGTGTAGGTGCGCTAAATTTAAAAATAAGCTGTTTCGAAATAGATTCAAAATAAGATATGTAGCGCAAATTGCGTATCTTATTTCGAGTTTAGGTGCTGTGTAAACACACCATTAGAGACTGAGTGAAATATACATATGATTATGGGCAAAACTCACTTCTTCAGATGAACTTGAGTGGGGGGTAGGGGTGTTTAAATGTAAAATAGTTTTCTTTCAGATGTTTTTAAGTTAAAATTTATTTTATATTGGGATCACAGCTGGTCCCCTCCAAGAGGCTTGTATGTTTTAACAATGCATTTTGGTGCAAATCTAGGGATAACCTCAGATGCCTTTCTTTTTTTCAATATAACTCTTTTCTTTGCGAAGTACATTAATGTGCACATACAAATGCCAGTTATGGAGCTACTCCGGTAGATAAACAGCTGTTCTGAAATTGCAGATTTTCTTGGAGATGTCATGCATCAGGCATTTGCTATGCACATTCTAATGGTATTTCACAGGATTTATTCCTATAGTTGACAAGCCAGGCCAAAACTTTGGCTGAGCCCTTCCAAAAGTATAAATCCTGTTGAACATAATCAAAGTGTCAATTGTGGGTAGGATTAGCTCTACATTGTTTTCTTCCCTGGAACTGCCATTCCATTTGGTCAACGCTAATGAATCCAGCTATATTAGAGTCAGTGTCCACCTCTAAGAGCACCCTCATTTTTCAAATTCTAGTTTTTGAAACTTTGGATTTGTTTGATAAATATGGAATAACAATTTCTATCAAAGAGAAAAGATCCCCTATCAAATTTCCAATCTTGTTAAAATCATATTTTATGCTATAAGCTCCTGAAAATAGAAGTGTGAATATTAAACATTCTGAAACATGAATACGTGAGCAATATCTCAACTGGAAAGAGCTTAGTTTGTGGGAAAAAATTGGAAAAGTTGGAAGAGTACCATTGTTTGTTTTCCTCCATCCACTGTGTGTGAACACATGTGGGTGTGAGAGACAGAGAGATAGAAAGGAATGACTAGAATATAATTAATAAAGCATTCTTCTGTAAGCTTTTCTAAACTAAAAAAACCAAAACCCACCCTGGTCAACAATTTTAATGTACATATAAATGCTATTGGCAGGAAGAAACAGATATTTTAAGAAAAATTACCCAGATATAGTACAAATAGAAAAGCTTCAAAAACTCACATGATTAAAGGGGATTTCTCCAACTGATTGGCTTCCCGACAATAGACAATTGTAATTAATGAAACATATTAAGTGTCCGAATTTTTAAATGTAATCTGCTACCGTCTTTTGAAGGCAATCTAAACTCAGAAGCTATTCGTTTGAACTTGGAATTTTCTTCAAAGATAAATAAAACTTTGTATTCTATGCATGGGACCAAAGGATTGAAATCCAGTGTGTGACTGCATTCCTAGTTGTATTCGTTCTGAGGGCTTATCTTCTCTGCTGTGCTAAATCAGCGCCACTGTCATTGATGTACTGGCATCAATTTAGCAGTTCTGATGCAGACACACGACGTCAATGGAAGAGTGCTTTCCTGTCAACTTCAATGAAAGACAAACTAGGTCAACAGGAAAGCATCTCTCGTCATCATAGCATGTTGTAATCACTGCTTTTAGTTGATGTAAGTTACATTGACTTAAGTTTCATAACGTGTGTCACTTCACTGGCAGCACTTAGATCAACTTACAGTGGTAGTGTAGGCAAGGCCTGAATTTCACCTCACAAGAAAAGAGAAAAAGGGGAATGAAAGCTTTTCATTTTCTAAAGCTTTCCCATTTGATCCAACACATGGCCAGATTCTTCTGCTTCTGCCTCAGGATATGGTTGGTGTCTTAGGTGGGGATGGTGAGGGTGAGGAAGGGAGATTCTTGGAGAGCCAGTTACAGCATTATGAGTCTCAGATTGTCCCAAACCTAGCCTTGGGACCTTACCCTAGCTGAGAATTCCCCTAATGGGTATCAGCCAAAGTACAAGCCCTTTGCTTATGTGGCACAAAGGAAATAGAACTGGGACTGAGACTCTAGGCCTTTGTGTCTAGACTCAACAGCAATGTGTAGCCATTGTTTTATGACGCTGTCCTTCGGTGCTACTTATTAAACATTCTGGAACCTGTTATAATCAAAAGTAGGGTTGTTTAAAAGGCTATAAGATTGATTTCTCGCAGATATCATTTAAGGTGCTATCATTTTAGAGGTAAAGATAAGTGCTTTTCAGTACATAAGTTATAGCTGCGAAAAGGAATGTTTCTTCAGAACATTCCAAATTAAAATAGTAATTTACCAGCTGCAGGAGTAGCCCAGGGTCCAATGTGCTTCAGGAGCAACCCTGGGAACTACAAGTTGTGGACTACAAACTGTGGCATGTTGGGAGAAGTTCCTGGTTCCTTCCAGGATGTGCCCTCTGCCCCCCAGCAGGGTCTCAGCCTGACTGAACTGAAACCACAGAAGCTGCAGTGAGCAGAGAGGAGGCTGCTGAACTTCAATCCTGTTCTATGTTCTTTACTGAATAAAGTCTGTTCCTGGTGGTTTGTCTGAGTGGGTCTGATCTGAAGTGCACACACATTGACACACAATGCAGAGAACACAAAGGTGCCTCAGGCCTTGTGTCTCAAAGTTGTGTAAAAAGTCATAAGGCTTCCCCTATGTTCAATAACCTTCATACTGGGCTAGTGAACAGGGGAGGCTACCCCAGGCTATTGCTTCTGAGACATTTAAGAAGCTGGAAGTTGTTGTTTTATTCTTCTCAGTGAAAATTAAATAAAGATACAACTGGAGAAAGGTCATCTTAAAATCTACTGCTTTTCACAAAGCCAGTTTTTAGTCTCATAAAAGATGGCAAAATACCTTTAAACAGGCAGTAAAAAATTCTGTACATTATATACTAAGATAAAATAATAGAGAACTTTCTGGGTGTCTGGCTGGTGAGTCTTGCCCACATGCTCAGGCTTTAGCTGATCGCCATATTTGGGGTTGGGAAGGAATTTTCCTCCAGGGTAGATTGGCAGAGGCCCTGGAGGTTTTTCGCCTTCCTCTGTAGCATGGGGTACAGATCACAGTGGAGGATTCTCTGCATCTTGGGGTCTTCAAAGTATTTGTAGGCTTCAATATCTGAGGGTATGTCTACACTACCACCCTAGTTCAAACTAGGGTGGTAATGTAGGCAACCGGAGTTGCAAATGAAGCCCGGGATTTGAATTTCCCGGACTTCATTTGCATAAAGCCGGGCGCCACTATTTTTAAATGTCCGCTAGTGCAGACTCCGTGCTGCGCGGCTACACGCGGCACGGACTACGTAGTTCGGACTAGATTTCCTAGTCCGAACTACCGTTACTCCTCGTTTCACTAGGAAGCCTAGTCCGAACTACTTAGTCCGTGCCGCGTATAGCCGCGCGGCACGGAGTCCGCACTAGCGGACATTTAAAAATGGCGGCGCCCGGCTTTATGCATATGAAGCCCAGGAAATTCAAATCCTGGGCTTCATTTGCAACTCCAGTTGCCTACATTACCACCCTAGTTCGAACTAGGGTGGTAGTGTAGACATACCCTGAGATATAGGTGAGAGGATTATTCTTGGACGGGGTGGGTGAGATTCTGTGGCCTGCACTGTGCAGGGGGTCAGACTAGATGATCATAATGGTCCCTTTGACCTTAAAGTCTATGAGTCTATGAATCTTGCATAATTTTGAATACAGACCTCACCGTGCTTACACAGTAAGAGTATATGTAAACTATAAAACATGGTCACTGAATTTATTGGACTTCAATTTCCCCTTTTACAATGAGGTCCGACCATAATACAGCCATGAAATCATTACTCAATTGTTTGTTGCTATATCTGGAATCATTTGTTCAAGCCATATCCAACCATTCAAGTCACTGACGTAATCAACATAGCAGTTTTTGCATAAGTCTATTCTGCACTTTCTTCAGTGAAAAGATCACAGAACCCTCTAGCAGCCTGGATGTCAAAGACAGAGCCAGATGAATGGTCTGAAAATTATTAATGGCCAGGCTGTGACCATGTTGATAAGGAGAAAAATTGTCATCAATCTAACTATAAAACTGTAAGACATTTTGGAAAGGAAAGACATAGCATGAATGCTATATGGTACCATATGTTGTCACTTTACAACTATTTTCCATAAGCAACTCTGATGAAAAACCTTCAACAGACTCAAAAAAATTGGATCATTAATTCTATAGGATTCAAAACAAAAAGTTTGCTATGTGTGTATATGGCAGTGAGGGGATGAGGAGCTAGTGAAGGGAAAGGTAGGAAATTTGGATTGCAGACCGTAGAATCACTGGATTGACCTTGAGAGATCACTTAGCCCTGTCCCCAGCCTTCATCGCAGGAATAAGTATTATCTACCTTGCTACAAATTAAGCTCATTACTTCTTGACCTACTGTCACCAGACATGTAGAATAATAAATCACCATCTTCGTTACAAACAGCCCTTAACATATCTGAAGATTTATCAAGTCCCGCCCCCCCCCCCCCCCAAAGCTTCTTTTCTTGAGACTAAACATGCCAGTTATTAACCTTTTCTTAAATATTTGGTTTTCTAAACTTTAGAATTTTTTGTACTCTCCTGCCCTCTGGACTCTCTCCAAATAGTCCACATCATTCACAAAGTGTGGTGCCCAGAACTGGACATGGCATTCCAGCTGAGGCTGCCTCAGTGATGAGTAGAGAAGAACAATTACCTCCGGCACCTTACATTCAGGAGTCCTTCGCAACACATGGAATCTCTATTTGTGACTTTGCGTATTCATGGGCCTCTCTCTTTCCCCCCTTCCACATCCCATCTGCCGGCCTGAGGCAGGGATGGGGTAGGGTGTTGCCAGATGGCAGCAGAAATCAGCCCACCTCAGCACCCTCCGCACTTACCACAGTAATGAGGAGCTGTGAGGAACTCACCACAGGGGGCCCAGGAGCCATGGGGAACTCACTACAGCTCTTGGCCCCCATGGTGAGTTCCCCATGGCTCCCTGCAGCCATTGTGAGTTCAGGAGCTGTGAGGAGTTCACCGAGGGGGCTGGGAGCCATAGGAAGCTCACCATAGTGGCCGGGAGGCACCACCTCAGATATTAACCCTGTTCACAACTGTATCACATTGTTAATTAATTTTCATTTTGCGATCCTCAGTAAGCCCCAGATCCTTTCCAGCAATACTGCCACCATCTAGGCAGTTATGGCCTATAATGTGAAATACTTTACAATTTTCATTACTGAATTTCTTCTTCTTGTCTTCAGAGCTATTTTTCAAGGTTGTTTTGAATTCTAATCCTGTCTTCCAAAGTGCTTTCAACCCTTCTAAAGATGGTGTCAGCTGAAAATGGTATAAGCACACAATCCTCTACTTTATCCAAGTTAATACACATAAGCACATGTCCAAGTGCTTTTCTAAATGAGGGCCTAACTTGCTGACCTTTGTTAACAGTGGTATCTGTCACTTGGGGTACATCTACACTGCACACTTATTTCGAAATAAGCTGTTTTGGAATAGTTGTTCTGAAATAGATTATTTCAAAATATCATGTCTTCACTGCAGGGAAGCCTCAAAATTAGTCTGAGGCAGTTCCCCTAATGTAGACATGCTATCTCGATTTAGCGCCTCAGGTGGCACTGGGGAGGAATAACTTAGAATGGCCCTTGTGAGGGGCTATTTCAAAATAGCAGCCCTGGAGCATCTAGACACACCTTATTTCGAAATGGCTATTTAGGAATAGGCGTTATTCCCTGAAGAATGAGGTTTACAGATTTTGGAATAAGCCTTTATTTCAAAATTATTTCAAAATAACAGAATGGCTGTGTAGACACTCGCATTGTTATTTCAAAATAACACTAATTATCTTGAAATAATGGTGCCGTGTACACACACCCTAATTTACTAATTTTTCAGCATAAAGTTACATTCATCATGCCAGTTATAATTCTTTAGTTCACAGTAGCCATGAGACAAGGAAAAATGAATGAATAAAAAGGCTAATGTCTTAGCCTGTCGGGAAACAGAGTAAACACATCATAAGAATTTGAAAGCAAATTTATTTCAATTGCTAAAGTTAAACATTTATCCATGTATTTTCTCATCTCCTACAAGGATCTACTCTGGGTCATAAATCTCTACTTTTACACTTTTTCAAAAGAATTATAAAAAGTTATTAAAATGATATTAGCAAAATGATGGGAGCAAAATGAAACAGACATTGACCAAGTGTAACAGAGAAAATGCAATTTAAAGTCACCTTCAGTTCCAGCAGAGAAGACAGGACTCTTCTGCTCTTACCCTCAGCACTGAATCAGCCTAAGCTTAAAATGCTTTCTAACTTGCACAAATTACCAAGAGGAGTGGGAGGATGCCTCTTCAGCAAACTCATGTCCATGAGAGCCAAGGGTCATTGCTTAGTCCATCTCTTCCCATACTACATTTACTAAATGGGAAGTTTGTTCTACGTCCTCACTAATTTTGAGTAAAAAGTCTACCATTCCTACACGCAATGCCACTAATTAAAACTGAAAAAACAGATTCCAATTTTTGTTTTCAGAGAAAAAAATCATTGTAAATAATACATTTCCAAGTATTTATTTCCTGCAGAAGCATCAATATTCACAGGATCATTTGATTTTCCCCCCATTTACATGCACAATTTTTATAAAAGACAAACAAATATGCTGAATAATTTTAGCTTGTGTTATTCTGCTATCGTTTACAAGCCCTCACTTGTGTGACTTACAGTTCTCTGTGAGAAAGCCAAAGTAAGTTCAAATTACCAGTCATATAAAATGTATGCACCCATCAGTGAATGTAGGGCTTTGGGGCTTTTTTGCAGCCCATCACATAAAGATCATGGAGGGAAATTTATCTGAAGTCTGAACAAGATAAGTACTGACATAACTTTAGTGTTTTCAATATACACTGGCCGAAGCATGAGGAAGGTGTTATTTTTCACCTCTCTAGATTTTAATCAGTGGAAAAGGAAAATGTAGGGCTTTTTTTGGCAATATTGAAAGGCAGTTTCTTCAGGTGTGACTGGACTATAATCTTAGCAGACATCCTACTTTACAGTTCTGAATTGCATGAAAAGTAGGTTTCCACTGGAAAACTCCTTCGGTGCTAATACACGTAAGACTAATTTACAAACTCATCTTATGCCCTGAAAGATGTTGCGTCCTCCTTGTCCCTGCCTTCTTCATAAGTGTCCTCATCTCATTTTATGAGGACTTACACTACATTTCCCTTGCCTTGGAGCTTATGATTAAACTGTTCTCTCACCTCTATCTCAGCAGCAGAGTTCAGGCATATTTTCTTGTGTTTGACTGGGTCCCCACTCAATCCCCGTATCTAATAGTTAGGAACAAATGATAGAGAAAATCACCTGGGCCTGGCCTGACTGAAACCAGTCCTCCCACAGATGTGCGAAGACTGAGAACAAAGTATTGACTTGGGGGGGGAGCAGCCTGCAGCCTTGTTAAGCTTCTCCAATTGCTGTCCTGTTCTTGTGCATGGCTCTGGAGCCAAGGATGAATTCTGGCTGAGTTTGTGCGGCTCCTCCATATTTTCTCCAATGTGCATGAGGGCACTAAGGTCACAGTCTAACCCTATCAAAGCAGAAAGTTATCTGGAATATTAACAAATCTAAAGAAGTGCAGATGAAACACTGTACTACTTGTGTCTAACTAGGGCTAACCTCTTTGTCTTTCAGCCTCTCTCCTTGAAAGTCTGGGTAATTTGACCTACCGAGATACTGCCAGGGAATATGTGTTTCTCTGTGTAACCAAAGACCATCCGTTCATAACCCTCTGCAGCTTAGTGAGCCCAGACAGCCTTCATTAGTACATTGTGCATAGCCTCAGCCATTGATTCAGATGTCGACCCACAACTATAAATATTATTTTTAAGTTACAACACATTTGCTTAAGCTCATTAAGTCTTTTTAAAGCCCCTCTACTTTACATGGGTGAACTTCAAATATCTTTTGTTTAATGCAAAAATATTTTGATGCTATATAGAAGTATAGTGTCTTTTACATGTCCTACACAAACCCTCAGCATCAAAGACAACTCAGGGGATTATACTATTTACCTAAGGAGATTTTGGTACTTTTTAGATGTAACACCATCTTTCTTATGCTGTAGAAGCAAATACAAAGGGAGAATCCATGTCCCTATCCAAGGGAATATAAGAATTCAATTACTTCTCTGTGGCCAACATATTACCCTAAGAGCCTTTTTAGAAGTAAGACTAAAATTGAGGGCTCTCAGTTTCTGGACTGATTTTTCAGATGATACATACCCAGAATGAATTTTTTTATGATTTCTGATTCTGATTTCCTTGGGAGTTTGCTTGATTGAGAAACATACAATCTGGCAGACAGCAAAACAGTTGTTGTTGTGAGATAAAGGTGCCAGCTATCTCAGAGGTGAATTTGCAACAGTAAATAAAATTTTCCAAAAAGAAAATGAAATGTCATGCATGACCATACCTCTTCCCCAATCACCACCACCACACATCCATACATTTCTCTTGGGAAAAAAAACAAAGAGATGCAAAACCATGATTGCAGTAAACAGTTCTGGAAAGCAAAGGCTGACCACTTAACACCATTTTAATTACCATATGTAAAATGAATAAAAAGTAAAGAAAAGTCAAAGAGAGCTTTGACAGTAGAAGGAAATTAACATTACATTTTCCATATCCCTCTAGCACCACCACTTGCATTAGGAAATACATTGTTCCATCTATTTGATGCAAGAATACAATACACGCAGTGGCACAAACATATGTTAAATGTCTGTCATGCTACAAAAATTGCAGATGAGTTGAAGCGAGCACAAAATCCATTCAAATGGATTATCTGGAAAAATACTACTAAATCACCCTTATAAAATGGGAAGATTTATTAGTTACCAGATAAGAAGCAGAGAAATGATTAAACAACAGGGAAATGAGACAGGGTTGCTTACATTTAGTTAGAGATGTTTCTAAAAGTGTTCATATTTTCTCATTAGCATATAACTAAAAGAGCATTAAACTCTGCATGACACCAAAGAAATGTAGTTCAAAAGTTTAAAGATGGGCTTGCTATAGCTTCAGAACTGGTGACTGGAGGGGGAATAAGATAAATATTGGTCACACATGATTGGCAAGATAGAAGTACAGTTCTAAGAAAAGGCTTCATTAAAAAAGACATGTCCTGGAAGACTGGGACAAAAGATTTGAGCAACACAGGATATTCCTTGGCCAACATACAGGTGACAGATGTCTTCTGAATAGGTCAGCCAAACACAACAGAGGATAAACTATTTGTTAATGATGGAAAGAAAGGAGAAAATTATATCTAGATCCATCATCCACTCTGTATGTTTCCCATATAACATTACCATGAGGACCATGAGGGAGGACTCTTATCTTTTCTTACTGTTTTATACCAATGTTTGTTAGAAACAACATTCAGACATAATCTGACAAGAAAATGTTCCTTTACTTCTTACTTAACCAGATGTATACATCTATCAATGGTGCAGATGTCCTGTTCTGTGCAACACAATGGATCATTTAGACAGACCATATGGAAGACTTCGCTTGTATTCGTCAAGACAACTATAAGGGACTCTGTTATTCTGGCTTTACTTAGTAGCATTCCTTCATTTATTCACTGAGGACTTTATATAAAATTCTGGCTCATTACTTTTGCTTATTTCTACTGTTGGTATTAGCTGCAATAGAAGACAAAACACTACTTGTGCTTGCTCTTTCCCTTTTGTCTCTTGAGGATGCTGACAGCAGCATCCTGTACAGCCTGAGGTATACTTTGGGAAGTACTTCCACCCTTTTCTGTTTTATTTTTGGCAATACAGTATATTCTACAGGTCATTAAAGTTTTAGAGAATTTACTCATTGATTATTCTGTTTAATGTAGTCCTCTGTCAGTAAAGACTAAATGTACAAGCACCAGCGTACCCAGAAAGACTTGTAGAGCAAAGTAAGGAATCAGCCCATAGGGAGGGAAAATTGTAGCTATTGTGGCTGGAAGGCATGTAGACAAACCAAATTTTATTCAGGGGGAAGGAGCTGAGCCTCCAGCCCTAAAGGACAGGGGGTTGGTTCTGAACACATCTCGGCTGAGAGAAACTGGAGACAAAGCTATGGTGTGGAGGACAGGATTTTCCTGTGGTTCGAAGGAGGCTCTTCTGTCTCATCACACACCTCCTTGTAGCTGCATGAAAGAGAAGTCTGCAAAAGGGATTTTACATGCTGATGCTGTTCTTGCCCTCCTTTTTCATGAGCCACTTTTCTTACCCAATCCTAATGTTTTCTTTCTTCTCTCTTATGAAGGTGGGTAAAAAAAAAAAGAGGTTGAAGAAAAAGACAGAATTACAGCCAAGACCTGAAATATGAATATTCATTCCATGTTTCCAGCTAAGAGGGCCGAGAACTGGAAAAGAAGTGGTGCTTATATACTTGCCTTGACTGACAAATCTTTTGCCTCTTTGAATCTGAGTCGGTGGGGTCATAGTGTTGTTTCTGATGGGTGGAGAAGATGGTAGAAGGACAGACAATAAAGGATACATGGCCTATTTCTAGAAGTAAGTGCCAGAATATGGTTTGGAGTCAAAGAGTCTGTTCCTCTTTCCACATTAGACAATGTAAGTGTTAATATCTCTAAATACTCAATTTAGTTTTATTGTTAATACCCACGGGCAATTACTGCAGGTAATTATGTAGATATAAACCTCAGCATTCTGTCTGCTGAGGTAACTGTTCAAATTCACACAGGGAACTTTAAATTAAAGTATTCTTGGTTTTCAGTTTAACAATTTAAAGTTAGTTGGAAGTGAAAGGAAAACCAGCTCTTACGAGAGCAGCTATGTTTCCTCCACAGTCTGAGGGGATGATAGCTCCCTTTTAAAAATTCTTCTGATTCACTTTGGAGCTCTGAAATAATCACACTCATCATGGCTGTGCTCCCCATGGAAACATGCATTGAGACTGGCATTGGGGTGCAAGGAAATGTAAGTCTTCCCCACCCTCCACATCACATTACAGGCTAAAAAGCATTTGCTGGGATATCTGAAATCCAGCCCTAAGCATTTCAGTTGAATTGCATTCTCATAAATGAAGTAAGTCTGGCATGAGACAAAACACAAAAAAAGATAAGAGTGACAGTATAATTCTGTTACACGAATTTGGGACTGAAATTTGATAGTACTGCCACTAATTGACAAGTCTCAAAGAAAAAATCTACAGGATATTAAAACATCATGTGTCAGGAATTGACATGCCTTCAAGTCCAAAGAGATTTGTGGAAAAGAATATTTTTTTCCCAAATGCTCAGTGTCAAAGATTTCTGATACTCCTGAAAAGACTTAAGCTGGTGAATGTACTCTGCTGAAAAAAATATATATATCAGCTGGACACTCACTTAGCTTCAGACCAGTAAAAAATCATTTGGAGTGGGGAATGTATAGGTCATCTAATGCATGTAATGTAATAACAGAGCAAGCGCTGATCTTTCAGTTTCTCAAAAGCAATCCCTGGAAAGAATTCTGCTCACTGACACAGGAGGATATCTTGCTGATAACCAATGGTGTATGTAGTCTAAATCCTTCCTAGGCTCCTTACACTATTCTTGTAATGGTAAGAGGGTTTGATAAATGTGATTCTGATCTCATTTACACTGGTATAACTCTATAGATTTTAGCAGAATTACTCTTGATTAACGCTAGTGTATCTAAGTTCAGAATCAGGCTCTACGATTCTAAATTCTATATTGAAATTCTATTTGGCAACATGGATAAAGTGACCAGCAAGTTCTATCTACAATTGAATCAGAGACTCAGACTTGGAGAGAAGATTATCACAAAATAATCTAGGCAACTTCAATGCACCTGAGCCCTAAGTGAAGAAACTTAATGTACAAAATCTGATGTGACATTAATGAAAGACAGGACATGACTAGCATTCTCTGCAAAAAACAGAGTTTATCCACAGCAAAACAACTTGATGCAGTTACTGCTTTGGATGCTAATGTTTAAGGATTTCATGAAACTGCTAGATTTTTTTAATGGGTTTCATAAGTTAGTCAACTCGCACAAAATGTTTTTCCAAAAGAAAAAAACAAATTTCTCCCCTTAGTAGTAGCATGAGTTATGCAAAAAAAAGGAGGATTCCTGGTTGGAAGTAATTCATTCCTGCCATATTTTTAAGAATACCAGTGAATAAGATAAGGTTTGAAAAAATATTCAGCAGCCCCAAACTTGCATTTTCAATTACCAAAAGGAATTCAAACCTCAAAACTTTTCAATTCTGTTCCAGATCTAGAAACAATGTCTCAGAGTCTCTCAAGCAGACAGCTGCATGTGGCAGCTGGGAGGGTCTGAGTGGGGAGGGGAGGAAGCTGATTAAATTTGGAACACTGGCAATGGTACCTAAAGAGCTTTCTACCCACTGAGAATTGGCAGAAGAGGTCTGTGCTCTACACTGTCCCCATATAGCCCTCCTCCTTACTACCTGCTCCCTCTATATGATGGGCAGTTGGCATCAGAGACAGCTCTGCCACTGTCATGCGCAGATGCTTTTCTGCTCCTTTGCACTCCTTGGGAAACAGAGAGGGGTGAGAGCCAGGGGACAGAGTGGTTTCTAAATTCCTCAAAAAGTTCTCCGAACCTTACAGTTGATACAGTAACTCTGAAATTGCTGGGAAGTCCAGCAAGTATAAGACTGACAGTCAGTAAGGGTATGTCTACACTACCCTCCTAGTTCGAACTAGGAGGGTAATGTAGGCATACCGCACTTGCAAATGAAGCCCGGGATTTGAATTTCCTGGGCTTCATTTGCATAAGCGGGGAGCCGCCATTTTTAAAACCCCGCTGGTTCGAACCCCATGCAGCACGGCTACACGGGGCTCGAACTAGGTAGTTCAGACTAGGATTCCTATTCCGAACTACCGGTACACCGAGGTATCCTAGTCCGAACTACCTAGTTCGAGCCCCGTGTAGCCGCGCTGCACGGGGTTCGAACCAGCGGGGTTTTAAAAATGGCGGCTCCCCGCTTATGCAAATAAAGCCCGGGAAATTCAAATCCCGGGCTTCATTTGCAAGTGCGGTATGCCTACTTTACCCCGCTAGTTCGAACTAGCGGGGTAGTGTAGACATACCCTAAAAGACAATGAGATAGATCCTGCTATTAGTTAAAATCAATGGTGTTACTTTGGTTTTATGCCAATATAATAGAGAATAGAATTTGTCTGTACAACTCAAATGTTTCACTCTAACTCGCAGAACTATTAGGGAAATTAATATCAGGGTGTTAATATTGTTGAAATGGATTTGCCCTTTAACAGCTTGTTTGTTCTTATATATTCCAAGATACTCATAATTCACAGAAGTCCCTGGAACCTTTACTAAACAAGAAAATTTCAACTTGTTAATTAGCTCTGGATGTGTGACCTCCACATACATTCTCAATCAGAATATCTATCTTAAAACTTTTAAAAAATGCTGACTTTCTTATGAACTTGGTACAAGTGGAATTTATTACTAGGTCACAAGTGGAATGTATTTTTACAACTCATTTATTCTCTCCTGGGGTAGCATGGCTAGACACTGAAGTGTTATCTAATGTGCTTCTAAAATTACTTCCAGAATATTTTACCCTGAAGGGCAAGATTTTAGTATACTACAGAAAAACACTTAGGTTTAACTTTGACTATTGGTAGTTTACTATAAGTGTTATTGATATACAGACATTTCCATAGTAAAAGATATATGTCATGGAGATAATGACAGTATACCCTTTGGTGAACACCTATTCACACAAGTAGTCCATTTGCTCCAATGATGTAAGAAATGGTTGCACAATTCTAACTTGATGGAGTATTTTACATATTCATTACTCTGAATTAACACTCACTAATTCTACTTTAAAAATGAATAGTCCTATGACACCTGAGGGCATGTCTACACTAGGAAATTATTTCAGAATAACTTATTTCAAAATAATAACTCTCATAATAACTCTTTTGAAATAGCATGTCCATGCTACAGGAAAGCCTCAAAATTAGTCCAAGGCAGGCTCCCTTAATGTGGACGCACTACCTTGACTTGGAGTATCCACACTACCACTATTTTGAATTAACCAGGGCTCGACAATCTATGATCTACTAGTCTGTGGTGAGTAGATTACATCCCAGAAGAGCCGGGTTCAGGCGATCTGCGCATGCACAGAACGATCTGCGCATGCACAGAACGATCTGCGCATGCACAGAACGATCTGCGCATGCACAGAACGATCTGCGCATGCACAGAACACCGGAGAGTGTGGCTGGTGAGCAGGGATTGCCACAGCTCAGCAAGCCCTGGAAATAACTATTTCAAAATAAGGGTTATTCCTCATGGAAAGCAGGAGTTATTATTTTGAAATAATCAGCCTCTTATTTTAAACTAATGGGCTTGGTAGTGTGGATGTGCCATTTGTTATTTTGCAATAATTCCCTAGGGTAGACCCAGGTTTAGAGACTAACAAATACTATATATAGATAGCTCATGATATATAGTATCATGAGCTTCCATGGGCAAAACTCACTAACTCACTTCATCCAATGATCTGGAGAAGAATAACAGAATCCCAGAATTGTGTTAGTCTCTACGGTGCCACAGGACTACTCGTTTTTAAAGTTATAGAGTAACACGTTTACCTCTCTTAGAGCCCTCCTCTGTGGTAGGTAGCTATTTTGCCCCTGGAGGAACTGATACGCAGAGATGATGTAATTTTCCCCAGACCATGCAAGTAAATAGGTGACAAGTTAGAATTCAAGTTGTTGGTTTTTTTTTTAAATTTTCAGACTGTGCTCAGTCCATTAGGTTATATCAAGAATGATAATAATTACTTCTATCTAGAAAACTTTCCAGACATGGAGGAGTATTGCTTGCCATATTCTAAATGGCAGACATGACAGATATTTCTACCATTTATATGAGTTCAATTCAGTTGTTGACACCTAGTTGAAGAAAAGATCTAGTGTCCACTTAATTACTCATCCTTAATTAATATTGCTTGAAATTTTCCTTGTGCTGCCTGCCCATTGCAAGACCCTCCAAACCCACCTTCCAGTGCTGGTTAAGAGCCATCAAGACAGATTCTGAAGCAGATCACAACACTATGTGTGCTCTCACTGAAAACTGAACCTGGTGGTATGTAAAGCTTTAACATAAGTATTAACATTTTGTATCTTCATCACTGACTCTTTGCACAGCACAGACTGTTAGGTATTAGATATCCATTTCTTGCAAAAGACAGATTTGCTACATGTAACCAGACTAAATGTATGAAAAATACCTTGTATATCTGGTACATCTGGTAAAATATCAGTATATGTTTCTGCAAAAGGATAGGCAAATATATACTTAAGATAAAGTAGATCAAAGAGATTTCTCCTATGCAGCTGTAATGTTAAAGGGATACATTTCTAGCTTAAAAAAATCAAGAGAAAATACATTTATCACATATCATTTTATAGTACCTAGCATATTATGAATTCACAATCATGACTGTTGGAGACCACCACATAACACTAACATTATATCTAAACAATCCCGCTAGGACTCATTGGCCCCACAGTTTCGTTATTACATTGAAGCAGACTCTGATATCCTTACTTACTGTTAGTACTATCTTTCCCTACATGTAGTCCCAGTGGAATCAGTCATTCATGGAGTAAGGTGCTAGTCAACACAATAAGGGTGACAGAATCTAACCCTTAAAGCACAGTTCTATGTTTGTTTTAAAGTTCTAAGATTTCTAAAAGCTATAATTATTTTATTAGTGGTAAGCAGAGTGTACAATTTTCCAGCCCTGCTCAGTTTATTTACATTAAGCTAAATTGCTCGTGTTGTAAGGAAGTTAAAAATTAAGAAAGGATTTTGTAATTCCCTGAGACAACCTGTTGATAAAAAGCTACACATTGCAGTTTTATTATATAAGAAATGAATTACCATGTGTGCTGACAGAGCACAGGCTGTGAGGTCTAACTAGATGAAGTGAGAGAGCTTTTGTCTGGACTGATTGAAGTGAATTAGATTACAAGATATCTGCCTGTGGAATGTCTACAACCAGAATTGCTGAAAGAAATACTATTTAGAGAATAGCAGTTGTGCTGTACTTACCACTGGCAAAATCATCAGATCCCTATGGTGGAAACTTGAAACTGCTGATTTTAAAAATGATACACCTTATTTTGTTTCAGTATGTATGTTGTCCAAGAATGTAATGAATGAATGGCAGGCACAAAAAAAGAAAAAGAAAAAAAGAAGCCACAAACCATGAGCTAAAATGTTTGTCTCCAAGCTCACAAAAAATCCTAAGCCCAATTCTGTTCTTCATCATACTGACTAACTGCATTGAATTTTGTACAGTTTTACACATATCAGCAACATCAAATTTTTTTCCCTTGACTGGAATCTACCCTTCATAATAAAAGTATAGAATCGTTGCCGCTCTTTGTATAGAATCTTAGGGGATGTTTAAACAGTGCAGTTTACAGGAAGGTTTATTAATAAAACTTTTTATATAGTTTTTTAAAAGCCAAATACAAATAGTCATATTCCTTTCTTAAAATTCAATACAAAAAGTCTCTTGGGATTTAATTTCCACCCATATTCTTCAAAGGAATTCCCTGTGAAGAGAAAGATAGTAGGAGCAGGCAGCTTCCAGAGCCTTTCCCAGTGATCAGTCTTTTCCTTCAGCGATGAAAGGCTCCAGTAATGGGGAGACAGAGTGATACTACACTACTAAAAATTGTAGGAAGGGAGGTAAGACTTGGGCAAGAAAAGAGCTAGGTAGGATATATACCTGCAAACATATATTTGCAGACATATCCACACCCTTCCCCTGTAATTTACACTCATGCAATGGAGGCTACACGTCTATGAACTCTACACACCGCCAAAAGAAGTGTGCCATGCAGTGTGTGCCTTAGCTTGCAGAAGCTGGTGTGTTATGGATTCACACACTAAGTTTCCATGTAAATAAATTTCATTATCGAAACTGAGTAAAATGCAAAACTTAAATAGTGTTTCTCACAGGAAATGGAATAAAATAATTAGATCTGTTAGCCTTTCCACTTTAATCTATGTTATTTGTATCACAGGTAAGTTAAAGATTTTTTTTAAATGTAATTTTTATACCTTCGCAGAGAATTTTTCAAGATACTTAAGCTCTGAACACATGGTACTTGGAGAACTGTGTTGATACTGGCCCCTTTATGCCAGGCTAATATTTGAGGGTTTTTTATAAACCAGGAATCAATTACCCAGAGATAGGATAACATTACTAGTAACAAATGAAATAAAGTTATTGCTGTGCTTATTCAGCAGAGTTGGTTTTGGCATGTTAATTTCAGCTAAAGCTTGAATAAATGTATTTTATCTATTTTTGGACTTGTTGTGCTAAGAGCCAATTTTAAACCATGGTTTAGCCTAAACCGTGCCCATGGAATCTTAGAACACTCCTCTCTTGTGGGACAGGTTCACACATAATCAATCTATTCAGGGTCAGTGAGCTTAGAGCAGAATAACTGTTTCATATAATATCAGCTTCTTAATAGAAATCTCGGTTGATGCATCTTAGTAATTGTTATCAAAAGCTGAAAACTACTTGATAAAATAAATGGTAAAATAAGATTAATCACTTATTTTCACCAGGATTCCTCAGTGTCAGCCCAGTATAGTTGCTGGGACTGAGTTTAAAAGGGGAAGAATGGCTGGATCTGAGGCCAAGATGCTGAACTTTCAGTCCAGTCCAGCCAACATGCCTTCTTCCTACTACAAGCACACAGCTGCTTTCCAGCTTCTTTGCCACTGCCTCTCAGGTGGGTGGTCATGATGGAAATGCTGGCTGCTGGAAGCAGGAGAGAAGTACTAATTGCTAGGTGAAGGACTCATGACTGAACTTTTCTTCCATGCTCATTGGTGCTGGATCAGGGCTTAGAATCTCACAATACTAATGAAAAGCTATTAAGAAACCACAAAAACTCTGTACATAAATAAAACAAACTTTCAATCCTTGCTTTTGAATTCCAAATGTCTCCCACACTGAAATCAAGTTGGTGTCAATGTACATCTTATAAGCCTGCAAAAAATATAACAGTCAGGGTCAGTAATGAGGGAGATCACTCTGGGTGCCATTGTAAGGGGGATGCAGTGATCAAAAGACAAGGAGCAGGATGCCCCTGGGGTACAGGGCTATGGAAGGGAACTTGGGGGACTACAGTGAGGCAACAGGGCATGGTAGATAACTAGGAGCATGGGTGGCAGTGCGGGCCAGGGGCAACAAAATATACATTTGCTTAAGGTGCCATTTTACCTAAGTAAGAGTAGAGAACAGCACACCAAAAATTATAAAGGAGTATTTCATGGCCATTTATGTAGGAGTTACATATTATTAATACTGTCCAATATTTAAACTAGTATCTAGAGACTATCTTGAGAGGAAGAATGGTTTTCTGATTATGGTTCAGGTACAGAACTGTGAGGGTCAGGAAACTGAAGTTGATTTCCCTGCCCTACCATGGATTTCTTTTCTGACCTTGGGTAATTTTTTTCCCTCTGTCGCTCAGTTCCCCATATCGTACAAAAATGGAAATGTGCCATTACTCCCTTCTTAATTGCCCCTGCTGTTTAGACTGCAAGCTCTTTGGGAGAGGGACTTTGGGACAATAAGTTTTTAGAGGGCTTGGCTCAGTGGGATTCTGATCTTATTAGTGACTACATCCTGTATTATAAATAATCGTTTGAACTTAGCACACATATGTGTACAAAACACATAGAAGAGCTAAGAACTGGCACAGACTGAAGAATGAAAAGTATTCACTGGAGGAGAAAGTAATCTAGAAGATAAGAACAGATTGCTCTTCCTATTATACTGCAATCAATTCCCTCAAAAACTAGTGAGGGAGAGAGACTTGGGTTTTGAATACTCAAACACAGTATTGACCACACACACACACACACACACACACACACACCCCCCTACCTAGAGAGAGTTATTCCTCAGAATGTGACAGTGATTTTTCCTCATTAATTTTAATAAATGTATATCCTCCTACTGCTCTTGAAATGAAACCATGAAGCACTGAAAGGGATTTTGTATATCATCTCAACAGCTTTTCAAATGTTAAAAAAAATGAGCATTACTGTTTCATCCTCCACTGGTTCAATATTTCTTTACTTCCAGCACTATAAATCCCTTAAAGCACATCTTCTGAGACTAATCCCTGAACCATCCTGTTCCTTATTTTAAACTGTTGGCCCAAATCCTGAGATTCTGCAGTCCCCACCATATTTCCATGGGACTAGTAGGTACTCAGCACCTATCAGGATTTGGGTTCCTTGTCTGAATAGGCTTTATTAATGATTATAGGCCACTTCACTCTTACTAAGAGCCCGTGGTATGATTTACATATTTCTGCAGCACTGAAATCCAGATAATATTACATCTGAAGTACAGTAGACTTCCGATAATCCGGAACCTATGGGATTTAGGTGGTGCCTGATTATCAGATATGCCGGACTATCAGGAGGTACTATAAGCAGGTTATATATATACTGTATACATTATATACTGTATATAAAGTGTTCTTAACCCTTTTTATTGTACATACTGTATACAGTATACTGTAATGTTTTAGTTTTTTTAAGCCTTTTTTACCCTTTTTGCTCAGTTCAGCTGCTGCCACTGTTACCTTGTGACTCCTTTTTTGCCGAAGCTCACTCACTAGCTCTTGCCGTTTTGATGCCGGACTATCAGGAGTGCCAGACTATTAGATGCTGGACTATTGGAGTTTTACTGTACCTAACATTACATCTGATTCAAGATGCACCTGTCTTTCAGCATAATCATTTTGGGTCATCCACAGACACACAACTTTCTAATTTAGGTGCTTTCTTTTCAAATAGCTATCTCCATTACAAATATGATATCACTACCATTGGATTTTTCACATCCCCATTTAAAAACTTGCAACTTTCTCTTAGGAATGTATAGCAACCCCAACATTCTGAAAAACACAGGGCCACATTATATGCCCACGTGGGTGGTGCAAAGGGTCTGAATTTTGGCCACAGCTGCCTGGTTGAGAATCCCTTGTCAGGGAAAAAAGGAGACTAATAGAATCTGTGCCAGATGCCCTAACTTACCCTAGCATAATTTATAGAGTTTAAGGCCAGAAGGGCCCACAAGATCACCTAGTCTGACCTTCTGTATATCCCAGGTCACTGTCAACAACTAACACCTTAAATCCAACAACCAAAATTAGACCAAAGAAGTACTGCTCCCAAGAGTTTAGACCAGTATGTGACACAGGCAAAGAATAGGAAGGACCAAGATGATGTGTAAGAGGAGGTATCATGGAAGGCTTTGCTGGGATGGGGAAGGCCACAGCTCCACCAATTCACAGCTTACATATGGCACTTTGGAGGCCATAGTCACCTGCTATTAAATCAAAGCAGGAAGCTCTAATCTCTCTCAAGGAAGCTTGAAAATCCAAGACTAATAGTCAGCAGCCTGAGAACCTCCTGCCCCTTTCTGTATAAGATGGATCATGGTACATGACAGAATCTGTCAAACAGTGCCACAGTAACTTTCTGCTTGCCATATACTGGACTCAGTTCTAAATAGAGAAACAATGTAAAACACCACAGGGATTAGAAGGATTGTGACCAGTGACTTATCCCTTCAGAGGTGCAGTATGTTCTTCCTTTCAAAGCTGGCCTATGGAGATGGCAATGAATTAGACCACAGCTTCATGTTCTCCTCACCTACTTCATGGGTGGTTGGGCAGCAAGTCATATGTGCCCAACTCTGCGAGCATTCCAGCCCAGGAGCACTCACAGAAAAAAATTAGTGGGTGCTTACCACCCACCAGTAGATAAGCTCCTCTCCATTCCCCCTGTTCCCACCTACCAGTGGCCTCTGCTGATCAGTTCCCCCAGGAGGTACTGGGAAAAAGGGAGAGAGTGAGGATGGGGCATGCTCAGGGAAGGAGGGTAGAAAAAGGCAAGAAAAAGTTGGGATGAGAGCAGAGTGGGAGCAAGAAGAGACAGAGTAGGGGTGAAGCCTTGGGGGAAGTGGTGGAGCAGAGGTTGGGCCAAGGGTAGAGTAAGGGCAGGAACAGGCAGGCGAGGGCCAGGGCTTGGGGAAAGGGGTAAAGTTGGGGTGGGGCCTAGATCTGAGCACCCAAGGGGGAAATTAGAAGCTAGTGCCTGTACACTGAGCAGTCCCTATATTTTAGAGACTCAGGAGAGTGCAATTTTGATGGCATGGTGTAGAAGGTAGGCTACTTTAACCATCCCCTCATTCAGGGGCCCTCAACAATCCCACTAAATGCTTAGACAAATTCCAATTTTATGTTTCTCTTTTCCTTTTTGCAGTCATGTTCCCCCGAATACTTATCTATCACCCAAGCAATATACATGATCATGAGCTATTTCAAATATCTTTTAATGTCCAAGGTTTATTCCGGTTTCTGGTTCTGGAAAGTGACCATTAAAATTGCTATCTTCTTATTAAACAGATGTGCTTCCAATGTGTATTTAAAAACATAGCCAAATTATTTGGTATGAATACATTATATTACATATTTAGCCCATTATATCATTCATGAATAGTTTGCAATCTATCTTGATTTAGTATTAGCTTTCACAAGCATTCACTGAACAGTTATGCCAATAAATTGCAGACTAGATAGCATCATGAATGGTTCACTTTGACTATTCAGTACACACCTATTTGTGGTTTCTGATTGGCTCCCTCTGTCACAAGATCTGTTTCTCCTCCCTGTTGGACTGCAACTTTGCAAAGAAGAGAACACATACTGAAAAGGATGCATTGTAAATAATGAATAGCAAGTCCCCATGCTCATGGATGAATACTCTGGTCCTTTTGTAAATATGGCTGTTTGCAGAAAGACCAGCCTTTCCCCAAACATCTCAGTGAACAAGAATCTGTTAGCATTAATGTTTGCAGATAGCAAATAATAAGGAGCACAAATGTAGTAGAACCAAATTATTAACTAGAACTAGCATGAATGCTTGAACACTGTTAGCCATATGTGCCCAGCTCTGCTTCAGCTATAGCTGTTTAACATGTTTAGTTTGTTGGTTGTTTTGTTCATTTGTTTTACATCTGCAGAGCCAATTCAACTCAGAGAGAGAGGGAATAGGACTATATTTTGGGTGAAATAACATTAACCAAAATTGTTATCTAATTTCCAAATTATGCCCTAAGTTACACTTACACAGCCCTAGTAAAGATGCTTAGTTACACTGTGCTACTTAACTGAACTCAATGGGGTTATACAGGTGAGTAGAGTGTTGGCTGTAGAATCTTTATTACTGGTGATGATGAGTGAAAAGGAAAGCCAACTTGACTTTCAGATCCCATGGGGAGTTTTCAGGGCTGAACACCGATTCACACACACATAGCTTTTACACTGTTTAAATCTGAGCTTAAAATAACCAGGGCACAATGAAGTTGCCATTTTCACAGACTTTACAGAATACAACCACATTTCAAAACACAAATTTCATTTGAAAGTCAAGTACACAAAGTAAGTCACTACAATTCTTCCGCCCACTATGCAGAAGATTCAATGGGTCCTCCTACCTGCAATACAGCCACTACCACAACCTGGAGGTGGGATCCCTCACTTCTCCCCCTACAGGAGGTGTGTACTGAATAGTCAAAGTGAACCATTCATGATGCTATCTAGTCTGCAATTTGTTGGCATAACTGGTCAGTGAATGCTTGTGAAAGCTAATACTATATCAAGATAGATTGCAAACTATTCATGAATGATATAATGGGCTAAATATGTAATATAATGTATTCATACCAAATAATTTGGCTATGTTTTTAAATACACATTGGAAGCACATCTGTTCAATAGGGGATAAAATGGTGTCTGTCAGAGGCTGGAGAGGGATGGCAGGAGACAAATCGGTTGATTATTGTCTTCGGTCCACCCTCTCTGGGGTACCTGGTTCTGGCCACTGTCGGTAGACAGGATACTGGGCTAGATGGACCTTTGGTCTGACCCAGTATGACCGTTCTTATGAGCCAATGGCACAGATTCTCTGGCATAATCCATCATCCTGTATTCTAGGCAGCCTTCCAACTCTTTGTGCACTGCTCCACATCATGAATGAGATTGGCTATCGATCTCTCTATATGTCAGTCAGTAGTCTAGTCCCTCAGTGCAGCAAAAACACAATGGAGCCCTATGGCTCCTTTGTAGCATATAGTCTAATGTAAATGGGCTAAGGGACAGACACACATTCATATCCTGGAGGACATATCTGGTGCAGACGGCACTTGTGCCACTTCCCCATCAAGGGCACACCACAGGTGAAGTGGAGACTGGAGACACTATGGCCAGGACAGAATTGCACTCTGTGATTCTTCACCATAAGGAAGTTCCACAAGGGCCATCAGAGCAGGGGTAAAACTTTAGGATATTGCCAGAGGCAAAGCTGTCTCCCACATCCTTTATGCACGGAGAGAACAAGACACTTCTCGTCTCTGCACTGTTATCTACATTACCATAAAAATTAATGTGGCTTAATACATCTTTCTGGGCATGCATACCCTGTGAAAGTTCAGAGTGCATGACTGACCTTTTAGCATATTCTCATTCTGATTTTGGATAGGATTTTTTAAACCTTCAAATCATAGAACCTTAGCACTGGAAGGGACCTTAAGAGGTCTTGTCCAGACTCCACTCAATGTATGACTAAGTATTCGTAGAATCATAGAATACTAGGACTGGAAGGGACCTCGAGAGGTCATCGAGTCCAGTCCCATGCCCTCATGGCAGGACCAAATACTGTCTAAACCATCCCTGATAGACATTTATCTAAACTACTCTTAAATATCTCCAGAGATGGGGATTCTACAACCTCCCTGGGCAATTTATTCCAGTTTTTTACTACCCTGACTGTTAGGAAATTTTTCCTAACGTCCAACCTAAACCTCCCTTGCTGCAGTTTAAGCCCGTTGCTTCTTGTTCTATTCTCAGAGGCCAAGATGAACAAGTTTTCTCCCTCCTCCTTATGACACCCTTTTAGATACCTGAAAACAGCTATCATGTCCCCCCTCAGTCTTCTCTTTTCTAAACTAAACAAACCCAATTCTTTCAGCCTTCCTTCATAGGTCATGTTCTCTAGACCTTTAATCGTTCTTGTTGCTCTTCTCTGGACCCTCTCCAATTTCTCTACATCTTTCTTGAAATGCGGTGCCCAGAACTGGACACAATACTCCAATTGAGGCCTAACCAGCGCAGAGTAGAGCGGAAGAATGACTTCTCGTGTCTTGCTCACAACACACCTGTTAATGTATCCCAGAATCATGTTTGCTTTTTTTGCAACAGTGTCACACTGCTGAATCATATTCAGCTTGTGGTCCACTATAACCCCTAGACCCCTTTCTGCCGTACTCCTTCCTAGACAGTCGTTTCCCATTCTCTATGTGTGAAACTGATTGTTCCTTCCTAAGTGGAGCACTTTGCATTTGTCTTGATTAAACTTCATCCTGTTTACCTCAGACCATTTCTCCAGTTTGTCCAGATCATTTTGAATTATGACTCTATCCTCCAGAGCAGTTGCAACCCCTCCCAGCTTGGTATCATCTGCAAACTTAATAAGCGTACTTTCTATGCCAATATCTAAATCATTGATGAAGGTATTGAACAGAGCCGGTCCCAAAACAGATCTCTGCGGAACCCCACTTGTTATATCTTTCCAGCAGGATTGTGAATGGTTATCCAGCCAGTTATGCACCCACCTTATAGTAGACCCATCTAAGTTGTATTTGCCTAGTTTATTGATAAGAATATCATGCGAGACCATATCAAATGCCTTACTAAAGTCTAGGTATACCACATCTACTGCTTCTTCCTTATCCACAAGACTCATTATCCTATCAAAGAAAGCTATCAGATTGGTTTGACATGATTTATTCTTTACAAATCCATGCCGGCTGTTCCCTATCACCTTGCCACCTTCCAAGTGTTTACAGAAGATTTCCTTAATTATTTGCTCCATTATCTTCCCTGGCACAGAAGTTAAACTAACTGGTCTGTCATTTCCTGGGTTGTTCTTATTTCCCTTTTTATAAACGGGCACTATATTTGCCCTTTTCCAGTCTTCTGGAATCTCTTCTGTCTCCCATGATTTTCCAAAGATGATAGCTAGAGGCTCAGATACCTCCTCTATTAGCTCCTTGAGTATTCTAGGATGCATTTCATCAGGCCCTGGTGACTTTCAGGCATCTAACTTTTCTAAGTGATTTTTAACTTGTTCTTTTTTTATTTTATCTTCTAAACCTACCCCCTTCCTACTAGCATTCACTATGGTAGGCATTCCTTTACACTTCTCAGTGAAGACCTTAACAAAGAAGTCAAGACCAAAACAAAGAAGTCATGATCTAGACCATCCCTCACAAATGCTTGTCTAACCTGCTCTTAAATATCTCCAATTATAGAGATTCCACAATCTCCCTAGGCACTTTATTCCAGTACTTAATCAGTCTGACATTTAGGAAACTTTTTCTAATGTCTAATTAAGTATGTTGCGTCTTGTCCTAGCGTCAAAGGTAAGCAAAAACAATGTTTCTTCTTTTTGCTTGTAACAACCTTTTCTGTTCTTGAAAACTGTTTTGTTGCCCTTCAGTATTCTCTTTTCCATACTAAACAAACAAGTTTGTCAATCTTCCCTTCATAGGTCATATTTTCTAGACCTTGAATTACTGTTGTTGCTCTTCTCTGGACTTTCTCTAATTTGTCCAATTTTTTACAGAAATATGGGTCTCAGAACTGAATGAACATTCTAACTGAATCCTACTCAATACAGAGTAGAATGGAAAAAAATGCTTCTTGTGTCTTGCTTACAAACACTACAGCTAATATATCCCAGAACGATACTTGGGTTTTTTGCAACAAAGTGACACTGTTGATTCCTGTTTAGCTCATTATCATTATGATCCCAAATCCCTTTTCTCAATACTCCTTCCTAGGCAGTCATTTCCCATTTTTTATGTGTGCAGTGGATGTTCCTTTTAAGTAGAATACTTTGCATTTGTCCTTATTGAATTTCATCGTATTTATTTGACCATTATCCAGTTTCTCCAGATCATTTTGAATATTAAGTCTATCCTCTAAAGCACTTGCAACTCCTGCAACCTTGGTCTCATCTGGAAACTTTATAAGTATATTCTTAATAACTTTGTCTAAATTACTGATGATATTGAACAGAACTGATTCCTGAGGGATACTACTTAGTATGCCCTTCAAGCTTAAGTGCGAACCATGGATAACTACTCTCTGGGAATTGTGTATGCTGTGTGTCTGCGTGTCTCTCTCTCACACACACACACACTGAATGTGCAATACATACAAAATGCACTTTGGAGTGAATTGACCTTCCTCTCTTTCTCTTTGTGACTTTTTTTATGATCCAGAATTTGCTGACAGTTCATTCAGTTGCATTGTCCAGGGATTTTCAGATTCTCAGGAGAGGGATCACATGAGGATTACCTGTTGTGTTCCCTCGCTCTAGAGCATCTGGTATTGGCCACTGTCAGCACAGGATACTGGGCTAGATGGACCATTGATCTGACCCAGTATGACCATTCTTATGTTCTTATACTTATCTTTGCACATTTTTTTGTTTCACGTGGGAATTTTTTAGAATTTTCTTGGACACAGTGGAAGAAACAACACAAAATCAACAGAAGATTTTAAAGCTCAGAGGGAATTATCTGATTTAAGTTCTTCAGTAAAATATAAGTTCTATACATATTACCTTTGGTATCACTCAGTTGTATTAATTGGCAAGGTATTCCCACTCTTGAGAATTTTGCTAAACTCAAAGATTGTTAAAATATTTCTTTCCGTGATACATATTCATTCAAGATTCTTTAGCTGGAAGAGAAATTTAAATAATGGATACAAATGCTGACAAATTAAGAGACAGATGCCAGGCTACTATGCATGTACTTGTTAATTTTCCTACTATAAATTACCTACCATACCTTTTTAAAATATACCAAATGTGGAGAAAAGTCTACCACTTGATTTTAAATTGTGAGATCCACATTGATATCTGAAAACAGAATTTAACATGTGTTAGGGCAATAAGAATTTTCATGAGCGAGGAATAGAAAGGATTAAGAACTATAAGAGTTGGCTGTGTTTGAATAGGATAATTGTTCACACATACTATTACATTACACAGTATGGTAAGCTGCATATTTTTTCTCTTCTGTATTACATTAACTTTGGTTACCTTTGATGATTGACAGTTGAGCTCAAAGCAATCATGCATTCACATGGATTAAAATGTCTTTTAAAGAGTATTGTGTCTTTGTTTACAGCCTCCTCTGTTAATTCATGGGTTTTATTGGCCCCCTTTTACTCTACCTTCTTGGCATGCAGTAGTGACATACCGGGTCACAAGCCTGACTAGTGAGGGGCTGTGTCACCCTGCTCCTGCACCCTTCAGTGCCACCTAGGCTACTCACAAATAGCCTAACAGAATGCAAACCAGACCCTGGCTCTCCTTAGCCTGGACTATTCTACTACTACAGCAAGACACTGAAAGTTACAGGGTAGGGATGATGCAATCATCCGTCAGTCTGGATTATGCCTTGGTATGTCACAGTGGTGCAGTAAGCCAGGATTTACACACAGCCTATTCTTTTTTTAATGTGGTTTAAATTTTGAGCACTGGTGCAGCAATTTTAAGTGAGCCTTAGGTGTGATGGCTGGAGACAGAATGATGTTTCCTGTTTGCTTAGTATGAGTAAGCGAAATAGAAACAGGAAAGTATCAAGAGAAGTACCATAGAAACAATTGCAAAGCCAGAACATACCAGGATGGAGAAAGAGACAAAAACATGAACATTAAAAATTGCAAGCAGAGATGAGAATCAAAGACCAGAACCAAAGGTTTGACCTTTTTGCTCAAGAACATTTACTAAGAGATTAGAAATATTTCATAGGATACATTTTAAGAATCTGTGACAGCAGTGGCTACCCTGTGTGAGCCCTTTGTGCAAGCCCAGATGCCTAATGAGTGCAAGTCATAGAAATAGGGATACAAATCTGGAGTAAAGTGTGTGTGGAGAATCCTATTTTACCCTTCAGGGGAAGGGTGGTTGGGATCCCAGGCACTCACCCACAAACACCCAGAATTATTCCCCTCCTCGAAACCCCCTTTACAAACCTTCTGTGAAGGAAAAGAGTTCAATAAAGTGTTTCCAGCGTAACTCCACTCAGCACATGAGAAATCTATGCCCAACCACTAAAAGAAATAAGCCCCTTCTAACTCATATTAAAGCAGTTATCCTTAAAGCACAAGCTTGAGAGATACCTCCAGGTTACCTGGTGAGTTTTGTGAGGGCTGACCAGGGTGGAAGTAGAAAGAGGGGGGTATCAATGTGGAAGTTATTAAAGTTGCCAGAGTGCATAGAATCTAGAAACACCAGAACCCTGATCTCTCTGGTCAAGGGAAGCGTGATACCAAAGACTGGCTCTTCTGGCAGTGGGAGGACATAATATTCCTGTATCTTTCACCAAGGTGTATGTGGAAAGGGATTGTCATATGGTGCTAAAGAATATCCCATTGAAATGCTTATTGGGAAGAATCATTTGCATATAGCTAAAGTTATTTAAGTGGTAACCTGTAGCACAAAAAAAAGCGACAAAAATAGCAATAGCAATATTGTGCAGGTAACACAGAGGGGAGTGGTAAAGTCCCAGAAATTTCTGAGGGGAAAGTCTCTATAACTCTTCTGCAGCAGAAGGAATGTATGTTTCCACATGTGGGAGGGACTGAAGCTAAGTTCACAATGGCAGAGAAAAGCAACATGTCCTGGTGACCATGGAGGAAGAGGAGAGGACTGCTGTGACTGAAGACACTGTCCCAGATATCAGTTGCCAGTTTTCTGAAGAGGAACAAAAGACACTTCAGGAAATATAAGAGGGTATGTCCTAGAGAGAGATTAGAAAGGGAAAACGGAGAGAGTTTGTGGTGGTGCTGAAGTCTTATCAAACAAACAGCATGGAGTTTTCTTTCTTCACTAGTCTGCCTGCAGCCTTGCTCCCAGATGAAAATATTTCTCAAAGTGGGGTACAAGATGATTAAAAAAAGGGGCAGACAGCAAGACATTTCTTCTCTTTCCCTAGCAGCACTTCTGAGGATGACAAAGGAAAATAGCCATTGGATTCTAAGAGAGAGGGTTCTGACCTTAGAGTATAGTCAATAATCTCTTGGGGTAAATGGTTAAAACTTTGCATGAACCTAATACGGTCTGCTAAATTGTACATAAGTAAGCATTTTATTTTCCTTTATCATGCAACCATTTCTAGCTTTGGTGCTTTATTACTTGGACTCACTTAAACTCTACCTCTCTGTAGTTATTAAGCATATTTTACTATTTTATCTAATCTAGCATGTTTAAATTGGAGTGCCTGAGTAACCATTTAAAATAATAAATTGGCACTTTAAGGGAATAAAGGAATAATAGACTTAATATATATTTTAGTGTCCTGGAGAGGGATGGACAGTGCAGGAAATACATTTCTGGAGGAAGATCTGGGACTGGAGGTATGATGGGTGACCCTGCAATATAACCAAAGCTGGTGAAAGGCAGGGTGTAACTGGCACTACAGGCACTCAAGGTGTGGTTTGCATTCTGAAAGGCTGTTTGTGAGCAGTCCAGGTGGGAGCTATTACAGCAAGGCATTGAAGACTCCCCGAGTTGGCACTGCCCCTGGACTAGTCTGGATTGTGCCCCTGTATATCACACTAGAACCATTTCATTCTGCTTGTATGTTTCTAGAGAGAGTAAAAGCAGGGAAATAAAAAGTCTCAGTGGAACCAGACTAAGGACTCCCCCTCAATAGTCACTTTTTACAAATATTTATTTTTCTCCTCTTGAGGTCTCAGGGTATGTTTGATTTACAGTATTCAAAGAGCAATCAATGTAGGCAGCAGCAAACTTTTTCTGAACAAACACCTTCATGGATTAGAACCTAAAAAGGTATTCACGTTGCCTCACACCCTGTAGTAATTAGAGAAACTCTTTGTTAACTGATTTAACTAGTTTGTCATATCATTTAAGGAATCTATGCTATTTTGTGAAATGTACTCAAACTATTTATAATCAGATTTATTCACAGAGAAATCAATTGCAGTTTTTAGTTGTGAATTGTAAGAGCAGCTCTTGGAGGAAAAGCCAGGGACATGTACAATATGCGTAAGATTTGTGTGTTGAAATTTATTTTCATACAAAACATTTCTGTGTATATGAATGCAAACACAAAAAGCTATTGAGCCACAAACTTTGTTTGCACAGTTATTACACATGCAACTCCCTTTCTAACGTACAAGGAGGATACTCATACATACAGGCACATGTGAAAATAATTAAGGGTGCATGATTTACAAGCACTTTCGAAAATCTGAGCCTAGATCTAGCCATGGAACACACTGATTAATAGAAGTTTGTGTGGCTAAATCCCCCCAATCAACTTTGAAAAACTCAACCATATACTATTGTGTATTGGTATATTTGCAGCTGAAGGGAAGAGGCAAAGTGTATCTGTGGTAAAGGGCAAAATGAGGGGGGCATTAAGTTGAATGAATTTAGTCTCTCATAAAAAGAAAAAAAGAAGAGAGATAGGAGACCTAATCTGAAAGGGTATGTCTACACTGCATGCTTATTTTGAAATGAGCTATTCTGGAAGAAATACTCTGAAATAGCTTATTTCAAAATAGCATGTCTACACTACAGGGAAGCCTCAAAATTAGTCCAAGGTAGGCTTCCCTAATATGGATGTGCTACCTCGATTTAGAGCCCTGAAAGCACTGGGGAGTAATTACTTTGAATGGCCCTGGGGAGGAGCTATTTTGAAATAGAAGCAGTGGAGCATCCACACTACTATTTCTATCTATCTATTAGTCCTTTGGGCTCCTGTTGGAGCATAGGGCCTCCACAATCATTCTCCATCTCTTGCGATCCTCAGCGATAGTTTTGATTTGATCCCATGTTAAGCCAGCTCCTTTTACTTCCACAATACTGCTATTCCGAAATAGCTATTTTGGAATAGGCATTATTCCTCATGGAATGAGGTTTACAGACGTCAGAATAAGCCATCCGTTATTTCAAATTTATTTAAAAAAAACCAGAATTGTTGTTTAAACACTCGCACTGTTATTTTGGAATAACAGCCATTATTCCAAAATAGCGCTGCTGTGTAGTTGCACCCAAAGAGATGGTTCGCTAATTATATGATTTGTATTCTACTGTTTCCCAATGATACTTCCCTGGCAAGTACAAAAACTTAGTGGTTAAAGTCTAGATTTACCAGGTGGCCAGATCTTTGCATCAATTTAGTGTCCTTTTGGCTAATAAGGTCTGCTCCAGTTAATTTTACTACTTCAGGTTCTTAAAACTGCATAGCAGTGAGACTCTATGGGACTATATTGTTCCATGCACACCTTTTCCTTTGTGGGGTAGGCCTCACAGAG
The DNA here is from genome assembly GCF_049634645.1 of Pelodiscus sinensis. Classification (NCBI taxonomy): domain Eukaryota; kingdom Metazoa; phylum Chordata; order Testudines; family Trionychidae; genus Pelodiscus; species Pelodiscus sinensis. The sequence continues at coordinate 59,109,549 of NC_134713.1, forward strand.
AAATACTACATTGGTGGTGCCTTGTAACACTTTGGTAACGTCGCCTAGAAAAGTCGGAAATTTGCAATAAACTTTGATTACCTTATATTTAGCAATTTTCACTATTTGGTCTCCTTTACAAAAATATTGCAAAGGATGGAGGGCTTTGTACATTTTTCTCCTTTGCATGGTTTTTTTTTTTTTTTTTAAGAATTTCATGGACACAAGTGAACAAACAGGACATGTCATAGTGAGAGCCTGAAGGTAATTGGTATAGAGGATTCCTTGCTTGGTATAATCCCTTCATAGCAAACTCCACCCATCTTGTTCCTACACTGGAAGGACAATGCAGCGTGTCCAAAACTGCTCTGACTTGAGTAAGGCACTGACCAATTGCTCCTCAGCCCAGACTTTGGGAGAGAGCTTAAAGACTTAAAGCCACCTTCATGCCCATCCTTCACTTCTGGAACTCTAAATGGAGATCAGGATCTAGGCCACAGTCTCCTTCCTCACTTTGATGTCACTGGTCAATTCACTAACATTTCACAAAAAGATCTGATGTCTTGGGCCCCAACATGGCAATATTTTTTTCATACAATTACACTTTTTTGATACTTTCACATGCCATTAATAAAAGACATTATCCTTGTAACACAGAATATTAACTTTAATGACATTACCACAGCATGGATGTTATCACACCATGGAAACAATATTGAACTAGCAAATCACAAATACCATCAACTTGCAGTACCTATCGCTAGGCTCCCTATGGCCATATAGTTTACAGCTGAGGATGGTCTGATGATCTGGCTATGACTCATTCGCTATTTGACACTGCTGTGATTAACTTAAAGTGAAACAGCCAGCCTACAAGGTGAAACAAAGCAGAATCAACAGACTGCACTTAGCTAATGAACCGGCTCTGAATCTCAGGAAACTCTGATGCATCATTGTTTGACAAGTTAGAAGAGATATTACTACATGACTGATGCGAAACTCCTTCCTTCCAAAAGTCAATGGAAGTACTGAGTAAGGGTTTGCAGGATTAGACCCTCAGTGAGCATGCTGGAGCAAAGGCATCTCTTAAAGCTGCACAATACTTTAGTAAATACTCCAGACAAGTCCAATTGACCTTAGAAGGAAACAGAATAGTGTTGCTGCCACCAGTGCAATGTTATTCTGTGGTCTTCTTGCTTTTACTTTCTTCTACAGAAACTGCCAATTTTCATGCTTTCACTGACTCTTATCCTTATATGTAGGAGCATTTTTAGTGTTTTTCCATTTCTCCTGACAACCAGAAGAAAAATTCTCCCTGACTTCAATTGTCTGTGTCGTGATTAGTTAAGCTGGAGTCAGAGTCCCCGTGTTCCCTAGCAGGGTTGTTATTGATGGCTTCCAAATGAACCTGTGCCCATACTGGTAATTAGGTTAGCCTTGTTCCCCTTCTTGACATGTATGCCATTTTGCCATTGGATGGTGGGTGAGCCCATCTACTACTCTAGGTTCCATGCCAGAGGCCCTATACACCGCACCCATGGACTGCTCAATTAAATTAGCTGCTGCTGCTTCGATGAGCATCTTCTCATTCAGCCTGTTTATCTGTACCCTCAGCTCAAGGCCAAGGTTCTCAGGTCTCTCTTTCCCTACAAACACAGATATGCAAGTGCAGTCAGAGAGAAACACTGGCTACTCTTCGATTCCTTTGGCCAGAGAGGAATATGCTTCCCTGTTCCTCTAGTGCCAGCCAGGGACTGCCCTGCTAGGACTCAGCTCCTTTTATCTGAGCCTGCTGGGCTCTAACCATCTGTGCCATCCATTCAAGGACCAGAGCTCTGTAATTTCCAAGACAGCTGCCTCTTTAGGCAGGCCAGGAGGAACCAGCTTCATATGAGTATGGGATCTGAGATTGTTTGCCCCACAATATTGACTGTGCATATGTGATCTTCTAGAGAATCAGTCATTATGAGCCCCAAATAGGTGTTGAACAGTGTGGGTGAAAGGCAGCAGCCTTGCTGGACTCCTACAGTGGTGCAAATTCACTCTCCTATTGTGCCATTGACAAGAACATAGGAGTTGCCATACTGGATCAACCTTGAGGTGCTTCTAGTCCGATATTTGAACTTCAACAACTGTGGCCAACACTACATTCTGAATGCTGCAGATCTTGTGACACATTCAAATTAAGATAAGATGATAAAATACATACCTTCTTCCCTTCCTATTTTGACACAAGTTGCTTTCTAAAATGAGAACTGATAAACACATTTTGAACAAAAAAACCCACATTCCCATTGGGAAATGGGGTTTTGTTAAGTTTGAAATTTTTTGTAATAAAAGATTAATTTCCACTGACATTTACATCTGGAAAATCGAAATGAACTAGAAAGTAATATTGATCAAAATCAAACTAAGTCTGTATGATCTGCCCCGGTGCCTCCCAGGAGTTCTAATTCCAGGTCTTTCTTGGCTCCATTTACCCTGATGGGCCCAGTTTTTCAGCCAAACTACATATTCTCTTATTGTATTTGTGAACAAAGAATTCATTTTTAACAATCCTTTATATAATTTCATGTTTTGTTTGGATACTAATATGGCCCTCACCACCCTGATGTCAGAGTGTCTCACAATCATTAATGGAGCTTAACCTAGCAACCTCACTGTGGGTTAGGATTAGAGTTAGACTTGTTAATCTGTCTTGTGCCTCTGATTGAACCAGGAGAAATCACACCTCTTTTATCCTTAAGACTCAACCTACTTACCTTGATATGAATGCTTCCATAACTAGAACCCCAATTTTCTGAATTCAAATAGTTACATTCAGTAATGTCTGTCAGTGGTTGGATGTTTTCTAGGAAACTTTTGTTAGAGGAGGGAAAAGACTGGACCTGCTAATATGCACAAAGAATTAACTTGAATTTTTGAAAACTGTCATTTTGATCTATTTTCCACATTCAGAAAACAAACCATACAGAATGTTAAAAATGGAAGATCCATAAAACATGTCAAGTCCAGCAGCTGTGGGCTGCAATGACGGAAAACCTCAGCCATATAATTAGTTGCTCTTTAAACTGGTCTAATCTTATGGTCTAGAGTAAATTTCAAAGAGGCCTTATCTCTTGATTTTTTTAAGTTACCTGGAAATGGTGGTTAGAATTTTCATACTAAGTTTTGAAGCTTTGCAACACATGATACTAAACACTAAATATAGTTGCCATAATCTCTGGCAAAACTTTCACCAGGGAAACTAGATAAAATAGTTCTGAAAATTAAGCACAGATTGTTGGGTGACAAACTGTACAATCCTATATTGCTAAACAATGTACTCAGATCATTCAACATTCTAAAGGCACAAATGATTTAGTTGCTAATGATATATGGTGCTGAAACAGCCTCATTAGTGGTCCTTGCTTTTTCAGGCTAATGCTTTAATACAGTCAGACAGAGCAAATTCTAGTGATTTATTGTTGGGCTAAATTTCACTCTGGGAAAAATGCCATGAGTTCAGGATTCAGGCTGAACTAAACATATCATTTTCAAACCAAAATGCCCATCTCACTAATCTTTATATTCTGTTAGACATATTACTGGTCACACTCCTCCAATTATTAGTACAAGCACCTAGAAATAATTTGCCTATCAAAAATATACAAAGAATGTATCATCCTGTCTTCAACCAACCCCTTACTGGCCCTGAAAATCAGAACTGTATAAGAGGAAGCAGCAAACAAGTCTTTATTCTCAAGGGATCAGGTTGAAAATAACATATCTAGTTAGCATGTCATATCTGATCTACCTTGATCTCCCACATTAACTAGTCTCTTGGAATTTCACAACTTTGAGGTTCAGGTGTTCTCCGAAAGGGAGTTACAGACTTGACATGCTACAGAGTTTCTGCCAAAGATCTTGTTTGCAGAGCCCTGTAATGAGCCAACTGAAGTTCTTCATTCTTTCCTAAAGTTAGACAAAATTCAGCAACCTCCTTTGTGTGTGTATGTCCATCAGAATCAGAAAGGACAGGGGGGGAGGGAGAAAGGCAAATTGAGAAATGAGCATCAGTTAACACTGATTGTCCACAGGTAAGATAGAAACTGACACTAATCTGTCAATAGAAACAAATTAATAGTGTTCAAAGCCAAAAAATAAGCATCCCTGCATGCCCCATTATTTTCTTGTTGCCTTCTCCATAATACCCATGGCAAGATTAGATAAATGAGCCAGCCACATAACTACCAATTATTCATAGGCTAAACCTTTCTATACACCTTGAAATTGAGGACTCTTATCCCACAATTTTGAATGGAATTTACCACCGTAATTGTAATTGTTTATATTAACAGGGAGTATCCAGTAATAGTAGATAAGATGACATTAAACAGATCATCAGTTGAAATCCTTACTTGACAGGAAATCATTGCTGAGATTAACATTGCTGCAATATTAAATATATAGAAGTGGCAAGTCCCCTTCAGTAAAAGAGAATTATCTTTATTGTAACTACAAAGGTGCTGTAGCTAGAGCCAGCCCAACAATGGATGTTTTGTTCAGACACCAAACTGAAATATAAGAGGTATTAGGTTGATCAGAAGCAAAATTTTCTGGTTTTCCCTCACCAAATCAAAGCCACCCCACAAAATTAATTTCAGCTCATACTAAACATTTAGTTTGACCTGAAAAGAGGTGGTGTTGTTTTCTCCCCCATTTTGTTTTCAGTTTGTGTTTTTTACTGTTTTCCTCAATACCTCTACCTAAATTTCAAGTTGCAATATTTTGAAATGGTTACATTTTTTATAATTCCAAAAAAAAAAAAAAAAAAAAAAAAAAAAAAAAAAAAAAGAGAAAAAAAACTTGCCACGTTCATCCTAAATTCACATATACTTTCATTCAATTCAAAGCTGAAATTTCTGGTAAATAATTGTTTCTAAAAAATTACCTAAATCCAGTTGTAGGATCACATACAAGAAAAGCACATTACCGAGGATCTTGTAACCAAGGGCTGTAAAGTAAGCAGTCACTTTGCTATTGCAGAATAGTGGTAGAAATGTAGCCGTGTTAGTCTGGTGTAGCTGAAACAAAATACAGGACTATGTAGCACTTTAAAGACTAACAAGATGGTTTATTAGAAGGATGGCCAATATCACCAACCATTATTCCCAAAGAAATCAGCATCACCAGTCTCCTGTACCGCTCCTCTTAGAAGGAAGGATTAGGCATCAGACAGAATGTGTTATAAAGAAAAAAGATGGTAAATAAAAATTAACTGCACATAAAATAATCAATTTTATCATTTAATACAAGATATAGTAACGTTATAGTTATATATACGTTGAAAGAGCATGCAAACATTAGCACTTGGGTTTCAGTACTGGCTCAGAGAAAAAAAAAAAAAAAAAAAAAAAAAGAGTACCATTTGCTGAATCACAGCACCTTTTCTTACAGTGCATGGTTTTCCTGAGATGTAAACATTTAGAAGATGTTAATCTTAGATGGATACTGCTCAGGTTATTGGATCAAACAAGGCTGAAGTAACAGATGGTACTTTGATTGGTTCTTTCAAAAAGATATCACAGGTTAGAATGTTTACAGGTGGTTACACAGAGACACTGATAAATACTTTATACTCTCAGTTCCTATCTATCATCTTATATAGTGTTGGTTTATGCTGGTAGCTTAGGCTAAATATTTTACATACCACATCTTAGGTCAAAGGTGGTTCATTATTCATTACTTAGGAATTCTATAGAAATTAGTTGAATTAGAACATCAAGAATGGATCTGGATGAATTTTTGTTAAATTCAGTAAGAAATATGCATTTTAGGGATACAAAAACTATTCTCAAATTTGGGTTGAATTTATCAAGCAGTTTCAACTGAATTTTTTTTTTTGGGGGGGGAATGTAAAACATTGTATTGATAGTTTTGAAATTAACTTTCAGACTCATGTAAAATGTCATTTTGATTGACATTTTAAATATTTCATTCAACCCAAACAAAATGTTTTCAGTTTTTTTTTGTTATGCAAAAATTCTGATTGAACTGGGGAAAAAGATACTATTCACCAAGATCAAATCAAGAATATGACAGATAGGATAATGGATTAAGGATTAATCAAAATATGACAGGACAATGTAAATGTGATACAAATTTACCAAATTCATCTCTGATGAAAGTAAACCGCATTTAGTAAAGTTGAACCTTTTACTCCATGATTCAACCTGCACAAGTATTTCTGTAAAAGAACCAAATAAATAATTCACAACTCATAGTTTACCCAATTAATTTAGTCTCTTTTGTTCATATTGTGGAAAATCTACAAATAGATCTGAATTTTCTAGGATTTAAATCTTTATTCAAAATTATTTCACTTTTTAGATTTTTTCATGACTACAGATTCATTAAAAACTGTTACGTATAGTCAATACAATATTAGTTTTTTCAGCCTTCTTGATTAACATGTTATACTGGTCAGAAACATGGTATGGCTTCACTCCCCCTACCCCCATCTTCCCTGACTGTTTGCATGCCTAAGCACTTCCTGCATGAATAATACCATGAGTGTAAATTTAAAATTTGTTGTCATGAATAATCACACAGCCTCACTTTTTTAAAAACAGTTCATGACAAAAAATGATCAGGAATGGTCACAAAAAGCAGCCATCAGGAACATTTAAGCAAATCCACAGCAAATATATTGAGATGGCAAACAAAAGATGAATAGAAAATTTGTTCCCAGTTTTTACTCCGATTTAAATTTCTGCCCTGAATCTTCTTAGCTTTATTTCTGTTAGGAAATATTTACCACCACCACATGGGAAGCACCTGCAAAAGCACCAACATTTCCCTCAATGAAAGTAGTGTAGCAAATGTGTGTGAAGACAAGGATGAAATAAGTAGGAAATTAATAGCCAAATAACTGATGCATTTATGTTAAAGGGTATTATAGAGAACATTAGACACCATGCAAGAGCTATAAATGAAACATATGGTGTGAAGTAACATGTTAGATTAAGAGATGGAAGGGGAGAAGACTAAGATTCAGAAGCCAAATGAGAAACACTTCTGATTGTTGCATTATTTATCACCCAAAAAGATTTGAACGTCATTAAAAATAAAACTACAAGTGTTGTGATAAAAAAAAACTAATATTAAAATAAAGTTGGAGAAAAAACAATATTTGGGGAATGAAATAGTATACAATCCAAGTCTGACCTTTAGATTTGTACAGCTGTTAATATACAAGGACAAAATTGATCATGTACAGTAAATGTTCTAATGAACTAAAATGCAACAAAAACACTCCAGTGATTTTTGTTTAAACTAGGTCTTACACCATGGCTGGGGTAGACACATTTTCATCGAACCACTGTAGTTTAGAGAGCCTTATTCCTAACTTGGTGAAATTTTACTGTTACTCCATTAATTTTTTAAAATATTGTGACGGCCCTCTGGGGACCCGCATTGAGTCAGGGAGGGTCTCACCCTGGCCCCAACCAAAGGGATGGCACGGCGCAGCAGCCAATTGGGGCAGCCCCTGCCCACAGCTCACCAGGAGTGGGGCAAGTGAAGGCACGGTGAGGACGGCTCCCCCCAGAGGAGGAGGGGCTGAACCCCATGGAATCCGGCCGGCAGAGTGGCGTCGCTGGTTGGCACCAGATGAGCCCCAAGGTGGGACTTCTGGTGCCCAGCCCAACAGTGCGTGGCAGGTGGACAGGGCACTCCCGCATGGCGTCTGTTCCCAGGCCACTTGAAAAGCGGCCAAGACAGGTTCAGGAGGGAGGCTTAGAGAGAGGAGATGCCGACAAGCCCCCAAGGAGGAGGACATACCCCCGCACTGGAGAGACTGAAGAGGAACCCCCGGACCACCGAAGTGGAATGGAGGAGGACCCCAGCACTGGATAGACTGAAGAGGAACCCCCGGATCACCGAAGTGGAATGGAGGAGGACCACGAAGGGGTAAGGCCCCAAAGTGTTGCCCCAAGCCAGGCAACCCAGGAGGGGGATAGGAAGCAGCCCAGGGCAGAGCACCTCTGGCGCCCATGGACAGACCCGTTTAGGGTTTAAACCCAGTCTGTCATGCAGGGGGAGTGTTGCATGCTGCCCTTAGGACCCTGGGCTGGGACCTGGTGGAGAGGGCGGGACTGGGTCCCCCTTCTCCCTTACACCTCAGTGTTAACGGTCACATCGGTACATGCCAGAGGTGGCAGCCCAGTGGGTAAGGCCGACAAACCCTAGCCCCAGGTAGGGGCTAAACCTCAGAGCTTTAGGCCCTGCTAACTATTCCATACGTCGGAGAGTGGGTCCGCTGAACCCTCCTCGACTGAAGGCATAGGACCCAGGGCATAGGACCCAGTTAACTGTACTGTAAGTCGGACGGTGGGTCCGCGGAACCCCCCTGCTCGCCAGAGAGGGGGTGATCACACCCGTAAACGTGTCACAAACATTCTTAGCAACATTTGGGAAAATGAAGATAAAGAATGTCAGTGGACCAGCCATCTTCCAATGTGCTTTATCCTCTCACTATGACTGCAGTGCTATTTTGGGATAGCTATTTTGGGATACTGGAGTTATCTTGTAACTTAACATCAAGCCCGTTATTTCAAAATACATCAGGCTCGCTATTTCAATGTCCCTGTAAACCTTCTTCCACAAGGACTAAGGGGGCATTTCAGAATAGTGTGTAGACAGTGCCAATTTACAAATAAACTATTTCGAAATTAACTCGAAGTAAGCTATTCAATTTACATAGCTCAAATTGGGTAGCTTATTTTGATCTACGGGTGCAGTTTAGATGACATGCCTTTGAAGAGGAATACAAGCACGAACATTCCACAAATCAAAACCTTCCCGGACACATGGTTTTATTACTCCACAGACTAACCACATTATAAGGAGAAAGATGTTTGGATCCTCAGCTACAACCCATTTGGCAGTGATAATTTAAAAAGTTGTATGAAATTATTATTGCAAGGAAACAAACAATGGGTCACCCACAATAGAATCCACACATCATCATTTCAGAGCTTTCCATATTTAGTTAGGTGGACCCTTAATTATTCTGTTGGGGTCAGTCTTTTGCAAAGCCATTATACAAAGTGGAAGTCAAAAGGAATAATTTCTTCCACAAATGTGTGCTCACGATTTGTTTGAAAGTTGCAGTTTTTTCAAATGAATTTATCCTTTGCAATAATTCACCACATTTTCTTTGAATAATCCTTGGCCTGCTGATCACTCAAAAGTAGTTCAGTGAAAATCCTTAATAGATTTAATCTGACCTGTGTGTTTTAGTTTTGATTGGACCCCAGGGGTGCATCATATTATTTTGGTCTCTGATTTGATAAGGCACATGATTCTGATTAAAAGGCATATTTGAACTTTACATTTGTTTTTCCTGAATAATTAATAATACTTGTTAAAAAGTTACCATTTCCATAGACATATTTGCCAAATAAGATTATTTACTGTTATATTCATGGTAGGTATACTAAATATACTCACCTAGCTCTAAACTACATGTTATCACAGGTTCTGCCTGTCATTACTGATAAGAGGGAAGCTTCACTATCTGCTTTCCTATTATTATTGTGTTGGCTCCTGTTGGAGAATACAGTTAATAATAATAATACTTAGAAAATTTGCTGACAGAACCTCCAGATGTGAGAGTGCCTTAATCTGACCATAGTCAAAACAAACTAGACAAAGAATGCATACCAAGATGGAAAGAATCAACATGGTCTTCCAAAGCAGCAATAAGGGCACTGGATGTGAGTTATCCTGATACTTGTTGTGGCAAAGTTCTGGCTATGCCCTGTGAGACTCTCACTACTAGTGGATAATATTAGCCTTGAAGACTCGCTGTGGTCGTATACACAACCCCTTTTTCTTTAGGGGAAGCAGTGTCCGCATCTTAGTGAGCCATACTCATCATAGGCTATAGTCCATGGTTTTAGGGTGAAAAGCTCTTGATAGTTCTGGTCTCCCTTTTTCAGACAGGCTCTGTGTTGTCATAAAGGGGAAAGTTTAGGGTGAACCTTGGCCTGCCTACTACTCCATGTTCCATCCCAGAGACCCTAAAGTAGCAGCAGTCAAGGTTGTTTTTCCTTCTGACTTGGTAGCTTTTACCCTGGGTCACTTCCCCAAACAGCCCCTCCAAAAATGTCTCCCTCTGGTACCTGTTAACCAGCTCACACACCACACTACCACTGCTGCTTTCTCCTTCTGATCCATCATTCTTTGTCTTCCCCCATCTCCTTACCTAGGGGAGGCCTTTTAAAGCAACTCCACTGGCTGTAATTGGCTGCAGCTCTTTAGTGACTTGCTTGAGGGAGCAATCTAGTTAATTAGCCCCAAATGTTCATTTTATTGCACCAGGTGTTAGTAGTTTACTCTGGAAAGAGAAAACCACTTGTCCAGTGCCCTGTATACTTGTCTTCCACCAGGGGCAGGCTTCGGTAGCCCCATCCGGTTCCCTCGTTTTAACCCTTTGACCCTCACACCTGTACCTGTTTTTTCATTATTTGTCCCCCATAATTAGTTGGCTTTTCCAGTTTCTGTGGACCCTCCCCACAGGATGGGGGGTGGTCTTTTAGATGTGGGCGAGCTAATGCCCGCCCACCTCCTGGATGCCAAATAGTACCAGGGGCAGGCTGCTGGCTTAGATCTGTCACATTGTATAAGACTGGTCTAATTATAGATCTTTCTCTGGTATTTCTAAGATGCTCACAGTATCTCCTGATTCTAAAAATTTAGTTTCTTCTTTGATAGATCTTCTCTCTTTCTCACTTAAGATATTTGTGACCCACATCCCAATAGCATAATTTGGCTCCTAACAGCATGTGCAAATCACATATTTGGATATGCATGCAAATTCACATCTGCCTAATAACTCTGCTTGTGTAACCCATACACATTATGGGTGTGGTTTACTATCCCATGCAGAGTTACTTAAATCGCTTACGGTATGTCTACACAGCAGCGCTATTGTGGGATAACATCCATTATACCAAAATAGCATTGTGCATGTCTAACAGCACACCTGTTATTTTGAAATAGATTCGAAATAACGGGTGTCTTATTCTAGCTTCCTGTAAACTTTGTTGCATGAGGAATAAGGAAGATGCCAGAATAGCACTCTATTTCAAAATTTGGTGCTGTGTAGACAGTGCCAATTTTTGAAATAGGATCTCTCGAAATAAGCTATGCAATTTGCATAGCTCAAATTGTGTCGCTTATTTCGAGCTACCCATGACTGTGTAGACCTACCCTTACAGAGAGAGAAAAAAAAATGAGTTTGTGCTATAGCCTTAGTTGAGATCCAGCTGGCTTTTATCTCAAGTGGTAGAAGATCATGCACTAAGTTCCAGAGGTTCAAGGTTTGGTTCTGCCTGTGTTACGCATGCTAACAGAAAAATCAGGTTTGTGCTCACACAGACCAATTTACCTGTAAACATATACACACCAATGTATGCATCTCCTTTTAAAAAATCTGGAGCTAGAAGTGTATGATGGAACCTGTGAAAACATATCTCACTAAATGGATTTCCCCCTTAATTGTAGCTTTTCATCTCCAGTGTGAGTCCTGAGATTTGCTTTTCAAGAAAACAAGCACAATTGCTTTAATAAATGGGCATTTTCCAACTTTTCTGCAAAATATATATTTTAAAAAAATCACCCACTTCACCTGTGGTGCTACACTTTTCTATCACATATGAGTTTCATAGAATCATAGAACACTTGAACTGGAAGGGACCTTGAGAGGTTATTGAGTCCAGTCCCCTCCCCTCACAGCAGGACCAACCACCATCTAGACCATCCCTGATAGATGTCTGTTTAACCTGCTCTTAAATATCTCCAGGGATGGAGATTCCACAATCTCCCTAGACAATTTATTCCAGTGTCTAATCATCCTGTTAGGAAGCTTTTCCAAATGTCCAGCTAAACCTCTGTGGCTGCTGTGTAAACCCATTGCTTCTTGTCCTATCTTCAGAGGCCCAGGAGAACAATTTTTCTCCCTCCTCCTTGGTTTTTTAGATACCTGAAAACCACTATCATGTCCCTTCTCAGTCTTCTCTTTTCTAAACTAAAGAAGTCCAGTTCTTTCAGTCTTCCCTTATAGTTCATTTTCTCTAGACTTTTAATCATTCTTGTTGCTCTTCTCTGGACCTTCTCCAATTTCTCCACATAATATAGACCTAATATGGGGTCATTGCCCACCTTTGCTCAAGTCTGACATATTGTTGAGAGAGCTCAAAGGCAAGTACTGGCTCATGGGCCAAATCTAGATCCCCAGGGTTAGCCACTGGTGGGTTGCCACCACTATATTTAGTAGCATCTTTGCAGGTATGGGCAATCATAGCTCCCATTGTCATGGATCATCATTCCTGGCTAATGGGAACTGCGGAAAATGATGTCCCAGTCCACACTACTTCCCACATCTCCCATTGGCCAGAAGTGGAGACCTGCTGTTGTCCGTGCCTGTAGAAGTACAGGTAAATGTAGTGATAGCAGCCTCCAGGGGCTAATCCTGATGAACCACTGCCATTTTCATTGTCCATCACTGGCCTAGAACAAAAAAACACCAGAAGCAGGAATAAAACTTCTCCACCCAGCTCCAATGGATATGTGTGTTGGTATTTTAGAGGGTAGAATACCTATTATATTTATTTTTACACTGGCCCAGAGAGAGAGTGGAGGCCCCAACTCCTGCTGTCACTCCAAACCAAGACCCCAGGTAATCCCTAAAACCAAGTTAACGGGAGATGGGAAGCTGGGCAGTAGGGGAAGGGGAAGTGTGTGGGGTGGTGGCAGGAAGGAGCGGGGCTTGGGGAAGAATAATGGACAGTCCTGTCCTCCCCCCACACACACGCCCACATCTCCTAGATCAGATTGAGCAATTGCTCCAGCCAGAAATGGCCCACAGGCTGGGAGTTTTGAGACTCCTCACTCAGAGAGACAGCCAGCTGTTTTTCTGTCAAGTCTTTTGTAGAATTTAACTGCTAGACGTATAAATGCTTTTGCTATGTCAACAAGGAAAGATTTGATGGAGAGTCCAGCTGCTGTGTTCCTCTTGTCAAAAGTGCCACCTTCTTTCTGCTGTTACCAAATATCCATGGTATTCTCATCATGGATTCCAACTCGAGGGCAAGCAACATTTTAGGACACATTTTTTCCCCTCACTGACTGCCTTTTTTGTTTTAGCCTCAATGCTTTAACAGCGTATGTCTTCTCACTCTCGTTAGTTGAAAACGTGAGGCGAGGGAGTTAAAAATGCGCAGTCACAAACACACCCCAGCAGTTTCCAATATTATACAGCAGAAGGAGACTCCCTACCTAACCTTCTAATTACTCAGGTATATAACTCCACCCTGTGAATTCCTTGTATATAGCTACCCAATTACTGAGCCAATTGTCTCATTAGCCCAGCAGTTACTACCCATATGGGGGCCCAACTTGTCAACACAGGGCCTTATTTTTTCAATAATATTTTGGATTATATCACATGATATATAGTCAAGCATGTCCATAGGCACAGGAACTAGGAGTGGCAGGGGAGGGGAAGCTGCAGCACCCCCAAGATCCTGCCCAGCGCCCAGGGTAGCAGCTGTTTCCCCGTATGTCGTGGGCTCTCCTGCTGGCACCAGGCCTGGGTTACCAGCTGCCAGCCTTGAATGCTGGAGGGGCTCTGCTTCAGCCCTATGCACTCTGCTTCCCCCCATGCTTCAGGTGCCAGTTGCTGTCCCACGCACCTAGGCTTTTGCCTCTAGTCTCAGCTGGGGGAGGTGGGACAGGGGTAAGAAGGAATATCAGCACCCCCACTCTTCAAGATGTCCCCATGCCACAGAGCATAGCAGCTCTCAGTGACTTATTCCTTCTCCCCTTCCCCCCTCCCACATATGTCATTCCATGTCCCAATCCTGTCTCATCCCCACCCCAGACTTCATTCTCCTTATCCAACCAGTCTCAGTTTCCCTCTTAGGGCTCACTGTGCAAGCCCCAGTCTTCCAACACTACCAGTCTATTCTCCTTCCAATGCTGAGTCTCAATTTGTTTGGTCCAGCCAGTCCCAGTTACTTCTTCCCTCCTCCTCATTCAGTCTGTCTCCCATCTCCATCCTTGGGTCCTCATCCAATCTTAAGCTTCTTCATGGTCTCCACTTTGGCTTCTTGCCCCAACCTCAGGAATAGCAATGGGCATATCCTTCACACAAAGGCTGTTCCTCTTGCCAAATTTCATATCCCTGCTCCAAAGAACTTTGACTCAAATTTTTCAAAGAAGAGGTTGACAGAATTTGTTTAACATAGATAAAAACATGTTTTTTCCCCAAGTCTTGATCTTGGAAATGGTTTAACCATTTCATCTGGGAAAACAAAAGCTACAGGTAGACATCCAAACATAAAAGCTACAGGTATTTTAAAGCTAAATAGCTACAATTTTACAAAGTTATAAAGCATCTGAAAATTGGATGTTACAATGGGAAGTGTCTGGCGACCTTAATTATAGGCAGCACTATCAACTCTGCCTACAACTGTGAAAATGAAGCAATCTTTTACAGTATTTCTTGTGGCAGTCAGTCTTCTGTAAATTTACTTCTCATGAACTTCTGAGAGTTTTGAAATATGTTAATATTCAAGGTAGAAGGAAAATTTACTGAGACCAATCATCAGTGCTGTCATTCTGACAGATAAACATTTTGGTTTAGCCTTACATGTAGCCCAGATTTCAGATTCTAAGTGCAGAGATCATGCAGCAGATAATGAAAGTGTGCCTTATTTTTAATGACTGCCATAAGCATGCCAAAACCACACAAATATAAAGGAAATCTGTCCCCCAAATGATTATATAGTCTAAATCAGACAGATATTTTTTCCAAGTCATACCATTCATTACTTGCAAGCCTCTCCCAAAACATCTAATGTGCTTAACAGAGAAATTCCATGGGCTTACTAATATATTTCAGGATCTGTATTTAAACCAACAACATACAACGTAGATAATTTGGAAGGTGACTCTGTAGTTGGAAAAGAAAAACTGCCGGACACTACAAGGAGGACTCAAAATAACAAGAATTTCATTTCCAATCTCTATTTCTATTTTCCTTTCTTTCTTTGGCTTATCAGTCTTACTTGCTATTTCCCTAGTTTATCAATAAAGTATATTGTAATGTCAAGGAAGGATTGTTAGTCATAATGAAGTTGGGGTCAGCCAGGACAGAATATCATATTGCCTGCTTTGTAATGGCTTATGCTTTTTGGGATTTTTATAACCCAGGTGTCAGACAGACATTCCATCCTGACTATAGTTTAGCCATGGCGTGAGCCAAATTATTCTGTGACCATTTTTAGCAGTCTGGTTTGTTGCAAGGACTCAATGTCATACAGGTCCATTAGCATTTCTTCCTATTTATGTAACTTTCTGTCCCATGGAAGGGCATGATAATACTAGAGTCCAGATACTTTATTTCCTACCATATAACAAAGAGGACTTAGCACACCCTGTCATAAATGGCAAGTGCCACCATTTTGGCTTCTAGCTGGCTGGCAATGTGATATCATTTCTGAAATACTCTCCTTCTAAAGTAGCTCCTGAAGTCCATCTACACAGGAATAAAAGACACTTGGCATAGCCGGGGCTTGCCTGCATCAGCTGATTGAGGTACATGAGGCTAAAAAGTGCTGTGTAGAGGTTTGGGTTTAGGTTGGATCCCTAGAGCTGGGGCCTCAGAGCCCAGGGCCTATGAACTGGATCAGCCATAAACTGTGTTTAGCTGTTGTATAGACATATGTATTGAGAAATTAATCTGAAAGTCTTACCAGCATGGAGAACTTACAGAGAAGAGAGAGAGGAGATACAAACAAGGAGCCTCTGAGGATCACATATAACCTAATCTGACCGCTATCCAACTAGTAAGCAATACTGTTCTTTAAAACCCATCGAAAAGCTCTTTAGTTTGACAGACATTATGCTAGCATGTTTCTCTTAGGGTATGTCTAGACTACAAGCCTCTTTCAAAAGAGGATTTTTTGAAAGTGCTCTAGAAAGCCACAAGACTTTTGAAAAAGCAATCCGCATTTTCAAAAGACAGCACCTAGGCAATCTGGATGCTCTCTTGAAAAAGCCATGTTTGCGTTCAAGAAGGCTTTTTTCCCCAAAAGAGCTCTTTCTAAAAAAGGCGTTCTTCCTTATAAAATTAGGTTTACCACTGTTGAAAAAAATGCCACGTTCTTTCAATTTAATTTTGAAAGAACATGATAACAGTCTAGATGCAGGTGAAGTTTTTTCAAAAAAACCTCTGTAGTCTAGACATAGCCTTAATGTATAGCATTCTGCAGGCATGTTTCTGAAATACTTTCATTTTAGAACCCCATTAATGCATTCCAAAATTAAACTGATCCTAAAGGAAAATGTGCTTTACTATTATAAGTCTGCATTTTCAAACTAGGTCTCAGTTTTGGGTTGTCCAACCTAAAAAGCACATAATTAGGATCATTTATGGTGCTCATGTGAGCACCTAAAAACTGACACCTTATAAACACTAGTGACTTTTGAAAATGTAGGGCATTATTATTATTAATTATTTGGATGTGTAGCACCCAAAGGCCCAAGCAAGCGTCAAGACTCCCAATGTTCTATGTATTAAACAGACACAAAGGAAGAATTCTTGTCTTAGAAGCTTACAATTTAAAAAGAAAATAAATAAACAGGGAGCAGCCTGTAACATAAGGCATCTCCAAGAGATCCTGCTGGGATTCGTTTATTTTCAACATTTACAAACCAAAGCTGCAGGGTTCAGGTCACAAGCTCCACTGCAAACTGAAGAGTTCCAGTTGTGTAGATTGGCTATACATATTCAGCAACATTTTGGAGCCTTTGTGGTCTGTAAGCTCCCTTGAAGAAGCAATGCCTCAGCACCAGACACAGACTGATAGATGTCAGTCAATCCCAGCCTAGATGTATACCAGTACTGTACAGCAGCTTGTGGAAATGGGCTTAGTATTTGAATAAGAGGGACATTTTCTTTTCCATAGTCTTGCCAGGAGTAGATTAAAGAAAATATTATAAATATTTCTGCCCAGGCTGGTTCTCAGCCAAGAGAAATTAAAATGTTTTAGCCCCTGAAATCTATCCACACATTAAAATGTTCTTTCACAAAGATGCTAGATGGAAAGGGTTTTCCCCCCTCTAGAGCTAATATAAAAATAAAAAACGCCACATATTTAAACACATTTAAAATGTGTCAAGAAGAAAGGAGATGATCACTCTGATATGGGTCATTCATCTAAATGGGCTTCACAGTGTGTATTTGCTGTGCAGACATTGGAGAAGTACATGAGGTCACTCTGTAGGAGTTATAAATGATATTTGGCTTTTACACAGCACTTTTATACAAGGATCTCAATGCATTTTACATTATCTGTTATTATAATTATTTTACAGATGGAAAAAAGCATGAAAGGGAGAATTGACTTCCCTAATGTCATACACAAGTCCCCAGCATCCCAGTTCTTTGCACTAGGCACTGGACTACACTGCCATGCTATAATAGCTCTACTAAAAAAAAAAAAAAAAAAAAAAAAAAAAAAAAAGAGCTGTTCTGATTTTACATTAGTGTAAAAGGAAGCAATAATGTGCCTTACATTAACAGGACTAAAGTCTTAGTTATTAGCATTCAGCCTGCTGAGCTGGATGTTTTCTATAATTGTCCCTTTGAAGGAATTCCATATGATACTCTTTATTTTATTTCTCTGCTTTTTTTTTTTTTTTTTTGCTCTTTGAGAAAATGTCTTTAATGTTTCATATTTTCAAATTCCCTGTTTATAGCTCAAATTGCTCATACTGTGAAGTCACATTATTTTTCTCATACTGACTCCTGAATTATGACTGCTACAAATTAGCAGACATTTTTAACTTGTTGGGAGGTACAAATATCCCAGATGACATTTGGAATGAAGCCATCTAAACAGAATACCCTACAAACAGAGGGTGTTTGATGTAGCTATGATGGTTTTGACTATATACTGTAAATGTCTATTAATTTATTTTGACTTCAAGAAACAACTAATCTATTGTTTTAGAGCAAGCAAGCATGGCTACCTTTAAGAAAAATATTACTTGGAAGCTGGGTTAAAATACTAATATGGATATAAATCATAACCATTGCTAGAGGTAAGATTTTTTTTTTTTTTTCCCCTTCAGCGCTTAGCCAGGCAGTCAGCCATAGCCATTGTTCACCATTTGGTCTGTTCCTGCACAACCATGAGACCTTGATGGCCTGAGGGTCCAACATTGGAACAGACTTGATGAACCCATGTAATAAGGGGTCTGCCTCTGGGCTGTCTCTACCTCTCAGTTGGTGGGATTTTATATCTGATGTTACAACCAAGACGGAGAATTGAGTTCACTAGAATGGCTTCTGGCATCCTTGTGACATCCTGCAACATCATCAAAAAGTGTAAGGTGTTGTCTATGGACAATGGCCCCAATAATCTGTAGACCCAAACGACCATCAATATCTGCATTACAAATGAAATCATTCCACTCCATGCCCAACGTACAATGTTTCCATTATGTGTGGAAAGCTTCCAGTTTTGTCCAGTATGTGTGGCGTAGTGTCCACGTTTCACAGACTGACAACAGTATGCAAAGGCCACAGCCTGAATAGATGCAACCATTTAGCATCTGCTTAATAAGTTTTTATTATGAAATACATTCTTTTACTGAACAATGATATATAATATTATCGCTCTGTGGCCCTTCTGAGACAATTTCTCCACAAATTGTTTGGCTGGGGAGCAGGACTTGATTCCTATGAAACAGGCAGCGGGACCTACCCACAATCCCCGCTGATCTGCAAAACAGAAAACCATCCATGCCAGAAGTGCCAGGCTTAGAGCTTCAGTATGTTGTCCCCCATCATTTCCTGTAAATATACTCAAATGGAACCTTTTGCCTCCCATAGGCCTCTTTTACCCTTTGCTTCCTACAACTTCATGTTACTGCATGCCTGCCACTCATAATTTTCCCATTCAGAAGGCTAGATTGTGAGTGTGAGAATGTCATCATTTCACTAGCCAACCTGCATTCCCACCATTGACAGGTTAAACACAGAATTATAATCTCCACAGAACATTTCATGCTTTGTTTCATGCTATTGCAAAATGAAAACGAGTTTCAAAACCTCAAACATTTTTACAAAACAGAAGTTTTGATTTCCATCTAGCCATACTCAGTACCTTGACAAATTGCTTCTCTAACTCTTACTCCCTTGTGTCTTACCTCACACACCCACTTTTCATGCTCCTTTCCAGACTATATACCAGCTCTGTGTTGAACTTAATACAGCTTTGGGATGAAAGATCCTCAATTAAAAAAAAATGTTTTCTATTCTTTGAGTTGGTAGATTCAGGTCCCTCAGGCTCAGAATGATTTGTGCAATATCTACTCCCAAATCAGTGTGTATCCATAGGAATCTTTCTGAGGAACACTTTCTTCCTTTGGAAACGAGACTAATTGGTATTGTCACAAGGCACCCATTAGAAGAGCTTTAGTGGTTTTGGTTTGGCAGATGCTGTCTTGATAGACATATTGATACAAGTCTGCATTTTAGTTTAAGGGAAGTTGGCTAGATTGTTTTAGATTTATTTAGATTGTAAAAGAGAGAAGGCATCTTCTCAATGTCCATGTCCATTCAGGCCTGCTGAGGGACGATAACTGAGACTTGGGGGGGGAGGGAGGTATTTCTAAACTTTTGTAACTCTAGCAGAAACAGACACCACATGTTTTCATTGTCAGCCAGAGACAAAGCAGCTAAACTGAAGGGTATGTCTACCCTAGCCCCCTAGTTTGAACTAGGGAGGCTAATGTAGGCATTTGAAATTGCAAATGAAGCCCAGGATTTAAATATCCCGGGCTTTATTTGCATGGTCCTGTCTGGTCACCATTTTGAAATTCCAGTAGCCCGAAGTAACTGCCCACGGCTACACGCAGCAGTGAAACGGTAATTCCAACTAAGACCTTAGTTCCAATTAACTGTTACTCCTCCTGGAATGAGGCGTAACAGTTAATTGGAACTAAGGAATTAGTTCGAATAACCATTTCACTGCTGCGTGTAGCCACGGTCAGTTACTTTGGGCTAGTGGAATTTCAAAATGGCGACCAGACAGGAACATGCAAATAAAGCCCGGGATATTTAAATCCTGGGCTTCATTTGCAATTTCGAATGCCTACATTAGCCTCCCTAGTTCGAACTAGGGGGCTAGTATAGACATACCCTAACATAATTAATCAGAAAGGCCAAACTCACATTAACAAATAAACTATAAAAGATCACCCTTCCCTCATCCTGATGCTGCTGAAGGTGTTTGTGTCTTATGTACTTTGGTCAAGAATGATGTGGAATTAATACCAAAACTTACAGAAAAGACTTTGGGTCATGGATCTGGGACCTATGGTTGCCTCTGGACTCATCAAAAGATGATAACAAGAGGGTCCTAGTATATCAGAATAATCATGAAAAACAAGACCACTGTATGAACACTGATTTACATGTGGTAAGTATGCTCAAGCACTGGACATGAGTGATTGCTTCTCTGAAATGGAATGTTGCCCTACTGGATACGAGTTTGCAATGCATCTTTTATTGCCACACTGCCACTCATACTAAGTTGTTGCTATAACAAGAAAAAAATACTGTCATAATGGTCTAAGACTTGGTTTGAGTTTCGGGTGACAATTGGGGTCAACTCTTCTTGTATCTGAACTGGTTCATCATCCTAACAGATGATGGATGTCACACACATTTCAAGCACAAAGCGTGTACATTTTTTGTGCAAAGAAATACGTTTGTTGCCATAAAAAAAGAAAGAAAACACCTTTTTACATTCACTGATGTCTGTAATATTTTCATGTCAGGTTGGTTCTATAAAGGTTAAATTTCTGCAAATTGGAGTGAAAAGCTTTGGATTTGTCCAGGGCTCTGTTCTGTGAAGTGTTTGACATTTGTGAAATAAAGTGAATGTGACACTCTGAATACTTATTTGGCAGGTGCTGAGAGTTCCATTGTAACTGGAAACTTGGTAAGAAATATACAACTTACGTAAACATGATCAGACCTCTGTCTCTTGCTTCCTATGTGACTGGTACCATCGTAGACTCAGGATCCTCATTACTTTGAAAGTGGCCAGAATATTCCATGCTTTGTGTCATTGTTTGATGACAGAGAAAAATGGGATTCTATCATGTGGTGGAAGGGGATTTCTCTCACCTTTGTCTTGAAATTGTTTTTCTAGCTCGCCTTACTTAATTTAATTGAATCTTGAGACCACACTATTTTCTTGGTGCACTTCATTTTTTCCTGAAGTATAAGACATTCTTCATAATGCTCTTATTTTTATAATGTCTATTGCACATTGGTAAGACATAGCTGTGAGAATTCAGACCTTTTTACCCAATATGAAGACAGACCCAGCTGTCTTTAGCTTTTTCATATGTAAAAGAGGATCACTATAAGGGTATGTCTACACTACCCCGCTAGTTCGAACTAGCAGGGTAATGTAGGCATACCGCACTTGCAAATGAAGCCCAGGATTTGAATTTCCCAGGCTTCATTTGCATAAGCAGGGAGCTGCCATTTTTAAAACCCCGCTGGTTCGAACCCTGTGCAGCGCGGCTACACGGGGCTCGAACTAGGTAGTTCGGACTAGGCTTCCTATTCCGAACTACTGGTACACCTCGTGGAACTAGCGGGGTAGTGTAGACATACCCCCAAATACTAGCAGTCCTCACTTATATAAAGAAGCAACACATACCACATTATTTTTGCTCCTTCTATTACCTTTACCCTTCTGACTTGAGGAATCTAGATAAAACAGATAGCATAGACTATTGGCAATTCTCTTTCAAACTTCCAGTTTGGCAAGATCCATACACATCTTCAACCTGCCAACAATACTGAGCAAACTGACTCCCATCCCACTGAGTTTTAGGAAAGCACCTGTCAACATTTCATTCTCAGGATTACTTTCTGCCCTTTCACAGGAGAACCAGCACAAAGTCAGTGCCTCTTCCTGCTGAAAGACAGCTACCTTCCCCATGCTGTTTTCTGGAGATTTAGTCAATCACATTCTCCTCCTTCTCACACAAGCTTTACACTAATTGAATATTTCATAAATCCATGGTTCACATTAGCAGTACTGCCTGATCCAGACCCATTCTTATCCTAGATCATCTTCATCACCACAGGCAAACAGCTTTGACTTTTCTTATAAACTAAACTTCAGCCCTCCTTTTCATGGAAACAGACATCTTCCTGATGTGTTACCTGTTTGAGGTAGTTGCCTGTCACTCTTTGAGTTTTAAGAAATACTAAAGGTTTCCACTTTTGAATGACTAAGTGACTTTTGACTGATATTTTCCTCTAACATGACACACAACAACTTGTTTATATGTGATTTTGTAGGACATAATTGTTAGGGATCTCTTCTGGGTCAAACTGTGTTACTGTCATTTTATGGTATATAGTATCCCAAAGCTGTCGTCAACTTTTAGAATGGTATTTATCAGCTTATTGATATACAGTTAGCAACAATGGATGGGTATTTGAAAAAGATCTTTCAATAACTGTAGACTGTATTTGCTTCCAATCATGCCCAGAAATTACATGTATTTCATGGTTTTAAAAGAGCACGAGAAACAATTCCACACACACACACACACACACACACACACACACACACACACACACCCTGCCATCAATTAGTCTTTATGATCTTTAACCCCAAAGCTGCAAAGTACTTAAACACTTAAATTTAAAGTCAAAGGGGAATAAATGTTTGCTTGAAATTGAGCAAAAGTGCTTTACTGGAGAAAAATCTGCTTGCTTGCATTTCTATAATAATCGAAAGATTCCCATGATCTGAGTCTGAATTGTGAAAACAACAATAGGAACAATATTTTGACAGAAGGAAAGCTTCCTCATAGTGCATTCAAATTACAATCAACAGAATATGAGCTACTATAAATCATAAATAAGAAGCAAACACCAGATCTAGTTTCTAATACTAGAACTACTTGTTTACAGCAGCACTTATCTCTTTATCCTAAAACTTGCAGTTCTTTGTTTTACTTAGAAAGGGAAATTCCACAAGGACGGTGATAAATTCAGCTCCTCTCGGTGGCAACTCTCATTGCATTACTTCCTCAATCATGATGAGTGTTAACTGTCTACGAGTTTTTCCTAATGAAGACAGAACTTAACCTTATCCACTCCCATCAATCTGGCTTGCAAAATGCTTTTTTACATGGCATGCATAAGTTTTCCAAAGGTAAATAGGTTATATAGTGGAACTTGTCTGCCACGTGTTGTCAGCAGTAACATAAGTTGGGTTCAAAGAGCGAGAGGTCCTTCTTAAAACTAACAAACATCACCAGTTCCAGACTCCACCCAGAATTTTGAGGCCCACCAAGTACTTTCCCTGATCTCCTTTAGTAGTCAAAAATCCCCCATATGCAAGAACTATACATTTCTATGAAACAAGGGAAACTTTACTGGAGGAGAAGGTAACAGCATACACTTGTCAGAACACAGCAACAATCTATTTATACAAATGACAACTTTGGCAGGAGTATGTTAATTCTTATTATCCATCTACCAGTGTGAACATCTGTAAATGCACAACTTTAGTGCTAGTGCAGCCTGTCATGTCCAGATGTAGCATTGCAGGGACTTTGCCTTGCTTTCTCTCTTGCAGTCACTTCCTTGACCATGATGATCATTTCCAGTTGCTCCCTTCCCTGGACTACTGTACTATGGGAATTAATTCTAAAAAATATATCTTCACTTACTTCTCTTGGGCTTCTATCTCATTTCCTAGTCCTCACAGTTACGGGCTCCTCTCTGCTCTTGAGGTCCACCACAGGAGCTAACCATAATTCAGTAGGTCTCCTTCAAGTCCCTAGCTCATCCCAGACCATCAGGTCATTCTCCAGTCCTTTCTTATAAAGCTGGAACTCTCCTTCACTCTTCTCTCCTGCCTCTGCCTCCAACTGAGAGCTCTCTGTCCTTTCTATAGCCTACCTCCTACTCCTTTGGTAAAAAGGCAATCAGTTAATCACCTCCTAGGTACAAAGCATAACAATTAGTTTCTCATCCTTGATCTCTGCTGCATGCTCCTGTCATGAGAATCCACCACCTATCTCAGCTATAGTCATGACTCATTTATTTAGTGACTGATCAGGGCTGTCTTCTCCAGAGTTCACCCATTACTGTATTTTATGGCTTTAGCAAGGAGCCTTTCTGCATCGCATTTCATTGAGGAGCCCCATCTGTGTCTTTCCAATAGCACAGGGTCCTCAGAGAGACAAAATAGCAGCATGAAAAACCCTAGTGTAGAGACCTTGCCAAAAGGGATACGCATCTTGCCACAATATATAAAACCTTCTCCTCTTTGACCCCTTCAAGTCCACAAATTATGAATTTGTGTAAAGTTATTATGACTTCCAAAGTGTGACCAGAAGAATTCTGGTAAAAAGCATTTAGAAACGAAGCTCTTTGTATCCATATTTCCCCTGATCCAGTAGGACCAGAGAGCAACTTACCTTCAAGAGCATCTATCTCTCTGGCCTATTCAGATGAAGCATCACTTTGTTTCTGTTCACCAATAGATGGGAGCAGAAAACTCCTTACCTCGAGAGCTTTAAGACATAGGGATCACCTTTTAACAAGACCCCTCCAATTTTTTGCAATAAAAAAACATAACATGCAAGTTGTACAAATAAAGGCGATCACCATCCAAATTAAAAATCTGATCAAAATACAAGGCATGCAGGAAAGAAAGCTTTCCAAAGCAACCAAACAAATGAAATGTTCACCAAATGAAAATGTTCGTGAAGAAAATAAGAAATTAAATAGGTGGACTGTTGATGCATGTAGTGGGAAAATTGCTTGGTTACTAAGGAGAGAAGCATTTCTTGTAGTACACAAGTCTACAGATCTTTCACTGAGTCTACCACTGTGATATTAGTATAAAAATCTAAGATGAACAGAATTGTAACTCTGGGGGCAGAAGGAGACTTATCAAGCTACTTCACCAGCATGGGGTTAAGCTCTGCTCATGGAAAAGCCAAGATATAATTGATTTTGTCAAGGTCTGGAAGGGTTGGGTTCTGCAGCACCTTCTTGTGGTGCATATCTCTTAGTGCACCCGGCTCGGACACTGATAATGAACAAAGGTCCCAAGGGAAACAAAATCCTTCTACTCTGCTATCAAGTAGAATGCTGACCTTTCAAACTTTCTTCCCAGAAACCTGGTTCTGACCTCAGGGTTTTGTCCATGTAGCTTTTCTTCCCAGTTTGGTTCTCTGTCAACTGGATCCTAATTCCTAGGTCTCTATCCAAGTAATTTGTTTGGTGTTAGCTCCTTCTGTCCTGCCACCCTCCCTTTAAGGCTTGTCACGGGCGACATCCTCCTCCTTTCCATCTGAACATTCCCAGCCATTATGGAAATAACCTGATTCCCTCCCGGGTAGGTCTGATAATTGACCCAAGACAACACAACCCCAGTCCGGATAGGCGTATGGGGGGTGCCATCACAAACAAGGCTTATGGCAACTCCTATTCAAGGAATAGCCAACCTATGACACATGGATTAATAATTGCAGTAAAGCAGGGAAACATGTTTTGATTTGTAAAGACATGAGGTGAATGAGGCAACATCTATTACTGGACCAGCTTCTGTTGGTGAAAGAGACAAGCTTTCAAGCTTACATAAAGCTCTTCATACAGTCTTGGCATACATTACTGCAGATCTAAGAAACTAAGTTTTTATACTCCTAGGTTGGGGGACCTCTGGCACACTAGCCACATGTTGTTCATCAGCATTAGCCACTGGCAAGCTACTAAATGATTTATTTACCTGAGTATCCACAGGCATAGAGCCCTGTAGTTCCTAGTGACCATGGTTCACTGTTGCTGGACAATGAGAGCTTTAGGAAGTGGTGGCTTGAACTATGCTGCTTTCCATAGCTCCCATTGTCCAAGAACAGTGAACTAAGAGCACTGGGAGCTGTAACTGCAGACGGTCAGGTAAACAAACCATCTCACTGACTGCAAGCAGCTAACTCTGATGAACTGTGTGCAGACCATGTGCCAGAGGTTCCACGTCCCTCCGTTACTGCAATTATATCTCCATTTTGAAAGAGAAGATTACATTTGTAGACCTGCCAATTAGAAGATAGATCATTTTTCTAAGTAAAGAAATTTTCATATTCAGCAGCATAGGTAGGCCTCCAAATTCTAAATTGAGATTTTGTTAGTAGTGTCCCAAACAGAGCTAGAGATTACAAATGGAATAATAATGGAATAATTCAAAAGCTTCAGAGGGGCAGCCAAGTTAGTCTATAACAGGAAAAACTTAAACAACCAATAGTCTAGTAGCATCTTAAAGACTAACAAAACATGTAGATGGTATCATGAGCTTTCGTGGGCAAACCCCACTTCTTCAGATAGCAGGAGTGTTGGAAGTCCAGATCCAAGAAAAAATAAGGCTTGTCTTTAAAAGAATCTGATTAAATCTTTCCAGCAGAATGTAACATCAGAGGAGAATTACACCTTTAAAAAATAATTTTGTGAAGCAGTGCAATGATGAACAATATGCTCTCTCACCAATTTATTTAGCAAAATGCAGGACAATGTAGCACTTTAAAGGTCTTTAAAGTGCTACATTGTCCTGCATTTTGCTTCAACTACCCCAGACTAACACGGCTACATTTCTATCACAATTTATTTAGATGAAACTGTAGAAATAATAGTGTGCAAAGCACTTTACCAGAAGGCTAAGTATTACTTTCTTCATTATAAAGAGAGGGAAACTGATGTAGAGGTGAAATGGCTTATCCATAGCAGGCAGAACCTAGACTGCCCAAACAGAAGCCAATCTTCTTTCTACTGGGCTGTGCAATCTCTTTCAGTGCATGAGGCTGTCATTCCTCTGAGCAAGTGAGCTCTAAAATAAGATGATGAAGACAGATGTCCAGTTTTCCAGAATTAAAAATACTGATGATCCTCGATAGAAACCAGAATGTGCCACCACCATTGCCATATGAAAGATCTTTCAAAAATAAATGGCAGAACTATTTCTTGGCAGTCTATGAATTTAACAGGGTTTATTTTGGGAACAAGGAACATGTGGTTTCAGTCTAGTGTCAGTTTGCTTAAGTTGGACAGAAATGTTTTCCCCACCATTAACCTTAGTTTCAAGGTGTGTCTTAGTAAGGGCCACCAGTAAAGTGACCTGATAACAAGTAGAGTACAATTTTGGGGGAAACACCAGTGGATATTACATAAGGACTTTTAACCACAAATTGTGCACCCCTTACTTAAATTCCTGAGGCAATATTTGTCTATAAAGTGCCTAGTTTATAAAAATGTTTCTGCAAACAGCCACCATGAATACCTTGACTGTATCATAGAGGCTGTACAAGTTGAGGTTGTCAAAACAGTCAAGGGTACTCCTGGAGCTTCACAAAAATCTGACAGGTGTATTCATTTATGTCAGTTCAGCAAGATCTGTATCATTTACTGTGTGAGGGGGTCACTCACCACCGTAGCGGGGGTCCGTCATCTGTCCCCGGAATCAGTCCATTCCGCCCACACAGGCTCCGCTCACGTGGCGTTTCCCCTCTGGAATCTTCCGGTCGCGTTGCTCTCCTCGCCACACTGCCCTCCGGCAGTGCCCAAGTCACTCGCTCTGAGCCCCCCTTCCAGGGGTTTGGTGTCTCTCCAGCAGGCCTGTCCGCAGGCCGGCCGGTTGGCTGTCCGAGCGCCCTGCCCTAGCTCCAGAGAGCGTCCTGCTCCCTCGGCAGCCAGGCTCACGGCCTTGCCGCAGGCCTAGCAGGCTGGCCGGTTGGCTGTCCAAGCATCCTGGCCCAGCCTGACTCTCTAGCCCTGCCCTAGCTCCAGAGAGCATCCTGCTCCCTCGGCAGCCAGGCTCACACTGCCTTGGCTGAAGCAGCCCTTCCCTTTTATAGCCCCCAGCTGGGCCTTAATTGGCCAACGCCGCCCAGCTGGGCTGAACTCCCCGGGCCTGCTCCAGGCTGGGGTTTGGCTCTTAAGGGGCCAGTACAGGGCAGCTGCCCTGTTACACACTGTATAACCTGTTTTTTAATTAGGTATGCAAGTTGAGGAGAGAGGATATATAGGAGCTATGGGAATTTTCTTGGCACTAAAGTAAATAGTCAGAAAAACTTTGGATTTGATACAGATGAAGTGCTTGAACTGGCAGCTTCTGTTGTTACCCCGGGAGCCCATTTGAATAAGAGGAAAGTTGTCTAAGGGCTCTCTGTATACAAAGCAACACAAATTGGGAAGATCTTGGTGGAGGAGATGAAAGGTCAGGTCACAAAGAGGTCAGGAGAGCTTTGACAATTGCAGGAGACTGAGGGTCTCATCTTTTGAAGGGCCAGGGAGGCGTTTCATGATTTTTTGAGGAAGTTGAGTCAGATGTTTCTAATTCAGGAGATTTGGGAGGGTTTCTCATTGGTCATTTTACTCTCTAGGTAGGGACTGTATTAATGGGAATGCTGTTGAAAGGCTACCACAACTGACGTGCCCTTTCCAATGCCATCTCAAAAACAGGATGATAAACTCCCCCAGCTTGGCAGAAATTTTTGTTTCTTCTAGCTTGAGTATAGCATAGGCTAGAGGCACAAGCTCTGCTCTCTCACTAGACTACTGAGACAGTCCCCATAAAGCCACTCTTGAGAACTGAAAATATCAATAATGCCAGTCACTGGTAACAATTCTTTAAGCTTCTGCTAACACAAGCCCCTAAAATCTCTCAACACAAGATCTCATGTGGCAGTGCACCAACATCTCTAGCAACTCCACTGATGCTCTGAAGGGTGGTGGTTGTTTTTTTGTTTGTTTGTTTTTTGTTTTGTTTTAAAGCATAACCATGATATTCTAATAAAAATTCACTAGCTATGGAAAGGTTCAGGTTATGTTTGTTGATAGAACCATTTTTTCCCTCTTGCTGTGAGTTTATCTAGATGCATATCAGATTCATTTGTGCTCATGGTGTTGGGTACTCCTATATTTAGAATTGCCCACACTTCCTGTGGGGAGGTTAGAAGGAACACTGTCTTCTTTGAAGCTGAGATATCATAACAAAGTAATAAACCCCAGCTACTTGTCACTGGAAAGCCTCAGTAATCCTTTGAAATGATCTTGTTTAATGTACATACAATGTCACTGACAGCATCAGCTTTGAGCGTGGGTTGGGTTTTTTCTTTTTTGCTATTATTATTTTCTTAACCAAAGAGTGGGAGCTTTTCACCTTTGGCATATAAGCAATGAAAACCAGTATCAAAAATCAGTTCAGCAGTAAAAGAAAAGGTACCAAGGCAGCAAGGAAAATAATTGTGCCCTTCTATATTGTTTCCCTTATGAGACAGAAGCACATATTATCTCATGGCCAGCTGGACCACAATATACTGTATTATTTCCGAGGGTAATACTTTTACTGTCTCCTTCAGCTTCATTATGAAATCCTTGAGCTCTTTAATAATTATTAAATTATTGTTTAACCAGATCTCCGATTAGAAAAGGGAAAACAGTAACACAGACACACACACACACACTAAATTTGAGCTTAAAGCTTATTTATGCAGTCAGCTTTAAGTATGTGAAGCACATAATCGGGCTTGCTATTTTAAGCATTAATTTTAATTTTGGTACAGGGAACTGAGTTACTATTTGAACTTAATCTGAACTTTTATGATCGTTTTACTATAGATGAACTTTAAAAAATAGCTGAGGCATCAACTGATGATTACTGATCTCATACAAACCAAAAGCAGGGTCTGATCCTGTGCTCACTGAAATCAATGGCAAAATGTTGAAAAAAGTCTACGTGAGCAGAAAAAATGTTGTAATTTCTACTTGGACCTGATACAAAAAATTGTAGGATCCCCTCAATTATCTTTGGACCAGATCTTTTGTTTGCTAATTGGTGGGCTTTATAGAAAGAGAATAGCCTGCTGTGCTTCTCAAGAAAGCACCTTAGCATATTTTATGGGATCAAGTCTTTGATATATATTTCTGGGAGACCATGTTATTATTATTATTACTAGTAGTAGTACTAAGCAAAAAGCATGGACTTGATTATGTACAAGACACAGCTATCAATATTCCTGGAGAGTTTATAATGTAGAAGGCAAATAAAAAAAGATACAATAAGAAATCTACCTTAGGTGATTTTCTTAAATATCCCGTAGTATGTTGTCATTTTTAAATGCACACTTACCCATGAGACAAGGTTGTCCATGAATAACTTAAAGCAAAGGTTTTACAGTCATTATTTCATCCCAAGATGACATTTTTCTCCTAACAGTGATGTAAGATTGGGCCTAAGAGTCAGCTTTAGGAATTTTAATATCATGACTTCTGTTGGTTTGCATCACATTTCACATATTTCTTAGACTGTCAGTATTTTAAAACAAAGTAGGAATGAGTGAATGCACTACTTACTGAGAAGATTTCGAGAAATACTCTGTTGACAATCCGAGTGCAATAAAATGCATACAGAACTTTTTCTAAATAATTTTTACATGTGCACTAATGCTGAAAGATCTGATTATGTTTAACTGAAATAGAATACAGGCATTCCCCGGGTTACATACAAGATAGGGACTGTTGGTTTGTTCTTAAGTTGAATTTATATGTAAGTTGGAACTGGTACATATTGTAGGGGAAACTCTAGCCAAACATTTCTCCAGAGCTCAGTTTTATTCTCCCACACCTCACTTCCCTCAGTCCTTTATTCTCAAGCTGAGGTGTCTGCTGAGAAAAGCCGCTCCGCATCTCCCTGGTCTGCTGGGGGGGGGGGGGCGCTAGCTTCACGTCTCCCTGGTCTGCTGGGGGGAAGCAGCTAGTGCAGGGTTGCCTCACCCCATTTGTAAGTAGGGATCCGATGTAAGTCGGAACCATGTAACCCGAGGACTGCCTGTACTTTACTATAAAAAGACAAGACTGTTATATATCTTTTTAAAAGACCAAATTTACAATGTTTTTTGCTATTTTGTGGTAAGAGTGGCATATAGTTAATATAATAATATGACTACTCTTGTTATTAAACCAAAGCAAAAGGCAGAGATTTTAGTAAAAAACAAGTTTTTTTAAAAACAGTTACAGATATTTAAGCCATGAATAGTAATACAAGATAAACATTAACATATAAATGCCATATTTAGCCTATTGATTCATGTGTGCAGCTTCTGTTAACTTCTATGACAGATATCTGCACAAAGCTAAGGTCAGAATTTAGACATCTGAGTGTACGGAGAGTGATTTACATACAGCTACTGTATCTTATTACATATCCACATAACCTTCACTTCATTTTCACCTCAAATATAATAGAACCTGTACAGTCACTTACACTTTCAAAATGCTTTCCCTTCAGGATCAGGGAAGCTAAATCTTCAATCTCACAATGTCATAATAGTCAGACCTTTACATCTGTATATCCTGGTGAAGGACTGGGACCCAAACCTATTCACTAGCTCTTCTGCAACTGACAATTGCTTCAAAATTTTGTTTCACTGTTTTAGTTCCAATTCCATTATAAATCACATACACATTTTGTCTCTTAGCAAAAATTCCCACACTATCTGTAATGCAATATATAGTAAGATTTATTTTTTTAAATAACCCTTCTTTGCTGTGTGACGAAATGATAAGAAAAAACACTATGTTGGCTCAGCTGCATAACTTTATATACTCTACATTAACTTTATATACTTTGAAAAACTAACTTTAAAATTAATTTTTCTAATGTCTCTTCCTACCACCCTATATCTCATTTTTCTGCCAGCTGTGTATTTCCATCCCTTTACCATTTTTAGCACTTGCTATTTTAGCTTTAAAACAAAAACATACTTCTTTATTTGCTAGAACTTCTCCAGTATTTCCAATCTCCTGTCCTTCTGAGCCACTCAACCATTCATTGTCACCATTCAAAAATGAAGAGAAACACTGTAATCCCCCCTCTCCTGAATATGATTATCCTCTGAGCTGCTCATTCTCAGATTTGTTTTCACTACTTCTATTTCATAATCAACACAAATTAGAAAACTACAGTTCAGTGCCACATAACAGATGAAAGTGTGTGTGTGAGTGAGGGGGTCATTTTACATTTTATTTATTCCATATTTTATACCTTTCCCCTGCGACATAAGTCCTAAAAAATGAAGTTATTTTTGATCAAAACTCTCAATTGGGATCTTTCAATAACAATGAAATTTACTAGAAAAGAAAAAGGAGAAGGGTACACACTGATTTTCATCCTCTCCACTGTGTTTTAAAGCACTAATGTTAGAGATGGGGCTTTAAAATAAAATAAAGTAAAAGAAGATCAGTGTGCTCTCTTTTCCTTTTTCTTTTCTAGTAAATATTTGTAAGACAAGACAGCACATCTTGGACTGAGGAATTAATATATGAGAAAAGATTTAGTGGACAATCTTATGTATAGTTTGACTATGCCATAGAAGCATGAAGGAAAGAGAGGAATTGTTTAAGGGGACATTGCCAGGAGTAAAGAAAGCACATTCAATAAAGCAATGTTTAGGCAACAGAACTTTTTTGCTATATGTTCTATCTGCCTGCAGAATATTATACCATAAGCAGCAATTGTCTCACCAATGCAGCATACAGAAGTAGCATCACCTCCTTTTCCCACTGTGACGGACTGGGCCGTGTCTGGGCACAGCTGAGGGCATCCGCTCAGGGCGAATTGCTCAAATCCTGGGCTCCTTACTGCCCCCAGACTGGTGACGTCTCCAAACAGGCCACAAACCAGTCCCACAGAGCGCTTCAGCAGCCTGCCTGAAGCCTCATGAGCAAAACCCCTCCGACACGCCAGCCATATCCGTGCCCCAGATGGCCCCGGGCCTATACACAGGTGGGGGGGTCCTATCACCCAATCCCACCTACCCCGAACAAGTTCTGTCCGGTTCCAAGAAACCAGCCACAGATCCCTGGTCAATTTACCCTCTGGATCTTACCCACAAATCATGCTGAGCCAATCCTTTAGAATCTATATCTAAGGGTATGTCTACACTACAAAGTTAGTTCGAACTAACTGACGTTAGTTCGAACTAACTTTAATAGGTGCTACACTAGCGCTCCGCTAGTTCGAATTTAATTCGAACTAGCGGAGCGCTTAGTTCGAACTAGGTAAACCTCATTTTACGAGGATTACGCCTAGTTCGAACTAGCTAGTTTGAATTAAGGGCTGTGTAGACCCTTAATTCGAACTAGTGGGAGGCTAAGGCTTCCCAGGTTTCCCTGGTGGCCACTCTGGCCAACACCAGGGAAACTCTATGCCCCCCTCCCGGCCCCGGACCTCTTAAAGGGGCACAGGCTGGCTACGGTGCCCGTGCCAGGTGCAAGCCTGCCAGCACCCAGCCAGCAGACCCTGCACCTGGCACGGATCGAGCCACCCACCCGATGCCCCCCAGCCCTCCCCCTCTTCCCGGGACCAGACTGGCGGCTCCCGGGAGCTTGCCCGGGACCACAAGAGGCGGGCACCCACCTGGGCTAATGCGGACATCGTGGACCTGTCCACGATCTCCGCACTAGGCACAGGAAAGTGAGCGGCTTGGGCATGAGAGCTGCCAGCCTGGTCACCCAGGAGCAGGTGTGCATGAAAATCAAGGGGGTCTACTAAGACCCCCGACCCTGCGCCCTGAGCTTACAATGGCCATCCTGGGTCAGACCAAAGGTCTATCTAGCCCAGTAGCCTGTCTGCCGACAGCGGCCAACCCTAGGGACCCTGGAGGGGAAGGACCGAAGACAGTGACCAAGCCATTTGTCTCATGCCATCCCTCTCCAGCCTTCCACAAACCTTGGGCAGGGACACCACTCCTACCCCCTGGCTAATACCACTCCATGGACCCAACCTCCATGACTTGATCTCACTTCCCTTTAAACTCTGTTCTAGTTTTAGCCTTCACAGCCTCCTGCAGCAAGGAGTTCCACAGGTTGACTCTTTGCTTTGTGAAGAACAACTTTCTGTTACTAGTTTGAAGCCTGCTACCCATTCCTTTCCTTTGGTGTCCTCTAGTCCTTCTTTATGGGAACTAATGAAGAACTTTTCTGTATGCACCGTCTCCACCCCACTCATGCTTTTAGAGACCTCTATCCTGTCCCCCCTCCGTCTCCTCTTTTCTAAGCTAAAAAGTCCCAGTCTCTTTAGCCTCTCTTCATATGGGACCTGTTCCCAACCCCGGATCATTGTAGTTGCCCTCCCCTCTCACAGCCTCTCTCTTCCCCTCTCCCACCTCCTTTTCCCAGTCTCCCCCAGTTTTGTTCAATAAAGACAGATTCCATTTTTGAACACAATTGTCCTTTATTTTGTACATCAAGAAAAGGGGCTAGGGAAGGGTAAGTGGAAGGAGGTGAGGGAGGAATGGGGTACGAGCCCCCGATGGGGAGGACTGGGCTGGCTCTGAGGGCTTTTGGGGGTGGAAGCTCTCCTGCAGCCCCCCAATTGCCTGCTCTCCCCAGATGGCAGCCTGCGGCAAGTGCAGCCGGTCTGATGGCCGAGTGGTGTGATGTGCCCAGTGTGGGCACTCCGGGCACTCCAAGCCAGGACTGGTTTGCAAGCAGGGCACCCCTGAGAACTGTCTGTCCGGGGTGGGGGTCGGGTCCCTTTAAGTGCAGCCCTCGGCTAGCCTGAGACAGCATCTCCATGCTCTAAGTCCTCCTCTGATGCCCTGCCGGCACTGCTTCCGGCCATCCTTAAGCCCGGTTCAGGGTCCACTTAATGTGGACATGCTAGTTCGAATTAGAAAAATGCTAATTCGAACTAGTTTTTAGTTCTAGACGCGTTAGTTCGAATTAGCTTAGTTCGAATTAACTAATTCGAAGTAAATTAGTTCGAATTAGCACTGTAGTGTAGACGTACCCTAAAGGTTTATTATCACAATACAGAAAAGCATGAGAGTAAGGTTGTTAAAGAATAGTACATTGCATGCACCGAATCTCCCAGTCCTCGATGCAGGCTCTAGCAGAGATGTTACAGCTGCTGGTTTAAAAGTTCTTGTTGCACATCCTAGCATCAGGATGGTTCACAGGTCTTCCGGGCTCTTCGATCCCTGCAATGCTGCCTCTGGGATGAAGTGCTGAGCTGAGAACAAAATGGCATCGACCACATGGCCTCTTTATACCTCCTTGCTGGCCTCTTCTAGTATGTAGCAGGTCACCTGGTCAGAGGCCAATCTCTGTGTTCCCTGCTGGCTGTTCTCAGGTGACAGCCCCCATTCTTTGGGTGTGTCCTTGGCCCATTGAGAGCCATTGTTCCACAGGGCCTCGGTAATTAGCTTGTCCACAGGCTGTGCTCTGCCCAATGCTTAACCACATGCAGGGAAATCTTCAGTGTCCATACAAGTATATGCTAATAATTGCACACACAGACATTATACAAACACATGAACAGTGTACATAGGATTATCAGATAATAAGCTTCTATTCAATACCTCACATGGCCCCCTTCTATACCATTTTTGGGGCCAACACCCCCACCTATGGGTGCATCAGTGATCTGACTGCCCCCCTCAAGATCCAGCAACGTGACACCCACCTTATTACTCATCTGTTTATACATCTGTGATGAGGTACCTACTCCACACAAGGCCTAGAGGTATAAATTAGGCCAATTAACTTATTCATAGCATCTGGAGAAAAGCCAGGGGGAGTTAAGGACTAATTTACTGATGAAGTCCAGCTGGGAGTGGAGCTGGGACCAGACAGGGACTGCAGGAAAGTTATCTTCAGGCATTTCTGAGAAATATTTGAGGTGACAGGTTCTAGTATTCTGTAGCTACTGTCTAGAAGGAGC
The DNA here is from genome assembly GCF_049634645.1 of Pelodiscus sinensis. NCBI lineage: Eukaryota > Metazoa > Chordata > Testudines > Trionychidae > Pelodiscus > Pelodiscus sinensis. Next base: position 59,145,416 of record NC_134713.1, read on the forward strand.
AAGTTTGAGTTTGCACACCCAGCAGGTGGGACCAAAAGCTAAAGGAAAGACTCCTAGGAAGAAGCAGATCGCCTAAGAGACAACATAGTACAGAAAGTAGCTGAAAAAAGGGTGTTGGCGTGGCTGAGCTAGTCCCTAAATCTGCCAGGAGGAGGCACTGACTGGAAAAGAGTAGAGTCCCATGTCTCAATATCTGAGGATTGTATTAGCTCTTCTTGCTACCACGCTATACTGGGAACTCATGTTCAGTTGCTTGCCCACTCTGATCCAACATCCTTTCAAAGTCATTGCTTTCCAAGACACTGCTCCAAATTCTGTAGATAAGACCTAGATTTGTTTCTTATATTTAGCTTTTCATTTTACTGACTTAAATTGCATTTTGTTCAAATGGGCCTTGCTTACCAAGTGATACAGCTATCTCTGAATGACTGCCCTGTCTAAATCACCATTTGTCACTCTAGCAGTCTTTGTATCATTGTATCCACAGTGATTTTATACATACTTTCAGATCATTGTAAAATAGTTGCACATTTTCATCGCACATTTTGTAACCTTTAATTGTGTATTTCAAACAATACACAGATACGTATACAGCACAATTCTGGGATTGTGCCAGGTAACTTAAGGTGTCCTTAAATTAAAAGATAGTGTAACTTAAACCCAGATAATCATGAAGAATATTGGCATGTACAGTAACTTCCTATTTTTCTGCTGAGCCGGATAGAAGCCTAAATTACATACTGCAAATAGGATTAAAATAATTGAGATCTTAGTGAGGTGTGAAAGACTGAATTTATGAACTGATGTGATCTCATTTACTCACACTGTTCAAATCAAACACCTGCCAATTTTATTTCTGATGGCTTCTCCGCTTTTCACAAAAAATAGCCAGACTTCTATAAAGCCTAAATCTAATCTTCAGGGAACATCTTTATAAACCATTTACAGTTTCTTCTCTTAAACCCAGGAACACATTAAGCCATTCTTTATTTTCTTGTCTTGCAGATTTAAGTAGGTATGAACTGACTTTTGGTACACAGGTTTCCAAATTAAAACTCTGGAGTGAACATTCTCTAACTTATTGGTGTCTGTAATCTGAACCACAGTTAAGGCCAGTAGATGTCCAGTTAATGTTCATAATCTGAGTGGGAACAGGCATTTAAAACACAAAACTGAGCACACTTCTTTCTGAAGAGAATAAATGTGCCTCTAAATTGACAATGTTTTATGTCCTTTGCAAATCTTCCCTCCACCTAATGTCTCTCACAAGCAACATCAAGGTGTTGTAGTTGCAAAATTCAAATGAACATTTACTTATGTTAACGTCAGTAACCGACAAATTAGTTTAAACTATAGTAAAGAATAAAATTGTTAGGCACATAGATTAACATAATTTGTTGGGGGAAAGTCAACATCATTTCTGTAAAGGGAAATTGTGCCTTACTAGAGTTATTTGAGGTGGTCAAAAAACATGTGGACAAGGGTGATCCAGTGGATATCGCATCCTTAGATTTCCAGAAAGCCTTTGACAAGGTCTCTCACCAAAGGTTCCTAAGTGAAGTAAGTTGTCATGAGATAAGAGGAAAGCTCCTTTCATGGACTGATAACTGGTTAAAAGACAGGAAACAAAGGGTAGGAATAAATGGTCAGTTTTCAGACTGGAGAGAGATAACTAGTGTTGTCCCCTAAAGGTCTGTCTTGGGATCTATTGTATTCAACTTATTTATTAATGATCTGGAGAAAGAGGTAAACAGTGAGGTGGCAAAATTTGCAGATGATACTAAACTGCTCAAGATAGTTAAGACCAAAGCAGCTTCAAAAAGATCTCACCAAACTAAGTGACTGGGGAACAAAATTGGGAAATTAAATTTAATGTTGATAAATGTGAAGTAATGCACATTGGGAAGCATAATCCCAACTATACATACAATATGATGGGGATGATTTAGCTACAACTACTTAAGAGAGAGATCTTGGAGTCATTGTGGCTAGTTCTCTGAAAACATTCACTCAGTGTGCAGTGACAGTCAAAAAAGCAAATAGACATTTGCTAAATAGACAATAACAGAATAATTAAAAAAGGGGTAGAGGCGAAACCAGAGAATATCTTATTGTCATTATATACAATCATGGTAAGCCCATATTTTGAATACTGAGTACAGATGCGGTCACCTCATCTCAAAAAAAGATATATTAGCATTGGAAAAGGTTCAGAGAAGGGCAACAAAAATAATGGGGTTTGGAAAAGGTTCCCTGTGTAGAGAGATTAAAAAGACTAGGACTTTTCACCTTAGAAAAGAGGAGACTAAGGGGGAATATGACAGAGGTCTATAAAATCATGACCAGTGTGGAAAAAGTGAATAAGGAAAAGTTATTTACTTGTTCCCATAATGTAAGAACTAGAGGTCACCAAATGAAATTAATAGGTAGCAGGTTTAAAGCAAACAAAAGGAAGTTTTCTTCACACAGCGCACAGTCAACATGTGGAACTCCTTGCCAGATGATGTGAAGACTAGGACTTTAACAGGATTCAAAAAAGAACTAGATAAATTCATGGCAGTTAGGTCCATCAACGTTTATTATCAAGGATGGGTGGGAATGTACTTAGCCTTGGTTTGTCTGGAAATGGATGACAGGAGACAGATAATGTGATGATTACCTGTTGTGTTCACTGCCTCTGTGGCATCTGGCATTGGCCACTATTGGCAAACAGGATACTGGGCTACATGGACCTTTGGTCTGACCCAGTATGGTCGTTCTTATGCTCCAAAGAAATTCTTCATTTTTATAGGCACATTTTCAGTTTTCCATTACTGGGAATGCAAATTATTCAAAACGGGGGAAACTACACTCTTTCCAAAGGTACATGAAGCACTAATGTATGACTAATTGGGTTATGTAGGTACAGCCCCTTTATGGTATATCAGGACATGACTCTGCTGCCTTAGATCCTTGACAGTTGAGTGTTACCCCTCATTGACCTGTCCAAAACCAAATATGAAAACAATAAACTAAAAATTAGGGTCATCCGAGCACTTGTCAGCAAGACCTTACCCTCCTGCTCCAGGATTGTCACCATGTTGTCCATCTTTCTAGAGCTAGTCTTCCCATCCACCATATGGCTTTTCTAGGTAGCAAGCTTCACTAGGCTCTTGCCTCATCAAGAAAGGAGCAATTCTCTGTTTTCCTTCCTGGTCAGCCTTCAGGTGGTCTAATCCTCCCCTTTTTAATTTCCATCTTCATGGCTGACAAGAAGCAGGACAGGTTTATGGCATCTAAATGTTCATTACCAGTGTGACTATCTGCCCATCACAAAGACATAAGTTATTTTAACAGACTAATAAAATTATTAAGCAAAACTGGTAACAACTTAAAAATTCAAAATTTCAGTGAAAGCTTGTCATAAATTATCACAATTTTCCAACCAGTTCTAGTTAAGAGTTTGGGGATTTTATAGAAGCAGTAGCAGTACAATCAAAGGGCCTTTTCTCATTTATTGCCATCTCTGTTTTGCATTCTGCAAAGTATTCTGGCCATGCAGTACATACTATCTGGACCTTTTCTTCAGCATTTCTAAGACACTGGCCATTACTTTATTAAAAAAGGAGTTCTTAGGGCTAAAATGAGCACTCTAGGATACGGTATATGAACACATTTAGAAACTATGGACTTGGTTCTGTAGTCCTTAGCCAGAATATCCACTTCAGCCTTGATACTGCTGAAACAACATTCAACAGATGCAACATTTTTGCAAGAAAGGAAGTAAAAGCAACCCCCTTTAGTTCATTTTTAACTTTCGTTAATGAACACTGAACCCGTTTTTCCTCAAAAAAAAAAAAAGCGCCTGTACTACTGCCACGTTTGCATTGGCAATATCACAGCGCACAAATAGGGTCAATCCAATAAATTTCACAAGACACAAAGCTCCATACTTACCACTGACAGTTGGCTGAGTTGAGCTACATTTTTTCAAGGCTTTGGCCTCCAAACACTGGAGCACAATCTTGTGAAGTATAGGACAGGCAATACATACACACATAGTTGTGCCTTTTGTTCAAGGGCCTGAACCTGTCTTCATTCACTTAGATGGCAAAGCTCCCATTGACATCTATGGAAGTAACTTTGGCCTAAAATTTGTCATTAAGGACCACAGTCAATAGCAGTTTTATGAAAAAAAATATTGTTCTGCCAGGTTTGTATCTGGTATAACTACAGTTTTATGTAAGAGAAGTAAGAATGGATGACAAAATTGCTTTTGGTTTGCTATACCAAAATGTGTGTAATTTTATTTTTTTCGATCATCTCTATATATGACACTGAAAATCATGAAGAAAAACTTGGAAGGGAAGATCCTAAGCATTATATAATGATTACACCTGTTGTTGCAAAACTATTGAGCTATTGATATATCTTATATACTATACTGCTCATCTACAATATAAACAGGTTCATTTTTTTACTTCTCTCCCATTTGCAGTCATTTAGCTATCACTTTTTTACAGAACACTTGAGGTGCTCATGCTGAAATAAAGTGTTCTTCAGACATATGATTTGCATGAACAGACTTAATAAAATCTGTTCCAGCATATCACAGAAATTTTCCATTAAAACTACAGGATAGCCAAATGAAATCTGTTCCTGCCTACCATTTTAATATGCAGAATGAGACATTGTATATCAGGATCAAATTCTATAATTTTCCATTGTGCTCAGTTGTGCTATAGACAATGAGACAGTAGGAGATTCCTAAACTTTTCATTTCTTATAAACAAGATATGTACATTTTACTGCATAGGCACTTGATATTATTGTAACCCTTGTAATTTTTCTTCTTACTCCTTCCAACTTTTTCAGTGCTGACCAACGTTAGTTCTGTCCTGTCAGATTTAGAATATATGTTCATTAGGAGAGAGATTGCATCTTTATTTGTTTCTAAAACGCATCTAGCTCTAGACTTTGGGGCACTTATAAATTAAGCAATTAGCATAAAAATGTTATCGAAAGTCGACCTTTCAGCCTCAGAGAAACATTCGGCAAATTTCATGTTTTTGTGTTTATCAGAGTTTACGTATCCCCCATGCAACATACTAGTTAAGCAACAGTTGGTGCTGCATGAAATTTTTGGCTCATATTTCTAACATTTTTCAGGGAGGGATGGGGAACCTTAGGCCTGGGTGCTGGATGTGGCCCTTGGCTTGCCTGAATCCAGCCCCTAAGGCTCAGCATTGGGGCCTGCAGGGCTGGCGCAAACAAAATCTATTAGCCTGCGCCCCCTAAGCTCTAGTGTGCCAAGAGAGTGTGGGGAGTGTCTTTCTCTCAGTTAGGGGCTTCTTGCTTGTATGTGGCCCAACTGGTTTTTATTTTTTATTTTTTTTGGTGGGTCAGCAGCCCCCGACCCCAAAAAAGTTGGTTATTATACGTAAACTAGGACAAAGAGATGTAGAGATGTAGTACATTTGTTATGATGATGCTGAAACTCATGGGCATTCTGATCAAGTTCTGGTCTGAGTTCCAGATATGCAGTCTAACTTATGAGAAAGTTCTGCCTCCTGACTCTCAAGCCTCACTGCTGATGTTGAAATTTTATTGTTCCAGCAGAATATAGATGTTGTGGAAAGTCATGATCATGCAGAGTGTGCCAATTCCTCAGGTTGCTTGGGATAATCCCTCTAGAACTTTGAAGAGGGTGCCTAAGCTTCAGCTTTTAAACAGGGAGCCAACTATGCAGAGAAGGGCACTGGCATGATGTGCTCTCAGCAGTTGGTGCTGTTTAGTAGACAAGCCCCTATGTTCTGAACTCAAGGTTATACATTGTTATAATGCTATCAGTCTCGTTCCTAGATACGTATTACAGTAACCAAGCCCAGAAACCCTAAAAAGTGTGCAAGTACATCCTCTCTTTGACATAGTTTAGCAAATGGCTGCTGACAATTTGACACTGTATATCAATATCATGTATTCTGTCGCTTCTTCTCAAATACTGAATTGTCAGATGACATTAACAATAGCTGGACATCCTCTGCTGCTCAGTCTGCCCTTCTGGCTTCCAGAAAGATGTTTGGTTACCATCAGTCTGATAGATAATGTGTCTTACTTCACCCAGCTGAAGAAACTCTGATCATAATGGGTTTCCAATCTAGATAGGAACATATGGACCACAGTAGAAAGTATTCTTCTCCTTCTTCCCACAACTGCAGAAGGTAATGAAGGATTAGTCAGAAAATTGCCATCTGACTCTACCCTTTGACCTTCCACACTTTGGTTCCACTCAATCCTGAACTTCCTGATAGACTTTCCTATAGCCCTGGGAAAGCTAGACCTCAACCTCAAGGCAGGGAAACCATGGAAACAGTGAGGCTTTGACAATTCCTCTTGAGATTATATATTTATCAGAGAATTGTTGCAAAAATCATGTCACCAGGATCTGACAATGAAACTCTACTATTGGGTGGAAAAAAGCACCTAATAGATGATAAGAATGGTCAGAACAAATGGTCCATCTAGACGAATAACCTGTCTTCTAACAGTGGCCAGTGCCAGGGGCTTCATAAGGAGAATGTGCAAGAATGTTTACATAACCAGGGCTAAATCTAATTTTAAAATTTTCTTTCACCATATCGCCCTCTGGTTCTAACGATTTTGTCCAGTAAGGAGGCCCATCTGCAGTAATGAGACCTGCACTTACACGATTATTTTATGCTTCCTGGGGACATTAGGTTGTCATGTGCGCCTATTGTTTTATAATGGTGGGGAGAAGCTCAATTACAATACTACCAACTATCTTTAAGTGTGTTTATACTAGGTAGAGAAGGTGGGTGAGGTAATAGTACAAAAAACAATTTTGGCTTGTGACAGACAAGTTTTAGAGCTTACACAGAGCTCTTCTTCAGGTCTGGATGTTTGTTATACTGGGTATTAAATAGTAATTCAAGTCATGCTAACTAAATCAGGTTTTTTTCCACTTAATCCAAGATGCTAAAAGGTTCTTTTTACTGAAGCCCCATATCAATTCTTGTTTCACGGGATATTTGGCCTTAATCTAATTGTACCTTAAAAGTATAGGGGATTACCCAATATTAGAAAACTTAGGCAGCATTATTTCCCTCAAACACAAATTATTTCTTCTGATAATAATGCAAAATCCACAGTTCAACAGATTTTTGTATCTTATTTACAGGAAATCAGGATTGAATATGTGGTAGGCCAACATACTCTTTTTAGGTCAAATGCAGCATATATTTTACAAATATTTAGTAAATATGTTTTATGCGTTAATTTGTTATATTGAGAACTGATCTGAATGGGGAAAGAAATATGTAAAGAACCAGTCTTTGCCATGTTCTGTTTTGAGTTGGCACGTGGTTGAGTCTTTGAATCTTTTGAATCTTTCATTCAGCTAAGGAAAAATATCTGTCTGAGCTAATGCTGTGTTTTGCACCAATGAATACAAATATTAATGTTGGATATGGGATGATAGGAATAGAAAAATAGTAGAAGTACTCACAATTGTTGTTCAGAATTCTTTTCACAGATTTGTAACCTGCTTTGTCAGGTACATAAAATAGTGTGTCTATTTAGCTATTATATCACCTTATCCCAGAACATCCTCTATGAACTTTAACTAGGAAGCCATCTTGGTGTGAGGGGCAGAGTGAAACTACAACATTCTAGGACAAACTGAGTTCTTTTGATTTTGATTCATCTTGGCAAGCATTCTGATTTTATTTTATTTTTCAGGAAGGCACAAGGAACTGTAGTCACAAAAATAATGAACTAGTTTCCATCAGGAGGACCAAGCTATCATTAACATATGGCTGCTTGGAGCTTCCTGCTTCTCAGAGTACCACACAGACTCTGCAACACATAGGCTACGTCTACGTTCTAGCGCAAGTACCATTTTGCGCAAGAGTTCTTGCGTAAAAGCATTTGCACAAGAGAGCGTCTACATTGGCGGGACGCTCTTGCACAAAAGCGTGAGCCCGGAACTACTTTTCAGAGGGCAAAAGGGCACCAGGACTTTCCGGGGGCAGGGGCTGGAGCTCCTTTGAGACGCGTGCTTAAATGGATCTCCCTAGACAGCCGCTTCTCTCCTGCTGCGAGCTTTAGGACCTCTTGTAGGGACTGACAGCCGTAGCAGTTCCAGTTGTGGTTGCCCTCTGCCTTATTGGACACCACAGCTTTGAGCCCTAGTGCCTTTTCTGCATTTTGCCTTCACCTTACTGTGCCATGGAATCAGGGGTGGCCCCGTGCCTGCTCTGGCCCCTCCCGGCCATGTTGGAGTGCCTGCAGCTGCTGCTCCATGCTGCTGCACTACTTCTCCAGGACCTCAAGATGGAGGTTGCTCTGGACTCCCTCCTCACAGATGCGGTGGTGTCTCTGGGGTATCCCCACCCCACCGTGGAGAGGCCTGTTTGGAGACTGGACACCAGTACCAACTGGTGGGACCAGCTGGTCCTGGGGCAATGGGACGACCAGCAATGGCTCTAGAACTTTCGAATGCAAAAGCAGACATTCCTGGAGCTGTGTGCCTGGCTCGCCCCTGCAGTCCAGGGACTCACCACCCGGCTGTGGGCCACCATCCCCATGGACAAGAGGGAACTGGGAGGGGGCTGCTCCCACCAGTTCCTCTGTGAGGGCAGAGGCCTGGATGGCCTTCAGGCCGCATCGAGGCAGGCAGCACGGGGAGGTGGGCAGGATGGGATGCAGCAGGTGGGGGCAGGGCAGCAGCAGGTGGGGGCAGGGCAGCAGCTGGTGGGGGCAGGGCAGCAGCAGGTGGGGACAGGGCGGCAGCAAGAGAGGCGGCTGGAGGGGCAGGGAGAGCAGGTGCATGAGGCAATGCCATGCCATAGTGCATGGCGTGACCAACGTGTGATGTCAGAGTCGTGATCGCATCGCACATGTGGTCACACCGGTGCAAGAACTGCCCCCATGCCTGCTGGCACCACTCTAGGTCAGCGTTGATGTTTCTGGTGATGGCCACCTCGATGCGCTTGACGGCCTGGACGTGGCATCGGAGCACTTGGTCCTGCTGCCTGAGCCGCCAGGCTGGTACCTGGACCCTTGGGGGTGTTGCCGCCGCCACAGAGCTGGAGGGTCCCTCGCTCCTGGATGGTCCTGCTGCAGGGAACAGAGGAAACGGTAGGTCAGGCAGGCAGCCCTGCCCACACTGTCCCTGTGCCCCGTGCCCTCAGCCCTGAGCCCAGGTGACACCACAGTATTGTGGCTTGGGCCCAGTCGGCCCCCCCCGTGTGTATGTTTGCATACAGGTCTCCCCCCTGGAGTAAAGTGATCCTCCATGGATTGTAACCCCTTGTCCATGCCCTGGATCCTTGGCATGGTTTGTGTTAACCTGTGGAACTCTTTGCTGGGAGGCTGTGAAGGCTTAGGATTATTCAACAGAGTTTGAAGAGGAGCAAGATAAATCCCCACATTGCATGAGAGCATGTATTGGGAGATGAGGTCTGGGCTCTCAGACTCCTGTCAAGTGATGTCCTCGGAGACAGAGCCAGGGGTGACTGGGGAGTGTACTGTCCTTGCAGCAAAACTCAAGTGGCCCTAGGGCCAGGCTGATCACTTCCCTCCTCCCACTAGCCCTCAGACAAGTAGCCCAGGGAAGTGTGTGGCCGCAGTGAGGGGCTTCCCTCAGGGGCCAGCCTAGAGGCCGGGAGCAGGCTAGGGGCTCAGTGGGGGCCGTGCTCACAGGGCTGGCTCACTGCGGTTTTCCCAGGAGCAGCTTGCTTTGTCGCACGGCCAGGCATGGCTGCGTGCTGTCTGTATGCGGCACCCTTCGGGAGGTGTGGGGTCTGGCCTGAGCTCTTTGGGGCTTTGGCTGCTTCCAGCTGGCACCCTCCTTCCCAGGGGCAGATGACCATTTAGCGGGGCTCAGGGCAGCCCAATTTCGTGGGGCCCCCCTTTGCCACGGCGCATGGGCAGGGCTTCTTGAAGTGCAGGGCCCGGGGCAGCCGCCCCACTCGCCTTGCCCTATATCTGCCCCTGCTCCTTCCCCCCCAGTCCGGCCGTTTGCAAGCAGTACGGTCCCGGGCGTGCCCTGAAGCTGCCTGCTGTATCCACATGCCTCACAGTCAGGCTGCACAAAGTTGCATGTGCCGCATACTGGTACACAGCATGCAGCTCGAAATGCTTGAGTGACGCTCCCTCCTGCTCCTGCCTGGGTACTTGGCTCCCTCCGCCCTTATGAGTGAAAAGCGCAACACTCACCAGAGGATCCTTCCCCGGCCTCCGACGAAGCCTGGGAGACATCCTGGCTATTTGGCACCATCTCGATGTGCAGGGTGATGCTGTTTCCCTGGTCATCGTCCTCCTCCTCCAACCCAGTGGCCAGCTCTACCTCTTCCTCCGCCTTGACCGGCCTGATGACAGGGGGCCACAAGCTGGTGTCCACAGGAACCGTGGGGCCTTCAGTTACTGTCTTGCCAAGGATGGCATACAGGCAGTCATAGTGGAGGCAGCTGTCGGCTCCTGCCCCTGGCCCTCAGTGGCCTGGATATAGCCCAGGCGCAGCTCCTTCACCTTAGCCCGGACCTGTTCAAGGGGGCTCCGGTAACCAGGAAGTCTGGTGCTGTGAGTGTGGGTACGGAGCGTCCAAGTGGCCACTTGGCTTTTTTCCTGTTTGGCCAGTTCTTGCGCAAAAATTCTTGGCTGCCTGTCTACACTGGCCTCTTCCGCAAGAACACCTGTGCAAGAAGGCTTCTTACTGAGTGGGAGAGTCAAAGTTCTCATGCAAGAAGCCCTGATTTCAGACACTCTACTGTAGAGTTACTGTGCAAGAACGCACATGCAGTGTAGACAGGCGGCAAGTTTTTTGCGCAAAAACGGCCGTTCTCACGCAAGAATGTGCAAGTGTAGGCAGAGGCACTGAGTAGCTTCAGTATCCAATTTTGGCCATGGAACTGGGGAGGAAGCAAATAACAGCCCAGTTCCATCCCTTTCTATCAGCTTAGTTCCCTGAGAATCAAAGCCACTTCTGACCATGTTTCTTTATTTTCCTCCATAGTACATTCCCAAATCTTACAAATGGTATTTGACAGCAACAACACAACACCCTGGTATTTCTCTGTCTTCTGCCAAAGACTATAAGGAAAAAGATACAAACATAAATGTCTCTGCAGCAAAGTTTCCCTCGGCCTAAGGGCCTGATCCTGAGGGGTGCTTTAGAAGTTACTGTTCCCATTGATTTCAGTAGGTATTGCAAGTGATCAGCAACTCTCAGGGTCAGACCTTGGATTCCCATCTAGTGGTCTGCCTCACAGGCAGATATAGCTCCAGACAGTAGAAACAACTTTCCAATCCTATTGCAATATTTACTAAATGAATCAATTTTGCTCATGTTTCAATGGGCTGGGTTCAAATGAGTTCAGCTGAACAATAATAAACTTAGAACACTCTAGGCATAGGTGCTGCTTGATGTTCAATTTACTCTTAACAATAAAAATCCCAAACACACAGGCAGTTCTAGTACCAGCACACATCTTGTATTGTTTAATGTTCTAACAGCAGCAGCCCTTGTGCCCAGGGGATACCTTGAGTAGAGTTCCTTCTGGAAGACTACATTAAGGATTTCATCCATTATATCACGAACCAGCAATCTCTGTATTAGTAAGCAAGCATTTTTTAGAAATAAGAATTGGTTTGTGTTTTGTAAGCTAAAATAGCACTACATTTGTTGGCTAATTTATTTGCAATATAAATTCAAATGGGGTTGATCCAAGAAGTAAAATCACTAAATCTATTTAAAAATACAGGTCCTTCCATTAGTTACATTCTAGTAATAAATATGGACCTGGTCAAGTGCACAAGTGATATTTTCAGTCTGTGAATACTTTGGACAATTTTTCTTTGGGTGAAATTTCATAAAAATGATAGGACATGTACAGACTTTCCCAGTTACCTGTGCAACCCTAAGAGGTGCTGCTCTAGCCTAAGAGGTGGGTGGCTGGGGAAAACACCTATGGTTTTCCTGCACATGGTACTAAAATGTGTACCCCTCATTGACCCAGCTGCTGCTCTGCAATACTATATCCCACGTCTGCAACCTGGCATGCTTTAAGCACTGTGACAATTTGCACATCTGCCGGATGAACAGTCCAGGTCCACAGATCCTACCTTGTCTGTGGTAGATCACCTACTTCTCTGCTTGTGGTAAGTTGCCATGTCAATCACTCAGATTTCCCAACAGCTAGAAATTCTCTCCTCAGTTTCTAGCCACTTTGAGCAAGCATCCCTAGCAGGTTGGATGAGTGCTGCAGTTACTAGGAGGTTCACAACCTACAGAATGAAAAGAGACATGCTTCCACCCAGTATCATCATTTGTCAAGCCTGACACAGCAGGAAGTACCTCACAGAGATCCAAGGCCTGCTCTGGCTCCTTTATTCTGGGTAAAAGGGCCAGAGTAATGGGCTCTGACACCCTGAATCTGCCTTGCGGAGGCAGTACGGGCACTACACAGGCAGGTGAAAGGCTGTCTTCCAATGACCCCTTCACAAGCCTCCAAGCAGGGGAAAGGCCAAAGGTAGGGCTTGCAGTGGGAGTAGAGAGCAGCAGCATTTTACTGAGGGTTCCAGGCTAGTGCTCCAGCTCATTCAGCGGCCTGGGAAGGCAGCCCTCAGTTGGGCCTTGGGACTGTTTATGTCAAACTAGGGGCTCAACAACTCCTAGCATGGCCCAGAATCAGGAAAGTACAAAGGTTTCCTAAAGCAGTTTTAGCCCCTGCTTCTCATGTACTCTGCCTCTTTGCACTTAAAGACAACATAAAAATCTCCCATTATTCTGGCTTTGCTTTACATGGGGAAAGTTTCACGGCTGCACTCCTGAATGCGTTAATCTCCACTTTTTTCCATGTACCTCAGATTCTACTCCCATCCCACAGGGCGGATAGTTCAGTAGCCATCAATATTATATAACATCAGTGTAGTTCTGGTGATAAGACTAAAAATTTACAAATATGCAAAATAATTGCTGTTGGGCAAAAAACAATGACACAAGACTGCATTTATTTAAAAAATAGCATTAATGATCACGGTGTGACTAGCTCCATAATCTAGCCATCCTAGTGAAGCCAGACATGAAAACTTTTAGCAATACAAGGCTTTCCAACAATTCCACCAGCACAGAACTGCAGGATTTGTCAGTAAGGCTGTGTCCAGACTTGAGGGTTTTTTCAAAAAAAATAGCCTTTTTTCGAATAAACTTCACCTGCGTCTAGACTACAGCCGCGTTCTTTCGAAATTAAATTGAATGAACGCGGCTTTTCTTTCGAGGCAGAAAACCTCATTTCACGAGGAAGAACACCTTTTTTCGAAAGTGCTCTTTTGAAAAAAGGCGTTCTTGAATGCAAACAGGGCTTTTTCGAAAGAAAGCATCCAGACTGCCTGGGTGCTTTCTTTCAAAAAAGCGGCTTGCTTTTTCAAAAGTACTGCTAGCAGTCTAGACGCTCTTTTTCGAAAGAGGCTTGCAGTCTAGACATAGCCTAAGCTCTTATTTATTCCTCTTAGATACAACTCATGGTCTTCCCCCTTCTGGCTTTTCTTTCCTTCATTATTTGTCCTTTTCTTTTATTTTCCTTCAGAACATGAACATCCCTCTCCTTTGTAGTCATTCTCTGATTCTTATATCCTGGACTAGATCAGACAGACATTTTATAATATGCTGGAGTGAGATGAATTTTTGAAAGGCCAGTCAGAGCTAGTGGAGGAATCCAAGAGCAATTTTAATTGCTTCAAGACTTAAAAGGAACCCTTTCAATATCGCCTATAGGCAAAGAAGGGCTGTCAACTGAAATGTAACATAAATCTTATAATATCCCATATTTTATTAGTCGCTGGATTTTTAATTGGCACATGGTGTAAACTGGGAATCTGTCTTAAAATAAGGTCTTGCATTAAGACAATTTTAAACTGTAGGATGCTGCACTTAGAGTAAGGCTCTGGCCAAATTAATTCCTTGGATTTCAAATCCCATAATGTTTGGGGGAAGAGAGGCAGAAAGCATTTGTATGTACATGTGTGTATGTTATAAAGGAGGCGTTTCTGAATCTAAACCTTTCTGAATCGAAACGTGGATATGACTCCACATTTTGCATCTGAACTATATTGCATAATGGATAGGAAAAACTCTAGATCTCAGTATCTCAGTGTTTCAAATCCACACTTGGATCTGGTTCCTACTTTTGTAGAGCAGCCCATCTCTGTTAATAATGAAAATGAGACTAGGATGCTCAGGATGATTAGTAACATGGCAGCAAACCTTCATTGCAGGAGTATATCTGATCTAGAATAGAATAAACAAAAGGTATGACTGTCCAGCAACTTTTTGATGACTTAAGTACATTATGGAAAAAGTTTAACTGGTTATCAGGGAAAAAATCTGAAGCAGGATGTTTGACAGCAATATTGTGCTCTGGAACTGTCTACCAAGGGAAGTGATGGGACATTTAAAACCAGGCTTGACACTGTAATAGTTGAATATACAATAGGAAATCATCCTGAATTTAAAATGTATGTAATGCTGATGAAAAATTCTCCTAGGTGCATGAAATGAATGGCTGCAGAAACACAGATTTCATATATTCTGCAAATATCCAATACACCCATAATCTGAAGAAATTAGGGACCCCAGAATACTTTGAACCATCCAGTGTGGGTCATAGTGATTTCTTAAATAAGAAGATTTAGAACAGCACAATGGTCCCTATGAATCTTCAGGTCATTACTGATTCTGCTGTTTTGCAACTCCTTTGCTAAACTGGCAACATGGCAACTGATCACAGCTGAAGCTCAGCTGTGGGGCTGTAGTTGAAACATAAGAACACAAGAATGACCATACTGGGTCAGACCAAAGGTCCATCTAGCCCAGTATCCTGTCCGCCGACAGTGACCAATACCAGATGCCCCAGAGGGAGGGATCACAACAGGTAATCCTCGCGTGATCCCTCCTCTGTCACCCACTTCTAGAGAAACAGAGGCTAGCAAAACCATTCCTACCCATCCTGGCTAATAGCCATTGAAGCACCTAACCTCCATGAATCTATCTAGCCTGTTAAAGTTCTAGCCTTTTTATTAAATCCTGTTAAAGTTCTAGCCTTCACCAAGTCCTCTGGCAAGGGGTTCCACAGGTTGACTGTGCGCTGAGTGAAAAAAACCCTTCCTTTTGATGGTTTTAAACCTGCTGCCTATTAATGTCATTTGGTGACCCCTAGTTCTTATATTGTGGGAATAAGTAAATAACTTTTCCTTATTCACTTTTTCCACACTGGTCATGATTTTATAGACCTCTCTCATATTCCCCCTTATTCTCCTCTTTTCTAAGCTGAAAAGTCGAAGTCTTTAATCTCTCTTCATATGGGACCCATTCCAAAACCCTAATCATTTTGTTGCCCTTTTCTGAACCTTTTCTAATGCTAATATATCTTTTTTGAGATGAGGTGACCACATCTGTATGCAGTATTCACGATGTAGGCGTACCATGGTTCTATATAGAGGCAATAAGATATTTTCTGTCTTACACTCTATTGCTTTTTTAATGACTCCTAACATTCTAGTTGCTTTTTTCACTGCTGCTGCACACTGAGTGGATGTTTTCAGAGAACTATCCACAATGACTCCAAGATCTCTCTCTTAAGTAGTTGTAGCTAAATTAGTCCCCATCATATTGTATATATAGTTGGGATTATGTTTTCTAATGTGCATTACTTTACATTTATCAACATTAAATTTCATTGCCGTTTTGTTGCCCAATCACTTAGTTTGTTAAGATCTTTTTGAAACTCTTCACAGTCTGCTTTAGTCTTAACTATCTTGAGCAATTTGGTATCATCTGCAAATTTTGCCACCTCACCGTTTACCCGTTTCTCTAGATCATTTATAAATAAGTTGAATAGGATGGGTCCCAGGACAAACCCTCGGAAAACTTACCATTTATTCCTAACCTTTGTTTCCTGTCTTTATCAATCCAGTTATCAATCCATGAAAGGACTTTCCCTCTTATCCCATGACAACTTACTTTATTTAAGAGTCTTTGGAGAGGAACCTTGTCAAAGGCTTTCTGGAAATATAAGTATACTACATCTACTGGATCCCGCTTGTCCACATATTTGTTGACCACCTCAAAAAACTTTAGCAGATTAGTGAGGCATGATTTCCTTTTACAAAAACCATATTGACTTCCCCCAACAAATTATATTCATCCATGTGTCTGAACATTTTATTCTTCACTATAGTTTCAACTAATTTGCTCGGTACTGACCTTAGACTTACCAGTCTGTAATTGCCAAGATCACTTCTAGAGCCCTTTTTAAATATCGGCATCACATTAGCTATCTTCCAATCATTAGGTACAGAAGCTGATTTAAAGGATAGGTTACAAACTGCAGTTAATAGTTCTGCAATTTGCCATTTGAGTTTTCAGAACTCTTCGGAGAATGCCACCCAGTCCCAGTGACTTGTTACTGTTAAGTTTATCAATTTGTCCCAAAACCTCTTTTAATGACACCTCAGGCTATGCTCGTCCAGGCGCTGCCCCATGAGCGTGTATGTCACCCCACCCCCACTCCTCTTTGCCTCCTGCCGTGGCGCTCGGCTGACTTCTGCGCTGCTCAGCCAGGCCACCATGCAGGTACAAGCGGCACAATTGGCCTCTCTCTCTCTTCTCCTCCTACTACCTCACCCTCTCTCTCAGCTCTCATCCGCCTCCTGCCTCTCTCTCCATCTCTCTCTCTTTCTCTTCTCCCCCTCCCGCCTCTCACTCTGTGTTTCTCTTCTCCTCCTGATGCATCTCTCTCACTCTCTCTCTCGCTGTCCTCTGCCTCCTCCGTTCTCCTCTCAGTCTCCTCCACATCCTCTGTGTCTGCTCCACTTTCTTCCTTTTGAATCCGGCACCCTTTCCTGACATCAGAGATGCACGCTCGTCCAGGCTCCCCCCCTCCCCCAGCTGTACCCTCTGAGCGGTGCTGTTGCCTCCCGCCATGGCGCTTGGCTGATTTCTGCACTGTTCAGCTGGGCCGCCGTGCAGGAGCAAGCGACACAAGTGGCCGTTTGGGCCCCACGCTCCCATGCAGCACCCCTGTCCTGTATGGGGAGCACGGACCCCAAATGGCCGCTTGTGCCGCTTGCTCCCGCACGGCGGCGCAGCTGAAGTCAGCCGAGCACCAGGGCACGAGGCAACAGCACCGCCCAGAGGGAACAGCCAGTGTTTCAGCGTTATAGAGTCCCAGACATTGGGCTACTATATATATGATTTTTACACTTAATTTGATAAAGTTTATGGTCCTTTCCTTAAAAGTGAAAGGCAGTGTTCTATGCAAAGTACAGCCCAAGCAGGATGGAGCAGTGGGAGATTTTTCAGTTAATTTGTGCGATAGCAGTACACTGGAACACGGTGTGATGTGTACAGTAGAGGACAATAAGGATATACTGGCCTGTCGTTCTCATCCCTCAAACTCCACCACTTCCTGCCATTGCCCTGCCCACTCTCCCCATGGCACCCTATCTCCTGAGGGACAGAGCCTCAAGAATTACTGGTGTGGCCTGGTGCAGGGTGCAGCAGCAATTAGGCCCCCTTGTACTACCTGACTTTGAGATCTCTGCTGTAATGTGGCACTACTATAGTGTATTGAAATCAAAAGAGGATATTAACATTTAGATGAAACTTGTGGTGTAATAATTTCAGTGTCTTTATTTATCTTTGAAATTTATAGTTTGCTGAACAGGGAGCCACCTAAAGAGGAGGCAAGCATTATTCAGGAGATAGATCAACACAGGCACCCCAATTAAAGAGATCATTTAAGTCATCAAACCCTTAGAAAATCAGAAAGCTCCTGGCAAGGGTAACTTGATGCAGAATTGTTTAAGGTAACTCCTCAGTTAGCAGCATCTATTCAGGCCCCTCTATTTATATCAGTCTCAGAAAGTGGAAAAGTGCCCAATGAGTGGACAAGTGGGGTAATAGTGAAGATACAAAAGAAGAAACACTCAGTGATTGTAAGAACTGACCCGGTTTCACACTTTTATCTGCCAGCAAGTTGTTATGTAAGATCATACTACAGCATGTATCAGAAGCAGTTGACAGCATTCTCAGAAAAAAACAAGCTGGTTTTTGGAAAAAAAGACCGTGGATGCACGGATCAGATCTTCACTCTACAAAGCACAGTAGATCAATGCTTGGAATGGCAATCAGTTTAACACAAACTTCATAGACTCTGAAATGGCTTTTTATAGCATTCACCAGCTTATGGCGCATTCTACAGGCATATCGAGTCCCTTTCTGTACAATCAACATAATCAAAAGTGTTTATTTCAACGTCACATGTTGTGTTTATCACAGAGAGCTCAGTTTTAAAGTTTAAAACTGGAGTACATCAGAGTTGTGTCATGTCGACAATCCTGTTCAATATTGCCATCAAATGGATAATGTGAAGAACAAGAGAAGATATGCCAAGAGGCCCATTAAATAGACACTATTCTTATTCCCTTGAAGACCTGGGTTTGATGATCTCACTCTCCTATCACATACCCAACACCATATGCAAGAAAAAACAACTTGTCTCAATGTATTCAGCCAGCAAACTGGAGTGAAAATCAACTGCAATAAGATAAATATCATGACCTTTAGTATTTCCTCAACCATCACCAATATAAATAGAGGGTCAGGTTTCTGCATTAGTGAGAACATTCACATACTTGGACAACACCATAAGCCAGAATGGTGGAACAAGCCAGGACATCCAGAACAGAATCAGCAA
This sequence comes from Pelodiscus sinensis, assembly GCF_049634645.1. Classification (NCBI taxonomy): domain Eukaryota; kingdom Metazoa; phylum Chordata; order Testudines; family Trionychidae; genus Pelodiscus; species Pelodiscus sinensis. The sequence continues at coordinate 59,164,171 of NC_134713.1, forward strand.
AGTCAGGAACACTGTCCAGAGCTTAAATACAGTCTGGTAACTATCAAAATACAATCCTGAAACCAAATTCATGGTTTATGAGAACTGTGTACTTTTAACAATACTTTAGACTGCAGAATTCTGGAGAATGAGAAAGTATGACATGTCCAAACTGTCCTCATTCCATTCAACCTGTCTCAGAAAATCCTCTGCCTTTTGACCCTGAACAACCTCAAACAAGAGCTATTCACAAAGAACAACCAAGAAGATACGAACAGCATCATTAGAAGGAGGCACTGAGGATGGCTAGGCCATGTGTTTTGGATGGAAACTCATTCCATCACCAGAATAGCATTAAGATGGATGTCTGAAGGCAAGGAAAAACAAGGCCATCCAAAAATAGCATGGTGAAGAGATATGGAAGTGGAGCTGAAAACCTAGGGCACAACTGGGCAATCTTTGAAAGACTTGCTTGAAACAGACAGCTGTGGAGGAGCTGTGTCACTCCCCTAAATGCCAGAGGCATACTGGAAACATGATGAGGATGATAGCCTAAGAACTGTTTGATTAATTGCCTTATGCTAATGAAGTAAACTAATTTTCAGAGTATAACTAAGAAATAGGGATTTGCATCAAAGCAAAAGATTCATTACTTATTCTTCAGCCAAAGATTGCTTGCTGTGATCACTTGCTGCTAGAGGACTATAAAGGAAGCTTCAGACCTGATCCTATTTTATCTCAGATTTCACATAAACCTGTAGGGGAACAATTCAACCTTCCTGGACATTCAGTAATGGATTTGAAAGTAGCCATCCTCCTACTGAAGAATTCCAAAATCCATTTATAAAGGGAGACAGCCGAGTTGGAATTAATTTGCAAATTCAATATTATCAACTTAGAATTGAATAAGGATCTCAACAGATTCACTCATTATAAAGGCAATTTCCCCTCTCTGGATATTCACATCTCTACACCAAATGCTGTGAATGTTCCCCCCTTACTTGATTAGCCTCATTAACACAAGCAACTTTTTCTTTATATCTAACCCTGCTTCTATAACTTCCACTCCAATTCATCTGATGAAGAGGATTTTACCCATGAAAGCTTATGCCCTAAAGTGCTCACCAACCAGTATATCGGGATCTACCAGTAGATCTTGAAGCCTCTGACAGGTGATCTTGACTGGTTTGGCCAAGAGGCTATCAAGTGCCAGCACTTCAGCTGCCCCTTACCCGCACTGCTGCGTACTTCCTGCCCTTTGCCTTGGAGTTGCCACGTCTCCCTCCTGGGAGCCTCCTGCTTGTGGTATATATTAGGGAAGAGAGGGGAGGGGGTGCTGATGTCAGGGTGTCCCCTCTTTCACCCTGTATTCTATTTCCACAGAATGGGGGGAGCACAACAGGGCTTGGGATGGAGGGAGTTTGCTGTCTGCTTTTGAAAGTGGTACAGAGCCAGGGCAGAAGTGAGCCTGCCTTAGCCCCACTGCACCACCACACAGGAGCCACATGAGGTAAGCAGTGTCCAGCTGGACTCAGCTCTGAACCCCTGCCCCAGTCATGAACCCCCTCCTGAACCCCAAGCCCCCTGGACCCAAACTCCCTTAAAGAACCTGAATCCCCTCCTGAACCCCAACTCCTTGACCCAGGCTCAGCTCAGAGCCCTTCACATTCCAAATCCCTTAGCCCAAGACCAGAGCCTGTGCCCTTGCCTGGTGAAAGGGGGGACAATGGGGAAGGGAGGGAGGGAGGGAGGATGAAGTGAGCAGGGGCAGGGCCTGAGAGAAGGGGCACAAAGGAGGCAGGGTATTTGGGTCTGAGGTAGATCTTACATTGCACTTAAATTCAAAAAGGCTATGTCTACACTGGTGGATTATTGCACAAGAATGGCGGTTCTTCCAGAAAGCATCTACACTGCCCACCTACTCCTTCGCAAGAAGATTTACAGTACGGCGTGGTAAGAGAGGGCTTCTTGTGCAAAAGCTATGCTCTTTTTTAACAGGTGTAAGCCCTCTTGCGCAGGAGTTCTTGCACAAGAGGGCAGTGTGGACGCTCCTCAGGAGCTTTCTTGCACAAGAGAGCGTCCACACTGCCACGGGCGCTCTTGCACAAAAGCACAGCTCGCACATGGCAGTGTGGATGTTTTCTTGCACAAGACTTCTTGCACAAGAACCCTTGCACAAGATGTTCTTGCTCAAGAAGCCGCCAGTGTTGACATAGCCAAAATGATCTTGTCCTTAAAAAGGTTGGAGACCCTTTCCCTAATACATGTTAGTCACTAAGGTGCCTTAGCATGGGACTCCTTGTTTTTGTCAGGGAAGTTCAAGCCACAAGACTGAGTTTTCCAGGTGTACTCTGGATTATCCCTGCAAATTCTTATGGAAGAATTTGAACAAACTTTTCACATGAACTTCCTATTGGGGTATTACCATTTCTATTATGAAATTGGACTAGGACCTTTATTACTTTTATTCATATCTGTGTGTATAATCTTTTAACCATAGCAACGCTGATCTTTTAAAATAAATCTTAGATTAGTTAATGAAAATTGACTGTAAGTATATATGGGTATGTCTACACTACCCCCCTAGTTCGAACTAGGGGGGTAATGTATGCATACCGAACTTGCTAATGAAGCCCGGGATTTGAATTTCCCGGGCTTCATTAGCATAAAGCCGGCGCCGCCATTTTTAAAAGCCGGCTAGTGCGAACCGCGTGTAGCCGCGCGGCACGGACTAGATAGTTCGGATTAGGCTTCCTAATCCGAACTATCTGTACGCCTAATCCGAACTATCTAGTCCGTGCCGCGTGTAGCCGCGTGGCACGGGGTTCGCACTAGCCGGCTTTTAAAAATGGCGGCGCCGGCTTTATGCTAATGAAGCCCGGGAAATTCAAATCCCGGGCTTCATTAGCAAGTTCGGTATGCATACATTACCCCCCTAGTTCGAACTAGGGGGGTAGTGTAGACATACCCTATTTGTGTAAGAACTGAAACATTCATTGACCAGGTAGGTAATATGTCCAGTCTTTAGGGATCGGTAGAACTTTATACATGGTAATTTAGGTTTTAAATAATCCTCACCATATAGATTTGGCTTTGTGGGTGAGAGCCAAAGGCTGGATTGTTTAAACTAAGGGAACTATATTTCAGCTTCTTAGTAACAAGTAAGATAATATAGAAACTGTTTTGTCACTGAGTTGGTGAGTCTACTTAAGAGACTAACTCACCAGTTTGGGGGATCATCTGCCCTATTATTTGCAGTTTTCCCTGATTGAGCATTCTCAGTCTAGTCCCTCTGGCAAGTCACTGATCACAGTCACAGATAGCTTTGTAATTTTAACAGTTTTCAGAACATCCCACTAACCACCAGCAATCCCACCTGAGCCCTGCCATTCCTTCAGCTATGTTCTCAGTTACTGATATGAAAGAGACGGCACAAGCATTGATACTGATATAGATGTGAAGGCCGACTTACTCTACGTGAGTCTGTTCTATAAAAGCAGGAGAGGAATTTCATGCACACAAATCCTTCACTCCAGAAGCAAGGCAAAAGGCTTTCCCCCAGTCATTCTTTTTTCTCCAATAGGTCTCAGTCTTTTTGGTGCTTCTTATTGAAGACTTTCTGCAAGACTGCAATAGCTTTTCATGTACTGAGCCCGGGCAAATGAAAAGTTAAGCAACATTTTAAGAAAATCTTCTAAAATTGAAACCTTGTATTTATATAGTCTCTACAAATGAACACAGAAAAGTCATTATTTGTGATTTAATATAATCTACAGCCAAACACTAGATATTCATTTTTAACACAATCAAATTAGGACTGAATAAGGGCTTAGAACACAACAAAGGCAATTTTCCCTCTTTTGGTAGTCACACTTTCCCATCAACAGCTGGGAGTGAGCCACATCCACCCTGACTGAATTGGCTTTATTAACACTGGTCCTACACTTGATAAGTAACTCCCTTCTTTTGATATGCTTGTGTATATATATCATATATATATATTGATATGCTTGTTGTTTTTGCAAATATAGACACTGCTACCCCCTCTAAAAATGCTTAAGTACGTGTCTACCCATCAATTAAAAACCCACAGCTTTCCCATGCCAGTTGACTCGGGCACCTGAACTCAGGTGAAGGTTAATTGCTGAGTTGGTATTTGGACTCAGACTGGAGCCTTGGCTTTGAGACCCTCCCTCTTTATAGAGTCCTAAACCTCAGGTTCCAGCTGAACCTGAACATCTACACAGCAATTAAACAGCCCCTTTGCTCATTATCTAACTGCACAGTAGACATTCCCTAAATCCTCTTGACTTAGGCATGTCTGAACATTTGACCCCCTGAACAGAGGAGACACAGTCTTCAATGCTGAACAATTTATTTTTCCAATCATTTTAACTGACATCTGAAGCCTACTGACTTTTTCGTGGAGGGGGAGAGGGAGTGACATTTAAAATGACTAAAAATGGACTTAAAAGGCTAACTGTAATCCACCTAAGTCTGAAAGACTTGGCTTATATACCTACTTTCCCAAAGAATCATTTTACAAATTAAAAGCTAAGCACGTAAAAGAGTCCAAAGAACAGCTAAGCACATCTGTGGGTTAGTGTGTCAAGCCAAAACTGCAGAAAAACCTATTAAAAAAAATGATAGACATTAAGGACTCTCAGTAGGTCACCTACACCATCTGCATGCATGAAGATTGTTCCTTACAATGTGATCTTCAGTGCTTTATCCTTTCTAATTTCAAATGTCTCAACAGATAGGACTTTCACCACTTCCTTTAGAAGAGTATTCCCCACACTAATTAACAGGAAGATAGGTGACAATATTTTTAAATTATGATGTTATGTATAGCATCTCATGCTTCATGGGAAGAAAAAGAGAATGTGCAGAACACTATTTTTGGGTGAGAAAGAATGCATACCCCATGTACTTGTACTTTCTATAGTGACCTATATAAAGAAGATTGGACATTTGAGACTTAAAAATGTGACCCTGATAAACATCCGGTCCCCAGCATTCCTTCATCCTAGTTTTTAGTTCCAGCTAGAACGGTTTGCTTTCTTTTGCTCTTGTAACTTTAATTTGACCTATGTCTTTGAACAAAGTCCAGCATGGCAACTGTTATCACTGTGTGAGACACTATAATTTCTAGTTCCATGGACCTGCCTGGATTGGCTTGCAATAAGACTAGAAAGCACTGCAGAAGGAAAATTTTTTGTTTCTTTTATTTTTTTTGGAAATGACCATGTTTAAACATTATGACTCAGAGCACCAAGGGATCAATAAAAACACATTTATCTCTCCAGTTCCTTTAAATGAACTATAATCCTAGTTTCTAAAACTTCCTGCTTGTGAGGGAGTGGGAAGATATTCCCAGCAGTGGCAAAAAGCCCACAACATTTAAAGTAAGCAGTTAATTCCAAATTAGAGACCAAAATTGTTTTTCTGATTTTTTCCATACTTATGTCAAACATTTTCAGAAAAAAATATGTATTACTGAGAATGTGTGAAATGGTAGTGAGATTATGCGCTAAACAACAAAAATATTTTAAAAGGAAAAAAACATCATTGATTCAATTAATAAATTGCTCAGAAAAATACATAAACTACTCGATAAAAATACTGGCCCTCTATAACTTTTCCCAGCTTTCAGAATAAGAAATGAGAAAAGCTGGGTCCCTATGAAGTCATTCTATTGGGGACTTCTTATTCTGAGGATCAAAATGACTGCATTCTTTTCTACTGTACCCTAAGTAATTTATTCTGAATCAGAGTGATAACAAACATTGGTTTTCAGACACTTGTGGCTAATGGAACAATCCCTAAAAATTATATAATGTAAGCTAGACAGAGCTACTATTAAGAGGAAACATAATTCATTAAACAATGGTAATTATTAATGGAATGTCATTGGATTTGAGGGAGGTGTCAACAAGGATCTGTTTTGATCCAGTGTTGTTTAACATCTTTATTAATAACCTGGATATCCATATAGAGAGTATACTGATCAGTTTTCCAGCTGACACAAAGCCAAGGGGATTGCCAACATTCAGAGGAGAGAGCTAAACGTCAGAGGGATTTTGATAAATTAGAGAACTAAGCTATAGATAACAAAATGAAAGATAAATGTAAGATGCTGCACTTAGAGAAGAAAAACCAAAAGTACCAATGGAACGTGGGGGAAACTGTATTGACAACAGCACTGAATCTGGACACAGTATGAATCAGCAATGTGATGCTGTTGCAAAAAGAGCATATATAATTTTAGGTTGCATTAACAGAGTCATAGCATGCAAATCACTGCAGGTGATAGTACTGCTCTACTCAGCTGGAGTTTTGCATCCAATTTTGGTCATCAGTGTAGAAAGCTGTAGAGAAACTGGAAAAAATCTAGGGGTGAGTGACAAAGATGATCAAAGGGGTGAAATGTAAGCCATAAGAACAAAGGTTGAAGGAATGGTGTATTTTTCATTTGGAAAAGAAGAGCTTAAGGGGAGATATGATAGCTGTCTTCAGAGACTTGAAAGGCTGCCGCAAGAAAGATGGAGAAAAGTTTTTCTTTTGCCACAGAGGGCAGGACAAAAGACAGGAGGTTCAAACAGCAGCATATGAGATTTAGACTAAATCTTAGGGAAAACTTAATAATTTGTAAGAACAGTAGGACAATGGACCAGACAGGAGGAGATTATGGATGGAGGCTGGGCAGCCATCTGTCTTGGAAGTTTTAGATACAACAAACCCTGCATCTTGGCAGGGAGTTAGAATAGATGACCCTTGTGGTCCCCTGATTCTATGATCTGAACAGTGCCTGTCCAGTTCAATCAGCGAGGGTAAGGCTGAATTATCCATAACAAGTTATTCATTACCTTAGACTCATTTTCTATTTTATGCAGATCTATTTTTTTAAATATTAATTTTTGTGCAAGTTGTGACGCCCCCACGCCGCCCCGCGGCGTTTGCCCAGAGGGCTCGCTATGGTCCTTGAGTCTCGAGCTCCCTCGGCTAGTCTTTTCCGTGCTTTCGTCTTCGGTTTCCCCCCCGCAACAACGCAGGAGGGGAAGGGGGGCCCGGGCCCGCCCACTCTCACGGGCCCCAGCCCAGGGCCCTAAGGGTTCTGGTCCAAGTGACCCGAACCCGGCTGACGGGGTTCGACCCCTTAACTCGCCAGCCCACCAGTCATCCCTGACTCTGCCCTGGGCTGCTTCCTTCCCCTCGTGCTCCCGAGCTCACCAGTTCGCCGCCGTCAGGGGTACCCGCGAGCCTGGGGGTGGTCCGCTGCCTCGGCGTTGCTCCCCTGTCCGGTGTGGGGCTGTGCGGCGGGGTGCGGAGCCGCGCTGCGCTGCGCTGCTCTGCGCCGCTCTCCACGGCGCTGTCCTCCCCCCGCGGTCGGCTGCCCCCCCCTTCCCTTGGGGCCGCGGTCCCATTTTAAAGTTGGCGCCGGGGGCGCGGCCCCGGCGTCCTGCGCCGCCCCCGCCCTCCGCGCCGGGGCGTCTGTCCGTTGCCGGGGCAACGGGGCCTAGGCTCCGGCGCGCCCGGATGACGTCCTCCGGCGCGTCGGAGGCCAACGCGTTCCTCGCCGCCGCCGAACACCGCGGGCAGCGGCGGGGGGCGCTCCGCCTCCCGCTGTACAGGGCGGCCGGTGCGGGGCTCTCCGCCGAGGGCGGGGCTGCCCCATCACACACCTCCCCCTTTAACTGCCCTCCCTCTTCTTCCGAGTCTGCCTCGTACCTTCTCGAAAAGAAGTCCGCATTTTGATGCTGCGCGCCAGGTCGGTGGGCCACGTCAAAGGCGTATGGCTGGAGGGCCAGGTACCACCGCATCAGGCGCGGGTTCGCGTCCTTCATAGTTTGTATCCACCGGAGTGGGGCGTGGTCCGTGACCACCTTGAACCGTCCCCCTAAAAGATAGTATCTTAACATGTCTAAGGCCCACTTTACCGCAAGGGCCTCCTTCTCAATGGTCGAGTAGCGACGCTCCCGTGGGAAGAGCTTGCGACTGATGTACACCACCGGGTGTTCTTCCTCTCCTTCACCCTGCGAGAGGACCGCCCCAATCCCCGTCTCGGAGGCGTCTGTTAGGACCGTAAAGGGGAGGTTAAAGTCAGGTTGGGCCAATACGGGGTCGCGACTTAAACTTTCCTTTAACCTCTGAAAGGCTACCTCGCACTCTGTCGACCAGCCCACCTTCTGGGGCATCGCGGCCCGAGTTAAGTCCGTTAGCGGCGCTGCTATCGTCGCGAAGTTTGGGATAAAACGCCGATAGTATCCGGCTAACCCGAGAAACTGGCGCACCTGTTTCTTTGTTTTGGGTGGGGGGTAGCTCTTCAAGGCTTCAACCTTTTCTACCACGGGACGTATTTGACCCCTTCCCACTACATACCCCAGATAGACTACCTCCTTTTCCCCGAAGCGGCACTTTCGTGGGTTCGCCGTCAGCCCGGCTTCCCGCAGAGCCTGTAGCACGGCCCCTACGTGTTGGAGGTGTTCGCCCCATGTCTGGCTGTACACGACGATGTCGTCGATGTAGGCGGCCGCCCATCTTCCCTGTTCTCTCAGTACCCGGTCCATAAGGCGCTGAAACGTCGCGGCGGCGCCATGTAGCCCGAAGGGCATTCGTGTAAAATGGTAAAGCCCAAATGGGGTCGAGAAGGCCGTCTTCTCTCGGGAGGCCGGCGTCAGGGGAATCTGCCAGTATCCTCGGGTCAAATCCAAAGTGGACAGGTACCGGGCGCCTCCGAGCCGGTCTAGCAGTTCATCGACCCGTGGCATGGGGTAGGCATCGAAGCGCGACTGCGCATTGACTTTACGGAAGTCGATGCAGAATCGTAGTGATCCGTCGGGCTTCGGGACGAGCACTATAGGGCTGCGCCATTCGCTGAAGGATTCCTCCACGACTCCCCACTGGAGCATCTTCTGCACCTCCCCTCGCACCGTCTCCCACATCCGCCGGGGCACGGGCCGTACTCGTTCACACACCGTCTTCCGGGGTTCCGTCTCTATGTGGTGGTGGATGAGGGTGGTTTGCCCCGGCTCGGCCGTCAGGACATCCCCGAAGGTCCGTAGCAGCTCCTCCAGGTCATTCCTCTGGGCCTCGGTTAGGTCGGTTCCTGTGGGGAAGGCCTGGGGCGGGGTTGCCCCGTCGAGGTCCCCGGGTCCTAACTCCGGGTCGGGGGGCACTGGGTTGATCCAGAAGGCCTCCCGTTGCTTCCAGGCTTTCAAGAGATTAATATGGTAAATGCGTGTGTCATTCTTCCTCCCTGACACTTTAACCTCATAATCGACGTCCCCTACACGCCTCAGGATCTCGAAGGGCCCTTGCCACTTGGCCAACAACTTCGAGCCGGGGGTCGGCAACAGCACGAGGACCCGTTGACCCGGGTCGAACACCCGCAACTGAGCTCCCTGGTTATAGTACCGGGCTTGCTTGGCTTGGGCTTGCTCCAGGTTCTCTTTCGCGAACTCCCCTAGCCTGTGCAGCTTTTCCCGGAGGTTCAGGACATACTGTACCGACCCCTGCACTCGGGTCCCCTGTTCCTCCCAATTCTCACGAATAATGTCTAGTATCCCCCGCGGGTGTCGGCCGAACAATAGTTCAAACGGGGAAAATCCTGTAGAGGATTGGGGCACCTCCCGTATCGCGAACAGAAGCGCTGGCAACAACGCGTCCCAATCCCGGGGCTCCTGCCCTACAAACTTCCTTAGCATCTCCTTTAGCGTTCGATTAAAACGTTCTACTAACCCGTCTGTTTGGGGGTGGTAGATGGCCGTTTTCAGCCGCTCGATCCGCAACAACTTACACAACTCGTTCATCAGTCTCGAGGTGAAGTTAGTGCCTTGGTCGGTTAGAATCTGCTCCGGCAGCCCCACTCGGGCAAAAATCTTCACGAGTTCCGCAGCAAGGGTGCTGGCGTGCACGTTTCTGAGCGGGATGGCCTCCGGATATCGTGTTGCATAGTCTAATAGCACCAAAATATACTGGTGCCCGGTTTTGGATTTATCCAACGGGCCGACTATATCCATGGCGACCCTCGCGAAGGGCACTCCCACCACGGGCAACGGCACCAGGGGGGCTTTGGGTACCCCCTTCGGCCTAACCTTTTGGCACTCGGGGCAGGAGCCACAAAAGTCCTGTACTTCGCGGAAGATGCCCGGCCAATAGAACCGCCGAATGATACGCTGCACAGTCTTTTCTGCCCCCAGGTGCCCGGCCCAGGGGTTAGCGTGGGCTAGCTCCATGAGGCGTTGTCGGTACCTTTTTGGCACCAGCAACTGCTCGACCCCTGAATCGCCCCCCTGCCCCCCGTCCACCCGGTACAACCGATCGTGTCGTACCTCAAAGTAGGGGTTGGTCGGCCTGTCGGCCTGGGGAGCGTCCTCGTCCTGCGGATCCCGGGCGGCACTCCATGCATGTCGGAGTGACGGATCTTCCCGCTGTTCCTGTATAAAGTCACCATCCGCTAGCTCCAGTATTCGCGGTCCTTCTGCCTCGCCCTCTCGTGGGCCGGGGCGGGGGTCCCCGATCATACCCTCCTCTCTCTGGGGAGGCCCTCGTTCCCGCCATGCGTTCAGGGCCCGGCGGAAGCCCCGCCAATCCCGTCCTAGGAGCGCGGGGTACACTAGCCTAGGGGCGACCACCACGTAGCACCACTCTTGGCGGTCCCCATCCGATATCTGGGCCCACGCAGTAGCGTATTGGTGGGAATCGCCGTGTACGCACTGCACCCAGACCGGCGGGCCCCGTGGTCCTCCCTCCGGGAGTAGATCGGCTCTTATAATCGTCTGGCTGCAGCCAGAGTCCACAAGGGCTACCACCGTCTTACCCCCTATCCCTACGGTCCTTAATATCCTACCTTGCCCGTCGCTGGCCTCAGGTTCGGCCCCCGCCAAGGCCTGGGCGTAGGAGCAGTCCATATAGGGGCAGTCCCGGATGAAGTGCCCCTCTTGGCCACAGCGGAAGCAGGTCCCGCGGGCCGGAGGTGGGGTGCCCGGCCTCTGACGCCGGGGGGGTTCAGGCCGGGGTTGCGGTGCCTCCCGTGGCCCCTCCTCGCCCCGCGCTGGCCTCGCTGCGGCGGCCCATCTCCGCGGCCCGTCCCTCTCTGGGCTCCTTCTCCTTTGGACTCCCCGTCCGATGTCGAGACGCGGTGAGGGGGTGGCTTTCCGCCCGCGGTCGCGCCCGTCGGCCCGTTCGGCGGCCTCATAGTCTGTCATCAACTCCACGGCTTCCTGGAGGGTGGAGGGATGGTGTCTGCGGACCCATCGCTGTCCGCCGGCGGGGAGGATGTTGACGAATTGTTCCAGGACGACTTGTTCTGCCACCTGGGGCCCCGTGTGTTGCTCAGGCTCCAGCCAGCGCCATGCGGCCTCTCTTAGCTTCTGGGCCATGGCCCGGGGGCGAACCTCGGCGCTGTAGGGTTCACCCCGGAACTTCTGGCGGTGCGTCTCAGGCGTGATCCCCATTTGGTCGAGTATGGCCTCCTTCAATCGGTAGTAATGTAGGGCCTCGCGGTCACTTAAACCCCTATATGCTAACTGAGCCGGGCCCGTTAGGTATGGGGCCAGTATTGTAGCCCAGTGGGATTCTGGCCACCGAGCTACCGTCGCCACCCTCTCAAAGGTGGCGAGGTATGCCTCAGGATCGTCAGCCGGCCCCATCTTAGTTAGCCGTATGGGCAGGCGTACCACCTCCCCCTCTCCGGCTGGCCCCTCCTCTTCGGGGCACGCTGGACTCAGGGGGGTCACCATTGCCGGTGGATATCGTCTCATCCACTCTTCCTGTTGCGCCTTCATTTGCTCGGCTACCTCCCGGATCAGTTGTTTTTGCTGCTCTTGTTGCTGGGTGGTGAGCTGCTGGATTAAGGCTGACTGCTGCTGTTGGTTTTGCCTTTGGGTCTCCTTGACCCACTCCATGAATTGCGCCGGATCCATGGCGTGTCCCGGTGCAGTTCTCAGTCCCCTTTTTCCGCAAAACACCACAAAACACCCCCCTGTTAGTGCTCCCTAAGCCTTCTCACACCCCCTTTCCCTTCCTAGGGGGGGGGCTGGGTTCGTGAGTAGGTGTTTTTTTTTTTTTTTTTTTTTTTTTTTTTTTTTTTTTTTAATCTAATCGCCCCTTACATCCGGGGTAGGATCCCCACTATACCCACATTCTCCACCATCTGTGACGCCCCCACGCCGCCCCGCGGCGTTTGCCCAGAGGGCTCGCTATGGTCCTTGAGTCTCGAGCTCCCTCGGCTAGTCTTTTCCGTGCTTTCGTCTTCGGTTTCCCCCCCGCAACAACGCAGGAGGGGAAGGGGGGCCCGGGCCCGCCCACTCTCACGGGCCCCAGCCCAGGGCCCTAAGGGTTCTGGTCCAAGTGACCCGAACCCGGCTGACGGGGTTCGACCCCTTAACTCGCCAGCCCACCAGTCATCCCTGACTCTGCCCTGGGCTGCTTCCTTCCCCTCGTGCTCCCGAGCTCACCAGTTCGCCGCCGTCAGGGGTACCCGCGAGCCTGGGGGTGGTCCGCTGCCTCGGCGTTGCTCCCCTGTCCGGTGTGGGGCTGTGCGGCGGGGTGCGGAGCCGCGCTGCGCTGCGCTGCTCTGCGCCGCTCTCCACGGCGCTGTCCTCCCCCCGCGGTCGGCTGCCCCCCCCTTCCCTTGGGGCCGCGGTCCCATTTTAAAGTTGGCGCCGGGGGCGCGGCCCCGGCGTCCTGCGCCGCCCCCGCCCTCCGCGCCGGGGCGTCTGTCCGTTGCCGGGGCAACGGGGCCTAGGCTCCGGCGCGCCCGGATGACGTCCTCCGGCGCGTCGGAGGCCAACGCGTTCCTCGCCGCCGCCGAACACCGCGGGCAGCGGCGGGGGGCGCTCCGCCTCCCGCTGTACAGGGCGGCCGGTGCGGGGCTCTCCGCCGAGGGCGGGGCTGCCCCGTCACACAAGTGTTATACAATGAATTGCTCACCAAGGGGTTTCTGTTAGTTTTCAGTATTTGGCAGTCAAGATGTTTTGATTAGCTGAGAAACAAAAGTCATGCAGTATTGTTATTTGACTGGATGACAGCACACACACTTGCAGCTCACATACGCTAATATAAAAGCCATTGCCACAGATATGCAAATTAGGTGATTAACATTCATTTCCTTGAACATTTGCCTCTTAAGTCTCAGTTGCTCAGATGTTTGTGGAGAGTAAACACAAAAGAGGTGGGGAAGCACATTCACTTAAATATTTGAACAAATATTCCTAGTAATGCTTTTGTGCCATTCACCCAAGTCTAACTGGGAAAGAGCCAAAACGAACTTGTCTTCTAAAGTGCTCTGCCTGCAATTAAGAAGTATAGAAGTTTACCTATCCAAGAGACCCTGGTCATGTCAGCAATCTACACAGAAAAAATAGATCTTCAGCGGCAAGTCTCAGGTTATGTCTACGTTACAGTTAGAAGCCTGCAGCTGGCCTGTGCCAAGCTTGTGGGACTCAGGCTAAGGATGTTAAAATGCAGTGTAGACATTTGGGTTTGGGCTAGAGCATGGTCCCTAGCTCCTGAAAGGTGGGAGAATCTTAGAGACTGGGCTGCAGCCCAAGTCAAAGCATCTATACTACAATTAAACAGCCCCATGAGCCCAACTCAGTTGGCATGAGCTAACCACAGATGTCTAACTTCAGTGTAGACATGCTTCAGGGCCTGGGTCAACTGACTGACTCATGAGGCTCACTCTGTGGGACTAAAAGCTATTAGTGTTGACATACGGACTCAGGCTGGAGACAAACTCCAAAACTTAGAGACCGGGTAGGGGGGAGAGGGTCCAGGCTGAAGTCCAAATGTCAGCATTTACTCTACTGGTTTTAGCCCCATGGTGCAAGCCCTAAGAGCCTGCATTAGTTGATTCAGGCTGTGAGACTTTCTATTGCAGGAGTTTGTTTGCTACATAGATATACCTTCAGCTACATAAGACTTAGTCACAGTAGTTTCCTGCTGGTATCATGGCAAAGGACAACACACAGCGCAGAAAAATGCAAGCTATGGACAGGAGCTATAACATTTCATGGAACAAAAGAGAACTGTAAGAAACATGCAGCCATAAGAGTTCAAAATTAGTAACAGTCTCAGTCTCAGCAACTGAGAAATCCCCCTAAACTATAGAAAGGCAGAACTAGGCCTAAGATTTAAAGAGAAAAAAGTTGGGAGAGAATGGAGTCTGAACTCAGTAGAATTATTCTGAATTTACACAGAATAAGGCCCAGAAGCTCCTGGAGAGCAGCCAAGGGAATTTTTGGCTTCATGAGTTAAAGCTGTAGGTGGTAACAGGAAAATTAAGGTCAAATAAAGAGACCCTCATCTGGCAGAGATTCCATCAGATAATACAGCCCACCAAGTAAATGGTAGTAGGATTACAAGATTTAAAAGTCTGCTCTTCACCAGAGTTCAAGACTCTGTCAAACAGTATTACAATTCAGCATATCGGATTTTTCATATAATGATATTTAAGCTATTTCTTATGAATGTGCCAAACTATTGAAATAAAAATCAGTGTTCCCATAATAAATGTGGTCGTCCGTCATTCTTGCTGCATCATATTATATATCTTACTAGATGAGAGAAGGAGGAGTGTTTGTTTAAATTACTTCTTCTCCATAGCTTGTTTGCTGTCTATAGCTGAGCAGTGAAGTGAGGTGCTGAGGTTTTATTGTTGGATGAACTGGGGCCTTTAGTATCCCTTCGCAGCATCATGGGGGATGAGACGGCTAAGGGAAATGAACTCAGAGACAGCAGAATTCATGGCATGTGATTTCTATTCCATAAGCTTCCACATCGGGTCTTTGCAATTCATGTTCTTCACTACACAAAAATGTGTTCTACGCTCAAACGAACTAACTCAAAGTAACAATTCAGTGAAGAGAAAGGCTTGAAGTTTTCAGAAAATTAGTAGCTAATGTAAAAGTCTAGACTTGCTCATAGTCTTTAATGCAACATGCTAACTCATGAAAACTACAAACCCTTGTCATCACTAATATTTTATCTTCATAGGATTTTACCTCACAGGAGCTAACGAGTTGAGAACACTTTTTTTTTCTTTTTGGTGTGTGTGTGTTTTTTAGTGTAGATAAAGTCCAAGGGTCAACAAAACTGCTGATGTAATTAACCACAAATTGAAGTAGGTGGCTAGATATAAAATTGCTGAGATTCAGTACTTATAAGATGAACACAATATGTTAGGGAAGCATCAACAAGATTTTTTTGCAATGGGAAGTCATGCCTCAGAAATCTACCAGAATTCTCAACAAATGTATACGAAGGTGATTCAATGGACATAGTGTATTTGTACTTTCACAATACATTTGACTGAAGACTCTTCAGCATAGTAAGTAGTCATGGCATAAGAGTCCTTTCATGGATCAGTAAATGGTTAAAAGACAGGAAACAAAGGTAGAAATAAATAGATAATTTTCACAGTGGAGGGAGCTAAATACAGAATCTCCCAAAGATGAGTAGTAGGACCTATGCTGCTTAATATACCATATATAATCACGAAAAACTGATAAATAGTCAAGTAGCAAAGTCTGCAAACAATACACAATTACTCAATGTAGGTAAGTCCTAAGAACATTGTGAAGACTTACATAGGGGTCTCAAAAAACTAAGTGACTGAGCATCAAAATGGCAGATGAAATTCAATATTCATAAATGCAAAGCAATACAGATTGGAAAATATAATCTAACTATACTTGTGAAATGATGTGTTCTAAATTAGCTGGTACTACTCAAAAAAGAGTTCTAGATGTCAAATAATTCTCTGAAAATAGTTGCTAAGCGTACAATGGCAATCAAAAAACTAACAAAATTTTAGGAAAGGGATAGATAATATGACAGAGAATATCATAATGCTACTATATAAGTCCATGGGATGTTCACACCTTGAATACAGCATACAGTTCTTGTTGCCCCATCTCTAAAAAGTTATATTAGAAATGGAAAAATGAATGATTAAGGATGTGGAACAGCTTCCACATGAGGTGAAATTAAAAAGACTGGGACTTCTCATTTTAGGAAAGCAAAGATTAAGGGGGGTATATTAAATGTCTATCAAATCATGAATGATGGAAAGAAAATGGATAGGGAAGCACATAACATAAGAATCAGCGGTCACCCCATGACATGAATAGGCATCAGGCTTGAAATAAGCATAAGCATGTATTTTTCACAATGTACAGGTAACTTGTTGAACTCATTGCTAATGGATATTGTGATTGCCAAAAGTATACAAGTGTTCAAAAACTAATTCAATAAGTTCATGGAGGATAGGTGCAGCATGGCTATTAGCCAAGGTGGTTAGAGACATAATCCTATGCTCTGAGTATCTCTAAATGTCTGATTGTCAGACTGGGATTGAACAATTGATAATTCCCTTGTTCTGTTCATTTCCTCTGAAGAATCTGGCACTGGCCATTGTCAAAAAAAAGATACTGTGGTAGATGAACCTATGATCAGATGGATTCTTATGTTCAGATTTTTTTAATTCTTTTCTGGAATGTATCAGAAGGAATATGGCTCAGAAAAACTGATTATAGTCTTGGATAAACTACTGGATCTGGTTGTTTAATTCTGACCCCCAAGCACAAAGAATAGGGAGAAGAAATAATACTCTCATCATGTTGGTTTCATTGGACTTATTTATCCCTGGTGTCCAGCCCTCTATTTAGCATTCAGCCAAATGTTCTTATGCTCAATAAGATCCTTGCCTAAGAATGCTATTGGGATACTATCCCATTTAGGATTTAGGACCAAGACTTGGAGCTAAGGGAACTACTTTCTTGAAATCCTGAAAATCAATAATCCATGGTGAGGGCTCTTGTTTGGCAAACATATAAGGGCCTCATGGCATCTAAAGGCCTCACCCAGACAGAATATACAACATGTATTGTTTGATTTTAACTTTGGGACAGATTTTAATCTGAGGTTAGGATGACCATTGGACTTTGGCCAGAACCTCTTCTGGTTCAATTTGAGATTAGTCTGACTCAAATTCTACCTAATATAAATGCTAGGCATCCATCTCTTTCTACCAGAATGTAAAACACTATAGATATGACTGACTGGCTCTGGAAAGGAGGAATTAAAATGACAGTGCTGTCTATTACATTAAAAATCCTTCAATAATCTCCATTTATTTGGCTACTGATATTGATGCCATTTCCATCTGCCCCATCAATCCTCTTTGATATGTATCTTTAGTTAGTGCTTTCTCACTAAAACATTCTATCTTCATATGCTTTTCTACAATTTGATGTAGAAATCATTTCAATGCAATATAACACTGCCACACGATCAATTTCTTCCTTCATTAGAAAACAAAACTACAAAAAAGATTCACCACTATGCTCAGCAAACCTTTGCTATTTGTTTGCCAAGAAGGGGACATTTTTATTCAGAATAGTTCTATTCCAGTGACTTTATTTCTCTTCTCTGAAATTACCACAGATGTAGATGTTGACATTCTTTATGATGGATGACTGTTTGGTAGTGCTGTTTATTCTACCATCATGTAAAAACTCACTAAAGACTTCCTTTTGTGTCATAGAATAACGGGGTACATAGGCCCACACAGGAGAACCAAAAGTTTGGTCCCAAAAGACCCTGGCTAGCCACAGCTGCTGGACAGGCCCACCGTAGAGGAAGAGCTCAAAAGGAAGCATCCTAGATTAGAAGGGGTGGACAGGACCTGGAAGCAATCCTGCAGTGGTCCCAGAGAGTCTGCAGAGCTTCACACTGCCTGCACCAGACCCTCCTGCAGAGCCACCAAAGACTCTGGTAGAGGTTGGAAATGGGGGACCAGGATTGAAAGTGAAGAGCCTCCACTCCTCCCACCCACACACACCATGACATTGGAGAACACTGAGCACACATTAGAAGGTTCCCCAGGGACCAGTCTTGGTAGCATCCCCTCCCAGGCCACATATCTGACTGGCCACTCATGGGTCCCTGGGATGGAATCCATTGGAGCAGGGAAATCCTGGGTTCCCTACTGGCAGCAATAGACAATTGCCACTAGGCAAAGTGGCAGGCTCTCACTGCTGGGCAGTGCAGCTACTGACTCTTGCTACTGGCTGGCACTGTCAAGCTCAAACATCAAACCTAACACAAAGAGAGACCAAGTTCCATTAGAAGGACAAGAGACGTACCAACTAACTGACCCCATCAAATGATGCAGAAATCCTGCTTAAACTTATGGTAAGGAACCAGCAACAGCCAGTGGCTCAGCAACAGCAGGAACAAGATCAGCTACTGCAACAGATAATTGCCCAGCAGCTACTTTGAAAGCAGTAACCCAGCACCAGAAGCAACAGGAACACCTAATCCAGTATGTAGTAATGTTCCTGCAGCTCCAGAAAACATCTAATGCCTCAGCACCAAGACTTCAGGTGATGCATCCCTCTCCCCTGCATGTTGCCCTGCACCTCTCACATGAGAAAATGGGAGCTAGGGATAAACGGGAAGCCTTCTTGCAAATATTTGAGCAGGTTGTGACCACAACGTGCTGGCTGCAGAAACACTGGTCACACTCCTCAACCCATATTTGATGGGACCCACCTAAGCTGCCCATAGCTGTCAAGATCCCAAGCAGCCTTTAGGGGCTACATGGACCTCAATTCCAAGACTCTCTGCCAACGAATCAGGAAAGACAAGTGTCCAACAAAAGTCCAGCTCTTGGCAGAGGCACAATACCTGAAAGATTTAGTGTTGCTATTGGCTAGACATTGAGAAACAGACAGGACTTTCAGTAGCAGAAGCTTCTTGCAGGAGAAGTTCATCCAAATTCTCTCCCAGGTGAAGGGAAAGAATGGGTAAAGCATCATCAAGTGGAGGCTGTATCCCGATGGAGAATTTTGTAGCAGCAGAGAGCCCAGCCTCTCTGACATCTAGGATCAGGGCATCCAAACTCCAGACAATGATGTTTAATAGAGGACAGGATAGGAAGGCAGGCTGAACATTGCTGAACTAGTCACTCCTCTTCACTTCACCTCTGTCCAGGGACTGAAGCCCAGCCACCAAGCTGAGAAAGTGTGAGGTCCCCAGGAAAGGAGATGTGCCACCAGGAACACTCACAGCCCCAGAGAAAGAACAGCTAACCATGACCCTGAGGGAAAACCATTTTGAGTGAGAACAGGAAGGACACTTTAGGCAGGAGTGCCTTTTTGTGGACTGTAGCTATGGACAGACAAGGATCTGCTCGCAGATGAAGATAGCCAATATACTAATCCTAGTAGGAGTCAATGAATTGGAGGTCTCAGACTTGTAGATTCCAGATTCAGCTAAACAATCATGCAAAAAAATGTAGTAGAGTCTCTTGAGGCACTCCCCTATACCGCCGCTTCATACGCAAGGATGTATGACCCTACCCCACAACAAATGTTTCACTGAGTGTATGGGACCAAACTGACACTTTCCACTTTGGGGAGGTTCTGAAATGGTGGAGCAGAGACTCCTCCCTTCCAGTGCAAATTAGCCTATCCCATAAGATCAGATCTCCCTGATGTGGCTGCGTCCTGGAAAAAGATGGCCTTCCCTTTCCTCTTTGGATTATACCAAATTGTGACTATGCCAGTCAGTCCCCATGGAGTGGCAGACACTTTTCAGAAGCTGACGAACCTTTCAGAAGGAAAGACTTACAGCAAACCTGGCCAAATAGCTCCTAGGATGGAAAGAACTGACATATCTCATCTACACCATGGGGAAGGTCTGGCTACACAAAGTCCAGGTACTGACAGATTGCCATCCACCAAAAAGCAGGTGCAACACTTCCTAGGTTTGGCCAGCTATTACTGGCAGTTCATGCCAGACTTTTCCATGATAACAAGTACAGGAACAAATCGACACACCCTTAGAGCCCCGACCAGGGTTGTTCTATCTATTACCCAAGATCCACAAACCTGGAAATCCCGGACGCCCCATCATCTCGGACATTGGCACTCTCACTGAAGGACTGTCTGGATATGTGGGCTCTCTACTCAGACCCTACGCCACTAGCACTCCCAGGGTATGTCTACACTACAAAGTTAGTTCGAACTAACGGACGTTAGTTCGAACTAACTTTAATAGGTGCTACACTAGCGCTCCGCTAGTTCGAATTTGAATCGAACTAGCGGAGCGCTTAGTTCGAACTAGGTAAACCTCATTTAACGAGGACTAACGCCTAGTTCGAACTAGCTAGTTCGAACTAAGGGCTGTGTAGCCCTTTAGTTCGAACTAGTGGGAGGCTAGCCCTCCCCAGGTTTCCCTGGTGGCCACTCTGGCCAACACCAGGGAAACTCTATGCCCCCCTCCCGGCCCCGGACCCCTTAAAGGGGCACGGGCTGGCTACGGTGCCCGTGCCAGGTGCAAGCCTGCCAGCACCCAGCTAGCAGACCCTGCACCTGGCACGGCACAGAGCCACCCACCCGATGCCCCCCAGCCCACCCCATCTTGCCGGGACCAGGCTGGCGGCTCCTGGGAGTTTGCCCTGGACCGCAAGAGGCGGGCACCTTCCTGGGCTAGTGCGGACATCGTGGACCTCGTCCACGATCTCCGCACTAGCACAGGAAAGTGGCCGTCTAGGGCAGGAGAGCTGCCAGCCTGGCCACTCAGGACCAGGTGTGCATGAAAATCAAGGGGGTCCACTGAGACCCCCGACCCTGCGCCCTGAGCTTACAATGGCCGTACTGGGTCAGACCAAAGGTCCATCTAGCCCAGTAGCCTGTCTGCCAACAGCGGCCAACCCTAGGGACCCTGGAGGGGATGGACCGAAGACAATGACCAAGCCATTTGTCTCGTGCCATCCCTCTCCAGCCTTCCACAAACTTTGGGCAGGGACACCACTCCTACCCTCTGGCTAATAGGACTCCATGGACCCAACCTCCATGACTTGATCTCACTTCCCTTTAAACTCTGTTCTAGTTCTAGCCTTCACAGCCTCCTGCAGCAAGGAGTTCCACAGGTTAACTATTTGCTTTGTCAAGAACAACAACTTTCTCTTACTAGTTTCAAGCCTGCTACCCATTCCTTTCCTTTGGTGTCCTCTAGACCTTCATTATGGGAACTCAGGAAGAACTTTTCTGAATGCACCCTCTCCACCCAACCCCTGCTTTTAGAGACCTCTATCCGGTCCCCCCTCCGTCTCCTCTTTTCTAAGCTGAACAGTCCCAGTCTCTGTAGCCTCTCTTCATCTGGGACCTGTTCCCAACTCCTGATCATGTTAGTTGCCCTCCCCTCTCCCAGCCTTTCTCTTCCCCTCTCCCACCTCCTTTTCCCAGTCTCCCCCAGTTTTTTTTCAATAAAGACAGAGTCAATGTTGGAAGAAACGTTATCTTTATTTTGTACATCAATAAGAAGGGGGGCTAAGGAAGGGTAAGTGGAAGGAGGTGAGGGAGGAATGGGGTACGAGCCCCCGATGGGGAGGACTGGGCTGGCTCTGCGGGCTTCTGGGGGTGGAAGTTCTCCTGCAGCCCCCCAATTACTCCCTCTCCCCAGATGGCAGCCTGCGGCAAGTGCAGCTGGGCTGATGGCCGAGTGGTGTGATGTGCCCAGTGTGGGCACTCAGGGCACTCCAAGCCAGAACTTCTTTGCAAGCGGGGCACCCCTTAGAACTGTGTGTCCGGGGTGGGGGTCGGGACCCTTTAAGCGCAGCCCTCGGCTAGCCTGAGACAGCATCTCCATGCTCTAAGTCCTCCTTTTATGCCCTGCCGGCACTGCTTCCGGCCATCCTTAAGCCCTGTTCAGAGTCCACTCAATGTGGACTTGCTAGTTCGAACTAGCAAAACGCTAGTTCGAACTAGTTTTTAGTTCTAGACGCGTTAGTTCGAACTAGCTTAGTTCGAATTAACTAATTCGAACTAAGTTAGTTCGAACTAGCACTGTAGTGTAGACGTACCCCCAGTTACCTCCGTGACACTATGCATTTCCTGAGAAAACTATAATGCATTGGTGATCTTCCAGAAAACACCATCCTAGCCACCATGGATGTAGAGGATCTCTACACAAACATCCCAAATACAAATGGAATACAAGCTGTCAAGGAAAGAATTTCACCACGATTTCAACAGTTTCCACCCCACCATCAACCTCAGCACAGACCAGTCTACACGGGAGGTCCATTTCCAGGACACCATGGTGCAAATAAGTGACGGTCACAAACACCACCCTATACCAAAAGCCTACCGACCACTATGCTTACCTGCATGCCTCCAGCTTCCACCCCGGACACACCACATGATCCATTGTTTAAAGCCAAGAACTGAGGTACAATCACATATGCTCCAACCCCTCAGACAGAGACCTACACCTCCAAGATCTTCAACAAGCATTCTGTAAACTACGATACCCACACTAGGAAGTGAGGAGACAGATTGACAGAGCCAGACTTCTACGGGACAAGCCCAAGAAAGAAACCAACAGAACACCACTGGCCATCACCTACAGTCCTCAGCTAAAACCTCTCCAATGCATCATTAGTGATCTACAACCCATCCTGGACAATGATCCCTCGCTTTCACAGGCCTTGGGAGGCAGGTCAGTCCTTGCCCACAGAAAACGCGCCAACCTGAAGCATATTCTCACCAGCAACTATACACCGCACAATAATAACTCTAACTCAGGAACCAATCCATGCAACAAACCTTGGTGCCAACTCTGCCCATATATATACACCAGCAACACCACCACAGGACCTAACCAGATCAGCCATACTGTCACTGGTTCATTCTCCTGCACATCTACTAATGTAATATATGCCATCATGTGCCAACAATGCCCCACTGCTATATACATCGACCAAACTGGACAGTCCCTACGTAAAAGAATCAATGGACACAAATCAGATATTAGGAATGGCGACATACAAAAACCTGTAGGGGAACACTTCAATCTCCCTGGACACACAATTGCAGATCTAAAGGTAGCCATCCTGCAGCAAAAAAACTTCAGGACCAGACTTCAAAGAGAAACTGCTGAGCTACAGTTCATCTTCAAGTAAATGGACTTCTCCATGATAGTCATTCCTCTTACCAACCTGGTGAAAGGCACCAGTGGACAAAGGCCTACAGTAGGACCTTCAAACCCTTAAAGGACCAGCCAACCCAGGGCCACTTCTCCTCCACCTGTCTTTGTAAAGCAATTTATTCTGCAAACAGAAACCCCATAAGTGGACCTCGGGTTAATACTGTTGAAAGAGGTCCTGAGCAAAGAACCTCAGGGTATGTCTACACTGCCATCCTAGTTCAAACTAGGGTGGCTAATGTAGGCATTTGAACTTGAAAATGAAGCCCAGGATTTAAATATCCCGGGCTTCATTTGCATGTTCCTGGGCACCGCCATTTTTAAATGCCCCATAGTTTGAACTACCTGCCTGTGGCTACACGTGGTACGGACTAGGTAATTCGAATTAAAGCTCCTAATTTGAACTACTGTTATTCCTCCTGCAAGGAGATTTAACGGTAGTTCGAATTAGGAGCTTTAATTCGAACTACCTAGTCTGTGCAGCTTGTAGCCGTGGGCAGGTAGTTCAAACTATGGGGCATTTAAAAATGGCAATGCCCAGGAACATGCAAATGAAGCCCGGGATATTTAAATCCTGGGCTTCATTTTCAAGTTCAAATGCCTACATTAGCCACCCTCGTTCGAACTAGGGTGGCAGTGTAGACATACCCTCAGATTCTATCCATGAGCAGAAATCTGTTTCCTCAGATAGTGAATTACTCAGCAGTTGATTGCTGCTGGAAGTGAAATGGACCATTGGTATTATTATTATAAAGCACTTGGTATTATTTCCTTGAGAACGCCTTCCTACTCCAGAGCTTAATCACCTTGGTAGTTTTTCCTGATGTTCAGCCTTAACTTCCATTGCTACAATTTAAGCCCATTGCTTCTTGTCCTATTTTCATAGGTTAAGTAGACTGTTTTTCTCCCTACTCCTCATAGCAATCTTTTATGTATTTGAAAACTGTTATGTCATCTTTCAGTCTTGTCTTTGCCAGACTGAACAAGCCTAGTTTTTCAACCTTTCCTTAGAGGTCATGTTTTTTGGACCTTTAATCATTTTTGTTTCTCTTTTCTGGACTTTCTTCAGTTTGTCCACATCATTCCTGAAACATGACACCAAGAACTGGACAGTGTACTCCAGTTAAAGCTTATTCAGAATGAAGAATTACTTTTTGTGTCTTGCTTACAATACTACTGCTAATGAATTCCAGAACAGAAACGGTGTTTGCTGTTTTTGCAAGTGTCACATTGTTGAATTATATTTAACTTGTGATCCACTATGACCTCCAGATCTTTTTCTCTGCATTTCCTGGGAGGTCATTCCTATTTTGTACATGTGCAACTGATTGCTCCTTTTTGAGTGGAATACTTTGCATTTGTCCTTACGGAATTTCGCCCTATCAATGGAGAGAAGTAGAAAAAAAGACCTGCCCCTGGGTTTTAGCCTGAGGTAAAGGTGAGGGATGGTATAGGTCTCACACTGGGGAACCAAGGATTATAAGCAGCTCTGTACCCAGAAATCCCCATCCAGCTGCATCTGCTGAGCATGGTTACAATGGTGACAAAGCTGAAAAATGAATTGCCCAACTCAAGGTACACAGACAAAGAAGCAGGCTGCAGAAGCTCTACATGCCTGAATCAGACCCTGCAGCAGAGCCACTGAAGGCTCCTGGGCAGACGAGGATTAGAGGGTCACAATTGAAGGAGAGTCTTTGGATCACTGTCAGTAAGAACATACTCACTCTCCATGAATTCAAACCCCTTCCTCTTTTGTGACTTTGGAGGGGGTTGAGAATGTGGTAGGAAGGGACTCAGGAAACAAGCTTTGTCGCATCCACCTCTGAGGCTGCATATCTGACTAGCCAGCCACCTTAAGAGAACTTTCAAAGAGAGAGATGACAGATGAGAATGGTGGTTTATTGAATCGGGACTGGACGATCATTCCTTGTA
This sequence comes from Pelodiscus sinensis, assembly GCF_049634645.1. Taxonomy (NCBI): domain Eukaryota; kingdom Metazoa; phylum Chordata; order Testudines; family Trionychidae; genus Pelodiscus; species Pelodiscus sinensis. The sequence goes on from NC_134713.1 coordinate 59,189,083, forward strand.
AAAGTGATTGCATTAAAAAGGTACTGAGAAGAAAATAAATATGGCGCCGAGTCGGACATTTGGCACAAGACAACGGACACGGACTGATATGCTTATTTCTGAACAGGTTACAGATTCACTGATTGAAGTACAATAGTAATCTAGGAAAGTCTGTATTTATGCTCCCTAAGCTATACCTGCTCAGCACATGAATGGACCCTTTCAGAACTATTAATTCATTTTTTAAAAAAAATAATAAAAGCATTACATTATACATGATTAATATTAATTAATATATTAAATTATATTTACATTATTGGCTTCTTCCTAATTGATTTGTTCCTAACTGGCTGAAGTTTTATGTCTTTTTTTCAAAACAGAATCAGGTAATATATTTTATTACTGGCAATATAAATCAGTTGACATTGACATGATTAGGTCACATAAAATCCTGTTGTCTGCAAGTAAACTTGTAGAACATTTTTGTCAGTCTGGTTCTTTAACAAGTGAGACAATGTAGTTTTCATGGCCTTGTCTTCCAAATGAGGAAACAAATATCTTCTATAAAATCTTTTAAAATATTTCAGATAATCATCAAGTTTTGCTCCAATCTAGCTATCAAGTCTAAATCCAGGAAAGATTGGATTCTGAGCCTGAATGAAAATTTAACATTCTCCTTTGAAAAATAAATACACACACCATAAATTTCTCATTGGGCTAAACAACAGAAACATCTGTTTAGACTCAGGGACAGCTTTTTGGCTGCATTTACCAATAGGGAGGCTTAGTCAATATGTACATCAGTTCTCTGGTTGGTGCAAGTATCCAAACATTACTGCTGCAGTCAATATGTTTTACTATAAAAAGTAACAAGAAAGGCAATAAGTAAATGAGATAAACAACTATAAACACTCCAGCAATAAGACTCTTAAAATAATTGTTTTCATTCTATTCTGTAGTCCCATAGTTTTCCATATAAATTTCTACATTTTTACTCAATTACTCAGGAAAAAAAAGAGCAAATTTGATGAGTAAGATCAGATCTTATGGGGTAATAGTTTTGAGTCACCCATTTGTGTCAAATTAATTCATTTTCCTACACTAGAAAAATGCTTTCTTTTTTTTTTAAAGTAAACCCATCACAGCCAACTAACATATATGTTCCTTTTCCTAGCTCTGCTTTTGTTGCACTAGTATAAGGTATTCAAATCTCTCAATTAAACACAATAAGGGACAAAACAAGAAATCTTTATCCTATCTCTTGCAAAATTTTCACTAGGAAAGGAAAAGTGAATTAAAGACCCTAAGGGTACGTCTACACTGCAACATTATTTCGAAATAACTAGCGCTATTCCGAAATAATGTAGTCCATGTCTACATAGCAGGCAGTTATATTGAAATAGTGTCAAAATACATTTTACTCCGACTCCTGTAACCCTCATTGTATGAGGAGTAAGGGAAGTCCGAGAAAGAGTACTGTATTTTTCAAAATAAGTGCTCTGTAGATACTCCCTATTTCGAAATAAGATACGCAGTTGACATAGATCAATTTGCATATCCAAAGCCCAAGATTTGGTGGTGATGGGATACTTCACCTATCCAGACATATGTTGGGAAACTAACACAGGCTATCCAATAAGTTTCTGGACTGCATTGGAGACAACTTTCTGTTTCAGAAGGTTGAAAAAGCTACCAGAGGAGAAGCTGTTCTGGATTTGATTTTAACAAATAGGGAGGAACTAGTTGAGAACTTGAAAGTGGAAGACAGTATGGGGGACAGTGATTATGAAATAATAGAGTTCATGATCTTAAGGAAAGGTAGAAGGGAGACCAGCACAATTGAGGTAATGGATTTCAGGAAGGCAGATTTTGATAAGCTCAGAGAACTTGTAGGTAAGGTCCCATGGGAAGCAAGACTGAAGGGAAAAACAACTGAGGAGAGTTGGAAGTATTTCAAAGGGACGTTGTTAAGGGCCCAAAAGCAAACAATTCCGCTGTGTAAGAAAGATAGAAAATACGGCAAAAGACCAGCTTGGCTTAACAAGGAGATCTTACATGATCTCAAAATAAAAAAGGAGTCCTATAAAAAATGGAAACTAGGACAAATAACAAAGAATGAATATAGGCAAGCAACACGGGAATGCAGGGGCAAGATTAGAAAGGCAAAGGCACAAAGTGAGATCAAACTAGCTACAGGCATAAAGGGAAACAAGAAGACCTTTTATAAATACATTAGAAGCAAGAGGAAGACCAAGGACAGGGTAGGCCCACTGCTCAGTGAGGAGGGAGAAGCAGTAACAGGAAACTTGGAAATGGCGGAGATGCTCAATGACTTCTTTGTTTCGGTCTTCACGGAGAAGTCTGGAGGTGTGTCTAACGTAGTGAATACAAGCAGAGAGAGGGTAAGTTTAGAAGATAGGATACACAAAGAACAAGTTAAAAATCACTTAGGAAAGTTAGATGTCAGCAAGTCACCAGGTCCTGATGAAATGCATCCCAGGATACTCAAGGAGCTGATAGAGGAGGTATCTGAGCCTTTAGCTATGATCTTTGAAAAATCATGGAAGACAGGGGAGATTCCAGAAGACTGGAAAAGGGCAAATATTGTGCCCATCTATAAAAAGGGGAATAAGAACAACCAAGGAAACTACAGACCGGTCAGTTTAACGTCTGTCCCAGGGAAGATAATGGAGCAGGTAATTAAGGAAATCATATGCAAACACTTGGAAGGTAATAAAATGATAGGGAATAGCCAGCATGGGTTTGTGAAGAACAAGTCATGCCAAACTAAACTGATAGCTTTCTTTGATAGGATAACGAGCCTTGTGGATAAGGGAGAAGCAGTGGATGTCATATACCTAGACTTTAGTAAGGCATTTGATACGGTCTCGCATGATATTCTTATTGATAAACTAGGCAAATCTAACTTAGATAGGGCCACGATAAGGTGGGTGCATAATTGGCTGGATAACCGTAGTCAGAGAGTTGTTGTTAGCGGTTCTAAATCCTGCTGGAAAGGGATAACAAGTGGAGTTCCTCAAGGGTCTGTTTTGGGACCCGTACTGTTCAATATCTTCATCAATGATGTAGATTTTGGGATAGAGAGTACGCTTATTAAGTTTGCAGATGATACCAAACTGGGTGGGGTTGCGACTTCTTTGGAGGATAGGGACATAATTCAAAATGACCTTAGCAAGTTAGAGAAATGGTCAGAGGTAAACAGGATGAAGTTTAATAAAGAGAAATGCAAAGTGCTCCACTTAGGAAGGAACAATCAGTTCCATACATACAAGATGGGAAGCGACTGTCTAGGAAGGAGCATGGCGGAAAGGGATCTAGGGGTCATAGTGGACCACAAGTTGAATATGAGTCAACAGTGTGATGCTGCTGCAAAAAAAGCAAATATGATTCTAGGTTGTATCAACAGGTGTCTTGTAAGCAAAACTCGTGAAGTCATTCTGCCACTCTACTCTGCACTAGTTAGGCCTCAGCTGGAGTACTGTGTCCAGTTCTGGGCGCCACATTTCAAGAAAGATGTGGAGAAATTGGAAAGGGTACAGAGAAGAGCAACAAGAATGATTAAAGGTTTAGAGAACATGACCTATGAAGCCAGGCTTCATGAACTGGGCTTGTTTAGTTTGGAAAAAAGAAGATTAAGGGGGGACATGATAGCGGTTTTCAAATATCTAAAAGGGTGTCACAAGAAGAAAGGAGAAAATGTGTTCCTCTTGGTTTCTGAGGACACGACAAGGAGTAATGGGCTTAAAGTGCAGCAAGGGAGGTTTAGATTGGACATTAGGAAAAAATTCCTAACTGTCAGAGTGGTCAAATATTGGAATAAATTGCCAAGGGAGGTGGTGGAATCTCCCCTCTCTGGAGATATTTAAGAACAGGTTAGATAGACATCTGTCAGGGATGGTGTAGACGGAGCTTGGTCCTGCCTTGAGGGCGGAGGGCTGGACTCGATGACCTCTCGAGGTCCCTTCCAGTCCTATGATTCTATGATAAGTTCAGCCCTGCAGCGTAGATGCATCCAAAGAGTCCTTCTGAGGAATATTTTATCTTATGCCCATTCTCTTGAAGCAACTGCTGAGTAAGTTCTTTAGACTATAGCCTTTAAAGCACTTGTGTAATTAAACATGCCGGGTGGAAAATCAAATGAGTCACTTTATTACTATTAATTATCATCACTAGTGGGCTGCTCCCCATGCTCGTTATACTCGCCAACCACCCTATCTCTGGCTGCTTTCACTTTTGTGGCCAGAGAGCGTGATGATGTCATCTTGTCACACAGCAGGAAAAACTTTTTGAGAGAGAGAGATTATTATTTATTCATATTAACATAGCACTTAGAAGTTCTTGGTATGGACCAGTACCCCACTTCACTAAGTGGTACACAAACACAGAACAAAAAGATGGCCTAAGAAGCTTATAATATAAATATAGGACAACAGATGGATGCAGACGGACACAATGGTGGAGTACAAGTAAATAATGAGATAACACCAATCATCATGACAAGTCAGTAGTATCAGCACACCAGCAGCCTAATAATTTTCAACATTTGTGTAGCCATTGTTGCAAAGGAGAGTTGCGTGGAGGAATTTTAAAGTGGATAATGAAGTATTCTTGCCAATGTTTATGAGGAGCTCCTCCCAAGTGTGAAGGGCAGCCCAGAAGAAAACAAAAAGTTGTTTATTTGAAAGTATAGTAAGTGAACGATGGAGATTGGTATTGTGGGCCAGTGATAGGCGAGCCTCTTTCACTCAATAGTAAATGAGACAGAATAACTAGGGTGGGGATTGCCTGTGAAGAGCTTTGAAATGGGAGTATGTGTTAGAGTAATAGAGCTAGCAGGAATTTGTTTGGGGGATAAGACAATATGCCACATTTATTGTGAAGATAGAATTCATTTTCTTTATCTAGCTACTAAAATTATCCACCACACATACATTAAAAGAGCAATTTCATTCTTCAGGTCTATGCAAGTGCTCTGTTGCACTTTCTAGTGCAACAGAGACTTGGAAGCCAGTAGAGGGAGTCAAAAAGAGGGTGGTTGAAGAAGTCAAAGCAACATGCTACGAAAATGATCATTGTGGCTGCTTTCTGAATGGACCTGAGGAGGGCAAGACTGCATTTGTCAATGACAGAGAGAACATTGAGGTAATCATGATGTCAGAGCATGGACAAGAGTTTTAGCTGCATGGATGGATAGGAAAGGCTGTATCTTATGTTACGTCTACATAGCAACACTATCCAGAAATAATTTAGTCCTTATCTACACAGCAGGCAGTTATTTCAAAATAATGTTGAAATAGTGTCGAAATACTGTCAAGATGGAGGATTTCTTACTCCGACTCCTGTAACCCTCATTATATGAGGAGTAAGGGAAGTCAGAAGAAGGGTGCTCTAGTTTGAAATAAGTGTTGCGTAGACTCTCCCTATTTCTAAATAAGCTATGCAATTGACATAGACACAGTGTAGATGCACCCTTAGAGATGGTAAGCAGAAAGACTCAACAAGATTTAGATATAGCCCAGAGACAAGGATCTAGAGTGAGGTTAAAATAGAAGCTGAGGTCAAGTGAACAGGCCTGAGTGACAGGCAGGATGATGTCTCTGTTGCGTACAGTGATCAAGAAGGGAGGCAGCAAGGAGGGCTTGGATAGGAAGGAGAGATTAAGAAAGCAGATGAGGCATATCTTCTGAAGGACTCATTGAAGGAGCAATTGGAAAGGTAAAAGGAGAATCAAGAAAGGATAAAATTTCACAAAGGGTATAGCTGACTGCATCAAAGATCAACCAGGATGAGGGTGGATTACTGGTTCTGAGCTTTGGCTAGGAACAGGCTGTTACAGACTTTGGCAAGAGTGTTTTCAGTGAAGTGCAAGGGGCAGAAGTCAAACTGGAGATTTTAGATTAAGGGTATGTCTAGGCTGTGGCGCTATTTCAGGACACTGAAAGTATTTGAAAATAGCAACGCCACATCTTTAAACGCACCTGCAATTTCCCAACACAGCAGGCATGCTATTCCTGTAACCCCCTGGTTCCACAAGGGTTAAGGGATTTGTCGGAATAATGCCTTACTTTGAAATTTGGCACTGTCTACACAGCACCAAATTTCAAAATAAGCTCTTTCAACCTAGACCCGGAATAAGCTATGCAATTTGTGTAGCTTAATCCGACAGAAGGGTGCTGTCTAAATGCACCCTTAGAAACACAAATTCTATTTCCATAGTCTACCGAATATTTTCTGAAAGAACATTTCCAAGTCAGGTTGAATAAGGCCAAAGGAAAATTACTGAGCTGAGTTATTAATAAAAATCTCATAAAAATAAAGCATAAAGTAAACTTACTGACATTTAATATTAAACAATGCAATGTAAAATGAAAACAATCATTTTTATTGTTATTCACTCCTTGACAAATGTGGTATGCAAGAGCCAATCAGATTTCACGTTTTGGCAGTGATTTTAGAAATTCACAATGGAAACAATGAAACAGTAGGAAACATGTTTGATATGATCTTTATCATTTTATCAAGCAACTCCATCAGCTTCAATAATTCTCTTCTGACCTTGGACAAGCCCAGTTTGTGTTGTGCATTTTCAATATATAATGTCATTAAGAGTATATCTACACAGCAGTAACTAATGTTATTCCAAAATAACATAATCCGCGTCCACACTACAAGTCAATGGAAGCGTGTTCTTTCTTGGACTTCCTGCTGTGTAGACCGTGCCAAAAACTGAATTTAGCTATCTTGACTTAATCTACGCAATTGACATAGCTCAAGTTGTGTAGCTTATTTCGGCTTTAGCCCTGCTGTGTAGACATGCCCTAAAGGCCTCCTCCAGTAAGGTGTGGAGCATCTGCTGAGAGGCTATGAATGCCCTTTGCTCCCACAGATTTTCTTGCCAGGTAAGGGACTGGTCAACACCTTACAGTATCAGGTTCTAAATTTATAAATCAAAAGTGCAATTTTAAGTAGCCTGGAGAAATACTAGCTTTTCACATTGGGCATATCAATATGATACAGATGTAAAATATATAAGAAAATGACTAAGCGCTTGTAATTTATTGGTTAAGATCCATCCTCTATCCTTGGTTGTGTACTTTTGCTTTCCATTGAAAAAAATCCCACAGGCATTGTATTTTATTGTTAGAAATCATATAAGGTCAATATTTAACTGGTGAAAGAAATTATATTTTCTAGCCTGATAACCACAGTGAAGAATGAGGGCAAAGATAACAGACACTGGGTGTCAAACTAGAATACATTGGAGTGTTACTTCTTCACCCGTTTTCTAACAACATATTGTTCAGTTTTGTACAAGAAAACATCGAGGTTCCCATACTGAAATCAAATCCTGCCACTACTGTTAAAAGTGCCAGAGACACATGAGATTGGTCTTCCTGCTTCCCCCCACTTGGGGAGAGTGGTATTCTGCCACTCTCTAATTAAGTTAAGCAAGATCATACAAGTAATCTCATTATTTCAATGAGTTTATGTCCATAATAGATATTAGTCACTAGGAACAGGGGTAACACATTGGGTCTCTTTTTGAGAAACAAAGCTTAGTCAGCTTTCAAAAATTCTACCAGCAGGATATACTTTAAAGCACTAAACTTACAATGAACAGTGATTTCTCCATTTAATTTGATCGTCATCTTCAATGTACCGTATCAGTTGCTACATTTATGTTAAAATACAGAATTCTCAACCTTTCAGTTATCTGGACAGTTAATCCTCTTGGAATCTTTACATGCACAAGGAGAGAAAGCAGATAAGCACGTGTTGGCTTTAATATACAGTAATTTCTTCCACATCCAGAATCCTCTCTTCCAAAAGTAATCTCTTAGGAGACTGAATGAGATCAGACTCATAAACTTTTGATTCTACAACTCCAATTTGACTTTCATCCTAATGGAATGACAGCCTCATATATATTAGGACCACACTGGCATATTCGCACACACACCCTCATCAATTATAGTTGGGCAAATACTTCGTAACAAGTTGGTGAATGAGTTTTAATGAACTCTTTGAGAAGTGTACATGGGATTACCAGTTTTCTTGTGTTTATCTAGTATTATTGCCAAATAATTCCTAGTCTTGTTTGTGAGGAAAACCTTGCAACTGTTTGACCTGTTCTCATTGGAAAGATAGTTCAGTCACATGGTATGTTTGTGCGCCTTGGCTGAGGGAACATGCAGTCTTATTTTCTCACTGGGGATTCTCAATCACAGATTCAGCATTCAATTTCTAAAACTGCAATATTCTAATACTGCAATATTGCTTGCATCTATGACTGTTCCCACCAGTAAATTTGCTTTTGGCAAATACTCCGACAAAAACACACACACACGAGAGGAAAACAGACAAAATAAACGTGTTTTAAAATGTGAGAAAATATTCATGGATATTTTGTTTTTTACTCTATCCTCCCACCTCTGTTTATAACCACTGGATAAAAAATCTTTTTTTTTCCTGCTTTGCACATCTGACTCTGAATTATTCAGATATGGTAATACAATGTCTGCTTGGTCTCATGCCATTTAATACAATTGAGACTGCCAGATCAAGCTTGAGAATGAAGAATACTTTTTTCATCTCATATGTGTCATATAGTTAAATCAGCAAGTGATCTCCTAAGGAGAGGTCGCCTTTCTGTCTGCTCCCCAGAGCTGCAGCTGCAAATGATAAGGGTATTTCAGCAGTCCTTTCCCAAGGTGGAACTGGCAAGGCCTACAGAAGAGTATGCACAGCAGAGAATTTTCAGCTGTAGAAATTCTCTTACCGCAGTTTCACCTGTACCTGAGTCTTGACTCCTTTATCAAATGATGCATGGCTCATCTTAGTGCCGGTTTTCCATTAAGAATGCTGTGGCATTCTCCTGGAAACTCTTCAGGACACCTAATCTGTTTTTGCCTATGTCTAGGTAGGAAAGTATTTTCTTTCACATCCCAGTCTCTGTGAAAGAGGTTGATTTATTATCAATGTATGAAAAGATTGTCTGTATTGTATAACATAGCTGTAACAATTGAATTCTCCAATTTTTCAGAGCCCACATAAGTGAAGTTCAAAGTGGGGGGTCTAATTTTTCTTTCCTTTTGGATCCATTTGCTTTTTCCTGCAGATACTTTCTGTTTCAAACCTGTATCAAAGGTTTTCCAACACCCTGATCCAAGTTCCAAGGAGCTGAGGACTATATCTTTTACACAAGGCTTCTTAGAACAGAAAGATTTTCTATGATATGGACTGTCTCATGGGATAGTATGTTACCAAAGGAGGGACACCTTTCAATATCTGAAGGGAGATATTTCCTTTTACTAGTTAGTGACCCTGACTGATGATTCAAGAGTAGCATTAACAGACTCAAAGAGCTACCCGCCCAGTATTGGTGGGCTTGGCTAGACTTTGGGACTTAGATTTCACAAAAAGAGTAGAACTTCAAATGGCCCCAAAGGGGTCCATGCCACTCCATGGTATGAGGAATACCATCCGTTCAACACAGAGCTGGAGAGAGAACAACCAGAAATTGAGTAAGAAAAGCTGTATTAGGCCAGATAGCCCAACCCAATCCATGGAAAGTTTGCGCCCAAAGAGGCATTTTCTAATGCTCTATCCCATCGAGTCGTGTATGTCTACAGGGGTAGGTATTTCACCACTTCTATCGGCAGACTATTCCACACTTCCATATAGTAGATTTTACTCTCAGGAGGTTTGTCCTAAAGTTTTATCTATGGTATATTCTCCCTTTCCTCATCTCAGCCTATTGCTTCTATTTCAGTTCCACAGTAATGAAACAATGACCTCCTTAGTATTTACATGCTTTAAGTACTTGTAGATGTTGATCTTACCCACCTTTGTCATTCAAATTCACAAAGCCTTACATCTTTACATTTCTTAATTCTTCCCCACAAATCAATCCTGTTGTTCCCCTAATCAGTTTTGTTGTTCTTCTCAGAACTCATTCCAGTTTGTGTAAATCTTTTTGGTGATGAAGTGCACAGAACTGAAGTCAGTATCCCAGGACCAACACTTCCCTATTCAGAGATGCAGTGACTCTGTATATATAGCCTCTAATCACATTGGCTTCCAGTGACAGGGCAAGCCTGTCCCCTCTCGGCAGCAGGAAGATGCCTGTGGCCCTGAAGCCAGATGGTGCGCTGCCCAGCGCTGTTGTGAATGCTCTGGTGGCCCTGTGGGCACTTTAAAAGCGGCACCTGGACCGTTGAGCAAGAGGGAGGACGCACAGGTCCTGAAGAAGGGAGAAATGGGATGGGGCAAAGATCCAAACACCAGCAGCCCCGAGACGAGACAGCCCGCAACACCACGGGAGGAGTATCCTGGGCGGGTAGCAGGGGGAGTGGCTCCAACTGGGCTGTAGGTACAGACCTAGGAGGCCCGGAAAGGCGGCCCCGGAGAGGGGAGTCTGAGGCTGGCAGCGGGACTACACAGTCACCCGGGGACCCCCTGGAGTGGTTGACATGACCACCCTTGCCCCAGAGAACACGATGCCAGCCTTGCTGGGTAAGCACCATGATGGGGCCGATGGGCGGCGGATGCCGCTGAAGCATTTAAGCTGTGTAGGAAGAAGCCCAGGACAGGGAATTACCACAGAAGATTCCCCGAAGGGGTGGTGAGTGCTTATCACACACTTACCATTCGGGTAAGACCATAGGGTCTGACTCTTTAGGGTCCTGGGCTGGAACTAGGTTGAGAGGGAGGGCTCAAGTTCCCCTACCCCACGAGTGACTGGAGCACACGCTGGGACAGGCTTAGTCCCATCCAGAGACAAAGACTAATAGGGCTACAGCCCGAGCAGCCCAGAGGCGAGCTACGGACACAAAGGAACTTACCAAAGAGGGGGCACTAGGTTGGAACTGTTACTGTGCCAGTGGCTGTAGGGTCTAACAGCTCCTGGGGGGGCAGGCCACTGCCCTACAGGCTTCACCCTCAGGTGTAAGCACACCTGCACCCTGATATATGGAAGCCAAAATTAAACCGGGGACAGAGCCCTGCTATCATGTAGAAGGGTGACCCGTCCCACACAACCACAGGGAGGATGGCTGGGTAGGTGACACTTCCTTAGAGCCAGATCACATTGCTGACCTCTGTCCCCCAGGCCTCTTTTGGCCTTACTGCTTTCCAGGGTTCTTCTTCACACTATATATCCGTGTTTAAGTTAATTTTCCTCTGGAGTATTCCAGCTGCATTTTTCTAATTTGACTCTAATTTTGTTATTTCCAGCTCATATTTCTAACTTCTCTTCTTCCCTTATTATTTCTCTGGCTTCATTATTGTTCAGTCCCAGCACCTCCCAGTTCAGTGATATCTGGGAATGTCATTAACATGTTTTTAATCCATTCTTCCAGCTCACTAATGAAAATGATAAATAAGAAGCATCCTCCAGATACTTTCCCTGATACAGCACATGGCTGTTTATCTTTCTTTACAGCTTATTTGCAACCCATGGGACTGACCTCACATCCAAGCCAATTTGATTTCATTTTATAAGATCTCACCAGACTTGGTTCTGATCAAACTATACTTCATCCCCTGTACTTCCTGCATCTTTACATAAGCTGCCTGTTTACATTTTCAGCTGTTCAAATGCCTCTAGTTGAAAAGTAAATAATCAATTGATGAGCAGCACAAAAGGTGCTTGCCATTACACAGAACATCAAGCATAAAGACAGTCACAACCATTGGTAAATTATGGTCCAAAAGACAGACATGGATAAGGAAACCCACAATCTAGAAAACTCACAATAAGTAGTTGTATAAAGTTCTTTGTTTGGTTTTGGTTCCCTAATCTTATTTTCTTCTTTAATAACATAACATGACATAAAATAACAAAAGACATTTGATGTGGATTGATGTTTGTGAGCACTACAGAAAAGACAAGTCTTTTGGAAGGATTTCAGCAATGAGAGGGTAGGAACCTGCCATATGATGGGAAATCTGCTCCATGCAGTGTGAAAAAAAACTTTAACATCAAAAGAGAGAGAGAGTGAGAGAGAGAGAGAGAAAGAAATGAAAGGAGCAACAAGCTTGAAGTTACATTTTGAGTGAAAGCTGCATGGTAAGAAATTGAATATGAGATGAGGACTGGTACAAGGTTATGCAACGGCTTGAAGAGGAGGATGAGAAAATTAAACTTGATATAGTGGGCAAGGGGCAAGCAGTGAGGGGATTCAAAGAGGAGTGTCACTGGCTGATCAGAAGGCCAGGGAGATTATTTTAGCCACTTTTTTTTTATTAACTGGAAGGAAGCAGTATGGTGTTAGAGATCCCAGAGAAGGAAGTGATGGAAGCAAGCCAAATGATTAGGCCTAGGACTAAAAGAGAAAAAGGGTGGTTTTCAAAATGAGAAAGAGGAAGCAGCAGCAAATTTTGGAGGCAGGCTTCCTGACAGAAGGAAGGGTAACAGAGTTGAAGATAACCCAGTGGTTGTCAGCCTGAGTGACAGTGAGGATAGTCAAGTTGCCAAGGCTGAACAGAGAGGAGGAAGTGCAAGTGGAGCTATAGAAGTTGAGTCATGTCTCAGTTTAAGTTGAGCTGGTAGTGATGCCACTGAAGGCATCTGTTAAGTATTCAATATGAAAGCATGAGGAAAATGGATGTGCGTGATATCAGAAAAAAGACATGGGATCTACAGATGTGTAAGGGAGAAGGAATAGAGGAAGAAAGTATGAGATCAGGGACAGAATCCTGTCAGACTCATACAGAGTTGGGGTGAGAAGTGGATGAGGACCATCAAAGGAGACATTAAAAAAAGAAATGAAAGGAGAATTCAGAAGGGTTAGGAAAGTCAATGGAGGACAAGAAAACAAGGGGTTGAAAGTGATCAACAGCATCAAAGGATGGCAAAATAAAGGAGGAGGAACTTTATTTTGAAGACCTTTGTGTGTATTTTCAGTGGAGTGGAGTGGAGTGGTCAGAAGTCAGAGAGGACAGGAATTCAAGCATAAGCATAAATGGTCCACTCCTAGATTTCAGATCTATTCACATACACTCCTGAACAGAAATTGATGAAAAAGTAATGGAATAATTTGTCACAAGTTTTATTTATCCCATTCAAAGAACTGTTATACAATTCCATCCCATCTCATGCAGGAAGAAGACATGTAGAGAAGCTGGTTGTGTTTCACTCATTCTAGTGTGCTCAGTGGGGTGAAGGGGAGGTACTAGTTTACTTTACACCTTTGCATGGTCCTTGTAAGGGACAAGCACAGTTATGGTCCCTGTCCTCAGGGTAGCACAGTAAGGAATTGTTTCCTCCATATTCTCCTAGGACATACAGTACCACAAAGAGAAACCAGAATGAGTTGGGGCCCTGCACAAGCTCTTGGATTGTTACTTAATGTACACAGGAAGTGGACAGAGGGAGTGGTAGAGGAGATAGTTGATTCCTTATTTACAAAGGTCTCAAGCAGGCATTCTGGATCCCTGAATCCTTCCCTGGGGCAGCATAGCTTGGCCCCAACCCAAATATAAGGCTGTCCTTAAAAGTACAGTGAAATCTCTATGTTTTGAGTAGGGATAGAGACATTATCACCTGTGTCATTTAGGACACTGTTAAAAGTGTATTGTACTTAAATAAAATAATTTTTGTTAATCTACTCACCTACTTACCCTAAAAAGAAACAGAATCAGAAGAAATATAAGAAGGTCCAAGACATTTATCTCTGTTATTAGTATAGATACAATTTTACTATAAATAATACAGGCCTTGGAAGGTGCTCATAACATTTCTGTTGCAATCGATGAGAAAACTGGCAGTTAGTATTCAAGAAGCAGATACACAGTACTTGTATGTGAACTTATGAGAGGACGAACATTATCTAGAAGGGAAAACTGCAGATAGGTCTGGTTTTAAGGCTACGAGAGTATGGATTGAGCTGCCAGTTGGAAATGGAGAAAAAACAACAGTCACAGGAAACTGTCAGAGAGCTCCAGGGCAGGAACAGAAGGCAGAACAGGAAGCACTATGTATAAAAAGGGAGGCTTGTAAAAAAAAAAAAAACCACACAAGACATTAATTATGGTTTCAATTATGTTGACATTTGCTTGAAAACGCATGCCAAAAGTATATTCTCAACACGCACAAGAATATTGCTATACAGAGTTTCCTGTCAGGTCAGCCTAAATCTTCTACAAACCACAAAGTGCTAGATACTGCAGTAACTGGAACGTTACAAATGGTATAAGGGTATAGACTGGTGGCTTTAATGTACTTGAATCTGAAAAAATGGGCCTGATCAACATGCTACTTCAGGGGTTCTGCACTCAGTGGTTCTGAGTAATCAATCAATAAATCAATGTGGTAATCTGTGTTTAGTCCCCCCCCCACACACAAAATCAGATCAATTACAGCACCAGGAAAACACACAGTCAAGCCCAGTTAAAGGAGTCATGACTGTGCAATCTGTAGGGGAAGCTCTTCAAAAGGAGCTCTCACGATTCTTCTGTAATACAGCATGAAAGGGCAGCCATACATTTCATATTGCCTACCACTGCTGCATAAGGAGCAAGCCTCAATTGGCAGACAGAATGACAGATGCATTTGTGATTCCGTGGCATGTCAATATAATCAGACAAACTATTGGCTAGTAAACACTTTTCTCATTATTAATTTGGCCAGTGTGTTATTTAAATTAGCTTGGATCATCGGGCCAGGTACTCAGGTGATGTAAATTGGCATAGGACTAGTAAAGTCAATGGTGCAATTCACCCTGGCTGAGGATCTGCCTCATAATGCCATGGGATTTGAATACCAGCCTTAAGAGAATAAATAGCATTTATCATGCTTTGGGGAAGAGCACAGAAGTGTATTGCGATGCTGGCAAAACAAGGGCAAACTCATGCCAAGGCCTCTAGGCCTCTCCAAACACTGACAAATACACAGCTGAACACCAATCTGGCTCACCTGTGTGCTAATATTATTAAAATAGGTATTAGATGTAAAAAAATCATGCAGTGTTTAGACTTTAGGAAATATTTTAGGTGCCTGCATGTATCAATCTCACTCAACACCTGTACTCCATGTAGGGTGACCAGATGTCCCAGTACTATTGGGACCATCCCAATATTAGGCTACAGCTATGCCTACACTGCTGCCCTATATGCCAGTGGGCATGAAGAATGATGATGATACACTACAGAGTTTTTCTGGGATACCCAGAGGTATCCCAGAAAAACTGTGCCGCATCCAGGGAACGCTTCTGCTTTTTCAGATCAGTTTCCAAAAAAGTGGGCGCGTTCTTTTGGAAGCCCTGTATTCCTCATTTTATTCCATTTTATGAGGAATAAGGGCTCCTCTGAAAGAGGAGGTTTTTCCCACATTTGACACCGTGTAGATGGGCCAAATGTCAGAAAAGTCTCTTCCAAAAAAAGAACCAGATTGCAGTTTGTAATTTGCGTCCCTTTTTCCAAAAAAGAACTTCAGTGTAGACATAGCCTACATAGACTGCAAGCTTCCGAGAGAGAGCTTCCATAGAGTCCAACTGTGGGCTCATGATAACTATCTACAAATGTTCACAACATGGAAACTCTAAGGATGGAGGGAAACGTGAATGGGATAGAATTAAGGGAGTTATCATTTCCTGATGCTGTAAAACTCAGAAGAGAGGTCTTGGGGGAGAAAAGTGAATGAGAGGTGAGATTCCCTTTGTGGATCTTTTCCAGAGAGGGAGCAAGCACAAAACAGAGAAGTTGTTTACCATGTAATCCTGTGGCTCCCCCAAGATCTACAGGATAAGGGAAGATGAAAATTGTGAAGGTCAGGGCCATCTCCATGGATAATCCATATCTCTGCCCTAAGTTTGAGGCCCTCTAACTTTACTCCATCTGTTGGCTAGAACTACAATGCTAGAGTTTTCCCTCTGCTGACCACTGTACAAAAGGAAGGTTCTAATTCAAGAATGATGCTTTGGAAAGGAGACCACCAGAGGCTGTATTCTTAAACTTGAATCCTTCTTTATGGGACAGGGACTATTAATATAGGAAGATATTAATATATTATTTTCTTGGTTCTGTATCTCGGTACCAAGGTAAAGAATGTCCCTTTACCTCTCCCATCTGTGTGTGGAAAGTCACAGATTTCTGCACCTGCATGTCTTTGAAAACATAACTCCAATCTGTTTATTCATTTGTATTGTGTTGATTAGTCATTTAAATTATCCAGTCAGGAAGCAGAAATCATGTCATGTGACAACCAACAGTGCAAACTGTAACATTTGAAAATATTTGCAACAAACCTTGCTTAGGGGGAAATGATAATTAATGAATAACTTTAATGCACCAATGACGTAGAGAATGTTCTGATCTGCATCTGAAATAGAAAGAGAGGCAAAATTCAACATGTTATGAATTATTCACTCAGCTTCATTCATGATCTATTACTGACTATTCACTGTACTCAATAGTGCCAATCAAAGGGAAAGGGCTTGTGTGACGTGCAACAGAAAAGACAGCCTCCTTCTCATTACTATTACTTATATACATGCAAAAGTCCTTTTCATTTAAGAATTTCAGTAGGCCACTCCAGATATTGTTCATTTCTATTGTGGGGGAGGAGGCTGTATACATTACTTATATTATACAAGTTGAACCTCTCTAATCCAACACCCTCAGGACCTGACTGGTGCTGAACCATGGGAGGTCAATATTGTCTAGCAGAATCACCAACACTTGCACTGCTTACTGTGCTCTTAAAGACATGTAGGAGTAAATTAAAGCTAAATAACAGCACAGAACACTGAGAGCCAGCACTGGTGGCCGTAAACAAACTTTTTGGGTATGTATACACATCATAGTTATTTCGAAATAACTTTACTAGCGTCTACACAGCCAAAACACTATTTCAAAATTAATTCAAAATAGCGGAGCACTTATTTCAAATTTGGTAAACCTCATTCCATGAGGAATAATGCCAAATTGGAAATAGTTATTTCAAAATAAGTGCTGTGTAGACACTTATTTTGAAATAGGGGGCCTCCAGCCTTCCCAGGGTGCCCTGGTGGCCACTCCAGTCTCAAACAAGAACACTCCTCTCCCTCCTCCATCTCTGGATCCCTTAAATGAGTTGACTCTGGTGTCCTTGGCCTATGTTCATCAGCGGCTGGAGAAGGATGGCAGGAGACAAATCGCTGATCATTGTCTTCGGTCCACCCTCTTTGGGGCACCTGGTGCCGGCCACTGTCGGCAGATAGGCTACTGGGCTAGATGAACCTTTGGTCTGACCCAGTACGGCCGTTCTTATGTTCTTATGATTCTGACCACAGTGCCAGTGCCAGCTCCAAGCCTGCCAGCCCAGAGTCAGCAGTCACTGCCCCGATGCTGTGGCCACAAAACAGGAGTCAGCAAGCCACTGGCAGCCAGTCCTCCACTGCTCCCCAGGAGCAGTCTGCCAGCTCCCAGGAGCCTGCCAGGGCCCAGAGAAGGCAGGCGCCTTCCTAGATCAGGGTGGAGCTCATGGACTTTATTCAGGTTTGGGGGGGATGCTCCCAACGTCCATGATCTCTGCACTAGATGGAGGAACATGGCCATCTATGGCAGGATAGCTGCCAGCCTGGCCACCAAAGGCCACATGTGAACTCATGCATAGGTTTGCATGAAAATCAAGTTGGTCCGGTGAGACCCCCCAACTCTGAGCCCCTCCTCCCAGGTTTCCCCCTCCACTCTTCCACCCTCTCTTCTCCCCTCTCCCGCCTCCTTTCGCCAGTCTCACCAGAGCTTCATCTCTCCCCCCCCCACACACACACACTTTTGTTAAATAAAGAGAGTTTGTGTTCATGAAAATACATGAATTTTATTTGACATCAGAAAGGGGGGTTAGGGATGGGTAAGTAGAAGGACGTGAGGGAGGAATGAGGTACAAGTCCCCAGTGGGGCAGACCAGGGAGGCTCTTAGTGCTCCTCAGGGTGGAAGCTCTCCCGCAGGGCCTCCTGGATACTGACAGCCCCCCAATGGACCTCCCAGATGGCAGCCTGCAGCAAGCGCAGCTAGGCTCACAGAAACATGTCCAAGAGAAGCACCAGAGTGCCCAGGGGCAGCTCTGGCTCCATGTTGCAGCGTGCTGTGGTGTCCCGAATGAGGGCAACCAGAGCACGCAGAGACAAAATGCTTTGCTGTCCCTCATCGAGGTAGGCAAGCAAGCAGGGAAAACTGAGAACTGGCTGTCCAGGGGGTCCCTTTAAGCACAGGCCTCATATAGCCTCAGGCAGCAGCCACACAGAGTAACTCCTGACCTGATGCCCTGCTGGACCTGGTTCTGGCTGGCCTTAAATATGATTCAGTGTCCACTCACTGTGGACACGCTATTTTGAAATGTATTTTGTGTGTAGGCGCATTATTTTGAAATAACTTATTTCAAATTAACTATTTCGAAATAAGATATTTCGAAATAACCCTGTAGTGTAGACATATCCTTTGGGACCACAGGAAACTTAGCTATACCCGGACCATGGATGTTGCTAGACCATAGAGTGCCAGACTAGAAAGATTCAACCTGTATTAAGATCTGTCTGTGTTCCTATACCACCTTATTTCATCACGGTATCTGAGCACTTGAAATGCTGGATACCTAGACTAATACTTATTCCCTTCCATAGAATATTTCCCTCCATACTCTGCTCTACAGATCACAACTTGCCTTTTCTTTGCCACAAGCTCCTCTCCTGACACCTGAGCTCCTAATAAAAAAGAGCCTGAGAACTTATTGAAAGCCATCTAGTGTTAATTTAAAATGCAGTGCTTACATCTAGGGAATGTGCACCACCCAGTCCTATGTTTCCTACATAACTTCATCCTAATTTGCCTCAGATCCAGTTACATTATAACACCTGCTTGTCTTTTATAGAGGGGACTGAAGAATGGTTTCTGAATTCATTGCAACAGCCTGTTCTTTATTACAGTGCAAATGAAACTGGTTAATGCAATCAGGCATTGAACAAAAAAAGCAGGACCATAGGAGCTATAGATTCAAAATTGTATTCACAGACAGACTGTGCGACTCCAGCGATTTAAACTTACTCCTTGTACTTTAGTCACATGCTTACTTTGCAGTACTGATTCTGCCACTTTTGGTAACTAATACATCCCAGTCACTTTTCAGTGAATAGTACAATAATTTCAAATGTCATTAAAAATGCCTTTCCATCATCTTATCTCAAAGATCAAGTTTACTAGTTAGCATCAAGACACGGCACCTTTGATTTTATGCTCAGGACTCAAGATCATTGCATTGTCATGTTGAAAAGCCAGTAGTGTTGGAGGCCTTCGGACAATTAGTACATTAAAATATATTCTTACTCCTCTAAACTGACAAATATTAGCTTATCTCTCTCTTCAAACACAGATGGACCTTTAGCTTGCTAATTTACTATCTCTTGCATACAGGCCTTGTCATTTCCCTCTTATAGGCCTACTTCCACATGATTCAGAACCTTGATGATGGTGCAGTTTATCCCACCTACAGCACATTCTCACTTCATTGAAAGAGTCACTCATTATTTCCATAACATCTATTAATAGGTCAGTGCGTGCTACATTTCTAAATGAAACAGAAAAGGAAAACCCTTGATTGTAAGCACAGGTGCACCTTGAAACTCTCTAATACAGATTAATCATGGCTAGTTTGTGGTTGTCATTCGTGCTGAAAGATTGCTCATGTTTTGCTAAATGGTATACACCTTGAATAAAGGGAAATTTTTTTTAGTCTGATATCTCTATGAATTTCTACTGTAGATCTGAATTGGGTGAGGGAAGCAAAATATTTCAGTTTTTGTTTTATAATGCTGGTCAGCCACAAAATGCCAAAATCCTAAAACTGTTTTTGTCTTCCTTCCATAAGTTCTGAACTTACCAGCAAAGACCAGGTGAGCCTTTTATATTTTCTTTCTTTCCTGTTTTCTTCCTGTCTATGCATCCAGCTATATCTTGTAGCTCTAATTTCTCCTTTTCTTGATTTGGGATGCAGATGTAAATCGAGCAAAATGGTAATTGGAAATAATTTCCTTTTAAGGAACAGCTGATAGGCAAATGGATGCATTGAAAGTATCTGCATAGGGGCTTTTTCCTCAGCTCTACTGTCCAGTGTCCAATTCAAAGCCCATCAAATTCAATGAAAGTTGTTTCATTTACATCAACGGATTTCAGATCAGGTCCCAGAGCAGGCAAAAAAATACTTTCTCCAAGTTGAGACATTTTGGTTGGGAAGTCAGGTTAAAGACCAAGCTTAAACAAAGTTATTCCACATTTACACCAGTGTAACTGAGAGAAGAATTGGAACCCTATACTCAAGGGATGAATAAAAATTAACTGGCAAGTACAGATCCAGTTCTTTCCCTCCTTTGTATAAAGATTTTTTCTTATATTTGAGATGCTTCCTAAATAAATACTTTTTTTTACCATATATTTAATTTTTGGCATCATTTCAAATTAATTCAATCACCATGCTGATGCAAACTGGCTTTACATGGACAGGGGTGATAGCCCGTTTTTTTCCATGATGTGTCCTCTTCTCTGGAACATACTTCTGTTATTCCAGTTGAGCCTGTATTTGCTGACCTACAGGATATAATGAAAACCTCATCTCTTTTCATAGGCCTTTTGCAGAGTGGTATGAAGGATACAGAACAGTCAGAGAAAAGAGACTATTGATTAAATGAAAAAAAATTATAGTTTAAGAAACTGGGTTGGCTTTAGGGAGTCTGAGCAAGTTTCATTTTGTTTAATTCTGTGAAAAAATCAAAATAAATTATTATATGTGTTTTGTACACATATATTCAAAATGAACACTAATAAAATTGTGAATGGAGTCATGGGATGTCTCTTTTGGGGTGAGAGAAATTCAAATCCAAACATCCTCTGCCAATAGTTAGCTTTCACCTGAAAAACTAATTTTAATTTAATGTTCCAACCTCAATTATCTTGATACCCAGATTGGGAGGTATTTCATTGTTTTTCCACTATGGATCCTGGATTTCAAATTTCATCAAATAGTTTGCTGTTGTCTTTAGTGCATTCCACTCCTCCACTGTGTATTGTTTACTATCAGCCTATAACATTTTTAGCTCATGTACAATAGCGAGCTTTTCCTAATCCCATTTTGTATTTCTCTAGGAATTTGGTGCTGTGATATTTTGAAAGAAAATATGAGAGACCTTCTGGAAGGACTTAGTATAATAAGTAAATTAATTCCTAAAAAAAGGTAACAACCTCATATTAAAAGGTTTCATTATGATATTAACAAAATAAACAGACATTTAGCCATCATCATTATTTGGCGGATGATACCAAACTGGGTGGGGTTGCGACTTCTTTGGAGGCTAGGGACATAATTCAAAATGACCTTAGCAAGTTAGAGAAATGGTCAGAGGTAAACAGGATGAGGTTTAATAAAGAGAAATGCAAAGTGCTCCACAAAGTGCAATCAGTTCCATACATACAAGATGGGAAGCGACTGTCTAGGAAGGAGCATGGCGGAAAGGAATCTAGGGGTCATAGTGGACCACAAGTTGAATATGAGTCAATAGTGTGATGCTGTTGCAAAAAAAGCAAATATGATTCTAGGTTGTATCAACAGGTGTGTTGTAAGCAAAACTCGTGAAGTCATTCTGCAGCTCTACTCTACACTAGTTAGGCCTCAGCTGGAGTACTGTGTCCAGTTCTGGGCGCCACATTTCAAGAAAGATGTGGAGAAATTGGAAAGGGTACAGAGAAGAGCGACAAGAATGATTAAAGGTTTAGAGAACATGACCTATGAAGCCAGGCTTCATGAACTGGGCTTGTTTAGTTTGGAAAAAAGAAGATTAAGGGGGGACATGATAGCGGTTTTCAAATATCTAAAAGGGTGTCACAAGGAGGAAGGAGAAAATTTGTTCCTCTTGGTTTCTGATGACAGGGCAAGGAATAATAGGCTTAAAGTGCAGCAGGGGAGGTTTAGATTGGACATTAGGAAAAAATTCCTAACTGTCAGGGTGGTCAAATATTGGAATAAATTGCCCAGGGAGGTGGTGGAATCTCCCTCTCTGGAGATATTTAAGAACAGGTTAGATAGACATCTGTCAGGGATGGTGTAGACGGAGCTTGGTCCTGCCTTGAGGGCGGGGGGCTGGACTCAATGACCTCTTGAGGTCCCTTCCAGTTCTATTATTCTATGATTCTATGATTCTATGATTCTGGTGACTAGCCTGCTGGAAAAGCTGTCATGATCTGCACTCTGAGATGAGATGCCTGAGTTTGATTCATGACTTGAACTGATTTGGTGGCACTGGTGTGCAAGTAGCAGAGTCAACCACAGGATGAGACAGGTAGCTTGTAAACAGTAGGTATCATCATTACGTAAACTGAATATTGGTGTCCTAGTATCACTGCAAAATAGATTCAAATTTCTCAAAGTCTCTCTTGCCATATGCGCATTGTATCATATCACATTGTTGAAGTTGTGGTATTAACCAAAGAATAGAAAATAATTTCCAGTTGGGTCTATGTAAGACATGCTATTCATTGGGGACATCCTATTCAGTGTAGTTCATATCAAGTGAAGTGTTATAAAAATTAGCAAAGAATTTGGGTGCAGGGACAGGAGGTTGTGTGTTGGAGGAGGTTCAGGTCTGGGACAGGGGTTGAGAAAGCAGGCTCTGACTGGGCACCGTTTAACTGAGATGGTATCCGGGTGGCAGAACGGTAGGATCAAGGCAGGATTACTCCCGCCCTGGCCCTGCACCACTCCAGAAAGTAGCTGGCATGTACAGCAATGGCTCCATGGCACTATGTGCTGCTCCTCATCTACAGGTACTGAGCACACAGCTCCTATTGGCCCCTGTTCCCTGTTACGGATCAATGGGAGCTGCAGGAGTGGTGTTTGCAGGCAAGGACAGCATGTGGAGACTCCCTGCTCTGCCTCTCTCAGCGGCTGCAGGGACATGCCAGCCACTTCCAGAAGCAGCAGTTATCATAGGGATAATGACTCCAGCCATGACCGGTTAGGCATTTTAGTACTAACTACTCAAAGAATTAAATGCAAGTGTAAGAGAGAAATTAAAATTATGAAATGTACAGGCCAGTCAAAAACCAACATAACCCACTTTGCTAGCAGTAAAAGAAGTAACAACAACCCCCCATGTACGTGTTGGGTTGGGAGATGAGAGTGAAGGACAGTGTGTGTTGGTCAGAATGACAGACACACACACAGTGTGTGAGAGTGCCAGAGATTTGCATTGTCAAGCTCTCTCCGTCCCCTTTTCTCTGTGTGGACATAGGGTACAGAAGTGGGGGGAGAAGGGGCACCCTGACATCATCACCTCCCTCTTCTCCCTCCCATACTCTGCACAGCAAGCAGGAGGCTCCCAGGGGTCAGCTCCCAGGCAAGGGCAGGAGCAGGAGCAGCAGGACAGTGGTGGGAGGAGCAACTGAAGTGTCAGTGCTTGCTAGCTTCCTGGCCAAACCAGTCAGGATCACCTGTCAGAGGCTCCAAGATCTACCAGTAGAGCCTGATCTACTGGTTGGTGACCATGGCTCTGGGGAGTAGTTATTTCGAAATAGCATCAGTGGAGTGTCCACACTACTGCTATTTCAAAATAAGCATTATTCCTCATGGAAATCAGGAGTTATTATTTTGAAATAACCAGATCCTTGGTTCAAAATAATTGGCTTGGTAGTATGGACGCTCGCCTTGTTATTTTAAAATAACTCCCTAGACCAGGGCTTACAGACTAACAAATATATCATGAGCTTTTGTGGGTAAAACCCATTTCATCAGATGAATGATACAATATAGTTTAAAGTTACACACGAACACGGTTAGCCCTCTGAGACTTATAAGCTATACATGTTACTGAGACTACCCAATACAGTTCCCAGCTACCCATGCCAATTGTCTAAATACTTAATATCATATTCATAGAATATAAACAAGTAAACAAACTACCAACAAGCTAAAACCTCCAAAGACTCCAGAGTAGTTATATTTAAAGAAAGTTGGTTGAACTACTTATCCTGATCCCTAAAAATATAAAGCTATGCCATGGATTGAAACTCTCTAGGCAGACTAAATTAAAATTGGGGTGAACTTCATTTATATGAAGCTAAAAAATAAACTTTTTGATGACATGATGAACAAAAAAAGATGTTTTTGTTAAATAATTTGTTTAGATTTTATCAGTCATTTCCCCTAATCATTTTCCTAGTTGATGCTGTGCAAGTCAAAGAGGGACTAGCTAGCCAAGCTCTGCATGCAGGGCAAGGACACAAGGCTATGCCGACACACGAGTTACAGCTCTCCATTCCTTACTATCTCAGATCACCACATATATGGAGAGGAAAGGAAAGCTGTGGATCCCAAGCCTGGCCAATGAAAACATATTTGAAACCCCTTATAGCTTTTAATGTCACATCACATTGGGCAGAAAATGCTCATTAAGGAACTGGGTAAAGAGACTACGTTGCAGACTACTATAAATGCTTATTTCTCACAGCAGTGGAAAAAGTTAAGATTGAATGGGGGAGGGGAAGATAAATGGTACAAATAACTAAGAGAGCTGGCTCAGAGCCTTCTGAACTAAGGCCATAAACAATGTCTGGGAATGGCTAGAGGCTCCTCCAGAGTCAACTTGTGCCTGATCCAATGGCAGAAAATTGGAATTTCCAGTGCGAGTCGTGCATGAATTAAAGGAAGGTCAGACATTAAAGACCCAGTTCTTTTGAAAGTCCAAGAAAGAATGGAATGGTAACGCCCACATATAACATTTTGTTTCATTTTCCCATCTCAGCAAAAGCAGAGGGAGCTTGCTGAGCAAGTCAAATAGAGATTCCTAAAATCAGGCTAGAACATGATGGGGAGAGGGGGTGTCAAGATAAATTTTTTCCACACTGAAACCTGACTGTTTGTCTTCACTATTCAGCATGGCTCAATGTCTGTTCTATTACTTTACTGTATCAGTGATGGCATTGAAGCGACAGCTCAATTAGCTCTAATACAGAATTTGAAAATATGAAAACCAAAACAGCATAAAGATTATGTTTTTAAAATCTTAAATAAAGCTCAGTGGCAAATTTCTATTCAGAAGTAGTGGGGTTTTGTTTTGGGGTTGTTTATGAATAGTTGCACAGTCTGTTTGCTAAAATTATGTCCAGGTGACAAGAGTAAAAATTAAGGAACAAATTCTGTTCTCAGTTGCACTAATGTAAATAATGGAAAGCTCTATAAACTTCAATAAAGTTACTCCAGATTTACATCATCGCAACTGAGAGCAGGATAGGTCCTTCACATTTTCACATAACATAGGGCTATATTATTATAAGGAGAAATTAACAAGTACATAGGAAACTATAATTTTCAAAGTCTCAGGAGCAGTTAAGGAATGAGAGAATCCTGGTCTGTGATATATTTCCATCTGTGTCCATAATATGTATTATTTTCAAATGTATATGAACACTGAGAAGAGGGTTTAGCTAGAGAATTTCTTTTTTAAGTATCACATTCAAAAATCTACAGTGAAAGAACATTATCATTACAAAGACAAACACTCAGAAGTTAGGAAACAGCAGAAATAGGGTTGCTCCCTTGTACATATGCATTGTGAGAAAGGCCAGTGGTGATTGCTGGGGAAGGACACAAGAAGGGCACTGGCCACATGACCCCTCCACATGACTCCTACCTGTGCCACACTTAGCCCTCCCCCATTGCAGATGTTACCCGGCTCTCACTCCATCCCAGACCAATCCACTCCCCTCCCACTTTCAGCCACATTGTTCTGCTTCCCACTGCTAGGGAGTGTGGGCCCAGATCCCTGCTGCTAGTGCCAGGCTCCCCACTAGTCCCCCACATACTGGGTTTTTTCCCCACATGACTCCTTTGTCATTCAAGGCATGTCTACACAGCAGGGAAAAAGTCAAATTAAGCTACTCAACTTGAGCTATGTCAATTGTGCACCTGAAGTCGAAATAACTTAATTCAGCATTTGGTACTATGTTCACAGCAGGAAGCCAAAGGAAGAACACTCTTCCTATGACTTCCTTTACCCCTTGTGAAATAAGGGTTACAGGAGTCAGAGTAAGAAGTCTTCCAGCTCGCCATTATTTTGAAATAATGTCTTGCTATGTAGACCCACTCTTTGTTATTTCGGAATAACATCAGTTATTCCAAAATAACACTGCTGTGTAGACATGCCCTCAGTGACATGGTGGATGGAGCTATTGAATTGAGCAGCTAGACAGTAATCTCTTTTATCTACATCAGGGTGTGATCTCATGGCTTATTTACTGTAAACTGCTCAAACCCCACTCGTCACAATTTCAGGGTAATAAACACATATATCCCACTCTATGGTCCACTCCAGAAGCCCCAGTCTCTGATCTCCTGATCTCCTACTATTATATGTCTCTGGATAGGGACACCTGTCCCACTTCCTTTCAAGGTGAAGAGTCTGTGGTATAATTTCAAACTCTTGGACCTGCTGATTTACAATTTTTCCTTCTCCTAGAACCCATTCCATACTACACATTTCTGGACATGTTACCATCACTGCTACTTCTGCTGGACCATTTGTAAAACTGTCTCCTTGGTTTTCTGTATGCCTTGCAGGAGAAAGGAATTCTCCTAGTCCTCTTTCTGAAGGAGCTACCCCATCCTGCAGTAGATTGGCTGAGCTTAGCATGGTTTACCACCTCCAGTTTTTTCAGATTGGCAGTAGACAAGTTAAACAGCTGCTCTGTCTTCAACAGTTCTGAACTCCTGCTCCTCTCTCTCTTTTCATTACTCTTTTCCCCAAAAATCCTACAAGACCCTTTTTTCTCTATGCTTTTTCCTTCCATCGCATTTACTTGTGTTGTTGCTGGTACTTTATCAACAATTCTCCACTATAGTAGAACCCATATATGCTGCCACCATATTACCATAGTTTTAGGGTTAATTGTACTTCCTCTGCCTCCTTGCACCTCAGTCTTTATCATGGGCACCTCATAGGGTTTTCAGGTCTGAGCCCTTGCCTCTCTTTAGCACAGGCCCATGCCTCTCTGACTCAATACCAGGGATTAAGGAATGAGGGGGTAGGCATGGGTCTCTGGGCAGTGTTGCTTGAGCTCTGGCCCCTAGGCCTGGATACTTTCTGTTTCTGTTTGGGGGGGCAGGTAGCATGGCCTGGACATATATACTGGTGGCATATGGGGGAGATTGCAAGGCTAGGAACAACTACACGCGTGGTGGAGGGGGTGGGGGAGATAGGCAGTTAGCCAGACCTTAATGATTTCACCAGCAGGTCTGACTAGGGTCTAACATTATGACTGCTCTCTCTCTCTAGAAGCTAAAACAGTGCACAACGAGACTTTGCAAAGCAACTTCCATTTATTCTTCATACAAAAAGCATTCTAGAGAAAAGGCATAAAGAACAATAAAAGCCTGTGTGTGCACTTAAAGCTTACCAGTGGTCACCCCCCAGCACCAAACAGAGTTCTGTTAGGTGTCATTCTTTCAGATCCCACAGTTGGATTTTGCCCCTCCCCCCCTTGTTTACAAGTTCATGGCAGTTTTTAGCTCAGGAACCAAACCTCCATAGATATGTCACACATGTGCTTCAAAGGTCAGGAGGCAGGAGTTGCTGCATTCCACAGCATCATTCCTTCTCCCCTCTCAAAAACTGAGACACATATAATAGCACTGACCCTACTATTTTGTTGATGGATCCTTTGCACAGTGAATACCTTCCCTAGACATTTTTTTGAGGAGGAAGAAGGAAGCAAACACAATTGTGGACAGCCTAGTGAGGAGCTGTGCTGCTATGGAAGCGTTTATAGGCACTGGCCTCTCCCAAAACCTTTGTGGATCTTGAGACACTATTTTAGGGCACCACATCTCCTTCATGTAGCACAGCAGGGTGACCCAGTGGCTCAAACCCTGGGCAGTGTCTGGGCTCATCTACACTGGCCCCTTTTCCGAAAGGGGCATGTTAATTTCACAGGTCGTAATAGGGAAATCCGCGGGGGATTTAAATATCCCCCGCGGCATTTAAATAAAAATGTCCGCCGCTTTTTTCCGGCTTTTAGAAAAGCCGGAAAAGAGCATCTACACTGGCCCCGATCCTCCAGAAAAAAAGCCCTTTTCCGGAGGATCTTATTCCTACTTCAAAGTAAAAGGGCTTTTTTTCCGGAGGATCGGGGCCAGTGTAGACGTTCTTTTCCGGCTTTTCTAAAAGCCGGAAAAAAGCGGCGGACATTTTTATTTAAATGCCGCGGGGGATATTTAAATCCCCCGCGGATATCCCTATTACGACCTGTGAAATTAACATGCCCCTTTCGGAAAAGGGGCCAGTGTAGACATAGCCTCTGTGTTCAGAGAACTACAAGAACAGTTGTACTCTGTCTCGGGAAATAGGAGACCTGTGCCCTTCCTCCCTCATGGAGACGTGCAGGGACTGGATACCATTTGTTCCTTTACAAGAAAAACATAAATAAAAAATAATCCATCAGTACAGTGTGGCTGAATTATCATGGCTGTAGGAGCTTGAACGTTTGCCCTTCCTAAAGTAATCACAAATATTACCATATGAATTGCATTATGATTTATATTCAGTACATTCATAGTCTCACAGTTACCTCAGATAGTTACTGTAGTTTCCCTTAAAAATAAATACTTTTAAATGTTCTCAAACTAAATTCTTTCTCTTTTCTATCTCCCCCTCCCTTTCTCTTTCATCCACTTTAGTATTTATCAACTGCTTCTTTTGGAGCTTGATAGTCATCCAAGAGATCACAGCTAAGACTGGCTTTGTTTTTATCACTAAAGAGAAATGGGCTTCCCACCAGTAACAACACCCAAGCCTTTATATTAGAGAGTTTTCTGAAGGAAACTGACTGGAATAAAGTGGCTGCTAATTTTGCAATCAGTTCTTCTAGAAAAATGTCCTCAGTACACGGCCAGTGACTAAGAAATGTGGTAACATTTTTTAAATCCCAGAAAACCCATTATGAGCTCTATGAACGGAAAGGTGAACAGCCAACATTTGTCATCCCAGAAAAATTGGAGGCCGCTCAGATTATTTTCATGAATCAGAAACATGATATAGGTGTCCTTCAAAGAGAGACACATCATCCATTTAATTAAGAGAAGTGAGTCCGTTAGCAGGAGAGCCTGAATCATTTAAAACTGAAAACAAACATAAGCTGTGTTGGAAAAGTTTTCAAAAAGGCATGCCACGTTACCCTGCTAGAATAGACAACTGAGTGCATCATTTTGCATGCCCTGTAAACTACAGCCTGCCTGAATGACAGTCAAAAGTGGAGACAGCCTAAATAGGAGCACAGAAGTAAAGTTACCGAGTTTATAGTGGGACTAATAATTTAAAAACATAAATTCACATTCAATATAGTGTAAGGCCAGATTGGACTCCAGAATTTAGCTAACCAAATGTACTGCCATCTGAAAGCAGTGGTTTATTTTAAAGTACTCTATGTGCAGTCCTTTTTCATATGCCTGAAAGGGATAACCCCTTTAAGATATAGTTAGATTTGGAAGCAAATGGCGGAGGATGTTTTTAAAGTCCTGTGCAGGTTTCTGAGGGTGCACAGTGAAGCTTTCAGCCCCTTGAACCATTTTTTTCCTTATACTCCTAGGAGACTTCAGTGCCAGAAGTATTGTGGTGTTCCCTGGAGAGGGGCAGGAATAAAATAAGAACTACAACCCCATTCATCTCCCATTGACCAGGACAACTGGATGGCATGTGGGAACAAGGGCTATACACTGTCAAAATGTCTCACAGTAGTCATATATGGTTTCCAGTGCCTGCATGCAATTCCCTGCAGGCTTGCTACACATGCACAGCATCACTTCCTGCTGTCCCATCAATACTGGCTACAACTTATAGTCATGGCATAGGCTGAAAGGCAGTGGCCTGCTAGACATGTTATTTCAAAAAGGTTACAAACAATACGTACAAGTGCATGTCTGCCCCATTCTGCTGCCCTCATCACCAAGGAAATTATTGAGCCTAATTCAATGTTACCTGCTTCTAGTCACATACACCAGTGTAAAGCAACCATCCTCACTTTATAGTGCTTTCCTCCAATTTTTCATTTGAATAAGATTGAATGTCTTTCTAAAACAGAACAGTTAGAAGTTGGGAGCTTGATGCCAGAATCACTTAGTGAAATTCCATGGCTAGTTCAGTGCAGCAGATCCAACTCGATGCTCACATGGTCTCTTTTGGTCTTAACATCTACGAGCATTATCTTTCCATACTGACTTTGCACGGGGTGTCAACAACCAAACAAGGAACAAGGCAACAATTAATCAGGCCCATTGACAGGGTTCAAGAAAGAGGAAGGAGTGGCAACACAGAATGAAGTGAAAGTAAATAGTTTACTGCAAATGACACCTGGCAAAACATTTGGCAATCTATGCTCATCGTACTGCTTAGCTTAAAATAACATGCAACATTCTAAATAAGCCACTTTGTCTGATTCCAGAATGAACAATGTAGTATTCAGTCCTCGTGCAAGATTACTTTAAGGGTAAACAAGAATATCCCTGAGGGTTAATTCACAAGGCACAGCTGTATTTTCCTCTACATGCAATTATCCTATATGAACTTGACCTAACCCACCACTATATGTAATTGCTCACTAAAGGCTCCCCTGCCCTCCTCTGTCCCTTAGCTGGACTCAGACCTGATGGGGAAGGGTTAGCAGACACCATGCTGCTCCTTCCCCCAGCCACATGGAGCCAGGTGGGAGGTAGAAGCAACAGTCTGAGGGCAGAGGCAACCTGGAAGGGTAAAGAAATTGTCTCCAGCAGAGGCAGTTGGAGCAGAAACAGCACAAGAGCAGAGGTGGTAGGTCCACTCAGGCCCCCTGAATCCTGGAGAGCTCTGGGAAGGGTGAGGTCAGACTGATCTTTTTCACCATAGACTTGGTTGATTATGTCTGTTCATTGATTGGTTGTTTGCTTTGACCTCCTCCTGCACATTTCCCTCATAGTCTCTTGACTCCCGGCTCACTCCTCCAGGCCCCCATGCTCTTCTATTCTTCCTTTATGCTTTCTCCCACTCTTTTCC
Source organism: Pelodiscus sinensis (assembly GCF_049634645.1). Classification (NCBI taxonomy): domain Eukaryota; kingdom Metazoa; phylum Chordata; order Testudines; family Trionychidae; genus Pelodiscus; species Pelodiscus sinensis. Next base: position 59,220,124 of record NC_134713.1, read on the forward strand.
TCTCCCTAGTTCCTGTTTTCTCCCCCTGCAATTCCCCCCCCATACACACACCACATGTGTGTTTTTCATTCTGCTTTGCACCTATTAACTCCTTCACTCCTGCTTGTCTCCCTCTTCTTTCTTCTAACACATTACATTTCCAAAACAAAAAATAAGAACAGAAAAAAATATTTAAGTGGCATTGACAAGATGTTTGCCAACCCTTACTGTGCTGACTCTGCTTTCACATAGTCATCCTCTCTCCTTCACTCTTGTCTATTTAGATTCTAAGTGCTTGGGAAAGGGACTGATACAGATATGTACATAGCTGTAATACAGTAGGGTGGGGGGCACTGCTGAGAGGGTCAATTCAGGGTGAATTTCTTAGAGACAGGGCTACTTACAGCCCAAGACTGGGAACCTCTGTTAAAAGACACACTAAACCAGTCACAAACAGGGCTTCTATTTACCACACTATGTAGCAAAAAGTCATACAAGTAATCTCCTTAGACACCACCTTTCGTGCACCCTCTTCCCATACAGACCATGCAGCCCCACCTTATCTCCTGCCCAGCGCTCTCATACCCAACCCACTCCTGCACCCTACATACCACCCAGACCACCCACCCCTTATCCACTGCTGCACCCCCTTCTATCCAGCTCTTGCACTCCCACTTCACACCTACATCTTCTCTGTCCCAGATACCCCACTCCCAACCCTGCTTCCCGGCAGCCATCTCCTACACACTTAACCCCTCCTTTTTGGCCCCACCCCAGAGCCTACAGGGGCCCCACAAAATCTACTAACCCAGTACCCATTAGGCTTTGTTGTGCAAGGGGAGTATCTTTCTGCTTCTTGGTTCAGGGTCACATCATTGAGGTGGGTTTTATTTTTGGTTGTTTGGTTGTTATGAAAAACAATCTCACCAAATCAAAACAACCAAAAATAAAACCCACCTCAATGATGTGACCCTGAACCAAGAAGCAGAAAGATACTCCCCTTAGCAACTGTCAAATCTGTTCCCCATTCTGACACAATGAATGCAGAAGTGGGGGCCCGCAAAAGCACCCCAAAACCTGTTCTCTACAGGCTTTTGTACAAAAACGCCTCTCAAAATCCTAATACCTGAACTTTGGAGAATAAAAACCACTCACACCACCCAAGTATTTGTAAGAAAATACCAGGGGAGAGATCACTTGGGAAATCTCATCCCTAAATTAAAACCAAGACACAAAAATTAACCAATACCGGTTAATAAAAAAGAGAAACAACTTTAATTATCAAAACAAAACCACAGTTACAAGCATAGTTGGAATGGCTAGATAGTAAAAGCCACCAATTAATATACTCATGGGGGATCCCCCCATGGGCCAAAACTTAGTTACAAAAGAGAGGAAAATCCATTTCTAACAGCATAGACCTCAGATCCAAATTCCCAAACCAGAAAACAACAAAACCGGACAGACATAATGAAGAGTCTTTTTTCTTTGAGGGAAACATGCCTCCTTCTCCCTTAGTATCTAGAGAGCAAACTGGCCCAGAGACAAAGGAGGGAAAAATTAAAAATGTCCTTGTCTCAGTTTGAAATCCCTACCTGCCTTACCATTGGATGACCAGATAGCTGGCTAGGTTAACCCTTTAGTCCCCAGGCTTCTGACCAACCCTTATGGTTATGACACCAACTCACTTGTCTATGCATGACTCAGTCCTTTTTATGTAGCAGCCATTGCTCACATGTTGGTCTGAACCTTCACAGAAAAGCTCATCGGATGTGGATTGGCACCACCTAAGGTACATTATCAGACAAGTACTGCTATTCAGTCAACTAACAGTCTTCTCACAATAGGCTGACCAATCCTCCTGTTGATATCTCCCCAAAGCAAACATTTGAAATACAAGTACATAGCCAATACATATAACTTCACATACAAAAATCATACAAATCATACATGCATATGAGAAGTAAAAACAGAATCAGTAAATCATGAGCACACCTCCCCCAGTCTCCTACATGAAATCAACTCTAACAAATGTGGAAATGAGAGTTTCATCCTTGGTTTTCATGCCTCAAAATGGCACCACGCTATTTAAAAGAACCAGAGCCTGGATAAACATTGAAATAAATGCCAGCATTTGAAAAATATTATGTAAATATCTTGACAAATGAAGCAATGCTTTCTACAAGAGTGTTTGAAGTGGCAGTGCTATTGGAGAGCAATTTTCAGAGATTTCTCTGTGTTTCTGTAGGAAGAAGTAGAAACCGTGAAGCAGGTTAGCCAGAAAAAAAGCCTTAGGCTCTTCAGAAAGATGTTCCAGCCTGTTGTTTATTATTGTTTATTTCACGAGAAAGGCTAAAAAGAGTTCAGTGACATATGGAAGAGGAATGAACATTTAAAACGTGCACTGACTTTTTAGGAATATGCTCACTTCCTATTAAAGAGAGACATCTGATGCGCCCAGGGCTGGTGCCTAGAAACAACTTTTTATTATGTGATGAGACTTGTCAAATTTTTCCACTGGGAATATTTTTTTATTTTGGTTACGTCTTCTTTTTTTCTCGCTCACTAATGCTCATATACACACCACACGTATAACCATAGAACTGTAAAACAAGGTAGCTGAGACCCTTGCCCCTCCATCTAAAATCACTTTACAATTTTCATATAATTGTAGTTTAACTTAAATGAAAAAAATGTCAAAAGCATGAGTTTTGTGGCCCAATTAGATCCCCAAATCTGTTTATCATGGGTGGACCCCCTACTGAAGTATGTGGGGCTCCATTTCAGCATATGTGCCTGACAGTGCAGAGGCGTTTGCAGGATCAGGGCGTAAGCCAGATAAATGGGGAAGTTCCCATGAACCAAACCTCAGTCACAATCATTTTCTCTTCATGCAAATAAAAAGCAGCATGTGGAAGAGAAATAAATTAAATTAAGTAATTTCAGGAATAGCTTTTAAAGGGAAAAAAATTGAATTAGATAAAAACCACTTCTTAGATTATAAACTCATTGGGGGCAAGGACTATGTTTTGCAGTGTTTTGTTTTCCCCAAGACAAGGCGATTCATGAGAGGGGCCAGTAGACACTAATGCAATACAAAAAAGGGTTAATAATTGTAATTTAAAAACATGGGAAATGGAGGGAATAATTGAAGGGAGACAAATAGATGATCTAATTAATCTTTCTTCATTTCTATGGCCTAAAATTCTATTTACATGGCAGTAGGCTACTTCCCCTCCCCCTCCATACTCCTCACTCCTAAAAAATCCAGTAGGCCTCTTCATACAAAAATATTTTGTGTACTACAAGGTACATTGTACAAAAATCCCTGAAATCCCATAATAGAGATTTTTCCAGTCGAAAATGCTTCAATAGGCTGGCGTTAAGGCTAAAAGCACACACCAATGTCCTCAGAGGTAAAGAGCATTGGTCTTATCTAAAAACAGTAGGAAACAGAGACCTTATCTATATGAAAAGCTGCCCCTGTTGACCCAAAGGCATCCTGTTGAAAAAAAAAAAAAACCTTGATCAAACTGAAACCATGTTTATAATGATTACTGACCTTGAAAAGTGTCTACTCTGGACTTAGCACCAGTTTAATTAAAATAGATTTTAAACTAATTTGACGTTAAACCATGTAACCACTTACTTGGAGTTTGCCAGCTCCTAAAGTGCCAGCCTGCACCTCTAGGGAGAGTTATTCATGGGACTACATCTGTAATAGATACTAAAACCCTCTGGCACCATTTCCATGCATATTTGGAGTCACATGTAGGGACAGAATAAACTGGAAAATACTGCTGAGACCAACAGGGAGGTTTCTGCATGGAGTGGTCTGGACAAACAGGGCACTAGGTCACTGATTATTCAGAGGGAGGGAACAGTCTGACTCAGAGACAAAGAGATGAGTTTTTAGTTTCACACTGTTTTGAGGTTTGAATCTGGAGCTAAGAGAGAAGCTTTCTGCCCCCTAAAGGAATCTTTGGACTGTTGTGGGAAAGTTAAATGGCTCAGGCAGTCCCAACCCTCCACAGATCAGTCTCTCTAGTCAAAGGGATTTGACCAATGCCAGCAATGGAGATCCAACTCAGATCTCTGCAGGACTCCAGACCAGAGACCAGCAGGCCTGGTGGGAGCCAGAAAAGGACCCTTATGCACCCAGTGCAAAAGGACTCATAAGGAATCATCTATTTTTGTGTAAACTAGTGAATGTCCACAGTGCTGCAGTACTCATCTCTGGCCTCATCCTCAGTGTACCTTCTGCCTGGGAAAGTGTCATGAGGAAGCTGGGAGTTGGGAAGAGCTTTGGGTGTTGGGAGGTGTGAAAGTGGTTGATTTGTATTTAGTTAACTCTCACCCTTTCTTTCTCCAGAGCATTATTCCTATTCCTAATAAAGACATTCTCCCCTTTCTTATACAGTTCTTTTGGGTATGTCTTTTCTTGACTGGGGTTTGTGTTTATGTACTTGCTTGTTTCTTCTGTGCTCAGTTTTACACTACTGGTCCACTAGCAGTAGTTTTCATTTTCTTAGGAGATTGCACCCTTGCATAGAGTGAGAAGTCCCTTGGGTGGGACAGCAACCAACAGAGCCAGAGTCTAGGACCAACCCCATGCTAGAAAAGGACAGAAGTCACTCCACATTACAAGTGCTTGGAAGAGACTTGAGCCACTGCTGAGGGGACAGGCTACAAGCATCATAAATTCAGAATTAATATTGTTTATTAGACCCAATTAAAATTTGTAACCAGTTTTCCATTGGAAAATGCAATTTAGTAACAAATGAAACATTTCACAGTAACATGTGCTTTAGATGAAATTGTCTCATTTTAATACGGTAAAAAGTTTCATTAAGATTTTTACATTATTTATTAGTCTATTAGTTACTTCTGCAGCTAACAGGTGTGCTAGAAACTTGGCTTAAAAAGACTAATTAAGCAAAACTCACAGAACTCAGAGAAATGTAGTGTATACATATATCAATCTCTTTTGTATTCCCAAGATTACAGGTAAGGTATGAAGATATAGATATATATATATATATATATATATATATATATATATATATATATATATGCATATGGGACAAGTGTTACTGCCTTAAAATGTTCGTCTCTGTATTGTCAGATTTTCACATTAATCATTACTTTCATGCTTCCCTTTGTTGTCACATAGAATCATAGAATTGTGGGACTGGAAGGAACCATGAGCATGAGATGTCATCTAGTCCAGTCCCCGGCAGTCATGGTAGGACTAAGCATTAGCTAGAACATCCCTGACAGGTATTTGTCTAGCCTGCTCTTAAAAATCTCCAGAGATGGAGAGTCCACAGTCTACCTTAGCAATTGATTCCAGTGCTTAACCACCCTGATAGGAAGTTTTTCCTAATGTCCAACCTAAACCTCCCATGTGCAATTGAATCCCATTGCTTCTTGTCTTATTCTCACAAGTTAAGGAGAATAAATTTTCTCTCTTCTCCTTGTAATAACCTTGTATATATTTGAAAACTGTTTACATATCTCCTCTCAATCTTTTCTTCTCCAGACTAAACAAACTCAATTTTTTCAATCTTCCCTAATAGGTCATGTTTTCTAGACCTTTAATTGTTTTTGTTGCTCTTTGGACTTTCTCCAATCTGTCCACATCTTTCCTGAACTGGACACAGTACTCCATTTGAGGCCTAATCAGCACAGAGTAGACTGGAAGAATTAGTTCTTGTGTCTTGCTTACAACGCTCCTACTAATAGATCCCAGAATAATGTTTTCTCTTTTAGCAATAAACTTATAGATAGCACCTGACCTACAATAACCCAGGATCCCTTTTTGCAGTACTTCTTCCTACGCAGTCATTTCCCGTTTTGTATGTGTGCAACTGATTGTTCCTTCCTAAGTGGAATAGTTTGCATTTTCTTTCCAAGAGAGAGGGCACTTGTGTGAGCTTTTCTTAGCTTGTTGAAGATGATTGGTAAGGACGGTTTCAGAGAGATCCTTGAGAATTTGCACAGGCCTAGAAAGTGGATGCCTTAAATTCACTCTTTAAAGTGACCTGCAATGAGGTTTTTTTTTAAAATTGAGCTCATGAACTTGTTTTTTAATTTATACTGTTACAAAGAAGGCCTGGATAGATTTGTTTATAATTTAAGCTTTTAAGGTAGCACAAAACCCCAAAAGAAAGACATTTTCAGACTTTTTTTTTAAATCATAAAAATACACAAAAAGAGCATATGTCTTGTTTCTGTTTTGTTTTTTAAATTGTTATTTTTATTATTATTAATTATTATTATTATTATTAACCACCTTTAAACCATATCTCTCACATAACATTTAAATCAAATGTGACCACCTCAGGATCAGTTACTATTTATTTGTGTGATATTTCACTTTCAGAATCACTGAATATTTTGTTTAAGGTGAATTATGGAAGCAGAAAGGCTACCAGGGCAACCCAGAGTACATGGCAAAGAGTTTTCTGTCACCAAATTCAGGAAGAATATTCATGATACTTTTCCATTAATGATGCTAATGCTGTGTTACCTCCTAAAGGCATAGAACTGTTCCACTGACAGGACATCTTGAAAAAAATCAAGGTGAAAGTGACCATGGGGAAGGAGTGACCGATAATTCATTAGTACCCATCTCATGAATAGATGTTTGGTGTGTCAAGCACTAAGTCTGATTATTACAATCACAGTAAGCAATATAGGTTGGACCTTGCTGGTCTGGCACCCTTGGGATTTGACTGGTCCCAGACAAGAAGATTCGCCTGCTGCCCTAGCACCCCTTCTCCCCAGACTCTCTAGATGCCACTGGCCCTGCTACTGCTGGGGACAGAGTGCCATGGCCAGAGCTGCACAACTGGGGCAGAGCACCACAGTCACCTGGCTCTGCAGCTGAGGCTGAAGCTCCACGGCCAGGGCAGAGGGATAAGGCCGGAGCTCCACAGCTGGAGCCGGGCCAGAGCTCCCTGGCTGCCACTGAGGTTGGAGCTCCTCAGCCTCCTCAGCCAGAATGGGGATGGAGCTCCCCAGCCACTAGGGCCAAAACTCCCCACCACTCTGCCTGTCCTCCCCCTCAGACACACACACTGGGTTCCCGGCTGTATTGCTGGTGCCCACCCCCCCATGGTACTCCAGCCCCGCCGCCAGACTGCCCTGTTCCTGGGCTCTGTGGTCCCATAAAATGATTATTAGAGCTACTGCAGGAGTTCACCTTCTAGCTAATACTAGGGCTTTGTGTTTCAATTAGTTCTTCTATCAGGGACTCCTTTGTTGATGCGGAGCCCACTTAACTTCAATAGTACACAGTGAGAGCTGGTGGGAACTTTTCAGTTGAACCATTTTTCAATAGAAAATACTGATTCAAAGCTACAGGTTTTGGTGGGAAAGCACCATTCATTAGGAAAATATTCTTAGACCCAGGATAAAGCCTGAGACAAAATCTGCAAGAGCCACCTCTCTCTCTCCCCGACATATTGCCACTCCTAGCAGCACAGCCAGTAGACCACTGACTAAGGCACACTGCTGGGATGTGGGAGACTGATAGACTGTAAGGTCTCACGATCCTCTAGTCTGATTGCTTGTACATTGCAGGCCACAGAATCTCACCCACCAGCTCCTGTGGTAGACCCACCTCTGGCACTGTTACTTTAAATCTTGATTTAAAGACTTCAAGTTACAGGGAATCCACCATTTACATTAGTTCAATCCAGCAAGTGGCCTGGGTCCTATGTTGCAGAGGAAGACAAAGAAACTCTGCGCCTCTTCCAACGTAATCTGGAGAAACATTCCTTTCTGACCCTAAATAGGACAATCAGTTAGATCCCAAGCACATGAGTGAGTCCCACCAGACAGACAACTGGGAAAGAATTTTTTATAGTAACTGAGGCTATGTCTACACTGCAGAGCTTTTCCGGAATACTGGTGGTATTCCAGAAAAGCTATGACACGTCCAAGGAACCAGTCTGCTTTTTCGGAACAATTTCCAAAAAAGCAGATGCGTTCTTTCACCATCCCTGTAACTCTCATTGTATGAGGAAGAAAGGAAAGAGGAGGTTTTACCAAAAGAGGAGGTTTTACCAAAATTTGGTCCTATGTAGACAGGCCAAATTTTGGAAAAGCCTCTTTCGAGAGAGAAAAAAAAAGCAGAAGATATGCAAATTGTGGTTTATAATTTGCATATCTTTTTCCACCTTTTCTTTGCAGTCTAGACATAGCCAGCTAGTGTCCCATCACCAGCCATTGGAGATATGTGCTAGTTGCAGTCTCAGATAGACCATATGCAAGTGTTGGCAATCTCATCACATCAGCCTCTCTGTAAACGTATCAAGCTCAGCTTTGAAAAAAGTTAGTGTTTTTGTCCCATCTACCCTCCTTGGAAAGTTGTTCCAGAACTTCACTCTGCTGAGGGTTAAAGACCTTTTTCTACCTTTCAAGCCTGAACTTATTGCTAGCCAGTTTACATCAATTTGATTTTGTGCCAACAATGGTACTTAAATAATTTTTCTCTTTCCCTGGTGTTTATCTCCCTGATTTATTTAGAAAGTTCAATCACAGCTCCCCATAGCCTTTGTTTGATTAGGCTAAACAAGCCAACTGTCATAAATGTTCTCTCCTAAGGTAGATTCTCTGATCATCCTAGTGACCCTTCTCTGTTCCAGGTTTAATTCATCTTTTTTAAACATGAATCAGGAGCCATGGCCAGAGTTCTGGCCTCTTCTGACAGGGGCTCCCAAATTGGCTAGGGTAACTGGGCACAGGTCCTGTCAGTCCATGTGTTAATCCATCACTGCTGGTAATCTCCCTCCAGCCTAACTGTTCAATTTTCAGTATGATTCATTGAGGTCTCCCCTGGAACCAGTTTCTTACCAACCTTTCAATTCTCACATCAGTCCCTATCTTCTCCATTTTAACTACCTATGGGTGTGTCTAGACTACATGCCTCCTTCGACGGAGGCATGTAGATTAGCCAGATCGGAAGAGGGAAATGAAGCCGTGATTAAAATAATCGCGGCTTCATTTAAATTTAAATGGCTGCCCCGATCTGCCGATCAGCTGTTTGTCGGCAGATCGGGGGAGTCTGGACGCGATGCCCCGACAAAGAAGCCTTTCTTCATCGACACAGGTAAGCCTCGTGAAACCAGGTTTACCTGTGTCGATGAAGAAAGGCTTCTTTGTCGGGGCATCGCGTCCAGACTCCCCCGATCTGCCGACAAACAGCTGATCGGCAGATCGGGGCAGCCATTTAAATTTAAATGAAGCCGCGATTATTTTAATCGCGGCTTCATTTCCCTCTTCCGATCTGGCTAATCTACATGCCTCCGTCGAAGGAGGCATGTAGTCTAGACACACCCTATGTGGTAATAATTTCCTATGTGGACTTGTATGTCAGCAAATGCCTCCCAGTGATCAAACATCGCACAGTACTCCTCATAGCACCACTGCCTGAGCTATTTGTTGATCATCATAAATTTGTCTAACCTTCACTCTGCTCCTGTAGGGACAGGTAGAATTCCACTGACAATGACCTCAGCCCCTTTTCCTTAGGTGTCTTCCCAACCCTGGCATAGTCTTCTCTCATGGCATCAGGTTTCCATATACAGGACAATTGATGGATTCTTTCCTGTTACTATTAGGATCCCCTTCAGCCTGAAGTTCATATCCTGTATCTTAGCTCCTTCAGACAGTACACCCTTCTGTTCTCTGGATCTGTCTGAGAGGCCGGCCTATTTGTTCTTCTAGAAGAGAGTCCCTAATTACATAGACATGTCTTTTTTGGTGGTGTTGCAGGGCTTCAGCCTTCCCCCTTCTGTTCATTTTAGCTGCAAGTCAAAGATTCAAGTCTTACTCAGCCTGATTTCGAAATCTCAAACTTTCATGGGAAAGCAAAACCATTTCTCACCCAGCTCCACTCTTCACAAAGGCAGGCTCCATCTGATTACAGAGTTGGAGCATCTGGATGTCAGCGAGATCCAGTATTTACATTTAGGCCTTTCACAGTCTTTAATATCCTAAGGGAACATTTATGAGGACAATAAAGTGATATCTGGTCTTTTTACCATATTTCAGTTCCTGAATTGTAACAATACCACAAGGAAAACAACTCTCGCATTTTTTGATCTATAAATGGCTTCCGATGTATTAAAATCTGTGAGCAACATACAAGACTAATTTATTTGACTGTATAGCTGTTCGTGTGTAAATGTCTTTTCAACTTAATTAAAAAAAATCAACATTATACATTTATATTTAAAACACAGAAATCTTCCAAATAAGTTATACCTAGTAGCCTTTCAAAAAATCCTGATGTCCTTCTAATGGCTCTGTAATCTGACAAAGACAGGATAAAATGAATGACATCATAAAACCCTAATATGAGAAACAATCCAGAGAGAATTAATTGTTGGCTATTAAAAACTGAGCAAGTACTGTAAGGCTGTTTGATGTAGTAGTTTTTAAAGATAAAGTTTTTGCTTGACTCTGTTTTTCTGTAGTATATTGGCATTTATGGTTTTAATGTTTAATCATGTGTCAGATTCCCTTAATTTTTTTCTTGCCTTATTAGTAATCATTCAGTTTAATATTATTTTGTTTAAATGTAGACACATGATTTGGAAAAAGTAAATCAGTTTAAACATAAGAAAATAACTTATCAGCAAAGCAGGCAATAAATACTTTTGTTATTTTTCTTTTATACGGGATACCCTTCCAAATAAAATCTAGGTCAACATATGTTGTCCACAAGAAAGATTATCTTGACAGTGTGCTGGGAAATATCTCAGTGTCTAAAAATGAAGCTGCCAATCTTAATGAAGATAAGCTTCAGGGTGACTGGATAACCATCATTGTCAATTACCTGACATTAGCTAAACGGCATAAGTATAATCTTCTACTTCACCTTACATCACTTTGCAAGAGAAAAGCCTAATTTAGATTTGTTTAGGTTCAGATTGTTTCTCTGATTTCTTTGTGCGCAACAGAATTTCAAACTCTGGGCAACTCATGTTCATTTCCAACTACTTCCTGGTATTCCTTGATCATTACAGCACCATCCAGCATTGTGGGTATTCCACTTGCTTAACATGTTAAACCCTGAAGCTGACAAACAGTAGTGCAGCAATAAGCAGCTGCATGGTTGGGGTGAACTGCAAAACAATGGAAATGACAAAGCCTTGACCCAAACCGAATGATGTGTTTGGTTTTATTGCAAGAATGCCACCACAATATGGTCCCAGTGAAATGATCTGCTCCCATTGAAATAAAAAAAATCTGCCACAGACTTCACTGGTGTAGGATCAGGTGCCTTTGGGGGGAATACAACATGATTCTAAAGAAAGAAAACTTAGAATCTCACTTTTATCCACAATTAATCTCATATGGAAATGACACCTCCTTTGATATGCCCCTTCAGAGAAGTGAGATAGTCTGGATTTCCCAAGAGGAGAAAAAGGAGCAATTTTGGGGGGAAAAAATTATTAATGCTTATAAGCCTGCTGCATGTAGATTTTTCACAGAGTTCCCATTTCAGGTAGGGAACCTCTTTATTCTGTTTTCATTTTCTAATGGGGTACACACACCATGGAGATACCACTCCCCATTGTGCCTGAGTCTGGGATCAGGTCTTGTTTAGTCTAGTGCCTCCCGCAGATGCTTGTTCACCTTGCAGGGCCTCTTACTCTTTAGGACTCAGAGTGCTCTTTCATGACTCAGCCTTCCAAGTTGATCACTGAATATTCCTCCTGGAGTATCAAAGTCCCTTTGGACCAGATGCTCAGTTGGCACCTGCTAGGGAAACCCAGTACACCCACTATTCCAGGTTCCAGCCTAGGGACCCTACAATCAGCAGCATTAATCTCTGATTTCGTTGTTCCTTACTTCACCTTGCACAGGATCTCTTCCCCCATGCTTCTAGGTAAACCATTCTCTTGAGCAAATGTCCCCGGGCTGCCTTCTCCTCCTTCCCTCCCTCCCCTGGTGTCTTTTACAACTTTATGCTTTAACTTCCACACTGCAGCCACTTTCTGCTGCAAACTTCCTGGCTTTGTATCTTAGCCTGTTTCTCCCCCCAGCTAGGTTTTAACAGCCATTAAGCATTTTCAGTCAAACCAGACTCTCCTCCAGGTGCAGTCTATTAATTTAGTTGGCTCTAACTGCATCATCTTTTAGGATTGGTCAGAGGTAAACTCCCGATCACACTTTGGCAGTTCTCATTTTGATTCATTCTTTGGAACATACAATATGTAAGTAATTTGGATCTAATAGTGAGTGCCTGATGAAAGTGTGGCAGAATCTGTATTCCCACCAGAAATCAAGCATGCAGACTATCGTATTTTCCGGCGTATAAGGCGACTGGGCGTATAAGACGACCCCCTAATTTTCCAGTTAAAACATAGGTTTTGGACTATACTTGCCGTATAAGACTACCCCCCTTCCGAGGCAACACCATTTAATAACACCAGCCTGCTGAATGTGCCCTAATACAGTACTGTAGCTTCAGCTACATACAGAACGTCCCCGCGCTGAGCCAATCCCGGCAAGCGGTGTATTCTATTAATGCATACAAAGCCTGCTCAGATTGGCAAAGGTTGTAATAGCCCGCCTCTCTGACTCAGCCAATCCGAGCAGGCTTTGTATGCATTAATAGATGACACCGCTTGCCGTGATTGGCTCAGCGCGGTACATACAGTATCAGCACAGGGACGTTCTGTATGTAGCCGAAGCTACAGCATGTTTATACCCGGTGTATAAGATGACCCCCGATTTTTGGGGGATGTTTTTTAGTATAAAAAGTCATCTTATACGCCGGAAAATACGGTAGATGCAAAATATACGATTCGCCTCAGTCATTTGGTATTGAAATAAAATTTAAGTTATTGAGCTTCAGAGGAAAATGTCAGCAGCACTGAGCTGTCCATCTCTAAGAAGTCTGATGTCATGAATTGGTAAGACCAATGAATATGCTCAATTTTTTTCTAGACATTGGTGTTTCCATGACATCCATTGTCACTGAATTGAAAGTGACGTGATAGTCCAAATGCTAAGTCAACAACTTTTACAAATCTTCACCACTCATTTAATCTACACTTGCAACCTGCTGTGATGAACATTATTTGAAGCTTTGAAGATCCTCAAATGAAAGGATCCTGCTGACTATAAGTGCAAGAAGATTCCCCAAGTAGCGGTGCATTATTTAGAAAACCTAGCAATTGGATTTATAGTCCTCTGGGACTATAACGATCATGAAAAGTGCTATCACACAGAATATCATTATTAAACTGGCTTCAATGCTTGTTGATATTGACTTTCTGCCCTTTTATCTTCTTTCTTTTAATAAAGAAATACAAGCAAACTAAATCAGCCAGTATTTGAACAGACCCTTATTTGACAGACTGTGATTAGAAAATAGATTTCTCGTTGCCATATATATTCTCCCTTTTGCACAGTCTGAACCAACAAATAAAACAGCAATTGCCAAACTAAATTTTCTGTAAAACTATTTATTCTGTGATAATGTATACCATGAGAGAGTTCATTTGTAAAGCATATATGACTGTACCATAAACCCCAAAATTATACCAGAAAAATAGGATGGGATTTTTTTATTTTATTTTGATTTTGATTTTGATTTTGAGGGTTTTTCCCATTTTATTTAAACATTTGTAACAGAGATAAAGGATGTTTTTCTTTAGCAGGATAAATAGAAAAAATGTGTCCTCTTAGAAAGACTATTCATTGGTGCATGTTATTATTAGTGTGCACTATTCTTTTGGTGCCTATATGTGTATAGCTAATCAGAGTTATACATGTCAATTTCACATATTCCCAGTTTTTCAAATTCACAGAGAATTTCAAAGCCACCATGTTCATTCACAGCCATCTGTCATTCCATCCCATGTGATGGTATAAAAGCAAAAAGATAAACAAAAGTAGCCTAAAAGCAGTTGTCTTCATTAGAGGAAAATGGCTTTTTTATATTTTCGGGCTGTTAGTAAATCAATAGGTCACGGACGTAGTGTGGATTATTCTTCCAAGCCATCTTTGGGAGAAATAAAGTGCCTTTTTAAAAAGAGATTTGTGTTACTTCATGAACCATTCCTTCTGTTGCATGGGCTCCTTGGATTGGCATTATTTGGAATGAGTCTAGAATGAGAAAGATGCAATTTTGCAGCCATGACAATAAGTGCAAAAGGAATAATATAACTTCTCCAAATGCTTGTTGGAACTTTATGAAACATCCTAAAAGGTGTTAGCAGTTATTCAAGTATTTTAAAGGATTTTAGGATGGTCTAGAGGCATCTGAAAAATACAGAGGAAAACTATTCCCTTCATCAAAGATTCTGAGCAAGACATCTTCCTTAAAAGAAGCAAATTTCTAATAATCATTCACTGTCCTGTTTTTGTTTCACTACTTAATTTTTCTCAGAGACATCTGGATTTGGTGAAATATATTCTGGGTGACAGACTAAAGAGAAATACATATGCTTTTGGTTGTAACAGACAGGCATACAGGCAGAGATTTCATTGGCCTACTGCACCATAAAGCAGAATGACAGCTACAAAGATGAATAACTGTGATACAAAATAATGAAGAAATATATATAGTAAAAATTCTGTTTCTATGGAAGTATTTGAAAGCTCTGTCTAGAAATGCTGTACAAGGAGTGTCCTTCATTATCATCCTTTTTCACAAAAGGAGATGAGTGAAAGTAATTCACAAGTGAATGTGTTCTTCCAGTTCACAGAGGCTGTGAGTTACTGTTTGCTGCTACAAAGCCACGACCCTTCAAACTCAGTTGAAGCAGTACATGATTACCTTTGGAGGTCTCTAGTACAATCCCTGTTGTGCTGTCCAAGATGGTAGCCATCAGACAAGTCACAAAGGTCAGCTTTGTAGCTGCACTTCTCCCAAATTTGAAGGTCCTTGAATCTCAGGTTTTGGTTTCACCTATCACAGAGACAAAAATTTGACCTACAAAGGCATCAGCAAAGTTTAGATTCAGAACAGAGCTTCTGAATTTGAAGGTGAACAGATCCTGATTCTTTTTAAATAAATCTAAAGGAAACAATACTGGTTCTTCTTCCAGAGCCTTAAACATGGTAATTATAATTCTTAAAAGGTTCCAGACAAAAGTAAAAAAGAACCCCCACATAACAGATATCATGGTGTTTGGATTTATGTTAACAAAGATTCCAATTTGTCTTTTGTGAGAATTAAAGGACGCAATATACATTTGGCTGACCTAATTTCCCAGGGTTTGTAAGGTTACTCATACGGTGGCATGTCTCCAGATTCCTGAATAAAGGTAACCATAAACCTCTCTCCTTTTTTAAACATTTAATTGAGTCATGGAAACCTCTGGTATAATGATTAGCCTTTTTAAGTTCTAGAGAGGCTTCCTTCTTCCACATCACAGCTGACATCAGATTCAAAGTACCTCTGTTAAATACAGCCTACTGGGATGTCAGACAGAGTGAGAAATTGCTGTTACCCTAAAGAATTCAGGAAACAATCATCCCTTCAATTAATCCTTCTCTTTAGAAAAAGCTATTTAATTATTAAACAGCCCTGAGAAGAGAACTCTCTGGAACAAGCCACATATTATTAAACAAACCAGGCTTGTCATCTGGCTTTCTCCACATTTAGCTGTGGCTGGATCTTCCTGCAACTATGCAACAGTAGCCACTGAAAGAACATTGGATTTCCTATAGCTTTAGTCTAGCAACATCTGACTCAGTTTCCATACAACCAGTCCTTTGCCCTGAACACAAATATTCAGTCCCATCACCCATAGAACACAGATGAAGGAGCATCTATGTGCAAGGTTCCTAAATTCTGCTGGTTTCTGTCCACATAGTTTTTCCCTCCCCTATCAATATTACTGAAGTGTCACATGCAGTGAAGTACATGCTGATTGCACACAACATTGTCTGAGAGAGCCGTGTGCTCCCTCTGCATCCAATCAAAGTGTTGCTGTGGCTCAATCGGAACACCCTGAACATTCTAAAAGTACGTAAGTGCAATTAGCAAAATTACCTTACCCTGGGAGACTAGCTTGGTTATGACAATCTTGTGGTCCACTGAGATGGAGGGCCACTCATTCAGACTACTCACTAGCCTCAGTTACCTATTACTGTGCTAAAATCAAGGAAGCAATGTGTACAATGGTTCCAGCATTTCATGGTCTATTTCTACCACCACCTATTTCTGCCCATAGTCATGAAACTAATCACTGCCAAATAATAGTCAGAATTTCTTTTTCAAACTGACAAACCATTTGGTTGTGTGTTAGTGGATGTTTTGAACTTGCATTCAGTCTGTGTCCTACAGAGCTTACCCAGACCAGTACAGCAATGACTCCTGATAAATTTATGGCTCTTTCCTATATAACTCTACAAAACAATATATAGGCCCCGACTGTGGTGCTGATCATTTTCAGCTCTAATCAACATGTCAACGAGTACATCATCTCTAACTCCTCAAAGTTCTATGTCATGTTATTTTTGATACATTTCAGATGAGGAAATCCCAAAGAGATTCCTTTAACATTCATTTATATTCCTTTTAACATCTCTCTATGAAGAGAGAAGCTGGAGATGTGAACTTTTACTCTCTATACTAGGTTGGAGCTGCCAAATGCTTGGCTGGCATCCAACACTGAAAATACTCTTGCCTCTTGAAGTCTAGTCATGACTCCCACAACTGTTATTATAAAGTAGCACTCAAGTTTGATGGCCTTATTCAAAATCCTTTGAATCTCTATAAATCCTAACCTTATTTGGATTATTACAGTGACCATATTATTAACCCAGTCAGCTAGTTTATTCAGCAACATTTAATTATGTGACTTGATCAAGTTTAGCATTTACTTTCTCTCCAGTGCTAATAAAATTTATGTGGTACATGAACTTTTGGTGACACATTGGCAGTCATAGCAATGTGATAACGAGTAGTTACAGCTTAACTGAGCTACCCCTCTGAGACTTTATAGCAATGTGATGTATTTTATCCTTAATGAATCTCATCCTTTGCTATAGCCAGGCAGGATGGAGGGGGTTCCCTCCCCTCAATTTTTATTATCCTGTTACTTATTACTCTGTATGGTGGCAGATCTTATATATTTTCATCCTTCATGTCCCCCTCCAACATTTTTTCATATGCCATATGCCTTTTTCTATACACAAATTGACTCTCCACAGCTTGTGTGAGCTCTAATAAGGCCACAACTCAAGAGAATATAGTTAAAAGAATGATATAGGTTTTCCTTTCTGCTGTTATTTTCACACCGTCTTAGGAATCATCACCTACTCAGCTGTGCAAAGGAGAACTAAAACATTTGATAGCAGACAATGTAGTATCTTTACAATCCATATTAAAACTAAGGAATATCCCACCATTAATTGGCCTATTATATTTGACATCCATGAGTTATTGCAGGGAAGGTGCAGGTTATTTGCAAAATCCAATTAACAATGCTTGGAGGTCTTTCTAAAGCTTATGTTGTAGTTTATGTTAATGTGAGAATTATGAGGTGACGTTTTAGAGCCTATGCTAAGCAGATGTTCATAGTAGTCTTTTCTGGACATTAAAAAAATGTATCTGTGAAGATAATTGAACATCACACTTTTCAAAAGAGTAGCTGGCCTAGTAGAACTTGGTACTTTTTAAAAAAATAAAGCAAATTTTGATGAAAACTAACCTTAACATTTAAAAGAAAAACAAATTCATCATTTCATTTTTTCCTTCTCTCTCTCTCACTCACTCTGTAAAATCAGGCAGCAGATTTGAGAAATTATAGTTTAACTAATGCTAGTGTTTCAAATCATATCAGTATCAGCAGAATCTCAACAGCTTTGATGTGTATCACTTGATATATCACTTAGCACTAGAACACCTACATATAGGCTACGTCTAGACTGGCATGATTTTCCGCAAATGCTTTTAATGGAAAAGTTTTTCCATTAAAAGCATTTGTGGAAAAGAGCATCTAGATTGGCATGGATGCTTTTGCACAAAAGCACTTTTTGCAGAAAAGAGTCCGTGCCAGTCTAGACATGGTTTTGCGCAAGAAAGCCCCGATCGCCATTTTCCCCATAGGGGCTTTTTTGCACAAAACAGTCCTGAGCTGTCTATACTGGCCCTCTTGTGCAAATATATTTGCACAAGAGGGCTTTTTCCCGAACGGGAGCGTCATAGTATTTGCAGAAGAACACTGACAATCTTACATCAGATCATCAGTGTTCTTGTGCAAATTCAAGCGGCCAGTCTAGACGCAGCCATAAAGTATAAATACAGGCAGTCCCCGGGTTACGTGCAAGATAGGGACTGTAGGTTTGTTCTTAAGAAAATATAAAACAGGAATGTCTGCATTGCATAAATTCACAATACAGAAGATACTCCTTGAGACCACTCATGGGCTATGTCTATACTGGCGGGTTCTTGCGCAAGAATGGATGTTCTTCCACAGAGCGTCCACACTGCCAGCCCTCTCTTGCGCAAGAAGTTTACAGTAAAGCATGGTAAGAGAGGGCTTCTTGCGCAAGAGCTATGCTCTTTTCTAACAAGTGTAAGCTCTCTTGTGCGAGAGCTCTTGCGCAATAGGGCCATGTGGACACGTGGCAGGGGTTTCTTGCTCAAGAAAGCCCTATGGCTAAATTGTCTGATATCTGTTTTGTAAAGGATCAATGCCCACAAAACAGATATCAGACAGGATCACAAAGAAAAAACAGTTTCTTGCCATTTCAACCAGAAAGGACATTGTCTCAATGACTTGATTACCTGCATCCTGCTTCAAAGACCTTTTAAGACTTCACTTCAAAGAGAATCCTCTGAACTGTCATTCATGCTTAAATTCGACACTTTACGCTCAAATTTGAATCAAGACACTAATTATCTTACCCATTACAAAGATAGCTTCCCCAATTATCACCTCTAATATCATTAGCTCACAGACATTTATTTCCCCCCCTTCTCCCCTCCTCTATCCGCCGTCTGTCCTGAAATTTGATTTGTCCTTTTCATATGTGTTCATTTTTTTATTTGTATCCTTTGGTATATATGGTTGTGACAATTTTCTTCCACTATTTGATCTGAGGAAGTGGGTCTGGCCCACGAAAGCTCATCACCTAATAAACCATCTTGTTAGTCTTTAAAGTGCTACACAGTCCTGTTTTTTGTTTCAGTATGGAGAAGAGCGTTTTTCTTCAGCGAAGGGGAAAGGGGAGGGGAGAGGGAGGAGGATCAGGTTACAGCACGGAGGAGAGAGACGTGAAGAGGAAAGGGGAGGGGAGAGGGAGGGAGATTGTGTCCTGGCCAGCTGTTAAGCCGTGCAGCTTTACCGGACCTCCCGATTCTCCGGCAAATCTGATAATCCGGCACCATGTCGGTCCAAAAGTCTAAATGACCAGTTTTGAACAATATCAAATTCTGCAATAATTGAGTCATTGTAATTTATAATGTTTCATAATTCTGCTATAGATTGAATGCCTCACACACATGATATAATTCCAAAATAGGCAACATTGTTCAATTTTGAATTGATTGTCTGCTGGAAAATTAGAACTGGATTGGATATGCTAGTACTTATTGAGTTTTTTTTTCAAGTGATAATGTCCCATAAGTTTTATATAACTTATGTCTCACATCAAAAAACTAATTCCTGGTTAGGTTATCACCTAAATATGGCAAGAAACTGTCTATTGCAATTACACTGCTCATTGAATTCTTGGAGGTTTTATGTTTCAAACCTTTAAAAATTCCCATGATAAAATAAAATAGTTACATATATACGCATAAAAACAAAGCATGAGTATTTGAAGCTATGAACAAAATCCAATTCTGGTGCAGTTAAATCTAATGTACAGTAAATTAATGTCTTAGCAGTAAATTGTGTTTGAGACAAAGGACGAAGGTCTCATTCATTACCTTATCACCACTTTAAAAAACAACAACAACATTCACTGGGCAGAATGATCATGATTAGCAGGGTGCTGGCAGGCCATGAAAGCCATGAATCTTTACTCAAAAATACCTTTAACCTCAAGAGTTGCAGAATACGATGTTCCCTGCTATTTGTGCTTTCCTCTGTTAAAGGAGTATTCCCCATTTTTCTGTCAGCTACAATTTCTTATATTAAAAGTTGTTCTATTTGAAAATCCTGATTTCTAAACTCTCATCATAAGCATGAAGCAGTAGCACAAGCAAATAGCAAACACAAACTTCCTCTCAGCTAATGGACAGAAAACTGATGGCATAATGTGGTCATTTGCTGTAAGGCAAATAAAAAACGGATGTAACAGTAATGCACATACAATTATTATTTTTATCATTATGGAGGAGCTGTGAACTTAATTTATAGTTCAGGATACGAGAAGCAATTGTGTCTCCAGTGAGCATAATCCTCCTCCATCTGTCTGATGAAGGCCATCATGAATACTTGGATATCATCTTCCCTCATTCAGAATACTCATATGGCTTAATCAACACTAGCTAGAAGTTAGAGTGCACTTTGCATATTTTCTAAATTAATAATTAACTAATATTATTTGTGGAGCTTTCTGCTGCGAAATCCAGTAAAAAATAAAGGCTCTATTTTCCTTGTGTGTGGGAGGGACCCTCTGTACTGGATTAGATTCATTCCTGGATTATGCCAATTTTTCCAGCATAATCGATTTGAAAGACATCTGCTGTCAAAGAGTCTATCCACAGAGGCAGCAAGATTACAGTGGTAGAAAGGGATCCCGCAGAAAGCCAGCACAGCCTGATGTATGGCTGATGCTAGCTTGTGTGGGGACATGACCAGGGCAATCAAGGGCACGCTGATTTTATACATCTCTGCAACTGTGTCTGTCAGTAGAGCTCCTTCCTATCAAGCCATGGCAATAAGTAAAGCTCCACAACCTCAAGTACAATTTTTGACTGAGGACATGGTGCAAACACTGTCAGTGGATCCTCACATTCTCTATGGGCAGCAGTAGGCCTTCCTGAGACAGGCAGAAGCCATTTCCATCTCCGTACCAGCATGCAGGGGCACATATAGGGCAGGGCGAGCGGGGCGGCCACCGCGGGCCCCGCACTTCAAGAAGCCCCGCTCATGCGCCGTGTCAAAGGGGGGGCCCTCGTGAAATTGTGCTGCCCTGGGCCCCCCAAAATCGTTATCTGCCCCTGCCAGCATGGGTGAATCAGTGGATTCTGTATGCCTGTATGTCGTGCATACTCAACTGGTCACAAGTAATTCACGCTTAAATTACTGTCAGTTTTTACTTATAACATTTTTTCAAGTATACTCAGGGCAGGTAGAAAGAGGAAATCACTCCAAAGAGTGACCTCAATATAGCAACACCAGGAAACTGACTACACCTTAGACTGATTTTTAGCTAGACAAATGACATTGCATCTTGTAATCTGCTCAGTGAATCACTCCCTGAATCATGTACTGACCAAGAAGCATAGGGTCTGAACTGTGCATCAGAACCAAAAACACACCTACTTTTGTGCACAGTAGAGCACCTTGTGCCAGAGGCATAGCGAGGGTGTTATGTGCCCAGGGGCAAAGGCAAAATGTGTGCCCCTCTGCCCCGAACCTGGTGCACAGCTGAGCCCGACTCTGGGAGGAAGGGGGAGCTTGTACCGCATCTTCCACCACTCCTTCCCGTTTGGGGTTGGGCCCCCACACACACTAACCCTCCTGCAGAGATGAAGGAGGGTTGGACTAGGGGTGGAGAGGCAGGGAGGAGGTGCCAGCTGGCGGCAGCAGGTGGAGGAGGAGCAGGGTAGCCTAGGGATGACAGGGGGAATGGAGAGGACTAAATTGGCACCCCCCTAACATGACGCCTGGAGGAAACTGCCCCTTACCCCGCTACACCATTGCCTTGTGCATGAAATTGTTCTACTCATAATGGTAATTAGAGAGGTGAGTTAGGGAAGCACACAATACCTACATAAGATGACACAGAATGGGAATGGGACAGTCAAGTAGTGGTGTGACTGACATAGGGCACAAGGAAGCAGCTAAACAAAGCTACACAGTAATGAAATCACTAGATCTGTTGTTCATTGGTCAGAATGTCATAGTCATTATGGAAATTAAAGACATCCATATGCTATATATGGGATTCCTATCCCTCTTGGGTACTCTGTTTTGCATGCCTATGGGTCAACAAGCCATCCAAATCTACAGCCACAGCACTTCCTGCTTGGGTTTTTGGGATGTTAGGGTAGGAGTGGAGATTTGGAGAATAGTTCTCCAAAAATTTAATTCTGCGTCTCCCCACCCCCAAAATGCATCTAATGCTGGTGACTCCTACATTGCAGCAGTGCTACATAGCTGCTGTCTCCAATTAGATCTTTATTGCCTGTCTCTGCCACCGCCAGTCGACTGTTGTTTTGCAGGAGGAAAAAACCCAGCACCTCAGGGACCATCTTGGATTCTTCTTTCACTTTTACCTCCCTTCTGTGAATAAAGTACCATCCAGCCTGCTCCCTTTTCTCCTCCTGTACCTGTGAAAATCTGTTGGCTCCTTAGTGTCATGAGTTCACTTTATGCATAGACAACCTCCTAAAGGCCTATTCTCTGTTCTTTGGAGACCGTAGGGATGGCCAGGGGCCCAAACTACCCGAGATAGTCTTATGGTCCTTTCTCACTAGCCAGCTGCCACTCCCTGACCCAGGACACTATCTCAGAAAATGGTGTAGGAGATAGGTGGACAGTGAGCATCTCTTACAGACAAACATCCATGCCTTGCATGCTAATACCAGATAGCCAACCCAAGAGTCAGCTGCAGTGACCAGGGGTACTCAATGAGAGCTCTGCTCTTAGAGGTACAAAATTAGTCCATTGTGGCAACACGGCAAACCACTTTGCATGCCTCACCTTATAATCTCTAACTATCTAGTAAGGGCGTTATGCATTTTGTCAAAAAGAGAAGGGTGAGAAAAAAGGTTATGGAACTGGAAACTCATGAGTCAAATGACTAAAAGAAGCAAAATAGTCAGGAAATAATAAAGAACATTCTAATTGGTCATGCTGCTTCTGTGTACAATACAATTCCATCACTAAACTAGCACATAAAACTAATTTTTAAAAAATAAACTGGGGTAGCAAAGGGTTCTGGAATATATCAGATTATCTTATTTTGATACCTTCTAGCAAAGGCTAAATATACATAATATTTATCTAGAAGTGTTCAGAACAAAGTCATTCACTAGCATACAGAAATCCAGACACGAAAGGGAAAGTTATAGAATAACCAGTGCTTGTATGCTCTGAGCAAGGTTAATCACAGTAAAGTTACTGCTTTGCTTCATTTCAGTTAGCGCACAGAAGATGTTTGTGTAACAGCTATGAAAATAGGTACTGCCGTTTGTCACCTGGATTATTTATAATTAAGAGAGATATCATGGTTTGATACATTTTTAAAAATGAGGAAAGTGGTCTTTTTTCAGAAGTGGTAATTTGATGAAAATGTGTATATGCTTTGTAAAATAAAAACTATGTAGATAAATAGTTCATTGAACATTCAAAGGAAATGGAAGTTAGAGAACAAACTAAGATTGTTTAATTCATGTAAAAACTGCCAACTTCAATTAACTAACAAACTAAAAAAACTAACAACTTTTAACAGTGGAAAAATTCAGTTAAACTCTAATCTAGCCCTACATCCTCCCCAACCATCCACTTACTGGGTTTAAGTGTTGCAATGCCAATTTCCAAAGGTCACATCTTTGACTACAAATGAAAATAGTATACATTCTACACAACTATCAGCTCCCTCTTCTCTTCCAAGGCAATTTATATTCAAAATTTCAGGAATTTTTCATATATAACTGTGCATAGATATCTAAAGAAATACTCAGATCTCCTGCTTTCAGATGAAACAAGCTTCAAAATATACATTCCTATCAATATCTAATGACATAAAAGGTAGATTCTTAATTTGCACATACCTACTACCTTACACAGCACTTTTCAGCAACAGATCTCAAAGCACTTAACAAAAGTAGTAGGCACCATTACAGAAGGTTACGGACATTTGCATAAAGTGATGCCCAATAACACAAAGCTCCAGTTTCCCCAAACCCCATTCAATTAATACAATGCCCCTCCAGCCCATATCTGCCTGTCCCCTGGCTCCATATGAATTACGTATGTGTCTGCGCTCCAACATCAGTTAGTGTGCATCTTTTCACTTCACATCAATTCATGCCAGCTTCATCCTTTCCACATGTTATTTTTGTCCCTCTTGCCTCCAATCAGTTTTATCTTTCTCCTCCCCAAATGTACCCACATATTCTTTTGGAATAGTCTTGAGGTATGATGGCAGCATCCTAGCAGAGGGGACTTTTCCTCCCAGTGCACTGTTACCATATACTGTGGGCCAATCCACAAAGAACCCTCAGAAGCACATCAGGAGTGGGTACCATGGTCATGATGATGATCTCATTCCCCTTTTTTATTATTAATGATGAAAGGCTCATTAATAATCATAATAAATATCTGTTATTGTGATAGCTCCCTGTGGTACTAGACACTGTACAGGCATATAGATGCAGACCATCATCTCAGCCTCAAAGAGTTTACTCTTTTTTATATGAATTGCTGTAAAATTAAATTTTAAATTAAATTCACCAAACTCCCTTAGGTAATACAAGAAGCAAAATATCCATTCAGCAACAACTCTTTAACTGTTTGCAGACATTCTAGCCACTCACCACTGTACCATTTTGGCTTCTTGTCATCAACAGATGTTCCTTCACAGCTGGCATGCAAATGCTACCTATACTTTCCTGAATTGATTGGGCCTTTTGCAAGAAAAGCATGCGCTGGATTCCATTTTAGTCAACAGTAGCAGCACCCGTCACTGGAATGTGTCAACATGGCCCAGCAACTCTGAATGTGCACTGTGTATGCAGAGATTGACTGAGCCAGCTGAGCTCAGTAAGAACATTTTATTCAAAAAGGGTTGCTCTTTTTCTATTTTACAAGATGCAAAATAGGAAAGTTTTAGCATTTTTATTACTTTGAAAAATGCGTACACACATTTCAAGTTGCTGATTTATATATTTGTCAATCTAGTGCCGGAAAGAAAATTTGGTCGCTTAAAAAAAAGCAACAGTTAATGCTGTTCAATGAATGTGTGTAAGGATTACAAATCCTTTCCCCCTTCTTCTTTAGCTCAATTGTATTTGTTTTAAACCAACTAACATTGATTTACAATGGTGAAAAATAAAAAATTATGAAGAGCATTTATAAAGAGAGGGGGATTGGTAGTAAATGCATGTTTCACAAAAAAAAAAAAAATGTAACCTGGCAAATATTAGCATCTGTCTGCGTGCATCTCTCTCTCATATATAAAAGTCTAATTTGAAATGCCATATTTATTAAAATTAAGAAGAAACAGGTATAGACATTATTTAGAGCGTATAAGAACAGTTCATTTTGTTTGCTCCTGCCAAATATTCTGTTAACAATAATTGAAAATTGTCTATTACTTGAATGTCAGTCTCTTCTTCCATAATGGCAGTGATGACCCTTTTGAGCTAAAAGTGATGTTCCTTTTGTATTTTTTAGTAATTGGATTTCTGAAAGTGTCGGGATGGAATTCAGAAGGGAGGGAAAAAAGAAGTTATACTTGGAGTGCTAACTGGCGATCGATGGAATATTAGTCAGAGGGATTTTTTTGGAGAATCTGATTGTGTGAAAAATTTATTTTCAGGGGCTTTGATTCATGTTTATTTTAATTGCTTTTTTGTTGAACTTGAAACTGTTTCTCCACCCTTTTCCTTTGGGCCTGCTCCACTGACATCACAGGAAATTCTGGCACTGTTGTACAGTCAGTAACATTTCATGGAAATGGTATAGAAAGGGTGTTTGGAAAACTAATTTAGATTCCTCTCTGTGAAGGATTAGATAAATACACCTTTGCATTCCAATTTCCAGAACTGTTCCCACCTCCTATTCTCAATCTTGGCTCTGAAGAAAAGTGAAAATACGCTTGGTGGTCTTGACCTATTCTCTGTTGAGTTTATATTACACAATTAGCACACAGTATGGCAGAATGAACAACAGCTTTTACTGAAGGCAATCCGAGGTCTGCAATAATGGCACGTGTAGGTCAGGAATGAGGTACATCTGCTGTCAGGAGAATATTTGGAAATGTAACACAATATCTGTCTGCATTGCTCTGGGGTAGGAGAAAAGAGAACTGACCTCAAAGCATAGCATATCTATCTAGCTTTCCCCCCTATTCTTGAGTTTTGTCACAATCAGAAATGTATTTAGTAAGGTCAAAGGCCTCCACATCAGTCTGTGAAAAATGCAGTTCTAACAAGAAAATGAAGCCCAGACCATTAATTTTGTACAGTAGCTTTAAACAACTGTACAGAATTTTAAACTGCTAAAAGGGCTTAAATCATGCAGATTGAAAACTGGCTTTAATGGACACATTTGTACCCCTGAATTTAATTTCTTAGGACCTCAATCCACAAAACGATAACCTTCAGAAGAGTTGGTCGATACACTTTGATGGGACTACTCACATCAGTAACTACCACATGATCAGACCATGTTAAGTATCTGCTAAGTGACGAGGGGAAGAGGATAGAAAGTACATAGTAATACTAATGCACAAAATATTATAGTATTTATAAACTTACTTTACATAGAACTGTTTATCCTGAATGATACCACAGTGCTTTACAATTCTCTGCATACTGGATCACTGAAATGCAACTGCATCTGGAGTGAAGGATAACAACCATGCAAAACACTGCACAACTTCTCAGACTGTTAAGGATGTCTCAGATCTTCTTTAACTTGCCTTTCCTGGGATGCAGACAGGAAACTTCAACCTTATAACAGACAAATGGCAAATTGTTACTAGCGATCATTATTGGTTAATATTAATTCATTCCTAGATCTCGATTCTAAGGCCAAAAGGAATCATGATGATCATCTAGCATGCTCTCCTGTATTAAACAGACTATAGATACTGCTTTCTAGAGCAGTGGTTCTCAACCTAAATCCCATGAGACAATTGCATCCCAATCAGCACACGTACAGCCCATATGACTTCCACAGGGCCATACAAGGAGTTTACATAGTGTGTGATTGCGGCCCACATAACCCAAAGAAAGCTGCATATATGGCCCATAATAGTAAATAGGTTGAAAACCACCATCCTAGAGAATATCTTTCAGAAAACCATGCAATCTGAATTTAAAACATGGTCAGTGATGGAGGATATTCCATGACCTTTGGTAAATTGTTCCAATGGTTAGTTACTCTTAGGCCTTATTTCCAGTCTGAGTTTATTTAGCTTCCAGCCACTGGATCATGTTACATCAGTGTTTCTCAAAGTGGGCCGTGAAACTACTTTGAGAAAGTTGCTAACTGGTCATGCTGGTGTGCTTATTTACCAGCACCCTGGCCACAGAGCTTTGCAGCTCCTATTGGTTCCTGTTTGCCGTATACAGCCAAGGAGAGCCGCGGGAAGCGGTGAGGCTCAACCCCCCAAGCTTTCCGCAGTCCCCCTTGGCTGCTCACTGTGAACTGGAGCCAATGGGAGCTGCAAGGCTCTGCGGCCACAGCTCTGGTAAAGAAACACACCAGCATGTCCAGTTAGCAGCTTTCTCAGAATGGTTTTGTGGACCATTTTGAGAAATGGTGTGTTATAGCATTTTTTGCTAGATTGACAAGACTATAACTAAATATTTGTTCCCCGTATAGGTACTTATAGACTGTAATCAAGTCATCTTTTCCTTGTGATGCTAAATGTATTGAGATCCCAGAGTCTATCGCAGAGAGGTAGATTTTCTAAGCCTTTAATAATTTCCCTGGCTCTTCTCTGAACCCTCTACAAATTATCAACATCCTTCTTCAACTGTGGATGCCAGAACTGGACACGCTAGTCCAGCAGCAGTTGCACCGGAGACAAATCTAGAAATAAAATAACACCTCTGCTCTTATTCGAGATTCCCCTATTTATGCATGCGAGGATCATGTTAGCTCTTTTGATTACATCATTACACTCAGAGTTCACGTTCAGTTGATCATCCACCATAACACCCTAATCTTCTTCAGAGTCACTGCTTCCCATTATAGAATTCCCCTTTCATTAATGGTAGCCTAACATTCCTTGTTCCTAGATATATATATTTATAGTTAACTGCATAAAAATGCATATTACTTGGTTTTGCCAGTTTGCAAAGCAATCCAGATCTCTTTGAATCAGTGACCTGCCCTCCTCATTATTTGAATCACTCCTCCAATTAGTTAGCTGCAAACTTTAATCAATGAAGGTTTTATATTTTCTTCTAGGACATCAATAAAAATGTTAAACAACAAGGGCCAAAAACTGATCCCTGTAGGACCACACTGAAAACAGATCAGTTCAATGATGATTTTCCATTCATGGTTACATTTTAAAGCTTATCAGTCAGATCAAAATTTTGTACAGTATCAAGTCAAACACCTCATAGAAATCAAAGCATATTTAATCAATCCTTCTACCTTTATTAACCAAACATGTAATTTTATTTTTTTTAAAGATATCAGGCTAGTTTGACAAGCTCTATTATCTATGAAGCCATTACACTATCGTTCTTTAGTTCCTTATTAATAAAGTCCTATATCAGTTGCTCCATTACCTTGCCCAAGAATTGATGGCATGCTGACAGATCTGTAATTACCCACTTCTCCCCATTTACCTTCTTAAAAAATTGGAACAAACTTAGCTTTCTTTGAGTCTCCTGGAATGTCTCTAGTGCTCCAACATTTACTGAAAAATCAAAATTAGTGAGCTCCTCAATGGGCTCTTTTAAAACTCTTGGACACAAATTATGTGGACCCATAGATTTCAACTATGCAAATCTTCTTATATTTGTTGCTCTGACCTTGATTCTGACCCAATAATTTGTCAGGTCTACCTCTTATATCTTGTCTTTTAGTTTGTCACCTTTTTTTCCTGCAGGACTTACAACAATGGAGTCTTTATCCGGTTGAAAGCTCTAGGCAGAACTGTATTATTTTATTTAACATATTTCTAAGTCATAGAATGATAGAACTGGAAGGGACCTAAACAGGTCATCTAGTGCAGTCTCCTGCTGTCATGGCAGGACTAAGTATTATCTAGCATAGGGGTGACAAACTCCCGGCCCGCGAGCTAGTCAGAGTGATTTGTGCAATCTGGCCTAGGACACCCACCAGGCCTAGGGAGGTGTCAGAAGAGGCCTGTCCGTTACTGGTCCACAAACCCCATCCTTTCCAGCCATCTCCCTGCCTGCTCCCTCTTAAACCTATTGCACCCTGTCCCCCAAGCACATGGCTTTGGGAATCACTGGGGATGTGGTGCAGGAGAGTGGCAGTGGTCACCACTCCCGCAGACTCCCCACGACAGCAGTAGCTGGATGAAAGGGGAGCACAGCCCAGCACAGCAGAGTGAATGCACTCGCCCCATGTGCTCTACTTCCCTATGGCTCTTGCCACCTCAGTGAGGGAGGGTGCAATCGCTGCCCTGTACCAGCTCCCCCATGGTTATCCCCAAGGCCACATGCTCAGGAGATGGGTATTATGGGGGGGAGAAGGCAGGATGATGGAGGCAAGGGGCGTAGTTTGGGGTCTGGTAACAGACAAGCCCCCCACACACACACACACACCAGAAGTCCAAGGATTGCACAATGATTTCAGGCAGGACTGGCTGATGGGCTGGAAATTTGAAACCCCTGATCTAGACCTTTCCTGACAGGTATGTGTCCAACTTACTGAATCTCCAGTGATTGAGATTCCACAACCTCCATAGGCAATTTATTTCAGTATTTAACCACTCTGAAAGAAAGATTTTCCTAGTGTCCAACCTAAACCTCCCTTGCTGCAAGCTAAGCTCATTGCTTCTTCTCCTATCATCAGAGAACAATTTTTCCCACCTCCATCTACCTACCTACCTACCTGCCTACAGAAAGAAAGAAAGAAAGAATTGAGTACTGAAATTAAATATATGATCCCTAAGCCTTTTAGATTATTAGAATAATCACACACAAGAGGGATGTTTTAAAGTAATATGCACTGTTCCTCTTCCAGCTCACGTTTCTTCATCAGTTCTCGAGCAATCGAATCTACCTATAGATCAATTGCTTTCAAGGCCAAAAGGCAATGACTGTGCAATCATCTAGTCTGACCTGTGTAGCAAAGATCACAGAACCTCACCCAGTAATTAAACTCTAAATCATGGTGAGGAAAATAGGAAATCGGACCATCAAGGGAATCCTGAATTAACTCCTGCTACAGGCTAGTTGTTTGTTACCCTCTGTTAGCTAGGAAGTACATATCTCCTCTTCACTGTTTCAAATCTGAATGTGTCCTGAATTATGGAAGTCCCTTAAGAGACTAATGAGAAAGGCTTGCAACTACACCCACCTTTCTCTCTCACCAAACTCACCACTGAGTGTATATGGAGCTGGAGAAATAAGCATCTGGGGACCAGGAATAAACTAACATATTCATAAAAAATGTCAGAGTGAAATCCTATTCCTATTCAAGTCAATGACTGAGAATTTCTTGTATGATAACTATGAATACCTCAAACCAGATCCTCAGATATACTATGGCAGAGATGAAGCAGCTAGAGACTCCAGCTGGTAGGAGCAGAGCAGCCAAAGCAGGAGTTTTGGGACATACAGAAAACTTTCTACAGCTGACTGGATTTTTTCTGCCCTGTCCTGACTGGCTGTTGGATCCAACTCTCTCACTCCCCAGCCCTTACTGACACTTCACCTCAGGTTCCCTCCATACCTTCTCCCTTATCTTCACCTATTCTTCCTTTGTGCACATCCCTTTCCATTCAGTGTTTTACCTCCCCCCTCACACACACACAACTGTGGAACAAACACAACATTTACTGACACAACATTGTTCATTCTGCTCACATATTTTACCCCTTTTCTCGCCCTGCATCTGGCTTATTGTAAGTTTTTCAAGGCTATGACCAGCCATTACGCCATGTTTGAACAGTGTCTACCTTTATGGGGGCCCATTCTTGGTTGGCCCTTACATACACTCTAGTAATAAACATGATTAATAATAAAACAATCTTAGAGGCTGTGTGACCAGCCACCTGAGGGTTTCCCTCATGTAAAAGCAAGATAGGAGAAGAACAGGATCTGCTCACAGGCCCTATGACTGTGTTAGGGGCATATCTAAGTGGGGGACATGTGTGCACCTGTTAGAGTATCCACTGCCTTGAATTACTCCCCAGGACTTACTATAACTCCTGTTGGATCAAGGATTTGCAAGGGTATGTCAGCCTCTGAGATGCACAGGGGGCCAAATGGCTGGCCCCAAAAGTCTGGCCTCTCTCAGTGGGATCCCAAGCATCTTGCACTGCATAACATTTTCAGTTATAATCTTCTTTAGGATAAGAACATTTAGGGTCTGAGCCTGTAAAGTGCTGAAGCCCTTGAGGGTATATCTTCATTGCAGCTGGGGGTGAGCCCCCTAACATGGGCAGACAGACACTAGTGCTAGTCCACTAAAAATATGAGAGTGGGTATTGAAGCTCTGGCAGAGATTCGGACAAGCCACTTGAGCTTAGAGCCATGGGGTGGAGAGGGCTTGAGATCCTGAACTGCAATGTGAGCCTTTACACCCACGCTGATACACTTTTAGCTCTAGCCCCACTAGCACCACTTCATCTAACCAACCAGGGAAACTCACTCCAGCTTTAATGTAGACATATCCTAAGGCTTCAGATTGCAGCCTGCATTTTTGTATCATTCCCTATGTTACTACCAATTACTCTCAACACCAAATCAGAGGCACTCTGTGGCCTCACTACAAACCAACACCAAACCTTTACAACATTTAATTCCTCAGTTAGCCTACCGATAATTGTAGGCAGAAACTCTATAGCCTGCCATTTCTCTTGATTATTCATTGTTCTGCAGTAAGTTTCTACTATATAGTGGATCAAATTATCCACACTTTCCAGAACAAACATCAATGAAACATTAAAGTTATAGTAAGTAATATATATACACCAAGTACAGCTCTAGTGATATTAGAATTTCTAGACACAACCATCATTATAAACAGATGACACTATGTAACACATGAGGGTATTGTATAAAGACTTACAAGAATGTGTCATCTCCTCAGCCATATGAAATTTAAAAACCAGAGGACAGCACAAAAGGAGTTAAGAACATTTTTGGCTACAAGAGAGGTGGAAACAGCAAGCAACAATCATCTACAAAATGGCTACTTTAGGACTGCAGCTGTGTGATTTGCCAAATGTAAAGGACCAGTACCAGAAAGATAACCTGGAACAAAGTTCCTATAAGAGAGTAACCCTACACTAAATAGAGTTGGTAGGGACAAAAATACATTAAGGAAGGTCTTCTCATGCGTATCATTGTTATACTGCCAAAGTTTGCCAACAAAAAATTCAGATAAATAGGGATTCCTGGGGGCTTTATAGATCAAAACCAACACTTTAACCTCTACCCCAAATAAATCTCAGTTAACATATCCACTGGCAAGCACAGCTAGAGATTTCTGAATACATACTCTTCCCCACACCTCTATTCTAGTATCAAAGGGTTATATGCATCCTTGTATACAAAGGCAGCATTCTACATAGAGTTCTTGTCTATCCCAGATTTCCACACTCACAAGCTATTTTTGAGACCACACATGGTACCTCTGCTAAAATTATGGCAATGCCACTTTCTCTCCCATCCTTTCTAGCCCCTCTTAAATCCTAGATTGTGTCTGCTGGCTCTTGGAACTTTTCAACTAAAAATTTTGAGTGATGATTCACACAGCAAATAGCATGTCACACTCATCCCTGAAAAGTGAAAATGCTGGTGTAATAGTTTGATTTTTTTTTTAAAGAATTGGAATTGAATGAAGTATTTCAATTCAATTCAATATGGGGGGCTGGACTTGATGACCTCCTGAGGTCTCTTCCAGCCCTAGGATTCTATGATTCTAAGATTTCAGCCTCACAACCTGCACCCACCAATTGCCTCTGGTATATTTATTGTGCTACATATCCCTGGATAGGCCAGGTTTTGAGAGTCATCTGAAAGTTAGGCCTGGTGACCTTCAGTGTCAGCACACCTCAACCTAATTGTGAATTTAGCTCTGGGTGTTCTATGGAAACCTGGGTGACATTTTTGGACAAAGAGGGTCACTGAATGAAAAATGCAGTTTGGAGTGACCTGAAAGGAATAGCAAATTTGTCACACGCCATTTGGGCCTGTGACCAAAGGTCCAGAACAGATACTTTGGGTGTTGCTAATACTGCTCTGCCTTTAGTCCAGCAATTAAGGGACACTTCACCTAGATAAAAAAGATGACATTTGAGACCCTGCTCTGCAACACGCCTCCCCCATGGATGGAATGTTCTTGAGTCACCAAAAAGTCTGAAAATTTTGCACTCAGTTTGACACCGGACAAAACTTTTCAGAAACATATATTTCTCACAAGTGTCACTGAATGTGTCACTTGCCCAGCATAACCCCTAAATCCTGTTCAGAAGCCCTGCTTGCCTAGATTCAGTTCCCCATTCCAGGGCTGTGGCCTGCACAACTTGGGGTTAGAGCTAGGGATTTCCATTTGACTGTGAAAACGTGTTTCACTTGCATGGGTCCAGCTTCCCAAGGGATCTAGATTACTCTATCTCACTACCTTGGTCTCATCCTTATTTACCTCTCTACTCACATTTTGTCACCCACATGTTACCAGCAGGGATTTTATATTTTTTCCAGTTCATTGATAACAATTATTTTTAAAAATTGTTCTTGAGAACCAATTCAGAGAAAAGGGTAAGAAAGAAGATAAAGATGCCACCAGCAGCAGCACAGAAGGAAGGCTGGCAATACCATGCAACACCTCCCTTCCTTCTGTGCTGCTGCTGATGGTGGTGTTGACTTCTGAGCTGGGTCTCCTGCCAGCAGCCGCCACTCTCTGGCTGCTCAGCTTGGAAAACCAGGTTTCCACCAGCAACGGCACAGAAAGAGAGTGGCAATAGCAGCCCTGCTGCTGATGGCAAGCTACCTTCTGAGCCTAGCGCCCACACTCTCTTGCTGCCCAGCTTAGAAGTTAGCACCAACCTGAACAGCAACCCTGCCCCCAGAAGCAGCACAAAAGGAAGGGTGACAATACCATACCCTGCCTCCCTCCCTTCTGTGCTGTTGATGGAGATGGGGTTGCCATCCAGGTTGGGCACCTCACCAGTTGCCAACACTCCAAAGCACACACACCCCTGCCCCCCCAAAAGCAATAGCACAGAAGAAAGGGAGGCAGTTAGCTATCCAAGTACAAAATACTCCATTTTCCATTTTTAATCAGGTGGAAAATCCCCACCTTGACTCAAGTGTAATGGATGAAATGCATCAAGTACATCCACACCTCCCTACGTACATTTTAAAGAATTGGATCTATTAGCCAACAGTAAACAAAGTTTTCCCTTTGGCAAAGTAATAAAACTTCTCTGTTCTTCTTTCTGGATTAATTTCAAAAAAATGTTTTCATGCCTTTGAGAGATTTCTTTTAGCTTTTCATTTGCAATTCCTGTATTTTTGTAAATACACTTTTGTAATTTTAAAGGAATTATTTTTTACTTGTCCTTTCTAATTTCCATCAGGAGGAAGATTTTCTATTGTAAAAGCCCTGTCACTAATGTCAGAAATTATTACCTGTGTTTATTTTCACTGGTATATTCTTGGAAGTTGCATAGACAGTAATGAACTTAGTTTGTCCTGGCATGAAGTGTACTAACGCTGAGGAATTCTGTCCATGAGCTCTAGTCTGGTTTGTTTGAACTAGCTGAGTAGACCATATTTTCCTTCAGTGGATCTTTGGCACGGTGTGATGAGGCCACTGGTGTAATAACATTCTCCCGAAGAACATCCAATATGTCTTTGGTTTGGACTTCTTTCAAACATGGGCACCCTGGATTCCATTTTTTCGCCATGTAGAACAACACAAATCCTAATACCGATGATCCATTTTATATGGCATTCAGTGGGTAATTTTCACAAGCAACATAGCTTTTTATGGGAAATGGCTGGCAACAGAGTTTTCACTTCTTCTGAAAATTCAAACTTCTTTTAATTAAGCCCACTGTGGCAAATCCTCCATTTCTCCCTCACCCTGTGACATCAGCCCTCCCCCCATGGCTTCACCTCATGACAAATTCTTTCCTCTCTTTTTCATCACATTGGGATATTGCTGTTTCTTTGACCACCCAGTGCCAGATTCAGATCTCAGAGCTGATGGTGCCATGTAACTCTAGAGTGGCTCCCATCATCTGGATGCAAACTTGAAGCTCTTGGTTCAGTCCAGATAAAACAGTAGTAAATGTGTGTTGGCAGGAGGAAGCATTTTTGAATTTGACAAGAACTGCAGCCAGATGTCAAACTGAGGACTGATGTGTGTATCCACCTGTCAAGACAAAGGTGAAATATCATGTCCTGTTGCACTTGGCTGTGACAGGTCTGTGGTTAGTCTCAAGGGTGAAATCTGTGATTTATATTGGGAGGTTTTCTCAGGGTCTTGTTCTCTGGGGGCCACCTGCTCATTTTTCCTGGCTCTCTATTAGATCCTGGAATGTTACCACTTTAGTAAAAGGCAGCTCTTTTAACAGTATGTGCCCCCTGGCTGAGTGTGGTCAATAGTTCCTTTTAGATCCAGGGTCTCAAACTCACAGCCTGTATGCCATCTACAGGCCAGAGCATATATCCAATCTGGCCCAAGAGACCCAGCAGCTGGGGAGGGACATGTTCAAACCTGTTTCCCAAGCCCCCCCTTCCACCACTGCCCTGTTCTCTCCCCCACCCATCATGGCATCCCATTCCCCAAGGGACACAGCCATGGGATTACCAGTAGGGGACTGGTGCAGGGTGGCAGCAGCAGCCATTGGGCTCCCACACACACCCCATGGTAGTGGGAGGCATGGGGAAGAGCAGCGCTCTTAGTGGGTGCACTTGCTCCACTTTCCCATGGCTTCCACCATGTAGGGAGTGCAGGAGGGGGACCACTACAGCCACCCTGTGCCAGGCTCCCCTGATAATCCCTGAGTTTGCATCCCTTTAGGGGAACAGGGCGCTGGAGTCCTCACAGCTGAGACTAAAGCCACCAACATGCTCGTCTTCTGGAGAGACCCCGGACTTTGCAATTTACTCCCCTCACGTGATCTGAAATAGCATGGATTGGTTCATCTTCTGGGCATTCTTCAAGGTCCATTTAGGAGTAAGAGGGGCACTGTGAGGTTATATTTATAGGTGAAGCAAGTCTGGTTGGGTTGATTTTATTTCTGTTTGGTTATTTTCTGAATATGGAGGGTATGAAATCATCTGGTTTATTTCATAGGTGATTGTACTTTTAATTTACATCAAAGCACATTTGATGTAAATTAAAAGTACAGGGTAGACATTTTAAAATGACTATGAGTACATCTACACTGCACGTTTATTTCAAAATAAGCTATTCCAGAATAGTTTATTTTGAAATAGCACGTGTACACTGAAGGGAAGCCTCAAAATTAATCTGAGGCAGGCTTCCCTAATATAAACATGCTATCCTCATGTAGATTCCCAGGAGGCACTAGGGCAGAATAACAGAATGGCCCTGGTGAGGGGCTATTTCGAAATAGCAGCAGTGGAACTTCTACATATGCCTTATTTAGAAATTCCTAGTTTGGAATAGGCGTTATTCCTCATAGAATAAGGTTTACAGATTTCGGAATAAACCATCCATTATTTCAAAATTATTTTGACATAACGGAATGGCTGTGCAGACGCTCACATGGTTAGTTTGAAATAATGCTAGTTATCTCGAAATAATGGTATAATGTAGACAAACCCTATAATATAGTTGCAACAAAATGTCTCGTTAGTAAAAAAATTAGCAGGCATAAAATAATACTTGAGTGTGTATATTGTTCAAGCAAATTTCTCTGAAACAAACCAGTGTTCTCTAGCTTTTCCAAATTACCACAATTAATAAAGGCCCATTATTACTTTTCCATGATTTTTTATATTTTGTCTGCAACTCAGCTGCAATTATTTGACAATTATCCCACAATTCAAGTAGGGCCTGAAGCACTGCAAATAAATACATTAATGAGACAAGTATGTTTATAGTCAACAGACTGAAAAGAGAAGTTTTACTCTGGCGGGAAGAGAGAATGCCTTCCTATGGATTAGCAATAGAACGCAAAGAATGATCTGTGAGACAATGTGCCACATGAATAAAACATTCTTAAATTAGGATTAAGCAGATCTAGGATAAACCTTATAAAGGTGCATAAGTGATTTAAGAGCCTGGAAACATATTTCAGCCTGCTACTTATAATATATATAATCCGTGTGCATTTGCTATTAGTTATTGTCACTGTGTAATCTGATTGCTTACCACCGGTCTCTTTAATCATGTGGAAGTCAATGAGACTCAGGCTCCTAATAGTGCCTAATCTACTTGAAAATTTTACTTTTCATGTAATTACGTCAATCAATGCTAATACATACAATGAAGCAGGCAAGGGATCTCTTGCATTTTGCTTTCTGCCCTAAACCAGACTAACTATTCACAAAGATGTTAATGGATTGTTAAATATTCCATTGGTTTGCTATTAAGCTGAGCCATTGGGATAGTGTTGTCTAAAGGTTTCTGACTTTGCCTAGTGTAAACAGGTACAGAAACCATATGAGAAAAATTAATATTCTAATTTTTCCAGAGGATGTAATTTATCCTCTAAACTCATCAAGCCTAATACATTGGGTTGTTTTAATTATTTAACATAAATTTTTTATGCATACATTTTCCTCATCTGATAGGTTAGAGCTAGAGAGCTATATTAAATCCAAAGATTCCTAGATCCAAGGCTTGATCTGTGAAGCATCAGAAGCGGAACTAAAGGTCAGATTTTCTAAGGTATTTAGGAGGATGAAGATTCAGATAGATTTCTAGAAGTTTCAAAAGCACCTAACCTGCCTAGGTTCCTTTGAAATTTCCACCAAGTACTTATCTGAATCTTTAGCCTCCTGAATGCCTTTGAAAATCTGCCCCAAGCTGCTTATGCTGCATAAGCTCATAAAACCAAAATTAATCATAAGGTAAGCTATGTTTAACATTTGATCACCTATTCTATTCATTCCCTCTGAAACACCTGGCTTTGATTACTGTCAGAAGACAGCATACTGGGCTGGATGGATCATTGATCTCACCTAGTATGGCCAATCTTATGTTCTTATTGATAAATCTACTTTCATGAATATAAAATGGGGTAAATTAATGAAATGCAAAAGTTGGAACTGAAGCACAAAAAAAGCCAATAAGGGTGTGTAAGCAGATAGAAAGTAAAGCAGCTTGATCTCTTTGTGAAATGTCTGCTGAAAGGGGACCTACAATCCCCATATTTAGCATAAATAGAGGACAGTCTCTCTAGTTTACACGCAAATATCACACCCCTATGTAGCTGCTAATTGTAAAGACAGTCACCCACAGTTGCTGCCAATAGAGAAAAAGCCTGTTATAAAGTAACAGTAGAGAGAGGAAAGGACAGGCTGAAAGTCCTGGGATAGCAAAAGATTATATCTCTGTACCAGGCTGCATCCATAATATAGCAAGAGACTGAAGCAAACTGTTAGACTTAATTAAAGATGAGTATCTGAAAAAAAAAATCCCTGACCAAGATTAAACTAAAGAGACATAGTCAGGAGAAGCAAAAATCCCTCAAAAGACCCACCACCCTAACACCGTGACACCTTCTCACACTTTCTTGATTTTGCTGCTCCAAATCTTCCCTCTTGCTTCAACATTTAAGTCAGACACTTTCCTGGACACCTGCCACTTTATGCTGCTCTGATGAGGCAAAGTTAGAATCATAGAATCATAGGGCTAGAAGAGACCTCAGGAGGTCACTGTGTCCAACCCCCTGCCCAAAGCAGAACCAACCCCAACTAAGTCATCCTAGTCAGGGCTTTGTCAAGCCAGGACTTCAAAACTTCTATGGATGGAGATTCTACCACCTCCCTAGGTAACCCATTATAGTGCTTCACCACCCTCCTAGGCTATGGCTATACTATGAAACTTTTCCGGAAGAGGAAATACAAATAGAGTGCTCATTTGCATATCCTGTTCTCTCATTTGTATACTATCTTCCGATTCTTTTTGTGGAAGAGGTTTCTGTGCAAAAAAAGTGCTTTGTAGACGGCGCCTTTTTGTGCCAAACCCCCCCTTTGTGCAAAATCCCTTCTACCTCAAAAACTCAAAATATGCAAATGAGAGTGCAAGATATGCTAATAAGTACTCCATTTGCATTTCCTCTTCCGGAAAATGTTCATACTGTAGCCCGTAGCCCTAGTGAAATAGTTTTTCCTAATATCCAACATAGACCTCCCCCACTGCAACTTGAGTCCATTGCTCCTTGTTCAGTCATCTGTCACCGCTGAGAACAGCCTCTCTCCAGCCTCTTTGGAACCTCCCTTCAGGTAGTTAAAGGGTACTATCAAATCTCCCCTCACTCTTCTCTTCTGTAGACTAAATAAGCCCAAATCCCTCAGCCTTTCCTCATAAGTCATGTGCTCCAGCCCCCTAATCATTTCTGTTGCCCTCTACTTCTCCAGTGTGTACACATCTATTCTGTAATGGGGGACCCAGAACTGGACACAATACTCCAGGTTCTGGAAAACATTCTCATCTAAATTATTAAAAAGCAACCACAGAGAAATCGTGGCACTCACATGTTACAAGATAACCTTCACTTTTCAGTTGCAGTTTGTTATAAATACTTTCATGCGGGGACCTTGTATTCATACAGATCTGTAAAGTGCCTAGCAGCCAATGGGCACTTTAAATAAATGCTAACCTTAATACTAGATATATAGCCATTTAACCAGAGGATATAGGAGCAAATTTACAGAGGATAACTACAAAAACAAGTGATAGTGAAATTGATGCCTGCAAATGCTTAGTTATTTTCACATGACTTAGTTCACTGTAGCTGTGGTGAATAGTATTGTGATTTATTGACAGTGATTTTAAGGACTTGACTATACAAAATGAAATTCCCTAGCATGGCGTTTATTTTGCTGTGCAATATGAAAATACTGCCTCCAATGTCCATGTGGAATCCCATTAAAATCTGGCAGGGTTCCATGTCATAGATTAGCATTACAGGATCAGACCCTAAAAGAACAAGTCATTGCTGAAATAAACTGCATATACTTTGTTTCTTGGATCACATTCTTATTCTCTGTTGGTAAGTAGGACTAAAAATGAAGAGGAAAGGCATGTATGGATTCATACTCTGACCACTTTTTGTTTTCCCTTCATTAACCTACAACAAACTGATTCTGGATGGTTC
Organism: Pelodiscus sinensis; assembly: GCF_049634645.1. Classification (NCBI taxonomy): domain Eukaryota; kingdom Metazoa; phylum Chordata; order Testudines; family Trionychidae; genus Pelodiscus; species Pelodiscus sinensis. Next base: position 59,260,459 of record NC_134713.1, read on the forward strand.
ACCCTTGGTGATAATGCAAAAAACAGAAGAAATATGAGTACGTTTTCAAAAATTGCTTGGCTATGTTGACTCAAAAAGGGTCAACAGTAACACAAGTAAAATTGTTTTGGCTACTAAACTGAACAACAGCTGTACATCTACCACAGCCTGGCCTTTTGACACAGAGACTTTTCCAGCAGAATCATGTTTCCCAGGATATGACATGACAAATGATCATCCCCATCAATCACTATCTGTGCATATAAAAAGTTGCACTGCCCCCTAATTGGGAATCAGCTGGTGAACAGGCAGACTTCAGTGGTGGCTTTCTCCATAAAGCTTTAATCCTACATTAACACACATATCAACACATACAGTGGTCAACTACTGTTTCTAGATTTATTAATTATTATTAATAATTTAGGAGGGTTAGAATTCTTTATTATGTACATGGTGAATTCATTGAATCACAAGGGAGATCCTGAAATGCTGAACATAAATATAACTCAACTTTACTTCTTTTTTTGTAGTTTAGTATCACGTATTTTTTAAACATATCAAACATCTGATTGAAAGAATGGCTGTGTTTCAAGATCCACTTTGTAATTAAGCAACACTGTATACAGGATTCAGCATCAGTAGATGCCAAACGCACTGGGTTATCAGTCTAATTCAGATAAACCGTTGACTGTTTGGATGCTGTAAATGATGTAAATGAAGGTTATCTGAACTCTCACACCTCTCTAGAATGGAATACATTTTGAGAGACATAAAAAAACCCTTCAGCCAGTTAATTGCTGGCATTAAAGGAAAACCACTGTCAGTTATAACTGTTAAATTCAAACCAACCCCATGGGTTTGCATGAGTTTATTGGATTGCGCTAGATTATATGGGTATGTCTACACTACCCCGCTAGTTCGAACTAGCGGGGTAATGTATGCATACCGAACGTGCAAATGAAGCCCGGGATTTGAATTTCCCGGGCTTTATTTGCATAAGCCGGCCGGCGCCATTTTTAAATGCCGGCTCGTTCGAACCCTGTGCCGCGCGGCTACACGCGGCATGGGCTAGATAGTTCGAACTAGCTAGCCATTCCGAACTATCTGTACGCCTCATTCCACAGATTGAACTATCTGTACGAACTATCTGTGGAATGAGGCGTACAGATAGTTCGGAATGGCTAGCTAGTTCGAACTATCTGTGGAATGAGGCGTACAGATAGTTCGAACTAGCTAGCCATTCCGAACTATCTAGCCCGTGCCGCGTGTAGCCGTGCGGCACGGGGTTCGAACAAGCCAGCATTTAAAAATGGCGCCAGCTGATTTATGCAAATAAAGCCCGGGAAATTCAAATCCCAGGCTTCATTTGCACGTTCGGTATGGATACATTACCCCGCTAGTTCGAACTAGCGGGGTAGTAGACATACCCTATGAGTGGTGAGGATTTGGACCTAACTTTTTGAAAATGGCCTCTAGATTTCCATGCAAATCTTACTAAAATTGCTGATATAAATTTGAAGGACTGATTGAAAACCCTAAGAAATACAGGCAGTATGTAGGACATAAAGTTTATAGATAGATTAACAACCCATTTCTGACAATAGGTGGGCTGACCTGAAGGGTATGTCTAGACTGCATTCCTATGTCGGCAGAGGGATGCAGATTAGGCAGGTTGACATTGCAAATGAAGTAGTGATTTAAATAGCCCACGCTTAATTTGCATTAAAATGGTCGTTGTTTTTGCCAACTCTGCACTTTGTCAGCAAAAAGCAGCAGTCTAGAGGGGGAGCTGTGAAGAAAGAAAGCCTTTTTCGACAGATCCTTTATGCCGCCTGCAAGTCCTCCTGGAACCCCAATGGGCTGTATGCAACCTGCAGACCGCAGGTTGCCCACCACTGATCTAATTTAACTGATGGGTGGGTATTCTATGCTGGCCTTATTGGGACAAGATTTTCTATGTTTGAAGTCAATTGGACTACTCTCCTGTTTAAACTGTAGTGCTTAAACAGTCTTGCTGCATAGAGATGAACCACTGAATTGGACCATGATGACTTGTATCATGCCTGCAGTAACTAAGGGCATGTCTACACTGAGGAGTTATTTCAAGATAACTCCCCTTATTTCAAAATAAGAAGCAAAGTGTCCACACTACTAAGCCTGTTATTTCAAAATAATTTTGGTTATTTTGAAATAAATCCTTTTTCCTTGAGATATAAATTTATTTCAAAATAGTTATTTCGGGAGCTAGTATCTTGAAATAACTTATTTTGAAATAATCTCATGGTGTAGACATAGTCTAATTGCGCTGCACTCTCCAGAGTTTCTTCAGACAAAAACTCGTATGTCTCTTCACTTTCATCCAATTTATTGATGGCTTTTCTGTTAGGCTGTAACTAGATTTGAGTGAAATGATTAGGCATAGCAGTATGAAGTTATGGGGAAAAACAGATTTTATTTTCCAGCTTAACATGACAGAACATGGATCAGATTGGCTGAACATCCAGAAATTGTTTCCATAAGATCACTATATTTGCCAGCCATTCTGGGATATCTCTTTCCAGAATGATGATGTCTTGTGAAATGATCTAGCTTCAGTAATGACAGCTATTGTTTCCAACAGAAGGGGAGTATTTTAAAAATATTTTATATGTAAGGGGTTTTTTTTCCATTTCAAAATAGTCAGAGATTTTCTAGTATATTACTAGTAGTTACCCAAGAAGATGTTTAATTTTTAGAGGGATATGATCATATTCATACAATTTAGTATCCTTTTTTAAATGTAACAGATCTTGCCTGAGTTGCTGATCTTGTATATTTAATATCTATCTATCTATAAAAGAACCAACTAAGTGAGGATTGATAAATAAAATATTGTTCAACTTTATGAGTAAAGCAAAGTGCCATAGATACATTCAGGTCTGGTTTGTTTGGTTTTTTTAATGTGAGGCAAAGCAAAAAAGATAGTAGTTGACTATCTTTGCATTTTTCACATGTTAGTATACACAGGCTACATGTATGCTGCATTTAAGGAACACAAATTATTTCATCTGGAGAACTCATAGCTAGACAGTGATTGCATGTTGAAATAGCCATAAAACAGAAAATCTGAAATTGTTGTAAGCTGTTAGCAGGGGAATGTATCAACGTGTCCTTTTTAGGAATGCATTTTTGTGTCAAGAGCCATCCCACCTTCCAGAATGCAAGGCTATTCCTGAAGAAATACCCCACAAGCATCTCTTCTTCTAAATGCAGAGACAAATGTAGATCACTTCCTTTTGACTGGCAGGAAACTACCTTTAGCTAGAACCACCTTAAATAGTCTGCTCAGCCCCTGAATGATTTCTCCTACTTTAACCATGCCTGTCCTGTTAGTTCAGTATACTTGTTATATTATTTAACTACTTATCTGGCCATTAACAAGATACCACCTTTAATATTTAGCAGTCATTAGCTATAATTGCTCCTGTGATGAAAAGAGAAGATGACGTTAAGGTCTAATTCTGACGTCACTGTCCTTAATTTTACAGTGGTGTAATTCCATTGACCTCAATTGAGCTATTCTTGATTTGCATCTATGTGAAATTAGAATCAGGTCTACAGTCCCTAAATCAAAACTATTTGCCCCTGAGTTAAATAGGCTTTGGCATGAAACTCTTGGCTTTGATCTCAATCTCTCACTTCCTCAAGGAACTACTGGGTTATTTTTTCTCAATGTTTTATTCCAAAATTAGAGATGCTGGTGGGTTAGTTTGCTCATCCAGATCACCCAATCTCTGTAAATCTGTCACTTGAAAGAAATGGAGAAGCTGAAAGTGGGGGAGCTGAGAGACTTGGCCAAGAGGAGGAGAGACAGCTCACCTATCAGTTTGCCCTGACAGCTTCAGATACTGATAGCTCTATTCCAGTTGTCTGTATATTTCAAGGGATATTGAGGAGGCAAAATCATGGAGACAGTTCCCAAAATGTCAATAATATGATGAATAGTGATAGAAATGTAGCCGTGTTAGTCTGGGGTAGTTGAAGCAAAATGCAGGACAATGTAGCACTTTAAAGACTAACAAGATGGTTTATTAGATGATGAGCTTTCGTGGGCCAGACCCACTTCCTCAGATCAAATAGTGGAAGAAAGTAGTCACAACCATATATACCAAAGGATACAATTAAAAAAATGAACAAATATGAAAAGGACAAATCACATTGCAGAACAGGAGCGGAATGCGGGGGGGGGGGAGGGGGAGGAAGGAAGGTAAGTGTCTGTGAATTGCTGATATTAGAGGTAGGGAGAGTGGGATGTTTGTGAGTTAATGGTATTAGAGGTGATAATTGGGGAAACTGTCTTGGTAATGGGTGAGAGAGTTCAAATTCTTGTTAAGTCCTTGTTGGCAAGTGTCGAATTTTAACATGAATGACAGTTCAGAGGATTCCCTTTCAAGTGCAGATGTAAAAGGTCTTTGTAGCAGAATGCAGGTGGCTAAGTCATTTAGAGAGTGTCCTTTCTGGTTAAAGTGGCAAGAAACTGTTTTCTCTTTGTGATCTTGTCTGATATCTGTTTTGTGGGCATTAATCCTTTGGCGAAGTGTCTGAGATGTTTGTCCAATGTACATAGCAGACGGACACTTTCGGCACATGATAGCATAGATTATATTTCTGGATGCGCAGGAATATGTGTTCTTGATCTTATAACTCACTTGGTTAGGTCCAATAATGGTATCAGCAGAATGAATATGTGGACAAAGCTGGCAACGGGGTTTGTTGCAAGGGAAGGTACCAGGGTTGGTATTAGTGTGGTATGTCTTGTGGTGGTTGGTAAGAATCATCTTGAGGTTAGGTGGTTGTCTATAGGAGACTATGGGTCTGTCTCCCAGACTATGGGTCTGGCTCTGTCTGGCTCTGGGAGACAGACCCATAGTCTCCTATAGACAACCACCTAACCTCAAGATGATTCTTACCAACCACCACTAAGCATATGTGCAGTAGTTCCTCTTATTTTCCTGCCTGCTTCAATTACCACATTTACTCTCAGAAAGATAATCCAAACAGAAGTTTTAATTCAAATGACCTTATAGTATATGTAACCCGTTTTCTTAATCCATGTGTCCATATGCTATATCTAGGAATAAGGACAAAAAATAAGTTGCACTCATGATATCCACAGAAAATCATATCACAATATTACCAAGGAACTCTGCTTGATGCATAAAGAGCCCATCTAACCTGAGCACTTGAAATATACTTAAGCTGTTATGATTTAGTATTAGCAGCTTTTCCATAGGAAAGGCGATATTTCAACTGGCAATTTCCAAATGCAAATAAAATTGTGAGGCTGGAAAAATATACCTACTGGAATTCACAAAATTCCTGTGAAAACAAGAGAGGAAGTCTTCTCGTAGCTTGAAACTGAATGTGGAAAAGACATTATATATTGTCATCGTCTGAATCAACGCCCGACATCTTTACCCAGTGACTAATGTGGAAAAGTAGTGACTTAACAGGTAAAAAATAAAGCCTATAAGAGCAGCATTCCGTTTTTTATTTCAGCTCTTCAGGCTTTGGAATTTTAGATACCCAAGTGAAGTACAAAAGTGGAAAATACAACCTCAAAATGATACTGTTAAGGGAAAATGGATTGGGATTGATTTTGCTGCTCAGCTTTTACACGTTCCTTGCTAATTTTGAGCAGAGAAGTGTTACTGAATTTTAAAAACATATAAAATCAACATGCTATTTTCTGAGGCTAAAAGGCTCCTGGAAAGACACATGAGTTTGAGGGGAAAGGGAAAGAGAATGAGATACCACAGAGTCTCATGGAAATAGTTCAGAGTGTCAAAGATTCAGTTATTGGGATAAGATTTAAATAGGCATCCCTACTTTATTATGACTCTCCAAATTAAATCTCCAGACATTTTAGCTTTACTCATCAGGCCTGGTAAAGTGTCACTATCATACTCGATAAATAGAAAGAGAAAAGCCTACACATTCATATAATTTGTTAATATTATTTCTTGACAATCTCAAGAGAAATGCCAAGTGTTTTCAGGGTCTATGCATCATATAGTGAACACTGTTAAGAAGTGCTGCCATCCAACTGCTGCTGTTCCTAATTGTTGACAATCCTCTGCCAAAAAACACTCAAATCAGGGGAAAGACTTCCATTGACTTTTATAGGTTTGGAATTAGACATTTGGAACCTCATCAAACTGCAGCCAACACGATTACTACTAGTTGTGGGTTAGCATATATTGGTGAAATTAAATGTACATCACACTGGAGTTTCAGAGAACACAGAAGAACTACAGTAAATAAATAGAAGCAATTATTCTACATTGCAGAACTGGAATTAAGAAATGTCTGAATATTTTTTCCTCACACTACGAATTGTTGGCACCTTGAACTGAGACCAAAGTTACAGAGTCTTTGAAAATAATCCTGCCTTGGAATTCTGAAGTACTTTTCATTAATGAAGAGGAAGTTGTGGTATCTCTGGAACTTTGGAATGCTGGTCAGTTGTCACAAGTGGTTTTAATTATTCCAGTTAAAGAACTGGAGACAAATTGTGGTCCTGCTGAAGGCAATGACAAATCATAGAGGTTGGGCCTATGAATCTACTTTTTTCTGGATTACCTCTACCTAGCTTCTCAGAAATTGGATTGCACTTCATCAGTATTCTTTCATTTTCCATGCAGATTGTATGATTATTTGTTATCTCTGACTATTGTGCTTGGAGTGTTACAAACATGCAGGGTGCATTTTACAGACTTAGATAATGAGCTCTGTGTAACTCAGGGTGGCTACGTCTAGACTGGCCACAAATTCCGGAAAAGGGATGCAAATCAGGTAAGTCAGTATAGGGAAATCCGCAGGGGATTTAAATATCCCCCGCGGATTTAAATAAACATGTCCGCCGCTTTTTTTCCGGCTTGGGGAAAAGCCGGAAAAAAAGTGTCTAGACTGGCGCGATCCTCCGGAATAAAGCCCTTTTCCGGAGGATCTCTTATTCCTACATACGTAGCCGGTATGTCTAGACTACATTGTTTTTTCGAAAAAAATGTCCCTTTTTTTCCAAAAAACTTCACCTGCGTCCACACTGCAATCGCGTTCTTTCAAAATTAAATTGAAAGAATGTGTGTGGGGGGGAGGGTTGACATTGGTAACCCTCAATTTATGAGAAAGAATGTCTTTTTCAAAAGAGTTCTTTTGAAAAAAGGCATGTGTGGAAGCAGAACAGGGTCATTTTTCGACAGAAGAGGCAATCGAGAAAAGCACAGGTGCCCTGGTGGCCATTCTGTGAATAGCAACCAGGGCTTTCTTTCGAGAGAGCGTCCATGCAGTCTGAATGCTCTCTTTCAAAAAAGCAGATCGCTTTTTCGATCCAGTTTTGAGGTGTGGATGCTCTCTTTTGAAAGAAGCTTTTTCAAAAGCGCTCTTTCAAAAAAGCTTCTTTCAAAAGAAACTTTCAGTCTAGACATACCCACAGTTTTGTGTTTAATAATCTATTTTTTGTCCAGTTGCTCACTTAATATCTCTCTTATAGCTCTCAAATGTCACCACATTTTATTTTGATTTTTTTCTATATACACAATATAGGTTGAACTTGTGTAGACCGATACTCTCGGGTCCTGATCGGTGCTGAAGCAGAGAATTTGCTGAACCACAGGAGGTCAATATTGCAGTCAAGAGGTCTCTTTACTTTTATTTCACAGAGGCAAATAAATAGAACAGCATTTGCAATGTTACTTAATAATGTATGACTGAACTGATACATCCTATATAAACCTATACCTGGTCAAAGCTTTTCAGCTCACTTCATAACAAAGTGTTAGTGTTGTTACACACTTTTATTGTATTGACACAAGAAAACAAGTAAATAAAGCATAAAAAACATACTTAGCAGCATTACCAGCCCTTCCCCTGCTTGCTGGGCTCTTAGAAGACATTTAGGAGTGATGTATAGTTAAATATCAGCACAGAAGACTGAGCGCCAGGATTGGTGGCTGTAAGCAAACTTTACAGGACTGCAGGAAATGGCCACACCCATGATAAGCAGACAGCGAAGTAACTAAAACCATTCCAGACCATGTATGTTTCTGGACTGGAGTATTGAAGTTCAACCTGTACATTGTAATCCCCAATTAGCAAAACAAAACAACTTTAGAGCAAATGAATGTTCTTTTCTGTGTGTGCGAGGAATGCTGGACATGATTCTGCTCTCAGTTTGACTGCTTTCAAACTGGTGTAACTCCACTCATTCCAGGTATTATTCCAACTTGCACATGTCAAAGTGCGAGGCAAATCAGATACAATATGTGACTTTTTGAAGCTTGCAATGTTAATGTGAAACACAACATGATTCCCTGGCCGGATGTGCCTTGCTACGAAAAGTACTGCAGTACATAGAAATACTAGAATACTGCTTTTCAAACTGTGGCCCAGAGAGTATTAGTGGTATGCTGGTTGTGTCTCTGTCTTTAAAGCTTTTTTCCACAGATGCCCTAGTTCTTCAATGAAGCACATGTGTGCCTAAAGCAGCTGTAAAAAAGAAGGTGTAACTTAGCACTTTACATGAGGCGCTCTTGCAACCCCAAGAGGCGAATGGGACATGAGTATGTAGATGTCAAGGGGGTGATAACAGCCAGTCAGGCTTGCAGATAACTGGGGCCAAAAAGGTCAATTTTCCTGGGGCCCAGCAATTCAAAGGGGTCTGGAGCCTTGAGTTGCTACCCCTGCTACTGCAGCAATGATGGTGGCCAGACCCTCAAGCCCTTTAAAACGCTGTTGGAGTGCTGAGAATGTGAATGTCAAAGGCAGGGATCTGTATTTTCACATGAAAAGCTATGAACGGGGCACATCCAGCCACTTAATTAGCTCCATTAACACAGGCCCTACAATCGACACGTACTTTTTTTGCTATTATATATCCCTTGGATTCTATTATTTCCACTCAAACTCATCTGATGAAGTGGTTCTTACCAACAAAAGGCAGGAGATCAGTATATCTTGTCAATATCTGGAAGGGAAGTGAAATGGAGGAGGGGGAGGGGAGCAATTTCTTTCTGAAAAGCTTTTCCCAGCTGAGAATGATATATTCTTTCGGAAAGAACCCCATCTAGACTGCAGTTTCACTTTTGAAAAACCCTTTTTCAAAAAAAGCGATCGGACGCAAATATGCAAATGAAGCACGGGATATTTAAATTTCCGCTTCATTTGCACTTGCGATTGGGCTCATTTACATTCCTCTTCTGACAGAAGAATGTAGTCTAGCTGAGCCCTAAGGTGTCACAGGACTACACATTTTTAATGTTACAGACTAACATGGCTACCCCTCTGAGACTTCTGAGGAAGTGGGACACGCTTTAATCTGGTACAGGGGACACAGAAGGGCAATTTTACACACCAGTTCTGAGAAGGCCTCCATGGGCAACTCCAATGAACTTCAATGGCAGCTGAATATGTGGGAGGCCTGCAGAAACCAGCTAGTAAATGCAAGCGCTCAAACAGCAATTTTAAAAGAAAAGAACAAAAAATGGGTGAGTCATTTGTATTCTAAACGTAAATGTCACAGACCCCCTGGAACAGCCTACTCCAAACTCATTGGCTGCAGAAACTCACTTTCTGTGGCTCAGTTCCTAGGCTTCTAGATTGAAAACTCACCTTTAATTCTTGTTCCTGGCAGAAGCAAAGTCCAAGCTGCATGATCCAGCTCCGTGACCTCATGCACATGCTAGGCCCTCTTCCATAGCCAGACTTTAATTTGGAGCAACAGATCCAACCAGCAAAGCATAGCGTAGCAGTTAGCCATGGAAAGTCACAGGATAAATGTGACCTAGACAATGGCTGTGCAGTATGATTCCTCAAGCACCATGTCAGTACCTGAAAACAGCCAGCCCCGCTGCTGTGTGGCGCTCTCTAAGGTGCCAGCACTGAGTGACTTCACATGAGCTGATTAAGCCTGTTGGCTTCCAGGAGTCTTCAGCAGTTACTTCCCCTCTGATTCTCAGCTGGGAAAAGCTTTTCAGAAAGAAATTGCTCCCTTCTCCCTCCTCCATTTCACCTCCCTCCCAGATACTGACAAGATATACTGATCTCCTGCCTACACCAGTTCTCCTGGGGGTGTTTCAATACATCATCTGAGATTGATTTGAGATGAGAAACACTAATCATGCTTCAGCTTTTTAGTATAAGGTGACATCAGTGTATAGCTAGACCAAGCAAGATTAGGTATGTATGCCTCCTAGCTAGGATTGTCCAAAAGAGCAGAGGCTTTGAGAGGCAAAGTCACGAATAAGAATTAACTTTCTCCCACTCTGTTTGGAGGATTTGTAGTGAGAAAATATGTTCAGCATTTGCTTGTCCTGGCTTCAAATGTCCAATTAGGTGTTTCCAATGATTATGCAGAAATATTACTGATCCAGTGTTCTCGAAACATCACATTGAACCCAATCCTAAGAATCATCCAGTGCCCTCAGTTTCCACTGATTTGGGTGTGGAGACTGAGCCTTGTATAAGCAAACCAAGGTGGCTGACAGCCATAACAAGATAACTAAAGGAGGTGCTTCGGATGCAATTTGTGTGGATACTGTAAGCCAGTGGTTCCCAACCATTTTGACACCAGGGACCAGAAAACCCATTCACAATATTTTGGTGGACCAGCAACATTTGCATATTCATTATTTACATAATTGAATTACATAAATAACATGCAAATATTCAAATAGAATGCTACCCATCAACCCAAAGCCCTGGCCTCCAGAGTCCCCCAGTGCCAGCCCTAACCCCTATAGCCCCCACCTCTCCAATACCCCCCATCACCAGCCACTGATACCAGAGTCCCCGACACCAACTCTCCTCCAGTGCCACCCTCTTCCACTCAGGCCTCCCCAGTGCCAGCACCCCACCCATTAGAGCCCCATCACCACCAGATGCCCCAATGCCTCCTTCCTGATTCCAGAGCCCCACTGCACCAACCCCCCAGAACCTTCCCCCAGTGCCAGCCCCCAGTCCCCAATATTAACCCCATCCCCAGACCCCCCAGTGCCAGCTCTTCCCCCACAACCTCCCCAGTACTAGCCCCACGCCCAGAGCCCCTGAGTGCCAGCTCTGCCCCCATAGTTCCCCCCAGCACTAGCCCTGACCCCCTCACCCAGCTCTGCACTGTCTCCCAGCCACCAGCTGAGCACTGCTGCCCAGGTCGTAGCAGCATGACCTTCCCATCACACAGCAAAGTGCTCTTCTGCAGCCAGGAAGAGACCCCACCTCTACCCTGCCAGGCCTGGTGAAAGCCCAGCCCCCCACACACTCACGGGAGCGGCGGTGTCTGCGGCACAGGCGACAGGGGCAGCGCACATTTCTGTTAGCTCAAGTTCCTCTCCAGACCATTAACAGTTGGGGCCTAGAAGCGTAGGGTCACTCAGCCTATGCGCATCTCAGGCTCCTGGCTGTAGCCCCCCTGACACCGCTGTTTTGAGCCAGGGAGCCCAACTCCCCCCACACAACTCTGACCAGTGCTGTTGGCTGCAACGCCCTGGGATGTTGGGAAACGGCCAGACACATGGTGCGGGCGGGAGCTGGCAGGGGAGCCCCTGCAGGGGAAGCTGGGCTCTGCTGGAGGAAAGGCAGAAATTGCAGACACCCAGTGTGGCTCCCCGGGGCCTCTATCCTGAACCTCCTTGGAATGCTCCTGGCCACAAAGGCTCCATTCCTTGGTCCCAAACATACCGCCCACAACAGAAAGGGCACAGGGCAGCCGCCCGCCATGCAGCTCCACTGGCCGGGCTGCATGGTTGCTGCTGGAGCTGGAACTGAGGCCATGGTGAGGCTGCCCCAGTAGGGACTGCCTCACCATGGGCAGGCTCCAGCCACGGCACACCGGGGCAGCCTGTAGCACCACTCACCCTGGGAGGAGAATTTTTAGTACACACACAAGGGTGCACCTTACAGGGAATGTGCAAGGCAGGGCTCATTAGCAGCTGGGGGCATGGCCTGGCAGAGTGCCACCGCCTGACAGGCAGAGGTTCACGGCCTGCCACCTGTCTGCGGACTGGTGGTTGGGAACCACTGCTGTAAGCTGCCCAGCCACTCAGAAGTGATCAGGAGGATCATACATGGACTGGCAGGCACCTTCGTACCTGGAACAGCTAAAGGTTTGTGAATCATCTCTGACAATATGCCACGTCTTAGAAAGGGGAGGAACTCTGAGGGGAGGAACATAAGCAGCTTTGTATAACAAAGGTGATAGGTGCTTTTGGACAAAGGATTCTTCCTGACAAGACCTTTTTTACAATTGTGCAGTTCTTATTAAAGTCAGAGAACCTGAGAATAGGCAGTGATTTGATAATCATTGCAAAGAGCCAAATGCCTTTCAGGCAACTTGGAAAAAGGTAAATCCAGGGTGAACATTTTTGTCCCTTCATTAGTTACATGAAGGCTGAATAAATAGCAACAAGAAAGCAAAAGAAAAATGATTGGCTTTAACTTCTTATTTGTCAAGGGATGGAACTATCTTTCCTTATATTTAGTCGGATGTCAGAGGTTTCTTTTTTTTTATTGGATAAATATTTTTTCTAGTTGGGCTTGTCCTTTGCAGGATGAAAAATATCAGTGGTGCAAAAGTAACCGATTTATAATAATAGACACTTTAGAATGTTTTCTGCTCATTTTGCTTGGATTCCCTAATTCTCAAATTCTAAGTTTAAAGGGAAAAAGCCACGATTTGGGCATGCATTTGTGAAAGTAAAAAGGGCACTCAATGAAAAGGTCCGACTACAAAGACAAATGTGTGCAGAATCTTGGACCTTAGAGGATTATAGAATGGGACAAACTTGTTCTTGCTTTGTTATCAAGCCCTATGGGCTGAAATGTGCCTTGCTACATCTATACCCACAAAGCAACCAAGAAAGCTCCAATCCACTTCAGCAGATCTTCTAGGTCTCACTTTCTGTCAAGGGACAGAAGTAAGATAGGACTAGTGGCACACTAAGGCTGTGCCTAGACTGCTTTTGCGGAAAGCAGCTGCTTTTGCCAGCTGTCTACACTGGCCGCTTGAATTTCAGCAAGAACACTGACTTCCTACTGTCTGAAATCAGTGCTTCTTGCGGAAATACTATGCTGCTCCCGTTCAGGCAAAAGCCCTCTTGCGCAAATGTTTTTGCGCAAGAGGTCCAGTGTAGACAACGCGGTATTGTTTTATGCAAAAAAGCCCCGATGGCAAAAATGGCGATCGGGGCTTTCTTGCGCAAAAGCACGTCTAGATTGGCACGGACGCTTTTCCGCAAAAAGTGCTTTTGAGGAAAAGTGTCCGTGCCAATCTAGACGCTCTTTTCTGCAAATGCTTTTAACAGAAAACTTTCCTTTAAAAGCATTTGCGGAAAATCATGCCAGTCTAGACGTAGCCAATGGGTATGTCTAGACTACATGCCTCAGGTGACAGCTGCATCTCTTGGGATTCAGGATGGAAAGTTCCAAGAGAAGCAGAAGCTACATTGCTCTTCTGGCAGAGAGCTGTAGAAGCCATTCTATAATTGGTCATTTGTGCCTATGCAAATTCTATCTCACTAATGGGACACTGACAAAGTTAAGATTGCTTTCAGAAGAAAAAAGCTTGGTAGAGCTATCCTCCAGCACTTTAAAGGGGAGAACACCCTGGGTGGTACCTACCTCCTGAAGGGTGTCAGAGAAATGCACAGTGCCATCATTGAGCAGTGCAAATTTTTGGCTCCACTGAACTGGGGCTCTCCTCAGCATGAGTAAAGGTGGCAGAGTCAGGCCCTTGGGCTACCGTTAAAATTGGAATGTTGTCAGTCACATGCACAACTAGTTATCTATGATCTGGTTTTAGCTCCATAGTGCTGAGCAGTAATGTAATTATGCAACCCCAAGGAGTTCACTGAGAAAATTGTATTAACAGGTGTGTGGTGAGCAAGACACGAGAAGTCATTCTTCCGCTCTACTCTGCGCTGGTTAGGCCTCAATTGGAGTATTGTGTCCAGTTCTGGGCACCACATTTCAAGAAAGATGTGGAAAAATTGGGGAGGGTCCAGAGAAGAGCAACAAGAATGATTAAAGGTCTAGAGAACATGACCTATGAGGGAAGGCTGAAGGAATTGGGTTTGTTTAGTTTAGAAAAGAGAAGATTGAGGGGGACCACGATAGCAGTTTTAAGATATCTAAAAGGGTGTCAGAAGGAGGAGGGAGAAAACTTGTTCATCTTGGCCTCTGAGGATAGAACAAGAAGCAATGGGCTTAAACTGCAGCAAGGGAGGTTTAGGTTGGACATTAGGAAAAAGTTCCTAACTGTCACGGTTGCCCAGGGAGGTTGTGGAATCCCCATCTCTGGAGATATTTAAGAGTAGGTTAGATAAATGTCTATCAGGGATGGTCTAGACAGTATTTGGTCCTGCCATGAGGGCAGGGGACTGGACTTGATGACCTCTCGAGGTCCCTACCAGTCCTAGTATTCTATGATTCTATGAACATGCAGTGTTGCAGCTCAGCCTGTCAATAGAAGGTACTTAGAAGCACCACCTTCCCAATGCATGCCTCTAACCTGCTAGCTGAACTGGCAGCTGCTCAGAGCAATAATTCTAGAAGACTCCCAGTAGCCCTGTAATATGCTCTCAGATGTATCAGTGCCACCAGCAGCTCTCCCTGGGCCTGTAACTTTCTTTTTCCTCATTAGCGCTGGTTCCTACAAGCCAGTGTTCCTTCATGGCCCGTAGAACTTGCTTTCCATAGGAGCTAGACAGAGCCCTGAAAGTGGTACAGCTGAGTATTGTGGCAATAAGAAAGTCCACAGAGCTAGATTCATCTCTGTGCCAGTGAACAGCCCACCCCAGGGAGCAGTGGGGAAAGCAGATTAATTTTTCTTAGCCTTGAGCCGCTTGCGCCCTGGACCAGGGTAAGCTAGAATAGCCATGAAGACTACCTTAACTCATGCCCCTGCTGCAGTGGCACTACCCCTGTTTCTGGGGACTCCCAGAGTATTCATGGGAGTTCAGGGCCAACCACGTGGTGGCCCTCTGCCTGCATACTAACTATTCTAGCTATAGCTCTCCTGCCCAGCTGGTACAGCTCTTCTGGAGCCTTGTTTTCAGGGATGACTTCAGCTTCTGGCTGCTTGGGAAACTCTGAGGATAAAGTGAAACAGAGGAAGGCTGTTGTGACATTTATACCTCAAAACAACACCCTGCAACCCCCATACTCATCACCTGTTTGTGGTGGTGATGTTTCATACAACGCCTGCCTTGTAAGATACCATATGAAAGGCCATGATCTGCTGCAATTCACAGTTCTGTCCAAAACTGTATTTCATTAGTGTGTATGAAGTTTTGAGATTTTGTTGTATGGTGGTTATTGAAATATGTTATGAGTTTGGGAGAAACCCGCTGCGGCTAGCTCTCCAGTGACTACAAAGGCAGTGACGCATATTCAAATGGATGTTAAGCAGCCATCGTGAATCATTAACCAGCAGGGGAATTGTAATCAAAAGATTTACAGTTCTGTAAGAGACAGTTGCACAAGCACCACACAATGGGAATCGCTCAAATCTGGGGCTCATCAAGACCCACCAGGATATGGCTAGGCCAGTATCTTCCTTGGGATAGTGGCAGCAGGTGATCATCTCACGCCTCTCCCACCTATGCTGAAGACAACAAGAGCACTGGGAAGACAAGACTTTGAACTGAGGAGACTGGTCCCAGGATGAGAAGGAAGTTTAGCCTGTATATTAAGAACCATAGGTGCTGACTCCATCGTGGAGCACCCATGGAATAAAATTAGCGGGTGCTTAGCACCCACTGGTAGCCAGCTCCCGTGCTTCTCCCCCAGTACCTCCCATCTGTCTTCAGCCTCACCAATCAACTCTTTCCCTTCCCTCCCAGCTCCTCTCACTCACCACAAACAGATGTTCCACAATTTGCAAAAGGTACTGGGGAGGAGAGAATGAGAGCAGGGGTCAAGCAGGGGAGGGAGGGAAGAGGCAGGGACAGAGACTGGGAGAATGAGGAGGGGGAACTGCAGGTGGCTGAACACTCCCAAAATCTGAAGGAAGCTGGCACCTGTGTTAAGAACTGTAACCTACCTGCAGCATCTGTCAGGGTGAGGAAAACTGTTTGATTCAAATCATGCTGTCTGAAAGTTTAGTATTTAGAATGTGTGCTTGCTTTTTATTTCCATGAGTATCTCTGTTACCTCTTCCACTTATTATCCCTTAAAATCTCTCTTTCTGTAGTTAATGAATTAATTTTAATGTTTTACCTCTACCAGTAGGTTTCTCTAAAGTGCTTGGGGAATTAGCTCAGATTACCAAGACTGGCACATGTCCACTGTCTTTTGACTAAGTGGTGAACAAATGAATGAGTTTGCATTGTTCAAGAGAAGATCATAGAATCATAGAATCATAGAACTGGAAAAGACCTCAAAAGGTCATCAAGTCCAGCCCCCTGCTCTAGGCAGGACCAATTCCAACTAAATCAACCCGGCCAGGGCTTTGTCAAGCCGAGACTTAAGCACCTCTAGGGATGGAGACTCCACTACTTCCCTAGGTAACCCATTTCAGTGCTTCACCACCCTCCTAGTGAAATAGTTTTTCCTAATATCCAACCTGGACCTCTCCCACCACAACTTGAGACAATTGCTCCTTGTTCTGCCATCTGTCACTACTGAGAACAGCCTCTCTCCATCCTCTTTGGAACCTCCCTTCAGGAAGTTGAAGACTGCTATCAAATCCCCCCTCACTCTTCGCTTCTGCAGACTAAACAGACCCTAGTCCCTCAGCCTCTCCTCATAAGTCATATGCTCCAGCCCCCTAATAATTTTGGTTGCCCTCCGCTGGACCCTCTCCAATGCGTCCACATCCTTTTTGTAGTGGGGGGCCCAGAACTGGACACAATACTCCAGATGCGGCCTCACCAAAGCCGAATAAAGGGGAATGATGACATCTCTGGATCTGCTGGCAATGCTCCTCTTAATGCAACCTAATAGGCCATTAGCCTTCTTGGCTACAAGGGAACACTGTTGACTCATATCTAGCTTCTCATCCACTGTAACCCCCAGGTCCTTTTCTGCAGAACTACTACTTAACCGGTTGGTCCCCAGCTTGTAACTATGCTTGGGATTCTTCCGTCCCAAGTGCAGGACTCTACACTTGTCCTTGTTGAACCTCATCAGATTTCTTGTGGCCCAATCCTCCAATCCTTCCCATAATAGAAGAACTAGAGGACACCAAATTAAATTAATGGGTAGCAGGTTTAAAACTAATAAAAGGAAGTTCTTCTTCACACAGCGTGTTGTCAACCTGTGGAACTCCTTGCCAGAGGAGGCTTGAAGGCTAGGACTGTAATAGAGTTTAAAGAGAAGCTGGATAAATTCATGGAGGTTAGGTCCATAAAAGGCTATTAGCCAGGGGATAAAATGGTGTCCTTGGCCTCTGTTTGTCAGAGGCTGGAGAGGGATGACAGGAGACAAATCACTTGATCATTGTCTTCGGTCCACCCTCTCTGGGGCACCTGGTGCTGGCCACTGTTGGTAGACAGGATACTGGGCTAGATGGACCTTTGGTCTGACCCAGTACGGCCGTTCTTATGTTCTTATGTTCTTATGTCTAAGTCATTCTGTACCCTATCTCTGCCTTTAAGCATATCTACCTCTCCCCCCAGCTTAGTGTCATCCGCAAACTTGCTGAGGGTGCAATCCATCCCCTCATCCAGATCATTAATAAAGATATTGAACAAAACCGGTCCTAGAACTGAACCTTGGGGCACTCCGCTAGAAACCGACCGCCATCCTGACATCGAGCCATTGATCACTACCCGCTGGTCCCGGCCTTCTAGCCATCTTTCTATCCATCTTACCGTCCATTTATCCAATCCACAATCCCTTAACTTGCTGGCAAGAATATTGTGGGAGACCGTATCAAAAGCCTTGCTAAAGTCAAGGTATATAACATCCACTGACTTCCCCATGTCCACTGAGCCAGTTACCTCATCATAGAAGCTAATCAGATTGGTCAGGCACAACTTGCCCTTTGTGAATCCATGCTGACTATTCCTAATCACTTTCCTCTCATCCAAGTGCCTCAATATGGATTCCTTAAGGATCCCTTCCATGATTTTTCCAGGAACCGAGGTAAGACTGACCGGCCTATAGTTCCCTGGATCATCCTTCTTCTCTTTTTTGAAGATGGGCACTACATTTGCCTTTTTCCAGTCATCCGGGATTTCTCCCGATCTCCATGACTTTTCAAAGATAATAGCCAAAGGCTCCACAATGACATTTGCCAACTCCCTCAGTACCCTCGGATGCACTAAGTCCGGACCCATGGATTTATGTACGTTTAGCTTTTCTAAATAGCTCCTAACCTGTTCTTTACCCACCACGGGCTGTCCATCTTAATCCCATCTTGCGTCACTTGGCGCAGAAGTCCAGGAGCCGACCTTGTCCGTGAATACAGAGGCAAAGAAAGCATTGAGTACTTCAGCTTTCCCCACATCATTTGTCACTAGGTTACCTCCTTCATCCATTAGGGGCCGCACACCCTCTCTGATCACCTTCTTCTTGTTAACATGCCTGTAGAAACCTTTCTTGTTATCCTTCACATCCTTAGCCAATCGCAATTCCATTTGCGCTTTCGCCTTCCTGATAACCCCCCGGCATTCTCGAGCTATACCTTTAAACTCCTCCCTGGTCATTTGTCCAAGTTTCCACTCTTTGTAAGCTTCCTTTTTGTGCTTAAGTTCACCAAGAATTTCCCCTGTAAGCCAGTCCGATCTCCTTCCATGTTTGCCTCTCTTGCTACGCGTTGGGATAGTTTCTTTCTGTGCCTTCAATAAGGCTTCTTTAAAATACTGCCAGCTGTCCTGGACTCCTTTCCCCTTCATGTTAACATCCCAGGGGATTCTGCCCATCAGATCTCGGAGGGAGTCAAAATCTGCTTTTTTGAAGTCCAAGGTGTGTATTTTACTACTCTCTTTTCTTCCTTTGGTCAGGATCCTGAAATCTACCATCTCATGATCACTGCTTCCCAGGTTGTCACCCACCTCCACTTCCCCTATTAGTTCCTCCCTGTTTGTGAGCAGAAGGTCAAGCTGCACACAGCCCCTGGTCGGATCCTTCAGCACCTGTGTCAAAAAGTTATCCCCAACATTCTCCAAAAACTTCCTGGATTGCCTGTGTACTGCCGTATAGGTTTCCCAGCAGATGTCAGGGTGATTAACGTCCCCCACGAGAACCAGGGCCTGCAATCTGGAAGCTTCGCTCAGTTGTCCGAAGAAAGCCTCATCTACCTCATCCACCTGATTCGGTGGCCTGTAGTAGACACCAACCACAACATCAATGCTGTTGTTTGCTCCTTTAAACTTAACCCATAGACTCTCAACAGGTTTTTCTCCCTCTTTATACTGGAGTTCAGAGCAATCATAGTGCAACTCCTCCTCCTTTTCTCCCCTGCCTGTTCTTCCTGAACAGTCTATACCCTTCCATGACCGCGCTCCAGTCATGCGAGTCATCCCACCAAGTCTCTGTTATCCCAATTAAATCATATTTCTTGGTCTGGGCCAGGGCCTCCAGTTCTTCCTGTTTGTTGCCCAGGCTTCTCGCATTAGTGTACAAACACTTCAGGTAACCAGTTGATCGTCCTATCTTCTCCATTCGAAACATGGGTCCTCCTTTCTTGCTCCTTCCTCTCTGCATTTCTTCCCGGTATCCGACTTTCCCACTCCCCTCAGGGTTTTGGTCACCGTCCCCCGACGAACCTAGTTTAAAGCCCTCCTCACTAGGTTTGCAAGCCTACCCGCAAGAACAGTGCAAGAGAATACATTTGTGGGGTGCAAGGCAGGGGATTTGGGGGCTTTGCTGGAGTCTCTTTCTCTATATATAGGTCACAAGCGGCTTGGAGAGCATTCATGTAGCTTGGCTGGGTGTGTCTCCTTATGCTGGTGTCTGAGAAATAAGGGCACCTGGAGGGGGTTGCAGCTTGTAAGTAGTAATGCATCATGAGAGAGAATCCAGGTTGGAGCGTTAAGGGAGCACAGTAGTACCGCAGTCCCAGGTTGTATCCCCAGGATTCTTTTGCAGCTATGCTAACCTTTCTTCAGGCTCTCACTTGGGTCAGAGGAGATAGATAATGTGGACTTCATCAGCCCACTCATTCTCCACCCTGGCCTTTCCAGTCTCCATCCTTGGACCAACAGAGAATGAAGTAGACCCCATCTTATATAGAAAGGAGAGTGATCTATGGACTGCACCAGGAAGTGAGAGAAGGCAATACCTATAATATAGGCCAATGTAAGAACTAACTAATCTGTGCCTGGATTTGACATATCTCTGATTCTTTGAATAATTAGCTGGTGCTAAATTTTCCAGTGGGTCTATTGCATTGCTTTGTTAAACTTGTAGCATGTATGCCTTTGTCTACATTTAAGGAAATTAAGTCTAAATTTTTTATTCAAGATTAAATAGGCCTGACTGGATATTTTTAAATAGGAACATTTCTCATTACTACACAGAACGCAGCAAATGCATTTGGGAAAGAGTCTAAAATAGACTGATTACATCACTATAACATTATATAAATATACTTAAATTGATTCACTTTGAACTCCATCTGCCACTCAGAGTATGTCTATACTACAGAGGTTTTTTTTCAGAAACACTGTCATTTTTCCGAAAAAACTTCAATTATGTCCAAACTGCAATAGCGTTCTTTTGAAAGTAAATGAAAAGAACAGAGGGAGTTTTCCAGCATTGGTAATCTTCTTTCTATGAGGAAGAAGCCTTTTTCTGAAAGAGTTCTTTCAGAAAAAGTCATGCGTGGATGGGGAAGAGGGTTTTCTTTCTAAAGAAGAGGCCTCCAGGAATTAACACTGGTGCTCTGGTGGCCACTCCATCCAAAGTAATCACAACTCTATAGTTCCTGTCTCCTGGCCCCTCTTAAAGCTACAGGCACTCTGGACAAGACTTGTGACAGAAAGCCAGCCTGAGAGCAGCACCCTGACCTCACGGCTCACCCTGCCACAGGCCTTGCCCAGTCTCAAGCCCCACACAACACCCCTGGCCTTCACAGGGAGCAGCCCCAGGGACCCCAGGACCCACCCAAGGGGACCAAGAGGTGGGCATCCTTCTGGTCCAGAGTGGATATCCTGTCCCGCCTCAAGCTCTGGGGCGAGGAGGAAACATTGCAGGATCTCTGCTCCACACAGCATAACACCAATATCTTTGAGCGCATGGCTGAGTCCCTGGTGGAGCATGGACACCCACCCTGGACTTGAAACAGGTCTGGAGTAAGGTGAAAGAGCTCCGCTAGGGATACATGAGGACCAAAGAGCACAGCTTGCACTCCGGGGCAGGACCCCACACCTGCCCCTATTACCAGGAGCTGCTCCAATTCCTGAGGGGATGGGGAAACATCTTCCCCACCTGTTGCCATGGACTCCGGCCTCGACACGGTTGTTGTCTGGTCAGAGGTCACAGTGGAGGGGGAGGAGGAGGACCAGGGACAGCAGCAGGATGAGGAGGAGGCGGATGATGCGGCCACCATCATGCTCTCCTTAGAGCGGATTCCTGTGAGCATGGAGGTCTCCGAGGCCTCCTCTGATGCTGGGGAGGAATCTTCAGGTGAGTGTTCTCAGTTTGTCCCACACACAGGGCGGAGGAAGCAGGAGCAGGGGGGGTGGGGTATGAGCGTCATTTGACCTGCTCGGGCTGGACATCATGCTGCAGTCCGGAGATGTAGAACCACGTGCCAAGTTAGTGTGCACCATGCGGATTCAGCAGCCAGCCCCTGAGCGTGGCTTGGCTCCTGCTCCCAGGCTCATAGGAAGCCACATATACACACACATCTGGCCCTGGGGGGCAGGAAGCAGGCAGCATGATTCCCTGGGCACCTCAGGGCCTCTGTGAGGCAGGGCCTGCTGTGCAGCCCACACATGGCCTTCCTCCCTCTGCCACAAGGACTGTTGGTCGCTGCTCACAGTGGAGGGCATGGCCTCAGGAAGAGTGTCTGCAAGGATGGCTGACTGCCTCTCCCTATATGTGTTCTCCAAAGACAGTCCAGTCAGGACTGAGGGGCAAGCCACATCATCCAAGCCAGTGTCGCAAGAATCACAGGTCCGATAATGAATACCCAAGGGGGGAAGGACAGAACCAGGTGGACAGTTTTATCAAATAAAAAATAATTATTTATGACAGTGGTGAATTTATAGTATTTATTCTAAGATGTTTAATAGACCGTGTTAATAATGAATTTACAGTATTTATTATATTTATTCTATGGTTTCTAGTAAAACGTGTCAGAGATATAGGGATGGGAATGGCAAGGGGAATCGTCTCTAATCTTAAAATATCCAGCTACAGTAATAAAATAACAGTGATAACTACAAACTCTTATGTACTACCCACAAACAACTACAACACTAAGCTTATACAACAAGAAAAAATCAAATCATACATACCAACTTACACAGCACACGGAACATTTCACAGATATCAATTCGGTTGAGAAGGCCTTGGTTACGCCCGAGAGTCGGGGGAGGTGGCTAGTCGGTTGATCAGGCCGGCAGTGCTTTGAAGTATACGAGAAGGCACACACACGGTGGTACGTGTGTTGCGAAGACCTCCTAGAGCGAACTGTGCGATGGGTATTTATCCCCAAATCTGCACATCGCTTGCCTGTGCTTGCATATTACCATATATAGCCCAATGGTCACCAAGTGGGGGGTCTGTGTCCCAGGGGTTGGGCCGAAACTGTGCAGGTTTCATGCGACCAGGTAAGCCCCACAGTTCTCACGCCAAAGTGACGGGTGGGAGAGTCTGAGGCTATTTTCCCCTTTTCACACCTTTCCTTTTTTCTAAAGGCAATGGTATGCAGGAAGGGTGCGGCCGGTTTCTCTCAAGGAGTACTGCAGCCCACTATAACAAGAGCAGCCTGGCCAAACTTTTTTTACTGGGGGGGCAGTTTCTTTTCTCTAACAGCCAGCTGCCAGAGTCCAGGGGACGTAAAAGCACACCATGGTCCAGGAAGACCTCATGCGGCAGCATGTCAGGGTCTTGCACAACATAAAGCAGACTCTGGAGTAGAAGATCTGGGAGGAGGTAGAGTGGCGAAACCACGCATGGAACCAGCTCATGCAGCAGTGCGATAGCATATGTGCCAACATGCACCTGGCTGCTGTCGGGTTGGGTCCAACACCCGGATGCTGCCTACCATCCTCCTGCCCCCACCCTTGCTATACCCATTCTCCTCCCTCTTCCCCCCAAGCTATGCCTCTGCTCCCTCCTCAAGAAATGCCTCTGCTCCTTCCCCAAGCAATACCTAAGCCTCCTCCACAACTGATGCCCATGCCCTCTCCCCAAATGATGCCTATGACCTCTCTCCCACCCTCCCTGCCATCCCTGACCCCACTCCAGCCCCCCCGCCTGCCATACCCCTGTGGTCCCAGGACCCACCCAAACCCAAGTCCGACGAGGTCCCCACACCTGAGGTGGCACATCCATTCACCCCCACACACACCACTCCCAGCCGCCATCCCCCTCCAGGTTATGAGCCACCCTCCCACTCCCTAACTTTTTGATTGAAAGATCAATACACAGTTCATTTTATTTAAAACCAAACAGGTGTCTTTATTGAGAGGTCAGGGAAGGGGTGATGGGAGGAGTTGTGGTGGGAAAGGGATAGTGCAGCAAGCCAGAGGCCCCTAGTGGGGTGCTTGAGAGAAACTCTCCCTCAGGGCCTCCCGGATGTGCACCACAACCTGATGGGCCTGGCAGATGGTAGCTGTCTGCGGCTGAGCGAAGGGTCTCCCCTCACGGCCGGCGTCTGCCTCCCACCCCAGGAGGAAGGCCTCCCACCCGAGGAGGAAGGCCTCCCCTTTCCTCTCCATAATTTTGTGGAGGACACAACATGTCGACCTCGGGGATGTTGTGCTCCCCCACGTCCAGGCTGGTCAGGAGGTACCTGAACCATGCCTTGAGGCAGCCAAAGGCGCACTCCACCTGGATCCTGGCCTGGTTCAGGTGGGCATTAAATTGGTCCCTTCTGGGGTCCAGGTGGCTGGTGTAAGGCTTTATTAGCCATGGCATCAGGGGTTAGGCCGCATCCCCCACGATGCACAATGGCATCTGCACATCCCCAACTGCAAAGTCA
Organism: Pelodiscus sinensis; assembly: GCF_049634645.1. Taxonomy (NCBI): domain Eukaryota; kingdom Metazoa; phylum Chordata; order Testudines; family Trionychidae; genus Pelodiscus; species Pelodiscus sinensis. Next base: position 59,284,568 of record NC_134713.1, read on the forward strand.
CAGCGGGGGAAGAATGTGCCCGCCTCCAGCTTCCCATTGAGGTTGGAGTTCCAAAAAATCTGGGTACCATGTGCCCTGCCCGACCACCTGACAAAAATGTTCATGAACTGTCCATGGTGGTTGACCCGGGTCTGCAGCACCATAGAAAAGTAGCCTTTGCAGTTGATGCACTGGGCCACTCTATGTTGAGGTGCACGGATGTGGGTCCCTGCAACAGAATTGCAGTTCGGGAACCCCAGGGCAGAAAATCCGGACACAATTGGATTCAGGTCTCCCAGGTGGATAACCCTCCACAGCAGGATGGAACTGATGGCCCACACAACCTGCAGAGGGAAACAAACTAACACACAAAACAGCGAATGAGAGAGGGAGTGCCTGAGCCCTTGGGAGGTGTCCCTCCCCCCAACACCACAGGAGCCACCTCCTATGAGGCCACCCCCGCCCCTGCAGCAGGGCTGTGTGAGGGCAGGACAGCACAACCCCCTGGGGATGGGGCTTCCCCCACACCTCGGCCCTCCAGCCCCCTTTCCCAAGGGTCCCCCTTTTCCAGGACTCCTCCCTCCCCTTCAGGGACTGCAGCCTGAGAGTGCCTTACCTCCATGAGGAGGGCCCCGATGGTGGACTTCCCCACACCGAACTGGTTGCCCACCAACTGGTAGCTCTCTAGGGTGGTGAGCTTTCAGAGGGTGATTGCGACCTGCTTCTCCAGGGGGATGGTAGGCCGCAGGTGGGTGTTGCGTCATCAGAGGGTAGGGGCGAGCCTGGCACATAGCTCCAAAAAGGTGGCCTTCCTCATGCCGAAGTTTTGGAGCCACTGCTGGTCATCCCACCGCTCCATGACCAGCCGGTCCCACCAGTCAGAACTGGTGTCCAGCCACCAGACGCACCTCTCTACAGTTGTGTTTGCAAGAGTGCTGTGCCCGCACCCAGGGACAGGGTCCCCAGAATGAGCTCAGAGTCAAGCTCGGTCAAGACCAGCAGGCACAAAGTGCTGCAGAAACTGTAGCGTGGCCATGTAGCACCATCACATGCCCAGGGGCAGCTCCAGCTCCATGGCACAAAGGAAAAAGCTGTGGAGTCCAAAAAACCTGGGCAACCACAGCAGGCACTGTGAGAACTTTGCCGTCCCTTAGGGAGGTAGGCAAGCACGCAGCAGAAGCAGAGAAACGGCTGTCCCGGGGGGGGGGGGGGGTCCCTTTAAGCCCATGACTCTGCTAGGCTCCAGCACCAGCACTTGGAAGGAACTGGTGACCTAAAGCCCTGCCTGAAGTGGTTCCGGGTGACCGTTTATGCGAGAGAGCGTCCAATCAGTATGGACACTATCTTTCGAAAAGGCAGATTGCTTTTTCGATCTGCTTAACCAGTGTGGACATGCTCTTTTCAAAGTTTTTCTGAAAGATCTCTTCTGGAAAAGCTTCTTTCAAAAGAAGCCTGCAGTCTAGATGTAGCCTCAGAGAGCAAGAAAGTCCCAGTTTGAATAAATTTGTACATGGGTTGCCAAATTTTTGGAGAATGCCTACCCATTATCAAAACGACCATGATGTGGCCCAAGCTTCTGCAAATGTATTACTTTTTTATTTATGTAACGATGAAGTTAGTATTCACCACTAATCATAGTTTGTGGAATGTTCCAGTTCATATGAAATTAAAGCTCAACCAGAATCATCAGGATTTCTCTGGTATAATATGCTGTGAAATATGTTGGCATCATAGGGGACATAGAGAGGGGAATTCCATTCCTGCCTCTGAATTGCTTGCTTTTTGTGGGTTTAACCCACATGTGGACTCACCAAGTTTTGGCTCCTATGGCACTTTTACAGCCAAATTATAAACCTGGAAAGAAGGGTTTTATAATGGAAACACGGATAACCCCTAAACCATAGCATATGGCTCAAATGCACGCAAAGTACAATCGCAGGCTTGCAACAGCATTTCAAATTATTCTATTGACTTATAAAAAGAGCTATTATTAGTTTGCACCAACCTTGTTATTTACAGCGGTTTGCAGTGATTAAACCGCTAACAACTTTTGTCTAGAAACTGCTTAGTATATCAGGATTTTTCAAACATTGTAATTTGATATATGAAAGAGATAATGTTCATGGAACAAAACAGTGTACCAAGCTAATAGTTTCCTGCTGCCAGTTTAATTCTGAAAGGCTGCTGACTTTTGTGATAGTGACTTTATTTTTAGGAAGAGATGGACTTTGAGCCAAATGATGCAGTCTGGGCAAAGTGGTTCTCTGGCTAATCTTTGTTTGTGGGGAGAATTCCTGCCTTTATGCCTCTATGAATCTGGGTAGAAACCAGGATAGTTTATTTTATATCCAAAGTCTACTTTAAATGCTCTCTGCCAGCCTGAATTTCCCCTACAGGGTAGCAGGTTTAAAACTAATAAAAGGAAGTTCTTCTTCACACAGTGTGTTGTCAACCTGTGGAACTCCTTGCCAGAGAAGGCTGTGAAGGCTAGGACTATAATAGAGTTTAAAGAGAAGCTGGATAAATTCATGGAGGTTAGGTCCATAAAAGGCTATTAGCCAGGGGATAAAATGGTGTCCTTGTCCTCTGTTTGTCAGAGGCTGGAGAGGGATGGCAGGAGACAAATTGCTTGATCATTGTCTTCGGTCCACCCTCTCTGGGGCACCTGGTGCTGGCCACTGTCGGTAGACAGGATACTGGGCTAGATGGACCTTTGGTCTGACTCAGTACGGCCGTTCTTATGTTCTAAGGAAGTGAGTGCATTTGGTCTGTATGTGTACATGCAGAGAGAGAGAGAGAGAGATACGCATACTCTTCAGTTCCCAATGCTGCAAATATCATATGGCACACTAAACCTGCAGATTGGTAGGGAAACACGTGAGTTGCATTATTCACGATGGGTATATTGTCAAGGATTTCAGTTTTAGCTTGTTTTGGGTTTTGTGAAGTTACGTAATATTTTAGGAGATTTTCAATTTTGGGATCCATTTTTTTGCTATCATATACAGGCAGTCCCCGGGTTACGTACAAGATAGGGACTGTGGGTTTGTTCTTAAGTTGAATTTGTATGTAAGTCGGAACTGGTACATATTGTAGGGGAAACTCTAGCCAAACATTTCTCCAGAGCTCAGTTTTATTCTCCCACACCTCACTTCCCTCAGTCCTTTATTCTCAAGCTGAGGTGTCTGCTGAGAAAAGCCGCTCCGTGTCTCCCTGGTCTGCTGGGGGGGGGGGGGGCGCTAGCTTCGCGTCTCCCTGGTCTGCTGGGGGGAAGCAGCTAGAGCGGGGTTGCCTCACCCCGTTTGTAAGTAGGGATCCGATGTAAGTCGGATCCATGTAACCTGGGGACTGCCTGTATCAAAAAATTAAAGATATCCTAAAAGGGAGGTCTATATTTTTAAGCAGGTGAGCCAACTTTTATGAGAAAAATGGTTTTTGGGGCAGGGACTCTCAATATATATTTATATAGTGTCTAACACAACAGATCCTCAACATATATATTAAATGTTTAATATAAATAACCATCACAAGAACAAATTCTCCCTTGGGATGAATATATGTATGCTCCAGCCACCCACCAATTTTGCGTTTTCGAGCCCTCTGGTTCTGCTTTTATGACCTCATCCAATGCCCACTGCAATCAAAGGAAAAACTCATTGATTGTAGTGGGTTGTGGATCAGGTGGTTTACATTCATGCTGCTGCGGAATGTCACTTCTCAGGAAATAGAACCCTGCATGGGAGAGGAAATCAGAATTTAAGCAACTAAAGGATATGCTTTTTAAACAGCACATGTGCGATTAACAAAAATCTCTCCATCCTTCTTCATTCCTACTACTAAGAGTTCTGAAATTTGCATGGAACAATTTCCTCTCCCATTGAGAATTCTATTTCCTGACAAGTAACATTTCTCAGCATCATGAATGCAAACTGCCTGATCCACAACCTTCTGCAGTCAATGAGAGTTTTTCCTTTGATTGCAGTGGGCATTGGATGGAGTCATAGGAGCAGAACCAAAAGGCTCAAAAAGGCAAAATTGGTGGGTGGTCGGACTCCATCTTGGCTGCCTTTCTCCTTCCTTCCCTGAGGGCACTTTCACAATTTTTTGACCTTTTGGCTGAATCTAGATAGACACGTGATCTGGGTTCTACCCAGCATCAACAGGTAATTTAAGAGCTATCTCAACAGATTGTCTGCCCTTCTGAGTAGCAGAGTTTAGAGCTGCTTAGAGGCATGTGCCAGTACCATGTTTGTAGGTGTGTTTGCAGGAGGGTGAGCTTATCTGCACATAAGGGTGTGTACTAGCAGCTACCAGTCTTCCCTCTAACATTTTCTATCCTTGGATGTGTTGGATTTTTTTGGGGAGGGTTGAAAATGTTTTATGTGCAACACCAATATTGAAGTAGTGTGTGGATGTGCACTACCAATAAAAACAAAAAAAGATATTTCATATAAATATAAATAAAACAGCCCATACGTGTAGAAGTAAAATATTAAAATACAGGATAGTTAACAAGGAGCAATGCTTACAATATTTAATATGAAATCAAATAAAAAAGAAAATTAATGCTACCTTTGGAGTACATGTATATCATCATCCTTTCTAACAACTCAAGCTAGTAAACACACCAAAATGCATATTATCCACACATAGCTGAGCTTTAAGATGCTAAACAAATCTATGAGTCAACTAGAAATAGTATTTGCAAGGAAAGCATGACTAATACGATATTTACTGACACTAGAAAGGAGAGTAAAAGCCATTCACTAAGGCTTATTCAGTTTCTCTGGGGAATGTTTAGGAATTATGTTTTCCAAATGTGCATTACTTTGCACTTACCAACATTGCATTTCATCTGCCATTTTGTTGTCCTGTCATCCAGGTTTGCGAGATCCCTTTGTAACTCTTCACTGTCAGGTTTAGACATATACATTGGAGTTCTCAAACTATATCCAGTGGATCACTGTTAGTCTGTGAAGAGCTGGTACATCACTTGGAGCTAGATCCTCCTGCTGACTTCCAACATATGAAGTGGAAGAGGTAGAGAAGAAGAAGAGAAGGAGACTGGAGATGGAGGGGCAAAAAAACGTGTGCAGGGAAACAAGGGGCGAGAGAGAGGAGACGAACAGAAGAATCAGAACAGGTGAACAAGGGGCAAGAGAGAAGAGATGAACGGTTAGTAGCTTAACTGTTTTTCCAAACATTCAGGATATTCACTAAATTAAGGATAGTTCCAAACACAGAAACACTTTCTTTATATTACTTTTTCATGTAAGCAAGTGCTGCAATTGCCACAAAGGTGTTATGGGTAAAATCATCATTAAAATGGAAAGTAATCTAGCCGTTGAAGATAGAGAGCATCTCACAATTTTCCCTAACAAGATGGTCTGCCCCTTTAAGGGCCAGGACATACGAGAGGAGTTTGAGGTTTTCAAACATCAGACCCAGCTGGGAAGGGAATAAGTAGTTATAGAAGCTGGTGAGGCCTTTAAGAAACCTAAGAAAAGATATTTCAATTAGCCATTGCAGGTTGTTCTATTACAAAAGGTCTTTGCTATCTAAAATGACTGGCAATTTTGGATCCTCCCATTTCTGGGAATCCCCAAATAAAGTTAATGCTCAATAGAGCCAATTGCCCTATAACGCATCCTAAGTCAATGTGCATTCTAGAAAAACTGTGCCAATGTGCCTCCTAGCTGGGCACGCCAAAACTAAGGGAGACCTCTGACAGAAGTGTAATACATCAAAAGACATTGTGAAGATATTGTGCCACAAGCCAGAAAGAAGCAACACAAGAGGCTATTTGGGGACTCTGAATTTCCTGGTAGAATTTAGTTGTTCTGCTCTCAGGGCTCTGAGGAATAAAAAAATGTCAATATTTCCACATGGCTTTCCGTGGGTCAGAGCTACCCAGGACATTGTGCTTAGAGGATGTTTTAAACCATGCAGTAAGATTGCATCATCCAGATCAGGATGTGGGGGCAGCAAACCTCGGAGGGGGCTGAATTTAGCATCCCTGAAATAATCATTCTGTGTAGTTGTAAGCAAAGCAAACGTGTGATAAAGTATCAAATTCTGTTTGTGATGTGCCATCAGGCCTTGAGGGCTGGTGTTAGTCTCAGCTCTGAAACACAGATGTGGCTTATGGTGTTCTTACTGCTCTTCTGAACGTCAAAAAAACGTCAGAGCCATGCACGGCTCTGTTCCTGACGCACTCCCAAAGCCTAAAACTGACAACTCCAGCTACACGTAGGTTCTACTGCTACTGTATAGAACAATACAGTATGATTTGCAGAAGTGAACGCAGCCAAACATATTGAATTTTACTGAAGAAGAAGAAGAAGAAAATAAAGCATCTTGGCAGTTTTATGATGACATGACCAGATCCCCACAAACTCCTGGCAACAGTGAAGAGTACACGATGTTCTGGAAAATCAATATATAGTTTGCATAGGGGATCCCGATGAGAACATTCCGTTATTTAGGTTGGAAATCACTTATTCCCAAAGTCATAAAACCCTTCCTTGCAGGGGCTGCACATATCCTTGACAAGGAAGAAACTGGCCATGACCTAGGCTCAGCTTCATACCTCGAGAAATCTTTTTGTTTGTTTGTTTTTTCTCAAGCGAGCTTGCAGCCAGGGCAACTTGCGGAATATTATTATGAAATTGTCTGCACTTCTTCTGTTGGTGGGGAAATGCAGGGACATTACTTGAGCCAGGCTCCCTGTTCCAAGTGTAACCCATTAACCTCTACTCAGATTTTCCCTTCCTCTACTTCCAGTAACCCCCCTCTCTTCCAAACCCAAAATAACACCTCACTCAACGGTGGCATTTGGTTGAAGTTCACCTCATCACCTATTTTGAAAAGAAGACTTAAGCACCTCAGAGTCCTCCATAGGCTTAAATTATGATCCCATCTCTGAAGTGTTATTTGAGGAGAGGAAACAGTAACCCAGTCTAGAAGAAGAGTATCCATTCATGCTTGGAATTTCTAAGGCGCGTAAGGAAATTAGGGGTCTTGCTCCCATGGAAGTTCAATAGGAGTTGAGCACCTATCACTATGTCTACTTCCTTGATAATCCCAGCCTTAATTGCCATGTGGGTGGAAAATTGCTGAAACCTAATGGTTAAGTACTAGTGTGATCCTCGGGCACCATTCCCCTTCTAAATTTTGAATAATGCAGTGCAGTTAATCCTCTCTCCCATCTACCATTTCAGTGGTCAGTGCAGCCTACTAATCATTTTACACATTCAGAGCCATTAAAGAAAGAGACGTACTGTGCTGAATGAAGTTACCCTTTAGCTAGGTGTTTGCTCACATGCCTGGAAAAATTAGCAGTTCCCAGAAGCTGAGTTTACTTTCTTAAAAGGGAATATAGGTTCACTCATCATTAAAAAAAGCACATTCAGATGAGCACAGATGAGCACTTAAATGTGTGAGCCTTCCAAGCAGAGATCCATGAACAGATGAGTGTAATAACAGTTAATGTAGTGAAGAATCTTTAGTGAACACTTTGTTTAGAAGGGAGAGTCTGAGAAACCCTGGTTTAGAAAAAGGGCTGGGTGTTTGGTGATAATGGACATAAACTAAAACCCAGTACTGTCATTATCAATAATATTATCTTGAAGTGCCTTTTGGGAAACCAGCCTTCATTATCATAGGTTCTCCACCACAAACATGGCAAAGTACTTCTGCTAATAGCAATATCATAAGTGAGGAAAATAGAGTCTATGTAGAATCTGTGGAAATAAACAGACTGATTCAAAGTTCCAGATCAAATGGACATGTAGATTCCAGCACACACAGAAGTTCTATTACTCAAGCCAACATTCTGATACCCTTACTCCAACGCCTCATGTTTTCCTAAGGAAATCAATGCAAACGTGTGAAGAGTAAGGTACCATTCAACAACAGTAAAGGTATCAGAACCAGGGCCACATGCTGTTTTGAAAATATTAAATGCTGTGTGTTAAATATTATTAATATTCTTCCCAATAATTGTCAAATATTTTTTAGAAAGTCTGGTTCTTCAGAGCTGCTAGTTCGATGAGGTACAGATTTTAAGGTCATTTACATTGCTCTATCAGTGTTCTGCCAAGTATTTTTGGCACCAGCCAGCTAAGTTCTTTCGTAGCTGACTAAACCCAGTCAAAATTGGCTGGCAGAAGGCAGAACTTTTTAAAATTTATTGTGCTCCAATCAGAAAGCTGCTGAACACTGCGCTTCTCAGAAAAGTGCTGCCCTTGTTCTTTTTAATGAAAGCTAGTCATATTCATTAGGAATAGGGCTGAGCTATTTCAGACACGAAGACAGCAGACACAGATCAATAGAAAAAAATAACTTCTTTTTATTTACAAAAAAAATCCAAATATTGGATGCTGTAAACAAAATTCACAATCTGTTCCCTCTAGCACTGATGCAAACACTTCAGCTCTTAGAGTCTGTTTTCCATCAGCTCTTTTTCTGTCTGTGACAGAGCCTATAGTCAAAATGTTCCACAAGAGCAATCCAAGGAGCAATTTGCTGCAACGGGATGCCTCACAGAAGGCAACACTTGTATGGAATTCTGAGGGAGATCAAATGTGCACAGCCTCCTACAGACTGCAAGAGTTTGCAGTGCTTCAGCCAAGCTGAATTGAAATGTGCAGGCCTTTTTGATATTTACTTGGTTAGCAAGCCATTATTTCAACAGCAAGATAGTACATGGATTTTCTTTCTTGCAGTGGAAATTGTCTGCTAAAAGAAAACCACACAAAAGAGTATATTCAAATAAATGCTGAATATGTCATTATGTTTTCTTAACTTTTCTTATAGCTGCAGTTTTACCCTATACATTTCATTTTCTCAATGAAACAACAACAGCAACAAAAAGCTTCTTCTGAACTAGCATGAGCATCCAACATAATATGTTTCATATGCAGAGCATTTAACAAGATGTGCTTATAAGTGTGGCTTGAAGGTTTTTGTGTAACATAAGCAACAAATTGTTTTTAAGTACATAAAAGGGAGTATGGAAATATATTATATGATTTCATTAGTGTTTTTACTTCCCCTTCTATTTTTAAAATAAAGTTCTTGCATTTGGGGGACTTTCAACATATTAGAAAATAATCTGATTTAAAAACTCTCAGATGTTTCATTATATTTATATTAAAAAAAAGTTTAGCTCCCTGTTGATTACCAATAAATCCAACTGTCACACAACAATTTGACTGTAATGAGGTCAACCTTTTTAATCAGTTCAGCATTTTAAAGGGATACTTTTTCTTCAGCAAGTTCTGAGCTGAAATATTGATTGGATGAGAAAGTGAAGCCTACAGAATACCAAGCGTTTGTTTTTTCTTGTAAAAGTGCTAGTATACAGAAGTGAGAGAAAGAAAGAGAGAAAAAAAATAGACTTTATGAAATGAAAGGTGTGCAAATCACACAAGCAATCCAGCTTTGAAAAGATGTTCTTATTTTACTCTTGACCTGAACTCATGGCTCATTCCCATCACTAACTCCAGACAACTTTTAAACTACCAGCCACAGTAAAAACAAAATCCTACCAGTTCTTCCACTTGTTCATTTACATATGCAAAATAGGTCTATAATACTCATATAATATATTCAAAAACATATTATATATGTACTGAAAGATACAGTAGGCTGAGGCCTGTTGCATAACTACAAGATGAATAGCTACTGTCAATCATAAAAAGCAATAACATTTGAGCTGAAAGGGGAAACAAATCAAAAAACATTTAGCAGCAATGGAAAAAGGCTGCCCTCCAAAGGAAAAGTACATTGTCTCATGTATTATCAGCTTTTTGTGGTTGTGGCACAGCAATAGATCCCAAAACCCTTTTAAAATCATGGATGACTCATTTATTTGCAGCAAATAGTTGTGGTAAGCGAGGACATACCACATTACCAGCTGATCCTATTTCCCCAGCCCCCCTCTTAGCTTCCGTTAGAAAACCCTTCAAACAGCTACAGGCAGTACTCTGATTCTGACAACTACATCTCAGTCTTGATCTACAGCTTGAAGCAATAGGCCATGGGAAACAAACATTTCCTTTGCATAATTAATCAAGAAAGGCCTTCCTCTGACGAAGGAGAGGGGGAAAAAAAGCAGACTGCAGCCAATGTGGAATGGAGGGAAGGAAGGAAGGAAAGAGAAGGTAGGCACAAGGACTCCCAAGTAAACACGAGTGGCAATGAAATAGCTTTTACATATCCTGAAGAACTCACAGGAAAGGTGCTTCAGTAAGCAAACTATGTTCCTGTTAAACTTGCTTTCAAAGATAAAAGTGCAAAGGGTGGCAAAAATAAACTTGTCTTAGTAGCTCTGTAATGTCAAGGGGAGAAGACACTGCCAAGATACGTTTCTTTTCCAAATACATTTTTAAACATAAACATAATTTTCTTTTACCTGAAACTTAAACAATGCAGAAAATAATGCACTGGGATTTCAAAGTCAACAACTGTAAGAAGAAGAATTACTCATCCACCCACCCGGCTCTCCCCCAAGATGTGTCACTGAAGTGAAAAACTGCAAAATGGTTTATTTCTTCACTCTCCCCCCACATCCATCAGTCTCCCCTACTTGTCTCTTGGGTGAAGAAATGAAAGTGAATAGTTATAGTTCCAATGTAAAGTGATTCCATTTAAATAAAGTACAGTACTAAAATTGTAAATGCAGTGTGACAACCAGATCAAAGATGTTTAATATTTGCATAAAAATATAATATAATATATATATATAAAATATAATTTTAAGCAACCGTGCAACACTTTTAAAAAGGGTTCATTTCACATTTACTAAATTCTAGTGGTCCTGGAATGCATAATGCATTCTATTAAAATATTCCATTAAATATTAACAATTAGTGTTCAAATGACCAACTAATACAATATTCTTTAGCTGTCAGGGGTTTTAAATAGCCTATCTTTGATCCACGTTCCACTGAATTATACATCATGGAGGTATGCAGTCACAAAATTAGTGGGTTAAATGTCAAAATGGTATTACAGTACAAAATGTGTTAAAAGAATCAGCTAATCAAATGTTTATCCATTTGTGGAATTATTATGGCTCACAAGCAACTCACTGAATTACTGTAATCTTTGTTCTTGCAACCAAAGACATTATTTGAATCCCACCTTAATCCTGACTGGTTCATTTACTGCAAATTTTCAGGTGTGGGTTACAAATTCACTGCAAAGTGCCCACTGTCCTATGACATCCTGTTGCAAACTGGAAAACACACAGTACTTTATTTAAACATTCCTTAAGTGCTACATTTTCCTAGACCACATTTAATATATACATTGTATGTGTGTATATATATATATATATACATACACGTATACATATATATTTATGCACACAAACATATATATACACACATACACACACGTACCTAACATCACACTGACAATATTAATTTTATACAAGCATTTGCCAAGGAAAAATAGGGCATTTTCTCAACCACTGATTCACAAGCTTGGGATTTTCTTTTTGTTTTGTTTGTCTTCCTGTGTCCCTGATAAAAACAAAATGCATGGTAAAACCCACAAAACTATATTTTTCTCACTTCAAATTTTCTGAAGGCATCAGGCACTTTTGATTAACATTGGTGTATACAAATATAGTAACATCTTTTTATATTCTACCATATCTTCTTTGCTTTAATAACTTATTTGTGAAATCTTTGGTCCTTGAGCATGTTTTGTTTGCTGCAGCTGTTCTTCTTGCATTTCCACATTTTTTAAAATGTGAAGCACGCATGCAACTGGAAATTATGGACTTCATCATCATATGTTTTCTGGTTTTATGATAACTGCACCAATCTCCTACTGTTCATCTGGAGCAAGCTGTTTCTGTTAAAGCGTTCTATTCAAGCAAGCTATACATTCTATACAATCATTCCATAGACAGCACTTGTTGCAAGCCCCAAATGCAGTAATTCCAATATACATTTTATTTCAACTTATCTCTGCTCTATGCCTCTACTTTTAACTCCTGAATATACGCAAGCAAATTGCTTTGTTTTTGTTTGTTTGTTTTTCATATTCTCCCTTTTGCATATCCCATTCTAAAAAAGGCTTTCCAACCTTCTCTATGCCAAAGCTATGGGAAGCAGGTATTGCCAACCCATATTGTCATCAAGCATTCCTCCCTTGTTTATTTCAGGGGAAGCTATTTGCTTTTAATGACAGGCCTCTGGTGCTCTGGGGTAGAATCCAATTATTTCTGCTTCTTTTCTAGCTCATACTCACATAATTTATAAGAAGAACCACAAGCTTTACCAAACTTGAAAGCTAGAGCAGATCATCATTGCACAAAGCACCCCATTTTAAGGAGCGTATCACTCCTTTCTGTTTGTTAGAAAAAGTTCTCCCCATCAGATGTCTTAAAATGGTCCTTAATTGCAGGGCAACCAAGTTGAATATGTGTGCTGCTGGCAGGTAAATACCGGCTGAACCTGGGCAATGTAGTAATTGCTAAAGTTGGCATCAGCTACATATGGAGCTGGCTGGTAATAGCAGGTGACATTGGCCACATTGGGGATGATATTTTGCTCAGCAAGGACACGGATGGCCAGCATGGTGATAAGATTTAGAGTCTGTCTCCTCTCATGTCCCATCAAGCACACTGTGCTCTCATTCACCACACCATGAAGGGTCATGAGATAGTCATACTTGCGGTCTTCTAGTCCCACAAAGTGGTTCTGCAAGTAAGACTCCAATTTTCTTTGCTGTTCTCCAATATCTGAGAAGTCAATGAAAAACCTGGAACACATGTATCTCTGAAGGGACTTAATCTCAGATTCTGAGGCAGCCCTAAAGCCCCTTACCAAAAGGTTGCAGTACTTAAGAAGGCCACCTCCTCTGATTTCTTCTGGGTTTCTCGTGGCAATTATCTTGTTGCAGAGGTGATCAAAGGCTTCTTGGAAATCCCCATAGACACTTTCACCCATGATGGTAGGGTGAAAAGTTTCAGTCATGGGATTCTCTGAGCATTCATAAAAAAGCAGAAGGGAGTCTAATTTGATTTGAAAAGAGTCTACACTGAACTCAAATTGCCTCCTCAGGGAGTCCACAAACTTCAGCTCCACGTTTTTGCCACTGTTGTTGGACAAGGAGATGAGACTCCATCGGTCTGAATCATTGCATACTTTTACCATTTTCTGTACATAAGCCTCCTATAATTTAAAAGACAAAAATGAGCAGATGAAGAAACCAATACAAGCAATTGACTTTGTTTTTATTCTCTCCCCCTCCATTCTGTGCCCATTTTCTGAACAGTATTTTAAGGAGTCTGAATAAAACTGGAGAAGACATATTTAACATAAGTGGTGGCAGCACTGTAGTTGCAAAGGATGATGGGAGAGAAACAGCTTTTGCAACAGTGTCTTTTTAAAGCATTTCTAAACATACACATGATATATAAATATATATCATGAGAGAAGGAAATAAAAGTGATGGTACACATCGCATATATGCACACACTCTTTATGACTAACACATACAATCATTTTCAGGGATTTGGAAGATCACTACCAAAATATAATGCAAAAACATTTCTAAAGGCTCCACAACATATATTTTCTACATTTGCAAATTAATCAAAGCTTGTTCCTTCAGCACAGTTCCCACACCCCAAAAAGAGCCCCAATTTTTAAAATGCCCCACAACTCACAAAACAGATGCATGCTATTTGGCATAAAACCAGAAGCGGGAATCCTCGGGCCCAGGGGGCCAACTGTGTTCCCCAGCTTACCTGGATCTGGCCCCTAAGGCTCGGGGCTCCCCCTGCCCCGGGATTGGTGAGCCCACAGTGGCACTCCAACCCCCCACCTTGGAAGTAGAACACACAAAATCTACTAGCCTGGGAGTTTTTCTCCTTCTCTGTCTGGGCCACAGCCACATCACTGAGGGTTTGGAGGTTTTTTGTTTTTGTTTTTTGTTTATGGGTTTTTTGGGTTTTTTGCTTCTCACTTGTGTGGCCCCCAACTGATTTTTCTGTGGGTCACTGGCCCCTGATGCAAAAAAGGTTCCTCACCCCTAAACTATAGTGAACTCAGAAAGTGAATCAGGTTTAAGCCAAATTCTGTTTAAAGCAAGAAAATATACAGTTTCTCCATATGTCTGGGGAAAGTACTCACAGCCCTGCAGACACACATATATTTTCCATAAGGTTATGATCCCTTTAAGTTATGCTTTTATCGTTCTGCGCAACTCTTAAAAGAAGGATAAATTCACTAATCCTGGCTCCTCCCCCTCATTAGCTCTGACGAACGGCGCTACTGCCAGTCAAAGTCTTTGGTACAATTGAGGTGTAAAACGAGAGACGAGTTCTTTCTAAAAACATGTGAGGTGTCAATTTCATGAACCCCTTTCTCCCTCCCCAACTCCAGGGCTATAAAGTGCTCCTTCCCTTGGCTGTGTGTCTGGACAAGAGCAGGTTTACCTTGAGGGTAAGCGGTGTGATCTTCTCCTTATTAACTCCGTCCGGTAAGAAATCCAAAAGGCAGTCCAAGACCACGTCTTTCACAGTCTGAAACTCGGCTTCCCCTTTGAGGTCTGCGCAGAAGATGAGGTCCAAGTCCTTGTAGCCCAGGCCACTGTCTTGGTGCAGGATGTGGCTGGCTGCCGAGCCGTTGAGTCGCACGTCTCGGACCCCAATGCACTTCTCCTCCAGGCGGCTCCGCACCACCTTCACGATCTGCCGGGGCTGCATCTCCAGCGTGGGGAAGTTGCCCCGGCCGTGGATGGGGATGGTCTCGCTGAGGATGCGATCCAAGCGCCGCACTTGCTCCCAGCTCAGCACGTTGCAATGAGGGTTCTCGCCGCAACTGCCCGGGCAAGTCCCACTGCCGCTGCAGCTGGGGGCGCTTTCATCGTCAGCCATGGTCCGGAGCCGTCTCCTCTCGGGAGCCTGAGCACTGGCTGCTCCGTCCCTCTGGCGAGATGTCCGGGTGCTTGACTCTTAACGGAACAGGAAAGCAAGCAATCAGCGCGGGGGCGGACGTGCCCAGGGCCCCTTCCTACCCGCTCCCACACAGCGTCCCAGCGGGGCTCTCAGCAGCTGGGCAGCCTCCCCCCCCCCCGCCCGCTGCCCCCACATCTATCCATGCGGACCCCCGGGCATCCCGCGCACCCCACAAAGGCAGAGCTCGCTCCGCTCTGTGAGCGCCTGGAGAAGGGCTGGCAGCGGAGAGCGCGCCCGACCCGGGGAGCTGCGATCTGCCCTGCCTCGCCGCTCCTACTTGTGCTCGCTGCGCGGAGCGCTTGTGCCCGGCCGCCGCGGGTGCTGCTGTCTCCAGAGCTTTAGCAGTTCTGCCTGGGAAATGTCCCCAGTAGTTTTTATATGGGGTTTCTCCGCTCTTCCAGGGCTCCGAGCTACACGCTCCTCACGCCCCCTTCATTTGCATGGACAGCCCGCTGCAGCCCTTGGCAAGGCTCCCCGCCACGCCCACCTCATATGCATAAACAGCTGTTCTCGGCGCTCGTTGCCTATGCAACAGTCCTTCCAGAGTCTCCTTCGCCCCCGGCTCGGGGGGGAAGGTGGGGGGGGGGGGGAGAGAGAGAGCAAAACTGCAGCTATCCAGATCCCACCTGAGCCCCCAAAAACGAGTAGAAAAAATCCCGCTGTTCAGCCACTGGTCCTGCACCAATGCAAAAGTCGGACCCTTAGGCATCCCACGGCAAAAATGCCGGGAAATACCCGCATATGGCAGCTGGATCCAGTCAAAATTTGCCTCCTAATCCCCATATTCAAATATCTAAATATATAACATGTGGAGCTGCTCCTATTGCACCCCAAAAAACCCCAAAAAATCTAGACCCTGGGGTATCCCTGTAGAGGAGCTCCCCAAATTCCAAAACAGGCAGGAGGACCCCATAGGTTCCAAACAGTTTTTGGCCCTTCCTTGCCAATTTCATAGAATGAACGGAAAATGACTATAGCTACTTGTACTGCACCAACAATTGGGGGACCGTGGACTACGCAAATGTGTAAATGGATCCAGCAGCCTCTTTCCTAGATACCTCAAATTTAAACATTTTACATCATACACGTTTTTACTGAATCCACTGAGTTTTGGTGATCACAAATTTTGGTAAGTCTAAATACAGCCAAATTTCTTGCTATATCAGTGACATTTAGCTATGGACTGGACGAGCAGACGGTATGATCTCATTATTTGTGGGTTTAGCTGATCAACCTACCCGTGATTTTCAAAGCAGTTTAGGAAACTCAAGACACATCTCTTCTAATAAAACATTGTAATGCGAATATAAATCTCCTAGACTACTTTGACATTCGATGCACTGGATACCTTAACTAGATTGGACAGATTTTAGCTCAGGTAAAAGGATGACTCCCTTTGCTATCTATCTAAAAAGAATGAATGGAGATGTGGGTGTTCCGTATGCCAAGGTGTATCAGCTTTTTATAGTGGACTAAGTCTTGGTCTCTATTTATGCAGTACAATATAGGTTTGCTTGGTCTGATCAGACTCGGGTACTGCTTTGCATGGTGCTTGAGCCAGGATGAATCTGAGCATGCATTTTCTGGTCAAGAATGATAAAAAAATCTGTGTCGTCTATTCTGATAGTACAAACTTCCGGGCTTAAAGACATCAAAATCGAAATTTCTAACCCAGCAGGTGCTGTTTTTGCAGTACTATTGAGCGGGGATGTATAAATGGGTGGGGTTCTTTGAGCCACACTTACGCGCGACGTTTGGATCCAGGTTTTTTTTTCTGCATTAAGAGCTGAAAGACTTGTTTTTTATGGAGGCAATAGAACTTGGGGATTCAGCGCCAAAAATTGATTGGATCCATCAGGCTCCTGCTGCTGAATCCGGATTTTTGCAGCGCTCGTGCTCGGTGGTGCATGAATTGCCGTCCTCCGCTTCCCTCTCTACTCCCTCTCTCTCCCCCTCCCCCCTCCCCACCTCAAGTAGGAGGCTCGGGGCCAAATATCGACATAATTCAGGTATATCCAGTTTCCTCCTGAGGACGATTTCACAATATAGATACAAACATTATACAAACAGAGCAGAATAAAACGCAGATCACGCAGCATAGAAGGCACATGAGTGCAACCAAGTAGGTATATGCTATTTAAAAACTCTCTTCGTTTGCTTTTGAGGCGAATCATTTCTTCGATGTAAATGTCTGGTAAGCTACTTCAAATATTTGTGATGCTTTAAAATAGATCGAGATGCGCCCCGAGTTTGCAGTGGGTAGCTGCTGTATAAACAAGACCATAAAAAGGAAACTCACTCGTTTATCTCTAGAATTATCGTCCGTACGTGCTACCGAAGTCCACACAACAGCTTCACCTGTGCGCTGCCCAGTGTGGCTAAACTAGGGCTTTGAAGGGGCTCGTGCTACGCAGTTCCGCTTTGCTGCCGGGACCTCAGACGGATCAGTCGGACAGCTAAAGGGGCGTGGGCACGGGCTGACTGGGAGCACGGCGGCAGCGGTGGCTGGCACGTTCCTGGGCGAGGCGAGCAGCCCTGGACCAGAGGGAGCCGGACGGGACAGAACGTCACAGATCCTGAAGTTCCAGCAACAGCTGCTGGGCGATTCCGAAGGGAAGGGAGGTGCGAAGAAATCCGCCAATCAGCGCCGGGGACGGCTTTTCCCTCCCCTCGGCTCCTCAGGGCGATTGGATGAGCGCGGGTAGGCGGCGCCGTGCCTGCTCCGTGTGAATGAGCTCTGCGCGCGTCACTCGCAGGCTGCTGCGGGGGCGGGGACACCGGGGCACAGTAGGGGGCTATTCGCCGTCGCTCAGCCCTGGGGTAGCTTCATTGCCCCCCCCCCACACACACACACCTTGTGGCACTAGCCGCGGGCGGGAGCTCGCGCGGCGCCGCTCCTCCTTACGCGCTCCCGGGTTCCTGCCCAGCGGGGTGGCTCCCGGCTGCTCGGCGGACAGTTATCCTAGCGCACGCTACTAACGGGGCTGGCGGGGGGTAGGGGCTGTGCCCACCCACCGCTCCAGGGGCCCGCCCTGTGGAAGAAGCTCGGCGCCGAGCCTGTAGGCCCTTTGAGGCGGGGGAAACACAGCTGCACTTTGCTGCCCCATTACTGACACTCTGGGCCGCCCCCGAGATGCGGGCCCAGCTGCTGCCCTACAGCAGGGAGGGGGGGGATTTACCTCCCCCTTCTCCCCGCGTGTCTCTTCCTGCGGGGCAGAGAGAGACAAGCCGCTCGCGGCAAATAGGAAAGAGCAGCAGCCCAGCTCCTGCTCTCCGGGTTTGCCGTGCAGCGGGGGCCCAGCTGTGTGGCAATACCGCCCCCTGCCGGCCGCTGGCCACCGTGCAACGACACACACCGAGCCCCCCGCCTCAGCGCTGAGTCCGCCTTCCCTTCCGGGGCACCCCGGGGCGAGCCCCGCTCAGCACACGCGACAGCATGGGAGCGCGCTTGGCCCGATAGGACGGCGGGCCGGCCTGCAGCTCTTTTTCCTGGTTGCACTTGGGTAAGGTGCTGTTGCGTGGCTGGGGGGAGGGGAGCCGCAAAGGGGTAGGAGCTGCCGTGAGCTGCCCCACATTTATACTCACTTCTCTCCAAACTGCATTTTTCCTTATTAACAAAGAGCCTTTGTTTTTGTCCCAAGCCGCGCATTAGCATTAACCCTCACAGACATCACCTTTCTGCCCTGCTGACATTGCCAAGCACCATTGCAGAAGCTTCTTGGAATGAGATTAGGGTCTCAAGATGTGACCTACCGAGCCAACTTTTGATGGTAGCAAAAATCCTCACCTAGATCTGGGTCTGAAGTTTGCAAATAGTCCCCCCTTCTTAAATCAGACAGCTCCGAATCCCAGTTTTAGCCCCTTCAAACGTCTGAAATTCTTAGGGCCTTTCAGTGTCTGTCCCATAAGCAGACATCAGTAGAAATACCAGTTTAATTTTATGTATATACTATTTCTCAGAGTTCTAGGCTTATATAGGACATTTCAATTAACAGAGTCAAGTGATTACTTCTGAAGTTGCCAACCTCCACTCCCAAAGGGAAACTGGTTCTTTTGGCCTGTGGTGAGGAAGTACTTCCAGCCCAACCCTGCCTTTTCCAGCACAATATAGGCTGAGAACATACCAGATGTTCACTGTAGCTTACTTCTGTGTGCATGCTTATGCAAATATATATGCTCTGCAATTTCACTTTCCAAAACTATATATAGAATCTTTTATGTAGGAGGGTCACATCTGAAAAGGTGCCTGCTGGATTACTCCCAGCAAGTCTGGTAAGTAAGAAAAACTGAGGTCAACTAGATTTTTCTAGTTCAACTTCTCAGATTTTTCTACTTTATTATGTAATTTTAAAAAAGAAACTGACAAATTGGCCAACGGCAGTGCTGCAAACTTAAATATAAATCGTCATAAAACTTTTGACTTCTTGAATTGAGCATAGAATAAAAACCATGTAAAAAGACTATCCCCCTCCTCACACTCTGCTCAGATTTTGACCAGCAGAACTGCTTAATTGTCATTCTTTCCCAAACTTACAGTGCTTCAGTACATGATGGATGTAAAAGGGCATAGGACATGCTTGACCGTGGAAATACTTTGTATCTTTGTTAATGGAGAGTCTCATCCTACAGCCACTGCACATGTGGCACTCCCACTGACATCACTCTGTGGATGCAATAGCTTAGGGGTTTTGAACTTCATTGTACCACAGCACCCTTCTGACAATAAAAATTATTACTTGGCCTCAGGAAGAAGAACTGAAACCTGAGTTCCGTGGCCCAGAGTAAAAGGGCCCAAGCCCTACCACTCCCTTGTAGGGGGCCAAGACTGAAATCCAAGGATTTCAGCCCCAGCAGAGCTCGAGATTCAGCTGTAGTCGCAGGCCACACCAAATCTAAGCCAGCCCTGGAAACCCCATTAAAATGGTGTCAAAGCCCACTCTGGGGTCCCAACCCATAATTTGAGAACTGCTGAAATAGCTGGACATCTGAAACCAAAATCATATGCTTTCCAGGAGGAGCTTGAAAGCACAGCTTTGAAAGGAAACCAAATTGGGAGTGAGGGAGAGAGGGATTCCTGGTTACTTCAGCCAATGTATTTATTTTAAAACGGGACAGTTTTAAAATCCAATTGTGTAAAAATGAAGGCAGCAGTAATATACAATGTATCTGGTGGCAGGTAGATTTGCTTGCTCAATTATTCATGGATTTGAACTAGATAGCAACTAGTCTCCTGGAGTGCACCAGAGAGTGAGTGCCAACAACTTCAGAGTTCCAGCCGCAACAACTCACTGCTTGCTGTTCTCCAGCAAGACACGTAGGCCAAAATCTTTAACTTGGTACAGTACTTGAGTACCCACTGAAATCAATAGGAGTGGCATGTACTCAGCTTCTCCAAATGTCAGGCCACTTGTTTATGTCTCTAAATAAAGATTTATGTGCCATGATCAAGTGTGAGGGGGTATATGCAGTGTGGATGATACATTTTTTAGAGGCAGCTCTAATGTGGGTGTCTCCTTCCAGCTAGAACTGTTTTGGGGAGAGCTATATCCTTACACTACTCTCTCTCTCCATTTTCTCTACCACTATCCCAGCAGCAGTAACCTGTACTGCTGTAATGTAGCTCCTGTGGCCTGTGTATCTTTCTAGGGTCTGCAGAGTTAAGGGTTTGCTCTAATCATGGTGCCATCTTTACCTCAGTCAGCATGTCAGAATGGCTTGGGCCAGAACTATTAGCTGCCAAACTCTCTAGGCACCTGCATATAAAACTGTTTTCCTTACCCAAGTCCAAGTTTCCCCATACATAAAATAGTGATAATGCTGCTTATCTACCTGTTTGTAACCCTTCTTCCAGGTAGGCCCGGCAGCAACCAGGGCCGGATTCAATATCTAGGGGTCCATCTCACACAGAACTGGCTCAAGGCCCCACCCAGTAGCCTGGGAAAGTCACACACCCATGGGCGCCTCTCAGAGGCAATGCTTCCCCACTTGCAAGCACAGAGTCTGAGTGTAGAAAAGAAACATTTAGGGTATGTCTAGACTACATGGCTCTGTCGCCAGAGTCATGTAGATTAGTTTACTAGACATATCCAAATGAAGCGTCGATTTAAATAATCGCCACTTCATTTAAATTAAAATGGCTGCCGCACTGAGCTGATCAGCTGTTTGTCGGCTCAGCGCACTAGTCTGGATGCTCCGCGGTCGACATCAAAGGCATTTGTCGACTGCCTCGGTAAACCTCATCCCACAAGGCATAACAGGGCGGTCAACAAATTTATCATAGAATCATAGAACTGGAAAGGACCTCGAGAGGTCATTGAGTCCAGTTCCCTAACCGGTGTCTGTCTAACCTGCTCTTGGCAGGACCAAGTATCATGTAGATCATCCCCTGACAGGTGTCTGTCTAACCTGCTCTTAAATATTTCCAGAGATGGAGATTCCACAACCCCCCAAGCAATTTATTCCAGTGTTTAACCATCCTGACAATTAGGAGTTTTTCCTAATGTCCAACCTAAACCTCCCTTGCTGCAATTTAAGCCCATTTCTTCTTGTCCTATCCTCAGAGGCCAAGGAGAACAATTTTTCTCCCTTCTTCTTGTAACACCCTTTTAGATAATTGAAAACCGCTATCATATCCCCTCTCAGTCTGCTCTTTTCTAAACTAAACAAGCCCAATTCTTCCAGTCTTCCCTCACAGCTCATATATTCTAGATCTTTAATCATTTTTGTTGCTTTTCTCTGGACCTTCTCCAATTTCTCCACATCTTTCTTGAAATATGGTGCCTAGAACGGAACACAATACTTCAGTTGAGGCCTAATCAGTGCAGAGTAGAGCAGAAGAATTACTTCTTGTGTTGTGAGCAAGACACTCCTGTTAATGCATCCCAGAATCATGTTTGCTTTTTTTGCAACAGTGTCAGACTGTTGACTCATATTTAACCTGTCATCCACTATGACCCTAAATCCCTTTCTGCAGTACTCCTTCCTAGACAATCACTTCCCATTCTGTATGTGTGAAACTGTTCCTTCCTAAGTGGAATACTTTGCATTTGTCCTTATTAAACTTCATCCTTTTTACCTGAGACCATTTATCTAGTTTGCCCAGATCATTTTGAATTATGACCCTTTCCTCTAAAGCACTTGAAACCCCTCCCAGCTTGGTATTATCTGCAAACTTAATAAGCGTACTTCTCCATGCCAATATCTAAATTGTTGATGAAGATATTGAACAGAACTGGTCTCCAAAGACCCCTGCGTAACTCCACTTGTTATGCTCTTGTTATCTGTAGAGGAATAACATTTGCATTGATATTTGTTAGTTAAAAATATTACAGGGGACATTTTCATGCTTTAGGGTACAAACTGAATATTCTAAAGATGGATTTGGATATCTGGATCTTTATTCCCATACACCTCCTCCCCAACAATGTGAAATAGGTAACTTCCAAAGGCAGACTACTGAGAAAGATGGGACACCTACTTTGCTTCAGTATATAAGGTGTTATTGCCTTCTCCGCATTCAATGAGCAATCAGGCCAAGAGAGAAACAGAGAGAGATAAAGATGCATTAATGTGGAAAAATATCCTCTAAAACTTCCAATATTCGCTATTAGGCAATGTACAGTTTGTGCAACTGCATTCTATTATGTTGCTTTCAATGAGCTGAAATGGTCAAGAATAGTAACAACTAACTTATTTTGGCTAATTATATTGCTGGAAATTTGGAAACATTTGCATAGGTTACACAGGTCATCTCAATTATGACTGACATTACTAACATCCCAATTATTATGAACAGAAATTCAAGTCATGAGCATACATCTCTGTATTTTAATTACAGATACATTTACCTGGAGGAGGGGTTTTTTAATCAATGAAGACAATAATCCAGTTGAGAGGTTTTTATGAGTGTATTAGAGAAGTACAATATAAGGCTAATATGGTATTTAGATACATTATTTATATAACACAGGGGGTCTAAAACTTCATTGTACTCCAACTGCCTCTTCCACAAAAATTACTACATGGCCCGAAGAGGGGGACTGAAGCCTGAGCCCACAAGACCCCCATCACACATGGGGTACATCTAGACTACAGGCTGTCGACAAAGCTTCTGTTGACAAAGAGCATCTAGACTACATCTAGTTCTATCGACAAAGCAAGCCACTTTGCATCTACACTCTTATGTCGACAAAGGACAGTGTAGATGCAATAACGCCTTCTGTCGACAGAACTCTGTCGACAAAAGGTGTTATTCCTCGTAGAATGAGGTTTACCGCTGTCAACAAAACTGCAGAGTTCTGTCGGCGTTATGTAGATGGCCGTGTTTCTGTGTCTAGTGCAGAGATCATGGACATTGGAGGATTCCCCCCAAACCTCAATCAGGTCCATGATCTCTGTACTGGACCAGGAAGGCACCTGCCTTTTGCAGCCCAGGCAGGCTCCTGGGGAGTGATGGAGGGCTGGCTAGCACTGGCTGGCTCGCTCATGCTGGCAACTGGGTCAGGGGCAGCTCCTGCGTGCTGTGGGCTGGCAGGCCTAGAGCTGGCACAGGCCCTGTGGCCAAACAGAGTCTACCACTTTAAGGGTTCAGGGTCTGCACGCGGAGGAGAGGAGTTTTCCTGGTTTGGCCCAGAGTGGCCACCAGGGCACCCTGGAAAGGGCTGGAGGCCCCCTATTTCGAATTTGGCGTTATTCCTCATAGAATGAGGTTTGCCAAATTCAAAATAAGCACTCTGCTATTTCGATTTAATTTTGAAATAGCAGTTTGGCTGCGTAGATGCTAGGAAAGTTATTTCGAAATAATGGCTGTTATTTTGAAATAACTTTGCTGTGTAGACATACCCTTTAATATGATGGATTCTTACATAATTTACTATCTAAAAATACCTTCATTGCATCACTAGAGTGAGTGTAAAATAAACTGCCCTAAAATTAATAATTGGGTGAGAACTTTTTTTAAAGACTACATTATCCATGTGTATGTGATAGAGTTTAATATTTCAGTTCTACCCACATAAAAGACAGTCGCTATGTTTCATGAGTCATACTTTTATGTAGCTCCATATGCATATGACTGATGGGGTTTTATTGCAGATTTTATTTTTCCATCTTTTGTTTATCCTATAATGCGCTGAGCTCATGTGGGAATTCTCCAGTGTATCTTCGTGTTCTTTTTAACCAGCAGAACTGCAGAAACCCATCAATTTCAGATCTAAACAAGCTGTCTTGTTTTGGAACAATGAACTAGACTGTGAAAAATGTCATATAATCTGACAGGGAAACTGGGTTTACTGCTCATTGAGACAAAAAGTAATTCATGGATTAATAGATTTTAAGGCTATAAGAGATCATTATCATAATCAAGTATGACCTTCTTCATAAAAAAGCAGCAAGGAGTCCTGTGGCACCTTATAGACTAACTCCTTGCCGCTTTTGCAGATTCAGACTAACACGGCTACCCCTCTTCTTCATAAACAGACCATAGAATTTCATCCAGTCATTCTTGTATCAAGCCCAGTAACTTCTTACTAAGATAGAGAATATCTAAGTAAGAGATCCAGTCTTGACTTCATGGGTTCAAGTGACATAGGTCAAGTCAGTTTCATGCACTGTGCCTCAGTTTCCCCATTGATAAATTTGAGATAATGATACCGCTCTTTGAGATCTATATATGTAAAATGGGCAATATAAGAACTAGATTTTATTTTATTACCCAATGTGAATATGTATTGCTTCATCTTCCAATCATGGATTTTGTTGTACTTTATTCTGTCAGGGTATGTCTACACTGCATTCCTCTTTCGAGAGAGGCATGCAAATGCAGACAAACGAAATTGCAATTATAAAATGAGGTTTAAGGGTTATTTCGAAAGAAGGGTTTTTTTTTCTAAATAACCCTGTCCAGACTGTGTTTTTTCTTTCGAAATAGTGTATTTCAAAAAGCGCCCGGACGCAATTATGCAAATGAAGCATGGGAAATTCAAAACAGTAAGAACTAGGAGACCAGCAGACCAGGGAGACGGGGAGCAAAGCCTCTGAGGATGCCAGCAGCGGGACAGCCGCGGGGCGTCTGGGCTGTCCCGCTGCCGGCTTCCCCGAGGCTTTGCAAAGCCACGGGGGGGCTCGGGCAGCGGAGCAGCCCAGGCGGGCCTGGGCTGCTCCGCTGCCGGCTTCCCCAAGGCTTTGCAAAGCCGCGGAGGGGCTCGGGCAGCGGGGCAGCCCAGGCGCGCCTGGGCTGCCCCACTGCCCGAGCCCCTCCGCGGCTTTGCTCCGCGTCTTCCTGGTCTGCAGACCAGGGAGACGCGGAGAAAGCCCCGGAGTACACGGGCGGCAGGACCGCGAGGTCCCGCAGTCCGTGTCCTCCGGGGCGAGCCCCGTTCGTAACTGCAGATCCGACGTAAGTTGGATCCGCGTAAGCCGGGGACTGCCTGTACAGAGGTGATACCACTGCTCTAGTCCTTCGTATCATTCCACTTATGCATTTTTTTTTAGTGTCATTGCATTACAAGGTTCAGTGCTCCCCTTTTTTAGGATTTACGTTATTTGTTTCTACATATAAAACCTATATTTGGCTGTGTTATATCACATGATGTTCACATGAGCCCATGTTACAA
This sequence comes from Pelodiscus sinensis, assembly GCF_049634645.1. Classification (NCBI taxonomy): domain Eukaryota; kingdom Metazoa; phylum Chordata; order Testudines; family Trionychidae; genus Pelodiscus; species Pelodiscus sinensis. The sequence continues at coordinate 59,310,143 of NC_134713.1, forward strand.
AGCAATCCAGACTGGCAAGCATGACTGACCTGTCTCACCTTTATTTACCACTCCACCAATTTTTGTGACATATGTAAATTTTACCTGCAGTTATTTTCCTCCAGATAGTTCATAGAAATATTGAATGATACCCCATGAGAAATACCCCCATAAAGTCACAATTCCACATTTCGAATTTCTTTCTGAAATCCATCAGTTAACCAGTTTTTAGATCTATTTAATATTGGCTACTTTGATTTTATGTAATGCTTTTTTAAAAAAAATCATATTGTTGATTATACCCAAATTTGGGTCCAATCAAACTAGGACCTTGGTTTCATACTTTTCTATGTATCCTCAAATTTAAGAGAACAGTCACCATGTCTCACTCCTCAATCCCAAAATCTGAATCCAACGTAGAATTTTACTTCTGAGCTGGAGTCAAACCAGGAGGGAACCTCTTTCCAGATCTGACTTGGATGTTCCCTATAATCATGGAAATCTTGTAAAAATATCAGATTTACTATGGTTTACACCAGGACCGGAGGGAGGCATGGGCGAGCCGGGCAGCTGCCCAGGGCGCCAACCGATGAGGGGCGTCTGATGGCAGCTGTAAGGGGTGCACGGCATCCCTTACAGGTAACATTAGGCACCGTGCGCGTGGCTCCCACGGCGCCAACCGGTAGCGCTCTTCCCCCCACGGCCGTGGGGCCCTGCATGGCCCGGCATGTGCGCCAGCAACGCTGGCCGGGCCAGGCAGCGCATGCACCTTGTGCCCTAGGGGCGGGCTCCGGGCTGCATACCAGCAGTTGTGGCCAGCCCACGCATGCACCCCAGAGGGCGGGACACGGACTGCGCGCCAGCGCCGTGGCCAGCCCGCACATGCGCCGTATGCCCTGGGGCGGGCCCACGCCCCACAGGCGGGCCTGCGCATGCACCGTGCACCCGGGGGTGGCGCCTCATGCTCTGGCCCAGGGCACCAAAAGGGTTCAGGCCGGCCTTGGTTTACACCATGTAGAATTCTGAGCCAAACCGTTGAGCAATATTTGTGAAATTTCAGCACTGAACATGAACCCTAGAATCAGCCTTGACTCCGAACCTAACAGTCCTAAATTTAATCCTGTCCTGAATGCTAATTAAACTTAATCTGGATTCAGTTCTAAATACTGTTTCTCATTCAGCCTATTTCTATAGTACCTGGAATTGCAGCTCCAAAGGCCATAGTTCTGTGAGACAAAAGGATGGAACATGAATCTACTGTATATTTGAGAGAGTTTGTGAGTCTGACCATGGGTCTGTCTGTTTATACAAGAACTCCTCCTAAACAGTAAGAACTAGGACCACTAAATTTCCTCCTATCCTATGCCTCTTATCATAATTTAAAACAATAGAAGGGTTTGGTTGTGCCAGGACAATGAGGTGTGCCTGGAATGGGATTCCTTCTCATAAAACCGTACAGAAAAGAAACAGAATCACTAGGCAGGTGAAAGGGGCTGGCTGGGGATCTCACTCCTCCCCCCCCTTCTGAGACTGACCCAGCCCCGAGCCTTCCCTCCCCAGGCATCCTTTGGAGCTGCAATTCCAGGTACTATAGAAATGGGCTGAAGGAGAAACAGTATTTAGAACTGAATCCAGATTAAGTTTAATTAGCATTCAGGACAGGATTAAATTTAGGACTGTTAGGTTCGGAGTCAAGGCTGATTCTAGGGTTCATGTTCAGTGCTTATAATTACCTACAGTAGCTTTCTTTGATTGCTTACATGTTCACCAGCTAAAGCACTATGGCCTCAAATATCCTTTTTATACACCTTACCTGGTGAACTCACAAAAAATAGGCTGTGTCAGCGTTACTCAGTACTGAAGATCAAATTGAAGTAATGCGTCAAAACCATAGTAGATGCGATTTGGCTATTTTGACTCTAATATACTATACTCCCAAACTGATTTGGCTTTAAGTAGTAATGGCCCTATTCCAAAGAGCTACATGTGCCAGAGATCAGCTATCCTTTTCCTCTTGTCTCTGTGTCACAGCTGCCAAAGAACCATTAAACCAGATCATCCCACTTTACCAGGCATGAGATTATTTGCTGGTGTGCAAAATGAAGAACAAAATTAAAATTAACTTGTACCAGTAGATGTAACATCCGGAGAATAAAGGCTTGGGGTTTTATGCCTCATTTATACACTTATGTGTTCCAAAACTGATTGTTCAGGAAAGGGCTACTGAAAAATGTTTACTGGGCACAAGCTTTCTCTGCAGTCAAGTTAAAATATCCAAGCATGAAAAAGGGAGAAAATTAGAGAAGCAAAAGGTTTGTTTTTTTGGACATCACAAAAGTTAATTGCTTATTTATACAATGCCTAACACATTAAGGCTTGAAAGCCTCTTAACAAATGCTACAATATGAGACTGTATTTTGAGAACATTGAAAAACTTGCCAGAAAGAAAGCGGAGTGTGTTTGTTTGAGACGCAACCCTACTATCCAGCAGTGGCCTAGCAACAGGTTGGGGAAACTCATAATGCACTGAGGGGCAACCTAGGATAGTGAGTGGGTTGCATGAGTGACTCTCATCTCAGTGGGCTGCAAGATTGTTGTAACCAAGACAGTCTCCCAAGATGGGGTAGTTTAGCTAACTGTGCTTGTGTACGTAGAATTTGTGGGGTTGTCAAGTTATTGGATTTTGTAGCAGCATGCAGAGCATTGTTGCACCCACTGTTGTGTTTGCCCCAAATTCAATGCAAAGTGGGCCATATGAGGGGTCTAATGAAAGCTTATGTTTAGCTGATTCTATCTATGCTACTTGTATGATTTTTTATGTAAAGCTATGAATATGGGCTCTCTACTTATATTTTAAAATGTTTTCTGTCTGGGAGATAGCAGGAGATGTTGCCCAGTGAATGATGCATGGACAGTGGCCCTTAAGGGTTGCCAATTGACAACCGAGGAATAAACGATGGCCCCTTGCCTGAGAAGGACACACCTGGATACTCCATGGCTCCTTGCCTAAAAAGGACATAGACTGGTTCATTGGTCACGTGATCAGCCCGATTTTGGGAGGCACCATTGCTCAGGAGAACAATGGATTTCCCTCTGCATGGGCAGGATTTTAAAAGTATCCTGGGGATGCCTCCATCTTTGCCTTCACTCTTGCTCTCTGCTACAAAAGCACCTTTGCTAAGGACAGAGAGCCAGAAAGGAACATTGACCCCTCCTAACATAGGATGTGCTCCAGAGACTTTTAAGCTAGCAGTTTGTTACATCTCTGCTAAGAGCCTGCATCAAGAACTTGGTGATTGATGTATGTAATGTGCTTTCTTTAATAATTCTACTCTCACCCTTTTCTTTCTTTTTATTAATAACACTTTAGAATTTAGATTCTAAAGAATTGGCATAGATTGTTATTTTGGTTAAGATCTGAGTTATAAATTGACCTGGGACTGTGGCTGGTCCTTTGGGATTGAGAGAACCTGTTCGGAGTTGGTGAGGTTGGTTTTCATAACCTCTCATCTGTGTAAGGAGTGATGCTGGTTGTGGCACAGGTAATGCTTGAGTGTAACTTCTGGCTGGCCAGCGTGGCAGCTGAAATGCTGTGTGTGACTGGTTTGGTGTCTTATAGAGGGGAACCCCAGTCCTGGGCTGCAAGTAGCCCTTTTTCTAAGCAATTTGCCCTGATTTGACTCTCTGATTGGTGCCCCAGATTCCCTGTCATATTACAGAGGTGTGCCAATTGAATGGTAGCAGCACTTTGATTGGATATAGAGGGAATGATGCCTCTCAATGTTATGTTCAATTAGCATGAACCTCACTTCATATGTCATTTTAGTAATGCCAGTAGGAAAAAACTACATGAATGAAAAACAGCAAGATCTGGCAACTCTGTGCATGGACAACCATAATCAAAATGTTTTGTGGGCCATACATAGAGCCCCAATGGGCTGTATGTGGCCTTCTGGCCACTGGGTTGCCCCCCACTGTGATAAGGCAGCTAGGCAATTGTGCAATGTCATAAGAATGGTCATACTGGGTAAGACCAAAGGTCCATCTAGCCCAGTATCCTGTCTGCTGACAGTGGCCAATACCAAATGCCTCAGATGGAGGGATCACAACAGGTAATCCTCCAGTCACCCACTTCCAGATAAACAGAGGCTAGGGATATCATTCCTACCCATCCTGGCTAATAGCCATTGATGGGCCTAACCTCCATGAATCTATCGAGCTCTTTTTAGAACCCTGTTAAAGTCCTAGCCTTCCCCACATGCTCTGGCAAGGAGTTCCACATAATTGGGTGGAGAGGTAACCTCACATAACCAGTGATCCCTCTAAGCTGGGTGGCAGCACAGCTTCACAGGTGATTAATCAACCCCGCCCAATCAGTCAGCTCCATGCATGGAGCCCTGAGCCTCTGACTGGACAGGGCTGATTAATCACCTGAGAAGCTGTGCTGCTGCACATTTTAGAGGGAACACTGCTCACAACATGTAATTGCTGGCAATTTCTTTAGTAAGTTCATTTAATTATTTTACTAATATACTGGTTTTTTTAATGTCAGTATTTTTAGCTAAGAAACTAAGAAAGCAGCTTTAGTGATCTTTTACCAGCAATCAAAGCAGTTAAGCAAGGATCCAAAGTAGGAAAAGGACACATTCTTCCTCCCCTACTGCATCATTTTAAATATGGAAACTATCCTTTCCTCAGATTATTTTTTAATCTTTCCAGAATGGACTTTACTCTTCCTTTTCCATCTCTAGGCAAACTCCACACGTTTCTCAAGTGTAATACATAATTCCTGTTTCTCTACTAATCAGGAACACGTTGCAGTCCTTAACCATTGGCCAAGCAAACTAAAGTCACATGGTAGTAGAGATTTGTTCACATTTCTTCATGGCTCTCTGATTTTTATTCTTTTGGCTCTTTTCCTAGCATAAGTGGTTTTATCCTTCTACAATAAAATGGGACCTCCTACAGTTCTTCAGCTGGAGTTTAATTTAAAAGGTAAAGAGGCTTATTGTTCATCTTACAATTTGTCTCTGCTGCCAGTGAAATGCTGCTCTTTATGCTACCTTTGAATACTTTAAACAGCATTAATAATAAATCATGAGAAACCTATAATTTAATATGTCATTTTACAAACAGACTTTTGCTATGCTTAACTTCATATCGAAAGAATCATTAGCTTATTTGATCCTGCTTAACTGCGCAATGAAGGGACTTGTCCTTATGTATGGGTAAGATTCCACAACACTGTTGTGGCATGAGGAGCTGATGAAGAAAAGAAGATGATGGGCCTTTTATTGGAGCTGATGTCCCAATTTACGTTTTTCCTGCTGAATAACTGCCAGGTTTCCCTACATCCTGCTAAATAATAGACTGCTTGTTTTGAGATGCCCAGGTATACCAGTATTAAGACTATTTCTTCAGCACTGGCCTATTTGCCATGGCAAGTACAATCATGGTGATCACATTAAAAAGTTTATCACGGTATCTGAACCACAACAGACATTGCCTATACTAATTTTAGGGAGGTCTGTTCATCACAGATGTGTTCTTTAATGGCAATCATTGTATCAAAGGGCCCAACACCTGGAAACAGAGATTCAGGTTTCTAAACAGTGTAAGTAGATAATTTGACTTAGCTCTTTTCTCTATGCTGCCTTACCCGTTCCTGTCCTCCTCTCCTCTGATATAATGAGTAAACTGCCTTTCATCAACTGTCTCTGTTGTATTCGCCCCACAACTAGAGATGGGAAGCAGCATCTCTGAGGCCTTCACTTTAAAAATCAACCGGTGTCACTGATAGGAGGGGGAATAATGGTATAAGATACACTTGGTGCTGCAGACACTAATAGACCCACTCATGAAAAAGCTATAAATCCCAAAGCCCTATACAGAGTGACGTATGTACAGCACAGAGGGACTATTTTAGCCAGCCCTGGTGAAATGCATACAAAAGAGAAGATTTGTTGGTTAGTGAAAAGCAAACAAAATCAGAAATTTATATGCTCACATATGAATCCTACACACCCTAGTCTTCAGTGCTAGCTGGCCTTTTGAAATGACCCCTTAGTGCAGGCAAGTCCAATCACAATGTCATTTCCAACCTGACCAGCAAGATGTAGGGTGAGTGCAAAGCTGTCTGAATATTGGGAGGACTGTGACACTCAGTGTGTTAAGGAGGACTCTGATGGACAAAACTGGTGTACTAAAATAGATTTTCTACTTTTCTGCCTTCACATCAAAGCAGTATTTGGGGGATGGGGAGCTGTCATACACTGTAATAATCTGGTGCCAAGCCTGAAAAAAACTTCCCTTTAACAGAGATAAGATAATGCAGGCTAACAGTTCTTTAGCTAAATAGGATTAATTAGCAGGAAGCTGCCTATTAGCTCACTGCTGACCTCTAAAACGTAATGAAGAACGAGGTCAATGGAAATAATAGCTCTGTTTAGGAGTTTAGGGCAAACTGTAATCATAGATCATATTGATATAATAATGTCAAGGGGGTAAGAAAATACTGTTTATTTCAGAGATAATCTTTGGAGTTTTCTCTAGACTCAATGGTTTGCACATTCCAAAATAAACAATTGCAACATCTAAGCCATCAATATCAGTGGGCACTAGCCTTTGACATTCCAACACACTAAGTTTTCTACCCCTTTTTCTATGCTTTTATTATATAAACTCTTTTTCCCCCCCAACCTCAAGACCTGACTGGCATTAGGTACTATAGGAGTCATGTTTCTATTCTCACCAGTGTATTGGAGCCATCACTTCTCTGCTTATATCTTGCACGATCAGCTTAACGCTGAATACAGTTCATTTAAGTAAGACAAGAAAAAAGAAAATCAACCAAATCGTATTGTAAATGCACATTTCCAAAGTGTCCTGAAAGATTTTCTTAAGCCTCGAGCTACCATATATTTCTTCACTTGTGTTCATCTGTTTTCTATAGCAGGTTTCTTCAAATTGTACAGCACACTTTTTCTAGTACTAAAATGTACACATCAATATGTGTCTCTGCAGAACACATCATATGGCTCTGCAGTTTATCAGATGGAAAAAACATGAAGTGAGTATGTAAATATTCTTGTAGTTGGAGTACTAGTGGCAGCTCCTATTAAAGCTGGTCAAATGTTTACAAGTAACTACAATATGGGGTAGTCCTTGTAAGCAGTGCAGAACTACTTACATTTGCACCTTTGGGCACCTCACTAACATTTTGCCTACTACTCCATTTCTGTTGTGTCCTTCTAAAGTCTGAGCAGTTTAAAAGCAGCCATTTGAAAACTCCACTTCCTCTCCCCAACAAAAAGCATCCATCAACAACCTCTCAGGGCATATAATAATTTCAAAATAGCATGTCCACACTATAGGGAAGCCTTGAAATTAGTCCGAGGCAGGCTCCCTTAATGTGAACACGCTACTTCAACTTAGAGCTCCAAGAAGCACTGGAGAGTAATTAGTTTGAATTACTCTGGTGAGTAGTCATTTCAAAATAGTGTCATTGAGCGTCAACACGCCCGCTCTTTCGAAATAGCTATTTCAAAAATTAGTGTTATTCCTCATGGAAAGCAGGGAGTACAGATTTTGAAATAACCAGCCCTTATTTCAAAATAATGGGCTTGGTAGTGTGGATGCTCTGCTTCTTATTTCGAAATAAGGGGAGCTATTTCCAAATAACTCCCTAGTGTAGACCAGGGCTCAGAGAAGTTATTCCTGCTTTTTCTCACAAGTCTCTGATATCTTCTCCAAAATTCTATCCTTTTCTTTGTCCCTTCTGTTTTATAGTTAGGGGAATCAAGATCAAGCAGTGCTGCTACTCATCTGTCTGTTTCAGTGTAGTGCAGGAAAGAGCCCAATTTTCAAATAGATCCAAAGTTCTTTTAACGTCAGAAACTCTAAACCATACTCAGAACCCCCAACGGGTAACCAGCACAGGCTGTGTAGTACAGATGTCAAAAACTTCCAGCAAGATGCACCCATTACTAAATAATTGGAAAAGTATTATATTTAAGCTATGAATAGGCATCAGAATCTTTCATATTGGTCTTATTTCCAGCCTAAATAGTTACTCCTGGGGTAACTAGACATGCAAAGATTTTCCTCATCATTTTAATTTTAATATCCCATCCCTCTTCAAAACCTTCATGAAGCATCTGACTAGATTCTGAAATTTGCTTGTAATAGGAACCCACAACACATCTTGTATAATGGTTATAACACACTCGCTCTGGTAAAACGTACTCGCTTTCTCTTCAAGAGCTCTGCCCATTATGTCCCCATCTTTCCTACTTCTGCCATTACACTTACCTGAGATCTCTTTTCACTCCCCAGTCATCTGAAATGTACAGTTTTACATCTCAACTCTCCACTGCAAAAGAGCACAAAGCAAGTCCAACTGTTTTATTAAATATATAGGACTAGATGCTCAGTTATATGCATCTAGTGTAATTTTATACAGTCCCATTAAAATCAGCAGAGCTATGCTGATTTATATAAGGTGAGAACCTGTCTGTGTGAATGGCACATGTCATGAATATTGTGTTATAACATTTCCAAATTGAGACATTTTCTCTTACACATATATCTGGAAAACATTATCTTTCTTAAGGTCTTAGGGAGAAATAGTTGATCAAAATATATTTGACAAAAAGTGTTTTAATGAAACTGAAAAATGTTTTTAACTGCTCAAATCCTTGGAACTTCCAGCAACATTAATCAAAACAACAACTACTATAGGCGAACAGCCAACATGATGAATAGTTCCTCATAGACAGTTTTCATCTCCTGGCTGGTATTGCTTTCATATATCAAAATTGTATGCGTGTTTGGTGGGAAGAGTGGTTATATCTATAAAACAGAATGCAAACATACTGGTATTCTCATTAGTTCAACATTTCCAAATGGGTAGATGATTCAGCAGCAGAAAAAAAAAATCTAACTTGAATCTGTTTTTATAGGGAACTTTACCACGAGCAAAAAATACTGTATTGGTAAGAAAGATTCTGCATAGAAAATGTATTGTTGAGTTTTACTGTTCTGACCCTTCTAAACTAAAAGGGTAGGAACCAGATTTCTACACTTTTAAGCTGGTACCATCAAGTATTATAAAATCTCAAAATCCACTTGGTTTGGTCCCATAGGGAAGTTCTGACCATTGAGAGTCTCCCACTTTTTTGTTATTTTGGTAGCACTCTGAGTGTGAAGAGCACATCTTTGGCATATAATATTTAATTTTTTGTAAGTTATTGCTACAGTGAGTCAAAACATTTTTAAGATACTGTAACACTCACAGTAAGTAAACAAGTACACCTACGCTCTGACAAGAGATGCTGATAAGCACAATTTGAAAGCATAGTTTGTTGATGTTGAGTCTCATGCTCAGTATTTCTATTGACCAATGAACAGTAGGGTTTGTAAAAATGAATGACTTACCCTCCCATCCCCCAAAAATCAATCTCTCTCTCTCTCTCTCTCTCTCTCTCGGGAATAGTAACTGACATGTTGAGTGTATTACTAAAGATTTAAAGCTATAGTCTAGACAAATACTGGAAAATATGTTATCATATGATGAGCTATTCAGTGGCCTGTGTGAAATGAACTGGTGGTCTCATCTCAGTGTAGTTACTAATGGAAAGGAGACCAAATTGCAGGGGAAAACGATCACAATATCACTTTGTTGGCAGTATTAGCAGAGAAACCAAGGATTTAAATGGTTTAGAAACTGAACTATCCTTTCACCCAAAAAAGTGATTCCTCCTACAGCAAGATTCAATAGAAGGCAGTGAGGGCTGTCTCTGATGTACTGCAGCATGGCAGGTTGACTCTTTAAGAGTATGCATGGTCCAGCACTCCAGGTTTTGGGTCTCCACACCTTTAAGGCAAAAGGAAATCTGTCACTTGTTGGTAGCCCCACCTGACATCCTCCAACGAGGGTTTGGTTGCCTATCCTCACATAATTTATTGAAGAGACGTGGACTATGTGGCTAGTCCCTATAATAATAATCCTTCTGCAACCCAGTATGAGACTGGCCAGGCCTGGATACGTGGCTGGAGCACTGCTGCACCCCAGTTACTGCCAGCTAGAGGATGTTCCACTGGGAGCATTAGCCAGCTAGGCACAGTAATAGAAGTCTCGGGGTACTCTAAATTATGGCAAGAACCAAGCCTGCTCCTCACCAACTCCAGAGTCAGAGAGTGAGAAACAACTATGGATTGCTAACTTGGGCACATTTGAAAAATCCCTTTACACCTATTTTTATCTTTGGGTGTCTAAATATCTTTGAAAATCTGGCCCTAAGGCTTGAGAGGCAACAGCCAGTCAAGGCACACTGGAAATTTCCACTCAGTCCCTTGGGCTATCTATGCCTTGGATACACACATTCTCAGTTTTCAAGGGCTAGATTGTGCTTTTAAGGCTATTGACTGCAAGGTGTGGGTGCAGAGGTGCACTATTCCAGCAGGAGCGTGCAATCCGCATCACCCTTACTCTCTCGGTGGTCTGCCAACTCTGCTGGCTGGTGCAAAGTTGAGCAGGTCCCAGCTCCTCTTTTGAAGCCATTTATGCCTCAGGGTGTATAGAAGAAGCAGTCACCGCATGCCCTTGAGTGCAGCGACTGCACTTGTCCCTTGCCCTGCACAGAGTGTGAGAGAAGAGTGTCCCCCTCCCCCGTGCTTCCGCTAAGCTTCTAGAACCAATACAACTGGATCTAAATGGGTCACATCCTGAAGACTATGGGCAGGAAGAGACTGTGGCTAAATTGGCCCTCTTTCTGTGTTATTGGGTATATACTTTTCCATATTGTTCTTTCCCCTCTTTAACCCATTCACCCATTTTTCCCAGCCCTCTCCCTTTGTCCTTGGTTCTTTAGTGAACTCAGCAGCCAGGAACTAGGCTTGTTTTCCAAAGTTGTGTTACTTTAGCAAACAAAGTAATTTTTTAAACTTTGCGCAGCTGTCTACAAATATTGCGGGGGAGTGTTCTTGTTAGCATAACAGATTGTGTGGGGAAACACAGCCATGCTCTTCTCTGGTCCTGAAGATGTTCATATGATTTGATATGTTGGAGCTTCACCTCTGCAAAGAACTGATCCTACATGCAAGTGCTCAGCCCGGTGGAGAATTGGACTCCAAGTTACGGATGGATTGGGAATCCTGCTATTGACATAAGAACACTCCAAAGTATCTCATAATATTTCATCATTGTACACTTGGACTGTGAAAACTATTTCCTTCCTTCTAAGTTAGCTTTGAAATTATCTGAGACATGCTACAGCCAAGTTACATGTTGGTAAATAAGAAACATTTAGAATACATCTTCCAAACTGCTCTGATTTCCATATAATTTTAAAGGATCCTTTTAATATTGGAAATGTTAACAGAAGTTGGACAAACACCTACTATGAACTAATTTAAAATAAGGTCTAGATGTAAAGCAGAAGTCTATTCCCAAGTTGTCCAATTCCAGGCGTTGAATGCTAAGCCAAATACCTGCCTCCAAATAAACATATATTTCAAAACATAGCTTTTTAAAATTGCTGTGTAATAAGCCAGTCTAGGTGCTCACTGCATGAATGTTAGTTTTCCAGAATAGTTGTTGAGATATAAAGTAATTGGTGGAGATGAGCCAGCCACATGAATCCTAGCAAAACTGTGCATCTAACATTCCACAATCTTTCCTTCTTTTTTATTTACTTGGGTTTTTTTTAGAAGTGCAAAGTGCAAAGAAATCAGCTAGCATGAGGTATTAAAGCCAAGGAAAAACAGAAGGACAGATTTGCTGTGGGCAGAAACAAATCTGAAGTTTAATTCCTATGTATTTGTCTAAGAATAGTTTATTCAACCTCCAGACCATTTCGTGGAGGTGGCTTCATAGTATGCTTTAGCAAAAGATAGCAAATATTGGATGACTATTAAAAACATTTTAGTGTAAGTTTTTCTTTTGGTACAAATATCCATATGCCTCATCCACTGCCTCTCCTCTCCCCCCCCACCCCCTCCCCCAGTTTGCAATGGCTGTAATATACAGGTGATTTTCCACTCATGATTTAAGAGATGATTTCCCCCCTAAAACCAAGATATAATATGGGAAGTACATCTATAGAATGTTCCGTACTTGTATCTGTTCCTTGCTATTTATGGACTTAATCCAAAATCCATCAATGAGACGCTTTGTTTGCTTCAATGGACTTTAAATTAGGCCCTATCTACCTTTTTGTTTTGTGTTTGTGTTGTCCCTTTCCCTCTGCACTGTCAGTGTTGAATTCAAGGAGACAGCCAGCTTCAAAATTGATGACTATATGGCCAGAAAATAGCACATTATTGGTTCAGAATAAGTTGTTGTTCTATGAGTTTCTTAATAATTCTTCTATGATTTGTGTTCTGTCATACTGCTGAGGTCTATCCACTCTATCTACTATCTGTACTTTGAGGCCAGACAAATGTTAGCATTAGCGAGTGATGTATTTGTTTTCCGCCATACATACCATAAATAATATGAAGACATACAACTGTGCTCTTGGTACTGAACTCATCTTTTGTCTGCTTGCTCCTGCTGTTTTGTAAGAGAAAAATGGAAAATAAAATATAATCAGAACACAGAAAAGCAAATGGCCACTTCAACCTGAAAATTGCCCTAACAATGTGAACATGCATCACAGACTTTTTTTCCTCAGAACCAAGGCAGCCTTGGGAACTACATTAGTCAACTAATGGAGTTTTTAGGTCAGTTTTTTAAATAAATGTCCCATCACTTTCTGCACGAGAATAGACTAAACATGACTGGCAGTTTGGTGCACTCAGCCCTGAGGAGAATGGAGAGATTCTTGTTTTGTAAGTTATCCTTGACTCAGCTGGCTGACATGCAGAATTGTGGAAAGTAAATTCTAGCTAACCCACAGTGGAGGCAGGGTCACTTTAGCACAGGGCCTTTGAGAAGACATTTATAGGGCAGTACTCATGGCTACATGCATTAGATCTCCTAGTAAACTTGTCTGGATTTTGCCATCATAGTAACTTGGTCTCCACATGCTGTCAGGCACAGCAAGCTATATTGGGGAGAGGGCAAACCATTATCACCCACCTGCCCTGTGCCACTGATTAGATATTTGTACATTCTGTTACAATAAAGACTACTCTGTCTTTGGTCACCGCTGAAACTTGCCAACAAGGGTAGCAATGGGCTCCATGTGAGATGATTTTAGGAATGATGGACATCTGTTCTCTATTGGTAAGAGGGAGAAACCTTGTTTTTTGTTGCAGTCTCCTTAATACTGTCTCTGCAGGCAGAGGAGAGACATGTAGATTAGATTCTCCCCAAAAATCTTAAATTTCAAAATAAGTCAGGGTATGTCTACACTACCCCCCTAGTTCGAACTAGGGGGGTAATGTATGCATACCGAACTTGCTAATGAAGCCCGGGATTTGAATTTCCCGGGCTTCATTAGCATAAAGCCGGCGCCACCATTTTTAAAAGCCGGCTAGTGCGAACCCCGTGCCGCGCGGCTACACGCGGCACAGACTAGATAGTTCGGATTAGGCTTCCTAATACCCTCACCTATTTAGAGCTGTCCACAAAGTTCTGGAGTTTCCCAAAACCTCCAGTCTCCCATACCTCCAGTCTCCCATCTTCTTTCCTTCACAATGAATGTCTCTCCCTCTTTCCATTGGATAACAATATGGCAGACAGGTTTGTTCTGTAGAAGCTGCTTTTCTGAGCAAAAATCAAGCAATTTTCAGCATGAGAAATTATTTGCTCCATTTCCAGTTCATTCCATTTATTCAGGCTGATGAGTCACAGCCAGCAATTTCACAATTCCTGTCAGTACTGTAGATATTTGTTACAGTGCAAACAGCTCATTTGCTTATTTTCTGGAAGGTTTTTTTTTCCAATCTTGAAATTGGTAACACAGATCTCCATGAGCTTGTCAGACTAAGTATTTTTGTTCACATAAAGGTTGTATGTCAGAATCCTTTACTATCACCAAAAGATTCCTTTTCATTACACTAAGGCCTTTCATTTTGTGTTGTTTTTTAAAAGTTCACTGCCTTGTCATCCTGCCTCCCAATACCATACTGCATCCTTCTGTTTTCTCTAATTTGCATCTGGGCATCAAGAAACTATACATTTACAATCTGGAAAAGATAACATAAATCAAACTAGATGGCAAACAGAGACAGCCATAATGATGGGTGTAGAATCATCCGTCCAGAGTCACACTGTTGTCTAAAAGGAGCTTTGAAGCAGAAGTGAGATGGGTTCAGACTTTAACCAAAAAAAATTAAATAATTTAAGAACTTTTCAATAGAAAGGGAAGCTTTGGGGTCAACTATTAAAATTGCAGCCTAGCAGCATTCCCAGCCAGATGTACCGTCTCACCAAGTTTTCTTGATTTTTCCTCTTAAAATGTTAGTTTACATTTTAGAACAGCAGTTGCCTTTTGGACAATGCATATCAAGGGAGTATTGCACTCGTCAGATAGCCAAAGCCTTGGTTTATAATATACCCAAGCTAAACTAAAATAATTCCAATGTATTATTTGTTGTGTATTTGCTTAATGTTATGGATGATGTCTCAATCAGTCAGGCAATGAGTCTGCAGTGAGCTAGGCTTGATCTCTAACACTTATAACTATCAAACAGCTCTTAAACACACATCCACAATTCTTGACAGTCAGTAATCCATTCCATGATTGCAGATTCCAGGCTAGGATTTAGGCAAATTCTTCATTCATGAAGCTGTGCAGAAGAGACTACTGTTCTCATACCTGATGAAATTCATTCCTATGAAGAAGGCCAGGATGCTACAAAGGGCGTATATGTCCAGCCATTTCAATAAACACCCCCATTACAACCAAGTCCTCGCTCTTCACCAGTAACAGGAACACAGTCTCTGCTTTAAGGAATATTTATTTTGTTTAAAAAAAAAAATCTTCTAAAGCAATTGAGCCCAGTTTCTAACACACTGCTGTTCTATAATGATTAAATAACCTATTTTAGAGATGAGTTTAAGCCACAAACCCAGGATCAAGACCCAATTCTCCCCAAAACGCTGGGATTCTTTGACCCAGGATTTTGGGTTGCACATCCCTTATTAAAAAACAGATGCAATGCAAAACATTTAAACCATAAATCCACACAATAGCTACATGAAGAGAATGTTTAGGCTGCATGGTTAAGCAGCCAAATTATCTTAACTTTTCCTCTTTCTACTACCAGGTGGTCTTGAATATATTGTTGCAATTATTTCTCACATAATACAATATCAATCCATTTCTACCTCCGAAACTTCATCGTCTGATTCAGGCTTCTTCAATGAAACTGCTCACAAGATTAAATGTCAACAGCAGGGATCATTTTGTCAACTTTCCAATAGCAACTAGAGATCAACAGTCCCCCGGCCCCAGGCCACAAACCCATCAGCTGATGGTTAAAAAAAACAAAACAAAACACCCACGGTCATTCCTGCTCTGGGCTTGAAGTGATAAGCTTTGTAAAACTTGCCAGTAGCTGGCACCATCCTCTCTCAAATTGAAAGAATTCAGCGTAGAAAATCCAGCGTTGAAATTTGGGCAAGTTTAGAGGTTTTGTCCCTCCAGAATTTATAAGGGCAGACGTTTGCCATTCTGGAGGCACATTATGTAACCCTGATTGCTTCTGCAAGTTGACTGAACATTCATTAAAAGTGTAATATGGGGTCTTCATTCACCTTTGTGAGGAAGGTATTTCTTTTCCCACTCTACAGGCGGGGAGAACTAAGACAAAGAATAGTATATATAAATGCCTAAAGATGCAGATAAGCACCTAACAGTATTTTCAAAAGCATGGAGGTGCCTAACTCATTTTGGGTGTGTCTACAGAGCTTTTATTCCAAAATAACAATGCAAACGTCTACACAGTAATTCCGTTATTTCGAAATAAATTTGAAATAATGGACGGCTTATTCCAACTTCTGTAAACCTCATTCCACAAGGAACAACACCTATTCGGAAATAGCTATTTTGGAATAGCAGTAGTGAGGACACTCTACTGCTGCTATTTCAAAACAGCTCCTCCCCAGGACCATTCAAAGTAATTACTCTTCAGTGCATCCTGGGGCTCTAAATCGAGGTAGCACATCCACTTTAAGGAAGCCTGCCTCGGACTACTAATATGAGGCTTCCTTGTAATATAAATGTGCTATTTCGAAATAAGCTATTTCTTAGTATTTCTTCCAGAATAGCATATTTCAAAATAACCGTGCAGTGTAGATGTATCGTTTGAGTGCAGTGAAAAATCTTGTGCAAATATCCATATTTTAAGACATTTAAATACCCTGGCAGATTTAAAAAAGTATGGCTATACTAGCTCGTTAATTCGAGCTAGGTAGAAAGATGAGGCGACTGGTGTTGCAAATGAAGCCCAGGATTTAAATATCCCGGGCTTTATTTGCATGTTCCCGTCCGGTCGCCATTTTGAAGTTTCACTAGCCTGAACTCGCTGCCGCGCGGCTACACACAACAATAAAACGTTAATTGGAACTAAGTCCTTAGTTTGAATTAATGTAGCTGCGCGGCAGTGAGTTCGGGCTAGTGAAATTTCAAAATGGCGACCGGACGGGAACATGCAAATAAAGCCCGGGATATTTAAATCCTGGGCTTCATTTGCAACTCCGGTCGCCTCATTTGTCTACCCAGCTCGAATTAACGAACTAGTGTAGACATACCCCCAGTAAGTTTGTAGTGCTCTGTCATGTGCCCTAGCCACAGAACGGTTCCTCCCCCTTCACTTCTTCCAGTATTCTTTAACTGGAGATCACAAAACCAACACATGTACTGCCCTCGCAGAAGTAGAGTAAGGAAAAATTATAGAATAACAAAACAGAAAGTGCCTCATCCAAGATGAGGGATAGGATTTTTTAGGAGCAGCATTCTTCATAAATGCTTGGTACCAGTTTGCTTTTACACAATACCACTAGATCAGGTAGTCCTCTTACATTACTTTACAGGAAAGGGAAGAATTACAAAAAAATTAAGGCTATATATGTTTGCACAGCTGGATCTGGTGGTTCAATAAGTTTCTGCTATCTAAAACATTAATATTTGCTTTTTCATATAACTACTTCAGTACTAAACAGTGTTTTTAAAAAATACATTGGTACAAGAATGAGTGGCAGTAATTGTAACACAGATAATAACAATCCTGTTCTTAAAAATCAGAGAATTTTCCAAATTTTGCTTTTTAACATTGCATGCAGAGTTATGGAATCATTCATGCTTTGATAATGTTAGGTTTCACTCTTTATTTGCTTTTGCTATACCTGATTATCTATCCTATACAGAATAATTCTATCTATTCTTTATGAGACATTTTATGCTGATGTTTTTTTGGAGGATCCACTTTTTCTTTATAGCTTTCTTAGCCTAGTCGTTTAGAAAGATTTCATTTTTTAAAATATTGAAATAAATACTATCAATTTATAAATAAATACTAGAATGTTGCTCATGGGTGCTAAATACATAGCTGCAAGCCACACTATGACCAGAATTCCAGAGGCAAAAAGTAGAACACTTACTTTTGCTTGGTTGGATTCCAAGAGTGACACTATCTTAGGGCATGAACAAAGCCAAGTAATATAGAAAGAGTGAAAAACACTGTTCTTTGCTCCAAGAACAGCATGGTTAGTCTAGAAATGCAGAGTACATTGAAAAGCTGAACAAAAGCAGAGTCATTCCCAGCTCTTCTAGCAGAGTGCCCCTAACTAATTAGCATTGTGGTCCTTCAACCCTTACCCATGACTACGCCACATTCACTTGAGTAGTCCAATAACTTGAAAGGGAGTCCTCTAATATCTGATCCCAATGCCATTGATGGGGTTCTAGCAAACTCATGGTCCATTTTGGCCCATTTCACTGTCATAGTATTTTAAAAATCTTGAATTTCATGGTTCCAGATATTTAACTATTAAATATCATGATGTAACCATGGGGGTCCCAACCCAAAAGATGGTCATCGGAGGAGGGGACATCACAAGGCTATTTTAGGGGACAGAGGTACAGTATTGCCACCCTTACTTCTGCACTTGGTTCAGAGCTGGGAGGCCAGAGGATGGCAGATACTTGTTGGCCAAGAATACAGCTCTGAAGACAATGTGATGCCAGCATCAGAGAAGACGTAAGGGTGGCAATACCAGAGCATGCTTCCCTTATTTTTGCATCCTTCGGGCACCATGGTATGATATTGCCGCCTTTATTTCTTCACTGCTGCTGGCTTCAGCACTGTCTCCAGAGCTAGGTGGTGGGCTAGATGCCTGGTGAGGAGCCATCTTCCAGAAACCCCGCTCTGGGGGGCAACACAGAAATAAGGGCAGCAATACTGCCATGCTCCCTGTAGCAGCCAATTTCAATGGGGGAAACCAGATTTCACAGTCCATGATGTGTTTTTCAAGGCCATGAAATTTCCATTGATGTCAGTTGGCTTTAGAACACGCCATAAAGGTTTATAGGATTGGGCCACACATATTTAGGCCAAGATAGGCAATTTTCTATGAGGGGACACTCCAAGAACTGGGTAAGTGGTCGAGGCTGCACCTTTCTACAATATTAACAGAGGGGCTGCTGTGTCTGGGATGGAATTTGGGTACAGGAGGGAGCTCTAGGTAGGGGCTTAGCATTCAGGAGAGGTTGTGGGATCTGGAATGGGATTTGGATTCAGGAAGGGGTTCTGATCTGGGGCAGGGAGTTGAGCTGTGGGACGGGGTGCCAGATGCAGGCTCAGACTGGAGGCTGTTCCCGTTGGCAACACTTGGCTGGTGGCCCAGTGGCACGCTTGAGTAGGCTCCCTGCCTTCCACAACCCAACATGCCACTCAAAGAAGCTGGCTTTTGAGGCCAGCATGTGTGTCTCTGTGTGGCTCGCTCCTTGGGGAGGAAACAGGTCTCCAAGTGCTGCACACACTAACAAGCACTGCTCTTGAAGCTCCCAATGGATGATTTCCCCTCCTCCCAAGGGGGACACACCATGCAGAGGCACACATGTTGGGGGTAACCGGCCGCTGTGAGCAATGTGCTGGGCTGCGACAAGCAAGGAGTTTGCCTGTGGGTTCTGCTGGGCCACTGGGCTGGATCCAGAAGTCTGGCGGGCCAGATCCAGCCTGTAAAGTTACATGTCTAAACATGTTTTTCTTTGCAGGTATGCTCCAACACTGCAGACAAAACCAAAATAATTGGATACAACTATTCAAGCTTATTAATATCTAACTTTCAGGAAATGTACAACCCATTTTGATTATGATTTGCTTTTGAAGAGGGGGGAATGGTTACGCAATTACAATATGCAAATTAGGTGCAGTCCCTGGGATTCTTGGCAAGTGGGGAATTATTCCCTTAAAGTTTGCCCCTTATGCCACCCACATGATAAATATTCAGTTTGCATCCAAAGGTTATTGCAGAAGGCTTAGCAAATCTAGAAAGGTTAGTCTGACAAAGACACATGCTGGTTTAGCAGTGCCATGATTTCAGGTTCTCTGTGAGCTTTCCAAATCGGCCACTCTTTAGGCAGAGCTTGTGTCTGGTAACACAGCCTACAAGAACTGATTGCATGAGGCAGCTCATAGATTTGTGTCAGCAGTAAGATCTGTAGGTTAACCAGGCAGCATTCCCCAGAAAGTTGTTTCATAATTTGTTTGACTTTGATAAATAATGAATTTGAGAACCAAAGGCAACAACACTTCTCTGGAATAGCAGAGTGCAAACAGGGTCATGCTGAGGGGCATCCTGCAACTCCAGGATACGTTGCTCCATTTCAGCATTCTCTGTCTTGCAAGCATTAAGCTAGCTATTTGCAGAACCAGTAAATGACAGAAAGTGTGCCTGTCACAGAGAGGGGCTAGAGAAAATATGACAGGCATCTGAAAATCACTGACTGCCTTTCCTCTTTTGCATGTCCAGAGCAGCTCTGGAGAGATCCCAGGGTATGAAAGCACAAAGCAGGAGCTTCTTTCTATTTTGGCATTGGGTAATTTTGTCTGGTTTCACTTTCCACTTCCCAGTTTGCTTGTGGGCATGCCAACAGAATCAGTGTGGCCACTAACAGAGTGCTCATTCAGTACACTCTCTGATATATGCAAATATATGACTGACACTGGCATATTGTGCTTTGCTTAGGCTGTCTTTCAACCCATTGGGCTCTGCTCTCATATTGTCACAACTCTTCATGAAAGACCAGCTAGTACCACCACTGAGATCAATAACCAGAATCACAATCATTTTCAGGACTCCAGTACAAGGTCTTTCTAATTAAACCAGTTAATCCTTGACCATTTTATCTTCCCTTCCTGAACAACTCTGCCTCTCTTAGTTTCTTAGCTATTTTGACTAGCTGATTACTTGACCCAATTTTGTATAAATATTGATTTTAATGGTTTACATTGACCAGCACCCTAAATGCCTAGGATGTGGATTATGTAATATTTCAAATATTTTACAGTCATGAATGAGGAACCTTTAACTGCTGAGCATCAAACAAGTGCATCTCTTTGTGGCTGCACTCAGAGTTTTCCAGACAACTTATGGATAATAAGATAAAACTGTATTTATAAAATGTTCACATAGGAGATTTATTTAATTCCATGGATCTCAAATTTCTGTACTGGTGATCCCTTTCACTCAGCAAATCTCTGAATGTGACCGTTCTCCCTTATAAATTAAAAACTTTTTTTATATATATATTTGACACTATTATAAATGCTGGAGGTAAAGTGGGGTTTGAGGTGAAGGCTGACAGCTTGCATCTCCGGCTCCCTGCCATGTTTGAGAAATCCTCTTTTGATAGGAATTATCCCATGAAAGGCAGAGTTCCCCCATGCAATTTACATGGCAATACTGTCATGAATTATTTTTCTTTGTGTACCTTTGTAACAAGGCATGTAGAATCATAGAGCTGGAAGAAACCTCAGGAGGTCATCAAGTCCAGCCCCCTGCCCAAGGCAGGACCAATCCCAACTAAATCAAACCAGCCAGGGCTTTGTCAAGCCGAGATTAAAAACCTCTAAGGATGGAGATTCCACCACCTCCCTAGGTAACTCATTCCAGTACTTCACATCCCTCCTAGTGAAACAGTTTTTCCTAAAATCCAATCTAGACCTCCCACACTGTAATTTAAGGCCATTGCTCTTTGTTCTGCCATCCATCACTACTGTTTCATCAGTTTTGGAAGAGTCTCGGTCATATCCCATCAACAATTGGGGAAAAGTAGGAAATATGGGTGTAACTTTTCTGCCAGGTGGAGCCAGCCACAACCACGGTCAGGCTCAATATTGAGAGGTTCCCTTCCATTAGGGATGTGAAAAATGTTAAAAAAAACTGTAACTGTTTAACCAATAGAAATTCCATTGGTTACAAGGGCTCCTGGCTGCCAGCATTGCCAGCTGCTGGTCCCTCAGGCTCTGGACCGTGTCCACCACTGAACCCTCAGGGTCTGGGCTGCCCACCCACACTCCCTAGCAGAGTTTAAACAGTAACAGGAGCCAATAAGCATCAGCTGATCAGTTAACCAGTTAAGAACATAATAGCCATACTAGGTCAGACCAAAGGTCCACCTAGCTCAGTATCCCATCTGCCATCAGTGGCCAACGCCATACGCCCTGAGTGAACAGAATTCTTACATCCCTACTTTCCATCGATCCAACACAGAACTGGCTCGAGTCCCTTATCCCTGGTAACCTGGGAAATTCACACACCACTCCTGTGCATCTCTTAGAGGCAATGCTTCCCCACTCACAAGCACTGAGTCCTTAGTGTAGAAAAGAAACTTATTAAAAGGAGGAGAATACTTGGCATTAATTTGGGAAAATGCACAAGCAGGGCTCAAACCTAAACCATGAGAAAAAAAATCTCACCCTAAGTAGGTTGGGCAGTGTCCTTTTTCTTCTCAGGTTCTTAAATCCAAGTCCAAAAGTCCCCTTCACATGCCCAAACCTTTTCTGCATCCCACTCGCATTTGCAGCCCTTGGTCAGTGCAGACCCAGATCCAGAGGTGCATCTGCAAAGTTTATCTCCTCCCACCAAATGAAGGAGGTAAAGAGGCACCTTACAGGCTGTGCTGGCCACTTGTTGGGCCTCTCCAGAACAGGAGAAACAGCTTGAATCAGTCTTTGGGGCACACCCTTGAGGGCATGCAGACTGCTGATTAGGAGTCCTACCTGCCCCTCTTATTCTCACAAATCTCTGAGGGTATGTCTACACTAGCCCCCTAGTTCAAACTAGGGAGGCTAACATAGGCATTCGAACTTGCAAATGAAGCCCGGGATTTAAATATCCTGGGCTTTATTTGCATGTTCCCATCCGGTTGCCATTTTTAAATGCCACTAGAACGGACTAACTGCCTGCGGCAACACGCAACAGTGAAACGGTCATTCGAACTAAGTCCTTAGTTCGAATTACTGTTTAACTGCCGCATGTAGCCACGGGCAGTTAGTCCGGTCTAGTGGCATTTAAAAATGGCGACTGGACGGGAACATGCAAATAAAGCCTGGGATATTTAAATCCCGGGCTTCATTTGCTAGTTCGAATGCCTACGTTAGAACTAGGGAGGCTAAGTAGGGGGCTAGTATAGACATACTCTGACATACAAGCCCTTGACCATCCAAAGTTCTTTATGCTGAGAGTGGCTTCCTTCTTTCAGACAGGTTAGTCACAGCCTGTCTTTTCTGTATTCCCACAATAATTATAAGCATTGGTGACCATATTTCACAATTCCTGCATTTATTACTAAGATTGTGACCCAGTACCAGCCACATTGCTTACATGAGCTAGATATTCAACTGAATGGTATTTTGCTCATTGTAATCAAACAGGAGCAAACTGTATTTAGATGAGACATACTTTGTGTGTCTCCTCCCTTCCAGCTGGCTGTCAGGGAAGCATTCGTTTAGACTCTGCTTACATGGGTATAAATGACACTGGAGCATTCCAGTTATTTCGGATAGATTACTAGAGAGAATGAACTTACAGTACCCAGACAGACAGTATCTGGGAAGTTATGCAGCTACTACAGAATCTCCAGAGGAGCCCTAATCATAGAGTCTAATTGTGTTTACTTGTTGCAGGTGGATAAAACAGCTCAGCCAGGGTAGAGAAGAAAAATCAGAAAGAGGCTGGCAGTTTTCATGAGAAGATATGCTAAGAAAGCAGGTACCAGTCTGTTTGGAATCTGCAGGACTATGGTTTTGAAGTCATGACCTAGATATGCCAAGAGCCTAAGGACAAAGGACTTGTTTCTGGCAAGCTTGCTGCAGATTGCCTAGTTTAGTACTTACAAGTTAAGCATTTACTGGCTTTTCTCATTTCTGTATATTTGTTTTGTCTTGGTGCAACAATAAACCAGCAATGTTTGTGCAATGATCCTCTGAACTCCTGAGACACACATCATGAACACACACTAGTTATTGAATGTTCTCCTACTGGTAAGGAGAAGTATCCAGGTCTAGTCCATGTATCTTTCTCAAACCCAACATTCAGCTGCAAAACCCAGCAGAATGACTCTGGGCCATGATTACCTATGGTCTCAATATGCAGAAATGAGTAGTGATTTTGGATGCCCAACCTGTAACCCCTGATTTTTAAAAGCCAGTTGCTCAGCCCTTTCTGAAAATCAACCTCATATAAAGTGTCTCAAGTTGGACACCCAATATCACTTGTTACTTTTGAACATTCAAGCTACAGAACACTTGCAGATAGATATACACAGAAGTGGCATGGCTGGGAACTTCCATGTGCAAGTATGACAGTATATCTGACACCCTCTCAAAGAAAAAAAACCATACTATGCATAATGTAAAAGATGTGAATCAGAATTAAAGTACACAGAAAAAATGTACTTGTTACTAGCTAACTTCAGTTTGCAATGATAGGCTAAAATTGTTTAGAGGACTGCAGAATGCATTCAATCAGTTAATTCATTAACAGTACAGTTGTGGATGTACACAGAGTCCACTGCACAGCTCTGAGCTCTCTGTTCCATTATAAGCAACGATGCTTACGCTGTTGCTGCAAATTGCACTTAGTGTATGTTGCAGGACATCTTGCCCACCCTCCAGGAGTAAGGATGGTGGGCCTCAGTGACATCTTCATTAGCATCCGCCTTGCATGTGTCAGTGCACCCACAGTCTTCTGTGACTGTCAGAGCTGTCAGGCAAGCCTCTAACCCAGCCTCTTTCTCACCAGACCATGTGGCCTAGTAGCTGGAGTCAATAGTAACACCCTCAAGGCAGTGTGGCCTAGTGGCCATAGTTTATAATAATGCCCCTTTCTCACAGTGTAGTGCAGCATAGCAACCAAAGTCTATAACTACACTTTCCTATCTCAGGGCAGTAAAACCTAGTGACCAAATTCTAGAGTAACACCCCTTTCCCACAGGGTAGTGCCGCACAACAGCCAGAGTCACGGGGTAGGCCAATCTTGGAGCCAAACCTACCTGATATACCCCTTCTGTGATTTTAGACTATTTAGTACAGTTCTGGAAATGAAGGAGTTTCTTATGTAAATTAAAATATTTATCTAGGTTATCACTGTCAAGAGCCGGCTGAGACACATTTGGCATTTATAGAAAGCAGCATTAGCAGCAGAAGTCACCATCTGCTAACATGTTTAGTCTGGGCATAGAATACCATGAGTTTGGAATCTAAGATCCAAAATCTGCTCTCAAGAACCAAATGGTGGGCTAAATTACACAACTCCCATAAAAACCATGTTTTTGCTACAGGGAAGATCGATACTGCCATGATCAATCTTCTGGAATTTGATTTAGCGGGTCTAGTAAAGACTCATTAAATCGAACTCAGAGGGCACCTCCATTGGTGGCTGGTACTCCTGCTCCTGTGAGGAGTAAGAGAAGCCAATGGGATCATTTGCTCCCATCGACCTCCTGCTGTGGGGCTAACTGGGGAACTCATAATTAACCAGTAATTAACATAGCTGAGGTTGCATATCTTAAGCTTCAGAGGGGTAGCCCAGTCTGAAGAAGTGGGTTGTGCCCACAAAAGCTCATGATACCATCTGCATGTCTAGTTAGTCTTTAAGGTGCTACCACTCTATTTGTTGTTTAAGTTTTTGCTTATCTTAGTTCAAACTTCCCATTTAGTGTAGACCTGGCCTTAGCTATCTGTGAAAGTCAATATAAAAAACATTTTATCATCCATCATATGTCTGAGAATCAGCATGCTATTCCATCTAGCCAATGATAACAAAACCAAGGGATGTGCCGCTATACTTTAAGAGGAAAACAACTTTTTAAGATCTAATTTTAGGCAGGCAGAGTGCTTTTAATCTAGCATTCTTTCTAAACCAACCCTCCCTTTATCTACCACACTGGGAAGAGATGATGATCCATCTCCCCTTAAGGGAGGCAGGAAAGATGACTTCCTTCCTTTCCCTGTTCCTAGGGGGAGTGTTGAAGATTCCCATACCATCCAACTGCCCAAGCCACATTGATTTGTATTGCTTTCTTCAAAATACCTTGCATCCTCCCTTGTCTGAGGTCTGATGACAGCAGTTGCTTTCCATTTTCTCTCTTAGGGTTGGTAAGCATGAGATGGGCAGCAAAGAGATATTTTTCCTCTACCCCTAATCCAAAGAAGTGGGATTTCAAGACAGTTTACTTAGTTCCTTCTTTTTCCCTTTCCTTTCAGTCCAGCTATGCCTGCTGGACTGAGATGCTTTCCTTCTAGTCCCTGTGTATTGTTGCTTTGAGCTCTATACCATACAGCAGAGATGTCCCAAAGTGTGCTGGTCATAAGGGAAACTCCACATAGGCACCTTTGACTACAGTTACTCTAACTGGAATTTGGTCAGGACATCACATTTAAGAACCATACTCTTGCAAAGAGCCATGTGATTGTCAGTGACCACATGTGGTCAGGCTTCTGGTTTTATGTTTTGTACAAGTGTTGGGACAGGTTTACCAGATCAAGAAGAGGAATGTCAGAAGGAGAGGAAGAGAGGGTGAGTGTTGTGTCCGGGAAAACTAGTTTGTACAGAAAAAGCTGGAGTTCAAAGTCCTGATGGCATTCTGGGTTTGCATTTTGAAGTGCTGTCTATTTAAACTGATTGCCTAGTGCAGCTGTATCTGCTATAATTGTAGAACTATCCACTATAGACATACCCTTTTATTATGGCATACGTACACAACATTTCTAGTCATTTAGCTTCCAGTCCCTAGGAACTATAGTGGTTATAGAGTAGCACTTGATCTACAGTAGCACTGTAGTTATGTTAGAACTTTATGTCTATAGCTATAAGTAGAGTTGCCAACTGTTTAATCCCACAAACCCCAAAACTGTTGCCCAGCTGCTTCTCCAAAGCCCCACCCCCGCTCACTCCATCCCCCCTCCTTCCATTATTCACTTTCCCTCACCCTCACCAGACTGGGCAGGGGAGTTGAATTGAAGGAGGGTGTGAAGGCTCTGGGATGGAGTTTGGGGATATGTTCTGGGCTGGTGCAGGGGTGGGGGGCGGGAAGAAATTGAGGGGCAGCACTTACCTTAGCTCCCAAAAGCTACTGGCACATCCCTCTGTCAGTGGTTATTAAGAGGGGGAGGGTGCAGGACTAGGGATCTCCATGCAGTGCTGCCTACAGGCACCACAACCACAACTCCCACTGGCTAAGAGGCAAAGCTCAAGGATCTCTGTCTCAGCATTTCCTGTGATATTTGATGTTTCTTCAAAACCCCAGCTGCTGGAATTGGCTTTCCTGTAAAAAAAGAAAAGGGATGTTCCTTGGCCACCATGAGGCTTGAAAAGACATGAGATCATGAAGTAGGTTTATCCTAAAAATTCAGAAACCAGAAGGCAAATAAAAAGAATCCACATTTGTTCGTGGGGATTTTTTTTTTTAATTTCATGATTGTACAACCGATTTCACGATTTCTGAATGCTTGGAGCAAGCACACAACACTCTCTCAAAAGTAGAAAGGGATTAATTAGTGAATGTCTGCACAGTGCTTTCAATATGGAAAGTACTATTTGCCATAAGTGCCAAACATTTGACAGTTCTGTATCCCCTCATTGTTACAATTTGTAGTACAGCTGAGCCTCAAATAAGATCAAAGACCCACTGTGCTTGATATTACACACAGTAAGTGACAGTCCCTGCCTCTAAGAGCTTCTAGTCTAATTTGATGAATTAAATGTAACTAGAAACATGAATCTGGCTTGACTTTTCCTTGCTAGTAAAAGGGATACAAGTTATAGTCTATCCAACAGGGCTCTATGCTGCTCTGAGAGGCACGATTTCAGACACAGGAGAGCATCCTTAAATTGGAGCCCTATGCATGGGTGTATTGATTCTGGTTGCTCTTTAGGTATTCTCATCAGCATGGTCGATTTGGGGAGCATTGAACTGACTCACTGCAAGCCCTCAGGCATGTGCCTAGTTATAAGATCCTTGTATTATTTCTGGAAAGACTTTCTACCACTGGACACTATCTGCCAAGTGTTCGGATGATGAGATGAAAAGCAGAATAACCGAGGGCTCAGTGAAGACTGCCACAAGATACTGCTAGCCATCAGCACAACACAAAGACATAGGGTGGAATCCCAGCCACACTAATGTTCATGGGAGTTTTGCTACTGATTTCAGTGGGACCAGGATTCCACTCATGAACTTGAGCCAAGTGGCCCTATTAAATAATGGCAATATGAACATAATAGACAGTAGCTGGATCACAAAGAACACAGAGTTATGGTAACCTTCTTCCATGACCTGTCCACTAAAAATCCCTGGAATCTTTAAAAGAATTGCCCTCACCATAAATTAAAGAACAGGAGGAAAGCCAGCTGTATACCAACATTACTGACTTCCAGTTAATTAAATTTTCAGGAGCTCAACAGCCATCAAGTGTTTACAGGCTTCTCCTTCCCAAACAGTTCAAATACATTTTTAGCAGAGAAGCAGAAAACCAGAGGTTCAGTAATGCAGGCGTTCTGGATAGGGACTTTCATCTGCCTCACCAGGATGGTATTTATTTATAGAAAAGCCTTTTGTACAGACTGCTACAGTTTAGAGTAGTAATAACCAGTTACAGTGAATTCAAAGAGTAACACAGCCATGCATTATATACTCCACCTTAAATGGCCTGAGGAAAAGCCTGTAATTTAGAGAGATTTGAATGGCAAAACCTTGATCATTGTAACAGATACTTTTTCAGTTGTTGTTTTTTGTATGGAGATGGTGAAAAAGAAACACAAGTGAAGTCAAGCAGTGTGTATTGTTATTTGGTGCTGCTTAGCTGGGAAACCTTCAAAAAGTTCAACCCCTTTGGAGAAATATGCTCTATAAGACTACTTTTCACTCAGGAATAAAACTGTAATATACCAAATGTGGTGTTTCCTTTTAAAAAATCTGTTCTTCCTTTGTGTGGATTCCTATAGTATCTAGCCTGCAGAAAGAACATATTTTTCTGTAGCGTTTCAAAGAATTTAAACTAAAACAGAACAAAACCTTTTCAAGAGCATATCTATATATTTACATCAGTGATGGGCTATCTAGGCTAGCGAGTGGGACACATTAGCCACCTTCCTCCATCTCAATGGGCCACAAGATTATCATAACCAAGATGGTCTACTGGAATAGGCCACTTTTACGCATTTGCGTACTTAGAATTTGTAGGCTGTGCCAATTGAACTGTAACAGTGCTTTGATTGGATTCAGAAAGAGCACACGGCTCTCACAAGATTGTGTGCAATCAGCACACTCCTCACCTCATCTGCCCTTGCTGTATGTGCGTGTCACTTTAGTAATACCAGTAGGAAAAAATTAGGCAGATGGAAATCTGCAGAATCTGGCAAGCCTGGATGTGGGCAGTGGTAAGCAAAATGTGTCATGGGCCACACATAGAAACCCAATGGGTTGTTTGCAATCCTGGGCCAAAGGTTGCCCTCCACTGATTTGAGTTATTTTCATGATAAGTCATATCAACTGTAAAATTATTATTGCTTGTATTACATTAGTGCTTAAGGACTTCAGACGAGCAAGACTCAGGTCCATTGTGCGAGACACTGTGAAAGCACACACCGAGACACAGTACATCTCAATCTAAGATGAAAACAAAGACAAAGGTGGGGATGGAAGCAGAATTAGAGGGTTAATTCCTGGTCCTATTGAAGTAAGTTGCAAAAGTCCCATTGACTTGAATGAAACAAGGATTTCACTGAGAGAAAATACTTGTTTAAAATCACACAGCATGTTAGCAGCAGAGCTGAGACCCCAATCTTCTAACTCGCAATGTAGTGTCCTCACCACTAGACACATCTGCCTCCACAATATTAAAATACAAGTAAAATCTGAAGCCTTAGCTACTTATGATCATGAAGCTCCCATGGATCTGTTTGGCCATTGTTTGTTATTAGACCAGAATTCTGATGATTTTTTTAATAATTATTTTCTACTTTCTGTACACAAAATAACCCTGCTAAATCTGAATAGATTATTCTTCACTTTCTGTCATATGTTCTCTGATATGTATTGTTTGCAGTTGTCATGTTTATGATGGCTATATTTCTACCAAAATATACAGGCGTTCATGTGTATATTTTACACACTTGTATAAAATATAAACATTCAAAGAACTCTTAAATTCAGCTAAGGGTGTAGTACTGAAAAAGAATATTGCCTTTCAAAAATCATAAAAGTGAAAAAAGGTATTAGTAACCCAAAAGTTGAGAGTTGCAGTTAAGATTTCAGTGAATCAGTACAGTATTTTCACATTGAGCTGAAAATTAAGTATGATATTTGTACTGTATAATTATATGCCCAGTCAACAAAAACAAGCCAGCATCATTACAGCCTGTCATCTCTTCCTTTTGTAGATTACTTACTGCAATTGCACTTGTATTAGGAATAAATTCTGCTCACTAATCCATATGATGAATCTCAGTTCTTATATGCTAAACTCCTTCATATCCAGAACTCCCGGTGACTTCAGAGGAGGAGTCTCTGTCCATGTAAGAAGAGCAGACTTTACTCCTTTGTTTAGGAGTTATCTAGATTCACTGAAAAAAATTATGAAAATACATAGTTAACAAATCAGAATCTAGACTCCAAATCAGAATTGGGCAGATATGAGAGAGCAAACAGTAAGTAGGATTACAATATTTCAGCTAACATATACAAATATTGGGCTTACATATCTTTTTGGATGGCTAATTAGTCCTATAGTGTAATCGTGTTTGTAATTAGTATTCATTTTTATGGCAAAGACAAGTTGCTCTGATCACCTGCATTTTAAGAAATAAACCATTCAACTAGTTTCATTTCCATTACTGTAGGTTAAATGATAAAACTGCAGCAATTTAAATTACATGTAATGGAACTAAAAAGGAAAAGCAGGATATAATTAAGCAACAGTCCTTGCCTCTAGCAGCTGATACTAAACTGCAATGTGAATTAGGTGCTCTGAACTGAAGGCAAGGGTGTCTGGAGCAGTTACATAGTAGGGTGCATAATGAAGAGTTGTAACTTGTTTTAAAGCAGGCTTAATATTTAGGATCTAAACCAATGGTCTTAGTCTCTAACTCTTGTTCCAGAGCGTGAGTGTTCCAGTGTACATTTAATATGTTTTTAAAGCATCCAACAATACCTCATGAGAATATCGGAAATGCAGTCCCATTGCCAGAGTTGCATATGCAGGTCTCTGCTTTAAAAAAAAAAAAAAAATCTATAAAAACAAGAGTGCTATGGCACCTTTAGTCTATAAGGTGCCAAAGGGCTTCTCATTGTTGAATTGGAATGTTGGCATACTATAGGTTTTTAGTCCATTTCAGCAAAAAACAGGCTATCAAACGAGCTATTTGTGCACTTTGTCTCCATTCATGTTCTAGGCCAAACAATTAAATTTGCAAAAATCTTTCTAGCTTAACTCTGTGTTATTGTTGGTATTAGATACCATGTACACTCATACACATAACAAAAATGATCAAAGGCAACACTGTCCAGCTGTTACAGCAGTTCTTAATTTAAAAAAATTCTGAAATGCTCAAAGAGTCACAATTCACACATCCAAGCCTTCTGAGATAAAATAGAAAGAAAAATGTGCATACATAGTGCCTGGGGTTTGGCGCTGTTAGTGATTCAGTGTCTGTGTGAGAAATATGGGTCTTAATTCAAAGCAGAAAGTTCAGTGTGGCAATTAGAAAAGTCATATCCTGTTGGTCTAACCAATATCAGCTCAATCTAGCAAGAGACATAAAAAGGTAACGAAAAACATGCTACAAATATATGAGAGGGGCAAGATGAAGACCAAGGACAGGAGAGATCCATTGCTCAGTGAAGATGGAAAAACAACAACAGAAAACTTGAAAACGGCAGAGGTGCTCAACAATTCTGTGTTTTGGTTTTCACCAAGAAGATTGATGGTGACTAGATGCCTAACATACTGAATGCTAGTAGAAATGAGGTAGATTTAGAACTTAAAAAAAGAACAAGGTAAAAATTACAGGTTATAGCTCCAAAACCCAGGTCTCTGATCCAGCAAAATCCAGGGTCTGGCAGGACTCTGGATGTCCCTGGAGCAGAGAGCCCAGGAGCCTAAGGAAAGGAGGACTAGCCGGGAGGCACATCAGAGTTGGCAGCCTGGCTACGGGCAGTGCAGGACTGGGGCCGGAGCCCTCCAGCAGCCCCCAGGAGTGCGGGGATGCGGGATGGAGCCCCACTGCTTTCCCCAGCTGTGCGGGGGATGGGCTGAGGCTGCACCAGGTCAGGGCTGGAGCCTCACGGCTTTCCCCAACTGTGTGGGGCCAGGGCTAGAGCTGCCCAGGGATGGGACCAGAGCCCCACGGCTTTCCCCGGCTGCATGAGGCCAGGGCTCGGGTGGCGTGGAGCCAGGGTTGGAGCCCCAGCCCCATGGCTGCTCCCAGATGCACAGGAACAGAGCCCCGCTGCAGGAGCTGGAACCTGTGCTGCCCAGGGGGCCAGGAATAGCTGGGCAAGCAGCCCAGCCAGGTTGGGGGGAGAGCAAGGCAGGATTGCCTGCTGGAGAAGCCTGCCAGCAGCGGGTGACGGGCTTGGGGGCCGATGGCAGAAGACCTCCCCTGATCCAGCAAGTTGTCTTGTTCAGGACCAATCAGGTCCCAGTAATGCTGGACCAGAGAGGTCCAACCTTTACTTAGAAAAGTTAGATGTCTTCAAGTCACCAGGGCCTGATGAAATGCACCTAGCATACTCAAGGAGCTGATAGAGGAGGTATCTGAGCCATTAGCTATCATTTATGAAAAGGCATGGAAGTTGGGAGATATTCCAGAAGACTGGAAAAAGGAAATATAGTACGCATCTATAAAAAAAAAAAAGAGAGAGAAATAAGAACAACCCAGGAAATTATAGACCAGTCAACTTAACTTCTGTGCCAGGGAAAATAATGGAGCAGATAATTAAGGAATTCATCTGCAAACATCTGGAAGATAAGGTGATAGGTAACAGTCAGAATGGATTTGTAAAGAATAAATCATGTCAAACCAATGTGATGGCTTTCTTTGGTAGGATAACAAGTCTTGTGGATAAGGGAAAAGCAGTGGATGTGGTATACCTAGACTTTAGTAAAGTAAAGCAGTTGATACGGTCTTACATGACCTTTTTGATCAACTAGAGAAATATAGTGTAGATGGGGCTACTGTAAAGTGGGGGCATAATTGGCTGGATAACCACTCTCAGAGAATAGTTATTAACGGTTCACAGTCATACAGGAGGGGCATAACAAGTAGGGTTCCACAGGGGTCAGTTTTGGGACTGTTTCTGTTCAATATCTTCATCAATGATTTAGATATTAGCATAGAGAATATGCTTATTAAGTTAGTGGATGATACCAAGCTGGGAGATGTTGCAAGTGCTTTGGAGGAAAGGTTCATAATTTATCATCTGGATAAACTGGAGAAATGGACTGAGGTAAATAGGATGAAGTTTAATAAGGACAAATGCAAAGTGCTCCACTTAGGAAGGAACAATCCGTTTCACACATACAGAATGGGAAGTGACTGTCTAGGAAGGAGTACTGCAGAAAGGGATCTAGGCGTCATAGTGGACCACATGCTAAATATGAGTCGATAGTGTGACATCGTTTCAGCAAAAAAAGGAGCACACATGATTCTGGGATGCATTAACAGGAGTGTTATGAGCAAGACATGAGAGATAATCCTTCCTCTCTACTCTGTGCTGATTAGGCCTCATTTGGAGTATTCTGTCCAGTTCTGGGCACCACATTTCAAGAAAGATGGAGAAATTGAAGAAGGTCCAGAGAAGAGCAACAAAAATGATGAAAGGTCTACAGAACATGATCTATGAGGAAAGACTGAAAGAATTGGGTTTGTTTACTCTGAAAAAGAGTAGACTAAGGGGAGACATACTAGCAGTTTTCAAGTATCTAAAAGGGTGTTACAAAGAGGAAAGAAAAATTGTTCTCCTTGACTTCTGATGATAGGACAAGAAGCAATGGGCTTAAATTGCAGCAAGGGAGGTTTAGGTTGGACATTCGGAAAAACTTCCTGACTGTCAAGGTGGTTAATCACTGGAATAAATTGCCTAAGGAGATTGTGGAATCTCAATCACTGGAGATATGTAAGAACAGGTTAGATAAACATCTATCAGGGATGATCTAGATGGTGCTTTGTCTTGCTGTGAGGGCAGGGGATTGGACTTGGTGACCTTTCAAGGTTCCTTCTATCATTCTACGTAGAGAAGAATTTCAGGGCTTGTTGCTGCTTTTACTGATTTAAGTGGGAACGGAGTAGGCCTTTGCCGTGTGTACATGCCTGCCCCCATTCCTAGCAGCTAGCATAAGGAGTTAAGTGCTTTGTGGAGAGGAGCCAGTAAATAACATGGGTTCCAGTGAGCTGACACAGACAGGCCACAGTAAAAATCCCATTGTCATTTATGACCCAAACACAAAATGGTGATTGTGTCACTTTCACTCAATAGATTCATTTTTCCAATGCAAATTAGGAGCATATGTTTTGTTCCACTCCTATTTACACCAGCAATTACACTCTGATGCACACTTCCATCAGCATGCTTCCCATGTCCAAGATGAAGAGATGCTGGCAGCCCCTTTTCCCACAAGAGATGTTCATCAGGTTGTCTTGGCACACCACAGCACAGACACCCTCTAGGAGGAGTTTGGGCTCAGTCACTGTTCTCAAAGCATGAGCAATGTCTCTGCGTTTTCCCATTTGTATAAACTACCAGCAACACCATTGTGCAGTGCCTAACGTCATCTAACCGCCTTCAAAGTGGCTGTTATTGCTGCCATTGTAGGGGGAATCTATCTTAGTAATTAACTTTTTCTAGCTCTTGCTCTGTTCTGTGCCGATGTCAGAAGCAGAGTGGCTTGTGACTCAGCCTTGGGGGCATCTCTGGTCCTGAGATCCATCTGTTTTCCCTCGGTCTTCATGCACGGGATTGCAGCCTCCTCTGCATGCCTAGTATGGCTCATAAGCGTGTGAATTTCCATGTTGTCTAGCAACTCCTCACAGGAATTTCAGTTGCATTTATGGCGGCCTGTCATCTCAGAGCTTGGGACAGGCTCCAACATTAGGTCAGAGCATTTGAGTTTGCCGTGCCAAGCTGCCACAAAGTGCTGACAGCTGACTGCCTGATTGATTGTATGTGATGCTGGGTGTAACAGGACTGCTCCAGTGATTCAGGGCAAGACAGCTTGTGTTCAAACTGGGCCAAGTAGGCATTCCCAGGTGCTATTTCTAAGCCAAGATTTTGAGGGTGCAGTTACCATTTGTATCCAGATTCACTTCTTTCATGTGGGTCTATTGTCCTGTCCTGCTTCACAGGACACCCTTCCTGGCAGGAACAGCTTTTGGGGGTCTCCACAACTCACTTGCACCTTAAGTGAGGCCTCCTTTGAAAATGCTTATTGGAAACTAATTTGCTTTGTAATTATTACTACGTATGCAAAGGCCTAGATTAATATTCAGAACCTTTGGGAATATAGGCTAGAATGTATTAAGTCTTAGCAAAGGTTACTAGAATGACTCCATTCCAGTTACACTAGCATGTAACAAAGATGTGACTCAGGCCTTGAGATTGCAAACTTGCAGAGGGCTAGTTACAAAGCGGGAGAAGAGTATCCAAGAAGTTCCCACTTTGCTGTAGGGGAGTAAGCAAGGGGGGGACTAGGAGCCAGTATTGGGGGAAGCCAGATAAAAAGCCAATTCCCCCCCAGCACCATCTCCACAGGGGGCAGAGGAGGCAGGGGGGCAGTGGGAACCGGGCACGAGCTGGGAGTCAGCTGATTCCCCGCTTGCACCCAGTCTGAGATTCTGCGCTTCAACTTTTAAAATATATTAAGAGCCTGGCAGCCCTTAATACATTTAAAAATCAGAAGCACAGCGGGGGGTAGACCCTGCATGAGCAGGGAATCAGTGGTCTTGGCTTGCGCTGGGTCCTCCCCCGACAGGCTCTTAATACATTTAAGAAGCAGAGCTGCTGAAGAGTTAGCTCCCGGCCCAGAGTTAACCCCACTGTGACTCCTCCACTTATCAACTAATTTACTAGTTGATGGAAAACCCATTGACTAGTCGATTAAAATTCACATCCCTACTTTGCTGTGCAGGAACAAACCACAGTCCAACAAAGACAGTTTGAGTCTCACATGGCTGCAGATGCCGGTTTCCTGGAACACAGTGCAGCTGAGCGGCAGGCAAGCAGAAGGCATATGCTACTGTCTTCTAAAGGATGGCAGAAGCTCCTGAGGTGGTCCTACTAGAGCACGCAGAATACAACGACATTCAGCTTGAATGCCTCCAGCATCCAAAGTAACACAGCCACTTTACTCCCCCTCTCCCGACCAGTGCATGCAGGCATACACACTGTGGGAAGGGACTGTAACCCTACATTATAAGCCTACATCTGCTAAGGTAAAACATAAGAATTGTGTGTCCGGTTTTACTTGGACAAGCTACTAAATTCTATGTAAGTAGCATTGGAAAAATCTTAAACTGATCTGTCCTGATAGCTAAGAACATTCCAGACACATCACTTGAGTCGAGGCTATGTAGAGTTGACACTTATTTTTTTAACAAGTAGATTAGTCATCTGGCAACTAGTTTAATTCAATCTAATCATCCACAGAATGGGATGGGCAGAAGTGCCAAAATATGTCTCCTGTATGTGGAAACTTTTAAAGTCTAAAATGTTATTTCCAGAAATAACAAGAGAAGAAAATTAGAATTACCAAGAAACAACAAAGCGATAAAATCAATTAATTATTTCTTTTTTATTATTATTACAGGTTGAAGTTCTGTGGTCTGGCAATATTCATAGTCTATAAAGACCATGGATGTTGTGGGACTAGAAAGCCCCAGCAACAGAGGTTGCCGGTGGCTCCAAGCAAAACGGGCTGGCGGGACCAGTGGAGCACATGGGGCATCAGAGCCCGCAGATGGTGGGGCAGGGAAGCTGCCAAGGGGGACAGAGCTTGTGGGACAGTGGAGCCTGCAGGCTGGTGGAGCATTGGGAGCTCCAGCACAGTGTCAGGGCAGCCATAGGGGGCCGGGGGGGCAGCAGGGAGCTCTAGTGGGGTTTCAGGGCTGCTGTGTCAGCCGGGACCTCCACCAGGGCTGCTACAGCTCACAGGGCCAGGAGGCTGTGGAGAGAAGCCCAGTAAGAAGGCTGGTGCCTCTCTCCCAAACCTCCCCTAGTCCAGAAAATTTCCTTGTCTGGCTCTGATTAGGTCCCAAGGGTGCCGGACCAGGGAGGTCCAACGTGTATTAGTAGTAGAGAAGAAGGAAGAAAAAAAGAAACTGCTACTGCCTTAAAATAGTAAGTTTTTTAAGTCTGCTGAATCTCATTACTCCTTGGTTAGGATTCTGCCTGGATAGGATTCTTGTGGACAAGTGGATGGGATTAATTTGCAATAATAAATGAGCAGACTCTTGTCTTAGAGTTCATTAAGAAGCCAGTTGTTACTATTGTCAGTCAATGAAATTCTGCTGAGAATGCAAGTTAAACAGTAAGATGTTTGGAGATCACAAGAATACTGAGATACAGTAGCTGTACTTATGTGTCAGTCATTGAAATGGGGGCATTTAGGGCACTGTACTTATGTATCTGTTTGACAAACAGCTAAAATAAACTTCTTTGCATATGTATTAGTTTTTTAACCTCGTTTTACCAATAAAAGAGAAGATTATTTAAAATGGTGCCTGGCTTGATTCTGATATTTTAAAAGCTAACTGAAAATTTTCAGTTTTAAAACCAACTACAAAACTGTTTCCTAAACTTTATCCTAAAACTTGATGAGAACAAATTAGATAACACTTACAAGTTATTTTATCATCACGCATTATAGTTCCAATCTATTATAGCTCAGGAAAATATCAGAAAATGACAAATTATATCAAACACAAAAATATCAAGTTTCTGGTGAAATCTTGAAACCAATCTCTATATTTAAAGGATTTTGCTGCCCAGAAAGACATTCTATTGGAAATGGTAGATTTGGTTTGGATCTGATGTATAATGTGAGCTTATTTTAAAAAACACCCACACACTCACAAATGAACTAGAAACATCCAAGAGAGTCTAATATTTTCATTTATCAGTTACTAATTGTAACAAACTCAGACAAATAAAACTGCTTGCTTTTATTCAGATAGCAAGTCTCTAGTAAACTAATTTCTCACCCTGTGAATAAAAAATAATCCTCTGTAGTAGCTATTGCAAAATTAGACTGCAAATCTATTTCATTTGGTAAAAAAGTTTTTGATAATCACCAGAGGATGTTAAGACGACTAGGACTTTAACAGAGATCAAAAAAGAGCTAGATAGATTCATGGAGGATAGGTCCATCAATAGCTGTTAGCCAAGATGGATAGAAATGGTGTCCCTAGCCTCTGTTTGTCAGAAGCTGGGATGGGCAACAGGGGTGGAATGACTTGATTATCTGTTCTGTTCATTCCCTCTGGGGGCACCTGGTATTGGCCACAGTCAGAAGACAGGATAGTGGGCTAGATGGACCTTTGGTCAGACCCAGTATGGCCATTCTCAGGTAGTATAATATCATGGCTGCAGTATATTCTTAATACTGTAGTTTGACCTGTCTACCTGCTTCACCACAGCACCCAAGAGTGCATCGGGAGCCATTGTACTCAGTTGGACAGTGATACTGAACAATGGCAAGTTGCTAGGAGTACTTGCCAAGCCAGGAAATCAGGAAAAGGAATTTCAAAAATTCTTCCTTTAAAGAGGAGGGAAAGCTTCTGGTCTATATGAACATTGAACCGCAGAGTTCACAATAGTGACCAGAGTAGTCACTGCAGGTCATTGTGGGATAGCTGCCAGAGTCCTATAATGATCAACTAAGTAACAAAATGGCTACACTCACATTGTGTCGGCCTAACTACATTGACTGTAGCCATCTACAATCTACAACTACATCTACGCCATTATGGAACACGGTGTTAAGTCGGAATAGTAGGACCCTTACCAAATTTAAGTGAAAACACATGCATAACTAGTTTAATGTAAACTGCATTGCATATACTAACTTTGTGGGAAGGGCAGTCAGAAAAGAATTGTTCAAATACATACATGTTCCCTATTTTCCTGCTGTTGTTGCAATGGCAAATACAAGCCTATATAGCTACTTGAACAGACCAAGTCCTGTTGTATGTTACACCTACAACATTGCATAGTGCTACTAAAGCACTTATCCTGCAGCAGACACTTCGTACAAGCTTACAAACTGCTACCATGACTAGTCCTCTTGATTTTAGTGAGACTACTCATGGTAGTAAAGTTAAATACATGTGTTTGCAGAACTGAGGCCTCCAATCTGTTGGGTGAAGAATGCATTATGTAATGTACCTATCACAAAATAAGCCCTAATCCTAGCTTCTAGGAGATCCACAATGCAAAAATTAATTCAAAGTACCACCACCAAGAAAGTAGGAATAGGGGAGTCTTATTACATCACCCAAAATAATCTGTTTTATGGCTGCAGGAACTACAAATGCAACAGGTAAGAGAAATGAAGGCTATAGAACAAGGGTGAGCAAAATCCGACCTGGAGGCTAGGTCTAGCCCGCTAAACTGCTAGATCTGGCCTGCTGCCCATCCCCCAGGCCAGCGGGAGCCTGCCTGCTGCACGACTGCACAGTGGTCAAAGTGGCCAGCTGCAGGAGTTCTGTGCATCTCTACACACCACATCCCACAGAGAGGGGCTTTGCACACTGCTCCTGCCCTCAGCACAATCTTGCAGCTCCCATTGGAAACTGGCCAACAGGAGCATCCTGGACGCTGCCTATGGCACAGGCAGTGTGCAGCGCACATGACCCTTAAAGCCAGCTGCTTTGAGAGGTGTGCAGAGATGCAACAGGTAGGGAGTCTGCCTGAGGGTTCCGTTGGGCTGCTGGCCAGGAGGTGCCTTAGATATGCACCTCCCAGCCAGAGCCTAAACCTGGCGCCCTATCCATTCCCTCCTCCCACCCCTGTCTCCCCCAGCCCCGCTCCTAAACCCATACCCCTCTCCCAGACCCTGCACCTCAATCCCCTGTCCCAGGTCACAACTCAAACTCCTGCATCTTTGTCCCAGGTCACACCCCCTTTTTATACTCCAATCTCCTGCCTCAGATCACAACTTCTTCCTTCACCCAAACTCCCTTTTAGATCCCACGCCCCTTCCTGCACCCATTCCCCAACCCTAAGCTCCCTTCTGCACCCAACCTCCATCCCTGACCTCACACCTCTTCCATTAATATAATAAAAGAGTGCAGCCCTTGACCACATACCTAAAGCCTGGAGTAGCCTCCCCTCCCCCAATCACAAATTATTGCCCACCCTTGCTATAGAACCTAAATATTATGGGCTAAGAGGCAGATCCTAAGTTATCTGATATAAGGAATCATAGAGCTGGAAGAGACCTCAGGAGGTCCTTAAGACCAGCCCCCTGCTCAAGGCAGGACCAATCCCAATAAAATCAACTCAGCCAAGGCTTTGTCAAGCCGAGACTTAAACACCTCTAGGGAAGGAGACTCCACTACTTCCCTAGGTAACCCATTCCAGTGCTTCACCACCCTCCTAGTGAAATAGTTTTTCCTAATATCCAACCTGGACCTCTCCCACTGCAATTTGAGACCATTGTTCCTTGTTCTACCATCCCTCACTACTGAGAACAGCCTCTCTCCATCCTCTTTGGAACCTCCCTTCAGGAAGTTGAAGGCTGCTATCAAATCCCCCCCTCACTCGTCTTTTCTGCAGACTAAATAGACCCAAACGCCCTCAGCCTCTTGTTCTAGGTCATATGCTCCAGCCTCCCTAATCATTTTGGTTGCCCTCCGCTGGACCCTCTCCACAATGCATCCACATCCTTCCTGTAATTGGGGTCCCAGAACTGGACACAATACTTCAGATGTGGCCTCACCAGAGCCGAGTAAAGAGGAATAATGACATCTCTGGATTGACTGGCAATGCCTCTCTTAATGCAACCTAATATGCCATTAGCCTTCTTGGCTACAAGGGCACACTGTTGACTCATATCCAGCTTCTCATCCACTGTAATGCCCAGGTCCTTTTCTGCAGAACTGCTACTTAGCCAGTCAGTCCTCTGTGTAGAAACCATTTCATATTTAGCCAGAAGCCATCTTGTATAACAGAAACCATTTCAGCTTTTCTCTTTGGCACATAGACCAGAGAGAACTTTGTCACCCCGTGAGAAGAGGCCTACAGGGTGGGCTATTGGTATGTGTTAAATGGGCTGGTTGGGACAGGAGATGTACTCCCTCATACCTGTCCACCATCTTGCTGATAAGGCTTTGTTTTTCCTAGTTTAATTGATGAATACTGTAATTGGATGCCCTGACATCAGACTGTTTGGCTAAGGATATAAAGATACTGATTATATTTACTGAATATAAAGATATTGATTGTATTAGCCAGCCTTACTGGGCCCGGCTCTGCTGAGACCATGTTTGGCTCACTTTGCTTTACTGATCAATAAAGCTGTCTGTTTAGCCACCTAAACTGAGTGAGGCCTTTGATTCGATACCAGCCTGTAACAATGCTTGGGATTCTTCCGTCCCCAGTGCAGGACTCTACCCTTGTCCTGGTTAAAACTAATCCGATTTCTTGTGGCACAATCCTCCAATTTGTCTAAGTGACTCTGGGCTCTATCCCTGCCCTCCAACATGTCTACCTCTCCCCTTAGCTTAGTGTCATCCTCAAACTTGCTGAGGGTCCAATCCATCCCCTCATCCAGGTCATTAATAAAAATATTGAACAAAACTAATCCCAGAACCGAACCATGGGGCACTCCACTAGAAAGCAAAGGAAGTGTACAGGAAATGAGTACACTAGAATTGATGGACAATTTAGCAATAAAGAGTTATAATTTTGAATGTTC
This sequence comes from Pelodiscus sinensis, assembly GCF_049634645.1. Lineage (NCBI taxonomy): Eukaryota > Metazoa > Chordata > Testudines > Trionychidae > Pelodiscus > Pelodiscus sinensis. The sequence goes on from NC_134713.1 coordinate 59,351,492, forward strand.
CATTTTTGCAGGATTAAAATTAGATGTATTCTTTTGTTTTTTTAAAAAACCAAAACTGTACTGAAAGCACGCTGGAAAATTTTTTGTTTATCAAAAGTATGTTTTGACAGAATGCCAGATTCAGACTAACAAATATGTCTAATGGTTTTGGAAAACAGTTTTCATTAACAATTAGAGAATATTGATTTTTAATTTTCTGAACAATATGTCAATAAATGAAAAATGCCAGTAACAGAAAACTTAATGTGAAAAATGTTGACTGTTGTAGTTAGGAGTGAGATCTGCATATCTAGCTGGACAGACTGAGGTAATATGCTAGAAGTTGGTGTTCTCTTCTAAACAGGTGGTTGTTGTTAGTTTGCTTCTTTAGTTACATAGTCAAAATGTTCTCAGAATGTCATCTTGTGTTCAGACTTAGCAACAATATGTTAGATTGTTATTAATTACAAAAGAATGAATTGTATTTTGTTGTTTATAGCTTGGATTTAAGGGTAAAGAGGAAATAAACAAGTCTGCATAGGAGAAGAGAACTGATGGACATTTTTTAAATGAAATTTGATAATTCTGTACTTTGAGACCGAGTGGCGTATTGCTGCTTAATCGGTTTTGTGGTCCACATCTGTTTTATCTGAAACATATCCTGATAATCATCTCTGGTGTCAAAGCTGCTCTTTTCCTTTCAAATGTATTTTATGCCTTTATTGTACATCAGGTGCCATCCTGTGAAGAGATTCTAGTTATCCCTTAGTAAGCCCTACACAGACTACCCGTATTATCAAGCTTTCAGTTCCCCTACTTAAGTATTTCATAGTCATTTAAGTTTGTCACTTTCATTCTCATATAAAGCATGGTGCAAGCATATTGAGGTCCACAAAAAGGCTCACACGGATCTATTCAGAGCATTGCCTCAACTCTAAGTGTATGGTATTAGTGTTCCTAGTTAATTGCATCCATCTATCCATCCTCCAATTGTGTGATTTTGCTAACATACAGAGATATGGCTTAGAGTTATTGTACAGAAATTGAACATTGCATGTCCTGCTTGATATCATGAAAGTGTTCCATGTATTGTAGTGTATCATGTTAGCTAAGTAGTAATGTGAGACGTAAGTTGGTTAGTTTTACTTGGTTTCATATAAAACTATCAAAAGTCTGCCACCTACTCACTGAATAATGATGAGCCAGTTACAGAAAAAGATTCCTGAAAGTAGCATTTATTTTGTGTGTTTGTCTCTTAACTCTAGGCATCTCATTTCACCTATTCCAAGGACCCACATATCCAAACGTCATCAACCTGTCCAAATAAGCATGTGAAAAGTTAGGCATAGATAACATTAATTGGGTAGCTAAAAGCAATGGTACTCAAGATTACAAGATACTTGACAACTTCTCTGTACTCCAAGTCCTTCATCAGTGAACTGGGAACAATACCCATCTCAAAGTTGCTGTGAGGCTTAGCTGATATTTATGTAGCACTTGGAGGAGCTCAAATTAAAAATAAAATGGGTAGTCTTTGCTGAAGATCTTGTGATTACATGCCAGTTTAGCACAAAAACCAAGAAAGTTAACTAGAGCAATAAGTGTTCCAGTTCCCAGTTACCCATTTTATGTATATAGTATCTACTAGAAAAGCATGCCAAAGTGATTTACAATTACAAATATTAAAAGCGGTGTACATTAGTTATAATAATCAACAAAATAAGACTCAATTGCATATAGTGAACAGAGCCATGGGACAAAAATCATTCCTGTAGTAACTAAAATACTCTGCTTGTAAGAATCAGCTGCTTATATCATAATATGGGACGGCTGTGATTTTTATAAAAGGAGTGCACTAGATTTGGCAAAAACCCATAAAGTTGCAACAGGGATAATTAGCCCCAGATGTGCTAAATCAAATCTTTCTACAAAAGGAAGTTTTCTAAACTTACGAAAAGGGGCTAATTGGGCAGCCTGAAGAAGACAGACTTTTCCTTAGTCCTACCACCACAGAGGTACAACTATGGATAGTACTCTAATGGTTTTGCAACATCCAGGTTCCAAAGGTTTACAACCTCATAGACATTGGACAATACTAGGTATAGAGTGTCCAGGAACTCAGCTAGACCGGAACAACTGCTACTCCCTTCCTGAACATTTTCTTAAAACTCAGATCCATCCATTTGATGTTTAAAAGTCTGGCTATAATTTTGCCATTATTTTTTCATTTGTACATGACTTTACCCTCTAGGTTCCAGCTGGGACCGAAAGCACAATATGAAAGGCCCTCCACCCCCCCCCCCCCTCACTATTTCTTGTCTGATGTGAACTAGTAAGTCCCAGAGCTCTCATGAGAGCTTGTTTTCCATATGATTCCCAGCCCAGTTTCTCAAATAAGCAACTATTTCTTCTCGGATTCAAACCGCCAAGCCTTTTAAGGTTTGTCCAACTGTCGATCACTACTTAATTGTAGGATTTATTTCTCCAGTTTCACTGAAATGTTGCTTGGATTGAATTTTTCCTAATCTGCACTAATGAACACCCTCAAGTCTCCTACATTTCAGTATTCTATCAACAGGCAACTGAATTAAATGCATGATGGAAGATCTGGAAGATGAAACAAGCATACAGTAGCAAGGCATCATCCTACCTATTTGTCTTGGTGGAACTATAGAGGAAGTTGTCAGAACAAACAGGAGAATGGAGACAAATTGCTGATTTGTTAAATTCCATATACAAAAGTTCCTGCTTTGTGTTCATCAGGCACAGAAGTTAAAAGCTGCCTACAAATCTGCTTCCCCATAGCTACAATCTTATTTTCACAGAGGAGGAAGGACTCTAGCTTTTCACTAGCACACAGTTTTCTTTCAAGGATGTGCTCTTTATGGTATATCAAACAACTGCCCAAATTCCTGCCAAAATAGATCAAATGATTTGGAGCCCTTTAATCTGAAAGCAATCTTGTTTACAGTTGCATCACAGGTGTTCACTTCACATTTTTATGGTTATAAAATATAGTGTCTGCACACAGCTGTAATCAGACATGTATGACCTTTTAGAGGCTTTCACAGATGAGGAAACACCCTTTTTAAACAGGCAGTTTATCTTTTGATAAAAGTAGAAAAGCTTTATTTAGTTATGTAAAACTATTAGAGTGCACGCACTTCAGTTCCATAACAGGATAGGAAAAGCAAGCCAAATCTTCTGCACAGGATCTTGCCGATCTCCAGGATGTAGGCACACACCTTTGGCATGTTTAAACTGACTCACTGGGTTTGCAGTATCAACACAGCCTAGTTCATTAGGATTGGAAAAGTGGCAGGAAAAGTTTATTAAAGTACAATTGATTCTTGTTTCCCCAGCTTGACTGTGAATGCCTCGTTTGCAAAATGTTTACCAATAAACTATAGCTGCTAAATGTAATCTTTGTACATGCTTTAAAGTAGGCAACAAATATTTCACCATTCTTCTGATGCAGTCGTAAACACGTATCTACAATCCAAAGCAAAACAAGTTAGAGTTAGCACTGGCCCTCCATAATTATGTCACTCTGTCTGGGGCTGCTGCTGTGCTTTGAGATTAGTCTGTGGGAGATGGTCATAACCTCCTGCACACTGTGGGTATAACAATTTCAGAAAGTCTGGCTAGCTTCTCTTTAAAGGCAATGAAGGAACACTTGTCATTATAGCTGGGCAAGCCAAGGCAACAAATATTCTCCAACATTTTGCAACTTATAAACAGATCTTGCATTCAGAACAGTACATTTGTTATTTGAATGTTTGGTTTGAACACTTGATAGCTCAGAAGCTCATCCTAGGTTTTCGGAGTGAAAGGTGGCAGGGAAAGAGTGAGAAGAGAAAAGGTCCCAGGACAATTAGTAAAGTGGACAGGGATAAGGAGCTGTACCCTTTGCAGCTGGGACACAGCATACATGTAATTACAACAGTAACGGAATAGGGATGCTTGGCCATTGCATTTAGCAAAATTTTAAATGGTTGTATATGACAGAACACTCAAAGCAATTCTTCCAATCATCATCAGCCCACCCTCCCCCCTTCCAAAGGGCCTGACATTGAGGCAGCTAATTAAATGAGATAGATCAGATATGCAACCACAAACTTTGCCAATAGGATTGCACATATACATACAAATAAAGTTAGACAACATGGCAACAGACAACTGAATGTGAATTCTCCTCGACAGCCAATAAATCTGGCTCCTCTGGCTCTCCGTTAGAAAGAAATCCAGGGTTTTGTTTTTTTATAAACTATCTTGGTCTATGTTTGCAGACAAATATATTGTTCTTTTTATGGAAAAGGAGAAAGGAAAATGTTTGAAGTGACCAGATTACATTCCTAGACTTGTTTACCTTCTGATCCTTCTCTCATCCTAAAATCCTCCCACACTTTCCCCAACTTAAACAAAAGACCAATTAGCTGATAAGGCCCAGCACTGATAAAAAAAAAGTAAGGGCATTCAATCAAGGAACAAAAATATTATAATACATCCTGCTGTAGCAGGGCTCACCTAACTCAGCATTGGGTCTATCCAGTCTCTGCTTCCCCTTCCCAATAGCCATATGCAGTCTGTCATGCACCATGTAATATCCCTGTCTTATGGAGCTAGTTTATTAATTCAATGTCAACTGAAAAGCAGTCTCTCCACAATTTTAGAATTCCCTTGAATAACCCCTTGCTTGGCTTAATAGCTCCTTCCCAAAACTCATGTCCCACTACTTTCCCCAAGGTCTCTTCCTCTATCTTCATGGAAGTTAGGTCCAGCCAGGCCATTTCACCTGGCTAGTGAGGGGAGCCCATTCCCTGATCCCCTCTGATACAGGGTCTCCTGCAGGAGTCTTCCTGCTCCATGCCAATCTCCCTCTGGAGAGTTGCCATCCACCCATCCCTTCCTCAACAAGCTCCCCAAACTCTCACTGACTGAACTCTCAAGGCTGCCTTTACATTTCCCAGCAAGTGTGTATGGTACCTCCATGGTAAAGTAAACTAACCACAGGGAAGGCTGAACCTGGAACTCTTAAAGGGCCAGCTCATCCTGTGATAGTGACCACATAAACATCCAACATTTGAGGCACTACAACAAAGAGGTCACAAATAAGCCACATGCCAAACTTCATTCTCAGAAAATAGTCTCTGAATAACAATCAAAATCAAGTGGGTGTAGACAGCATGTGAAGAAGATAAAATGGAATAAATTTAAGACATATGCTACGAATAGATCAGTGTGCTCTACTTGCAAGATAGATATAGGAGCAGAATCAATCCTTCTCTAAGCAGCTACCTTAAATCTCAGTGATCTAGTGCCAGCTGGCATAAATCAGAATAGCTCAGTTAAAGACAACATACACTCAGTTACCCCAGCTGAGAGTCAGACCTACCATGCTCTGTTAGAGAAGATACCTTAAGAAACCTTCCACCTTCATATTTAGTTATAAACAAGTATCAAAATACCATGCCAAGATATTCCAAGGCCAGGCAGGTTACTTCAAAAATACTGAAAAAGATTGTGTTTATGTAACTTATTGAAAAGTCTTGCTAAAACTGGCTAGGCATCCTCAGGTAGTCTCCAGGGAGTCTAAGTGCAGTTGGAGTAAACCTCTCTCGGACATAAACTGTTGCCTTTGGAACCAAGCCATAAGAATTCAGATACAGAAAAGGTTGTCTTAGGACATAGCTAATCAAAATTCCCACATTCTTGGTTGAATGAGCAGTCATTTTCAACTGTAAGACTTACTATACAAAAAACCCGTAAGTGCATCAAGTGTGAAGCAGGATAAGCCATTGAATGGGATATATTTGCATGGTATGCCTCGAATTAAATAGTGTACTTCTGTTTCACTGGTCAGCATCCAATTTTCCTTTGGTCAACTTCTTATTGTAATGCATTCTAATATCTATGCCATGTACATTTGTCATAGTAGAAGTGGTGTACAAGTACAACTAAGGCAGAATTTGGCCCAACATGACATTCATTAACTTTTTAATATAGAATACAGCTCATTATGGTAAATAACCACTGCTAGATGTACCAGACTTACACTGGGTGCCACAATTGAATAACTAGAGCTTTTCCAGATGAGGGGCTATCCAACATGAGGCACTCCTTCCCAAAAAGTGCTCAGCATGTTGTTTTCACAACACTCTCAGGAACCTGTGTCAGACTCAGACATGTTATAAATGGATGCATCTTGCAGAGAATTTTCTAGTCAACCAGAACAGAAAAGTAAACAGTGACTCAAATCCCTGGGCCACTTTCCCACAGCCTTCCCTAGCACCTTTCTTACTGGATATTCTTCCTCCTGGTATCTGCTTGCATTTTCTTCTCCCAGACTCTCCACCACACTTACTCTCATCCACTCCTTCCTCACATTCTGAGCAAAGAGCCACTCTCAACTATGCTTTTAATTGGTCACCAGGTGTTCTAGTTAGTCTGGTTGCCTTCAGTCACCAATCCTCCTAATTGGGTCCAGGTGTTTTAGTTGGCCTGAATGCTCTGACTGATTCTAGCAGGTTGGTTCTGGTTCTGAGTAGCCCTTCTTAGACTACCCTGAGAACAAGGACTCATTTAATCTGGGGCTAATATATTTCCTCTCCACTACTCTCCTGTAGCCTTCTGGCCTGACTCTGCCACACTAGCTATAGCGGGTGGTTCTTGCACCTTCTTTTCACGCATCTGGTTTGGGCTACAGTCAGAGACAGGATACAAGACAACATAGACCTCTGGTTTCACTCAGGATGGCAATGCTTATATTCTTTTGAGGGCTATAACATATTCACTGAGAAGATGAGGATGCATCAGTAAAATCTGCTAACAGAACATCTTAAGATAAAATTGCAGCATACAGTAAAATTCCCTAACCTTCATTATGCCCAGGAAGTATGGATTAGCGGGAGTCTGACACAATTTACCAAGGGCATCTCTCTATTAGCCTTCTAAACATATTTACATGCCTTGATGCTATTACCTAATGATTTTAGGTCATGCACCCACTGACTATTGAAGAGTTGATAAAGAATAAGAGAAAGGAGCATAGGACAGGATGGGCCAGTAAGGAAAACAGAAGACAGAGATGAGCAGGTCAGGTGATTTAGTTTTAAAATTGTAAATCTTCAATGCAAGAGCTACGGAAACCATCAAACAAATTTGTAACCATTTTGTTACCATAGCTTTAATTTCAAAAATTTACCTATGAGCATCACCTGTGCTTAGATCCAATGACTTAAATGGAATCACACTGATATACATTACGATCAATAACCATGCTAAGCATAATTTTAAAACCTATCCCTAGCCCTAATGTAATCAAAAACATTGAGGGAGCAGTTAATATCCTCTGTGTATGTTTTCTTAACATAGGAATTAAAAAAAAAATCAAAAGCCATAGTTGGCTTTGGTTTTGAAGGCATTCGATACACCCTTCAGAACCTGTAATGGAAACCTGCATAGATCTCTTCCTGAGTGCTACAGAATTCCAAAGACCCTGTTTAAAAATAATAGTTTAAAAGGGATTAAATGAAAAACCAAACTCACAGCATCTCAGTAGAATGTATAATAAATACTGTATTAAACTGACATTGTGTTTTAATAGTTTTAGAAATGTTCTAACTCCCCATTGGCTTATGCAGGCCCCACATCATGAAGCTATACCTACTAATACCAGTGCTAAATTTGGTCCAATGTATTTACTCTAGGAAAACAGAAAGCTAAAACTAGAAACGTGGTCACCTCCCATGACACACACATTACGCTCAGCCTTTTCCTCCTGCAGCAAGCACTGAAAACAAAAGGTAAAGAAGTCAAGCAAAAATTGAAGCAACACAATCAACCTGAAATCTAAAAATGAGTTAAAAGTAGTTTCAGATACTACAGCTCTCCTGGAGTCATCCTGATAGCGTTGGTGGTTTTACAGTTACAATTCCCAGCCATATCCCATCCCAACTATTAAAAATATTTTTCTCTTCCTTTTTGCTATATGAAAGACTACCACAAACATGAGAAATTGACTGTGAAACCAACTACAGAAAGTGCAGCCAAATACACAAAATAACAACAAAAAAAACCCAGAGAAAGAAATTTTCTCTCTTCTTTCAGCCGCATTAATTTAATTGGTTACTTCTAACAACAGGAGGTAAAAAACATTTTCAGACAAACGTTACAATTGGTTTTTCAAGTTGACAATGTCCCGTTAACACGAGCTATGGAATTTCAACAATGCTGAGCAACAAAAATCTTTAATACTGAGTTCTTCCTCATTGTAAAGTCAGATTTAAGTTTTAGTAGATGTGATAAGAAAAGCAAGTCCTCTGATAACAAGGCAAAGATTGCCATTAATTTTCAGTAGCACAATGAAGGGGGGAAAAAGAGTCACATGGCAGAAATTTCATAGTGCTGCTTTTGGGAAAGGTGAATTAAAGCCTATATAAGATTCTAATGAACAGACATAGGGTGGTTTGAGCGAAGAGTCTGATAAATGATCATTTTCCTCCACTTTACTCTCCATTTCACAAAGTGTAATCTAAAGTTGTTAAAAATTCTAAACAGACCCATCCAAGCACACTTATTTCGAAATAAGTTATTCCAGAATAGTTATTCTGGAATAGCTTATTTCGAAATTGCAGATATACATTACAGGGAAGCCTCAAAATTAGTCTGAAGAAGGCTTCCCTAAAGTATATGTTCTATTTTGATTTAGAACCCCAGGAGGCACTGGGGAGGAATAAATTAGAATGGCCATGGTGAGAGACTATTTCGAAATAGCAGCAGTAGAGCATCTACACACACCTTATTTCAAAATAGCTATTTCAGAATAAGTGTTATTCCTCGTAAAATGAGGTTTACAGATTTTGGAATAAGCCGTCCATTATTTCAAAATTTATTTTGAAATAACAGAATGGCTGTGTAGACTCTCACATTGTTATTTTGAAATAATGCTAGTTATCTCAAAATAACAGTGCAGTGTAGACACATCCATAGGCACCTCCTTAGAGTAGATAGCAGAAGAGTGAGAGAGACGGACAGTTCCTTGTGGCCTGCTCAGAACACTGGTTGCCTAACACCTCCTCTATGCAAGACAAATTGGGGGTGAGCCAGCCCATTGCTCTTTCTCACAACATGTCTGCACTATCACTTTGTCAACGAGGTGGGTGAGGTGTCTGGTTTGCCAGGTATAGATTTGGTGTGAGGAAACTAAGCAAAGGGGGACTCTGGAAAGCTGACTGTTCCTCTCATACTGTTTCTTACCATCTGTCCTCCAGTCTTGGGCAATGCTTTGCTCAGAGCACATGGTAAAGCTGCAATTTAGTCCTATGTAACTGCTAAGTCAAGGTTCAGCGACCTTTGGCACACACCCCATGAGACATTGTGTCTATGTTGATCATCAGCAGGCACGGCCCCCCACAGCTCCCAATGGCTGTAGTTTGCTGTTTCCAGACAATTGGAACTGTGGGAAGCAGCGGCAAGTGCATCCCTGCAGCCCACATCGCTTCCTGGATTCTCTGATGAGCTGCATGTTGAAGATTGCCAACCCCTGTGTTAAATATTAGAACAGTGCCTTGTTTTACAACAATATATTTAATTGAATGCTCCTCATAGCACTGGACATTGAAGATAAAAGAATTATTTGTGGTATTTCAAGTCTAAAACACCACAGCTATCTGTGGATTTGGTTTTGAACTCTTTGGGAAGTGCTGAGTAAAACCCAGATAATTAAACAGATAGTTTACCAACAGTTTCCCATGACGGAGGAATAACTCATCCCAATTATATAGATAGCAACAAAATATAATCTTAATTTCTTCAAAGTATATCTATTTGCAAAACTGTAATTATCACAATCAAAAACAGGGTTGGAGCAGTAAAAACTGAGGCGCAATTAACCACACATGACATCTGGCAAAAAATTCCTCCTCTTGCAGAAGCCATGTGTCTAGTTCTTGGTGCACAAGATGGGACTTAAGAGCCCTGAGTTCTATTCCCATCTCTGCCACTGTCCCTCTGCATAGTATTGAGCAAGTCATTTAGGAGGCTAAACAACGCTGAAGACCTGAGACTCAATGGCTTGTTGTTTTTGCCATCTGTAAAATAAGGATATAACTACTTGCCTACCTCACAAGAGGCTTAGTTCATTCAGATTTGTAAAAGTGCTCTCAGATCCTTGGATAAAGAGCATGTTCAGTTCAAAACAATATTATAAAGATCATCTAGGTCCAAGGCTGGGGGAAAGGGGAATAGAAACAAGCTCACTTCCTAGTGAACATATAGACACACACTTGGGATGAAAAAGGCTAACCAGTTAACCAGTTACCCAGTAAGCATTAGCCTTACTGGCAAACTTAGCCAGTAGCAAGTTGACTGGAAGGTTGGACCCAACAGGAGCAGCTTCTCACCTGCGGCACAGTGGGCCCACCTGGAGCAGCTCCCACCTACAACATGGTGTCTCTGGCCAGGCTGAACACCCATTGCCCCTGGTGGGGGGCTGACAGTTCCCATGCCATGTGGGCCCCTGCCTGGAGCAACTCACACTATAGGACCCCAGCCATTCTGCACCGGCCTTCCATGCTTAACTGGTTACACAATTTACATTATATCATTTAACCGGTTAACTTTTAATGGGTCTTGACCTCCCTTACATAGACATATGTGCACATACATATCTCCTGGGGCACTGAAATGGAGTTTCCTTGCCTAATCTTCATTAGTGTTACTTAAACCATTTTTAAAATACAGATAAAACCATTATCCTTCTATTTTCAGTATCAACCCAGTTTCTGCAAAAGCGGCGAGGAGTCCTGTGGCACCTTATAGACTAACTGAAGTGTAGGAGCATAAGCTTTCGTGGGCAAAGACCCACTTCGTCAGATGCAGGTAGTGGAAATTTCCAGAGGCAGGAATAAATATGCAGGCCAGGATCAGGCTGGAGATGACGAGGTGGATCCAATCAAGGAGGATGAGGCCCACTTCTAGCAGCTGATCTGGAGGTGTGAATTCCAAGAGACGTGTACCCAGAAGCCTCCTGCTACGGGACAAGCCCAAGAAAGAAACCAACAGAACACCACTGGCCATCACCTACAGTCCCCAGCTAAAACCTCTCCAACGCATCATTAGTGATCTACAACCCATCCTGGACAATGATCCCTCGCTTTCACAGGCCTTGGGAGGTAGGCCGGTCCTTGCCCACAGACAACCCGCCAACCTGAAGCATATTCTCACCAGCAACTACACACCGCACCATAATAACTCGAACTCAG